>NC_141696.1:1031680985-1032954354 GCF_964263255.1 Lissotriton vulgaris | reverse complement strand
AAACGAAAAACAATACAAAATGTAAAATATTACCACTATCCCAAAAATTGCAATGGTTTTATCTCAAAGCTTTAACCTAGAATCCAAATAATCCGAGAATGAAAAAACTTTCAAATCGAATCAATACCTGTGGTTTTTTAGATGCCTCATACGCCAAATGCTTTCAATCAAAGGCCACATTATCTCGCTATCTTAAAAAGCTGCCTAAATGAACTGTGCTCATTCCTTTAAAACATCTTTAGCGAGTACTGTTGATTCAATGATAGGAGGATATGGTGGTGAGAGGACAAGGTCAAGGATGTGGCTGCAAAAGGAACGCTTTGTCATTTCCTGAAGACATCTTGCAGACATAAAAGTTTCCACTTTTATAGTGTGTAAAATAAAGCAATAGAAGGATCAATAAAAGAAAATAAAGGCATGAAATTGAAAGCCTGCAACAAATCAAATGCGTGACTCAAATGTTGATGTCTTTCAAAACATTCAAAGAGGAAAGAGTTTCACTTTTTAGATTAAGTTTGAAATTGGATGTGTGAACCTAGTGGACTAAAAGCCTAAGAAAAAGGGGGGTATGTACCATGAAGTGGAGGAGCATGTCTTTAGGCTTAACGACACATTTCGCCACTTTGGAATCCCAAGGCTGCACCATATTTACAAGAATGTGGTGAAGCCTTGCATTTCCGCTTGTGATGGTGCTAGGTTTAACAACTTAGCGCCAACGCAGGTACCCTTGCACCAGACTGCAAGGGTGTCTGTGTGCAGGGGAGGACTGTGAATGTGTAGTAAGGTGTCCCTTCCTGCACATAAACAATCTTAAAATGCCATTTTGTAACTTTCATGTGTGCTACTTCGTGCAGCACACATGAAAGTTACAAAATGGCATTTCTTAAAAAGGTTTGTTCATGTACAGGAAGGGACACCTTTCTGTACATAAACAAACCATGGCATTTTGCTTTTTCCATGTGTGCTGCACAAGGCAGCAGGAAAAAAACGCAGAGAAATAATTTATTTCTCCTTGTTTCGCCAACTTGAGACCAGGATTTTCCAGGTCTTAATTTTGAGCTTCCTCCTATGTACACCATCCTTTTACATAGAGGGCAATGTCAAATATAATGGGTGTTGCGGTGGAACGCCCACCAAAGCACCCACTGCAAGCCCCTTTCACACTAATGGGCCCATTAGGATGTCGGGCGGACGGAAAGACCGTCCGCCGCTTTTTCTCCCCGGTCGCCTAGCGGCCGGGACGGAAAAGGATTAATATGGTGGCGGTGTCTGTCAGACACCGCCAGCCATATTACAATAGGCTTCTGGTGATGCCTTCCCGCTGCGGTAATGCAGCCACGGAAAGGCATGCAATCTTCACTCTGTGGGCCCCCTGCAGGCCCCCAGAGTGAAGGAGAGGTGGGGGGTGCACATGGGGTGGTACCTGTGGTAACCCCCTTCATTTGCATAAAAAAGCGGCAGGCACCGCGCGGTGCCTGTGCTTTGTTTATGCAAACAATTTAATGCATTTATAGCATTGTGGCGGGCGGTGCAGAGAGCACCGCCTGCCACAATGCTATAAATGCAGGATGTGCCCGCCACTGTGGCGGGCACATCCTAATACCCCCCACGGGACCCCCACCCTAATGGTGGGCGGTCCCGAATTCCGACAGGATGGCGGGAACAAAGTCCGCCCGTCATCCTAATGAGCCCCTAAGTTATCATGAAAGGCAGCGTTAAGCCACGTTAAGTGGCTTAATGCTGCCTTGTACATAAGGAAAGGCGCCTATCCCCACGGGAATGTCACAAAAAGTGACGTTCTCGTGGCAATAGGGGCTTGTACAAATGCTCCATAATTTTTCAAGTTGCACGTTTGACACTAAAACATGATTTATGATGTTTAAAAAAATGGGTCTTTCAATGACCCTGATTACCTTGGCACCATTGTCAAGGACACATTGTTGGAGGGATGAGAACTCGGGCTCTAGAGGTTTGTGTTTTATAGGTAAAAGAAGTCAGAGAACAATGTCTGCGTCCTGTTGATCATTCTATTTATTTTGTTATACAGTACTCTCACTGCGATCCTGTAGCATGAATACCGGACTGAATATGGTTATTCACACTTATTATTTCCCAACAATTGATACCACAAGTTGCTTCCTTCTGCTTTGAAATCCTAAGGGGAAGCACTCATTTTCCCTGTGTTCATGTGCCTTGCCAGGATTTCCTTAGATCCGATCCAAGCAGCGGAATTGTGTCTAGACATTTCACACCCAGGGTCGGACTGGAACACAAAATAGGCCCAGGCACCAAACTAAAGGTTTTCCACATTTGTGAAGCAGATAGCTAAAAAAGTGGCACTATCCGTGAAAATGACTGTAAACGCCGACACACCTGGACATAAAACTGGCCCAGAACTTCTAGAAAACGGCCCAAACACTGACATTTCAGACCTGTACATTAGGCACTGCCTGACTGCCCTTAAGGCCGGACTGACCCTGCTCACACTTCTCTCACCACTCTCATGTTGGCAAGGACCTGAGAAAAAAATGGGAGGTGCACAACTTCTGCCAACTGCCATGTTCCTGTTTAGGCACTTTTCTTGTAGAGAGTGTCACTTTGGCAGGAAATGGGAAAGAACACACAAAGGGTGGTGAGAGTGGGCAGCATGGGGTTACAATTGATATTTGGACAGTGGTGTGGGTGGAAGAGCACAACACCCATTCATTAAAACGTAGACAGGGGAGGGCAGGGTGCATTTCGCAGGGAGTGATTGGCTGGGTGGCTCCACAGCTGGTATTCTTTTTATCGTTGTATAGGTCTGGGTAATGCTGAGCTTGCTGTAGGAGTATATATATTTTTTGTGTGTAGGAGAACGTTTATCTTTAATTCATTTGAAGGCTAGGGGCGTTGGGCAGTGGAACAAAGGTTTGTGGTGATAACAATTGCCCTGGAAAACTGATTCAGGGACAGTGATCACAATTATAATGTCGCAACTGGTAAAACTACTGGGTGTGATGAAGTGCACACCACCTGTCATGTTTTGGTAGACCAAACTTACTTTAATCTAACTGGAGTAAGAGATCTGATATTTGCCTATGTATGCAGATTGTAGTGCAGTATGCACAAACATCTATCCTATAATTCCCATTAAAGGGAAACTATTTGAAATATGGGAGCTGTATCACACCAGATACATTGTTTCAGTGAGTTAAATACAACCTATTCCTCCATTACACCTGTAATCAGGCCCCAAGTGTAAGACCTGCCATTAAACTGAGGCAGAAATGTTATGTAAGTCTACTGCTGCACGGAAAAGGCAAATTAAATTGGAACATACCATTTTAGTCACTTAGAAACCATCAGTAAAATACATTTTAGTTATCCACAGTAACCTATTTATAATTCCATATGTTGTGCTGACCTGTAAGCAATTAACAATTTACTTGCAAAACCACTTTCCTGATAGTGCTAATAATTCAAATATATGGTCGGAGTCGGAAAATGGAATGCCTCTTTTGTGTCGTCACCCCTCAATGTTTGCAAAGTTGTATTGCTGGTTTTTGTACACAGCTATCCAGTTCACAGTGTGTGTTCGGACCCTTAACACATGTTGCAATTAGCCATACTCCTTAATAGCATATTTAATTTACCTGAAAGTCCATAGTATATGTATACACGTTGTACCCAGGGCCTTTAACTTAAAAATCCCTACTAAACTGCAGCACACAGTATGACACCGTCAGAGTGACAGTGCAACACATAACTGCAGACCTCCCACTGAAGCACGTTTGTGCATTTTTTAAATAGTAAGTTTGACCTTTCAAAATAGCCCCAATTCACAGGCCTAGACACTCCTTTTAAATGTTTATGTCACCCTAAGTTGGCCTGAATATCCAATATGTGCATTACATTTAAAAGTATGACATGTAAACGTTTTACATAAAGCATGTCCTTGTAGTGACATGGCCTCAAAATCTATTTTCACTGTAGCAGGGTTAGCTGTTTAATAGGAAAGCATTGAGATATACTAATACCTTTATATAATATTATTTGCTCTTGGGAAATGGCTATAACATGAATTGTTGGTCTTTTAAAGGAGTTATCACAAGCCTAATTCACTGGTGTGTAATAAATATTAAGTCAAGTCAAGTCAAGTCAAAGAATTTATATAGCGCACTACATACCCAGAGGGTCTCAAGGCGCTTAGGGAGGGGAGGAGGATTACTTGTCAAATATCCACGTTTTAAGTTGCTTTCTGAATGCTAGGTGGTTCTGGGTAAGGCGAAGGTAAGTGGGGAGTGAGTTCCATGTTTTAGCAGCCAGGTATGAGAAGGATCTGCCTCCCATGGTGGTCTTGTTGATGCGAGGTACAGTGGCGAGGGCTTGGCTGGAAGAACGTAGTTGGCGGGAGGGGGTGTAGAAGGACAGTCGTGAGTTGAGGCATTCTGGTCCGATGTCGTAGAGTGATTTGTGTGCGTGGGTTAGCAGTCGGAAAGTGATCCTCTTATTGACGGGTAGCCAGTGGAGGTCTTTCAGGTGACCAGAGATGTGTTCGTTGCGCGGGATGTCTAATATGATCCTGGCTGAGGTGTTTTGGATTCGTTGGAGTTTCCTCTGGAGTTTAGCGGTAGTGCCTGCGTAGAGGGTGTTTCCGTAGTCCAGTCGGCTCGTGACCAGAGCATGGGTGACTGTTTTTCTGGTTTCGGTGGGGATCCAGCGAAATGTTTTTTTGAGCATGCCAAGAATGTTGAAGCAGGATGAGGATACGGCGCTGACTTGTCTGTTCATTGAGAGTGAAGAATCCAGGATAACGCTTAGGTTCCGTGCGTGGTCTGTCGGGATGGGTGCTTTTCCAAGGGCTTCCGGCCACCAAGAGTCGTCCCATGCAGAGGGGGAAGTACCTAAGATGAGGACTTCTGTTTTATCTGAGTTCAGTTTCAGACGGCTGTGTTTCATCCATTCGGCAACTTCTTTCATTCCTTCGTGTAGGTTAGTTTTGGCGGTGCTGGGGTCATTGGTGAGAGAAAGGATCAGTTGAGTGTCATCCGCGTAAGAGATGATGTTGAGGTTGTGTTGGCGGGCGATGGTTGCGAGGGGGCTCATGTATACGTTGAAGAGGGTGGGACTGAGTGAGGATCCTTGTGGTACGCCACAGATGACTTCAGTGGCCTCGGACTTGAATGGTGGAAGGCGGACTCTCTGGGTTCTTCCGGTGAGGAACGAGGTGATCCATTCAAGTGCTTTTCCTTGTATTCCGATGTTTCTGAGGCGTTGTAAAAGGGTGCTGTGGCAGACTGTGTCGAAGGATGCAGAGAGGTCAAGGAGGATGAGGGCGACTGTGTCTCCATTGTCCAGTAGAGTTCGAATGTCGTCTGTTGCTGCGATGAGGGCGGTCTCAGTGCTGTGTTTTGCTCGGAAGCCAGATTGTGAGGAGTCGAGGGATTTGTTGGCTTCGAGGAAAGCGGCAAGCTGGTTGTTGACAGCTTTCTCGATTACTTTGGCCGGGAATGGAAGGAGCGAAATGGGGCGGTAATTTTTGAGTTCGGTGGGGTCCGCTGTGGGTTTTTTCAGAAGGGCGGTGAGTTCAGCGTGTTTCCAGCTTTCCGGGAAGGTGGCGGAGTTGAAGGAGCAGTTGATGACGTCTCGGAGGTGCGGTGCTATGACGGAGTCTGCTTTGTTGAAGATGTGGTGAGGACATGGGTCTGTGGGGGATCCTGAGTGGATGGAGTTCATCAGGCGGATGGTGTCCTCAGTGGAGATTGGGTTCCAGTCGTTAAGGGTGTTCAAGGGGGGAGAATGTTCAGCATATGGTTGGGTGGGTTGGTCTCCGGGTTAGTTGTCGAAGCTGTTGTGGATGTCTGCGATTTTGTTGTGGAAGAATGAGGCTATGGAGTCGCAGAGGGCTTGGGAGGGGGTGTTGTCGTTGGAGTTGGCCGAGGGATTGGTAAATTCCTTGACGATGTTGAAAAGTTCCTTGCTGTTGTGGGCGTTGTTGTCAAGTCGATCCTTGAATGCTGTTTTCTTGGCCTTTCGGATTAGTTGGTGGTGTGTGCGGGTGGCGTTTTTGAAGGCGTCCTTGGTGCTAGTGGTTGGGTCTTTTTTCCAGGCCTTTTCAAGGGAGCGGCAGACCCATTTGCAGGAGCTTCCAACTGCTTCCAAACATATTTACCTGAATAGCAATTCACATTGGTAATTCAGACAGGATGGTGTTGTCATTGCAAATACATCATGTCATCTGGAGTGGAAATTCTACAAAGAAGCAGAAACCGAGTACTGCAATTAGTATCCCTACCACGACTCCTGAAACCAGAGATGAAGAAGTTATTGTAATTGCAATAGTGATCATTGATGTCATAAAGAATCTCATTTGAGATGTCATTATTGATGTCTTCAATATGGTCATTTACCTGTCATGAGTGATATCATGTAGTTGTCTTAAGCAGTGTGTGGTGGGGGCCCAAGTTATAGTTAGCTAAGTAAACTATAAAAGGTGAAGTTCAGTTTTCTTCAGTTTGGAATGGTTTATTTTAACATACATTTTCACCTTACTATAGCGTCACTTGAACCTTTGATGTTTTCAGTAAATAGTATATATGACATGACCTACCCACTGCATGCAGCCATCCCCTGCATTGCTTTCCTTTTTTTTTTATTTTTTTGGGTTGTGTTGTACTCACACTGCGCCCATACGCTTCCACCCCATGGTACCACAATACAGTGTAAGCTTTCCCAATAAAGCTTACAAAATAGTGCAGTACTACTTTGGAAAAAGTTTGTATGGCAGCTCCTGCAGGAATGCTACAGTACCTCATGAGAGGGTAGTGCTGGGTCCTGCAAGATTAGTGCTTTACCCTTGACAGAAATATTTTCATAATTGTAATCACTTCTGGCCACTCTGGGTTCTCCCATCAAGTGTCTGGATGTTAAAGTGTAACTGCCCGGTTTCTTATGCCCTTTTGTTTAAACCTTTTTCGGGGCACAGGAACCAAGTCCCAGATTCCTGTAATGGTCACTGAAAATCCTTCTTGAATTGCTGTGGAAAATCAGGTGTCACCAAGGGTATCACAGTACTCTACTGGCCAATGGTAGAAAACGATCCCTCAGCCAATAATATTTAAATGTTTGGTACTCTGGGACACCTGCGGGAGACCTGGGGAACAAAATGGTCCAGATATCACAAATTCTTCCAGACGATTAACCCCTTCATGAACACAGCTCTAAAAGGAAATAACTTGAAAACTAGTGAACAGATTTACCAATGGAGAAGAGGGGCCCCCTGAAGAAACTGATATAGGGCTGACACGCAGGGGAAATAACAAGTACTTCAAAACACAACAATTAGTCTGCCCCCCTTAATTAATCCAAAGGCTCAGCTTGAGTCCAATATTAACAAAAAGCAGGGATGAGCTCACTGACCCAAGAAAAACAGACTGCGTATTCAAAATCACACCATGTTAGAAAAATATCTAGATTATTTTATTTGTTTTCTACAATAGAGATATATCATTTCATTAAAAGGAGATAACAACACACAGATAATATAGCACAACAAATGAATTAATACACGACCCCCAAACAAACCTACATCTTCGTTCAACAAACACACCTGACACACTAATTCAGGAGCCTCACAAGTTTCATACTCTCAGTCATACCCAAACAATCTGTACACATTCCAAACTCATTATACTTCAAGAGTCAGATGTAGCACAAATATTCTGTCTTGGAAGCTCTCCCCGACACGGGATCAGAGACAAGATGGCAGAGTAGCAGGACAGACTACAAAACGCCAACGCGTGTTTCGGTGCAATGCCAGTTCTAGGGCCACACCTTCATCAGGGCAGTCAGAGTAGGGGGAGGGGGAAAAAAGGAACACAGCATACAATCTGTAATAAGTAAACAAAATCACGTATTTCTAAATATCTTCTCAATTTGGACAGTTTCAACATATTGTTTTTAAAGATAAATACAATTCATTAGTCGACTTAATCAACATTCTGGTCATAAAAAGTGAGCTCAAAACACTGCATGAGACGTTTCAAAGAATGAACTATTATACCAATCTTAGAGGAAAGCGGATCCAAAAGGACCAAGGCAAAAACACAACACAAATTATACACATATATACATTGGTCTTCTTAACCGAAAGAAAGAGAGAGGAGTGGGGAAGATAAAGAAAAATAGCAGTCCCCCCCAGCAGCCCAACCCGTTCTTCAGCAAATGAAAGGCCCAGTTGAACACCCTTCATATAGATCATTTGGCCATAGCCTGATTTCTGAGGGTAATAGGCTGGACAGAATGTAACAAATCCCCTGAATCTTTCCCAAAAATTCTCAAGCTACTTAGTTAGGCAAGCAATATTAAAGACATGCCCAAAAATGCAGGAGGCTGATGCTTGTACTAAATTACCAGCCAAGGTGGAGTATCGCGGTCCACAGACTGGGACTCAACATCGATTTTACCCGCAGATTTCAGGGATACAACGCAATATGACCTCAACTCAAGGCTGTGGCTTAGTACCAGGGAATGCTGAAGGAAATTACAAAACTAAATAAATGGCCCAGATTTAGTCATCAATGTTCAATCTTTCGAAGTTCGGGGTCCACCTTAGTGGAGTCCCAGACTAGCAACACTAGGGGTAAAGTTCGAGCGAATACTTACCAAGGTGAGGATCCAATACCACCACACAAAGGGTCAACTGCTCCAAGAAAGAGTGATCAATATGCGGGAAGCATCCAGCTCAGAGGGGCAGGAAAGGATATCCAAACAGGGGTTCCTCGGAAATGCATCAAGGAAACCCAAATCTAAGGAAAATAACTAGGGAACACAATTGTGAGGGTCAGTTACCATCCCCAACTCATGGTGGAATATATCAAAGAAGCAAGGGGCAAAATTGGACTTTCAAGTTGTTTCGAAAACATATCCTTTAACACCATCGCTGCTGCAGAAATTCCCCTCCTGTGCTGCATGATCTCTATTCCCATTGTTCATGCCGAGCTCAGCTCGTCATCAGCACAGCTCAACCGTGCCTCATGACGAGCTCAGCTCGTCATGAGCATCGAAGGGGTTAATAAACCCCTGTTCTGTAAACAAAACAGCACAGGAACTGTGAAGCAAAACCACGGCCGCAGAATTACCTGATAAGGATCCTGGGGCTGTCGTAGAATAAGGAATATTCAAAAAGGTAATAATATTTGGTTCTTAGGCTCCGTTCCTAAACCCTAATAAAAGGGAAAGAACTGGTCATAGGACGGACAATATCTCCAAGGAACTTTTCTTGTTGCCGTCTGAGTGCGAGCCCCTCCTCCATGCCTCCCTTATTAGTTTTTTATTGTATCGCACGTTCTATTAAAACTACGTGGGCTTTGTTGCAGCATACTTCCGGGTCGGCCCCCGGTCCATTCATCTCGCGTTTTTCAGCAGGGTGGTGGTGTGTCATAGCTTTTGACCCCCCAGGTACGTGTATTATAGCTGTCCCCTGACTCTCGGGGGTTTAGGGAACCATGTTGTGCCCTGAGGGCGTTCGATCCTGTAGAATTATTCATATCGCCCTGCTCTCTGAAAATGATGCCTCTGAACCGCTGTGAGGGGCGTTTGCATCATTGTGTTAGCTGTCACCCGAGTGAGATTCTTCCAATGTGTGCCCATGTTTTTGCTCGGGGCCATTTGACCCTGGTATGATTTTCTCAGCGCTGCTCCCCCACGCTTTATAAAGTTAAAACAAGCACGGCACATGGAGTCGTTTTTACAAACGTTTAACTGCTCAAGGGGCGGGTGTAGTCGACCCGTGGTGTGTCCATGAGCCTCCGAGACGTTTTAGGCTTCTCCATGGATTGTGACCTATTTTCACTTAGTTCCTTGGAGATATTGTCCGTCCTATGACCAGTTCTTTACCTTTTATTGCGGTTTAGGAACGGAGCCTAAGAACCAAATATTCTTACCACTTTGAATATCCCTTATTCTACGACAGCCCCAGGATCCTTATGAGGTAATTCTGCTGCTGTGGTTTTGCTTTACGGTTCCTGCGCTGTTTTGTTTACAGAACAGGGGTTTATTAAAGGATATGTTTTCGAAACACCTTGAATGTCCAATTTTGCCTCTTGCTTCTTTGATATATTCCGCCACGAGTTGGGGATGGTAAGTGACCATCACAATTGTGTTCCCTCATTATTTTCCTTAGATTTGGGTTTCCTTGATGCGTTTCCGAAGAATCCCTGTTTGAATATCCTTTCCTGCCCCTCTGAGCTGGATGCTCCCCGCATATTGATCACTCTTTCTTGGAGCACTTGACCCTTTGTGCGGTGGTATTGGATCCTCACCTTGGTAAGTATACGCTCAAACTTTACCCCCAGTGTTGCTAGTCTGGGACTTCACTAAGGTGGACTATGATTGAACCTTGATGACTAAATCTGGGCCATTCATTTGGTTTTGTCATTTCCTTCAGCCTTCCCTGGTACTAAGCCATAGCCTTGAGTTGAGGTCATATCGCGTTGTACTCCTGAAAGCTACGGGTAAAATCAATGTTGAGTCCCAGTCTGTGGACCGCGACTCCGATACTCCTTGGCTGGTAAGTTAGTACTAGCGTCAGCCTCCTGCATTTTTGGGCCTGTCTTTAATATTGCTTGCCTAACTAAGTAGCTTGAGAATTTTTTCAAAAGAGTCTATGGCCAAATGATCTATATGAAGGGTGTTCAACTACGGTGCTACCGGTCGGACAATTCCTTATGCATGCAGCGATCATATGCTCATTCTCATAGGCCTTGGGCGATCTCACAGAGGAGCCACCCACCCACCTATTGATGCAGTATCTGCACGTGATGGGGAATGGTGGGGTTCCCACATTGTTCATTGGTTGGCACAGGCCCCACATACGCACACCTAGTTCTCCTCACAGCACTTGCTTGACAAATGGACTGAGGATAGGGGACGGGACTGGACTGATGGGGAATGGACGAGGGTATTAGCGGGAGTGTTGAACACCCCGCGCAACTCCCGCTTTAAAACTATCCTATACTTCATCATACACCGCGCGTACCTATCACCGGATAAAATAAAACTTTTTGCATATGCTCTGGGCATGTCCACACTTGCTCAGCTATTGGTCGGCAGTATGGTCTTCGCTGGCGGCGTCTATCGGGGGAAGCCTACCAAACACATGGGAGGCTTGCCTGCTGGGTCTGTACAAGCGAACAAAACAGTTGAAAGCCCAGGCTAGATTCTGGGACCTTGGGTTAATAACGCTAAAGAGACTTGTCACAAAACGCTGGAAGGATAGTGAACCACCCCAGGCCATACACTGGCGCACTTCATTTGCTACCTGGGCGCAGGCAGAAAGCGTGGCTCTGCACAGGGAAGAAACAGCGGCGAACCGCATGTACCCGATAGCTCAGACCCGGGATGACACCCTAATTGCCTTTCACCAAGTGTGTATACAAGGTGGGATCACATAGAGGCTCTTCTCAGTAGGCGCTGCCTGACCCCCCCGCCCTTCTTTCCTCCTTCCTCTTTCCTCCCCTTCTTCCCTTCCTCTAGGTTACATATTGACTCCCGGCGTCCACCCCCCCTGAGACGGGGACCGCCCTTTGAAGTTCCCCCCTATTGCCGCTGCCCTTGCGGCCACTATGCGCGATAACTGGATGACACCCACTGCAGACACAATTACACATACACTTGCCCCTACCTGTAGCCCCGTCTCATTTGTTTAAATCCAAGCTTTTTATTTTGTTAATATTCCCCCCTTCCTCCCTACTATTATTTTCTCCCCTTCCGTTGGCTTACAGCCCCTATTTTCACAAGTTCTTCAATCACTGTTTAACGTTCTGAGTAAATGATATTGAATATTGATTATTCGCAGGTTTCTTCCTAGCGCTCTGCGGGGTGGCTATAGGACGACCTTGACCACTCAGTCATGGATAACACCCTTAGGATGGGTGTGTTACTCAGGGACATAACGTACGGGTCACGCCGCGCGACAGGGAGACGATGACTAACGCTACACTTGTTTCATCAGTGCGGTAGCACCCTGTCTGCCCGACTTTCCCCCAATATAACGCTTCTTGAGGCTTGGATGTTCTTTATTACCAGTGACGCACTACACCTGTCCTGCTTAGTGCTCTTTCGTCAGTCCTCTGGCACACTAAGACACTTCTCGTCAATCACCTTATTGTTATAAATGTCCCGCAATACAGATGTTCGTTTTCTACTGGGTGAAACTGGGCAGAGCTGCAAATACCAGCAAACTGTTGTCAGGGAGAAGTATCTTTGTACAGCTGCATTTCCCATACTTGTTATTCTATGTTTTAAACTGATTCATAAAATTATTTTTTATTTATGTACTCTTACATAGATAATGGAAGTATGATGACGTATCTAGTCAATATTACTGCTGTACTATTCTGCTTTCCAGTATTTTATTGAAAGAAATGCAATAAAACATATTCAAACAAAAATGAAGGGTGTTCAACTGGGCCTTTCATTTGCTGAAGATCGGGTTGGGCTGCTGGGGGGACTGCTATTTTCCTTTATTTTCCCCACTCCTCTCTCTTTCTTTCGGTTGAGAAGACCAATGTATATATGTGTATATTTTTTGTGTGTCTTTTTGCCTTGGTCCTTTGGGATCCGCTTTCCTCTAAGATTGGTATAATAGTTCATTCTTTGAAACCTCTCATGCAGTGTTTTGAGCTCACTGTTTATGACCAGAATGTTGATTAAGTCGACTAATGAATTGTATTTATCTTTAAAAACAATATGTCGAAACTGTCCACATTGAGAAGATATTTAGAAAAACGTGATTTTGTTTACTTATTACAGATTGCATGCCGTGTTCCTTTCTTCCCCCTGCCCCTACTCTGACTGCCCTGATGAAGGTGTAGCCCTAGAACTGGCATTGCACCGAAACGCGCGTTGACGTTTTGTAGTCTGTCCTGCTACTCTACCATTTTGTCGCTGATCCCATGCCGGGGAGAGCTTCCAGGACAGAATATTTGTGCTACATCTGACTCTTGAAGTATGATGAGTTTGGAATGTGTACAGATTGTTTGGGTATGACTGAGAGTATGAAACTTGTGAGGCTCCTGAAAGGGGTCGTCAGGTGTGTTTGTTGATCGAAGATGTAGGTTTGTTTGGGGGTCGTGTATTAATTCATTTGTTGTGCTATATTATCTGTGTTTTGTTATCTCCTTTTAATGAAATGATATATCTTTATTGTAGAAAACAAATAAAATAATCTTGATATTTTTGTAACACGGTGTGATTTTGATTATGCGGTCTGTTGTTCGGGTGTCAGTGAGCTCATCTCTGCTTTTTGTTAATATTGGACTCTAGGTGAGCCTTTGGATTGATTAAGGGGGGCAGACTAATTTTTGTGTTTTGTAGTGAACAGATTTACACCAAATGATTCAAAAAAAGAATTCTGAGTAACGCTTTGCCATTCTGCCAAAACTTGGTGTAATTCCATTCAAAAAATATCTTTGTATGGAGAGCAAATTTCCAAATCTATCCATCTATCCATCTATACAGATAATACATAATGGATATGTAATATGGGTCTATATTTCCATCAAAGGCCTGCTAACATTTACAAACCACTAGGCAATAGTACATGTTGCTCATGTATTTATGATATTACATGACCGCAGATATGTCTGTAGATATTTTGAGAAATAGTTGTTTTTGTTGGTGCAATGCTCTAATATTAAACACCTTTGCTGCTAGGCCTATTTCCTCCTTGTGCTAAGCCTTTTTGTTAGTATTTGGGGTAGGTCGTGCTTAGACCCCAATTCTTTTTGTCCACTTAAGGTATCCACGACAAATTTGCATCCTTTTTTCTAATATCCTGGGCATTCTAAAGACACCCAGGATTTTTTGATTCCCCTGTAGTGGACAGAGAAATTAGCCACAATATAGCTACATTTGGGGGTTTGGGGGAAGATGGGAAAAAAGTGCTGCAGAAGAAAGTGTCTGTTTTTGTTCCTGCAACTGGCATCAACCAAGAGTTTATAGTGCTAAAATCCCCATTTCCCCAGCTTTAACGAACAGGCAGATTTGAGTAAGAAAAGCATATTTTTTAACACAGTCTTAGTATTTTACTTAGAGACTATTTTTCCTATTTTTTGTTCTTTCAACCTCCTTCTAGTTAGTGGTGGCAAAGCGTTTGAATCACATGGTGGATCCCAGAAAGCTATATATTTTTGGAAAGTAGACCACATTTTGAACTCGGCATGGGGTAATTTCTGTAGATCCTTCAAGGTTTTCTTATGAACAGTAATAGTTGAATTAACAAAATATTGAAATGCAGTTGAATAAAACGCCCATTAGTGTCTATTTTTATACCTGTAACTTCTAACTATAGCAGATATTCAAAAGCAAAATACTGTTACATTTACTGGACCCTATGGTTAAGGGTATATATAGGGCTTGTGGGTTCACCAAGAACCCCAGAAACATATAGCCAATAAGCTGATAAAAACTATACCTTAATTCCACCTTCTGCGCCTTGATGCCCCCGGGTTAAGTAGCGCCATACTCATTTACCTTCATTCATTCATTCATACCTCACTTGTATGGGTGCCCAAAGCAGAGTCAGCCTAAAAATTCATTAAAAAAATCCTGCCCTCTTGGACTCTCTTTGGCTCCCCCTCAAACCATACAAGTTTTTGGTCTTTCCCTGTCGCAGGCACTTGGCCCACCCACACAAGTGAGGTATCATTCTAATTGGTAGACTGAGGTGAACGCTGAGTGGTAGAAGAATTGTGCAGGTGTTGTGATCTGATGTAGAAACGTGAGGAAAGCGTGAGATTTTTTTAGCTAAATTTGAGGTTTACAGGGGATTCTGGGTAAGAAATGTGAGGGGATACAAGCAAGCCAAATCTCCCCATTTGCCCCTGGTTGTCTCGTTTCAGAATTGTCTGGGTTTTGTAGGTTTTCCTAAATGGCCACCAAGCCTGGGACCAAGAACACAGGCCCCTCCCTTGCAAAACAAGGTTGCTTTGTGAAAGATAATTTTTTATCTTGCCCAATAAGATTTGATCCATTTTCTGTTGCAGAAACTTGGCCCACCCACTCAAGTGAAGTAGCATTTTCATATGGAGACATGGGGGAATTCTGGATTTTAGTAAATATGTGCTGGTCCATTCATCCCATAGCTTTCCCACACAGAAATGGGAGAACATGGGATTTTTTCTAACTAAATTTGTGATTTGCAGGGGATTCTGGGTAAGTAAATGTTGCAGGATCCATGCAAGCAAAATCTTCATTGACTCCTCCAAGTGTCTAGTTTTCAGAAATGACTGGGTTTGGTAGGCTTACCTAGATGGGCACCAAGCCTGCCATCAAAAACACAGAAGGCCTACTTTTGATTGAAAAGTTTTATGCCTGCGCAATATGTTTTGGACCCGTCTCTGTTACACGCACTTGGCCCACCCACACAAGTGGTGTATAATTTTAAGAGATTTCAGTTTTTTTTAATTTTTTAATTTGTTGCTACTCTGTTGTGTTCTACTGGTAACGGGAGGGTACCTTTTTACTTATTTTGCTTGTTTGAATGTTCCGTTAGGGGTGAACATTATTCCCCTTCTGCCGGGTATAGCTGGAGGCGCAAGTTTTGTTTAACGCACACTCCAGCTTTTCAGAGTGGCTGACTACCAGCACTTTACAGCCAGGACTGTGGTATTGGTGCACCAGCAGCATGCTTCAGGCATGCCAAAGGCAAGCACCCCTGCACCCTGTGCCAGCCACTATGTCCAAAATGTGTCAAACTCTGGCACATATGTCTGCTACACCTCAGAGGAAAGGATTGCTCTACATTTTAGGTCTGTCTGCTCTATGCATTTTCATTTAAGCACCAACACCTTCACTCCCACTTATCCCTCTTGTAGCTTCAGTATAAATGACAGCTCCTGTTGCCCACAACTGCCATTGTCGGGTGCAAATATGGATAGAGCTTTCGCTGTGTACCTTTTTAATGTGCACTCCTTGTAGAAACATGCAACCTTTATTATGTACCTATTAAGTGAAGATTCTTCCTACGTTTACTTTATGGCAGGGACTTGCCCTTATGCACTTCTTCTCCTGTATTGGAAATGGCCATTCCTATTGGCTATACAATTCACTGTTTGAATCACCCTTGCGGGAGGGGTGTAGGTATTGCCTTTGTTTTCAAACAAAACTTTAACTGTTTGGTTTTTTAGCTCAAGTATCTGGCAGGTGCTGAGGCTTTGGGATGTTGTCTTTTCTTTGCACCTCAACAATCGGATGGTGATGTTTTAATGTATAGATCCCTGGGCCTTGCTGGAGAGAGGCACGCTCTCTTTGAGCAGTAAAGTTCTTGCATTTCATAGTACTTGGAGATTTTAACATTCATGCGGATTGCACCAATTATAAGGACTCAGTACTCTTAATGGAGACTGTGTCCTATCTACATTTGACCCAAAATATTATCCAGCCTACTCATGTAGCAGGTCACTCAATTGGCCTGGTCTTCTCCAATCATAAGTTGCAGACATCCAACCCTCTTCTCCCTTCCTTGGATGGACCACTATTTGATTATATTTAGTTGGCCCACCCTCTTTCTCAAAGCTGCTCCGATAACTATATTCCAGGAAGCCATGTCCTTTAGGCCTTACAACAAAATACAGCAAACTGAGCTCTTTGTCTCCCTTACTATGAAAACACCCAAGTTCACAGGCAGCATTGAGAGAAATACTAGCAAGAACGATAGCTGGATCCGTGAATTATTTATTTTGCTGGCTCCTATTAAGTCCTGGAAACTTATTAGAAGTAGGCCTTCAGCCTCCTGGTTTACTGAAGCACTGAAGGAAGACAATGAATGGTGTAAAAAGGTCAAAAGAGAGTGGCATAAAGAGTATAATCTGAGAGAGACCGAATACAACTGGATGGTATTGAGGAAATATCATGCCTCGCTTAAGATGGTTAAAAGGCATACTTTGATAGCAAGAAGAAGGGGCAAGCAGACATGTGAAGTGTTCAAGATAGTGAACAGCTTTGTGTCTCTTGTGACCAGCTCCAGAGAAACTCCACCTTCTTTAGAATAGTGCGATACATTTTCAAGAGAAAATTGCTAACACCCATCTCAGTCTTATAGGCTCTTCACAGGTGTAGGGGTTCGCCCTTCTCGGCACACAAGTCCTCAGACCAGTAAGTAGAAGTTGGCACAGAAACTGAAATTTCAAAACAACATATTCACACCACACCCTTCGGTAGTGTATGAAGTAGCACACGGAACAGAAGATCCATGGGTCTTTTATACCACACAGGAGCTCAAAAGAAGGCGGTACAAGCACACATAAGAGAGTTACATACATAGATGGCCCTACAAAAATGCAAAGTCAACAAAGAAGGAGGAGCCAACAGTTGCTGACTTATCAGAAACATCCTGACAGTAACAAATCAAAGCATGTGCATGGGCAGCAACAATTGCTTTTGAGAATGTACAGAGTAGCAGAGGTTAATAATAGCCGGTTCTTTGAGCAAAGCACAAGGGCAAATGACAGTGAAGAAGGAAAGAGCACATGGCGAGCATGAGGTCAACAAGATGGTTGCCAGAAACAAGATGGCTTCAGCTAGATGCTAACAGCGATCTCTGTCAAATTTCCACACAGGGACTTAGCAGCCTCCCCCTTCCTGGGAAAATGAATAAAGAGGTGGGGTGCTCTCTTTCTTCTTTTATACTGATTTCTCTTGAAGAGTCACTAACAGCCATCCAAAGTCTCCAATCATGCTCACCTGCTGATCTCTGCTCCCCTGTACACATCATGTCGATAGAGGTAATTAATCTGTGGGTAAACAGTCTGCTGAATGTGTCATTGGCCTCTGCAACAGTCCCCATAGGTAGGAAACAGGCAAAGATTTTTTTCAATGTTGAAGAAGCCTTTGATCGACTCCAATCTGTTGAGTAATTACAGACCTTTCTCCTTTGTGCCTGCAGTCTCAAAGATCTTTGAGAAATCAGTCATCAGGCAACTCTCCTGTTATCTGGAGACTAATGATCTCCTTCATTCTAGTCAGTCTAGCTTCAGGAGGAATATAAGTATGGAGACGGCCCTACTCGAGGTGGCAGGACCAATTAAAGGCACTTTAGATGCTAGGGGCAAGGATGTGCTGATTTTGTAAGACCTGTCTACTGCCTTTGTCAAAGTACCCCACTACTTCCTGCTGGATCGCCTTCTCAGGATCAGAGTGAAGAGTCTAGCCCTTAGGTGTTTGACCTACTTCTTAAAAAGAGAGAAGAGGAGATTTGGCTTCCTCCATTTGCTTCTGGCAATAGGGCTAGTCCATTTGGAGTACCCCAGGGATCAACCCTCTCCCAAACTCTGTTTAGTGTTGGTGGTTGAGTTTTTCGGAGCCAAGATTGCATCATACACAGATGATACTTAGATTCCCCTTTCCTTCAAAGAAGGGGATAATCTTGTCTTTGACTCTATTAAGTTGTGTGTAACTGCCGTGTTTGACTGGCTGCATCAGAAACAACTGATGTTTAACACAGACAAAACACTGACAAAACAGAAATTGGCACTACGGCATCAACCAACTGGTCGACATGTTGGACAGAAGGTTCTGCTCTACCTGCGTCTTTCACAGGGATGCTAGCTAAGAACTTGGGAGTTAAGTTTGACACCCACTTAACTCTCCAACCCCAGACTGGTGTAGTGGCTGAAATGTGTTTTGCTATCCTGGCCAGGTAAACAGTTATCAAAGCTTTGATAACCTCTCATTTGGACGATTCTAATGCTTTATATCTTAGTCTTACGGACTGCTTCATTTACTGCTCCAAGCGGTGCAAAACACTGCAGCATGAATTTTATTGAATTTGCAGAGGACAACTAGGATTTCCAGGCATCTTTCTTTCTTGCACTGGCGACCGGAAAGGAAGAGAATTTTTTTTTAAAAACTGTTGTTGATTTTTTTGTGCCTTGTACACCATTGGTCTCCGATCCTGGCATACAGACTTAGCTGGAGTGCCTAGGAGGAGGACAAGGACTGGTGGACACTCTTTTTCCTTTTTAGGCCCCTCTGCATGGGACACTCTCCCTCTACACCTTTCCTTTCATGGGCACTTGGCGCACCCACACAAGTGAGGTAGAATGTTTATCAGGAGACCTGAAGGAACACTGGGCAGGAGGAAATTTGTGCCGGCCCAGTGATCCCCACAACATTCCCACACAGAATTGTAAGTAAATTGTGACTTTCTTTAACAAAATTTGATGTTTGCTAGGGATTCTTGGACATTTTAATGGATCTACAAAAGCAACACCTCCTTGTACTCCCTCAGGTATCTAGTTTTCATAAATCTCTGGGTTAGGTAAGATTCCTTAGATGGCCACCATGCCCGGGACCAAATACACAGGTGACCCCCTTGCAAAACCAGGTTGTTTTGTGATAGATAATTTTTATGTCTCCACAATAGGTTGTGAGCCTTTCCCTTTTGAAGGCACTGCGTCCACCCATACAAGTGAGGTAGCATTTTTATCAAAAAACCTGGATGAATGCTGGGTCATAGGACATTTATGCGGGCCCACTGATCCCATGATTTTCAGACACCGAAATGTGAGAGAATTGTGATTTTTTTTAGCTGAATTTGAGGGTTTGTAGGGATTTCTGGGTGAGAAAACGCCAAGGAATCCATGCAAGCCACACCTCCCTGCATTCCACCAGTTGTATAGTTTTTAGAAATGTCTGGGTTTGTTCCATTTCTCTAGATGGCTGCCGAACCCATGAACAAAAACGCAAAGCCCCCTTTGCCAAAACATGTTGTTTTGCAATAGATAGGGGCACCTGGGTTTTTGGTCCCATGCTTCTCAGCCATTGAAATAAACCAAACATAACATGACATTTTTGAAAAATAGACAGCTGGGAGAGTCCAAGAAAGTCTGCTTTGCATGGATCCACCAAAGTTTTCTTACCAACAATTCCCTGCAAACATCAAATTGCGCTAAAAAGTGACATATTCCTCATATTTCTGTGGGATAAAGTTGTGGGATAACCTGGCAGAAATTTCCCACTTAGCATTCCCCTCAATCTCCCAATAGAAATTATAAGTCACTTGTGTGGGCTAGTCAAGTGCCTGAGACATGGAAAGTAAATTAATGAATGTGTGTGGGTACTGCACACTTTAATCTTTGTCTAATCCGTTTGTATGATTTGTGTGCTACCTTTGATTGGTGCCTGCTAACACCTTTTCAACATATGTATAGAGCCTGGCCCCTGCTGGCTGCCAGGACTCAAAAGTGCACTACTTGCAAAGAACAATTACTCAGTTTTTAACATTTCAGTTTGTATTTCAACCATTAGTATTCAATTCATTGCACAAACAACATTTGTCTGAACGTATTCATCATAACATAATTATAATGCAATCAAATTCAACAATAAAATAACATAAATCAAAACATATTTGATACATCAACCCAATGCATCTGCGCATGCAACGTCATCTGCCCCCGCTAAGGGGACAAAAAGACGGTTCCCATGTGTGAGGGGTGGGAGGCAGCCACCACCCCTGCACTAAGAATACAAATTGTTTCTGGTGCCTAGTGAGCTCTCTGACTCCCCCCCCCCAGGGGAGACAGATCAGGGGCTCTTGTTCCCATCTGCCAAACAGGAGATCAACAATACTGAAGCGTATACATTTCTCCTGGGAGATCAAAAGCCTTTGCCCAAGGGGCCGCTCCCCCTTCCCTGTGTCTAGTAGTGTATTCCTGCTTGGAGGACGACCAACTTGGCTGGTGGTCCTCAGCATGGAACAGGTTACACTGTGTTCTACGCAGCAACCAGTATTATTGTAAAAAATCTAATTTTTATCACAAAGTGCATTGTAAAGAAATTAAAACCATGCATTATTGTTAGATTTGGGGGTCTCTAGTTGGCATAAGTTGGTACCTGTGACAAATAGGGACCTTTGCGTCTAGTCAGGGTAAAGGGGTACACTCCTAAAATAACCCCTGCTAACCCCCTTGGTAGCTTGGCAAGAGCAGACAGGCTTATCTCAGAGGCAGTATGTAAAGCATTTGTGAACACATACAGTAATCCAGTGACAACACTACAGATTGACACCACACAAGTTTTATATTAAAAAAGTATTCTTCATATAGATTTAACACAAGACCACAAACGACAAAAAACCACAATACTGTGCTTAAAATGGTATGATTAGCTTGGTTCTCTTTAGATCTTAAAATGCAAAACTTTGAGTCAATGCACCTTAAAATGCGTAATGCTTCTAAAACGAAAGTGTTGCAGGGATGGTGATGCAGTAGTTCCTTACATGCAAAGCCGGTGGTGCAGTGAAGATCCAGTGCATGGAAACAAAGATGGTGACTTCTTCTTGGTGTGACATGCTCCTCCGATGTTGCGAGAAGCTTCCGCTTGATGTGACAGCTCCATGGGGTGACACCCTTGTTCAGTGATGCAACGACAGCGGCTGCGACGGTGGCAACCTTCTCCGTGGATGAGAGGCGCTTCTGCGGTGCAATGCAACAGCTATAGTGGCGACACATTTGCCCAGTGATGCAGCGGCTGTGATGGCGACACGCTTCTTCGATGTTGCAAGATGTTTCTTGTGATGCGGTGCAATGCGACAGATACAGTGGTGGGATCCTTGTTCAATGATGCGACAGCAGCGGCTGCAACATGCTTCTTCGTGAGTCACGCTTCCAGCTTCTTGCGAAACGCTGTCCCTCAGACAGCCCAAAACAGATGCAGGCACTTACAAAGAACAATTGGGGAGCTGGTGGTTGAAGTCTGTTGTCCCTGAGTCTTCTCTCAAGCCCTTGAAGATCCTTTACAAGTTGAATAAAGCACACAAAAATCCTTTCTCCTTTCTTTGGCAGTCAGGCAACCACTGCAGTCCAATCCCCCAAGCAGCACTTTTGCTTAGGGATAGTCTCTCTTCAGTCTCTCTGGTTCCACTCCTCAGCAAATGTTTCTTCTTGTTTTCCAAAAGTGATCTAACATTCTGTCGTTTGGGTCCCCTCTTTTACACCGAGTTTCTCTTTGTCTTTGAAGGCAGAGAGGTCTTTGCCTAGTCCAAACCAGTTCTGGTCAGTCCTGGAGCACTCTGTTTACAAGACTCCTTCTTTCCTTTCACACACAATGCAGGGCAGAGACATCAGACACACCAATGGAGGTGGAGCCAGCATTGTGGAGGTAAGGCACAGCCCTATTCAGGTCCCAGATGCAACTCCTCCCTCCCATCTAGATGCAGATCTCTCTGTTCACCACTGGGCTGACTCGCCCTGTCTCCTGGAATCCCCCAGCCCCTGGCACTCAAATTCCAGACAAGGAATACACACCCTAGCAGAGGCAGGCTTGGATAGTTAGACAAGGAAATAACTACTTTCTAAAAGTGGTATTTTCAAACACAGAATGTTAAAACCAACTTCACTAAAAGATGCATTTCATCATTCTGAGTTCTAGCATACTAAACTCAAATGTCTACCTAGTTCCCTGAGTCAGTTAGGATTATAAAATGTAATAATCTAACTGCCCATTCTGGCCTATCAGGAATAGGTAGCCTTGCAATAGTGAAAAATGAAAATGGCTGTAATTCACTATTAGGACATGCCACACACATCAGGGCTTGTCCTACCTTATATTTACACTAGACAACATTCTAGCCCTTGCCTATATGGTAAAACAGTCTACTAAGGAAAAACATCCCCCACTCTGCATGCTTTGTGGATTACTCCGCAGCATTCAATGGCGTCAACAGGAATCTGCTGTGGAGGAAATTACAAGATTGGGGATTCCGATTATCCTGTTGAAAGCAATCACTGCTCTCTTCACCGGAACTTGGGTACGAGTGAAAATAACAACTTACTCAGTGAACACAAAAATCTACTCAGACTGAGGTCTAAAACAAGGGTGTGTATTAGCACTCTTGCTTTTTAATCTCTACACTGCAGACCTCTGCAAAACAATTTCCAAAGCCAATTTGTTACCTCTGAAAATTGGGTCTACCAGACTGTTTTTACTGCAGTATGCAGACGACATGGTGCTTATGGACCATGCCAAAACAGGTATGCAACGAATATTGGATGCATTAAACATCTATAACAATGAAAACGACATAAGAACAAATGTAGGGAAAACAAAGGTAGTAATTTTTGGGAAGTTTACGAACAAACTAAAAAAACAGTGGAGAATGGGCAACTTGAAAATAGAAACAAAAACTAAATACAGCTACTTAGGTGTTTGGATTGGGAAGGCTGCAGCACACACTGCATCCATTGAATCAAAAGCCAAGGCAGTGACGTATGCCCTCTGCGAACTAATCTCCAAAATAAGTAGTCCGACAACTGGACCCATCAGAAAGGTTATAAGAGCCGATTTACTCCCCTCGATTACATGCAGCCAATTAGCATTTCCTGCGGCATCAATTAAAACCATGTAACACACCAATTGCTGGGCATTTAAACAGATCATTCATATACCTGCCCATGCTCGCAACACCTTGGTACGCCTTGAATTTGGGCTAAACAAACAGCGCTATGAACATTTGGCATCATTTGTACGGTACTACCAAGGGGTTTGTTCTGCCCCTCCAAACACAATGAAGGCAATCTTGAAGGAAATTCTTGTGAAAAGTAACAACTCGTGGGCAAACGGCCTTCTAACTGCTTGCACTGAATTGCACCTTGACTTGTCCAATTGGCAGGATTTTATTTATCAACCCAGAATTTTTTTAAACATTTTAAAGAAACAAGTTAGATTGCTATCCAGGTTTTATGTATATTCATATAAAAGCAAAAAAAAAAGAGGGAAACAACCAAGGTGGCGCCTGGGTTAGTGGGTCACACCAGGTGTAACAAGAAGACACCTGAAGAAGCTATGAGGGGGGGAGATGTGGGC
This sequence comes from Lissotriton vulgaris, assembly GCF_964263255.1. NCBI lineage: Eukaryota > Metazoa > Chordata > Amphibia > Caudata > Salamandridae > Lissotriton > Lissotriton vulgaris. The sequence continues at coordinate 1,032,930,507 of NC_141696.1, read as the reverse complement.
TGCGTGGTCGGAGGGGGGGCTCCCACGTCACTGGGGGGGTGTAGGGTGGGGGGGGTAAATGCAGTAAAAAAATACAAGCACAGTAGGCCTGCTATTTTTGAAATTAGTTGGTACAGAATATGTTTAAGATTTTTTTCTTTAGATGGGTTTTGATCCATGCAAAATCCTGTCCTTAAATGCAAATGGGCTTCTCAACAAACAGAAATACGGTGCCCTTTTAAAATGGATTACAGCCCTTAAACCCCAGGTGGTCTTCCTCCAGGAGACACACCTGAAAACACATTATCCAAAATTGTTTCTGCCAAGATATTTCTCCCAGGGGCTCTTCTCCTCAGCAGAGGTGGCGCAGAGGGGTGTCGCAATCTACTTCTCAAGAAACCTACCCTGGGAAATTGTGCAGGTACAAAGAGATCCTAAAGGTAGATGGCTTTGGGTGGTAGTAAAATTGCTGGGAAAAACATTCAACCTTGTAAATTACTATGGCCCAATCTTGGATGACACCACAGCCCTGACTGAAATTAGTGAAACGTTAAGGGGTATTCCGGGGCAAATTATAATAGGGGGCGATTTTAATTACATTCAGGATTTAAAGAAGGATACCTCTAACAAGAATAATATGGCTGAGATACCTGCCACCCCCTCTCAACACAATCCCCAAAAGTTTTTGGAAGTGGGAGGGAGTGACCCTCCCGGCCGTATTTATTAAAAACAAAAAATTAGAACATTTAAACATTAATGTACAATTTCATACCACACTGCGATGTTTGGCTAACCTTAACAAATTCTCTAATACAGAGGTTCTCCTAGCCGATCTAACATCCTACAAAACATTTACTTGAAATATTGAAATTGTACATCCTAACGTTTAAGGGCCAACGGCAAGGTCGTAACCGGTGTCAAGATCCCTAACCAGACATACCCCACCCACTTGGGAGGGGCGACAGCACTGAGGCGTACTCACGTGCAACTACTACAATTTCCCTTGTCTTGACGGGGGCACTTATCAACTCGACGCCAGTTAAAGGTCGTTCGAAGACTCGTGTGAGGTATCTAGAAGGTATCGTAGACCTCCCCCCAACCCCACACAACTTACCGCATCTGCCGTCGCAGATGTCCCTGGCCCCGGGAAATTCCCCAGGAGGGGGCTGTAACCCCTCCTACACAGGAAGGGGCCTTGACCGCCTTTCCTCTTCTTCCGGCGACCCATCCTTAGAAGGGACCGCCTCCCCGTTGAGGGGCCAAAGGCCACCTCCCCCGAGCGCTCCCATCCGTGTTGGGTGACGCCCACTCATAGGGATCTTCCAATTAGTGCTCACCGATCATGACCTTACCGCCTACCGCCTGACCGAAATAAATACGACAAGTGCTAACTAACGAACTACATTGGCCACTATGACCGAAAAAACTGTGTCTACATGGACCTTAAATCCGACATTTTTCAATCACCAACTTGTAACATTATACCAATCTTTATTACACATTAAATATCAACATAACACCAAAACAACCTGAAAACGAAAATAGAATAACTGATCAACTTTATTAAAACAACTAGCTGTCCTCAGGGGCTGGTGGGTGGGTCAAAATTGGCTCTTCGTTCCGTCTCGAGCTCACGTGCAGCGGGGAGGTGCAGCTTCAGAGCACAGGAACAAGAGGATGTCTTCTGGTCTTGCGTCTCTTTTTATCCATCTTCAGGGCGGGCGTAAACCCGCCCCTGCCTGCCCCGAGGGCGTGGCCGGCGGCGTCCGTGTCTAGGCCAGCCCACTCAAGGGCGGGAAAAAGCGCGCCCCGGCTACGCCGCTTTGGGCATACCAGCCGAGACGCGCCTCCCGCCCAAAAATGTCTTCCCGGGGGGATCGAGGCACTCTGCCATACGTTCGGGGGGACCGAGTGGTCGCCCCTTTCCATATGGCTGAGATACCTGCCACCCCCTCTCAACACAATCCCCAAATGAGGGAAACCGGAAACGGTTCTTGAAGTTTTTGGAAGTGGGAGGGAGTGACCCTCCCGGCCGTATTTATTAAAAACAAAAAATTAGAACATTTAAACATTAATGTACAATTTCATACCACACTGCGATGTTTGGCTAACCTTAACAAATTCTCTAATACAGAGGTTCTCCTAGCCGATCTAACATCCTACAAAACATTAACTTGAAATATTGAAATTGTACATCCTAACGTTTAAGGGCCAACGGCAAGGTCGTAACCGGTGTCAAGATCCCTAACCAGACATACCCCACCCACTTGGGAGGGGCGACAGCACTGAGGCGTACTCACGTGCAACTACTACAATTTCCCTTGTCTTGACGGGGGCACTTATCAACTCGACGCCAGTTAAAGGTCGTTCGAAGACTCGTGTGAGGTATCTAGAAGGTATCGTAGACCTCCCCCCAACCCCACACAACTTACCGCATCTGCCGTCGCAGATGTCACTGGCCCCGGGAAATTCCCCAGGAGGGGGCTGTAACCCCTCCTACACAGGAAGGGGCCTTGACCGCCTTTCCTCTTCTTCCGGCGACCCATCCTTAGAAGGGACCGCCTCCCCGTTGAGGGGCCAAAGGCCACCTCCCCCGAGCGCTCCCATCCGTGTTGGGTGACGCCCACTCATAGGGATCTTCCAATTAGTGCTCACCGATCATGACCTTACCGCCACAGGCCGGATAGTTGACCGGCTATCCGGACCCCCCACAACACTCCTACCTAAAGGTCATGTTTCAAAGATTTCAACCATGCTAAGAAATCTCCTAAGAACAACTCATTCCCCTCCCAAGACAAATGCACACCATCCCCCGAATACATCATGTCATCATTAATACAGCTATGAGAAATAGAATGCAATGTCCTGGAACGGAACAACCTACTCACTTTATTGTTAAGCTTCCTAACAGAATGATTCAAAGCAGGTATAGAGATAGCCCCCCGCCACACCTTTCGTGGAATCAAATGGGACCATGCAATCGTGCACCCCGGAACTCTCCTCGCCAAACAACTTACAGTGGAAAGCATTGCCTCCAGGAGTAGTCGTCTACCGATGGTGACCAAATCATTGCCCCCAACATGTACTATCACTATAGACGGCGGTGACCTTGTCCGCCCTAACAAACCCTCAACAAATGTTTGAAACTGGTCAATACAGAGACCGCCCCTTCCGTAGAAGGACATCCTGTACCCGTATTCCCCAGCTACGTGAACCATGTCACCTGCTTTGAATACGTCTGCGGCACGCCTCACGTATGAGTGGCCCACGACCCACACCTCCTTTTTCACAGCCGGTGATGTCTGACCGCTGGCCCGGTGTAAGGTCGACTGCATAGTCCGCCCCGCCTCGTAGGCTCGCGTAACTGAAACCAAACAAAAACAAGAAGCGTGAGTACAGAGTACATAATTACAGCTTCACAACATGTGCAACCGCACATATCTTTTATAACAATTGGAGGACCAACGCCCCATTCGTTTCACTTGCTCAACATTAAGACCCCTGGCTGTAGCTTCCGTAGCAGCCCCTATCCGAAAGGAATGGGTCCCAAATTCGCCCGGGTTCAAGCCCGCAGCGGCAACTGACATCGCAAGCACCCGCTGAAACTGAAATTTCGTCAGTGGGGTGGCGTCCGCGTGTCTTAACAAAGTCCCCCCCCATGATGCCACCCTTCGTGCTAGGTAATCCTCTAAACACTTTACCGGACATATGGAGGACCCAGGAATCCTGCGTATGATGACGCAGTCACCCATCCCAACCTGGTCAGTCTTAGACCTCACAAAGGAGACAGTCATTGTTTCTCCCCTGATCTGAACGTGTTCCTGGCACAACCCCCCCGCCACGTCCAGTTTGTTCCTTGCAACTAATTCGCCTACCCGCATTGCTCCGTGAAATGCCAGCGTAAATGCGGCTCGGAACAGTACTGCCTCAAACTGAGATGAACATGTGGCAGGAAGTGTAGCCAACAACTGGGACAATCTATCCAAACCTATCGGGCGCCTTTCATCTACTCTGCGACCCTCAAGGCGTTGCCACCCACGCAGCGCTTTCTGTACAACGAAGGACGCTGTTGGGTCCTGGATAGCGTGTGCTCTGGCAACAAAGGAAATGGCAGCACGATGCCTCTGGGCCGTAGCCACCGATTTCCCAGCCCTACGTAAAGACATCAGGAAATTCACCACCCATTCCTCATGACCCCACAGTCGCTCTCTATCACTCCCCAAAAAGGCTAAATAGGCCCGAAACGCCCCTTCATATGCCTTCCTCGTCCCTGGTGCTAGACTCTCTCCCACGAGGTGACGAAGTTCGGGGCACCGAGAGACCAAAGAGCTTCGGTAAAGGGTGCCGGCTCCGGGTCCGCTGAGGGAAGGAAACCCGAAAAAGCCTGCATTTGAAAACGAGACAGTGCGTCAGCTGCCTGATTCATCACCCCTGGCACGTGTTTTGCTCTGAATAGCACGTTCAATTTCATACATAGTAAAACAATTTCTTTAAGCAGTCTTAAGATCAGTTTACAACGTGCTGCCTGACTATTGATGCACTCGACCACAGTCATATTGTCCGACCAAAATATGACCGAGTGATTTTTGAACCCATCGGGGCCATGTCCTCAAGGCCACCAAGATGGGAAACAGTTCGAGGAAAGCAATATTACTCGTCAGACCCTTCTCATGCCACCAAGTCGGCCATCTTTGTGCCGACCATTTTGTGCCGAAAATGGCGCCAAAACCTATGCTTCCCGCCGAATCTGTCCATAGCCCCAGCTCCTCAGAAGACACGGCTGGTTTGTTCCAGACGATTCTACCATTGAAATCCGCCAAGAATGCTAACCAAATACGCATGTCCTGGCGGATCTCGGCCGATAGTCTCGTGCGATGATGGCCTTCTTTAAGGCCGACCATCGCTTGGGCAATTGAACGGGAAAAGGGGCGGGCCATCGGTATCACCCTCAGGGCAAAATTCAACTGTCCCACCACTTGCTGTAATTGTTGCAGCGTAACTTTTGATGCATTTATACATAGTTGCAGCGCAGCCCTGAACTTCAACACTTTCTCGGCTGGCAAACGGAAACACCCCTCAATGGAGTCCAACTCGATCCCCAGAAACTCGAGGCAAGTCGTAGGACCCACTGTTTTACCTGGCGCCAATGGCACGCCTAACTGTTCCATCAACACACAAAAATCGGCCAAGGCCCGGCCACATTCAAGACCCCCGGCTGCCCCAAGAAATAAGAAATCATCAAGGTAGTGCATTACATCTTGGAAACCCGTTTTCTTTGTGAAAACCCATTGTAGAAAACAACTGAATTTCTCGAAATAGGCACAGGATATAGAACACCCCATTGGCATACACCTATCCATGTAATAACAACCCTGAAACATGAAACCTAGGAGACGCTGGTCGTCTGGGTGTACCGGGAGCAAACGGAACGCTGACTCGATATCTGACTTCGCCATCAGCGCCCCGGGCCCCAGGCGATTCAAAATGGCTACGGCCTCATCGAAGGATGCGTACCGCACCGAACACACTTCTGGATCGATTGCCTCATTTACGGAAAGACCTGGTGGAGCTGATAAGTTATGAATTAGTCGGAACTCTCCAGGGTCTTTCTTGGGGACTACCCCTAAGGGAGAACACACAAAATTCTGGACTGGGGGTACACTAAACGGGCCAGCAACCCGACCTCGAGTCACCTCTTTTCGGATCTTTTCCTGTACTACGGTTGTATGCTGCAGGACGGAAAGTTGGTTTTTACACTTACCCACACCCTGAAAGTCCCCTACCGGGATGCGGAAACCATACGAAAAACCGTTTCGCAGCACCCCAGCAGAAGTACGATCCGGGTAATCACTGAGCCAAGGGATCATTGCCAGGGTATCAATGGGAGTGGGTAAAGGCGCCCCTCGGACTATTTTAGACCTGTTTGGCACCTCCTCTCCCCCCGTTATCACCCGTTCTGGCTCTGCACGAGGCCTCAGGATGGGATGACCCACAACCACTACATTCATGTTTGAATTTACACGATCCCTGCGGTCTCGTACATTTTCCTCTGTTGAAATTAAAACAGAAACCCTTTCTTCCGGTATTGCCGGTAGGTTTCGAGTGATCGTCGGCCCCCGAACCTGACCGAAAGGGCGTCCCCGCATATTGTCGGGAGGATTCACCCACATTACTTCCCACCAATGGCATTTTTAACATCCCTGACTCCTTCATTTTATCCCAGGTCAAGGCATCATAACAATCCCAGGTTAAACTTTTATTATGCTCCTTTTCCTTTCGGAACATATTATCGTAACAAAACCAATGATTCCCCTGATGCGATGTCGAGTACCCCATGATTCGTGATTGGTAGATTGGGAACTCGGAAAGCAACTCAGGCCTACGTTCGCCCAGGATTGATGTAAAGATTCCCCAGGCATTGCCCCAATTGGCGATATTCTCATTCACTTTAAAGGCGGCCATTTTTGCCGCCAAACACTCGGATGCATTAAGTCCTTCTGACTCTTTACATGCTCCACCTCATAGTGATCAACAAGTAACGAAAAAATTTTCACATACTCCCCCGCCCAAATCTTTTCCTTAATTGCCAAAGGAACATGTTGCCCCAACTTTTCTCTCCGAGAGGGTGTTGACTCATCCCTCGCAATCGGCAATGGCCGCTTACCTGCACCCGACGCTGCCTCTGTGGTCGCAACCGTCCCTGGTGTCTTGTCCCCCACTGCAGCCGGCACGGGCACCTTGGCTGCTTCCCGCTTCTCACGCAATTGCTTAACCAGCTCCTGCGCTTCGACAGCCGTGGCGCCCTCGTTACCTTTTCCCAACCACGCTGCCAATTGTGCTGCCAACTCGGGCGGCATATCATCCTCGGACACGGGGGTGATCGGATTCCCCTCCTCTGGCACGGGCGTTGGAGCCCCGAGCGGGGCACTGGGACCGGGGATCTCCTCTCCCGCTGCCCCCCTCCTGGGCCTCTTGTTTTTCCCTCCCGGGGCTGCTCCCGCCAAAGGACGTTTTGGACCCCTTTCCTCATTCATATCCACCCGCTTCCTTAGCTCGGACATCTCCTTCATGAGAGCACGCAGCATCTGGTCGGTATTCATGCGCTTTCCAACCTTCTTCGGCATTCTCCAACAAAGTAACTGAAAAACAAACAAGAACGATTAAAACGCTCAAAATTGGCTCTTCGTTCCGTCTCGAGCTCACGTGCAGCGGGGAGGTGCAGCTTCAGAGCACAGGAACAAGAGGATGTCTTCTGGTCTTGCGTCTCTTTTTATCCATCTTCAGGGCGGGCGTAAACCCGCCCCTGCCTGCCCCGAGGGCGTGGCCGGCGGCGTCCGTGTCTAGGCCAGCCCACTCAAGGGCGGGAAAAAGCGCGCCCCGGCTACGCCGCTTTGGGCATACCAGCCGAGACGCGCCTCCCGCCCAAAAATGTCTTCCCGGGGGGATCGAGGCACTCTGCCATACGTTCGGGGGGACCGAGTGGTCGCCCCTTTCCAGAAACAACTAAAACCAAAAACTAAAAGGGTGCTAGAGGCCCTTATGGCAGAATACCAACTGCGAGACTCTTGGCGCTCACTGAACCCCAACACTGAGTATTACACATGTTATTCTAATAGATTTCAGACAGCCTCTAGAATAGACTTATTTCTATCATCCAGATCGTTGCAAATCTCCAACGCATCGATAGGTTGTAATCCGTTTTCAGATCACGGGAGGATTGAAATTGAATTGATTCTGGAGGGTATGGAGGGGGTGCGTCCCAGGTGGCAGCTGGATCGTACCCTCCTACAGAATACATTATGGGTAGAGAGCTTCAGAGAATGGATAAAAGAGTTTTTTTTGGTCAATAAGGATTCAGCAGAGCCTTTTGCAATATGGGGCGCATTTAAAGCTGCAGCCCGAGGACAGATTATAGCATATTCCAGCAACAAGGCAAATGTCCGTAAGGGAAAAATATCTACCCTTCAGTGTATCGCTGAGAAAGAATATGCATTAAAACTGCATCAAATGCCTAATAAATGGGAACAAGCCAAAGCATCGCTCAGGGACTTCTTTATTTTGGAAGAGATAAACAGCTCAAAGGCCTTCCAGCAAAAACTATATGAAGATAGTCAACTGATGGGGAAGCTTTTGGCTAACTCAATCCGAAAAAAACAAGAGTCCTCTGTTATTTTGAAAATTCAGGATCCCCTCGGTGGCACAGAGACTCGGAGTGAGGGGATCGCGAAAATATTCTTAGATCATTACAAGAGAATATATTCTCCTGCTATTCAAGTGGAAGAAACACTAATCAGGGAATATTTTGACAATCTGGATATACCCAAAATTTCTGTCTCCAGGCATAATCAAATAAATAGGGAAATAAGCTCCCTAGAAATACAAAATGGTATAAAGGAAACAGCGGGAGCGAAAGCCTCAGGAATAGATGGGTTCCCAATTGAGTTTTATAAAGTGTTTTTGAAGGAATTAGAAGACCCCTTAAAAAATCTATTTAATTTTATTCGACTTGGCGGGACGGTCCCTTTAGAGTTCAAAGAGTCCACAATTATTAGTTTCGTGAAGAAAGATAAAAACCCTGAGGATGTGAATTCCTTTAGACCAATTAGTCTGTTGAACTCGGACTATAAGATCCTTATGAAAATCTGGGCTCAAAGATTTGTGTTCGCAGCCCAGGAGGTAATTCATCAAGACCAGACGGGGTTTATAGCCGGTCGCTATATGGCTGCTAATACAGAATATTTGATACAGGCGCTAGATTTTTTTAATATTAACACAATCCCTGCATGCATCTTAATGATTGATGCAGAAAAAGCGTTTGATTTAGTTAACTGGTCAGTTTTATTTACTTCCTTGGGTTATTTTGGGTTCCCTGCTCTAATTATTAATATGCTGCAGAATATTTATGAAGGGGCATCAGCCCAGGTTATAATTAATGCTAGGCAAGCAGGGAAGATAAAAATTAATCGAGGCACTAGACAGGGGTGCCCTTTATCCCCTTTGCTTTTCACTTTTTTTATTGAGCCTCTAGTAATAAAATTAAGGAATAATGTAGCAATATCTCCCCCAATCGTTGGAATGTCAAAACTAAAATTATTCGCAGACGATATTATCTTATATATGGCCCCCGATAAAGAAAATATTCTTCATCTTATGAAAGATCTTAAGGAATACGAAAAGATTGGGGGTTATAAGATCAACGAGAAAAAAACAGAAGTTCTTGTTTTATGCTCAAATTCAGATTTTCTTCCGCTAGAACTCCAGCCCCAAGCAGAAAAACGGGATCCAATAAGATACCTAGGGATCTATGTAACCAGGGAGTATCAAGAACTTTTTCGTTTAAATTATGTAAAAACGAAGAACAAAATCAAGAGCTTATTTGAACAATGGGACCTGTTGCCTTTGTCTTTGATTGGCAGAGTGGCTTTGGTAAAGATGAACGTACTGCCCTTGCTTTTATTCTTGTTTAGCAATATCCCAATTAAAGTTAACATGGCCTTTTTTAATGAACTTGAATCCATGCTGAGGAGATTTATTTGGAATAAAAAGGCCTCAAGAGCCAAGCTTTCGGTGGTACAACTTTCAGTAAATCTAGGTGGACTCGCTCTGCCCCATTTTAAAACATATTATGAAGCAGCTTTTTTTGACATAGTGGCGGGATTATTAAGGAATAGACAGACAAGAGACAATTTTTTTTCGGATAAAATGCTTGAGGAATCAGGCTCTCAAATTTTTTTCTTTTTAAAAACTGCAAAGCTTCCTAAGAAAACCAGATATAAGACACTGATGGGATATGCATCAAGATTACGGCTCTTATTTAAAAAATATGGTTCAGATGGATCTATCTATTTGAAATTGATAGAATGTGCTAAGATGGGTCTTCAGATATCATTGAATCACCTGCTAGAATGGGAATCCGCTGGATTTGGGGAAATAAGGCACCTACTCAACCAAAATTCTGTAATTGGCTGGCAAACGGTAATAGATAGAGCACATCCTAGACTTATTAGGTTCTTCGAATATATACAACTGGTCAATTTTATAAAAAAAGAAATAGGAGGGCTAGATACAACACCTAATGTTTTGTTAACAACTCTATATGGGGAGAAACATACAGGTATTGGATTCTGGTATAAAAAGCTCTTCCCCTCTGGACCATCTCCAATAACTGCTTGTCACTTAGAAAAAATTAGCCTTATGACTCAGTGTGTTTTTACAGATAAAGACTGGGAAGTTATATGTCATTTAGGAAACAAAGCACTCCGTGCAGCTAATTTTAAACGTATGTCTTTTTTTCTCGTTGGTTGTTATATTATACCCCTGAGGCTTTGCAGAAAATATTCCCTGCATACGAGAACAAATGTTTCAGATGTAAAACTAGGGGTCAGGGTGGCTGGCAACATATTTTCTTCTCCTGTCCTAAGTTAGAATCCTTTTGGAAGGGGATCTTTATAGACATAGAGATGGCAATCGGGAAAATTCTACTACCAGAGGTAGAGATAGCCCTTTTCGGTATCGGTAAAGATAGGAACAGGTTTAACAAATCAGAAGAAGTGTTTATTTTTATCTCTACGGCGGTAGCACGATCTTTAATCTTACAAAATTGGAAATCTACGATAGCCCCATGCCAATTAAAATGGATTAATAAAATGAGAAGAACATGTAACTTTGAGAGAGCTTATGCAGGTAGAGTGGGAGCGATTGCTAGGTTTGAAAGGAACTGGAAATATTTTGAGATGCTTGAATCGATAAAAGGAAGTCAATAGTCTTATTTAAGTCAAATTTTTAGAATGTATTGCTTCTACATTTTAATGAATTTCAACTACATATTTAATTTGCTATATTATACCAGTCGTTTGTGTATTCCATCATAAGATATATTAATTTGTTAACGTTGTGCGATTTTACATTTGTACTTTAAAGAAATAGGATAATACTCCTCCTGATATATATTGTCGGTTCACCCACTTTAACGCTCTAATCTCTTTACATATGCCAACTTTACATGTTACTGCACTAGCACTTTAAAAAAAAAAAAAAAAAAAAAAAAAAAAAAGTGTACAATAATATTCTTGCTGTCTTAAATTAGCAGCTTCCATACTACAGTGCACTAGCACTTTATTAATCCGTATTGTAATCTTGATGTTTGTTCCATACCAATAGTTTTTATATTTTCAATCTGACTACGTTTTTGTTTTAGCTTTTTATGAAAGGAAAAACGTTTAGTCATACGTTATTTTTAGTTTGTGTAGTTTTGTCTCTTGTATATTGCCTGAAATTTTTTTCTAAATATGAAGTAATCAATGTACCAATGTTTATCCTACGGCTTGTTTAATAAAAAAAATTAAAAAAAAAAAAAAAAAAAAAAAAAGATTGCTATCCAGGGAAGAGGACTTGAAGGAACTAGAGTCCTCCAGCAGGAACATCAGGCTATTAGCCAGTTCCTTCCAAGATAAATTGAGCCAGCCATACCTTAACTTTGCCCTGAATAAGTCAATTTTAAAGAAAATTCTGTCAGTGAGATTGATGGTACTACTACAGATAAAATACATCAATAGCCGTTGGAAAACATTAGAGGTTGTCACTACTTGCAAACTGTGCACCAATATGAGGAATCCATGGTACACATGGTCTGTATATGTCGCCGTTTGAATTACGCACGCTGCACTTTACTGAAACCCTTGTTTTTAAAATATGGGATATGCACCTGCCCAGATGCCATGAAACTTCTCTTTAAGCTGGAGATCCCAATGGAACTAGCAAGATTAGCAAAATTTGCCCATAAGGCGAAAGAACTATAACATAATGACTCAGTCAACGACTAGAGACAAACTGTAGTTTTAATCCTGCGGTCCCTCTTTTTTCTTAAATTAGCAATCATCAGTATGTTTTAAAGAAAGGATTATGCCTTACATATTACTAACATTTTCGTTAAATAAAATGATTATGTTTTATTTATGCTCAAAAAATGTCTGGACGGAGTGTTCTCCAACTAGCCTTTTTCTTTTTGTTAACAATTTTAATTATTTGAAACAATAAACAAATACATACATACATATACTTACAATGCACCCTGCCCTTGGGCCTACCATAGGGGTGTCTGATATGAAGAAAAGGACGGTTTAGGGACTGGCAAGTGGGTGCACTTGCCCAGTCAGCATGCAGTACCAGACTGCACACAGGCTCTGCAATGGCAAGCCTTAGACACACTTTTACAGGCTGTGACTGTGGGTGGCACAACCAGTGCTGCCTGCCCACCAGCAAAATTTGGTGCAAAAGCCCTGGGCACTCCTGGTGCACTGTACTAGGGTCTGACAGGTAAACCAAATCAGCCAATCATGGAATCACTAATCCATATCAATTTACAATTGGGAGAGCATGTGCACTTTAGAAACTGATCAGCAGTGGTAAAGTGCCCAGAGTCATAAAACAGCCAACAACAGGTCAGAAAACATATAGGAGGAAGAAAAGAATTTCAGGGGTGACCCTGCAAAAAGGGCCAAGTCCAACAATTCTAAACTGAGCATTTATTTTGTAGTTTATTGGCAGTAAAGAGTAGGTTTAACAAGACATACATAAAGAAAGAAAATAAATTACAAAGTGGGATAGTGTAACTTTTTGCTGCCAGCGATAATTATTTACAATGTTTATTTTCACATTCTGGGGAGGGCCTGAAAAGGTGAGCTTGCCAGGTGGTCTGATTACTGGTCTAAGAGCTTCACTTTCTTTGTGAACTCGAGGATGTGTTTTTTGCCATCTCTGAAAGGAAGAGGAAATGCTGCTGACATTTTTCTTTATTTATAGAAGCTACATTTCCGGCAAACGAATTCAGCACTGTGAATTATGAGAATTAATTCACAGTTATGCCACTGCTCTGTGACAAACACGTACATGCTCTGTGAAAAACACGAACAAACATTTACAAATGTGCACACAGACACGCACTCACATACGTTTCAGAGAACAACATGCTTCAGCGAACATATGGCAAGAGCTTTTATACATAGGTACACTGGCCTCAATGCTTTCTTTGATTCAGAGATTAAAATTCTCTTGATTGCTGAAATCACTACTCATCTCTCAGTACATTAGTTGATGCTACGTACCTCTCTTTAGGAGTCCTGATTTCAAGATGAGATTTAACGTCATGTTATCTTGCGATCATTTCTTCTACTCTGGCCTTTATTTTTCAACATTACATCTTCATGCGGGAGGCGCACAGACCTGCATAAATATACTGGAATCGACATTTCTTTTGATAAATGCTGTAATTTCAAAATGACACCTTAAATATTCAATTCTTAGAGGCTTTTCGAGCGGCGTGACTTCTTTTGAAGACGAGCCATTAGCAGCAGCTCGTTGCAAGGGCTTACCACATTTGATTGTCTCCTACTTGACTTTAATAGCTCCTGGTCATTTGCAGGTACATATTTAATGCATAGAAACCATTTTAGGCACTATGTCAGAAACTTGTTAGCTATTTAGCAATTTTCAATAACCTTTTGCCTGTGCGCATTTAAATAACAGAAGAACTGTGAAACTCTGCAATTATTTATTGTTGTCTTTCAGATTACTCTTACCTGGGTAACAGAATAAATTAGGTGTAATCATTTCCAGCTGAAAAGACCTACATAGTATTTCAAGGACAAGGAGTTCACAAATTGACTCTACCCATTTTTCATACAGAGCATGAAAAGAATCAGCAAAGGAGAATTTAATTAGGCAACTCCGGAGAAAAAGCATGGAGGAGAATGTTGACGATGCTGATAATAACATTTCCTGTAAGCTGCCAGTCTCTGCATAGAAATGGGTCTGTTCTTTTACACTGGCTTTCATTTCATTAAATACCATGCGTTGACCCTTAGCAAAACGCGTATTTAATGTGCCAGTTATAGGAAACTGACTTCTCTGTTTAATTTTTTGTTGTTGATGTTTTTAAAGAAGTAAATCAAATATATAAAAATGGTGAAAAATGTGCGCTAAGACCCTCATTGAAAGCTTTGCTACTTCACCCCGCGTGATATCATTCTGCAGGTGAAACTATGCATCTCCCAATTCTAAGTCTCTATGACCCTGGAAAAATCAGGTCCCCAAACTCAAGACCTGATTGTTCCAGGCCTGCACGACTGTAACAGAAGGGCAAGGGACCTTTGACGGCATCACAGCCATTTTCCCGACATTGGGAACCTCTATACCCCTGCCAACCAAACCCAAAGACCCTACAGCCGACTCCTTCCAGCAGCTCAAAGTAGGCCGAACATGTTGGCGGTTCCTATCCTAGAAAAGGGGAGAAAGTGCCTGAAAAAAACACCCATTATTACAGCTTTTACACTTTCCGAGGAAAAAACTCATAATTGCTGGAATATTTGAGATACCAGCCGGCATTGCAGTTTATGACAACACCACCCGAAACTCCACCACCCCATACCCAAACCAAAAGCCATGATACCCGAACTGGGTTTAATTCATATTTATGAGTTGTAAACCCTAAAGTTCTTTTTTGAAATGTGGAATAACCTGGGCATCAAAGAGAATCCATCTGATTACCCTTTCGATTCCTCATTTCTGGACAGATCTTTACCTTTTAGACTTGGGGAGGAAATGTTTGTTACTGTAGGATTACCACATTACTCATAATCCTGAAGGATTCGGTAATTCCTGTGTGTGAGTTTATCAGACATTATCAGAAACTGTGATTCACAGTTTTAGCAGCTCATTCGGAGTTTTATGATGAACTGATGCAGTAATAATGCCCCGGTTACTTACCGGTAATCTTCATTACTCCGAGTCCTTGTCTTCCTCGCCACAGTATTAACCATTGAGCCTCCGGCTCCCACAGAAACTCCAAGTCAAACTTTTACAGTCTAGTCTCCCACTCCCTCTCCCAATATGGCCCCCGGTGGCAACATCCAATCCCAGAAATGGATACAGAAAACAGCCAAACGACCTGAAAACCAAGCAGCAGACATGAAGCCACCAATAGCGCCGAGAGGGAAGGGAAACTATACGGTGGCGAGGAAAACAAGGACTCGGAGTAATGAAGATTACCAGTAAGTAACCTGGGCATTAAGTCCTCGTCCGTCTTCCTCGCCACAGTATTAACCATTGATTTGATACCAAAGCATATCAGATTCATGCACGGAAAAACAGCCTACAACACGAAGGCAGTCAAACAACAAGTTTATTTAAAAGAGGTAGATAAATTAAAGAAATCCCCTCAAGGAACACCAGCAGTCAGCACAGAAGAGGCAAAGGAAACAGAGCCCCCACCCCCAACTTGAAGGCGGCAATCTGACATGAAGGTATGAGGGGTCGACCAAGTGGCAGCCCTGCAAACATCCTCCAAGGAGACCCCCTTAAACGCCGACCAAGAGACAGCAACAGACCTGGTGGAACGGCCCTGAATAGCAAGAAAGGGAACCTCGGAAACAGAACTATACGCCAACAAAATAGTCTCCTTAATCCAACGACTGACAGTGGAAAGGGAAGGTTTCAAGCCCTGATGGGTCAAACCAAAATTGACAAATAAATTGTCCACATTACAGAAGGAAGACGTGCGGGATAAATAAACCAACAAGGCACGTCGAACATCTAACAGATGTAAAAGACACTCCTCATCCGAGGAAGGATCCGGGCAAAGAAGCGGAAGGACCACCTCAGCAGACTGATGAAAGAAGGAATCAACCTTCGGCATAAGGCGAAGGTGCAAGACCACACAATCCATCAAAACAACCAGAAATGGAGCAGACCTCAGGAAAGCCCCCAACTCCCCAATACGCCTGGCAGAAGCAATAGCCACAAGAAAGACGACCTTAAGCGTCAAAAACTTCAAGTCAACCATCTCCAAAGGCTCGACAGGTGCACACTGCAAAGAACGCAAGACCAAAGGAAGGTCCCAACCGTTAACTTTCGAGCTCATTCCGAGCCTGAGACATCCGGGTGAGAGGCTGCCTACATCGCTTCCTTCACTTTAAAGGAGAATCTCTTCGTATCATTTAGGACTAGAAGCCTTTACTTGACCTGATACATATCAACATGTGATGTTTTGCCGTGATACAAAGCCGATACGACTCAATTGTTATCTAGTCAGGTAACAAAATCCAATAATTTTCAGTTGTTTCTTTGAGCAAATCCCAGGTGTTGACGCCCTCACCCATTTACGATCTTCATGTGAGATGTCTCCCCCATATACATAGAATACATAAGGGCCGGTCGTCTTACTATATCACGAGCCTCATGGCTTAACCTTCGAAAGTATCTTGACTTAATGACATATTCCGGTATATATACATAGTTCTGCTCTATCCTCCCTGAAGAACAGATCTAGTTGAAGCCACAGTATATCACTGTTCACCATCAGCTCCATGAGTAGTGGACGGCTAACTGATGAAGGCATGTATGCCGAAACGTGCGTTGTAGACATCTGCCGCACTGCCTGAGTCAACATTTTGTCTATCATATGGATTTGTAAATACTCATGATTGTTGAAGAAATTAATTCTCTATAATAATCAATGTGATTCCTAAATGCATATTCGAATCATTGTTTCGTTAATTGAAGTATGAATCTTATACAATTTAAAAAAATATTTTAAAAAATAAATAAATAAACTTATCAAGTAAAGTTTTTGCATATGTATGTCGTGTTCTTATAGGGTGCTTGTCAAGTACATGTCTATATCCCAGACATAGAAAGGTATTCTTTGGTATAGAAATGTTTGACATCGCTCTCTAGCTATAATCTTCGTATACTAGTATTATTCCCTATGTTATAGCTAGATGTGCTTATAGGGGTCCCTTGTTTTCTAAATAGCAGAAGGACCACCTCAGCAGACCGATGAAAGAAGGAATCAACCTTCGGCATAAGGTGAAGGTGCAAGACCACACAATCCATCAAAACAACCAAAAATGGAGCAGACCTCAGGAAAGCCACCAACTCCCCAATACGCCTGGCAGAAGCAATAGCCACAAGAAAGACGACCTTAAGCGTCAAAAACTTCAAGTCAACCGTCTCCAAAGGCTCGAAAGGTGCACACTGCAAAGAACACAAGACCAAAGGAAGGTCCCAAGGAGGAGGGCACAGGATAGGACGGGACCTCTGCAAAGACAGAGACTTAAAAAGCTGTGCCACAAAAGGAGCCACCGAAAGAAGGACATGAAATGCCCGAATGGCGGCCCATTGAGCACGAATAGTAGAAATGGCCAAACCCAACTCAAAACCGTCATTCAGAAAATCAAGAATGCGAGCTGGGTCCAAAGAAGCCACAGACAGACAACGACGAAGACACCAAGAAGAAAAGTCGTCCCAATGCTTAGCATAGGATTTTAATGTAGAAGGCCTCCCGGACTGCTGAATAACACCAGCAACAGCCAACGAACAACCACCACGGATTAGGGATTCCCTCTAAAGAGCCAGGCCCGCAGACTCAGGGACTGGAACACAGGCAGCAGAAGCAGAGTTCAAGTTCAAGTTCATGGTCAAAAATTTGTATAGCGCACTACTCACCCAGAGGGCCTCAAGGCGCTTGAGGGAGGGAGGTGATTTACTTATCGAATATCCAGGTTTTTAGTTGCTTTCTGAAAGAGAGGTGGTTCTGAGGGAGGCGCAGGTGGGTGGGGAGAGAATTCCAGGTTTTGGCCGCTAAGTAGGAGAAGGATCTTCCTCCCATGGTGGATCTGTGGATGCGCGGAATTGCGGCGAGGGCTTGATTGGACGATCGTAGTTGGCGGAAGGGGTTGTAGAAGGATAGACACGTGTTGATACATTCGGGTCCTAGGTCGTAGAGGGCTTTGTGAGCGTGGGTGAGGAGACGGAATGTTATTCTCTTGTTGACAGGGAGCCAATGGAGGTCTTTCAGGTGGCCAGAAATGTGAGCATACCGAGGGATGTCCAATATGAGTCTGGCTGAGGCGTTTTGGATGCGTTGGAGTTTTTTCTGTAGTTTGGCTGTGGTTCCGGCGTAAAGGGTGTTGCCGTAATCCAATCGGCTTGTGACCAGTGTGTGGGTGACCGTCTTTCTTGTTTTGGTGGGGATCCAACGGAAGATTATTTTGAGCTTTCGTAGGATGTTGAAGCAAGATGATGAGACGGCATTGACTTGTCTGGTCATCGAGAGGGAGGAGTCCAGGATGAAGCCCAGGTTACGTGCGTGGTCTGTAGGTATGAGTGCGGTTCCGAGGGCCGGTGGCCACCATAAGTCGTCCCAGGCAGAGGGGGATGGCCCTAAGATGAGGACTTCTGTTTTGTCCGAATTTATTTTTAAACGGCTGTTCTTCATTTACTCGGCTACTTCTTTCATTCCTTCGTGTAAGTTGGTTTTGGCTGTGTTTGAGTCTTTGGTTAGGGAGAGGATCAGGTGTCGTCTGCATAGGAGATGATGTTGAGGTTGTGTTGGTGTGTGATGGAAGCGAGGGGACTAATGTATACGTTGAAGAGGGTGGGACTGAATGATGATCCTTGTGGTACGCCGCAGATGACTTCGGTGGCCTCTGATTTGAAAGGGGGGAGGCGGACTCTCTGGACTCTTCCGGTGAGGAACAATATGATCCAGTCCAATGCCTTTCCTTGTACTCCGATGTTGCTGAGGCGTTGTATGAGGGTGCTATGACAGACTGTGTCGAAGGCTGCGGAGAGGTCAAGTAAGATGAGAGCAACTGTTTCTCCGTTGTCCAGTAGTGTTCGGATGTCATCTGTTGCTGCGATGAGGGCGGTTTTGGTGCTGTGTTTGGCTCGGAAGCCGGATTGAGAGGAGTCGAGGGATTTGCTGGATTCGAGGAAGGCGGCGAGCTGACTGTTGACGGCTTTCTCGATGACTTTGGCAGGGAATGGGAGGAGCGAGATGGGGCGGTAGTTCTTAAGTTCGGTTGGGTCAGCCGTGGGTTTCTTCAGATGGGCGCTGAGTTCGGCATGTTTCCAGTTTTCCGGGAAGGTGGCAGAGTTGAGGGAGCAGTTGATGACGTCTCGGAGATGGGGTGCGATGATGGAGTCTGCTTTGTTGAAGATGTGGTGGGGACATGGGTCAGTTGGCGATCCTGAGTGTATGGAATACATCAGGCAAATGGTGTCTTCAGTGGTGATTGGGTTCCAGGCACAAAGGTTGTTAGAGGGGGTTTTGGTTCGGAGGTGGGTGGAGTGGGCTGGTCTTCGGACTGGTTTTGAAAGCGGTTATGTATTTCGGCGATTTTGTTGTGGAAGAATGATGATAGAGAGTCGCAGAGGTCTTGGGAGGGGGTGATGTCGTTAGTGCCTGCGGAGGGGTTAGTGAATTCTTTGACGATGTTGAATAGTCCCTTGCTGTTTTGGGCATTGTTGTCAAGTCGATCCTTGAATGCTGATTTCATGGTGGATCGGATCAGTTGGTGGTGTTTGTGGGTGGCGTTCTTGAAGGTGGCTAGGTTGTCAGTGGTAGGGTTTTCTCTCCAGGTTTTCTCGAGAATTCGACAGAACTTCTTGGATTTCTTAAGGTCATCGTTGAACCAGGGGGCTTTTTTGTTACCTTGCTTGATTAGATGGTTTTTCAAGGGTGCTAGTTTGTCTGCGCTGTGGGTGATCCATTGTGTGAGGTTGCTGGCTGCTAGATTTGGGTCCGATGAATTGGCAGGGGGGTTTTGTTGAAGCGACGTGAAGAGCTGGTCGGTGGTGATTTGGTCCAGTTTCTTCGGAGAATAGGTTGTGGGGGGTTATGGGTCATGGATTTTTTGTAGTGGAAGTGAACGCAGATGTGGTCCGTCCAGTGGAGAGCTGTGGTGTGATCGAAGGAGATGTGCTTGCTGGAGGTGAAGATAGGGTCAAGCGTGTGTCTGACAGAGTGGGTGGGGGTGTCAACGAGTTGTTTGAGTCCGAGATTGGCCAGGTTGTCCAGAAGGGTGGTGGTGTTGTTGTCGTTTTTCTTATCCAGGTGGAAGTTGAGGTCTCTCAGTAGAATGTAGTTCTCGGATGGGAGGGCATGTGGGCTGATGAAGTCAGCGATGTCTTCACTGAATTGTGAGCGGGGTCCTGGAGGTCTGTAGATAAGGGTGCCTCTGCGTCTGGTTTTGGGGTCGGTGTGAATCTGGAAGTGAAGGTGTTCGGCGCTAGTGAGGTTATCGTCGGAGCTGGTCGTGATGCGGATGGTGTTCTTATGGACGATGGCGATGCCTCCTCCTGTTTGGATGATGCTGTCCTTTCGGATGATCTTGTAGGTGTCCGGGATGGCTATTGCGATGTCAGGGGCTGATGAGGTGTTCATTCATGTTTCTCTAAGGAAGGCGACGTCCAGCGATGTAGTGTCGAGTAGGTTCCAGAGTTCGATGAAGTGTCTGTGGATAGAGCAGGTGTTGAGCAGGAGACACTTTAGGTGGTTAGTGTTGGAGCTCTGTTTGGAGTTAGTGGATTTGGTGTGGGTTCTGATGCAGTCGAACTTGCAGGAGTGGCAGGTGAAGGGTCCATTGGTGTGGCTTGGTAGCAGTTTGGTGGTCGGTCGGGGTTAAGGGCAGAGAGGGTTGTGGCGTTGTAGGTAATGCGGGTGGAATGGGATTTGCGGGGAGCAGGGGGTCTGGCAATGGGCGCGGTCCAGGCCCGGACGGGCATAGACAGCCTTACCTTTGGCGCACCTTCGGCACGCATGGGGCGCAACCGCTGCACGTGACTGCTGCGCGCATAGTCATCTGCCATATGTGGATAGTGGAAGGGGAGGGGCGAGGGAGAAGCAGCTGGGAGGCGGGAGCGGGGTGGAGGTCAGGGCAGGGAGGCACAACAACAACAACAAAATGGCAGCAAGCCGATCTCAAATTAATAATTAATCAGGCTAAAGCAGTTGTGGGAGCAAGGCGAGATAAGCACTCAGCAGTCTGGTGGTAAGCGCTACAATACCAGGCGAAGCAGGGAGCAGCGTGGGGAGCGACCGCTTCTGCTGGGGGCAGGACGGTCACAGCGCTACCACGTCAGAGCGGAGCAAACAGTATCAGTGGGAGGGAGGAGCAGCTGGGAGGCGGGAGCGGGTGGAGATCAGGGCAGGGAGGCACACCAACAACAACAAAATGGCAGCAAGCCAATATCGAAACAGGATTGGGGCACAATCGGAAATAGCGCAATGCAAATGGCAGTGGCACCGGCACAATCAGTCACAAATGAGTCTACAGGCAGCACAGCACAATTTCAAATTATCGTAAAACCGCACCTTGGCAATCAAGCGCTACGATCTAATTGATATAAGCAAATAATAAATAATAAACAGACGGGACAATCTAGCGCTACGATCTCAAATTAATAATTAATCAGGCTAAAGCAGTTGTGGGAGCAAGGCGAGATAAGCACTCAGCAGTTTGGCGGTAAGCGCTACAATACCAGGCGAAGCAGGGAGCAGCGTGGGGAGCGACCGCTTCTGCTGGGGGCAGGACAGTCACAACAGAGGGAAGGCCCAACAAAGGGCCCAACAGAGGGCCCAACAGAGGGAAGGGCACGAATGGCAAGGCCCACCCCGGTGCACAGCCAATTCCAAAAACGGGGATACCAAGGGCGACAACACCACCCCAGAACAATCAAAAGGACAATAGACCCCTCCCTCTTGATTTTCTGCAAGACAGCTGGAATCAGGGGAACAGGGGTAAAAGCATATAAGAGGCCCTGTGGCCAATGGAACAACAGAGCATCCACCCTCCAAGCATCCCGGCAAGGCATAATTGTGCAAAATCAGCGGACCTTGGCATTGGACTGGGACTCAAAGAGGTCTACAATCGGAGACCCAAACATCTGCCTCAACCTCCCAAACATCAAGTGCGTCAGGGACAAAAAGCCCATGGAGGGGAACACATGGCTCAGACAGTCTGCCACAGAGTTCTCCCGACCAACTAGGTAAATTGCAGACAGGGACACCAGGTGCAACTCCGCCCAAGAACAAATCTGACAACTGAGGCAACTGAGGGAGAGAACCCTGCAACCCCCCTGATGGTTGATATATGACATAACCGCCTGATAGTCCATCCGGACTTGCACATGGTGACCCAACAGATGATCCGAGAAGGCCAACAGGCCCAACTGAACCACCTTCAGTTCCTTGTAGTTGGAGGAACAGGAGATCACAGAACGAGACCAAACCCTTGCATCATTGAATCCCCCAGAGTAGCACCCCAACTCAACAGGCTGTCATCGGTAGTGATAATCTGAGATGGAAGAACCAGAAAGGGGAGACCACGAGACAGATGAACCACGTCCAACCACCAACTCAGGATCACCCGAATCTCGAAGGACACAGGGATCAAAACAGACATATCTAGGAAACAGGGGTCCCAATGCAACAAAATATGTGACACCACCGGATACATGTGAAGGCGAGCCCACGGCACCGTCAACAAGGATGCCAACATCATACCCTGCACCCTCAACCACAGGCTCACAGGATTACACAGGATGAGAATGCCCCAACAACATGGACTGAACAGCAGAGATCAGAGACAGGATCCGAGCAGGGGGCAGGAACACCATCCCCAACTGAGTCTTGAAAAGCGCTCCAATGTAAGTCAATTCCTGCGCAGGAACCAGGGAGGACTTTGGGACATTCACCAGGAATCCGTGACTCTCCAGGACATGGCACACCCGCCGCACATGCAACTCAGCCTTAGAAAGAGAAGAAGGAGAAGTCAAAATATCGTCCAGATAAGGAAAAATGCTAATGCCCTCCCCATGTATATAGCCAATAAGAGGGGCCAGAACTTTAGTAAAATCCCTGGGTGAAGAGCAGAGCCCAAAGGGTAATACCTGGAACTGATAGTGCCGACCCAGGACGCAGAGCCGTAGAAACTTCTGAGAGCCGGGTGTACATGCACATGGAAATATGCATCCCTCAAGTCTATCGAGGCCAGAAAATCCCCCTGAGAAACAAGAGGAAGGATCACCTGGAGAGAAACCATCTTGAACTTTTGATGAGGAAGGAAAGCATTCACCCATTTCAAATCCATCACAGGTTTGAGATCCCCTGTGCATTTGGACATCAGGAACAGAATGTAATACACTCCCAACCCCAATTGATCTCCTGGTAATGGAATCACCGCACTCTTTTGCACAATGGATTCGATGCTTCCAAAGCGCCACCCTCTTCATAGCGTCTCTGGGACAAGGAGTGGACCTGAAACAGTCTGTGGGAGTCTGGGTAAACCCAAGACGAAAACCCTCTGAGACCACCTGAAGGACCCACTGATCTGAAACAGTCTCACTCCAAGAGTCCCAGAAGAAACCTAGACAACCCCCAACCGGACCGATTCCAGGAGCAACCCAGTCATGATTTTGAAGCAGGGGAGGAGGAGGCAGAAGCGCCGGAGAACCTGGACTTGTAAAAGGGAGGAGCACCCCGGCCACACCCCCTCCCATGAAAGGGCTGACTCACACGGCCCCTCCGCGAAGGACCAAAAGCCCTCTGAGAACCAAAAGCACGGAAGCTACCAGGCCGATCAGGAGCAAGCAGCTTTCGGTCTCCGCCGTTTTCTTCACCATATCATCCAACGGGGAACCAAACAGCTTAACACCAGTAAAGGGGATCTTCATCAACAGATCCTTCTGCGTAGCATCAGCCTTCCTGGAGCGGAGCCACAATTGCCTCCTAGCAGCGACAGAAGACCCTGCCACAGAAGCAGCCGCCCCCAAGGAATCAAACGATACGTCAGAAAGGAGACAAACCTGTTGCTCCATCATAGCCAGCGTAGAAGACACATCTTCTCCCTGCTCCAACAATTCTGCCAACGACTGAAAATCTTTAAGCAAAGACTGGATGGCGTAAGAAGAATAGGCCGCCGCTCGGATGGAAAAATTAGCAGCAGCAAAAGTGCGTTTCACCGCACCATCCACCTTACGATCCACAGGGTCAGCAGGAGAGGAATCCTCAGAAACAACAGTCCCATGAGAGGACATACTGGCCATCAAAGAATCAATCTTAATGGAGGAAGGAAATTTTACTGAAAAGTCCTGCAATGGATAGCGTTTATTCAAAAAACTTGGAAAAGATCCCTTGTCCAGATCCTTCCATTCCATTTCCAAAACCTTCAACACGGAAGAATGAAGGGGCAAAGATTCAGGCTCAGGACGCTGATATTGAGAAAACAAATTATCCTCCAAAGGTACAATAGAATCAGGAAAAATCAAATTCTTGCGAATGTGACCAAGCCCCACCTTAAGGTCGGCACCCTGCACAAAACGTCCCTTGACGTCAACATCCGTCTCAGAGTCAAGAGCAGGGGCATCCGTCTAAGAGTCAAGAGCCGGAGCATCATCAGCCCGTCGCCTTCTTAGCAGGAGGAACAGCCACCTTATCCTGTAAAGCAGCAGCCAAAGCAGAATTAATCATCTTCTGCAATAATTCCATAGAAGGAATCGTCACCCCAGAACTTAAAACCAAATCCACAGAGCCAGTGTTAGCCATATCGGATGAACCACCTTCCATGACAGCTAAACACGAGTGAAACCACACAGGCACCATTCAGAAAATACGACCGGTAAAAGAGGCCGGAAGTTGCTAGGCAACCAACAAAACCTCCCACTGCACGCTCATAACACATTTATGAAACCGGAGGAAGTCTGGTGTGCCTCCCCATTGAAGCCGCCAGACCCCCTCGACAAGAAACATGCAGCGGAGGCAAATATAAGGTAAGGAACAACGGAGAAGCTCAGCAACTCTGTTCACCCACGGGGGAAGAAACAGACACCAGGGGCGCCTAACGCCCGCCGAGCAGGACGCGCTAAACAGTGCCAAATAAGTCAGAAAGACCACTAAAGAAGGTCAATATTCGTGTGTCCCCAATTGAGGCCGACTCCCATGCGAGTCCACCTCCATGTAAATCCCTAGTCCGCTAAGGCAGGACAAGAGGAGATAAAGAAAAACTGCAGATGCGGGGAACAGTCAATAAAACAAAACAAAACACAGCAACATTCCCCAACACCAAAACCCCACAAGGACCCAGAGCCCAGGTAACGCAGGGCCCCAGCCTCACTTACATGCATCGCAGGCAGACAGCACTCGGAGTAGTGCAGAAACGAAAAAACAGGTTGTTTGGCTGTTTTCTGTATCCCTTTATGGGATTGGCTGTTGCCACCGGGGGCCATATTGGGAGAGGGAGAGGGAGACTAGACTGTAAAAGTTTGACTTGGAGTTTCTGTGGGAGCTGGAGGCTCAATGGTTAATACTGTGGCAAGGAAGACGAACGAGGAGGTAATGTGCTCTTTGTTACTAGTACCTTGAAGTCTGGTAATTACTTTGTTCATGCAGTATTAACACATCATTCCAAACGTTTCACCTCAAACAAAGGCGTAATAGGGAAATCATTCTTTTGAGCACTGATTTCTGTATGGCTTGCCTCTTTCTGAACAGTTTTCCAAACGTACACTTTGCTATATTTTTCCATTGGAAATGTGAATATGGAAAATAACCCAGTGTGTGCACTTTCCTCTTAATTTGTAATACTGCTTTGGGGCGGAAATCCTGTTTCCAAATAAAGCTGGATTAAAAGGATGTGCTGTTTTAGCAGGAATTTTTCTGCTAATAATTGGAACTTGTTTCTGAAAGGAATTATACTATATAGGCTAATGCAAATTAATTATACAGTATAAAGTGCAACTTTTTAGGGCAGTGGAATGGCCAGAGACACACAATGCAAAACCATTGGAGCATCCAGAACTTTCAGATTTGAAAGTTTTCAAAAATTACAAATACACATTTACTATTTACTTGAATGAGAACTTTACTCACAGAACATTTACTGCCTGTAAGCTGCAGGTGGTCAATGCTGCCATGTATCGTCATGCCATGTGTAATTTCTTCAGCCAGTCCTTGTTTTTTAGCTAGGAACTCTTTAAATTTACATACCACGCATAACTTGAGTTGGCAAGACAGAGTCTCTTTCTTTGGGAATCCCATACAGTTACACATCTGTACCTTAATATGCACATTTTTGCTTGGATCTAATGGAAGTGTCTGTGCGAATCAAAAGTGTTGTAAATTGCACATCTGCTCTAGATCTAAATAAAAGGTGTCATATCGAAGTGGGTCGTTAGGTAATACTAACCCAAATGTTTGATGAGATGCTAATAAACTGCCCATCATGTTTTGAGTGGTCACAAGTGTTGGATAAACTCGTATGGACAGCATGTTTAATCCACCAACATATCACCCCTTCATCGAATAGCTTATCACCAGAGTTTGGAGGTCATGCAGCCAAATTGAAGTTAGACTTTATACACTACTTAGGGGTTATAGTCAGACAGCAGATACATGGTAGACTGCCCAAGTCGAAGGAAGAAATATAAGTAGGAGTCCTCATCCCACGACTAAAGCCCAATTCAAAGACAGAATATACAACAAGTGATATAACTCATGCCTGGGTGCTGTTACCAAATTTGAAATGTAAGAACACACACAACTTAAACACAGATTCACACTCCTACACAGCAACAAAAACAACCCAAATACTTGAAATGGTGTAATTGATTGAGAGATCGATAACCTTGTCATAGTAAACTACAAAAGTAACCAAATTAACCTGTATTTTACCCTCTGGTAGCTTGGCACAAACAGAGTCAGGCTTAACTTAGGGGCAGTGTGTAAAGTTGTTATGCAACATACAAACAGTAATAAAGTGACATCACAACACATTCAAATAAAAAAAAAGTTTCAAAAAACAGAAAATTTAAAACAAATAAAAAGAATCAGTGGAACAAGAATTTTTTTAAAGTTTATTAAAGCAAAAGAGTGCCTATGCAGAACACGCCAACTGAGGGTTTCTGGTTGTGACGGACGAGGACGAAGTCTCAAGTACAGGCTGACCAAAATGAAGTTCAAGCCGGGCACATAACCAAGTCTGGCTTGCTGACTATGTCCTTGGTGTGAGGTCTACACAGTGTTGCTTGGTGATGATTTGTGTCACTTTGCAGAAGTTCTGATCAAGTTTTCAGCATTGCGGTGAGGCTTTGTGTGGCTCTGCATTGCTCCGAATCAGTTTGGACGAAGTTTCAGCTATGTAGTGAGGATTTATAAGGTTTTCCATTGCGTTGTATCGACTGCTCTGCTTCAGTTCCAGTTAAGCTTTCAGCTGTGCGGCAAGGCATTGCATTGTTTGGCGTCAGTACCAATTAAGTTTTCAGTTGTGCGGTGAGGTTATGCAGGGCTTAGCAGGGCTTCATGTCACTTTTGATGAAACCTTCAGTAAGGCAAGGGGGAGTTCTGCCTGATGCCCACCAAGGGTCCAGGACCTGGTGATGCACTGTTTGGGGATCAGAGTCTCACTACAGCAGAGGCTAACAGGTCCAGTTGGAGGTCCAGGCATGTCCAAATCAGCATCTCAACTGGACAGTTGCAGGGTAGAGTCTAGAGCTTGTTGTGTTCCTGTAGCTCAGAACAGCATGTCAGCCAACAGACCCTTGGAGTCACTCAGGTTATCATGGGATAAAGGGAGCAGGTCTGGTCTTCCTTCTCATAAAGTAGGGCAGGCTTCCACCAACAGGGTAGTCTTTTGGGCAACAAGGCAGCTCTTCTTCTGAGTTTACACAGGTCCAGGAGCTTACTCAAAAGCTGTTCAGGATGGAGGATCAATTTGTTTGTTTAGTGCCTGTCAGTACCAGGAGAACATTAACCTGAATTGTTGCAGGAGTCTACAGGAGCAAAGCTGAGATCACAAATCCCCCTGAAGGCTGGCACCATGTACACTTCACTGACAGCTATGTACAGTGAGCAGAACCCAAGGAAAAGGGGTATTGGAAAAGAGAAAAGAAAAGAGTTGTCTAACTTCTTTGAAAAATTGGTTGGATGTCATCCGTCTTCCTTGGTCACCAATCTCCAAGACTGTACATTTAGTAGAGGTGAGGTTTCCTTTGTTAAGAAGAAGTAGGGGAAAGGATATACTCTCTAACTTTTATCCTGTCACACCAGGTTCCATCCAATCTCCACTTCCCAGCAGTGTACCTTGCCTCTACAAGATTTGGAGTGTTGGGGCTCCTAATGACTTCTTCTGTAGCAGCTGATCAGAAAGTTGTGTGGCTGATAATACTCTATCTCTCTCCCACAAGATGTGAATTAGCCTCAGGGTTGGTTAAACAAAACCATAAAAGTGTGTGTTCCCTTTTAATTATTTACTTCTTTTGTGGGCTCTTCACAGTGTCTTGACAGTTCTTAAAGTTCGGAGGGGTGCCTTGCCTTGCCTTGAGTGTCCTCTCAGTTCTTTTATTTTGGCTGAATTGCTGTGGCCTTTTCATTGTGAATTTATTTGACTCCTGCTCTAGCCTTAATCCCTAATAATAGTTCAGCATACAATTGTCCAACAAGCCTTTTCTTCAGTTCCTGTGCTCTATCTCCTGTATAGCAAAGGGCACAATAATTCGCCTTACCCTACAAATAATGACTGTCTTCTTGTTTTTCTTGTAGGTGATAACCTTGAGCAGAAATCGTCAAGTCCACATGTCAGAGTGGAAGATAGATGCCACAACAGAGTCTGACGTGCTGCATTAAGTAAGTGGTGTCAAGTCCTGAGGAAAATAAATAGGACCTCAAGACAAACAAACTATCTTCTAAGGAAGGCTGAAACCCATCAGTTGGCACATGCAGGAGTAGTGGATTTGATACAAGACAACTCCCTTTAGGGTATCCACCCTCAAATCCATGTGAGTAGAAAGGGTCCCCAGGGACTGTAGAACGGAGGCCAAAACTAAAAGGGTAATTGCAGTGTGAACTAGGTTCAGGTTCTATTGTGTGTGCTAGAGCCAAAGTGTAAGTAGGAAAGGGAAAATCGCAGCCTAAAAGCAATCAGGACGGGCTGGCCCATCAGGCCAACAACTAGTCTCTCTTTATCTCACTGTCTGGGAGGAGTACCAAAAGCCCGAAAGCTAAGCTATTTACAGCCATGAGACCCAGGGCACAATTATAGAAGATTTTAAATGACAATTCATTTGAGTCCAACCATGAAATGTTTCCCATTCCCAATCAAAGGTTAGCATGATTAAATGTAATAAGGTAACACAATGTTATGCTATGGAAGAGATAAGCCTGACAGTAGTGAAAAATGAATTTAGGATTTTTTCCTACCAGCATGTGTAAACATAAAAACACATGTCCTACTTTTTAAATGAATCTATACTGCCCTATAGGCTGTTTAGCCCCTACGTTAGCGGTGACTTATATGGGTAAATAAGAAGGCTGAGACCTGGCAAATTGTTTAAAAGGTTGAAATGGCAGTTTAAAACTGCACTACAGGCTGCAATGGCAGTCATGGGCCATGTTTGAAGTGCTACTTTAGGAGGTAGCACAATGAGTGTTGCAGGCCCAAAAGTAGCATTTAATTTACAGGTCTGTTGTGTTGTTTCCACCGATCAGTAGGAACTACGTGTTTGCTGACTAAATACATTTAGGATAGTGCCAGACTAATTTCATGTACCCCTGTAGGATATGTTTTTGCTTGGATCAGCTGTCTCGCAGTGTCACTGATAGCCCTCTTAAATCTGGACAGGGAGTAAACAGTTCTGGCAACTGCTGAACATGACAACTCTGTTCCCTTAGGACAGGAAACTTTTTTTCAAGTCACTTGTGCTTTCTTTTGCTCAGAGAAATATACAAAGTATACACAAATGGGTGTTTTCAATATTTATTGAACCATAGTGACTCTTGAATAGGTCATATGGGCTGCTGTGATTAATAGACCGAAGTTGAGAAGAGTTACAATGAGGGTCAACACAGAAAATAAAACATAGTGTTCCACCATCTGCATACATATAATAGATTATAACAATCGAGCGAACCCCTATGATGCTAACCTTAACCTTGGTATCTAGGGTATGAATATACAGTCTGCTAACAAAATCCCAGTCCCGATTATCTAACCCCTTTACCTGGTGGGTAAGAGTGTACGACCCCGTCTTGGTCATGAACTGGATATACCACCAGGAGATGTCAGTCAGCTGCAAGGCGAAAACCTCAGCATGCAGGGACCTTCGAGATCAGCAAAAGTGTTTCCTCTGATTATGTTAGGAAACAAAAGGCTTTATATCTACAATGGTATCCTTGCCTTGGGTTGAGAAAGTGATCGGGCAACCATTGTTTGTGTTCCACAGATAGCAGTCTTGCCATATGGATGTAATATTAAACACATTTTTAGTACACATGTGGGAGACCTTGTACTAATGCCGCAAGGTCTGTGTTTCTGCTAAACCAGGCCAAGCCTCACAAGCACACAATGTGTGTCAAACGTTACTGTGGTAAAGTGAGGGCAACTTTAAGATAAAGGGTTCATGTATAGGCAAGAATAATACTAATTCCTACTAGGCTGAACTCAGGCACATGACAGGCCCTAAGTACTGTGCAGTACCATAAACTAGGGACATACAAGTAAATTAAAATTGTCACTCAGGTGTAGGCCATTTTTACCATAGTTTACGGAGAGCGCAAAAGCACTTTAGTGCTGAGTCCTAATGACAACAAAAACGAATTTCACAAAAAAGGTGGGCTGAAGCAAACATGTTTGGGGGTAGCCCAAACCAAGATTAAAGAAACTCTAACAACAGAATGTGTCAATTTAGCAAAGTTGTGCACAAACATCACCATTTATGAAGAGCTGTACTCGTAATGGAAATGAAAATCAGAGTCCCTCGTGAATCAACATTGTCATTGCACATATAAAGAACTTTGAAAAGTATAGGATACCTCATAATGCAAACTAATTCAATTGCAATGAATATCATGGAAAATGATGCCTACGGCCTTGGCCAATGAACCCCTCTTTCCCTCAACACAATTCCTAAGGATAGTTGCAGTTATCATGGAACACAAAATTATTTCATGCCTTGTACAGAACATGTGAAGGCAATATACCAGATCATCATTAATAAAAGACATGCCTACATCTTAGCACATTGATATAAATAAATTGCCCCAGTGGTTTTCCACATTAATATAAATTCATGCAACACGTATACAAGTAAATAAAGTACTGTGATCCACTCCTAGATCAACAGCTATTGAATGCATCCTGAAAGTTGTCTTCTGGGTATACTGCAATTGTAGTTGGAGAAATTATTTACCTAAAACAATGTTTTAGATAATTAAACCACAGTGCAAGAGTTTTTCGAAGATAATGGAAACAGGGTAAACTGCCAAGCACCCTACATTTATTGTAGTCTATTGATTATTTGAAAATAATTGTAAACAACTGAGTGAAAGCCAACCTCAATCACGTACTAACAGACATGCCTGATGATTGCATGTCTAATCGCTCTCCTTTGGCCTAAACACATCTGTGAGAATGATAGGATAGCAAGTAAAATTGTGAATACAACCAAGGATGCAAGTATGATAATGTATAGTCCAAACAAAAATGCATGAATGAAAGAAGGTAGGAGGGTTAATCAACATGGAGGAAGGGGAATTAAAAAGCAAAATGAAATATTTCCCCAAATACAAAAAGCATGATGCATAATCAAAACAAAAATGTATGTATGAAATAGATGGGGGAGGTTCATCAAAATGGAAGAAGGGGAAAGGAAATGAAAAAAAAAACTTTCCCTCGAAACATCGGTGAGGAGGTGGAGCATGACATGTGGAAATAAAGGCTGCCTAGCACATAATTGAACCAGATCAAAATGCAAAATGTTTGCCATAAATAGACTGTTCTCAATTTAAAAAGTGAAGGGCCAGATGTAGGTAGCCCTTTACTGGTCGGCAACGGCCGAAAATACCGCTTTTGGTAAAGGGCTATGGAGATGTAGGGGCTAAAAAAACGTACATTTTCGGTACGTACATTTTCGGTAATTTTACTGAATCGGTAATTTTACCGAATCGGTAAAATTACAGAATCAGTAAATTTACCGATTCTGTACATTTTACCGATTCGGTAAGTTTACCACTCGGTAAAAATACCGAAAATGTATTTTGTGATGTAGGTAGCACTTCTAACAGTGCTACAGGGCCTTTAGAATTCGGTATTTACCATGCAATACAATATGCATGGTGAATTACGAATTCTTGTGTACATGCACATCTGTGCATGTACACCTGTGACATGTGGCACACAGACATGCCCTTAGGGCATGTCTGTGTGCCACAATGCGCAAAAGCCAGTTACAGGGGTGCAACATGGTGTCAAAGTGACACCCTTGTGGTACTGAAAATTCTGGACCCGTGTTATAAACATCGTCGTATTATGACGATTTTGTTAGCAGCAGACCGAGAATGATTAGAATACTATGCACAAGCATTTTCGTCATATTCGGGTGACGAAATCACCCTGAAATCAGAGTTTCCGTCCTGAACCCTCGGGTTCCATTTTGTGAACGGCAACCATTTTGTGATTGCCCTTACATAGGCCAAATGACTAAGGCCAAAAACGAGTCTGAAGGACACGTACACCTTTGCTGACTCCTCTGTGACCTGGGCAAGCTGATTCCACTTCCTGAAGCCAAACCTTTTCGGCCAGTTCCTTTCCCAGTGGCCGAATGAGATTAGCATCAAAGCACAACATACCATAAACCTTTCATCGAGCACAAACCATGCCTAATCTTACACACACCTGTCCTTGTATCTTTCTTTATTACTTGCTTTACGAGGAGGAGGTGCCCGTTTTTATTGGGGGTCAATCGATATCTGATGAAAATACTAGGCCTTGCCGGGTAATTGATTGTGGGCTGAACAAACTGAAATATGGGCTTGTCATCATGACTCTGCTTTTTCTTTGTAGTGAAAATATGTGAATGGTCAACTGTAAAATAAGGAATGTTTGCCTAAAGCATAATATTTTGTATAAAAAGAGAAGGCTGGCTTTGTAAGATTGAGCAGTCTCCTGAGAACATACACCGTGTTGTACTTCTAGGATACCTGTTACTGGCTGCAGCCAATAAATACGATCTTTGACTTCACCAAGAAGACTCTGTGTTTCTGTAGTCTGAAACAGGAAGGACTCAAAGTCTTTGGGTGTGTTCCCTGGCACCGCTGGGTTCTCAAAAACCCAGTACTTCACCCTGTCCCCCTTAGCAATTCGGTATTTTTACCGATTCGGTAAATACCGAATCGGTATTTGCTATTGAATCCTATGGGCTTCAAGGCCCATAGGATTCAATAGCAAATACCGATTCGGTATTTACCGAATCGGTAAATAACGAATCTTACCGATTCGGTAAAAAATACTCAATTTTTACCTACATCTCATTTACAGATTCATAAATACTGAATTGGTAAAATTCGGTATTTATGAATCGGTAAATGAGATTTACCTACATTTGGCCCTAAGTTTGGTACAAAGATGATGAAAGTCCAGCCCTCACAATAAGGTACAGTATGACGTGGCAAGGCAGGAATAGACTAACATACAGCCTTGTTAAAAAAAAGAGTCACATTCAAAATACTTACACTTTGACTGATCAAATTAAGCATTTGCAAAATGTTTGATTAAAATATATAATTACATTTATTTTCAAATTAATAACATGGGCATGAAAAATTGAAATAAAGTATCTGCGTAGCAGAAGGCTCCTTATGTTCAGCACCAAATGGCTGATATCTTGTTGGATATCCAACATACCCTTAAGTATTACCTGTAGGATCTCCTCTTTTTCAGGGAAAGGGTTGTTGGATCTGTGCGCTTTAACACCTCATGAAGGCAATAGAGGGATATAGAGAGGTCAGCACAAGGAGAAGTGAGGGACCGTATAGTTTTGGGTGAGAAAAAGTATCAGAGGATGGAGGGAAGATCCTTGTATCCAGGAATGTCAAACTACAATGCCCCCTTTTGTGGTGGGTAGGCAGCAGTATATGTTTGTCATCCAGGAGCTGACATAAGTACAGTCTGCAAGATACAGAGAGCATTAACATTGAACAGGGCCTTGTGGACTGCAAAGAGTTTTTGAGTAAGAGCTTGTTCTGAAGTCCCAGGTGTCACAGAGACCTCACTTAAGGGTCGCTTGGCTGGGATCTGGCTTTTTACTGAAACAGCAAAAGTGGTGACAGGCAAAGTATATCCAGAGCAGGAGTAGTAAACTCTTCCCAACCAACAATAGCAAACTGGAGCAGAAAAAAAACTTTCCATAGTAATGTAGTGTTACTCTATGTTGAAATAGATAAGGCATCTCTATCAGCAAGATAGTCAAAGATTTACATCCATCATTCATGATGATACCACAGGAACGACTTTGCGAGCTAATAAACATAGAATGGAAATAGGATGCATCACGCCTACCACAATTTGAATGTCTGTCAAATTTTAAAACTGACAGGCTGCAATCAACAACAAATGTTCACCACTGACCAATGGGCAGCTAATTTTCCCTACAAAATTCACATGACTACAACAATTGTCTAAGAATGTAAGTACTTAAACATTTGTTTCAATAAACTGAATCAATCAATCAATCAGAGTACTTGTAAAGCGTGCTACTTACCCGTGAGGGTCTCAAGGCGCTGAGGAGAGGGGGTGTGCTGCTACTGTTCGAGGAGCCAGGTCTTGAGGAGTCTTCTGAAGGCGAGTAGGTCTTGGGTCTGTCGTATTTGGGTAGGTAGAGTGTTCCAGGTCTTCGTGGTGAGGTAGGAGAAGGATCTGCCGCCGGAGGTCGTACATTGGATGCGGGGCATAGCGGCGAGGGCGAGGCTGGCAGAGCAAAGCTGGCAGGTGGAGGTGTGGAAGCTGAGTCTGCTGTTCAGGTAGGCTGGTCCGGCGATGTGGAGTGCTTTGTGTGCATTTCCGAGATTGAAGGTGATCCTCTTGTTGACGGGGAGCCAATGTAGGTCTCTCAGGTGGGGGGTGATGTGGTTGCAGCGGGGGGCATTGACGATCAGTCGGGCTGAGGCCTTTTGGATGCATTGTAGTTGTCGTAGGTGTTTGGCTGGGATTCCTGCATAGAGTGCGTTGCCATAGTCCAGTCTGTTGCTGGCGAGGGCCTGTGTCACTGTTCTTCTTGTTTCGGTCTGGATCCACTTGTAGATCCTGCAGAGCATGCAGAGGGTGGTGTAGCAGGGGGAGGAGATGGCGTTGACCTGCTTAGACATGGAGAGAGAGGAGTCGAGGATAAATCCTAGGTTGCGTGCATGGTCGGTGGGTATTGGTGCTGTTCCCAGTGTTGTCGGTCACCAGGAATCATCCCAAGCTGAGGGGGTGGGTCCGAGGATAAGGACCTCCGTCTTGTTTGAGTTCAGCTTCAGACGGCGGCTCCTCATCCAGTCAGCGACAGCCTTTGTTCCCTCGTGGAGGTTGGTTTTGGTGGTGTGTGGGCCCTTGGTGAGGGAGAGGATGAGCTGGATGTTGTCGGCATAGAAGATGATGTTGAGGTCTGGATGGCGGGCCACTTGTGCGAGGGGGCATGTAGACGTTGAACAGCATCGGGCTGTGACCTGGGGATGCCGCCGATGATGTTGGTGGCTTCAGATCGGAAGGGTGGGAGGCAGACTCTCTGGGTTCTGCCTGAGAGGAAGGACGTGGTCCAGTCAAGGGCCTTCTCTTGAATTCCGGACTCTAGGAGGCGTATCTTTAGAGTGCGATGGCAGACCGTATCAAAGGCGTCTGACAGGTCCATGAGGGCTGATGTTTTGCTGTTGTCTAGTTGGCGCGTGATGTCATCTGTGGCGGCGATGAGGGCTGTCTCGGTGCTGTGGTTGCGTCTGTATCAAGACTGGGACGGGTCCAAGATGTTGTTGTCTTCCAGGTGGCGGGCCAATTGCATGTTGATTTTCTCGATGTCCTTTGCCAGGAACGGTAGCAGGGAAATGGCCTCGAAGTTTTTGAGGTCCTTGGGGTCCGCTTTGTGCTTCTTGAGGAGGGCGTTGATTTGGGCGTGCTTCCAGTTTTCCGGAATGTCACTGTTTCGAAGGAGATGTTGATGACCTTCCGTAGTTGGGGTGCAATGGCGGTGTCGGCTTTGTTGAATAAGTGGTGTGGGCACATGTCTCGCAGAGATCCTGAGTAGATGGAGTTCATGACCTTCCGTGTCTCATTGTCGTTGACGTTGGACCAGGAGGTCAGGCGGTTGGCGCTGGTGGTGTTCACAGGGAGGTGGAGTCTGGCTTAGTCGGGGCGGTCGTGGTGTTGAAGCTGTAGTGGATGTCAGCAATCTTGCGGTGGAAGAAGATGGCTAGTGAGTCGCACAGTTCTTGTGAGGGCGGGATGTCGTTGGCCTTGGCGCTTGGGTTGGAGAGTTCCTTTACGATGCTGAAGAGTTCTTTCCTGTCGTGTGCATTGTTATCCAAGCAGTCTTTGAAGGAGGATTTCTTGGCTAATCTGATGAGGTGGTGATGTCTGCAGGTGGTGTCCTTGAGGTCTGCGTTGTTGTCCTGTGTGCAGTCGTGGAGCCATATTTTCTCCAGTTTCCGGCATGCGCATTTGGAGGTCTGGAGCTCGTCAGTGAACCAGGTGGCTCCCTTGCAGGTGTGGCTGTTGGAAGGTTTCTTGAGAGGGGTGAGGGTGTTTGCGCAGTCGTCGATCCACTGTCTGAGGTTGCGGACTGTCTGAGGTTGCGGGCTGTGGTGTCTGGGTTGGTGGGGTCGGTGAGTGGGTTCTGGGCGAGGGTGGTGATCAGCTGGTCTTCGGTGACTTTTCTCCAGCAGCGGCGAGGCAGCTGTTGGGTGTGGTGGTGCGTGGTTGGTTTCTTGAAGGTGAAATGGATGCAGCGGTGGTCGGTTCAGTGGAGTTCAGTGGTGTGGTCGAAGGTGATGAGTGAGCCTGTGGAGAAGATGGGGTCAAGTTCAAGTTCAAGTTCAGGGATTTATATAGCGCACTACTCACCCAGAGGGTCTCAAGGCGCTTGGGGAGGGGGCGGGGTTCATTTTTTGTCGAATAGCCAGGTTTTGAGTTCTTTTCTGAAGGAGATGTGGTTTTGTATAAGGCGGAGGTGAGTGGGGAGTGAGTTCCAGGTTTTGGCGGCCAGGAAGGAGAAGGATCGGCCACCCATGGTGGATTTACGGATGCGCGGGACTGCGGCAAGGGCTTGATTGGAGGATCTTAGTTGGCGGGTGGGTGTGTAGAAGGACAGTCGAGTGTTGAGGCATTCGGGTCCTAGTTTGTAGAGGGCCTTTTGTGCGTGGGTGAGGAGACGGAACGTAATTCTCTTGTTGACAGGAAGCCAGTGGAGGTCTTTTAGGTGTCCGGTAATGTGCTCTTGGCGAGGGATGTCCAAAATGAGTCTCGCTGATGCGTTTTGGATGCGTTGGAGTTTTTTCTGTGATTTGGCTGTGATTCCGGCGTATAGTGTGTTTCCATAGTCCAGTCGACTCGTGACCAGTGTGTGGGTGACAGTCTTTCTTGTCTCGGGGGGGGATCCAGCGGAAGATTTTTTTGAGAATACGAAGTACGTTGAAGCAGGAGGATGAGACTGCGTTGACTTGTCTGGACATCGAGAGTGAGGAGTCTCGGATGAAGCCGAGGTTACGGGCGTGGTCAGTGGGTATGGGTGCTGTGCCCAGAGCCGAAGGCCACCAAGAGTCGTCCCAGGCAGAGGGGGAAGATCCTAGGATGAGCACCTCCGTTTTGTCTGAGTTGAGTTTTAGGCGGCTGTGTTTCATCCATTCGGCTACTTCTTTCATGCCTGCATGAAGATTGGTTTTGGCGGTGTTAGGGTCTTTGGTGAGGGAAAGGATTAACTGGGTGTCGTCTGCGTATGAGATGATGTTAAGGTTGTGTTGGCGCGCGATGGATGCGAGTGGGCT
Source organism: Lissotriton vulgaris (assembly GCF_964263255.1). Lineage (NCBI taxonomy): Eukaryota > Metazoa > Chordata > Amphibia > Caudata > Salamandridae > Lissotriton > Lissotriton vulgaris. The sequence goes on along the minus strand of NC_141696.1, from coordinate 1,032,892,907 downwards.
CATGTAAACGTTGAAGAGGGTGGGACTGAGTGATGATCCTTGTGGTACGCCACAGATGACTTCAGTGGCCTCTGAGTTGAATGGGGGGAGTCGGACTCTTTGAGTTCTCCCGGCGAGGAATGAGATGATCCAGTCCAAGGCTTTTCCTTGTATGCCGATGTTGCTGAGGCGTTGTATAAGGGTGCTGTGACAGACTGTGTCGAAAGCGGCCGAGAGGTCGAGTAGAATGAGGGCCACTGTTTCTCCGTTGTCCAGTAGTGTTCGGATGTCGTCTGTCGCTGCAATGAGGGCGGTTTCGGTGCTGTGTTTGGCTCGAAATCCGGACTGAGAGGGATCGAGGGAGTTGTTGGATTCAAGGAAGGCAGCGAGCTGACTGTTGACGGCTTTCTCAATGACTTTGGCAGGGAATGGGAGGAGGTATATGGGTCGGTAGTTTTTAAGTTCAGAGGGGTCTGCTGTGGGTTTCTTCAGGAGGGCGCTGAGTTCGGCGTGTTTCCAGCTTTCTGGGAAGGTGGCAGAGTTGAATGAGCAGTTGATGACATCACGGAGATGGGGTGCGATGATGGAGACTGCTTTGTTGAAGATGTGGTGGGGGCAGGGGTCGGTTGGCGAGCCAGAGTGGATTGAGTTCATTAGGGGGATGGTGTCTTCAGTGGAGATTGGGTTCCAGTTGCTGAGGTTGATAGTTGGCGATGTGGGTTCTGAGGGGGGTGGGGAGGGTTGTTCGCAGGGAAAGTTCTCGAAGCTGTTGTGAATGTCGGCAATTTTGTTGTAGAAGAAGGAGGATAATGCATCGCAGAGGTCTTGGGCGGGAGTGAAGTCGTTAGATGCTGCATTGGGGTTGGTGAATTCTTTGACGATGTTGAAAAGTTCCTTGCTGTTGTGGGCGTTGTTGTCGAGACAATCCTTGAATGCTGATTTCTTGGTGGATCGAATCAGTTGGTGGTGTTTGCGGGAGGCTGCCTTGAGGGTGGTCATGTTGTTGGTGGTTGGGTTTTTTCTCCATGTTTTCTCTAGGGTACGGCATAGCTTCTTGGATTTGTTAAGGTCATCATTGAACCAGGGAGCCTTTTTGCTACCTGATTTGATCTGGTGGTTTTTCAGGGGTGCTAATTCGTCAGCGCTGTGGGTATCCATTGCTTGAGTTTGGTTGCGGCTTGGTTTGGGTCCAATGAGAGGGTGGGAGGGTTTTGGTTGAGTGATGTGAGGAGTTGGTCGGTGATGATTTTGTTCTAGTTTCTTCGAGTAATAGGTTGTGGGGGGTTGTGGGTCGAGGTGGTTTTGTAGCTGAAGTGAACACAACTGTGGTCCGTCCAATGGAGAGCTGTGGTGCGATCGAAGGAGATGTGTTTGCTGTAGGTGAAGATAGGGTAGTGAAGATGTTGATGACCTTCCGTAGTTGGGGTGCAATGGCGGTGTCGGCTTTGTTGAATAAGTGGTGTGGGCACATGTCTCGCAGAGATCCTGAGTAGATGGAGTTCATGACCTTCCGTGTCTCATTGTCGTTGACGTTGGACCAGGAGGTCAGGCGGTTGGCGCTGGTGGTGTTCACAGGGAGGTGGAGTCTGGCGTAGTCGGGGTGGTCGTGGTGTTGAAGCTGTAGTGGATGTCAGCAATCTTGCGGTGGAAGAAGATGGCTAGTGAGTCGCACAGTTCTTGTGAGGGCGGGATGTCGTTGGCCTTGGCGCTGGGGTTGGAGAGTTCCTTTACGATGCTGAAGAGTTCTTTCCTGTCGTGTGCATTGTTATCCAAGCAGTCTTTGAAGGGGGATTTCTTGGCTAATCTGATGAGGTGGTGATGTCTGCAGGTGGTGTCCTTGAGGGCTGCGTTGTTGTCCTGTGTGCAGTCGTGGAGCCATATTTTCTCCAGTTTCCGGCATGCGCATTTGGAGGTCTGGAGCTCGTCAGTGAACCAGGTGGCTCCCTTGCAGGTGTGGCTGTTGGAAGGTTTCTTGAGAGGGGTGAGGGTGTTTGCGCAGTCGTCGATCCACTGTCTGAGGTTGCGGACTGTCTGAGGTTGCGGGCTGTGGTGTCTGGGTTGGTGGGGTCGGTGAGTGGGTTCTGGGCGAGGGTGGTGATCAGCTGGTCTTCGGTGACTTTTCTCCAGCAGCGGCGAGGCAGCTGTTGGGTGTGGTGGTGCGTGGTTGGTTTCTTGAAGGTGAAATGGATGCAGCGGTGGTCGGTCCAGTGGAGTTCAGTGGTGTGGTCGAAGGTGATGAGTGAGCCTGTGGAGAAGATGGGGTCAAGTTCAAGTTCAAGTTCAGGGATTTATATAGCGCACTACTCACCCAGAGGGTCTCAAGGCGCTTGGGGAGGGGGCGGGGTTCATTTTTTGTCGAATAGCCAGGTTTTGAGTTCTTTTCTGAAGGAGATGTGGTTTTGTATAAGGCGGAGGTGAGTGGGGAGTGAGTTCCAGGTTTTGGCGGCCAGGAAGGAGAAGGATCGGCCACCCATGGTGGATTTACGGATGCGCGGGACTGCGGCAAGGGCTTGATTGGAGGATCTTAGTTGGCGGGTGGGTGTGTAGAAGGACAGTCGAGTGTTGAGGCATTCGGGTCCTAGTTTGTAGAGGGCCTTTTGTGCGTGGGTGAGGAGACGGAACGTAATTCTCTTGTTGACAGGAAGCCAGTGGAGGTCTTTTAGGTGTCCGGTAATGTGCTCTTGGCGAGGGATGTCCAAAATGGGTCTCGCTGATGCGTTTTGGATGCGTTGGAGTTTTTTCTGTGATTTGGCTGTGATTCCGGCGTATAGTGTGTTTCCATAGTCCAGTCGACTCGTGACCAGTGTGTGGGTGACAGTCTTTCTTGTCTCGGGGGGGGATCCAGCGGAAGATTTTTTTGAGAATACGAAGTACGTTGAAGCAGGAGGATGAGACTGCGTTGACTTGTCTGGACATCGAGAGTGAGGAGTCTCGGATGAAGCCGAGGTTACGGGCGTGGTCAGTGGGTATGGGTGCTGTGCCCAGAGCCGAAGGCCACCAAGAGTCGTCCCAGGCAGAGGGGGAAGATCCTAGGATGAGCACCTCCGTTTTGTCTGAGTTGAGTTTTAGGCGGCTGTGTTTCATCCATTCGGCTACTTCTTTCATGCCTGCATGAAGATTGGTTTTGGCGGTGTTAGGGTCTTTGGTGAGGGAAAGGATTAACTGGGTGTCGTCTGCGTATGAGATGATGTTAAGGTTGTGTTGGCGCGCGATGGATGCGAGTGGGCTCATGTAAACGTTGAAGAGGGTGGGACTGAGTGATGATCCTTGTGGTACGCCACAGATGACTTCAGTGGCCTCTGAGTTGAATGGGGGGAGTCGGACTCTTTGAGTTCTCCCGGCGAGGAATGAGATGATCCAGTCCAAGGCTTTTCCTTGTATGCCGATGTTGCTGAGGCGTTGTATAAGGGTGCTGTGACAGACTGTGTCGAAAGCGGCCGAGAGGTCGAGTAGAATGAGGGCCACTGTTTCTCCGTTGTCCAGTAGTGTTCGGATGTCGTCTGTCGCTGCAATGAGGGCGGTTTCGGTGCTGTGTTTGGCTCGAAATCCGGACTGAGAGGGATCGAGGGAGTTGTTGGATTCAAGGAAGGCAGCGAGCTGACTGTTGACGGCTTTCTCAATGACTTTGGCAGGGAATGGGAGGAGGTATATGGGTCGGTAGTTTTTAAGTTCAGAGGGGTCTGCTGTGGGTTTCTTCAGGAGGGCGCTGAGTTCGGCGTGTTTCCAGCTTTCTGGGAAGGTGGCAGAGTTGAATGAGCAGTTGATGACATCACGGAGATGGGGTGCGATGATGGAGACTGCTTTGTTGAAGATGTGGTGGGGGCAGGGGTCGGTTGGCGAGCCAGAGTGGATTGAGTTCATTAGGGGGATGGTGTCTTCAGTGGAGATTGGGTTCCAGTTGCTGAGGTTGATAGTTGGCGATGTGGGTTCTGAGGGGGGTGGGGAGGGTTGTTCGCAGGGAAAGTTCTCGAAGCTGTTGTGAATGTCGGCAATTTTGTTGTAGAAGAAGGAGGATAATGCATCGCAGAGGTCTTGGGCGGGAGTGAAGTCGTTAGATGCTGCATTGGGGTTGGTGAATTCTTTGACGATGTTGAAAAGTTCCTTGCTGTTGTGGGCGTTGTTGTCGAGACAATCCTTGAATGCTGATTTCTTGGTGGATCGAATCAGTTGGTGGTGTTTGCAGGAGGCTGCCTTGAGGGTGGTCATGTTGTTGGTGGTTGGGTTTTTTCTCCATGTTTTCTCTAGGGTACGGCATAGCTTCTTGGATTTGTTAAGGTCATCATTGAACCAGGGAGCCTTTTTGCTACCTGATTTGATCTGGTGGTTTTTCAGGGGTGCTAATTCGTCAGCGCTGTGGGTTATCCATTGCTTGAGTTTGGTTGCGGCTTGGTTTGGGTCCAATGAGAGGGTGGGAGGGTTTTGGTTGAGTGATGTGAGGAGTTGGTCGGTGATGATTTTGTTCTAGTTTCTTCGAGTAATAGGTTGTGGGGGGTTGTGGGTCGAGGTGGTTTTGTAGCTGAAGTGAACACAACTGTGGTCCGTCCAATGGAGAGCTGTGGTGCGATCGAAGGAAATGTGTTTGCTGTAGGTGAAGATAGGGTCGAGCGTGTGTCCGGCTACATGGGTGGGGGTGTCAACAAGTTGTTTGAGTCCGAGATTGGCCAGGTTGTCCAGAAGGGTGGTGGTGTTGCTGTTGTATTTGTTTTCAAGGTGGAAGTTGAGGTCTCCTATTAGAACGTAGTTCTCGGAGGCGAGGGCATGTGGGCTGACGAAGTCAGTGATGTCATTGCTGAATTGTGAACGGGTTCCTGGAGGTCTGTAGATGAGGGTGCCTCTAAGTGTGGTCCTAGGGTCCGTGTGGATCTGGAAGTGGAGGTGTTCGGCGTTTGCAAGGTCATCGTCGGAGCTGGTCGTGATTTTGATGGTGTTCTTATGAACGATGGCGATGCCTCCTCCTGTTTGATTTCTGCGGTCTTTTCGGATGATCTTGTAATCGTCCGGGATGGCTATGGCGATATCGGGTGCTGATGATGCGTTCATCCATGTTTCTGTAAGGAAGGCAATGTCCGGTGATGTAGTGTCGAGTAGGTCCCCGAGTTCAGTGGCGTGTTTGTGGACCGAGCGGGTGTTCAGCAGGATGCACTTCAGGTGGTTAGAGTCAGAGCTGTATTTGGTGTGGGTCTTGATGCAGGTGAACTTGCAGGAGTGGCAGGCAAAAGGACCGTGGGTACGTCCTGGGGCGGCTTTGCAGCAGTGTGGTGAGCGTCCGGGGTTAAGGGCAAAGAGGGTGGCGGCGTCGTACGTTATGTGGGTGGAGTGGGTTTTGCGAGGACAGGGGGTCTGGCGCTGGGCGCGGTCCAGGCGCGGACGGGCGTAGACGGGCTTACCTTTGGTACACCTTCGGAGCGCATGGGGCGCGACCGCTGCGCATGAACACTGCGCGCAACAGCATCTGTCATATGTGGATGGTGGAGGGGGAGGGGCGAGGGAGGATCAGCTGTGAGGCAGGAGCGGGGTGGAGACCCGGGCAGGCCGACACAACAACAACAACAACAAAATGGCTGGCAGCGTTAAAGGGAGCTAGCAGGCTACGCAGCGCTACGATGTCACAAACACGAAAATTAAATGGCAGTCAAGGCAGCACAGTGACGATACAATGATTCATGCACTCAATTAGCAGGTGAGGTGGTTCAACGCTATTTAGCTAAGTAAAACAATCAATGCAGCACAAAATGATTTAGCAGTCAGGGCAGTCTAGCGATGACACACAAGGTCAATTTGCAGCAATTTAGTTATTAATGCGATCTATTGTAAGCAGCGGAGAAGCGCAACGATACCAGGCTGTGAGGCAAGGCAGGTCGGGGAGCAGCGTGGGGGAGCGACCGCGTCTGCGGTAAACAGGACGGCGGCATAGGTGGGTGCGGTGACAAGTTGTCTGAGGCTGAGGTTGGCGAGGTTGTCGATCAGGGTGGCAGAGTTGGAGCCATTGTTGTTCTCGAGGTGGAAGTTCAGGATGTAGTTTGTGGAGGCGAGTGGGTGGGTGCTGGCTGGCTGAATATTTGGTGTCCCACTGTTCAGCCCTAAAGCATTACTGGCCTTTGGCTGCCAGAGGGCACAGTGCAGCCACATAGGGAGAAACTAAGCATGGCCAGAGATGGGACATGGAGAATGCTGCCCAACAGACCTGTCTTCTTTGCTGGCTGCCAGCTGGCACACACACTTGTAGGACCATAGAGTGTGGCTGTGTGGAGCAGAATCCAAGGTTTAGAATTATGCCCCCATTCCGAGCATCCATGAACCTCCTGTACAGGTCGATTGCTGGGGCAGGAGAGGACTGGTCACCCCAGAACACCTTTCTTGAGAAGATTACGCAGAGATCCTATGCAAAAATACGGCCATAAGCAGACAATTTGACTGGAGAGACGTTGCAGGAGGAAGTGTCCCAGGTCTGGTAGCGAGGTGAAATCCACATTGTTAATATCCATGCTTCCTTAAAGGCCCACACCAGCTTGCATCCTGGCAAGTGCAAGAGAGCCCGGATACTAGATGCAGCCTGTGTTTGTATCAGCCAAGGGTGCAACCATGTAAACAATGTAAACATTTCTTCACATTATCATGTTTATTACATTATTCCATCTTACCTTTTTTAATAATGAAGATACAAAACTCAGTGGAACTATTTTACAGTAGTTTTGCTGTAAACTGAATTTAAAATATTTTTAAACTTCACCATTACCTTCTGTAAAAAGAAGAAAAACTATTACCGATTATAATGTTATAGTTTTAAGAATACAACATAATTTTAGAATTACAGTTTCAGTTTCATTTGTTTGCTGTTCTCAGATTCTACTGAATTTCATCATACAAAGGGATTTTAATGTAGATCATCATACAACAGCAGGGACAAAAAAACAATCAATGAGATTGTAAAAAAAAAATCATCATTGAGCAATATTTAGAACAAGTGTAACTATCTGTTTACCTATCTACAGTTTTTAAATTACATTCTTCAACTACATTAGGGGCTAGATGTTGGTAATTTTATTTTACCACTTCTTAAATACCGAATTTTACCGATTTGGTATTTAAGAAGTGGTCAAATAGAGGGGGGATGTAGGTATTACAGAATCTGTAAATACTGAATCGTTAAGATTCAGTATTTACAGATTCTGTAAATACTGATTTGGTAATGCCCATTAAATCCTATGGGCATTGAAGCCCATAGGAATCAATGGGCATTATCGAATCGGTATTTACCAATTCGTTAAATACCGATTTCAGCAAGGGTGCAGGGGGTGTCACTTTGACACTCTCTAGCACCCCAAATACAGACATGTGTGCCATGTGGCACACAGACATGCCCTAAGGGCATGTCTGTTTGTCACATGGCATAGGTGTGTATGCACACATGTGCATGCACACCTGGATTCGGTATTTTACCACCCAATTGGATTGACCTGTATTTTCATCAAAAATATTTTCCACATCGATGACTTTGAAACCATAAAACGTGTTGTCTTAAGCTGTTTTCTCCTTCTTTTTTGCAATGGGACAGGTAACATAGGGCCAGATGTAGGAAGCCACAGGATTTAGGAAGGTAAAAGACTAAATTACCGAATTTCTGTCAAACCCGACTGGTAGTAGGCTTTTCATGTGTAGGAGGCCACATTTCAGGATTCGGTAATTTACCGAATCGTTAATTGAAGAAATCGGTAAATTACCGAATTCTTAAAATACCGATTCAGTAAATTACCCAATCTATAATGTAGGGAGCACTCAAGTGAATTGTTATTTACCACCAACTATTAGTTGGTGGTAAATAACTGGATGATGAACGACTAGTACAGATTCCAGCTTCAGAATATCATATGACAATATTGTGCTCAGAAGATCCAATAGTTTAACAGTGTATTTCATAATTATTTCATCTTCTGTTTAAAAGTGACTTGTTTGTGCTGTCATATGCAGTGAACCACATATTAAAAACAGGAGTTCATCTTACAAATTTATCTGCAAAATAATTTTTGGGCAAAGTTCAGCAAAGAGATGATAATTTAGAATTTCAGTTAATTAATTTGATGGCGTGTCAACATGGTACTAATGAGTATTGGTATCATCGTCATAGAGAACTCAAATGTATGTTAAGAAACATAAGACATATCTACAAGCGGCAGCGATAATTATTGCTGGACGCATTTAGCGTGTGGAATCTTAACACCGTCTATCGCAGAATTCTATCACCAGTTTAGCGCACTATCAGCAACGTGCATCGCTGAGGCAATAGAAATCCAGGCAATGGCAGCGATAAGCGTCAACATTACAGGATTACCTGCGATAGAAAAACAGAGTTAGATAAAAACATTGCTGATAGGGATATGTGGACTCAGCATAATAATCCACCTCCCATGATAAACATGGCCAAGTCAGAAAATTAGCAGGCGTAAGAAACCTGTGACATAGCCGGTTAGCGCTAGTTTCAATATCGCTAGGCCGGTTAACGATTTCCTTGCTGATATGGAGAACTTCTGTTAGCGATTAATTTTGCTGTATTTCACACGCGAATGCCTACCGTGCATCTCATTAGCGATGGGAGACAAGGCGAAAAGATAATGGGCGCTACAGCATGGATTCTCGCGTTGGCGTGTCCATGCTGATAGGGCATTAAAATTATTGCCGCTTTTCACCCAAAAACGGACCCAAACGCAGCGATAACTTTAACAACGGCCCTTGATCATATATGCCCCTTAGGAACACCCTACATTGTTTGTTTCGCTTAGCTGTGCTGCATACGCTTGAGAAGATTTACTTGGATTTCTACAACAAGCAAATTCTAATGTAAAAAACATTGGGGCAGATGTATCAAAAAACCATTTTGCGAGTCCGTAATTGCGATTTGTTGCGAATCGCATTTTCGGAATCGCAAAATGGTATGTAACAAAAATATTGCGAGAAAATAGCGATTTCTTAAAAATCGCAGAAAATGATGCGAATATTGTGTGAATCGCATAACTGCGATTTTCGCAATTTAAGAATTTGCAAAAACGGGAATCATGCAATGCAGGAACAAGTTGATGACATCACAAGCAGGAAGTCCCAGTGATTGTTTGCACCTGCTACCCAGAGCCACACCCAGTGGCAGTTGGAAGAGTGTGCTGAGGCAGAGCAGACCTGTTTGTGCAGCTATTGAGTCACAGAAGGCACAGGAGGAGCAGCCAATTGAAAAAAGAAAAAGAAAGCAGAAGTTTTCAGAAAAGGAGCAAGAAGTGCTAATAGAAGAAATGGTGTGTAACCATGAGGACCTGTTTGGGAAAAAATCATTTAAGGTACCTGACTCCAGGAAAAGAAAAATATGGCTGGAGATCCAGGAGAAAGTCAACTCAGTAGGAGTCACCACTCGCTCCATTGATGAAATCAAAAAAAGGTGGTATGACATGAGACTCAGATCCAAAGAAAGACTGGCTGAGAGGATCAAAGATGCCAACCTAACAGGTGGTGGAACTTCCATGGTGGACAAACCCACTCCCCATGAGGAACTGATAGAATCCACACTGACAACTGAAAGTGTGAGTGGAGTGGCAAACATAGACAGCTCAGAACCCACAGCAACAGCACAAGGTAAGAGGATTTGAAAGTGCACCCATGTGTGTGTACAAAGAATGTGTGTGTGCACTGCATGTAAGATTACCATCAGTCCATTAACACTGTGAAACAAGAACAGATCAATGCATTATGGGAGTGGTAGTCCCATTGACATAGTAACACTCTCAATCATAGTCACTGATATGAATTTTTAAATTGGGACTTCGTAATGCTGAAACAGTGCAGTACAAGTAATACTCTGCCATGAGATTTTTTATTTTGTCATGAACACAAATTCATATTTTGCACTCTACATTCACAGGACATACCAGTGAGGACAGGACTGACAATGATGTTGAATTGTCACCTCCCCATGTGATGTCAGATGTAGAAAATGAAGTCACTAATGCCCCTGTGACCATACAAAGGAAGCGCCGACGAGTTCTACCTCTAGAACCCATGGGAGAGGATGAAAATTCAGACGTAGAAGCAGTATCCAATGAGACAGTCACTGTGTCCTCCCAAGATGCACAACAGCAATCACAAAGTCCAAGGAGGGCACGTGCATTCCGTCTTGAGCCATCTGCAAATAACACAGGACAAGGTGAAGTAGTGACAGTGTTTGCAGGCCTTGAGCACAACATGCTTGAGGTACAATGCCTTCAACATAAGGCTCTGAGATCTATGAATAGGCAGCTAGTCAAATCCAACAAGAACCAGGAACGCATGGCTGATGCCATAGATAAACTTTGCCAGACACTTGTCAACACAGAGGAGGCACGGAACAGGGCTGCACAGGCTGCGCAGGACACAATGCACAACTACACCAAAGCCATCAACAGGCTATGTGCAGTCACCAGCAACTTCACACAACGCAGTGTGAACATGCAGCGTGAATTGAGTGAATGCACACGTTCAGTTGGAAAGAGTGTGGACAATATAACATTAGTATTGGAAAGTATGCAAACAACCCACTCAGGTTCAAGGGCTCTCCTCTGCTCGGGAGAAAGCGAGGACACCTCCAGTAGGAGTAGCAACAACCCCACACCAACAAACATCATGGTGCAACGCAGGAGTTGAGGTTCCGTGACGATTTGAACCCGTGTTTTCAATATTGTCGGAAATACATAATATTGGTATCAGCGAACCGCAAATGATCCATTTAGCATATCCTGGTGTTTTCGCTACGCTACGAGCAAGAGCACTCCTTTTATAAACACATTTCTGATCTACCCACGGCATCCATCTTAGATCATGGCCGCCATTTTGTGTTTCTTGCCCTCACATACGCAATAACCTCTGATCACTTCATTTCGATTAAGGACACGTAGCCTTAGCCCGAGATTCACCTCTTTCATGACACGTACACCTTAAACCAGATCACGCTGTAGCTGCATGACTCGACAAAGGCTGCCTCCTCTACCCGAGGCCAGTCCTGCTAAACTGGTCTTCGTGTCCATTGTCCTGATCACGATAAGGCGGCCGAAGCCGGTAGCCTTGCCCATTTACAACCCACAAACATCCCTTATCCTGCTTTTCTATCTTCTGCACCTGGCTCTGCTCCTTTCCTTCTGGGCCTTTATTAGGGGGAGGTAACGAAATTTACGATGAGGCGGTCCGGGTCTTGAATGAAAAGTTGACATGAGATTATGATGGAAAAGTGGGAACCCCTCGTTCGTAATGTTTTGACATCAGATATTGTCGACGATTCCTGTGTACACCAAATATTTATTGTTCATGACACAAATGTTTGGGAATGTACTAACATGTAAAGAATTCGCCTAAAGGCCAACATTTAGTATATAAGGAGCAACCCTCTTTGTACAATTTGAACAGGCTCCTAGTTACTGCCCATGCGTAGTTTCTGTGACTTCTGTGTCCCTGCAGTAATAAAACCTTTGGTCTTTGACGCCACCATCGAGAAGCCCGTGTTTCTGTTCATTTGTGCACCAAGGCAGGTGGAACTCCGGGGTCTTTGGGTGTTGTTCCCTGACACCTCTGGACGGAACCAAAAAGTCCAGAACTCCAATTGGCGCCCAACGTTGGGCGACGTCATTCGGTACCGGTCCAAAAGCCTGAAGAGTTCGAGAAACTTCGTGTGAAGATTCCTGAGGGAGGCGCCCCACTTCATCGATCCCGGCATATCGCAAAAGTGGCCCGACGTTCTCTTCCACGAGGGTTCCCGTTCAGGACGGCTGCAGTGGGCCGTTGCCTTGACCGTCGCCCTGTCTTGGATCCGAGGTGCAGTCCTTAGTACAGCGAAACGTGACGGGTTTCTCCTTGGTGACGTCTTCAGTGCCTCAGTTAAGTATTTAGTGTTAGCTAGCTAGTTACTTTGTGAGGGTTGCTAAAATCCTTGATCGGTTCTTGGTTTGGTTTGGTTTCATAAGATTATCACTGGTTGTTCTAGTTACGATAATCTATTTGGTTTAGTTTGGGTATCGATACATCAGTTCGTTTTGGTAGGCCTAAGTTCTTGGTTCGAGAGCACATATCTGTTTCGTGTTTTGTTTGTTTTGTGTTCCGGACTGAAAATGGTAAGTCGGAAAAACTGTATGTTGTCCTGTTTTAGTTGCAACAGTGACTCACGATTGGAGGACTCATGTCTGGTTCCTCCGATTGGGACTCCCCTGTATGACTTGTATTGTAAATATGGTGTGGGTCCTATATCTTATAATGAGGTGTGGGTCCGGTACACTAAGAAGGATGGTGTCCTTAGTTGGCCACTGCATGGTAGTTTTGAACCCGAAATTCTTGATAATTTAGAAGCGAAATTGTTTAGGAAGAAAGCCCGGCCGGCAATGTTTGATTCTTTCCGTTACTGGCGAAAAGAATCCAAACAGAGAGAAATGAAAAGGCTAAAGAAAGAACAAAAAGAGCAAGAAGAGTTGACCCTAGAACAAGCAACTAAGCAGTTGCATGCTAACGAGTGTGAGAAAGCCATAGAAGTGGCCATTAGAGAACACAATTTAGCGATCGACAAGTGCTATCCAGCCTTGCCATCGAAAACAGCTAAGATACTAGAGGACTCTGAAAACGATCCTCTGCTATCTTATTTGTTACGGTCACCTCCACCGTATGCACAAGGTGCTACGGCTCCACCTTTACCGAATGTACAATTGCCGGTTGCTGGACAACCTGGTGTTCCTGTTCCTGTCCCTCAGAATCAAGCTCCTGTACCTCCTATGGTCAATGTAAATGTTCCTACGGCTCCTCCTCCTCCTCCTGGATTGCCAGCTTCTATACCTGTATCTGTCTCGCTTACACCTACTGTTCCACAAACTATCTTCCTTGATACTTCTACTGTTCCGTTATCTGTTCCTACCTCTACTGTGTTCTCTGCGTCTGCGAGTGTGTTGACTCCACTTTCTGTTCGTCGGAGAATCACTGATTCTGTATCTAATATGCTGTCTCCTTTCTATAAAACTTTAATCAAGACTCCTACTCCTGACTCTGTTCAGAGACGTAGTCAGCTTCCAAGTACTGAGGAACGGGGAATTTTAGATTCCACGGCTCTCAGATGGATTTCGAAGAGTAGGAGATATAGTACGAGAGATGTGCTAGATACGTTTATGCAGTGGAAAGAACCAACACAACGGTACGTCTTTGACGAGATGTGCTCGTTGTTACGTGAAGAAATAGAAGAAGACGATGTTGAATCAAATTTAGAAGACTTAATTAAGGTTCAGAAAGACTTTGCTGCTGGAATGATAGTGGGTGATAATATAGAAGAAGCGATGGAACTGATTTTAAGTTATAGGAATGATCCATCACTTCGTTCACCAAGAGATTTGGAGAAAAGCAAGACGAAGCTAAGTCGCCAATATCCAATGAGGGAGGTTCCTCCAATTTGGCGCGAAGCTGTGCAAGCTGATCATAATAATGGTATTGTGGCCGCTCCAGCCCAATTCCAAAGGGTGTGGATACACATTCCGTGGAAGCGAGCTGAAGTGCTAGCAGTGAAGCAGGCCTTGCCAGATCCGCGTAAGAATCCTGCTGGATACTATAAGGAATTAACACAGACAGTTGAGGCTTGTATAATGAACTTAGCAGACATCGATATGTTATTTGGCAACGTAGTTCCGCAACCAGTATGGGCTAAAATTCGTAGAGAGGATCATCAAGTTGCCTTAGGTGGTGACTGGGCAGCTATCACTGCAGCGGATGGTCAGCAAGTAGGTGGTGCAAAACCCGAACCCCTAATTGCTAATCTTCCAGGTAGAATAATTGATTTAATGAAGACTCTGATGCCCGCATTGCGTGTTAATTGGGACAAGTTATCAGCATGCAGGCAGAAGAAAGACGAAAGTGTCTCCGACTTCTTCACGAGGTTCGAAGAGACTTTTGTAGATCATAGTGGTCAGGACATGAGCACAGAAGGAGGACAAAGACTGTTTGTCGATAAATTTGTGCATAATTTGTTACCTGAATTATGCAATAAATTAAAAGATTCAGAGAGTGCGTGGGCTGTGTCCACAACTGCGCAAATACTTGCGACTGCACAGTACTACGAAAACAGGGATAAAGAGGAAAAGGAGAAATCAGAAAAGAAAACGAAAGACTTAAAAACTAAAGTTCTTTTACAGCAGGCGTATCCGCCTCGCACGAATCAGACTAATATGCAACAGGGTTCGTATCAAAGAACAGATTATAGTACATCAAGACCTCAATATCAGTGGAACCAATGTGCGTACTGTAAGAAAGAGGGTCACTACAAGAATGAATGTCCGATCTTAGCGCAAAATAATGCAGCAGCAGCTCAGAGAGGTCGTGGTGGTTTTGTGCAAAATTCTAGAGGTCGAGGGCGAGGTGCTATGCCTCCACAAACGAATGATCGTCCTTCCAATCACTTTGATCAACAAAATGGACAGTCTGCCCAGCAAAATAGATCTCAACAGTATCTTGTTGAAGATTATTGTGAAGTGGATGAGGGATTTCAGCAAAATGGGTACTAGGACAGCCATGGACAGAGAGAGGGAGTAGTATCAGTTCCAGTGGATCAGAGTGGGCCTTATGTCGCAGTAGCAACATCAGGTGTAGTCGAACCGTTTCTGTTGGATACTGGTGCCGCAAAAAGTTCTATCATTCATGCGAAACTCCCTGGCGCACCTTTGTCCGGCTCAACAAATGTTTCTGTAGGTTTTTCAGGCGCCCCTGTTTACAACCCGATATCTGGTCCTTTGTCTATTTCTGTTGGACCGTGTCAATTGAAAGCACCCCTGATTTTGACGACAGGTTGTAATGAAAATCTGCTTGGTTTAGATTTGTTAAAACGACTATATGCGACATTGTACTGTTCTCCGGAAGGGGTACAGCTTACGTTGGGTAAAAATATCACTTCTCCGATGTACTTGTCAATGGATGCACTCCCGCCAGAGCTACGCTCACTCCCTGATTCTCTTTGGGCGACTGGTCCTAATGATGTAGGCCTTTTAGAAATACCACCGTATGTAGTAACTTTAAAAGCGAATGTAAAATTTCCAAGAATTCCTCAATATAAAATATCTAGTGAAGGTGAACGTGCACTTTTATTGATTGTGCAAGATTTGATTAAGAAAGGTGTGATTGAAGAAACGAGAGGAAATGTCTGTAACAGTCCTGTACTACCGATTTTGAAACGAACTGATCCTACAAAGCCTCCAGTGTATAGGTTTGTTATCGACCTTAGAGAGGTTAATAAAATTGTGGTCCCGCAGTTTCCTGTAGTGCCAGACATTACTGCCTTGTTAACACTAATTCCTGCTACAGCTACTTGGTTCTCAGTCATCGACTTGAAGAATGCCTTTTTCAGCATTCCGATAGCCGAGGAAAGCAGAGATATTTTCGGCTTCTGTCTAGGAGGTCGCAGTTTCAGATTTAAACGCGCTCCACAAGGCTATTGTGAGAGCCCATCTATTTACAGTCAAGCATTAAAAAGCCAGTTAGATTCCTTTGTCCTTCCTCCAGGTTCCGCTCTAGTACAGTATGTAGACGATCTTTTAGTGGCTGCTGATGATAAGGAAACTTGCAAAGCAGCTACGATCTCGTTATTGCATCATTTGTCTAATTTGAATCACAAGGTGTCACCTTCGAAAATGCAGTACTGCTGCCAAGAAGTGACCTACCTAGGTCATCTCTTGTCAAAGGAGGGAAGGAAGTTGACCCCAGAGAGAATAAAAGCAATTACGCAGATGAGTGTTCCACGCACACAGAGAGAAGTACGTGCTTTTCTAGGTATTACGTCTTACTGTAGGCAGTGGATCCCAAATTTTTCTCTTTTAGCAAAACCGTTGGTAGCTTTGACTGGGAAAAATGTTCCGAGTCCGGTGCCATGGTCTGATGAATGTCAGGAGAGTTTTTCTGAATTACGAAATGCACTTTGTTCAGCTCCTGTATTGGGTACACCCGATTACAGCAAGCCATTCACGCTCTATGTTCACGAGAGAGAAGGTTGCGCGTTGAGTGTTTTGACACAGAAGTTTGGTGACAAACAACGCCCTTGTGCGTATTTTTCATCAACATTAGATCCGGTAGCTAGAGCGTTGCCTAGTTGTTTGAGAGCTACAGCGGCAGCTGCGGCTTCCATTCGACAATCTGCTGGTTTGGTAATGAACAACATGCTAGTAGTCATGGTTCCTCATGCAGTGGATACACTCATGAATCGAACGAAGACACAACACCTTACCAGTGCGAGACTATCTGGTTACGAGCTGACATTACTAGCAAGTCATATTCAGATCAAAAGATGTAATGTATTGAATCCAGCAACGCTGTTGCCGACTGATCAAGAGTCGAGTGATTCCGAGCCACATGATTGTTGTTTTAAAACGGAGGAAGAGACAAAAGGACGCATCGACTTAAAGGATACTCCGCTATCCGATCCAGATGGTACGCTGTATGTGGACGGGTCATGTTTTAAATTGGAGAATGGTGATGTGACTGCTGCTTACGCAGTAACGACTTTGAAGACGATTGTGGAGACTGCAAGAGTGAGTCAGAATTCTGCCCAAGCTGCAGAATTAATAGCTCTAACAAGAGCGTGTGTTTTAGCTAAGGGAAAGAGAGTGAATGTCTTTACAGATAGTCAGTACGCATTTGGCGTGGCCCATATTTTTGGCCGTTTGTGGAGAGAAAGAGGTTTCATTACGTCCCATGGGACTAAGATCCAACATGGTCAGCTAGTTAACGACTTGTTGGAATCTCTAACCTTGCCGACTGAAGTTGCGATTGTAAAGTGCAGTGCTCATAAAGCAATCACGGATGATGTTGGTCGTGGGAATGCTTTTGCTGATGAAATTGCTAAACAGACAGCTAGAGACACGATGAGCAGAATGTATGTTGCTACGTCTGCAAGATGGATTGCTGACTCTGGAATGTGTGAGGATACTATGGAAAGTGTGAAAGAGATTCAGAAAGAAGCAACTGAGGAAGAAAAACGTGTATGGAGAGAAAGTATGGGCAAGTTGGATTCGAATGGATGTTGGATTGATTTGACAGAACAGCAACGTTGGATGCTGCCTGACGCGTATGTGCTTGCAGTGGTGACAATGGCGCATGGAGTAGCGCACATAAGTTCTAAAGGAATTTGTAAGATGTTGGCTCCAGTCTGGAAGAATGATGGGATCAGTAAGTGTGCAGAGAGAGTGGTGAAAAATTGTATGGTATGCCTGATGCATAATCCTGGCAAGGGAACTCCAACTCCAGCTGGTCATTTCGCTCCTCCTTCCTGTCCCTTTGAAGTGATTCAGTTAGACTTCATTCACATGGATCGCTGTAATAATTTGAAATATGTCCTGGTGGTAGTTTGTGCTTTTTCCAGGTGGATCGAAGCATATCCACTAAAGGACAATACTGCCCTATCAACTGCCAAGATTCTTCTCAAAGAATATTTCCCTAGATATGGAATGCCACGGATTGTATGGTCAGATAACGGAAGTGAGTTTATAGGGAAAGTTATGCAGAGTGTGTGTGCGGGTCTAGGGCTGAAACAAAAATTCCACAGTGCGAACCATCCCCAGTCTGCTGGTTTAGTGGAGGGTTATAATGGCACCCTCAAGCTGAAACTAGCTAAAATACAAGCATCCACAGGTTTGGCCTGGCCAGACGCACTTCCTTTGGCTTTGTTATCAACGAGAGCAACTGTACATTCTAGAGTGGGGCTTAGCCCCTACGAAATAGTTTTTGGCCGCCCGGCAAATATTTGGGGTGTGCCAAGGCCTAAAAAGTTTTGTTCTCTAGAATATCCTATGTTGATAGACTACCTTTACGACTTGACTGCTAAATTGAGTCTTATTCACCAACAGGTTTTCGATGCTTTACCAAAGCCTCCGGAGAGTCCAGGGCATCAGCTGAAACCAGGCGAGTTTGTCGTTATCAGAAATTTCGCGAGGACGAAGAACCTTCAGCCGAGATTTGTCGGCCCCTTCCAAATCCTACTTGCAACGAGAACAGCGGTTCGTGTGGCTGGACGCAAGCACTGGGTGCATGCATCCCATGTAAAGCGTGTGCCTTTGCCACTTCCTTACGACGACTGGGTGAAGAAGGGAATTGGTTCCTCCGAATTTGAAAGCACGCCAGAATTCATCCCTTTCAGCGATGCCGAATTGATCACTGACACTCCAAGCTCTGACTCTCCTCCAGAAAAGACTCTTTTGAACACTGAACATTTGTCCCCTGCATCAGAAAAAACTTTGTCATCTGCAAACTTGAACACTGCAACAGCCACCAGTGAAACGTTATTTGCTGATCAGACAGTACCTGCAAAGCAGAGATATAACTTACGAAACCGTAAAATGGACAAATAAAGCAGGCAACTGCCTATTGCGATATTTTGAAATTTTTGAACTTTTGCCTTCAGCCAGGAAGTTTGCTATTGTTTTGTTGTTTTTTAAAATTGCCTTGCCGTCTGGGTAGCCGTAGGGTCGTGGCTGTGTGCCTAGTTGAATCTGCAGGGGTCTGACACAAGGTCGATCTTTCTGTTGGTTCTGGGAACTCCCAGGGCTGATAGAGGCATTTTCATCTACGTACACATCATCAGTGGTCGCGAGCGGATTGTAGAAGATGGAGCTTCCTGCGCTGCAACGAGAAAATGTGATTTATGTTCGCAGAAACAGACTTTATAGAATTCTTCATAGCAAATGCTTTTTGATGCAATGTGCCATTACATTCTTGATTATTTTGATAACGTTGGTGGGTGGAATCGTCTTCAGTATAAATTTGATTTTTGTGCCAGTTACTACAGTACCTCCCCTTGATCCTGCTACTTCTACTGTTTCTTCTATACATTCTTTTCATTCGTTTCCCGAACATGAGCAAGCCCGACGCTCAGAGTTCATTAACAACACTTTTGTACAGCTCTTGCACCAACACCAACTGGTAGTTAACACTTCAGACTGCTGGGTGTGTGGCTTGATACCCCACACTATGGATAAAGGTATTCCTTATCTGGTTTTGCCTTTCAGCTACAATGGATCATTTCAGGCCCTTCAAACCATCTTTGCTTATGCCCTTGAGACCTATCCTCCACGTCCACCACGTTCCACTAAATATAACTCTGCCAACAAAGCTTTAGTCCAGGGAATTATTGACATGATCAAGGACGTCAATAATACTCCATCATACCCTAGAGACGAATTGCGAGTGTATTTAAGTTGGAATACTTCAGAGTATCGCCTTAGTTTAGGAGAAAGCAAGCGTAAAAGCTCAACTCCAATCTGGGTCGTACCTCACCGAGGTCAGGTCTGTTTGCAAGGGAATGGGAGAAATCCGAGAGCTCAGCTAGGGAGGAGTGAGTGCGTAGAGACTTATGTGTTTCCGGCTAACTCTTCCCCTGCCTTTCTTACTGCTAGGGGTACCTATTTCATCTGTCGAGATAGAGCTTATACATGGTTGCCTGCCGACTTTTCAGGATCATGCTATATTGCTCGATTGTTGCCTCCGACATACACTGCTTCATCTGATTACCACAGAACCAGAGTAGCGAGAGGTGTCTTCAGCAAGGAAGATACTGCTGGTCAGGAAACTGGAGACTTTTTCAAAGGCTTCCTTCCGTTCTGGGGGCCTATGGCCAATAGTAGAAACATACGTCAGCTAACACGGGTAGTTGAATCTACTATTACCGAAACTGCTGGTGCCCTTAGCAATTTGACAGCTGAGCTTCAGGCGGATAGACTCATGACGTTGCAGAACCGTATGGTTCTAGACGTTATACTTGCAGATCGAGGTGGGGTATGCAGAATGATCCAATCGAGCTGCTGTGTCTTTATCCCTAATAATGCTCCAACAGTCTATGAGGCGATCTCTAAGCTACACAAGATTTCCGACTCTATTCATGTAGACAAGGGAAACTGGTCCTTCATGGAGTGGTTTTGGACTCTGATCTCAGCGTGGGGATGGAAGGTTCTAATGGTCATTGGTGTCATCTTAGTATTCCTGTTCTCATGTTGCCTGATTATCCAGTGTGGTCCTGCTCTGTGTAGTCTTTGTGCTGCAACCTGTTTTAGAAAACCACCTGCGTTTGGAGAAAAGGCACGAGAAAGGATGATGATACAACAGCATGTCACTGACCTGATGAACATAGAATTAGACTCTGACATAGACTGAGTAATTGCCTATGTAAGGGCAAAAGGAGGGTCTGAGGTTCCGTGACGATTTGAACCCGTGTTTTCAATATTGTCGGAAATACATAATATTGGTATCAGCGAACCGCAAATGATCCATTTAGCATATCCTGGTGTTTTCGCTACGCTACGAGCAAGAGCACTCCTTATATAAACACATTTCTGATCTACCCACGGCATCCATCTTAGATCATGGCCGCCATTTTGTGTTTCTTGCCCTCACATACGCAATAACCTCTGATCACTTCATTTCGATTAAGGACACGTAGCCTTAGCCCGAGATTCACCTCTTTCATGACACGTACACCTTAAACCAGATCACGCTGTAGCTGCATGACTCGACAAAGGCTGCCTCCTCTACCCGAGGCCAGTCCTGCTAAACTGGTCTTCGTGTCCATTGTCCTGATCACGATAAGGCGGCCGAAGCCGGTAGCCTTGCCCATTTACAACCCACAAACATCCCTTATCCTGCTTTTCTATCTTCTGCACCTGGCTCTGCTCCTTTCCTTCTGGGCCTTTATTAGGGGGAGGTAACGAAATTTACGATGAGGCGGTCCGGGTCTTGAATGAAAAGTTGACATGAGATTATGATGGAAAAGTGGGAACCCCTCGTTCGTAATGTTTTGACATCAGATATTGTCGACGATTCCTGTGTACACCAAATATTTATTGTTCATGACACAAATGTTTGGGAATGTACTAACATGTAAAGAATTCGCCTAAAGGCCAACATTTAGTATATAAGGAGCAACCCTCTTTGTACAATTTGAACAGGCTCCTAGTTACTGCCCATGCGTAGTTTCTGTGACTTCTGTGTCCCTGCAGTAATAAAACCTTTGGTCTTTGACGCCACCATCGAGAAGCCCGTGTTTCTGTTCATTTGTGCACCAAGGCAGGTGGAACTCCGGGGTCTTTGGGTGTTGTTCCTTGACACCTCTGGACGGAACCAAAAAGTCCAGAACTCCAGAGTGGAAGGCGTTCCACTACTGGAGCAGAGCAAGAGGCCATGCCTCCACTTGAGCAACATGCTTGCAGCCGCCAACGGAAAAAATTACTTACCATGTTGAAGTACCTATGCAGCAGTCATGCATTGATACCATTTTTTGTTTGGTTTTAGTAGTATGGATATGTTAATTCAGAATGATTAGAAATAATTAAACATACATATTGCACTGTTTGCATGTTCTGAATAAAAGAACAATAGCAAAGTGAAAATGGTGTTTATTTTCTTTTCTCACCTAAAAATAGTTACGTGTAATCTCTGACCTCCTTTGACGACCAGCCATGGCTCCTACTCCTGCCACTGCCATTCTTGGGGGAGGGTTATCATCATCATCATCAGATGTGTCTGAGTCACTCACTTCAATTTCTGTGCCTTTGCGGATTGCCATGTTATGCAGCATTGCACATGCTGTCACTATTTTGCAACATGTCACTGGATTGTATTGCAATGCACCTCCACTTTTGTGTATGCGTCTGAAACGGCTTTTCAGAATTCCAAATGTACGTTCTATTACCCCACGTGTGGACCGGTGTGCCCTGTTGTAGCATCTTTCACTTGCATTTGCAGGATTCAAGTATGGGGTGAGTATGAAATCACGCACTGTGTAGGCACTATCACCTGCAAGTTAGAGAGGAAAAAGTGACTCTAAGTTCCATTACATTGGTTGGGTGGAAGGGAGGATGGATGAGTATTACTTACCCAGCAGGTATCCATCTCCAAACTGACCAGCACTGAGACGTCTATGTATTGCACTATGTCTGAAGATGTAAGAGTCACGTGTACTCCCTGGAAACTTTGCCACAATGTCCTGGATTATGTATTTAGCGTTGCATATGACCTGGATGTTCAGTGAGTGGTAGCTTTTTCTGTTGCGGAATACATATTCAATGGCTGCTGGTGGGGTGATGGCAATATGGGTTCCATCTATGCATCCAATCACATGTGGGAATCTTGCAATTTGATAGAAATCCAACTTGGCTTCCTGTATGGCTTGATGTGTATTTGAAAAATAGATATGATGTTGAAGTCTACTGATCATTGCATCCAAGAAGACATGGAAGAAACGTGATAGGGCACTCTGTGAGACTCCACCAGCCTCTGCTATTACTGTTTGAAAGGAGCCAGAAGCCAAAAGGTGCAGTGAGAAATACCTGCACATGTGTTGGTATTGATTGTGTTCTGGCAGTTGGGTGTGTTAAAAAAGGTTTCAATTCAGTGATGAGGTCAAGAATGGTGTGAGGATGTAGCCTGTATTTTTCATATATCTCCTCCTGTGTCTGCTGGAACAGCGTAATGCGTAATCTGAATATCCTTTCCTGCCGTTGTCTTCTCTGGCCAAGAGCTTGGATGCGCATCCTCCTGGCAATCAGGTACAGTGCCGCCATTTTGGAAACAGTGAAAATGCATTCTGGGATTTCATTTATAGGATTTTTTTTTTAACCACCTGCTTCTACCTGGTGTTAATATCGATTCCTTAATGTGCGAAATAGGCAAAATCGCAATTTGCGAGAATTTCTTACATCTCCCTGCGAATTTCGCTATTATGCGCCAATGCTAAATCGGAATTCGCTAATTATTCTGCGACTTCTCCATTCTCGCACATTAGGAATTCGCAAACATGCGAATCCTTATTGTGCGATGCAAATTCTTTCATACATGCCATTTTCTTTTTTGCATGTCGCAAACGCTGAAAAATAGTGATTCACAGCTTTTGCGACATGCAAAACACTTGATACATCTGCCCCATTGAATTGAAGACAGCTGGATAACTGTGTTTCTAGGATCCTGTAAATGTGTGCAGATATTTTATTAATAGATTTCAAGCTATGATGTCTTTTACCTGCAATAAAAATAATCCACCTCTTGCCATTGATTTATTTTGGAGAAAGGAGTAACAAACCAGAGGTGCTCCTCATTTACACATGCTAATACGGATCAAGAATGCACCTACATTTTGAACCAATTCTGATTAAAGTGTTTTGTCTTTCATTAAAGACTATAGGCCAGATGTAGGTAATCTCAATTTACCTATTTTTAAATACCAAATTTTACTGATTCGGTACTTAGGAATAGGTAAAAGGGATGTAGATAATTTTTCAGTAAAAATTACCGAATTGGTAAGATTCGGTAATTAAGAATCGGTATTTACCGATTCGCTATTTACCGAATTGGTAAATACCCATTCAGTAATTCCCATTCATTCCTATGGGCCTGGAGGCCCATAGGAATGTATAGGAATTACTGATTGGGTAAATACCGAATCGGTAATAAGGGAACCCTTTCGAGTGTGGCAGGGTGTCACATTGACACCCTGTTGCACCCCTGAATAGTGCATGGGTACACATGTGGCAAACATACATGCCCTTATGGCATGTAGGTCTGCCACATGTCACTGAATAAAAAGTAAAAAATTGATTTTTAAAAGAAATTCTCAATCGAGAATCCAGTCTCCAGCAGTGGGCCGGCAGACGCGGTCGGCGGAACCCCATCTGAAGGAAACAGTCCTCAGGAATAAGGCTCTGCTTCAGTTAGTCCCCTGCGGAGGCAGTTTACCGAGTAGAGAAGGATCTGCATCGGCCCGGTATCCACGGAGGAAATTAATAAAGTAAAGAAACAATTGAAACCCCGTCTAGAAACGGTTGTCTAATTCACGGAAGGCTCGCTATATGCCAATGATTACTGTGAACTTGTGTGACCCTTGGGCATTGAAAAAAACACAGCGCTGACGTGCCGGTCTCTCCGGCTTGCTATATGCCAACCATTATTAAGAACTTGTGTGACCCCTGGGCATTGGAAAAAAAACACAGCGCTGACGTGCCGGTTATTCCGGATCTGAATTACTCTGAAGTCCTGTATATGAAAACCTTTAACAGTGGTGCCCCTGTATAACACGCTGCCATCAGATGCCTGTTATCTCTTAACAACAGAGTTAAATACTCATGCAGATTTTTCCCTTGTGCCCCTCCCAGTATACTGCCCCTAGCCCTGACGAAGGTGCGGCCTCACTGGCCTGTCACCGAAACGCGCGTCGGCTTGTGTGCCCAGGAATACGGTTATTGTCCTATCTACATCAGGACCCGTAGTTAAAATCATCTACCTGGACCAACATCCCGATCCATACAACACATTAACCACCTATGTGTTGTACTCGCCAGGATCAGAAGAATGAATGGTAGAATGAATGGTGAATGGTATAAGATGAGATAGAGTGGGAAGAGATTGAAGTGAGTGAGACAGTGTGTTTGAAGTGTGGCCGGTACTGGGTAGGACTATCTTCCCTTTTGTTGTTGCCCCCATATCTATGTATGTCTTATTTATGATCTAAAAATAAAAATATATATATTTCTAACATGAACTGTAGAGTCTATTTGGTTTGACCATGTGATTGTTATGTGTAGTGTCAGCTCCTAGGTTAATCACCCCTTCGCATATATCTGTTGGACCCTCTAGCTGGGGCCTTTATATCCTGAGGCAGGGTGTCCTTTCTTTCTATTCAAATTGGGGGAGAAGTGTAAACATAGCATGAGTCTGGAGAACCAGGGTAAATCCTACATTAAACCGTAAACTGAACTACAAAGAGAGGGGGCACACGCTTAATCTTTCCCTGATCAACTGTAGATCATTTAGGAAGCATCGGTTAGAAATACATGACCACCTGGTGGACAAACAGGTGGATGTTTTATTTCTGACCGAGACATGGCTCGATGATACCTCTGCACCCGAAATCTTAGATGCCCTTCCGTCGGGCTTTGAAATCAGCAGAATTGATAGAACAACGGGTAGAGGGGGAGGGATTGCCATAATACATAAACATGAGATTCAGTGCACCTTGGACGGGGCGGCTGTTGTAGATAGCGAATCTGGCCTTTTCACGATCTCAGCATCCAAGAACCACATTCTCAAAGGACTCCTGGTTTACAGACCACCGGGACCAGGGGCGGGGTTTGCTGCTAGCTTGGTAGAGAATGTAACTCAGCCTGCTCTCAGGTATGAGAGGTTTCTTCTGTTGGGTTATTTGAACCTCCATTTTGATGAGACCAACAACACGGAGGCGCTAGAAGTTAGGCAGGAACTGGCCACACTCCAACTTACTCTGAAATCAGAGAAGCCCACTCACTGCCAGGGCCATCTCCTGGACCCGATATCCGCTAACTGGGAGA
Source organism: Lissotriton vulgaris (assembly GCF_964263255.1). Lineage (NCBI taxonomy): Eukaryota > Metazoa > Chordata > Amphibia > Caudata > Salamandridae > Lissotriton > Lissotriton vulgaris. The sequence goes on along the minus strand of NC_141696.1, from coordinate 1,032,867,588 downwards.
TGATGCACATTGCACCCCCCTCACTGGTAGAATGGTCCGACCATGTTTTATTTCCTTTAAGGTAGGAATACCAGCTCCCACCCGGAACATGCAGGGAACGAAGATCATAAGTAGGAAATGGGCAAACTTCTCTACAGAGGCACTAAATAAGGCCCTAACACACGGTGGACCCCCGGGAGGATGGAGAATTGAGGAGGCCTGCATAGCACTAGACAAATGCATTACGGAGGTGCTGGACAGTACGGCGCCGCGGTCAAATAATGCACGAGGAGGCAGTCCAAGTCTGCCCCATGGTTTGGGACAGAACTGCGGGACAAGAAAGCGGACTGCAAACATCTAGAGAGGCAATAGAGGAAGGGGTTTTTCGAGGGAGATAGGGTGGCCTACAAAACCATGCTGAGAAAATACCATGCCTTAATTAGGAAAACACGCAAAATGTATTACTGCAACAAGATTGAGGGAGCGGATAATTCAGCAAAGAAGCTATTCTCTATTTTCAAAGAGATCTCCAATCTCTCTAACACTATGGCTCCTGTAATAGGGTCAACGGAGTCTTGTAATAAGATAGCTGAGTTCTTCTCACAAAAGATAGAGAAGATCTACTCATCATTTCTGGCAACGGCCAGAGAAGACCACCCGGGAGTCGGTATGCCCACCATCGTGGCTTGCACGGACTGCCTTAAAATCTTCACGGTCCCCTCTCGGGAGGTCATCTGCTCCATAGCAGGCAGTATCACGTCAGGCTTCCCGAAAGACCCTGCAACACCCCAAAACGCTGAGAGGAAGCGTGGAGACCCTGGAGCCCTATATAAGATATTTACTAGAGCTTTCCTTGGAGAAAGGCAGGGTTCCCACAGTTTGGAAAGAGGCCGTGGTGCTCCCCCTGAAAAAAAAACCTAACATCAACATGGAACAAATGGAGAATTTGCTTCTAATCTCTCTCTTACCTTACATGGCCAAAATCACAGAGAAGGTTGTCAATATTCAGCTGACAACCCACATTGAGGCCAACAAATTGCTCCATCCCACTCAATCAGGCTTCCGGGCATTCCATTCTACCGAGTCAGCATTGCTGTTAGCCTCAGAAACCTTGCGGAAACATGCCAATGAAGGACACACGGCGGCACTGATCTTATTAGACCTCAGTGCCGCATTTGACACAGTAGCCCACCATACGCTATTACATTGCCCTAGGAGGGGAGGAGTAGTTGAGAGGGCATGGAAATGGCTGGAGTCCTTTCTGTCGGGCCGTAGTTTCCAGATGGCTCAGGGCATTTTCGATCTGACCCCGTCAGCTTGAAGCAGGGAGTGCCCCAGGGGTCCAGCCTAAGTCCCACCCTCTTAAATCCTATACGTAACTCCTGTGGCGGAGATTGTAGAAAAATTCGGGCTGGAAGTCGTGACATATGCAGACGACACGCAACTTGTGGTGGCCCTGACCCAGCCAAAAGAGCAGGCAGCTGACAATTTTCGAGTGTGCCTGCAGGAACTGGCTGTGTGGATGGCCAACAACTGTCTTAAACTTACACCTCTCTTGCTTCTTTCTGTACCCCTTTTACCTCTTTCTGCACCCCTCTTTCTTCCTCTGCGATCCTCTTCCTTCTTTCTACACCTCTATTGCTTCTTTCTGCACTTCTTTTATTCCTTTCTCTATCTCTCATGCTTCTTTCTGCATCCCTCTTGCCTCTTTCTCCACACCTCCTCCCCTTTCTGCATCTCTGTTTCTTCTATTACCTCATTCTATACCTCTGTCCCTTCGTTCTGCAACCCTTGTGCCTTTCCGTGCTCCTCTTCCCTCTTTCTTCTCCCCTCTTTCTTCTTTCTGCAATTCTGTTGCTTCTTTCTGAACCTTTTATGCTTTTTTCTGCACCCCTCTTGCTTTTTTCTGTACCCCTTGTACTTCTTTCACACCATTCTTTCTTCTTTTTGAACCCCTCTTGCCTCTTTCTGCACCTCTGTTCCTTCTTTCTGCACACATTAAAACTAAAGAAGCTGCACTTCTCATTTCAAGTAGAGCACTGAAATCATGTGGTGTATTTAATGCATACCTTTCAAAGACAAATATAAATCAGCAACGTATCACATATGTGTGCAGTGTTACCATCTTCCTGAAAGCATCCATGCATATGTTTGTACACCACATACATGCAGTTTTCTATGTACATATGTTTCTACTTACTCATATGCAATTAAATGAAATGAAAAAGGGATTGGTATAGCGCGGCTGCTACCCGAGGCCGTCCAGGCGCTGAGTAGAGGGTGTAGTACTCTGAGGGTAAGAGGGGTGCCTAGTTTTTAAAAAGGAAAGTTTTAAGTTCTTTGCGGAAAGAAGAGAGGATCTGGTTAGATCTTAGGGAGGGGGGAGGGAGTTCCAAAGTATACTCTCAAAAGTGTCATCCATCGGAAGATGCTACATGTGTAAACACAAGTATACATCTATTTCTATCCTTCTTTTATATATAGTGCACTACCAGATGGTACACACATATGTATGCATGGTTTTAGGAACACGGTGAGACTTACAGCAGAGACAAGTCAAGGTTGCTGTTATGGCCTTAGCTATGCTCAATACCTAACTAGTAGTGGGATAGTAAAGAAGTAGCAATAGAGAAGTGATGTTTAAGATACGTTTGGTGACTAATTACTGATTATGGTACTTTGGAAGAATCTGTGCAGAAGTTCACTTGAAGTATGCTACATAAATCTAAGTGTCTGATTGAAATGTAAAGTGCAATCTGTCACCTTTTAAACCCTTTATAGTCTTGTAACTGAGGTATATCTCTACTTGCATATCCATCTTGATACATATTGCATACATGTGAAGTTGATAGACATATAAAACACAGGTATACATCTCTTTCTATAATACATTTATATATGAGTTTGCTAGGAAACAATACATACATATGTATACAATATATCAGGAATATAGTGCAAATAGATGCATACATGTGTTTTATACATCTAGTATACACATCTCAAAAATTCACAGAAAAACTTAACAATTTCAAGGAAACGCCAAATATTATGCGGCATATTTCAACTGTACCTTTCTAGATACTTATAAAAAGTAGCCTAATCACTAATACCTTATGTCAACATCTTTTAAACCACACTTTTCTGCTGCATCTTCACAATTCTACTACTACTCACAGTCTTGAGCCTACCACATATAAAGCAACCACACATCTTTGTTATACATCATACACCTACAAATGTGTAAGCCATATGAAAAAAGATATACAAGTAGAGACATACTGCAGACACAGTCCATGCAAACCTTAAAACATGACAGACCGCACTTGCAATTTGACAGCAACACCTAAAATGATGCGTGTACTTCAACAGTACATTTGTACACACTAAACCAAACTACCATAATCACTAATTTATCTTCAAATATACACATATTACTATACAGAAGTTATTGAAAACATCATTTAAATACAGTAAAACAAATTACAATACACTTCTCTACAATTAATACCATATTTCAAATATCACAGTTCTTGAATAATATTTAACGTATAGGAATAAAGCTAATACGTAATACACCTCACAAAAATATCTCACCTTCCAAATAGATTTGTAGAATATGAAATATCAGAATACCATAAAAGATTTTCTTATGCACACAATCAATGTAATGCACCACTCTCAACAAGGTAAAACCAGTAATAGCAAACGTTCTCACTCTTTCTCAACAGAAATAAATGGAACTAACAAATCACATTGCTCCGTACATTATTTCAAAATGTAAAACACATTTCTATCGGTTAGACATATTAACCCTTACACACTGACTTCTAAAAGTGCTCTATCTGATTCTGGAATTTTCTAGAGTCGCAACTCCACCTTGCACCATTGCGATGGACCCGCAAATCAATCCACACAGGAGTTCACAAATATATTACTTATTATAACGGCGCTCTTTTTTAAGAACACACCACTTCTAAATACAATACTTACTTGGGAAATCTTACTTTAATAACATATTTCTTATATATAAATTACTTTTCCATATTTTTAAACCAATGTAAATATTCAACCCTTCCCCCGTACTGCTTAATCCCAGTTTCCAAAGTAACAGTTTTTGCAACATTCAACTGAACATGCAGGTCACAAGTTCTGGATAGGGGACACAAGGAAAAGAATAAAAGGGGACTGCATCATCATTAACTTTGATAACCCTGAGACAGCGAGTTACATATGTTCCTGGTCAACCCTGGAGAGAAAGGGAAGCATAGACACTAACCGTCTGTCCTTCTTTTACCCCCCAAGGTTTCCACGTGAACAGGATTTCCCCCAAAACTGGGACCAATCACCAGGTTGGAGTTGGTCTCAAGTAGAAACGCGTAATAGGAGGAGGGACTGGGACTATCAGCCTTGGAACCCCAGAAGAGATCAACCATATGCAGAGGGGTGGAGAGGGGCTCCAACTAGCAACTATTTTTCTACCCTTGAAATGGTTGATTGATCACTAAATAACCATTTACCGGCAAACAATAATCTTATGACACCCCGGTCTCCTGTTAGCCCAGGGCTGTCGTCAAGCAAATATGGGCTCCCTATCCCTCCCCAACCCCCTACGGTCTCTCCAAACCCGGCTTCGTCGTATGGCTCTTCTGGGTTGGAAAGACTACAAACTGATGATTCCCAGACTTCTCTCTCACCCTTAACACCCGCTCGGAATCCTTCACACTGTTCCTCACTGCATTCCATTGAGGATAATTACCTCTCCATCTTATCCTGGAATATAGCCGGGCTTTCAAATAAAATAGGTGACCCCACTTTCCTGAACCATATACACACTTTCGACATCTTAGCGTTTCAGGAATGTTGGGATTTGACACCCGTAAATTTGGATGGTTATAGTACACACTTCACTCCTTCCACCCAGTCCCATAGAGGTAGACCCTCCGGAGGCCTTTGTTTATATGTCTCGAACAGATTAAATGTATCACTAGAACGTGTTGTCCTCCCGCAAACTGATCATAGCTTAAAGTCCTTTGGCCGCCTACTCCAGGCCTTTATAATGTCCGGGAAAGAGGTCGTCAACTCTCTCATCATTAATCTATACAATGGTGCTCAGAGAGATGACCAAACAAAATTTATGGAGTTTCCTTCTAAATTAATAAAGAAGGGCATGGGAGGGTTTTCTTCAGATAGGCGCCTGATCATATTAGGTGACTTCAATTGTCATATATGTCCATATAGTGGAACTAGAGTCTGTGATCAAAGAGCCCCAAATGGAGAACACACTACCCATTTTGAACATTCAACTACGGGAACCCAATTGAACAATTTACTACATGAGTGGGACCTGGGTTTCTTTAATGATTTAACTTCGCCTCCGACTGACTTTCTACCCACATTCCATGGAAGGGGCTCGCTCACGATAATAGACTTTTTCCTCCTGTCTCACAGTCACCACGGAGACGCCTTAGAATTCAATAGAGAGGAGCTGGTTCTGAGCGATCACTACCCCATCAGTATTAAAATATATTCCCCCTCCTGTGGTACTAAGCCCAGGAGCAACCTGGAAAATCTCCTTTCACATACCATTTCACTTTCATCAAGAAATGGATACACCATAAAATGGGCTAAAATCGACACCTTGAAGTTTGTTGAAAACTTGATCAAATCGGGTCCTGACCTCTTTTCCACCTGTTTGGAACTTCCACCCAATCCATCAGAAATTATTTCGGCCTTCGACCAAATCGCGTCATTAATTAGAAAAAATCTGACCCGAAATAATAATAACAAAAACAATGCTGTCAAGAATCAAGGTTGGTTTGATCATGAGTGCTCAAACACTCGCGACATCTTGAAGGCCAGCCTTAACAAAACTCCAAAAAACCAGATGGAAATCAGATCCGCCCGTGCCGCTTATAAACTGGCAATTAAGAACAGGAAAAAGGACCTAAAAAATGCGGCCTGGGAAGCCCTGCTGAAAGCCAGTACTTTAAGAGACAATACGGCATTCTGGAGGGAGGTGAATGCCCCCTTTTTTAATGATAGGACTACTGACTGTATAGAAATTGCTATCTCTGAAGATGTCTGGATAAACCACTTCACAGAACTGTACAAACTAGACGACCGAATTGAACCAATGGAGAATAATGAATCGCTAATCAACAACCTAGAGTCGTTCCCACTTTCCATCTACTTCAATCACTCGGAAGTGGAAATGGCCATTGTTGAAAGCTCAAATGCCAAAGCGCCCGGCCCAGACGGAATCCCTATAGACCTATTCAAAGATAACATCCATTTATGGGCACCCATTCTTACCAACGTCCTTAATTCGTATGCCCAGAAAGGATTCCCTACAACTTGGCAAGAAGCGATCATAATACCCATCTTCAAAAAAGGCGAAAGAACGGACCCAAAATGTTATAGACCTATTTCGTTACTGGACTCCATGATGAAGGTGGCCGGGAGAGTCCTTTTGAATCAACTACAGACATGGGCACAGGAGAATAACATTTTATCTAAATTTCAATATGGGTTCGTTTCTGGTCTCGGGACAGTGGAACAATGTTTAAATCTAGCCCTGATCATTGACAAACATGTGCTGGCAAAAAGAGGCAACATATACATGACCTTTGTGGACTTAAGCTCTGCTTTTGACTGCCTTAATCATAGTCTACTTTGGTCTACCCTCACTAACATGGGCGTTGACCCCAACATTTTATCTTTCATCAAAGAACTCTATCGAGGAGCCGGGGCCAAGGTCCGTTATGGGAAGGATGGAGCTTGCACAAATAAGTTCCCTATCAGAAAGGGGGTCAGGCAGGGCTGTATCCTTGCCCCCTTTCTTTTTAATCTGTACATCAACAGCGTCGCCGACTGCCTGGCCAAACTAGATGTGGATTACCCTAAAATAAATGGCCATGCGGTTCCTATTCTTTTATATGCGGACGACGCTGTGATTATGTCCAGGACCCAACTAGGCCTTCAAAAAGCGCTGACCGCTTTTTCTACCTTCATGGATACGAGAGGTCTCAAGATCAATGTAAGCAAAACTTTTACAATGTGTTGCAGTACCAAAAAGAACATTTTTTGCAATACGCACATTGATGCAAATAAGATCTGTCTCACAAAAACTTTCACCTATCTAGGTATACTTTTTAGCAGCACTGGCACCTGGAAGAACGCCATACACACCCGAAACTTGGCTTTTATTAGACAAATTGGAGCCTTAAAGAAATTTGCGACCAAACTAGGAGGGAAACCAGTTAAAATTCTGTTGGACATATTCGCTGCCAAATGTATCTCAACCGCAACATATGGAGCAGGTATCTGGGGCCTGGCGGATTGCGGTGAGATCCAAATCAGTGAGAACTCGTTTCTAAGATTTTTGCTGGCTGTCCCTCGATCAATCTCAACTACAGTCTGCCATAACGAGTTAGCACGAGTATACATCTCAGACATAATTAAAACTGTGCCTATCCTGCTATGGCACAAAATTTGGTCCTCGGAAAAAACGGTGTTAAACCAGGACATAATCAAGGACTGTATGGCCTTAACCAACGCAAGAAAGATACCCTGGCTCGCCTATGTACAGAAATTCTTAACCTCCCTGGATTTAGCTGATATGTATATTAACCCCACAACGTGTCAAACGATTTCTAAAAAGGACCTCAAGGCTCGCTGCCTAGGCTTGCTTTCAGACAGGCGTTTTTATCTCGAAGGCAACAAAGCATCGATTGCCAATCACAACCTTCTACTGTATGATGACGGCATCCCATCTTACCTTTCCCCGATCACCACTCCCTACACGAGAATGTTGCTCACAAGGATGAGGACGGATTGTTTCTTCCGCCTACTAACCTTCCCCACTGTATACTATTGGTCACCTACTCCGGTGGTCTGTCCCTGTGAGAATGTTTCCAAGCAGTCCAACATTCACGTTATCCTATTTTGCAAATTTTATGACTATGGTAGACGGAAATATCTTTTTCCGCTCCTCAAATACTGGGGCCTAAGACAGTGCCGACCAGCCTTACTTAAGCTATATATGCTTGAAGATGAACTCACAATCAATGCAGCTAGTAGCTTTTTGAAATATGCAGTAAGGTGTAGAGCATCCATGAACTAACTGTCTTCCGCTCCCCATCAGCTAAACTTTGCACAATTTTGCACAAATTTAACCCTTTTTTAACATGTTTTTAACAAGTAGTATGTCTTTCTGATTGTAGTTCACATTCATTTTTATGCTGTATTATATGTGCTTTTATGATTTTCTCTGAAAAAAATCGAATAAAGCTTTATTTGAATTGAATTTGAATTGAATTTGAATAATATTTAACGTATAGGAATAAAGCTAATACGTAATACACCTCACAAAAATATCTCACCTTCCAAATAGATTTGTAGAATATGAAATATCAGAATACCATAAAAGATTTTCTTATGCACACAATCAATGTAATGCACCACTCTCAACAAGGTAAAACCAGTAATAGCAAACGTTCTCACTCTTTCTCAACAGAAATAAATGGAACTAACAAATCACATTGCTTCGTACATTATTTCAAAATGTAAAACACATTTCTATCGGTTAGACATATTAACCCTTACACACTGACTTCTAAAAGTGCTCTATCTGATTCTGGAACTTTCTAGAGTCGCAACTCCACCTTGCACCATTGCGATGGACCCGCAAATCAATCCACACAGGAGTTCACAAATATATTACTTATTATAACAGCGCTCTTTTTTAAGAACACACCACTTCTAAATACAATACTTACTTGGGAAATCTTACTTTAATAACATATTTCTTATATATAAATTACTTTTCCATATTTTTAAACCAAAGTAAATATTCAACCCTTCCCCCGTACTGCTTAATCCCAGTTTCCAAAGTAACAGTTTTTGCAACATTCAACTGAACATGCAGGTCACAAGTTCACCATATTTTACAAATGCAAACAGCAGGTGTGGTGAACCTTTGCAAAAAACAACTTTATTCTATCTACTGTACATTTTAAACATTTTTAAATAACCAATAAGAAACATGCTTTTTAAACAAAATACCATGCACCCTATTTTTGAGTTTACCATGTTCAGAAACAGCCATCATTTATCCACTTTTTAAAAAAACAGCATCTTGTCCACCATTTTAGCTACCTCACATTCTACCAACTGCCTACCTCAAAAAACAGGCATATTTTCATTATTTCCAGACATCCCTTCAAACTGCTTACAGTGTGAGTTGTTGGACATCTATGTTTTCTGGTGCAAATGGTATGATGATCACAGAGGTATTGACAAAGACCTAACTTTACAGCATGTTGACATTAAATGGATTGCACAGAGAGGTTTAAAGTGGCACCAATTGATGCCTTTGATTAAAACCTTTTTGCATCTCCAACCCCTGACCTCGTGATTGTGCACTCTGGTGGCAATGACTTAGGCACATTTACAGGAGTAGGTCTGGAAATGCTAATGAAGAGCACAATTGATGTTGCTTTTCCCTCAAGCTGTCTTTGCATATTCTAATATAAGCCAAAGACAGAAATGGAAGTGGTAAAATCAAATCTGTCCACAGATTGAAAAAGCTAGGAAGAATATCGGTAAAGCTGTTTCTGATTACCTCAGAGCCCATTGGATGTGCTCCATCTATAATAACAATATATGTTTTGATATAGAAGACATCTACAGAATTAATGAAGTACACTTCAAATATGAAGGAAACAGAGTCTTTTTCAGCAACCTAAAGCTCTGCATCTGCACTTACATGTAGCTACAAAAAACTCATAATAAAAAACGGGTTTGTTTTATAGCCACTCTATAACACAATAGTGAATCTATATGTTTTTAACAAATACATTCTCTTTTTTTAATCTTTAGTGGATTCGCACACCTGTTGCGAATTTGCAAAAGCATGAATTCAATGTACTACAACACAATACACTTTACAAGTTTAACTTTTAACTTTTAATATTAAATTGTATACATTTTTGCTAACACTATCATTTTAAATGTTCTCATTAATATCAATCACACTTCCTTTTTAAAACATCTTCACAAATGCAAAGCTACAATCTAAATTATATTCTACTCAATTATTTATTTAAGGAGGAACTGCAAATCTGATGTGACTTTACATGGGAGGCCGTGCTGAAAGCAGAGTTAGAGTCGCGACTCCAAACTCGAAAGAAAAAAAACACCCCACTTCCATTATTCAGAAAGCGCCCAGGGACCTCATCCTCCGGGGCATTACCTCTTTCTTTAAAAAAAATAATAATAATGAAGAATGGCTGCATGCCCCCCTTCCCTTGGCCACTTTGAGTCCTGAGGACCCCATCCCGTGGGGCATGGCCATCAATTTCCTAATGAAATAGTTTAATAACATGCAGCTCCCCTTGTCCAAAAGCAATCTGCTCCGCTTCATGGAAGCGAGAGCAGTTTTCCTGCTCCCTCCTCCATGAAGTGAAGCACAAGTTTGTAATGACAGGGCGGGAGCCGTGCACCTGCCCTGTCACTGCAAACTGCAATGTCCCAGGGGTGGGCACCCCAGGACATTGCTGGAGATGGCCCTGGGGGGTGGCGGTCCCCAGGGCCATGGAGGGCTCAAGGAGGGGGGCCGCGTGACCCCCCTCCCATCATTTGCACAGCCCCGGGGGGGTGGCAGTCCCCATGGATTGAGCTCCCATGAGGCCCCCCCCCAATATCTCAGTGGTCAGGGTAGGTGGAGGTCCCTAGGGCTGCATGGGGAAGCTCCCAAATGCCTTTTAATAAAAGCCCTGGGGAAGTGCTGGTCCCCGTGGCTGCGAGGAGCAGCGTGCCCCATGTATAATTAATTAAGGTGGTATTCTTCCCCAGGGCTGAGGAAGCCCCTGTGGACCCTGGCACTACATGAAACATTAAACGAAAAGCAGCAGCATGCGCTTTGTTTTAAAAAATAAATTCAGCCAAATTTGCTCAGCCATTACGAATTTGGCCAAAATATTATGTTTTAAATGCTTTTTTAAGGCCTGTGGGTCCCCGTGCGTCCCCTGAGCAGGTCTAGGGGGTCAGGGTGTTTCTACCCTGCACCCTTTTGTTGTTATTTTTCCTTCTGTCTTGTGATTCGGTTTTACCGAGTCACAAGATGGCTGCCAACACATTCTGCTTTGGAGTGTTGGCAGCCAATTAGAATGAAGCTCGTCTTCGGGAGGGTTTGCAAACCCTCCTCCACCCTCAGATATATACATTTTTATTTTTTGAATTTATCAAGAACTACTGAACGGATTGACACCATTTTAAAATAAAGGTTGCTTTCTGAACCAAGAGCTACCTTTTTGCCAAATTTGGTGTAATTACGTTCAGCAGTTCGGGCTGTAGCCCTGTTTAAAATTCCTATGGAAATTAACATGGTGAAAACGCTTTTTGGGACCCCCTTTTCTCTTGGCCCCACTCAACATGTGTTCCCTTGTAATTGAATACATCTATTAACCCATGAAAAGCACTCACAGAGTGTCAGCTTTTCTTTCTTCATGACGAAGGAAAGATGTATATATAAAAACTCAGATTTTGTTATTAGCAAAACATTTTACACTTAGACTACAGTGTACGATTACCTTTATGAATCAGGCTTACAATGTTCAAACGGTTATAATCTGGTAATAACGCTTTAAAAAAAAAACAAATAGTTAGACACTACTACAAATCGATAAGCACATATTTGAAATTAGATTGATATTTCCTAGCCTGTGCCCTGTGAAATGTCCAGTTTGCTGGGTCTTCCATATGAATTAGAAATGCTATTTAAACTATTTTACTTGGTTTGTAAGGAATCGTGGACATTTGTATTAACCTCTAATTTTCACAACCTGTTTTCTTGGCGGGAATGCATGCGAATAGAATGGCAGAGAAATCTTCCATGCAGCTCCACACCTGTTTTAGGCATAAAATGGCAAAGGCTTGTCTTTGTTAATGAAGAAGAGCTTGTCCGAGGTGAGAAGTACCATGTGCGCAATACCACCTACGATGCCCAACGTTATTAGACTACACAGATCTTCGCGTGGTCTCTCCAGCTGGTCTGATTCTGATACTTGCCAACACCTATTATTAACATTTCGGCTTTAAAGACAACACGTGGCAATATAGGCATCAAACCTGCAATCTAGTTTAAAAAGCTTTAATTCTGTAACTTGGAAAGAAAAAGGATTAGGTGTGAAGTGAGATGTCTAAACAGAACAATTTTGTTTGCAGCTTCTTACAAATTATGACGGAAAGAAATGCCTTTCAAAACTTAGTGGGAAGAGCCAAAAACGTGCAAAACACCCCCGAATAAATGAAGATTGTTATTGAATAATTTTAAAAAGTAATTTATAATTGTTATAGACACTGTATTCAGAAGAGAATTAGTAAAGAAAAATATATCATGCAGTATTACAGCTAGACACGTATAATGTATTGCATTTAAGAAATGACTTTGGTATACAATATCCAACGTAATAAGCATTTGCAGACAACACATTCCTAGTAAACAGTATTGTGATGTATTGTAGTGGCATTTATATAGCACGTTCTTTACCCTTGCGAGACATACATCACTTTGCATGTTTATTAGTTAAATGACACTACCTACCCTTGGCAAGATAGTAAAGTTGTTCAATTTACGTCTACTTTCACGGTGCCTATCGGAGTACATTGTTAAAAGGCTGTTATATGTACTTTGTGGAATATTTTCTGATAGTCATTCGGCGTAACTCATGGATGTAGTGGAGTGTGAGCTTAGACCCAATATTCATTACTAGTACTTACCATATTTTAATGTCATGCATCGAAAACACTATGGGGCAGATTTATGTCGGACTTGCGACCCATTTACAACGTGACGCATCTAGGCAGATGCGCCACGTTGTAAAGCTCTGTCCCACATGTGGGCGTTCCGGCGCAGCGTGGGCGTTCTGGGGCAGGTGCGCCTCGCAAAAGTGCTTGCGTGAAATCTACAAGATTTCCCGCAGGCACTTTTAGGACAATGCTGCGTCAAAACCCTGCGCCTGCTTGAAGCAGCCGTAAGGCTTGACGCAGCATTGGACAGATATGGCCCCCCAGAGCATTGCTGGAGCTGCGTCGCGCTTTTCTGTGTTTGAGGGTGATCCATTTAAAGGTCTTACGAAGGAGGTGGAGGGTGTGCATGCAGGAGGACGTAGTTGATCTGGTGGTCCATTTTGAGCTCTGAGTCCAGGATGATTCCCAGGTTGCGTGCATGATTAGTTGGGGATGGGCGAGCTTCTGATCATTGGGGGCTACCAACTGTTGTTCCGTACATCGGGGTTTGGACCCATGATGAGTAATTCTGTTTCATTGGTGTTGCGTTGTAGGCAGCTATTTTTCATCCATTTGGCAACGACTTCCATACCATCTCAAAGGTCCACCCCACCACAACATCCTTGACTCCTCCCTATCCGGCTTAAAAAAAACACAGTACGGAAACCGATCTCCTCACAGCAACAGACGACATCCGCACCCTACTGGACAAAGGAGAAACAGCAGCTCTCATCCACCTCGACCTCTCTGCAGTGTTCAACACAGTCTCTCACCACACCCTAATAGGCAGACTCCACAACGCAAGGATCCAAAACAAAGCTCCCAACTGGATCCGCTCCTTCCTCTCCAGCAGAAAGCAGCCGGTCAGACTCACCTCTTCCTCTTGGAGCCTACACCAACCACCTGCAGGGGTCCTCCCTCAGCCCTAATGTCTTCAACGTCTACATGGCTCCACTCACTGCCTTCGTCAGAACCTACAGACACACCATTGTGTCATACGCAGACACAACCTTTGAGATGGTATGGAAGTCGTTGCCAAATGGATGAAAAATAGCTGCCTACAACGCAACACCAATGAAACAGAATTACTCATCATGGGTCCAAATTTATGAAAAAGAATCAGAAGAATAAATTTATATTTAATAATCAAAAATTGTTCGAGCCATTATTTATTTTTATATGTAATTCATCAAGTAATTCCAAAATGTTAAAAATATAAAGTGAGACTTATAGTATACTGTGCAACTTTTTTGTGTTAAATAGTAAGTTTGCTCATAGTTACTTCCTTTCTACCACTATATTATCTCCAATGTGTATTTAACATCTCTTTATCATCTCCTGCCTCCATGTTGTTTCTGCTTTCCTGACAGACTACGCTATAAATTCCATATACCACAATAACTTCTGTAACAACATGCAATATATCTACAAAGGAGACGGTGTATATTAAATTGTAGACTCTGCATTGGTACCTACAAGTTGGTACTTAAATAAAAAATAAAAAAACAACAAAAAGAACAATTAATAAACATACACTTTTTAAAAGTCTGTCATTTTTTTTACCCCATGGTGCGCGTACCGGGCGCTCCCCCCGCAAAAATCGAAAAAATTTTTTTTTTTTTGCCCCACGGAGCCCTTTTAAAGCCCCCACATCAAACCTAGGGGGTCAGGGAGGGTCTACTCTGCCCCCTTATGATAATTTCCCCCTTTGTTTCGGCCACCTCTTGTGTCTCGATCTTACCGAGACACAAGATGATGGCCGCTCCGGACTGTTTCGAATGTTTACAGACACCCGAGAGCCAATCTGCTTTCCGCGCTCAAGTCGCGTAGCGCACCCGGTGCGCTCCCCGGTGCGCGTACCGGGGCGCGCTTACAGATATATATATTTTTTTTAACCTAAATTACTCAAAATCCACTGGAGGACATATCTTGAGACATAGCAAAGGCACATTGGGCTACCAGTCCCTACAATTTTGCCAGGTTTGGTGGTAATCCATTCAGCCGTTCGGGCTAGAAGTGAGGGCAACCGCCCTATGGAAATTAACATGGGGAAAACGTGTTTTGGGACCCCCCTTTTATCTCGGCCCCCGCTTGACATATCCCCCCCAAACTTTCGGGGAAAGACCGGAGCTCAAAGAGGCCATTTTGAGGAAATTTTCATGTTGATTCGTCAACCGGCGCCAAAGTTATTCCAAATAGAATTTTGAGATTTAACATTGCAAAAAATCCTAACTATAACCACCTACTGGCGACCGCCAGTAGGTTATATATATATATATATATATATATATATATATATATATATATATATATATCTATATATATATATATAGATATATATATATATATATATATATCCGTTTCAACTCCTACTCTCGGCAAAAGTGCAGAGTCCTCGACGTAGGTACAGACCACAAACACTGCGATAAGTTTTAGTTCAAGGGTGGTTTATTGCTCTTCCGTCCCCAGCATGACGCGTTTCGGCTGCAACACGGCAGCCTTGATCACATGACTAGAAAGAACCAATAAGTGTGCTTATATACTGTGAATGCTCCCAATCAGACTTAAATGCAACATAAACATGGAAAAAATACTTTGTAAACGGAGCAGTTATTTACAATCCCATCGACAATGTACAATGGTCCAAGTGCAAAAGGCAAGTTCATTATATGATAAAATATCTATCGATGTCAACACATAACAAGGCAAATTAATATATTTACAAACTATTTACAAATAAATATATCATTTTATACTGATGCCTATGGAAATAAAGTGCATTGCCCATCATGTTCATGATTCACTCCAATTCATGTATTTAAGTATTACAAAGTTGCAAAAAGTCTCACATATAGGGAACGTGCAATATATGCTATTATAAAGTGCATTTTTAGTGATAAATGTGCAAAATTGTGCTTGTTAAAACCGAGTGCTATACTCTAGTATTTTAAGGGAGTGCATTGGTGGTGGCACGCTAATTTAATCTCTATTAATGAAGAGTTACATGCCACCCACTAACAGAAGTGCATGTGTGTAATAGTTACAGTAACATCGAAAAACCTTTTATAGACAACGTATGTAATAAGGCACAACGGACATCATCATTGCATAGTGCACAAATATCTGACAAGAAAAGCTACACCATGGGGTGCGGGGCCCAACAGGTATCTCAAGTTAATATTATGGCATAGTGCCCTTTTCACTTGTTCAACGGGCAGCTTAATCCCAACGGATACTAGTTCGTGATTGAAGTAACAGGGTGGCTGATGTACCTTCCTAAATTGTTACCTCTAGAGGAAACAGTAAAGATCCTCCCCTGTATTCAAACCGTTTGGGATTCTGGTATCGAGTAATACGATGTATTTACTCTCAAGTTGCCTTAACGCTTTCTCCCTGTTTCCCCCTCTGATATTTTTTGGCACCGCATCAATGAGGAAATATCTCAATTCATTTAAGTTCTTATTGTGGACCAATTCGAAATGCCGGGCTACCGGATAGTTGCCATCCGAATTGACCACAGCCCGTAGGTATTGTAGAATGCGGTTAAAAGCCTGCAGTTTGGTGCTCCCAACGTACCTGAGTCCACAGGTACACTGGAGCACATATACTGCAAAGTCCGTGCGGCAGGTGAAATGATCCCTGATCTTAATGGGAGTAGGGTCAAAAGCAGAGCAATACTCACTGGTGTTTACACCAAATTTGCAGGCCCTGCAAGATATACATTTAAAAAAACCGCATTTGTTGGAGATACGATAAGGTTTAATTACTACCTCCGGACTGGATTTAACCAACATATCCCTCATGGAGGGAGCTCTTCTAAACACCACCCCTGGTTCAGCTGGTATGAGGGGGGCCAGAGTAATATCAGTCTTCAAAAGGGGCCAATGCTTCTTCAGTATTCCTCTCACTTTTTTGTGATCATCATTAAAGGTAGTTATGAGGCTGATGTTGTTAGTCTGGGTCTCAACCTCATTCTCAACTGGACTAGGGGTAACAACCCCAGTAATGGATGCTAGATAGTAGATATATATATATATATATATATATATATATATATATATATATATATTACCTACTGGCGTTCGCCAGTAGGTATATATAGTTAGGATTTTTTCTCTATGGAACTTTTGAAAATTCTATGTCTAATAACTTTGGCGTTTGTGGACGGAATCGGCTGACATTTTCAGGTAAATGCCACATCTTGTTTCTGACCAGCCCCTGAAAATTTGGGGGGGTTCCGTCAAGGGGGGGCCGAGAAAAAAGGGGGGTCCCAAAATGCGTTTTTCCCATTCATTTTTCCATAGGGCCTTTGGCCTCACTTTTAGCTCGAACGGCTGAATGGATTTACACGAAACTTGGCAAAATTATAGGGACTGTTAGTCCGATGTGCCTTTGCTGGGTCTCAATATATGTGCTCCAGTGGATTTTGAGAAATTAACGTTTAAAAAAACAGATATATCTGTGACAGCGTCCCAGATAGCGCTCCTGATCGCGTACTTTTCGCGTAACGGAGCGAAGCTGATTGGCTCTCCGGTGTCTGTCAACATTCTAAACAGTCCGGTGCGGCCGCCATCTTGTCTCTCGGTAGGATCGAGAGACAAGAGGAGGAGAAAAACGAAGGGGGAATTTAATGAAAGGGGGCAAGGTAGACCCCTCTTGACCCCCTAGGAATGATGTTGGGGTTATTAAAGGGTCCCGTGGGGCAAATAATAAAAATTTGATTATTCGCGGTAGAAGCGCTTCTCGGTTCGCGAACCAAGTCGCAAACTGGTAGCGAAACGTGAATTCGCCATTTTGTGTTTCGGTTTAATTAAATTACTAGATGGAGGAAAAGCAATGTGAGTATTGGGTATAAGGGGGTATGGGAGACGTATCCTGACCCCCTATGTTTTCTGAGGGTGGTTGAGGAGGCTCATATATGTTGATACTTGTCTTCCAGCGGTTGCGCAAGAGCGTTTTTCTTTTTTTTTTTTGCCGCTTGACTTCTGTTAGCGTTCGATTCGAAGGAAATTAGGAAGTGTTGATTGCCATTTTGACACTGCGAGTAAATATATTGTTAAAAATAATTGTTATAAATTAATCCGTATTGATAAACATTGTGTGCGCCATCTTGCTTTTTTTCCAATGCCACACTTTTGTCGTGCACGGCAGCCATTTTAGATGCCTTGACCAGACCCACTCTCTGCACGCCGCCGATCCTCAGCATGGTTCCCCACCCTCGCAAGCATCTCCCCCACGCACTGGTCACCCCCGCTCTCTCTCTCATGCATGGGCCAGAAACCTCCTCCCATCTGCGTTGTTCTTCTCTGAGAATCACACCCTGTGCCCGCCCGACACCTCCCTTTCACCCTATTCACTACCGCACCCTCTGACACTCCTCTTCCTCTGTGTCCGATTGTCCAGGCAGGTCCCAGGCTATCACCTAGCCCTGCAGATGTAGTTTATGGCCCCAGCTGTAGAGAATCACCCCTCTTCAAAGGAGTTACAGTAGATCAAGGCCCCCACCCGATGAGATCCGTCACACCACACGCATTCCTACTATCTGATAACCATCCTGTATTGTGCTTGGGGAGGGGATTCTCACTGTGAGGGTGTGTGGGTCCGAGCCTGAAGCGGAAGATTCCAGGGATGCCTCTTTGTACATCAAAGTTTTTACAATTATGTGTCACATTAAAAATATATAGCACTCCAACAAAGTAGTAGGATTATAACACTTTAATAACTTATAAATATATACAACGCAACAAAAACAGTAAATACATTTAAACATTTTTTTGAAAAAAGAAGCAACAATGGTCAGTAGCTGTGTTTTGTGCAAATAGTCCCAAGGCAGCACAACGTGCTGAGTTCTGGACGGCACCCAGGTGATGTTACCTGGGTGCCGCACTGGTTTTTGGTATCCTACAATGCAGCTCCGAAAAACGGCGTGGGGCGTCCCGGGGGGTGCGGGGGGAGGCCTCGTCAGTAGCGGTCTGTTGTGCGAATAGTCCCAAGGCAGCCGAACGCGCTGAGATGTGGATGGCACCCAGGTGATGTCCAGTAAGTTGCCGCACTGGTTTTGGTATCCTACAAAGCGGCTCCGAAAAACGGCGTGGGGCGCCCCAGGGGGTGGGGTGGAGGCGGCGTGAACGGGCCTCCCCAGGTGGAGGCTCGTCTGCTGTAGTGGGGCGCCCCTTTACCGTTTCAGTTGCCATTCCGCCCGCTTTTGCTACACTGTGCCTCATCCGCCATTCAGCTGTTTATCGCCCGCTCTTGCGGCTACAGCGTCTCGCTCACCATGTAGTTGAGTTGCGCCCACTCTTGCGGTGCAGCAATAGGCGGCTGCCACAGGTCTCTTAAAATGGCGGACGGCTCTTCAGATTTGGGCCTGGTCCACTAAAATGGCCCTGGGACACCTTGGAACTCGGACGCTTGTCTGCTAGGTCTTGGACCCCATTCTCGAAAGCGTCCCCTGAGCCTTGAAGATTCTACAAAAGTCTTGGGGGCCCCCGACTCCTGCAGGCTTCCGGTGGGGAGCGGCTTCCATGATTGCTCGCGGAAAGACCACGACGGAGCCACAAGATGGTGATGCTCTCATGCTGACACCAGCTTCAGTCTGAAACATCCAGAAACAAGGTGGGGCTTTCATCGTTTGGGAAAAAAAAATGTTTTAATCCAATGAAAACTGTTATTTTTAGGTCATATGATCAAGCCTTCCATCATTAGGAAACCAAAAGTAAAATGAACCAATGAAAAGTTTTATAAACAAGTCACATGACCTGTTATGCGGCATAGGGCTATAAAAAGCGTAGAAAATCCGTTGGCACGTGAGGCGGCATCAGTAGCGGACCGATGTGCGAATAGGCCGAAGGCAGCACAACGCGCCAAGATCCGGATGGCACCGAGGTGGTGTCCAACAAGTTGCCGCACTGGTGTGGCCATCCTACAATGCTGCTCCGAAAGTCGGCGTGGGGCGCCCCGTTGGCCTGTGAGGTCGCGTCAGTCAGTGGGGGCTGTTTGAGGATCTGACTGCATTGGAAAGCAATGTGATGCTGTGCGTCGCCCCCAAGATGGAGGTTCCTCGGCTGCAGTGGGGCGCCCCTTGGCGTTTCACTCGCTATCCAGCTGAGTTGCGTCCGCACTTGCGGCTACAGTAGGCAGAAGGAAGCACAACGCACCGAGATCTGGATGGCACCGAGGTGGTGTGCGTCGCCCCCAAGATGGAGGCTCCTCGGCTGCAGTGGGGCGCCACTTGGTGTTTCACTCGCTATCCAGCTGCGCTGCGTCCGCACTTGCGGCTACAGTAGGCCGAAGGCAGCACAACGCGCCGAGATCTGGATGGCACCGAGGTGGTGTCCAGCAAGTTGCTGCACTGGTGTGGCCATCCTACAATGCTGCGCCGAAAGTCGGCGTGGGGTGCCCCGTTGGCCTGTGAGGTGATGTCAGTAGCGGACGCTTGTGTGAATAGGCCGGAACCAGCACAAGGCGCCAAGATCCGGATGGCACCGAGGTGGTGTCATAGTTGAGAGTTCTGAGCAGCGCTTGTAACACTGTCTGAAGCTTATTTGCACCTGCTGCAGTTTCACTATTGCCCTGGTGTGGCCAAAGATCGCCCATGACATAGGCGGCCGGCTCCCGGGGTCCGGCGGAACTTTTTTCCTTTTCCTTTCTGCATCTTGTCCCACAATCCGTTTGACCTGAAGACACGACCAGGTCCCTGAATGTGTGCAGGGGGACGCTATTGATTGAATCAAAATGGCGGCTTCACACAAAGCTGACTCAAGCGTTGCTGCTGATGCTATACAGACAAAAACTGGTTTTCAGTTTGTACATTCTTCAGGATTTTTCCATCCAAGGCTGGCTGAGAGTTTGTAGAACAAAGGCTTCAGATCTTGCCCTCTCCTCTTTTGACTGATGGTTCTTGTTGCCTATCTCTTCTGTTGTCATTTAACTGAACCTTTTTTGACTGCCAAAAGGGGTTCTGGTCCGACCGCTGGTTGGTGGAGAGGGGAGGGCAAGTTCTTCTCTACCGGGTCACGTTGGGGCGCTACCGGAACTGATCGAATTGGTAGTCTACAGTGTTTCTGGATGTTTCAGACTGAGGCTGGCGTCAGCATGAGAGCACCACCATCTCGTAGCTCAGTCATGGCCATTCCACGAGCAATCATGGCAGCCGCTCCCCACCAGAAGCCTGCGGGAGTCGGGGGCCCCCAAGACTTTTGTAGAATCTTCAAGGCTGAGGGGACGCTTTCGAGAATGGGGCCCAAGCCCTAGCAGACAAGCGTCCGAGTTCCAAGGTGTCCCAGGGCCATTTTAGTGGACCACGCCCAAATCTGAAGAGCCGGCCGCCATTTTGAGAGTCCTGTGGCAGCCGCCTATCGCTGCATCGCAAGAGCGGGAGCAACTCAATCAATCAATCAATCAATCAGTGACACTTATAAAGCGCGCTACATACCCGTGGGGTCTCAAGGCGCTGGGGGGGGGGGGGCCGCTACTGCTCGAACAGCCAGGTCTTCAGCTTCTTCCTGAAGGAGAGGTGGTCTTGGGTCAGGCGCAGGTCGGTCGGGAGGGAGTTCCAGGTCTTGGCGGCCAGGTGGGAGAAGGACCTTCCTCCTGTAGTCGCTCTTCGGATGCGGGGGACGGCGGCGAGGGCGTGGTTGGCTGATCGGAGGTGGCGTTTGGGAGCGTAGAAGTTGACTCGGCTGTTGAGGTAGCTCGGGCCTTGGTCGTGTAGGGCTTTGTGTGCGTGGGTGAGGAGGCGGAAGGTGATTCTTTTGTTGACGGGGAGCCAGTGAAGGTCTCGCAGATGTCCGGAGATGTGGCTGGTTCGTGGGATGTCGAGGATGAGTCTGGCTGAGGCGTTCTGGATCCGCTGGAGTCTCTTCTGGAGCTTGGCGGTGGTCCCGGCGTAGAGGGCGTTGCCGTAGTCCAGTCGGCTGGTGACGAGGGCCTGGGTGACGGTCTTCCTGGTCTCGGTGGGGATCCACCAGAAGATCTTCCGTAGCATGCGTAGGATGTTGAAGCATGCCGAGGAGACGTTGTTGACTTGCCTGGTCATGGAGAGGGAGGAGTCCAGGATGAAGCCCAGGTTGCGTGCATGGTCTGTCGGTTTGGGTGCGGTGCCCAGGGCGGGAGGCCACCAGGAGTCGTCCCAGGCGGAGGGAGAGGAGCCCAGGATGAGGACCTCCGTCTTGTCCGAGTTCAGTTTCAGGCGGCTGGTCGTCATCCACTCGGCTACCTCTTTCATCCCTTCGTGCAGGTTGGCTCTGGCGGCGGCGGGGTCGTTGGTCAGGGAGAGGATCAGCTGGGTGTCGTCGGCGTAGGAGATTATGCTGAGGTTGTGTTTGCGTACGATGGCCGCGAGGGGGCTCATGTAGACGTTGAAGAGGGTGGGGCTCAGAGATGATCCTTGGGGGACGCCGCAGATGACTTCGGTGGCCTCTGACTTGTACGGTGGTAGGCGGACTCTCTGTGTTCTCCCGTCGAGGAAGGAGGTGATCCACTCCAGCGCCTTGTCCTGGATTCCGACGTTGCTGAGGCGCCGTACTAGGGTGCGGTGGCAGACCGTGTCGAATGCCGCGGAGAGGTCTAGGAGGATGAGGGCCGCTGTTTCTCCATTGTCCATCAGGGCTCGGATGTCGTCGGTGGCGGCGATGAGGGCGGTCTCGGTGCTGTGGTTGGCTCGGAAGCCGGACTGTGAGGGGTCGAGGGATCCGTTCGTCTCGAGGAAAGCGGCCATCTGCTTGTTGACGGTCTTCTCGATGACTTTGGCTGGAAACGGGAGGAGCGAGATGGGGCGGTAATTCTTGAGGTCGGTGGGGTCCGCTGTTGGTTTCTTGAGTAGGGCGCTGAGTTCGGCGTGTTTCCAGCTCTCGGGGAAGATGGTGGTGTCGAGGGATGTGTTGATGATGTCTCGCAGGTGGGGTGCGATGACAGCGTCGGCTTTGTTGAAGACGTGGTGAGGGCAGGGGTCGGTCGGTGATCCGGAGTGGATGGAGTTCATCGTGCGGATGGTGTCTTCGGTGCTGATCGGGGTCCAGGCGCGGAGGGTGGTGGTGGGGGGTGGTTGTTCGGTCATGGTGTGCGTTGGTTGGTTGTTGAAGCTGTTGTGTATGTCCGCGATCTTGTTGTGGAAGTATGAAGCCAGGGAGTTGCAGAGGTCTTGCGATGGGGTGATGTCGTTGTTTCCT
This sequence comes from Lissotriton vulgaris, assembly GCF_964263255.1. Lineage (NCBI taxonomy): Eukaryota > Metazoa > Chordata > Amphibia > Caudata > Salamandridae > Lissotriton > Lissotriton vulgaris. The sequence goes on along the minus strand of NC_141696.1, from coordinate 1,032,844,651 downwards.
GCGCTGGGGTTGGAAAGCTCTTTGACGATGTTGAAGAGTTCCTTGCAGTTGTGTGCGTTGTTGTCCAACCGGTCCTTGAATGCTGTTTTCTTGGCGGCGCGGATCAGCTGGTGGTGTTTCCGGGTGGCAAGTTTGAAGGAGGTCCTGTTGTCCGGTGTCGGTTCCCTTCTCCAGACTTTCTCGAGGGCTCGGCAGTTCTTCTTGGAGCTCTTGAGTTCGTCGGTGAACCATGGGGCTTTCTTGCTGCCGGGTCTGCTGGGCGGGGTCCTCAGTGGGGCGAGTTCGTCCGCGCAGTTGCTGATCCACTTCGTGAGGTTGTCGGCGGCCTGGCTGGGGTTCGCTGAGCTGGCAGGAGGGTGCTGGCTCAGGGAGGTGGCGAGCTGGTCTGCTGTGATCTTGTTCCAGCTTCTGCGGGCGGTCTGTTGCTGGTGGTGGTGGGTCGTTGTTTTCTTGAAGGTGAAGTGGACGCAGCTGTGGTCCGTCCATTGAAGCTCTGTGGTGTGGCTGAAGTTGATGTCCTTGCTGGATGAGAAGACAGCGTCGAGTGTGTGTCCGGCGAGGTGGGTGGGGGTGGACACCAGTTGCTTGAGTCCCAGGTTGGTGAGGTTGTCGAGCAGGGTGCTGGTGTTGCGGTCGTTGTTGTTCTCCAGATGGAAGTTGAGGTCTCCCAGGAGGATGTAGTCAGCGGAGGGGAGGGCATGTGGGCTGACGAAGTCGGCGATGTCCTCGCTGAATTGTGTGCGTGGTCCAGGGGGTCGGTAGATCAGGGTGCCTCTGAGGGTGGTGTTCGGGTTGGTGTGGATCTGGAAATGCAGGTGTTCGGCGGTGGTCAGGGAGTTGTCGGTGCTGGTCGTGAGACGGATGGTGCTCCTGTGGATGATGGCGATGCCTCCTCCCATCTGGTTGGCGTTTCGGTCCCTCCGGACGATCTTGTAGCCCTCTGGGATGGCGATGGCGATGTCGGGAGCTGAAGAGGCGTTCATCCAGGTCTCCGTGAGGAAGGCAACGTCTGGAGCTGTGGTGTCGAGGAGGTTCCAGAGTTCGATGGCATGTCTGTGGATGGAGCGGGTGTTGAGCAGGATGCACTTGAGGTGGGTACTGCTGGTGTTCGGCTTGGTGGGTGCTGGTGCGAGGCAGGTCCGGATGCAGGTGAACTTGCAGGCGTGGCAGCTGAAGGGTCCGTGGGTACGTCGTGGAGAGGCTTGATGGCATTCTGGGAGTCGGCCGGTGTTGAGAGCGGTGAGGGTGGCGGCGGAGTACGTCAGGCGGGTCGGTCGGGGTCTTCGTGGGCCAGGGGTCCTGGCGCTGGTCGCGATCCGGTCGCGGACGGGCGTAGACGGGCTTACCTTTGGCGCGCCTTCGGCGCACAATCGGCGCGCCCGCTGCGCGTGACCGCTGCGCGTCCGCACGGTCGCCATTTAAGGCGAAGTGCGCGGGTGGGCGGAGCAGCTGGGAGGCGGGAGCGGGGAGGGAACAGAAGAGAAAAAGGGGCGGGGCCAATGTCGGTGGCGGGAAGCGAGAGCGGAGGGCGGCGAGGTAGGCGGCCAATCAGGAAGGAAACTGGACACGGCACAGGGGATACAAAGAAATTAACAGGCACAAATTTAGGGCAAAACAAATAAAAAAGGCAAAATACGCGAGCAGACGGCAGAAACAGACAAGCACAAATTACGGGCAAAACGAGGAAAAACAGCAAAATACGCGAGCAGACGGCAGAAACAGACAAGCACAAATTTAGGGCAAAACAAGGAAAAACGGCAAAATACGCGAGCAGACGGCAGAAACAGACAAGCACAAATTTAGGGCAAAACAACTGGGAAACCAGAGGGGAGCGACCACGGCGTCAGCGAGGCAGAAGGCAGGCAGAGGGGAACACACGCAGCAGCTGGTGGCCGTGCGGCGCGGGGGTGTCCCACAAGTGGGTCACACTCACCTGCGCTGCACGGTCGCCATTTAAGGCCAAGTGCGCGGGTGGGCGGAGCAGCTGGGAGGCGGGAGCGGGGAGGGAACAGAAGAGAAAAAGGGGCGGGGCCAATGTCGGTGGCGGGAAGCGAGAGCGGAGGGCGGCGAGGTAGGCGGCCAATCAGGAAGGAAACTGGACACGGCACAGGGGATACAAAGAAATTAACAGGCACAAATTTAGGGCAAAACAAATAAAAACGGCAAAATACGCGAGCAGACGGCAGAAACAGACAAGCACAAATTACGGGCAAAACGAGGAAAAACAGCAAAATACGCGAGCAGACGGCAGAAACAGACAAGCACAAATTTAGGGCAAAACAAGGAAAAACGGCAAAATACGCGAGCAGACGGCAGAAACAGACAAGCACAAATTTAGGGCAAAACAACTGGGAAACCAGAGGGGAGCGACCACGGCGTCAGCGAGGCAGAAGGCAGGCAGAGGGGAACACACGCAGCAGCTGGTGGCCGTGCGGCCGTGCGGCGCGGCGTGGCCGTGCGGCGCGGCAACTACATGGTGAGCGAGACGCTGTAGTCGCAAGAGCCGGCGGTAAACAGCTGAATGGCGGAAGAGGCACAGTGTAGCAAAAGCGGGCGGAATGGCAACTGAAACGGTAAAGGGGCGCCCCACTACAGCGTGTCTTCAGGTCAAACGGATTGTGGGACAAGGTCCAGAATGGAAGAGTCATCAAAAGGCAAAAAGTTCCGCCGGACCCCGGGAGCCGGCCGCCTATGTTGGGGGCGATCTTAGGCCACACCAGGGCAACACGACTTAGGGAGGGGGCAGGAGCCAAGCGCCCCCTCCCAGTCCGCGCCACCACACCGTATGTTGAAAATCTGAAGCCATCGTTCTACAAACTGTCAACCAGCCTTGGATGGAAAAATCTTGAAGAATGTACAAACTGAAAACCAGTTTTTGTCTGCATAGCATCAGCAGCAACGCTTGCTATCAGAGTGCATGAGTTTCATGCTCGATCGATTAAGCTAGCCGGACCAGGCAACAAAAAGTATAAAATAGTTATGTAAATAGTTATTTAATAAAATGTTTTACCCTGTTACTTTGCTGGTGTGTTGTATATATTTTGGGCGGGGTGGGTGGCAGAGCCGAGCTGTCTTGCAGCCATCATGGTGTGGAGCTCAGTTCATCTCACTAGTTTCGTATTTCTCATGAAGCGTTGTTCCTAATGTTTCTATTTTAGCGAGGTCAAAAAGAGATCCCATTAGTGGCCTACTGATTTTGCTCGATTACTTTTGTTTTTTTACACGATTTTTCACTATCTGCAAAGACTAAACAGAGTATTGCGACTCTGTGCTTGTTTGTAAATAGAGAATGAACCAAAGAGAATTAATTCTAAAACAGTAAATGCTTGGATAACAATCAATCAAATGGAGAGACAAGCAGGCACGACGGATTACAACGGGGGCAAAGGCCTGCGTTAACTACCCTTCACTATCTGCAAAGAGAGAATACTACTAAGAGAAAAGAGGGGGGGGCAGCGTTCAAAGCACATCAGCGTGCATAAACACGAAAATGTTTTTACCTATCACGTACTTGACATTTGACAGCTTTTTGATATTTGCTATTAAAAAACCATTGAAATTCACTGAAAAAACCATAGGTTATAGACCATATATAGTTAGGAATTAGCATTTACAAAACCTTGAAAATTCACTGAAAAAACCATAGGTTTTAGGCCATATATAGTTAGGGATTAGCATTTACAAAACCTTAATTTACTCGCACAAAACCATAGAAATTCGCATATATAGTTAGATGCAATAACTATATATCGCGCACCCGCAACCCACTGCTGATGATGTCACATAATACATCATTCATGACATGGTCAGTGACATCACTGATGACATCACTGATGACATCTCAAATGACATCACTGATGACATCTCAAATGACAACATCCAGGGACTGTATGTTTCTGTAAAGTTAAAATATGTCTTACATATTGAAGAATGAGTGGATGTATAAGTGTTCGGTTGAAGGATTTAGTAGGTGCATGACTGATTGTATGAGGGAATGATTAAATGTGTCTCACTGAGTGCATGGGTTAGTGACTAAACTGTCTTAATTTGTGCATCATTATTTCTGTAGTACTGTAAACTGCTGCATGTGTTGATCAGTAGCTATATGAGTAACTATATGGGTTATTGATTGGTTGCCCAAATATTTGTATGGGAGAGTGAGTGTGTGTGTGGGGGTGGCTGGGAGGTGTGTGACTCTGTGCATAGATGTGTGAGCAGTTGATTCACTAGATGTATGGGTTCAAAAGTGCATGTTGAAACAGCTGTATGGGCGGTTGACTGTCTGCATGAGTGTATTGGTGAGTGATTGGATTTCTCAGTGCTACATGTCAAAGTAAGTACATATGTAAAACACAGTACATGTAAGAGTTGACATATATAAATAACTGTGCATAGGAGCCAGTGAATGTATGAGTGGCTGTATGGATCATTGTGAACTTGTATCAGTGCTTGTATAAGAGAGTAAATATGTGTTAGTATATGTTTGATTAAGTAAGGTGTGTATAACTGTATAGTTGAGGAAATGGAGGTGTGATTGATTCTTTGCATGACTGACTAGGTGTGTGAGTAACTCCATGGATGAGTGACAGTCTGTGAGAGTCTGTTTACACTGATTGTATCTAAGGTTATATTAGAGTCTGAAGAGGTTGATCGCATTATCACATGAATGATATCATCAGTGATGTGATCAGTAATGACAAATGAGATGTTATCAGTCATTTTATCAGTGATGTCATTTGAGATGTCATCAGTGATGTCATCAGTGATGTCATTTGAGATGTCATCAGTGATGTCATTTGAGATGTCATCAGTGATGTCATCAGTGATGTCACTGACCATGTCATGAATGATGTAATATGTGACATCATCAGCAGTGGGTTGCGGGTGCGCGATATATAGTTAGCGCATCTAACTATATATGGAATTTCAATGGTTTTATGCGAGTAAAATAAGGTTTTGTAAATGCTAATTCCTAACTATATATGGACTGTAACCTATGGTTTTTTCATTGAATATATATATATATATATATACATAAAGGTGCCTGGGGGACTGCTATACCCTATTGAAAGTAGAACAACAGATTAATGCGCTCAGCGGGGTGACTGTAATTATGTAAATATAGAATGCGCTGTGTAAATATTGTATTACACGGATGATTTTTCAGTAACACCATATGTTTATGAAGTAATAGACAGAGACTGTTTATAGAGCAATTAATGAATTTCAACCAGACACATACATGTTTTAAGATGGCTCCCGTAGTAGTGCAATCATTTGTTTGTCCGTTTTTTGAATGACATATAATCATGTGTTTAAATATCGCCATTACAACGATGCCCACCAACATTGACAAAGGCTGGATTGCCAAAACACATTTTGTTTTTCTATTTCTTTCGCCAATAAATCTACAATGAGATTTGAATAACGTGAGTGCTGGTGTATTCTACTTCAGATGTGGTCAGATGTGGGGAGCTGGATATATATATGATGTGAACAAGGTTGCAGTGACGCTGCCCAAACTCGTCATGCTGTTGACTAACGTAGTAATAAAGCATTGATACTGAAATTAATCGCGCTGCTGTGGTCTGTACCTGAGGTTGCTGAGGAGTATGTGCTGCGGTTCAGGACTGTTGGGGTAATATATATATATATATATATATATATATATATATATATATATATATATATATATATATATATATATATTCACTGAAAAAACCATGTATTCTTCCATCCACCTTTACAAATACATACATAAAACATATTTATTTTTCAGAAAGACACACATTCACTGGATGGTGTCATCAGTGATGTCATGAGTGATGTCACTGACCATGTCATGAGTGATGTAATATGTGACATCATCAGCAGTGCATTGCAGGCGCGCAAGTTATAGTGAGTCCAACTAACTATAACGTGGGAATTTCAATGGTTTTATGTCAGTAAAATTGGCAGCTAACTATAACTGTTGTGAAACCTATGTTTTTTTCAGTGAATTTAATAGGTTTTTTATATGCTAATTCCTAACTATATCTGGTGCGAAACCTATGGTTTTTTCAGTGAATTTCATAGGTTTTTTAAATGCTAATTCCTAACTATATATAAGGCCCCAAACCTATGTTTTTTCTTTGAAGTTCAACATTTGGTTAATAGCAAATGTCTATAGCTATGAAATGTAATATATATATTTTTTTAATTTTTATTTTTGTTGCAAAAATCATATAGTATCATCATCATCAATCACATAAATGCTTACATTCCTGAGGCCAGCTCATGACACAAGGTAAATATCAAACAGTACGTATGTTTCCGGACCTTTTCTGATTGTGTAGCAGCATCATTTATCAAAGTGATCAGATGAACTGAGCGTATAAATGTACCGTAAAAATTACAATTTGCGTTTTGTGTTTTTGTGTAACATTGAACATAAACTAAAAGAAATTGCACACATGAATCAGCATGTCGTTAAGTTAGACTCGATATAGCATCTAGCATCATAGTTGTCATGTGAGGGACCAGTCATACATTTTCCGTACCCTAAGCCCTACCCTTTCCCCCCCGCCATAGACCCTCAGTACATAACCATCCCATTCCTCCATATGTGTTGCCCCTCATCCTGCCCCGATCCCCATTCAGTGTGCCTCTCCATCATCAGAACCCTCAAGATCCTCCTCATCCAGCGGCTCACATATGTCCCCCCTGTAGGAATTCCAAGGTTGCCAGACCCCGTTCCATTTACGAGGGTTGTCCCGTAGTTTGTATACTGCTCTTTCTGTGAGCATGAGCATGTCCATATTCCGGATCCACTGCGCCAATGTGGGGAGGTCAGCCGATCCCCATTTCTGTGCTATGTCTCGTTTGGCCGTGACCAGTCCTATCGTGGTCCACGCCCTTGCGTAAAAGGTAAGGTCAGTAAGCCCCCACACATTCAGTAGACACATCCGCAGGTCCAGTGTGAGTGAGGTGTGAAGTGTCTGTGCGATGGTACGTAGAACCCACTGCCAATAACTAACAATACATGGGCAGTCCCACAGCGTGTGTGTAAACGTGCCCTCTGCCCCGCAGCCCCTGAGACAATAGGGATGTTCCGCCCTTTGCAATTTATGTAGTGTCGTGCGGGTGTAGTAAATCCTATGTAGAATCTTTACCTGCACTAGACGGAGTTTGGAGGATATACCTGCCTCCCGAGGAGACGCCATGGCTGCATTCCAGTCGGACTCATCTAAGTCTCCGACATCAGTCATCCATTTGTCTTTCAGCTTCTCTAGTGGGTCAGGCAGGTTATTGATCAATTTGCGGTATGTCAGCGAGGTGGCACCCTCCTGTAAGAAGTCTGTGAGCAGATAGTCCTCTAGCGGAGAGGATTCTGGTGGGGATGTGTCTGGTGGGATTGCTGCCTGTAGGGCGTGTCTAATCTGTACATATCTGTATAGCTTGTTATCCCCCAGCTCATACTGTTCCTGAAGAGTTGCAAAGGAAACCACCCCCTCTCTAGTCCACAGGTCCCCCACAGTTGAAATCCCGATGTTATCCCATTGGGTAAAGCCCTTAGTGCGTCGCAGATGTCCCAGTGCCTTTGTGTCCCATAAAGGTGTAAGTTTTGTGATGGTCCCATCCCATTTCAGTTTCGCTTGCGCCTTGTACCATAGGTGAACAGTGAGTTTCGTGGGTCCCATGAGTTTCGCTGCAATACCGCGGTGATACAGTGGGGCCAACAGGCTGTTCGTGCCCAGTTGTGCCCTGTCTGCCTTGAACGCTGGATCCTCTTGCGGAACATGTATCCATTGATTAAGGATCTTAAGTTGGGCCGCCCAATAATACAGTCGTATATTGGGCAATGCGATGCCCCCATCGTACCAACTCCTATTCAACTTTGTGTGTGAGATCCGGGCTGGCCGGTGTCCCCAGAGCAGGCCCGTGATCTGTGCCGTTATCTTTTGGAGGAAGCTGTCCTGTATCAAGCGTGGGGCGTTTTCAAGAATATATAAAAAGCGCGGCAGGGCCATCATTTTAAATAACGCCGCCCTTCCCAGCAATGTTAGTGGGAGTTCCTTCCAGTGCAGCACGTCGTTACGGAGTCGGAGCAAGGGAGGCTGTAAATTAAGCCGTGCAAACTCCGCCTCGTCGCGGGTAATATGGACACCCAAATATTTAAAGGAAGAGGGTGCTACCTCCAGCGGACAGGAGTCCGGGAGCGGCGGAAGTGGCCCCTTGAGCTCAAAGATTGTCGACTTTGCCCAATTGATGGTGTACCCTGAAACTCGCCCATGTGAAGTACATAGAGCCAGGAGGTGGGAAGGCTGTCTTCCAGGTCAGTGAGGTATGTCAACATGTTGTCCGCGTAGAGGGACACTCTATCTTCCCATTGCGGATCCCATTGGATCCCCTTCAGGAGCTGCGTGGTACGAATAGTAACCGCCAGCGGTTCTGTTGTAATTTGACAATGGCCGAGTTAGCGCTTAGCTGTGCTACACGTCTTCCCGCTTAAATTGACTATACATGAAACCGCCATTTTGTATGTTACGGCGGCCATCTTAGACCACAAGCGGCCTCGTGGCTAGCGTGCCCTTTAGTCCGTTGTCCGTACCACTGACCACTCAAGTTTGCCCAGCAACAGGCTATTTTTAGTATTGGTCAACCCGTACATGCGCAGTCCCCACTGACCAGTCGTCCCTCAGGAATGTGCCGCCAAACTGACCAGCGGGGTTGAAACCCTCCAATGAGCTGGCTGTGTTCCAAAAGATGACCTTATATGTACAGAACGCTTTGTAACTTTGTGCCGCCTATCTTTTATTACCTGTAAACTGTATAACAGAACGAGCCACACCGATGTTCGGTGTGATACTTCTTGCATTACCGAAGGGTGCTGTAGGAATGTACCACCACCCCATGGGGTCTTAATAAACTTGTTCTTTGAATTTTACAGCTTCCGTGCCGACAGTTCTTTCAATGTAAGTGGGTTATCTTCGGAATATGTAGGCCTTGGGAACCCAATACTACAAATTGGCGACCACGAAGGGACTCATCGGCGACTCGGATGCCCGAAGGAGAGGTCGTGACGAAGGTTTGGAAACTCGCCATGGACGCGTACGCTGCCACCGAGTGACCCGAGTCTTGGCACCCGCGGTGTTTCTTCCTTTCCTTCTGATCTGACCTTCCAGGTGGCGCCAGTCTCCGACTGAGTACTCGATCGTCTGTGTTGCTGGATGAGTGCCGTTTGGCTGATTCGATTGAAAGACCTTGGCAGTTGGAATCTGGACCTTTGAGACTTTGGGTAAGATTTGTGGTCGGTAAGGTAGTCTGTGGACGCTTACTGAAGTCCTATGATTTGTGATCGGTAAGGTAGTCCTCGGACGCTTGCCGGAGTTCTATGATCTATGATTTTGATTTGAGTTAGCTAACATTTGTGAATTTGTGACCTTTGAATCTATATGTGTAGTGCACTTCACATAGGCAGGCATGTAGAGATGTTTCTCTAACTCTGTTTTTCTTCCCTTTGAGCGGCACATTTGTGTGAAGTACTGTAAGTGCCATTTAATACGGTGTCACGCTTTCGTGATACTTTTTGAACATGCCTGTTTTAAGCACACTCCGAGGGATGTGCTGTTTTGGAAATGGTACCACAATTAGGTTAGCGGAAGCACAGCCGGCTCCCCCAGAAGGCACACCAAATCGGGAAATGTATATCAAATTTGGCCTTCCCCCTATAATGTACAGTAAATTATGGAATAAGTATACTAAATCGGACCCTGAATTGCAATGGCCTCTACATGGGTCGTTCGATTTGCGCAAAGTACAGTTTGTGGAGCAATGTCTGTTTCAACGTAGGTCTAGACAAAACATGTTTGATTGTGTGCGAATGTGGGAGAAAGCGGTGCGTGAGCGAATGAAACGTGAAGTTGCCTTGGCGGACAAAGAGCAGCGTAAGGCTGCTCGGGATAAGGCTTTACAGCTTGAGGAAAAGGAGGCTCAGGAAAAGAAAGAGAGGGAGGAACGGGAACGTAAATTACAAACGACTGGTCAATTCCCAATTCGTCGACCGCTTTATCCTGTCCTTAATAATGAAACTGATGATTTTTCATTGCTAGATCGGTCACCGCCTCCGTACGTTTCGCCTACGGCTCCAGCTGCAGATTCGGAGGATGATGGACAGGATAAGTTGGAAAAGAAGGGTGTATCTGCTCTCAGGTTTTCTGCGGAGAGATCCGCACATTTACGTAGTTGGGCTCGTAAAGTGAATACAAACTATGTTTCTCAGTCTGAAGTTGTTACGGAAAGGGGTAGATGGACGGATCATGAATTACTGTATTTTCTGGCTAATTTGGCAGATGAAGTTGTTACCGCATATCGTCAACTTTCAGATACATTGGAATCTAAAGCTGTGTCAGTTCATCGTGAGAATTTGGATAAAGGTTTATTTGATCTTGCAGATGTTGATGCCTTTTACAAGCAACTGATCCAGCTGCGAGATGAGACTACCAGATGCGGGACGAGCGGAAAAAGAATAAGGAGTCCGGGCCGGAGTCTAATGTGAAGTCCAAGGAGTGTTCTCTCCGGGGTTCAGATAAGAATTCTGCATTGCATGTTATGCCTATGCGTGAAGCCGCACCCTTGTATGTTCCACCTAAAGGGGAAGGTACAGATGATGATAAATTGTCAAAGGATGCAAAGGGATATTTTGTATATAACTGGGTGTATACGCCTTGGAACAGAGCAGATGTTATGGCGTTGAAAAATTCGTTACCTGACCTTCGTAAAAATCCAGCGGCATTCTATGAAGGGGTGGAAGGGGCTATTTCATCTTGTGTGATGACTCTTGTTGACATAGATCTGTTTTTTGGGTTAATTCTTCCACCTGATATGTGGAGACAGATTCGTAAAAATAATGATGAAACGATGCTTGGGGGGACTTGGAAAGAAATAACGGCAGCCGATTTAGATAGGGAACCGGCATGTAAGCCCTGTCAATTGATTTTAGAACTCCCGGCGGCTATTTTGATTAAATTAAAAACGCTCGTACCTTCTAAAAAGATCGATTGGACTATGTTAGCTTCGTGCAAGCAAAAGCCAGATGAAACGGTTTCAGATTTCTTTACACGCTTCGAAGAGGCGTTTCATGATTACAGTGGTCAATCTTTAACGGAGGATACGGGTAGGCATTTGTTTGTTGATAAGTATGTAGCTAATCTCCTACCGGAGATTGCAAAGCGATTGAAATCGAGTGAAAGTTCCTGGGCCACGGCGACCCCTGCGTCTTTGTTAACTATGGCTCAGTATTATGAGCGGCAGGAGTTGGAGGCTAAAGAAAGTGTTGATAAAAAAGCGAAGGAATTGAAAACAAAGGTGATGTTGGCGCAGGTTCGGGGAACACAGGGTAGAGGGAATGATAGAGGTAGACGAGGTGGAGGGAATACGTCGTATGGTCGTACGGATATAGCGGAGGATCAATGTGCCTATTGTAAAGAGTTTGGGCATTGGGCTGATGATTGTCCGGTACTGCGTGAACAGCGTAGTCAACGTGGTCGAGGAGGTGGAAGGTCGAGAGGAAGTTATTCGGGAGCAAGAGGTAGTGGAGGTGATCGTAGCAGGTTTGAAGAGAGGGGCCGTGGCCAGGATGAACGTAATACGTTTGATAGACGGAACCAGTATCAGATATCAGAAGGCGAGAATGTGGAACATCAGGATTATGTACATGCATAGGACTGCGTAGGATGGGGTACGGAATCAGTTGAAGTGCCAGTAGATCAGAATGGTCCATATGTATCAGCGGGTATTCTGGGCTCTACTGATCAATTTCTAGTCGACACAGGAGCTACTCGTAGCGCTTTGTCTAAAAACTTGGTTCCAAGGGCTCCCCTGTCCGGCGATATGATAACATGTGTCGGGTTTGATGGCACACCCACTCCTAGCCCATTATCTAAGCCTCTTGCACTCTGTCTTGATAAATTTTTCAGCTTTGGCCAATTTTTGTTATCAAATTATACCCCGGATAATATTCTGGGCATTGATTTGCTTAAATATTTTCGAGCAACAATACGCTGTGCTCCTGAAGGGGTGCGGGTTATTCTAAATGATAATTACCCAGATCCGAACAGATTTTTTACGATTAAGAATGCTGAAGCATTGGCCTCTCTCCCGCACACGTTATGGGCGACCTCAGACACGGATGTAGGAGAGATGCGTATTCCACCTATTCATATTACTGTTAAGGAGGGAGCCTCTCTGCCACGGGTACCACAGTATAAGATTTCGAAGGAAGGTGAAATTGCCCTGACGCATATTGTTCAAGATTTGATAGCTGCAGGAGTGGTGGAGGAGGTTCCTTATAATGTTTGTAACAGCCCTATTCTCCCGATTCTCAAAAGAGATACTGACGACAAAGTCTATCGGTTTATTATTGACTTGCGAGAGATCAACAAAATTGTCATTCCCCAATACCCGGTGGTGTCCGACATTACGACCTTGCTTACACTGGTACCACCAACAGCGACGACCTTTAGTGTAATTGACTTAAAAAATGCATTCTTTTCCATCCCCGTCCATCCTGATAGCAGATATTTGTTTGGCTTTACGTTAAATAATAAATCGTATAGATTTTGTCGTGTTCCCCAAGGTTACAGTGAGAGCCCGAGTATCTACAGCCAGGCTCTGAAAAGACAGCTTGATTCCTTTGAGTTACAGTCTGGGGTTGTCCTTATCCAGTATGTGGATGACCTTCTGCTTGCTGCAGACTCTTATGCACAATGTGAGGAGAGTACGATTGCGTTGCTTTCTTTTCTGGCACAGAATAATCACAAGGTTTCTAAGAAAAAGCTTCAATACTGTAGACCCAAGGTGACCTACCTCAGTCATCTTTTGTCTAAGGAGGGGCGTGCATTAACATCAGATCGAATTCAGGCGATTTTAGATACACCAGTCCCCCGCACGCAGAGAGATGTACGTGCTTTCATAGGTTTAACGTCCTTTTGTAGACAGTGGATCATGGGTTTTTCACACATTATAAAACCTTTGTTAGCATTACAGTCCAAATCTACTCCAATGCCCCTTGAATTGACAGATGAATGTCAGAATGCTTTTGAGCAATTGAGACAGGCCCTTTGCTCTGCACCCGTGTTAGGTACACCAGATTACACGAAAATTTTCACATTGTACGTGCACGAGAAAGATGGGTGCGCGTTGTCAGTGTTAGTGCAGACACACGGGGATAAGCAGAGGCCATGTGCGTATTTCTCTGCCCTTCTTGATCCTGTAGCACGAGGGTTACCTGGGTGTTTTCGAGCAGTGGCAGCAACAGCAGTAGCTATACGGCAGAGTGAGGGAATAGTGTTATCGCACAAATTGTTGGTGTTAGTTCCCCACGCAGTAGATGACCTGTTAAATCAAACAAAGACTCAATATCTCACGAGTGCACGGTTAACAGGATATGAGCTTACACTTTTGGCGCCACATATCACACTGAAAAGATGCGCTACCCTGAACCCTGCCACTTTATTGCCCTATCCGGTCGAGGAGGGTCAGGAAGAAAAACATCATGATTGTGTTTTCCTGACTGAGGAACAGACAAAGGGTCGTGTCGACTTACAGGATATGCCACTTCCAGATGTGGATGGGGAACTGTGGGTTGATGGATCGTGTTTGAGGCTGCCAGATGGTACGACTTCCACAGCATACGCGATCACGACACTTAAGACGGTGGTAGAAACAGCTAGAATACAACAGAAATCGGCTCAGGCAGCAGAGCTGATAGCGTTAACACGAGCCTGCGAATTGAGTGCTGGCCTATGTGTGAACATCTACACAGACAGCCGGTACGCCTTCGGAGTAGCGCATGACTTCGGGCTACTCTGGAAAAAACGTGGGTTTTTGACTTCTCATGGAGTTCACATTATGCATGGAGAATTAGTGCGTGATCTCCTAAATGCGTTGCTTTGCCCAAAGAAATAGTAAAATGTAGTGCCCATAAAAAGATCACTGATGAAGTGGGTCAAGGAAATGCCTTTGCGGACAGCATAGCAAGACAAACGGCTATGTCTCGAACTGACTCCCCCATGTACGTGGTACAATCACAGGCTGAGCGATGGAGTGATGCTAGAGCAGAAATCTTAGATATACAGAAATCAGCTACTGAATCAGAACTCGCGGCATGGGCAACAGATGGGGTACTAGATGATGAAGGTTGCTGGAGAAGCAAGGACATGGAGAAATGGAAATTGCCTGCAGCTTACTTGCAGGCGATGGTTCAGATGAAACATGGGTTGGCACATGTGGGAGCTCTCGCAATCACTCGACTGCTAACACGAGTTTGGGAACATCCCGAGATTGCTAATACTGCCAAGAGAGTAGTGCAGACCTGCCTGGTGTGTTTGCAACACAATCCTGGAAAGGGGACCCATACTCCGAAAGGAGGGTTCGTTCCACCTTCCGCACCATTCGAGGTACTCCAAATGGATTACATCCAGCTTGAGCGTTGCAACAACCTGAAGTATGTCTTAGTGGTGGTATGTGCTTTTAGCAAATGGGTTGAAGCTTTCCCCTCGAAAGATAATACAGCTCTGACAACAGCGAAGGTGTTGCTTAAGGAGTTTTTCCCTCGCTTTGGAGTTTGCAAATTTCTGTGGAGCGATAATGGGCCTCATTTTGTTGGGAAAATTGTGGGGTATGTACTGAAGGGGTTAGGGATTCAGCAGAAGTTTCATGCTGTGTTCCACCCTCAGTCGGCAGGTCTGGTTGAGCGGTACAATGCTACGTTGAAACTCAAACTGGCTAAGATTGTGGCATCCACGTCATTGAAGTGGCCGGATGCCTTACCGCTAGCATTACTCTCTCTTAGATCAGTACCCCACTCCCGAACTGGCCTCACACCATCTGAAGTGGTGTTCGGAAGGCCGATGAATATTTGGGGAGTGCCCAAGCCACGATTGATACATGATGTGCCTTGTATAATGATGAATGATTATTTGGCACGATTAACAAATGATTTGCTCTCTATTCATCAACAGGTTCGAGAAGCGCTCCCTGACAACTCTACTGGAGAGGGCCATGATCTCCGCCCTGGCGACCATGTCATGATCCGGTCGTTTGAGAGGGCAAGTAGCTTGGAACCGAGGTGGCGGGGCCCTGAGCAGGTCCTTCTGGCGACCCGGACAGCAGTACGAGTGACCAATAGGAAGCGGTGGGTGCACTCAACTCACTGCCGGCGTGTCTCTCCTGATCTGGTGAATCCTGCTGTGCTGACTGACTACAAGGAGATTCTGGATAAAGAAAAGAGCCCAGCTGTGACATCGGCCGAAGTTGAGGGAGCCTTCCCGGACCATACTGTTTCTGGACGAGAGCGTTACAATCTACGGCCACGATAAAGAAGATTTTTGGTTTTTCAAGACTGGTTGGTTACCGCTCTGGGGTTTGTGAAACGGAAACCGGGAATTCCAAGGGGGGGGGGTCAGTTCTGCCAAGTGTAGCGACACCCGTCTTGGCCCGGAGAAGAAAACAACGGCTACCTCGGAGCTCAGCACCGTATTTTTCTTTTTTAGGTATATGCATACGTGCATTGAGACTTTGTGAACTTTGTGAACTATTTGAGAACTTTTTTGAACTATGGCATCGTCTGCAGCACGAGATAAAAGAATACTTGGTGCCATCTTTTTCGTCTTGACTATTGTGGTAATAGCGGTGATAGCTTGGGTAGTCGAACTTGTGGTACCTGCACGTGAACATTTGCTGCCGACTACCCCGGCTCCATCTGAACATTTTCACTTCACTTTGCCCTACCATGAAGAACGGCACCAACAGACTTATTTGAACAATAGTTTTATTCAGATCCTACATCATACGCATAACATGACAAATACGTCCAATTGTTGGGTGTGTGGGATGTTGCCTGGGCATCAGAAAAAAAGGGGTACACCACTCATTCCACTCCCGTTTTCACATAATGGATCCTGCAATGCCTGGTACACCCTTTTATTCACTTTGAGATAGCCAACGAAAGGGGGGGTACTTTTCCGTTTGAATAAAATCTGTTACCATGATCGGGATGGGTATCCACGAGCTGAGGGTACTCGATTTGAATGGGAGGAGTACCGTGACCGTCCCGATAATGCGTCTGCCCCACGTGTTTACAGTAATCAGCGGAATATCAATGTATCCAGTTCGCATGTTATTAATGTTATTGCTACAAAAGCTTATCTGTGTATACGCAATAAAGGTACAATTTCAGTTGGGAAAAGTGAATGCAACACCACACTCACATTCGACAGTCCAATTGGCATATCATTTGTAGCATCTCGCAATACTTATTTTATCTGTGGAACGAAGGGTTATCATCAGCTCCCGTTGGGATGGTTAGGCACGTGCTATGTATCTTTTGTACTACCCCCTGTATTCATTGCCCCACCAATGTATCATAATGATTATATTTTGTATCATGATTTTGTACTGAATCGTGTTAAACGTTCCGTTGTTTTAAATGACATTGACCAGACCGATACTGCCTTACAGCAATATGTAGACTTTAATCTGGGACTGTTTTCCTTTGTGGGGGCCCCCCTGAACAGTCGAAAAATACGGCGACTGACACGTGTTGTTGAGGCTGTAGCTAATGATACTGCTATTGCACTTGGAAATATCACAGAAGAACTCCAGATTTCTAGGATCGTTACGCTCCAAAATAGAATGGTGTTAGACGTAGTTCTAGCTGATCGTGGGGGGGCATGTAGAATTATCGGAAGCAGCTGTTGTGTATACGTGCCTGACAATTCTCCATCTGTTTATGATGCCATTTCAAAGCTACATAAGATAGCTGCCGAAATACACCCGGACAATGGAACTTGGACACTTTCAGGATGGTTCTGGTCAATGCTCACCACTTGGGGTTGGAAACTGTTAACGATTCGATGCATCATTGTTGGAATACTGTTCTTTGTATGCTTATGTATCCAATGTGGTCCAGCTTTATGCTCTATGTGTTTATCAGCTTGTGTACCATCAAGACGAGCTCTTGCCCATGACAAAATGATGCTTCATAAAGAAGTAACTCAGATAATGTTGATAGATATTGAAGATGAACACCCTGACTATGTTCACTATGAGGTAGCATCAGCTAAACGCTAAAAGGGTCGTCTGTTGTAATTTGACAATGGCCGAGTTAGCGCTTAGCTGTGCTACACGTCTTCCCGCTTAAATTGACTATACATGAAACCGCCATTTTGTATGTTACGGCGGCCATCTTAGACCACAAGCGGCCTCGTGGCTAGCGTGCCCTTTAGTCCGTTGTCCGTACCACTGACCACTCAAGTTTGCCCAGCAACAGGCTCTTTTTAGTATTGGTCAACCCGTACATGCGCAGTCCCCACTGACCAGTCGTCCCTCAGGAATGTGCCGCCAAACTGACCAGCGGGGTTGAAACCCTCCAATGAGCTGGCTGTGTTCCAAAAGATGACCTTATATGTACATAACGCTTTGTAACTTTGTGCCGCCTATCTTTTATTACCTGTAAACTGTATAAAAGAACGAGTCACACCGATGTTCGGTGTGATACTTCTTGCATTACCGAAGGGTGCTGTAGGAATGTACCACCACCCCATGGGGTCTTAATAAACTTGTTCTTTGAATTTTACAGCTTCCGTGCCAACAGTTCTTTCAATGTAAGTGGGTTATCTTCGGAACATGTAGGCCTTGGGAACCCAATACTACAGTTCCAGAACCAGAGCAAAAAGGAGGGGCGAAAGTGGACATCCCTGCCGTGTGCCACGTCCTAAATGTATGGTTCGAGAAATATGGCCATTAGCTACCACTCTGGCTATGGGATCTTTATAAAGCATACGTATCCAGGAGATAAACACCGGACCAAAGCCCATACGTGCGAGCACTGCGAAGAGGTAATTCCACTCTACCATGTCGAACGCCATCTTGGCGTCTAATGATAGGATTGCGGCCGGCTCCCGCAGCTTTGAGAGCCTCACCACAACCCCATGTACCCTGCGAAGGTTTAGGGCCGTACTTCGATGCGGCATGAAGTCGGATTGGTCTGGGTGAATCAATTGAGCTAAGCACGTCAGGAGTCTGTTCGCCAGTACTTTAGCTATTATTTTGGCCTCTGGGTTCAGGAGGGAGATAGGTCTATATGACGTGCAGTTGCTGGGGGGTTTACCCGGTTTCGGGATGGCTACAATAGTCGCCATCCGTTGGTCCGGCGGTAATATTCCCTTCAACCTACACTCTTCGTACATCTGAAGAAGGGGCGTACTCAGGGATTCTGACATGGTTTTAAACCACTCAATGGGTACTCCATTGGGGCCCAGAGCCTTACCCGAATGAAGGGTGCCGATGGCCAGTTGGATTTCGTCGACAGTCAAGGGTGCGTCGATATCCTTCGACGCCTCGTCCGTCAATTTCGGCAGAGGCACACATTCGAGGGCATCCCGAGCCCCATCCTCCGCCACCACTGTCGCAGGAGTGTACACCTCACTGAAATGATCAGCCAGGACTTCCACTATTTCGCCTGGGTGGGTGTGGACAACGCCACATGAGTCAGTGAGCTGTAGAATATTCCTCCCTCCCCCCTGCTTCTTATCCAGCCACGCCAGGAGTTTGCTAACTTTGTCCCCAATATCGTAGACCCTGTGTTGAGTCGCGGCAATGTCCGCCAAAGTGACTCTTCTCAAGTGGTCGGTGAGGCGACGCTGGTGAACCTGTAAATCGTGAAGCGTGTCCTCCGATGGGCTTGCCATATGGGCGGTGTTGGCCCTTTCGAGGCCCAACTCCAAATCTAATGCTTCCTTCCTATGTGTTTTCTTGTGGTTCGCAATAATGGCGATGGCTTGGCCCCTAAACACGGTCTTGTACGCTTCCCATAATGTAGAGGGGGAGTCTACCGAGGACCGGTTCTCCTCAAAGTAAAGCCGGGTAGCTTTCTTTAGGTCCTTACTTATCTGTGGGACTTTAAGATATCCCGGGAAGATCGGGAATATCCGTTGTCGTTTAGTGCCTGTGGTGGTGACTGACAGAGTGATCGGTGAGTGGTCCGAGATGCCCCTCGGCTGTATGCTTGCCTCGGCCACGGTAAGATGTCTGTTGCCCAATATGAAAAAGTAGTCGATCCTTGAAAGACTATTGTGGGTGGCCGAGTAATAGGAATATTGTTGCTGACCTGGGTGTAATGTACGCCATATGTCCACCAAACCCTGTGCGTCTAGAAAAGTTTGTAACCTGCTGGGACCATCTGTGTGCGTTCGGGAGGGGAATCGGTCGAAAGTGTCTGTGAGTGTCATATTGAAGTCCCCACCTATGAGCAAGTCCCCGTCAGGGAGCAAGAATCTGCCAAGGTCCGGCAGGGCTACAGAGTGCAGTGCTGGCGGTATATACACGGAAACTACATTTAACAATTTCCCCTCCCACTGGCCATGGACTGCCGCAAAGCGGCCTTGATCATCGACTGCTGTTGATTTCACTATAAATTGGGAGGATTTCTTCTGCAAAATACCCGTGCCACGGGACCCTGAAGTAAATTCCGCATGCACTATCATATGATAACCTCGCCTTTCTAGAGCCTTCCTGGCCGCCCCCATCAGGTGTGTCTCCTGCAAGAGAACCAGGGCAGGCCCCTGTCTTCTAATTCCCTGTAGCACCAGACCCCTCTTGATCTTGTCCCCTAGACCTCTGACGTTCCATGACATGACGTGCAATGGGGTCGGTGTGGTATGGTTATCTATTCCGGTCATGAGAAAAGTGGTGAACAACCATGAGGCCCCCCCGCCGTAAGCGAGGTGGCGTACGGAGACAAGTGTAGGGTAGATGTGACTCCTTCCAACATTCCAATTCCTCACTGTCCCAAATAGACAAGATGCTACCAGAAAAATGAAACATACCAATAAGCATGTGTGTGCATAGAATAAAAACTCGCAGGACCAAAGGGCCCTGTATCGCAAACCTTCCCGAGCCCCTACCCACCCCCCTCCCTGCCCCCCTGCTGCACAGACTCAAAACTGCACGCCCCCCCAACTGAGCAGCGTGCATACCCCATCCCCAAAACAGTGTACTTGCACGTTGGGGCGAGGGACTCTCCGCTGCTGGCAGTCTCTCATTCACACCCTCGGAGGCCCTTCACCCAGTGTCCAATGGCGGGAAGCGCTTGTGCAGCATTAAATGTCTATAAAGGTAATAAAGTCTGAAGATCACTGTTCCTCATTCTCTTCTTGGCCGCCGTCTGCCCCCAAGGATTCGCTGCTCTCTGGTCCACCTCCCGAAGCCTGGGAGCCCTGGCGTTGACCTGCATTTCGATCCTTCTTGGGTCGATTTGTCCGTCGTGGATTTTGTCCCGGCCTCCATCCTTCCAGCCATTCCTGTACCGTCTCCGGGTTGTCGAAGAACCACATTCTGTTCTCAGCTACCACTCTAAGTCTTGCAGGAAAGAGCATGGAGTACGGTAGTCCTCGTGACCTCAGTTCCTTTTTAACATCAAAGAAGGTTCGTCACCGACGTGCGACCTCCGCCGTGTAGTCAGGGAAGATGGCGATAGTAGCGTTCTGTATCTTAATAGGAGGAGAAGTCCTGGCCGCCTGCAAAATGGCGTCCCGGTCGCGGAAGTTAAATAAGCGGGCTACTATGGGCCGCGGAGTTGCTCCTGGCTTTGGTTGGCCTCCTGGTACTCGATGGGCCCGTTCAATGGAGAAAAAGGTTGACAAGCCTTTCGGCTTAAGTTCATCCGTGATCAGGCTCTCCACAAATAAGTCCATGGCTTTAGTTCCTTCCGACTCCGGTACCCCAATAATACGGATGTTGTTCCGCCTCGAACGTCCTTCCTGTTCATCAAGTTTCTCCCGGAGCAGTTTATTGTCTTGTGCCATCTTCCCCATTTCCCGTTGAAGTTCGGAGACGTCCTCCACTAGGGATTTTGTAACCACCTCCATGTTCTTAACCTTCTCCGACATTTTGTGAAGGTCTGCTCTGAGCAAGGTGACATCCGTGGAAATCGCACCCACTGTCATCTGTTGTTGCGCCAGAGCATGCATTACATCGTCCAGTGTCGCCTTCTTACCTCCCCAGTGTCAGTCGTCTTGCCTCCCGGATCTTTCCCCGTTACCGGGGAGGTAGTTGGCTTGTCGGAGGTGTACCTCTCAATGCGGGTCTGAGTGACGCCGCCCTTGGGACCTTTCCCCGCCATACCGTTGGATTT
Source organism: Lissotriton vulgaris (assembly GCF_964263255.1). Lineage (NCBI taxonomy): Eukaryota > Metazoa > Chordata > Amphibia > Caudata > Salamandridae > Lissotriton > Lissotriton vulgaris. The sequence goes on along the minus strand of NC_141696.1, from coordinate 1,032,823,476 downwards.
CGTGCTCCTCGTGCCTCTCCGCTCCAGGGTGTCCGGAGCGGTGTGGTCGCACTACCCAAACCAAATGTATTGTGTTCAAGCCTCGGTGGGGTGTTCAGTAGGGCGAAGAGTGCCAGTATTCACCAAGTGCGCAGCACCTTCCTCGTTCTAGAAAATGGCGGATGCTCCTCGCCGTCACAGGACCCTTCACACTTAGAGCCGCCTATTCGATATCGGGGATGGCCGGGGCACCGGCGATAACGCTATTGTCCGCCACACTCCTGTGGCCTGCGTGCTTCGCCGCGTCTGGCTGTCCGGGAGGCACTCGTTCTGCCGTCCTGCGCGGTCTGCGGGCACTTCCGGTCCATATTCCCAGGTCCGACTGCACTTCCTGCTGGGCCACTCGACCAGGGTAGATCCCGGCTCAGGAGGTCGGAGTAGGCCAAACCGCAGCCACGACGTTACTCGGTCTCCAGACGTCGGATCATAACGCCGCTTGTCGCTGCTTACACCACCCGGTCCTGGGCTCTGAAAATTGTGCCGGATTATGTGTCGGATAGACGAAGAGGCCGCTTCAGCTGCGGAGCTCGTCCCTTATGCTGCCGCCATGATCGGCTGCTAGCCACGCCCGAAATGTAATATTTTTGAAAATAAATGAATCCTATATTTTATTTGTATTTTAAACAAATGTTTTTTTTTTTTTGACCCTGGAGCGCTCCCGGGGCGCGCCCCGGTGAGCGCCCCGGAGAGCGCAGTCGTTTGAAGCGCCCCGGTACGCCCCGGTACGCGAACCGGGAATCATCCCGTTAGCGCCAATGTCACGAACGAAAACATGATTGTTACATATCGCGTAGCCGCGTCCGCGTGATACGCACGGCGTAAGCGCACCCAGAAGCACTCGAGCGAATACGATCGCGCAGCGTAAACTTCCGACGCGCATACGTGACCCGCCCGCAGGCGCGTCGCGTAAGCGAGTCAGTCATGTGACCTGAAGATAACACTTTTAATTGGTGCAGAACAGTATTACTTTCATAATGATGAAATCCCTGGTCTTGTGACCTGAAAATAACTCTTCTCATTGGTTCAGGTTTTTTTTTCCAAATGATGAAAGACCCCACCTTTTTTCCTTATTCTGACTTTGTCCTTTGACTGAGGAAGACCTGTTTGTACCTCTGTACCTTTTTGATCTATATAATGGCTTCAGTAGCAGCAGCAGCCAGTGCATCTGCACCACCACCACAACCACCGAGAGGACCACCACTACAGTACATTGGTGGTCAAGAAGAGGAGGAGGAGGAAGAGGAAGAGGAGGATGGGAGAATATGGCTGCCTGAACAAAATACCCCATACATGCCCAAGTCACACATTTTATGGGAGTTTTTTTCACCCCCAAGGTAACTTGCCTAATCTGTAAGGAGCAACTCTCAAGGGGCAACCCAAACAAAAAGTATTACTTTGGTAACAATACCATGATTCGACATATGATCCGTAAGCACCCTAACAACTATTCTCGTGCAGAGCTCAGGGAACTGGCCAGTAACCTCCCCCAGTCATCAAGGAACACCTCCCAAAGAAACTAACCCACTTCATCGGGACCAGAAACATCAGAGATGATGCCTTGTATTCAGCAACGATTTGCTGATTTTAAAATCACTTGTACTGCATGTGGCCAGCTTATCGCCTATGGTGAAAAGAGCATAAAGCTCATCATCCTTGCAGGTGACAATCACAAGTGCCCCAAAAAGAAGTATTTTTTTTCTTTTTTTGTTTTTTGCTCCAGTTGAGCCAGTTTCAATTCCCTTTTTTTTGTTTCTCCCCCTAAAAAATTACAAAAAAAATATAAAACTGTTTTGAAAAGCCAAAAAAAGTACAAAATGTTCAAAAAACATTAAAAAAAATATAAAACAACAAAAAGAAGAAAAAAAACAGTTTGTTTCAGAACTACCTCCAATTTATAAAAAAAAGGCTTCATTTTTAAAAAACTATGTCATTCATTTTTCCCCATGGGTCGCTCCCCGGTCCACTCCCCAGTGCGCGTACCGGGCGCTCCCGCCGCGCAAATAAAAAAAATGTTTTTTTTGCCCCGCGGGGCCCCTTTAAAGCCCCCACATCAAACCTAAGGGGTCAGGGGGGTCTACCCTGCCCCCTTATTATCATTTCCCCCCTTGCTTTGGCCACTTCTTGTGTCTCGATCCTACCGAGACACAAGATGGCGGCCGCTCCGGACTGTTTCGAATGTTTACAGACACCCGTGAGCCAATCAGCTTTCCATGCGCAAGTCGCGTAGCACGCCCTGTGCGCTCCCCGGTGCGCGTAGCGGGGCGCTGCTATAGATATATATATATATTTTTGAACCTAAATTACTCAAAATCCACTGGAGCACATATCTTGAGACATAGCAAAGGCACATCGGGCTACCAGTCCCTACAATTTTGCCAAGTTTGGTGTAAATCCATTCAGCCATTCGGGCTAAAAGTGAGTTCGACCGCCCTATGGAAATTAACATGGGGAAAACACGTTTTGGGACCCCCCTTTTATCTCGGACCCCGCTTGACGAATCCCCCCAAACTTTAAGGGAAGGACCGGAGCTCAACGAGGCAAATTTGAGGAAATTTTCAGGCAGATTTGTCAACCGGCGCAAAAGTTATTCCAAATAGAATTTTGAGATTTTGCATTGAAAAAGATCCTAACTATAACTACTTACTGGCGACCGCCAGTAGGTAATAAATATAATATATATATATATATATATATATATATATATATATATATATATATATATATATATATATATATATATATATATTACCTACTGGCGATAGCCAGTAGGTATATATAGTTAGGATTTTTTCCCTATGGGATTTCTGAAAATTCTATGTCTAATAATTTTGGCGCTTGTGGACGGAATTGGCTGAAATTTTCAGGAAAATGGCATATTTTGTTTCTGAGCAGCTCCTGGAAATTTGGGGGGGGTTCGTCAAGGGGGGGCCGAGAAAAAAGGGGGGTCCCAAAACGCGTTTTTCCCATGTTTATTTCCATAGGGCGGTTGGACTCACTTTTAGCCCGAACGGCTGAATGGATTTCCACGAAACTTGGCAAAATTGTAGGGACTGTTAGCCCGATGTGCCTTTGCTAGGTCTCAATATATGTGCTTCAGTGAATTTTGAGAAATTAACGTTTAAAACAAGATATATATCTGTAACAGCGCTCCGGGCTGCGCTCCGGTCCGCTTACTTTTCGCGTATCGGAACTTTGCGAAGTGAAGCTGATTGGCTCTCCGGTGTCTGTCAACATTCTAAACAGTCCGGCGCGGCCGCCATCTTGTCTCTCGGTAGGATCGAGAGACAAGAGGAGGCCAAAACAAAGGGGGAAATGAAGGAAAGGGGGCAAGGTAGACCCCTTCTGACCCCCTAGGATTGATGAGGGGATATTATAGAGCCACGCTGGGCCCAAAAAAAAAAAAAAAAAAATTCCGTTTTTTGCGCCGTAGAGACGCGTCTTGGTACGCAAACCGGGCAGCTAACCGGGCAGCTAACCGGCAGTGTAACGGGAGTCTGAGGAGAAGCTGATTGGCTGTTATCATTGTAAACAGTCAGGAGTGGCCGCCATCTTGTCTCTCTGTGGGATCGAGAGACAAGAGGTGGAAAAAAAAAGGTGTAAATGAATGAAAGGGGTAAGGCAAACCCCTCCTGAACCCCTAGGATTGATGAGGGGGCTATTAAAGTTCCCTGGGGGGGTGAAAAAAAAAATTGCGATTTTTCGCGGTAAAGGTGCTTCCTGGTACGTTAACCGGGCAGCTAACCGGCAGCGTAACGGGAGTCCGACATATTGTGTTTTTTGAACGTTTATGATATGTGCACGTGTGGATTTTGTCTAATTAAGGTTAAAAAAAAGATATATATATCTTTAAGCGTGTTCTGGCGCGCTTACGTTTTGGGTTTGGTTTGCGCTGCAGAGACGATACGTCACGGTTATGCGATGCATCATGAGGCGTCTCACGGGCTACGTGATACGTCACTTAATAAAGAATATATTTTACAGCTATAGATATTAGCTTTTAAAAAACCAATGAAATTCACAGAAAAAACCATAGGTTATAGACCATATATAGTTAGGAATTTGCATTTACAAAACCTTGAAAATTCACTGAAAAAACCATAGGTTATAGACCATATATAGTTAGGGATTAGCATTTAAAAAACCTTATTTTACTCGCACAAAACCATTGAAATTCCATATATAGTTAGATGCACTAACTATATATCGCGGACCCGCAATCCACTGCTAATGATGTCACATATTACATCATTCATGACATGGTCAGTGACATCACTGATGACATCTCAAATGACATCACTGATGACATCACTGATGACATCTCAAATGACATCATTGATGACATCACTGACATCTCATTTGACATTACTGATTACATCACTGATGATATCATTTATGTGATAATACATCTTCAGACTCTAATATAACCTTAGATACACTCAGTGTAAACAGGCACTCACAGACTGTCACACATCCATGGAGTTACCCACACACCTAGTCAGTCATGCAAAGAATCAATCCCACCTCCATTTCCTCAACTATACAGTTATACACACCTTACTTATTCAAACATATACTAACACATATTTACTCTCTTATACAATCCTTGATACAAGTTCACAATGATTCATACAGCCACTCTCACATTCACTGGCTCTTATGTTCAGTTATTTATATATGTCAACTCTCACATGGAGTGTGTTTTACATATGTACTTACTTTAACATGTAGAACTGAGATATCCATTCACTCACCAATATACTCATGCACACAGTCAACTGTCCATACAGTTGTTTCTACATGCACTTTTGAACCCATACACCTAGGGAATCAACTGCTCACACATCTATGCACAGAGTTATACACCTCCCAGCCACCCACACACATACTCAGTCTCCCATACAAATACTTGGGCAACCATTCAATAACCCATATAGTTAATGATATAGCTACTGATTTAAACATGCAGCAGTTTACAGAAGAACATAAATAATGATTGCCAAATTAAGACACTTTAAACACTAACCCATGCACTCAGTGAGACACATTTAATCATTCTCTCATACAGTCAGTCATGCACCTACTAAATCCTTCATCCAGACACTTATACATCCACTCATTCTTCAATATGTAAGAAATATTTTAACTTTACAGAAACATACAGTCACTGGGTGTTGTCATCAGTGATGTCATCAGTGATGTCATTTGAGATGTCATCAGTGATGTCATCAGTGATGTCACTGACCATGTCATGAATGATGTAATATGTGACATCATTAGCAGTGGATTGCGGGTCCGCGATATATAGTTAGTGCATCTAACTATATATGGAATTTCAATGGTTTTGTGCGAGTAAAATAAGGTTTTTTAAATGCTAATCCCTAACTATATATGGTCTATAACCTATGGTTTTTTCAGTGAATATATATATATGTGTAACAGGATGTATAGGTGTATCACTACATATGATGAGTGAGTATATGTATAAGTGACTATATAGAACTGTTGGTGAACGAGTGGATGTGTATATAGATGGCGGAATTACTGAATTAGTTTTTATAACTGGTATGGGTATTTCCATGTTTTTGAAAATGTTAGTTTCTATTTTTGAATATGTGTTTCATGGGTTACATTACACTGAAAGGAGGTCTTTCACTCTGTCACAAGGATGGTGTCATCAGTGATGTCATGAGTGATGTCACTGACCATGTCATGAGTGATGTAATATGTGACATCATCAGCAGTGCATTGCAGGCGCGCAAGTTATAGTGAGTCCAACTAACTATAACGTGGGAATTTCAATGGTTTTATGTCAGTAAAATTTGCAGCTAACTATAACTGTTGTGAAACCTATGTTTTTTTCAGTGAATTTAATAGGTTTTTTATATGCTAATTCCTAACTATAACTGGTGTGCAACCTATGGTTTTTTCTGTGAAAATATATATATATATATATATTCACTGAAAAAACCATAGGTTATAGACCATATATAGTTAGGGATTAGCATTTACAAAACCTTAATTTACTCGCACAAAACCATAGAAATTCGCACATATAGTTAGTTGCAATAACTATATATCGCGCACCCGCAATCCACTGCTGATGATGTCACATATTACATCATTCATGACATGGTCAGTGACATCACTGATGACATCACTGATGACATCATCCAGTGTTCGTATGTTTCTGTAAAGTTAAAATATGTCTTACATATTGAAGAATGAGTGGATGTATAAGTGTCTGGATGAAGGATTTAGTAGGTGCATGACTGACTGTATGAGTGAGTGATTAAATGTGTCTCACTGAGTGCATGGGTTAGTGACTAAACTGTCTTAATTTGTGCATCATTATGTCTGTTGTTCTGTAAACTGCTACATGTGTTGATCAGTAGCTATATGAGTAACTATATGGGTTATTGATTGGTTGCCCAAGTATTTGTATTGGAGACTGAGTATGTGTGTGGGTGGCTGGGAGGTGTATGACTCTGTGCATAGATGTGTGAGCAGTTGATTCACTAGATGTATGGGTTGTTGAAACAGCTGTATGGGCAGTTGACTGTGTGCATGAGTGTATTGGTGAGTGAATGGATATCTCAGTGCTACATGTCATAGTAAGTACATATGTAAAACACAGTACATGTGAGAGTTGACATATATAAATAACTGAACATAAGAGCCAGTGAATGTGAGAGTGGCTTTATGAATCATTGTGAACTTGTATGAGAGATTGTATAAGAGAGTAAATATGTGTTAGAATATGTTTGAATTAGTAAGGTGTGTATAACTGTATAGTTGAGGAAATGGAGGTGTGATTGATACTTTGCATGACTGACTAGGTGTGTGAGTAACTCCATGGATGAGTGACAGTCTGTGAGTGTCTGTTTACACTGAGTGGATCTAAGGTTATATTAGAGTCTGAAGAGCTTCATCGTATTATCACATATGTACATACGTATGAATGATGTCATCAGTGATGGCAATATTGTTTTCTTTTTTAAAGGCAAATAGGGGCACATTTACAAGACTTTCATCGAGATCCTTCACTAGATGCCAATTCTGTTTTATGACCTTTTTCAAATGGTTGGCATTGGGGCAATAGGTAGTGACGCATACCTGCCGTTTTAACTCAGGTTTAAAGGGCGATCTCCGACCCGCCCTTTAAAAAAGAAAACAATATTGCCAACCATATAGTCCGAGCGGCTATGCCCGTTTCTAAACCTCCGACATTACGTCAAATGATGGAGATGCCCCCCATCCTCGGACACCACAAATGTGGTACCTGTTTATGCTGTGAATCCACTGTGGAGGGTTCCCTTTTCCAACACAATGGAATCTCCTGGAAGCATGACACCGTAAGCAACTGTAAGAGCAAGTTTGTTGTTTATGGCATTACATGCCCATGCCATTTGTTATACATAGGCAAAACGAACCAAGAGGTCCGTCAACGGATCTCGCAACATAAATCTAGGATAAAAAGGAAAGTTGAAAATGCCCCTTTGGTGCAACATTGGACGCGATTGCAACACTCAGACAGCGATTTAAAATGGACAGTGATTTCAAGAGTAGAAAAAAACCCTCGAGGAGGTGATCAGAATTTGGCATTATCCAAACGAGAAGCATTTCTCATAGTTAAGTTCGACACAGCAGTATCTGGGCTCAACGAATTGAGCGAAATTCTTAAACTATAATCCATTGTCGCTTGCTAGAACCCGTTTTCCTTGCTAAATGGTTCGTATGCACGAGAATTCACACTCCGGTCTGCATTATTGTTACTTCAGCCACTGAGAGAGAATCCACACTCCGGTCCGTATTTCCCTTGCAACTTCGGCCACTGAGAGGGCGGGTTGGTCCACCTGGCCAAGGTATATAGGGAGATCAGTTCAGCCCTGGCCTGCTACTGCGCATGAGCCAGTGTTCAGTGCTGTCACAGACGCCGCCGAGCTAAAGGTCCCGCCAGACTAATCGATTGTAAGTACATAACCTAGAATCCCTTTCCTTTATCACCAGCCGTTTTTTCTTTAATGTTTGACTAATGCCCGTACTATCCTTCTTGTTCCAGTTATTAATTCCAAATTAATTTCTGTCGGTCGTGCGTTGCGAATATGTTGGTAAGCCCTTCTAAACCTTCTGGTTAGATGCGCCACAATCGAGAATACCTACAAACACTTATACGCTTATTTTTACTGTTGTTCTAGGCGTCCTGAATCTTAATGCTCTCGCGACCCGCCTTGTGCAGTTCAACGCGTGTTACCTGCCACCGCGGTAAGCCGCCTTTGCGAATAGTACCACATTTTTTTTAAAAACGTATGTTTGGTCGCTGCTAACTATGTCCATTGCTGGCTTGCTTTCAGATTAATAAAACGCCCACCGAAAGAATTCGCCAAAGATTAATAAAGCGCCCACTGAAAGTTATCGCCCAAAAATTTTAAATACCCCACCTGACCGATTGTTCTCTTGGTAAGATTTTTTCCTATTAGTCTGACTCGGCTAAATGCGTAGTCTGCGGTCTGTGTATACTGAAGTTCCTCTCTATTCCTCCAGACGTTTATGTGAGTGTTCACCCTCTGGCGGCTGCGTACATTGAATCTAGGTGAGAGTTACTAAGAATCTGTAGTGTACCAATCATCATCAGAATTCTTCCTCTGATATTTTCCATGTTTACCTCCATACAGGTTCACGTTTGCTAAATTCTGTCACACAGTTTCTCCTCTTAGAAAAGCTTCTTTTCTGATAGATAAGGTAAGTAAAAATCTAGCCTCCCATTCTTGATCTCCCGTTAAATCCGTACTTTTTTAATAGTTTGCTGACTTCCCTTGAACTAATTTTTCAGACTCTGGCATAGTCTACCCCGTTAGGACGTTGAGGCCTTTGTTGCCCCCTGCATCTCTGCTTTTCGGTAAGCCTGTGGAGAGGGGGGTGGTACCTGAGTAATGTGCCTGATGTTGATCCGCTGGTTAAATAAACCATGTTGTTTTGAGTTTCTTATACCTTGTCCCCCCTTCCCTTTCTTGTATTTTATCCAGAGATTATCAAAGGCCCTGAAGAGAATCCCCAGAAATCAACGGGATTCGAAACGCGTAGGCCCCAGCCATACCGCTGTCTGCAAGAGTGATAAGCTCTAATGAAAGGATTCCTGTTGCTTATCACTGTTTTGTGTACATTACCTTTACTTAATGATTAACAAAGTATCTTGGATATTCAAACTTGATATAGGAATGTACCCTCTGTTGGAATAACTTCTTAGTGATAATACCTTTCAATTGCTCTGCAGACTTTGGCTTTTCTTTTGTATTCCCTTTGTCTTGTGCCTGTCATTATATTGTAAATATTGCATCTTTTTGCACTCTTTGTAGCTTTTGTAGTCATTATATCCCTTTCCCCAATGAATGGTCGTATGTCGTATGCTTGTGATATGCCTGATATGATGAATGATCCCCAAATTTGAGCTTTCGCTTAGCATGTATTATATGTTTGTTTTTGAATATACATTTGATAAAATATGATTCTCTGCTGACAAAATCATAAAGAATAATAAAAGCTATTGACAAGCTCCCGGTCTTGAATGTTGTTTCAAGTACTGTGTTTGAATTCATGTATATTATTTATTGACATCAGTACTGGCAATTTCCTTTTGTTATTTATGATTACGGCTCAGCCATACTGATTAGAGCCAACCCTTAGTTGTTCTTCGGTTATTATAGCGGGCGCTGGCCTGCGAGGTCCTTGTTTATTGTTCATTAACTTTGAAGCGAAGGTCGACTCGGTGCTACCTTCCACACCTCACTTCCCTTGTGATTTCTTTTTGTGTACATGCTAGTTTTAAGTCTTGTTACTGTATGTCATAAACCTTCCCGTTTTCTTTTTATTTTTTCTTAGAGTGATGGCAGATAAAGATACCTTAGCCTACTCAGAGGATCACATCAGAAACCTTCTCAGTGACCCGCCTGTCTTCTCCTCAGTTACCTTAAGTGAGACAGCGACTACATCCAACGAATCTGACAAATTAATCCGCCTCAAAAAGAAGCAGATCAGGACAGACCTTCATGGTCATTTTTTGTTGCAACACCTCCGAGAAGGCACCATCCCGGCTGGATTACAAATTAAGAATATACCTGTAATTTTTACAGAGGACCCGATATTCAAAAAAGGTTTCTCGATGATAGAAACTAAATGTAGTAGAGACCTTATGGTACTAACAGTTGAGACAGCGGTTAGAATATCAAAGGAAGAACTAGTTGAAATCGCCAAATTAGAGTCCGAAATCAGCATCAATCCAACCATAGCAGACGCCAAGGCACTCTTGGAAAAGGTAGCTAAAGAAGTACAAGAGTTTAAAGACTACACTATAACTCAAAAATCTAACCAATTCGAAAAAGATAAAAAAGGTTTTTCACTAGACAATATATATCCATACTTACAGGCTGATTTCTATTCCAAAGCGGAATCTAGACGTTTCCTTCAAGGAAACCAGGGAAGATCACGTAAACAGTTTATTTCTTTTTCTGACACATCATCGTCAGGAACTGACAGTGAGTCCACCAGCAATTACAACCGCCCAAATAGGAATCGGAACTGGAACGCCAACCAGCAACAGCAAAATCAATCGTCGAATTTTTTAGGGAGAGGCCAAACACTTCCCAGGGGTCGAGTAAGAAACAACATCCCCTGGTAAATGAAAACACGACGACAGCACTACAAAAACTAAATGCGTCGCCAATCTTCAATCTATCTAAAAAAGTTTTGACATCAGACGAGGAAAGTATTTTGGCAAAAGGTTTGTCATTCGTGCCCTCTAAAAGAACTGACTTCGTTAAAATGAAGTCAGAATTCATCGAATTTTGTAGAAAACTACGATTGACCCTGTTCTTTAGTGAAAACCCCACCACTCAGCCTATTGAGGTTACAGGCCTAAGAAATAAGTCCACCTTTTGCCCTCCTGCTAGCAAAGTTCCAAAAAACCTTTTGACTTTTGAGAAAAGTGTACTGTCTGCTATATCGGCTATGGAGAAAGAGAAAAAATACATAAAGTTTAACACCACCAAGAAACAGATGACAGCTTTAAATAACTTAAAAACTGATAACACGGTTATAATCAAGCAGGCCGATAAAGGCGGTGCTATTGTGGTGTGGGATAGCCATGACTATACCACTGAAGTAATGGAACAGCTAGAAGACAGTAACTGTTACCGTAAGATAAACAAAGATCCTACTACAGACCTTCAAAATGAACTTTTTGCTATTGTACAAGAAGGTTTTGATCTAGGTTTTGTCGGTCCGAAAGAACTTGAATATCTGAAAATCAAACATCCTAAAGTGCCCATGTTTTACGTACTGCCGAAAATTCATAAAGATCCAGACCACCCGCCTGGCAGACCCATCGTGGCAGGATGTGGTTCGGTGCTGGAGCCGGCAGCGAAATACGTAGATTGTTTTCTTAAAGAATTCATGATCCAGGTCAAATCCTACCTCCAGGATACTACAGACTTTATAAAAAAAATTAGAAAACATCGAATTCTGTGAAAATAGAGATAGACTTGTTACTTTAGATGTAACTGCTCTGTATACACAGATCCCCCAAGATGAGGCTGTAGCAGTACTTACACATTTCCTAGATTCCAGACCCAGGCCCATGCAGGTGCCCACTAAATTTATTGTGGACTTAGCAGCTTTCGCCTTAAAGAAGAATTACTTCTGTTTCAATGGTGAGTATTACTACCAGGTCAAAGGGGTAGCCATGGGCTGCCCCTTTGCTCCAGAATTGGCAGTACTGTTCATGGCCATGTATGAGAATGCGTACATCTACAACAACAACCCATTTATTCAATACATCGGAACGTGGCTCCGTTTTATTGATGATGTTTTTATGACATGGACAGGCGATAGTGACACCCTCAATCATTTCCATCAATGGCTTAGTGCCAGAACTGCTGATATAAAATTCAGCATCACCGATTCGACAAGTAGGATTGCGTTCCTTGACGTGGAGGTCTTTCCATCTGAAGGGAAACTGGCGACCACCTTATACACCAAACCCACAGACCGGAATAAGTCCCTGATGTTCAACAGTAATCATCCTAGAAATCTTAAAGAAAATCTCCCTTATGGGCAGTTTCTGCGAGTACGCAGGAACTGCACTTTCAAAGAGGATTTCCAACAACATTCAGAAAATCTTACATCCAAGTTGTGTGAGAGGGGGTACCCTAAAAAACTTGTTAAAACCTGTATGAAGAGAGCTCAATGGACCCCACGTGAGACACTTCTGGAACGCAAAACTAAACCTGAGTTAAAATGGCAGGTATGCGTCACTACCTATTGCCCCAATGGCAACCATTTGAAAAAGGTCATAAAACAGAATTGGCATCTAGTGAAGGATCTCGATGAAAGTCTTGTAAATGTGCCCCTATTTGCCTTTAAAAAAGAAAACAATATTGCCAACCATATAGTCCGAGTGGCTATGCCCGTTTCTAAACCTCCGACATTACGTCAAATGATGGGGATGCCCCCCATCCTCGGACACCACAAATGTGGTACCTGTTTATGCTGTGAATCGACTGTGGAGGGTTCCCTTTTCCAACACAATGGAATCTCCTGGAAGCATGACACCGTAAGCAACTGTAAGAGCAAGTTTGTTGTTTATGGCATTACATGCCCATGCCATTTGTTATACATAGGCAAAACGAACCAAGAGGTCCGTCAACGGATCTCGCAACATAAATCTAGGATAAAAAGGAAAGTTGAAAATGCCCCTTTGGTGCAACATTGGACGCGATTGCAACACTCAGTCAGCGATTTAAAATGGACAGTGATTTCAAGAGTAGAAAAAAACCCTTGAGGAGGTGATCAGAATTTGGCATTATCCAAACAAGAAGCATTTCACATAGTTAAGTTCGACACAGCAGTATCTGGGCTCAACGAATTGAGCGAAATTTTCAAACTATAATCCAATGTCGCTTGCTAGAACCCGTTTTCCTTGCTAAATGGTTCGTATGCACGAGAATTCACACTCCGGTCTGCATTATTGTTACTTCAGCCACTGAGAGAGAATCCACACTCCGGTCCGTATTTCCCTTGCAACTTCGGCCACTGAGAGGGCGGGTTGGTCCACCTGGCCAAGGTATATAGGGAGATCAGTTCAGCCCTGGCCTGCTACTGCGCATGAGCCAGTGTGCAGTGCTGTCACAGACGCCGCCGAGCTAAAGGTCCCGCCAGACTAATCGATTGTAAGTACATTAACCTAGAATCCCTTTCCTTTATCACCAGCCGTTTTTTCTTTAATGTTTGACTAATGCCCGTACTATCCTTCTTGTTCCAGTTATTCATTCCAAATTAATTTCTGTCGGTCGTGCGTTGCGAATATGTTGGTAAGCCCTTCGAAACCTTCTGGTTAGATGCGCCACAATCGAGAATAACTACAAACACTTATACGCTTATTTTTACTGTTGTTCTAGGCGTCCTGAATCTTAATGCTCTCGCGACCCGCCTTGTGCGGTTCAACGCGTGTTACCTGCCACCGCGGTAAGCCGCCTTTGCGAATAGTACCACATTTTTAAAAAAAACGTATGTTTGGTCGCTGCTAACTATGTCCATTGCTGGCTTGCTTTCAGATTAATAAAACGCCCACCGAAAGAAATCGCCAAAGATTAATAAAGCGCCCACTGAAAGTTATCGCCAAAAATTTTTAAATACCCCACCTGACCGATTGTTCTCTTGGTAAGATTTTTTCCTATTAGTCTGACTCAGCTAAATGCGTAGTCTGCGGTCTGTGTATACTGAAGTTCCTCTCTATTCCTCCAGACAATTTATGTGAGTGTTCACCCTCTGGCGGCTGCGTACATTGAATCTCTCGGACGACATTAACTAGGTGAGAGTTACTAAGAATCTGTAGTGTACCAATCATGATCAGAATTCTTCCTCTGATATTTTCCATGTTTACCTCCATACAGGTTCACGTTTGCTAAATTCTGTCACACAGTTTCTCCTCTTAGAAAAGCTTCTTTTCTGATAGATAAGGTAAGTAAAAATCTAGCCTCCCATTCTTGATCTCCCGTTAAATCCGTACTTTTTTAATAGTTTGCTGACTTCCCTTGAACTAATTTTTCAGACTCTGGCATAGTCTACCCCGTTAGGACGTTGAGGCCTTTGTTGCCCCCTGCATCTCTGCTTTTCGGTAAGCCTGTGGAGAGGGGGGTGGTACCTGAGTAATGTGCCTGATGTTGATCCGCTGGTTAAATAAACCATGTTGTTTTGAGTTTCTTATACCTTGTCCCCCCTTCCCTTTCTTGTATTTTATCCAGAGATTATCAAAGGCCCTGAAGAGAATCCCCAGAAATCAACGGGATTCGAAACGCGTAGGCCCCAGCCATACCGCTGTCTGCAAGAGTGATAAGCTCTAATGAAAGGATTCCTGTTGCTTATCACTGTTTTGTGTACATTACCTTTACTTAATGATTAACAAAGTATCTTTGATATTCAAACTTGATATAGGAATGTACCCTCTGTTGGAATAACTTCTTAGTGATAATACCTTTCAATTGCTCTGCAGACTTTGGCTTTTCTTTTGTATTCCCTTTGTCTTGTGCCTGTCATTATATTGTAAATATTGCATCTTTTTGCACTCTTTGTAGCTTTTGTAGTCATTATATCCCTTTCCCCAATGAATGGTCGTATGTCGTATGCTTGTGATATGCCTGATATGATGAATGATCCCCAAATTTGAGCTTTCGCTTAGCATGTATTATATGTTTGTTTTTGAATATACATTTGATAAAATATGATTCTCTGCTGACAAAATCATAAAGAATAATAAAAGCTATTGACAAGCTCCCGGTCTTGAATGTTGTTTCAAGTACTGTGTTTGAATTCATGTATATTATTTATTGACATCAGTACTGGCAATTTCCTTTTGTTATTTATGATTACGGCTCAGCCATACTGATTAGAGCCAACCCTTAGTTGTTCTTCGGTTATTATAGCGGGCGCTGGCCTGCGAGGTCCTTGTTTATTGTTCATTAACTTTGAAGCGAAGGTCGACTCGGTGCTACCTTCCACACCTCACTTCCCTTGTGATTTCTTTTTGTGTACATGCTAGTTTTAAGTCTTGTTACTGTATGTCATAAACCTTCCCGTTTTCTTTTTATTTTTTCTTAGAGTGATGGCAGATAAAGATACCTTAGCCTACTCAGAGGATCACATCAGAAACCTTCTCAGTGACCCGCCTGTCTTCTCCTCAGTTACCTTAAGTGAGACAGCGACTACATCCAACGAATCTGACAAATTAACCCGCCTCAAAAAGAAGCAGATCAGGACAGACCTTCATGGTCATTTTTTGTTGCAACACCTCCGAGAAGGCACCATCCCGGCTGGATTACAAATTAAGAATATACCTGTAATTTTTACAGAGGACCCGATATTCAAAAAAGGTTTCTCGATGATAGAAACTAAATGTAGTAGAGACCTTATGGTACTAACAGTTGAGACAGCGGTTAGAATATCAAAGGAAGAACTAGTTGAAATCGCCAAATTAGAGTCCGAAATCAGCATCAATCCAACCATAGCAGACGCCAAGGCACTCTTGGAAAAGGTAGCTAAAGAAGTACAAGAGTTTAAAGACTACACTATAACTCAAAAATCTAACCAATTCGAAAAAGATAAAAAAGGTTTTTCACTAGACAATATATATCCATACTTACAGGCTGATTTCTATTCCAAAGCGGAATCTAGACGTTTCCTTCAAGGAAACCAGGGAAGATCACGTAAACAGTTTATTTCTTTTTCTGACACATCATCGTCAGGAACTGACAGTGAGTCCACCAGCAATTACAACCGCCCAAATAGGAATCGGAACTGGAACGCCAACCAGCAACAGCAAAATCAATCGTCGAATTTTTTAGGGAGAGGCCAAACACTTCCCAGGGGTCGAGTAAGAAACAACATCCCCTGGTAAATGAAAACACGACGACAGCACTACAAAAACTAAATGCGTCGCCAATCTTCAATCTATCTAAAAAAGTTTTGACATCAGACGAGGAAAGTATTTTGGCAAAAGGTTTGTCATTCGTGCCCTCTAAAAGAACTGACTTCGTTAAAATGAAGTCAGAATTCATCGAATTTTGTAGAAAACTACGATTGACCCTGTTCTTTAGTGAAAACCCCACCACTCAGCCTATTGAGGTTACAGGCCTAAGAAATAAGTCCACCTTTTGCCCTCCAGCTAGCAAAGTTCCAAAAAACCTTTTGACTTTTGAGAAAAGTGTACTGTCTGCTATATCGGCTATGGAGAAAGAGAAAAAATACATAAAGTTTAACACCACCAAGAAACAGATGACAGCTTTAAATAACTTAAAAACTGATAACACGGTTATAATCAAGCAGGCCGATAAAGGCGGTGCTATTGTGGTGTGGGATAGCCATGACTATACCACTGAAGTAATGGAACAGCTAGAAGACAGTAACTGTTACCGTAAGATAAACAAAGATCCTACTACAGACCTTCAAAATGAACTTTTTGCTATTGTACAAGAAGGTTTTGATCTAGGTTTTGTCGGTCCGAAAGAACTTGAATATCTGAAAATCAAACATCCTAAAGTGCCCATGTTTTACGTACTGCCGAAAATTCATAAAGATCCAGACCACCCGCCTGGCAGACCCATCGTGGCAGGATGTGGTTCGGTGCTGGAGCCGGCAGCGAAATACGTAGATTGTTTTCTTAAAGAATTCATGATCCAGGTCAAATCCTACCTCCAGGATACTACAGACTTTATAAAAAAAATTAGAAAACATCGAATTCTGTGAAAATAGAGATAGACTTGTTACTTTAGATGTAACTGCTCTGTATACACAGATCCCCCAAGATGAGGCTGTAGCAGTACTTACACATTTCCTAGATTCCAGACCCAGGCCCATGCAGGTGCCCACTAAATTTATTGTGGACTTAGCAGCTTTCGCCTTAAAGAAGAATTACTTCTGTTTCAATGGTGAGTATTACTACCAGGTCAAAGGGGTAGCCATGGGCTGCCCCTTTGCTCCAGAATTGGCAGTACTGTTCATGGCCATGTATGAGAATGCGTACATCTACAACAACAACCCATTTATTCAATACATCGGAACGTGGCTCCGTTTTATTGATGATGTTTTTATGACATGGACAGGCGATAGTGACACCCTCAATCATTTCCATCAATGGCTTAATGCCAGAACTGCTGATATAAAATTCAGCATCACCGATTCGACAAGTAGGATTGCGTTCCTTGACGTGGAGGTCTTTCCATCTGAAGGGAAACTGGCGACCACCTTATACACCAAACCCACAGACCGGAATAAGTCCCTGATGTTCAACAGTAATCATCCTAGAAATCTTAAAGAAAATCTCCCTTATGGGCAGTTTCTGCGAGTACGCAGGAACTGCACTTTCAAAGAGGATTTCCAACAACATTCAGAAAATCTTACATCCAAGTTGTGTGAGAGGGGGTACCCTAAAAAACTTGTTAAAACCTGTATGAAGAGAGCTCAATGGACCCCACGTGAGACACTTCTGGAACGCAAAACTAAACCTGAGTTAAAATGGCAGGTATGCGTCACTACCTATTGCCCCAATGTCAACCATTTGAAAAAGGTCATAAAACAGAATTGGCATCTAGTGAAGGATCTCGATGAAAGTCTTGTAAATGTGCCCCTATTTGCCTTTAAAAAAGAAAACAATATTGCCAACCATATAGTCCGAGTGGCTATGCCCGTTTCTAAACCTCCGACATTACGTCAAATGATGGGGATGCCCCCCATCCTCGGACACCACAAATGTGGTACCTGTTTATGCTGTGAATCCACTGTGGAGGGTTCCCTTTTCCAACACAATGGAATCTCCTGGAAGCATGACACCGTAAGCAACTGTAAGAGCAAGTTTGTTGTTTATGGCATTACATGCCCATGCCATTTGTTATACATAGGCAAAACGAACCAAGAGGTCCGTCAACGGATCTCGCAACATAAATCTAGGATAAAAAGGAAAGTTGAAAATGCCCCTTTGGTGCAACATTGGACGCGATTGCAACACTCAGTCAGCGATTTAAAATGGACAGTGATTTCAAGAGTAGAAAAAAACCCTTGAGGAGGTGATCAGAATTTGGCATTATCCAAACAAGAAGCATTTCACATAGTTAAGTTCGACACAGCAGTATCTGGGCTCAACGAATTGAGCGAAATTTTTAAACTATAATCCAATGTCGCTTGCTAGAACCCGTTTTCCTTGCTAAATGGTTCGTATGCACGAGAATTCACACTCCGGTCTGCATTATTGTTACTTCAGCCACTGAGAGAGAATCCACACTCCGGTCCGTATTTCCCTTGCAACTTCGGCCACTGAGAGGGCGGGTTGGTCCACCTGGCCAAGGTATATAGGGAGATCAGTTCAGCCCTGGCCTGCTACTGCGCATGAGCCAGTGTTCAGTGCTGTCACAGACGCCGCCGAGCTAAAGGTCCCGCCAGACTAATCGATTGTAAGTACATTAACCTAGAATCCCTTTCCTTTATCACCAGACGTTTTTTCTTTAATGTTTGACTAATGCCCGTACTATCCTTCTTGTTCCAGTTATTCATTCCAAATTAATTTCTGTCGGTCGTGCGTTGCGAATATGTTGGTAAGCCCTTCGAAACCTTCTGGTTAGATGTGCCACAATCGAGAATAACTACAAACACTTATACGCTTATTTTTACTGTTGTTCTAGGCGTCCTGAATCTTAATGCTCTCGCGACCCGCCTTGTGCGGTTCAACGCGTGTTACCTGCCACCGCGGTAAGCCGCCTTTGCGAATAGTACCACATTTTTAAAAAAAACGTATGTTTGGTCGCTGCTAACTATGTCCATTGCTGGCTTGCTTTCAGATTAATAAAACGCCCACCGAAAGAAATCGCCAAAGATTAATAAAGCGCCCACTGAAAGTTATCGCCAAAAATTTTTAAATACCCCACCTGACCGATTGTTCTCTTGGTAAGATTTTTTCCTATTAGTCTGACTCAGCTAAATGCGTAGTCTGCGGTCTGTGTATACTGAAGTTCCTCTCTATTCCTCCAGACAATTTATGTGAGTGTTCACCCTCTGGCGGCTGCGTACATTGAATCTCTCGGACGACATTAACTAGGTGAGAGTTACTAAGAATCTGTAGTGTACCAATCATGATCAGAATTCTTCCTCTGATATTTTCCATGTTTACCTCCATACAGGTTCACGTTTGCTAAATTCTGTCACCCGGTTTCTCCTCTTAGAAAAGCTACTTTTCTGATAGATAAGGTAAGTAAAAATCTAGCCTCCCATTCTTGATCTCCCGTTAAATCCGTACTTTTTTAATAGTTTGCTGACTTCCCTTGAACTAATTTTTCAGACTCTGGCATAGTCTACCCCGTTAGGACGTTGAGGCCTTCGTTGCCCCCTGCATCTCTGGTTTTCGGTAAGCCTGTGGAGAGGGGGGTGGTACCTGAGTAATGTGCCTGATGTTGATCCGCTGGTTAAATAAACCATGTTGTTTTGAGTTTCTTATACCTTGTCCCCCCTTCCCTTTCTTGTATTTTATCCAGAGATTATCAAAGGCCCTGAAGAGAATCCCCAGAAATCAACGGGATTCGAAACGTGTAGGCCCCAGCCATACCGCTGTCTGCAAGAGTGATAAGCTCTAATGAAAGGATTCCTGTTGCTTATCACTGTTTTGTGTACATTACCTTTACTTAATGATTAACAAAGTATCTTGGATATTCAAACTTGATATAGGAATGTACCCTCTGTTGGAATAACTTCTTAGTGATAATACCTTTCAATTGCTCCGCAGACTTTGGCTTTTCTTTTGTATTCCCTTTGTCTTGTGCCTGTCATTATATTGTAAATATTGCATCTTTTTGCACTCTTTGTAGCTTTTGTAGTCATTGTATCCCTTTCCCCAATGAATGGTTGTATGTTGTATGCTTGTGATATGCCTGATATGATGAATGATCCCCAAATTTGAGCTTTCGCTTAGCATGTATTATATGTTTGTTTTTGAATATACATTTGATAAAATATGATTCTCTGCTGACAAAGTCATAAAGAATAATAAAAGCTATTGACTAGCTCCCGGTCTTGAATGTTGTTTCAAGTACTGTGTTTGAATTCATGTATATTATTTATTGACATCAGTACTGGCAATTTCCTTTTGTTATTTCTGTTGGATCTTGAGCCTCCTGATATGGTCAGCTTTTGAGAGAGGTAGTTGGGTGCCAAGTGCCAAGTGTGTCATACAGGCAATTTTCAACTGAATTCTGGCTTCAAAAGGCAGCCAGTTCAGGGCTTTTAAGTCAGGGGATATATGCGAGTGTTTTCTTGAGCCAGTGATGAGTCTCGCGGCCGCGTTCAGGGAGGCTCTTAGGGGAGCCGTTGTTGTCAGGGGGAGCCAGCTGAGAGCCACAATTCCATAGTCTATGCGAGGAATGACTAAGGCTTGTACCACAGTTTGGAAGTCCTTGGGTGGTAGGAAGGGTTTGAGTTTTATCAGCGTGTTGATTTGGAATTTGGCTCCTTTAGTTGCTATGCTAATATGCTGCTGCATGTCGAGATTGCAGTCCAGTGTGATGCCAAGGGATTTCGCTGAGTCCACGATGGTGGGTTGGACATTGAGTGCGGTTAGATGATTGAGCCAGGTTTGGGTGATGGCCTTTTTCGCAGGAGGAGAGATCAGAAGGAACTCAGTTTTCAGAGCATTTAGTTTGAGGTGATTGTCGGCCATCCAAGCTTGGGTGTTTCTTAGTGTGGCATTCAACAGTTTTATGTCTTCAGGGGATTGAAGCTTGAGGTAGAGCTGAGTGTCATTGGCGTACATATGGAAATGTACCTTAGAAGATTGAAGCAAGGTGGTGAGTGGTTCCATGACGAGGGTGAACAATGTGGGGGATAGGGAGGAACCTTGCGGGACGCCCAGTGTTACTGGCACAGGCGAGGACAGTGCGTTGTTGATTTTGAACCTCTGAGAACGGTTGTGCAGAAAGGACGTGAACCATTTGAGAACCGTCCCGGATATGCCCATTCTGGTATTTAGGAGCTCCAGCAGATTCTCGTGTTTGACCGTATCAAATGCTGAAGAGAGGTTAAGAAGGATGAGGAGGCAAGACTCATTGTGATCCAGGATTTGGAGGGCATCATCTATTATGTGTGTCATGGCCGTTTCCGAGCTATGCTTTGCTCTGAATCCGGATTGGTGAGAGTTGAGGAGGTCAAACTGCTCAATGTGTTTTGTCAGTTGGAGTTGTACGCATTTTTCTAACAGTTTTGCTAGAGTGGTGATATTGGTGATAGGACGATAGTTGTTTAGGTCGGCCGGGTCAGCTGTGGGTTTCTTGAGTATAGGCGTGACTTGCCCAATCTTGAGGGAGTCTGGGATGTCCCCTTGTTGCAGGGAACAGTTGATGATTTTAGTCCAGAGTGGGAGGAACAGGGGGGTGAGGACTTTAACAGCATTGGCAGGTAGGGGGTCTGTGTGATGATTGGCGGGTTTCAAGGTGACCAGCAGCTTGTGAATTGATTCTTCGGAATAGGTGTCGAAGGACGTCCATGAAGCGTTGTTTTTAGCATGAGTGTTAGTTATGCATATGGAGCCGGCGAATCGACTTACATCCTTGATGAGATCGCTTCTTATAGTGTCGTTCTTTTGCTTGAAGAAAGCAGAGAAGTCTTCGCAACTTGGGATAGCCTTTGTTAAGTTGTTGGGTTGTGGAGGTTGCGTTTTGGTTTGGGTTTTGACTAACTCGAACAGTTTTTTTGGTCGGTTTTTAGCTTGATCCAGCTGTTGGCTAAAGAATATTGATTTCGAGCGTTTGATTTTTCTGAAGTAGGCGTTTCTCTTACTCTTAAGCGTTCTAAGGTTCAGTGCTGAGGGGTCCGATCTCCACGCGCGCTCAGCTAAGCGCATCACACGTCTGTCTTCATTGAGTCTGCCATCGTACCATGGGTTCGAGTTCTTGGTGGAGACTCTCTTCCATTGCAAGGGTGCGGCTTCATTGATTATTGTAGACATGGAGTTTAGGTAGAGCTTGGTCAATGAATGCACATCAGAGACGTCCGTCGGGGGAAGAAGGAGACTGCCTGTGTGGGCAGGCAAGGACTTTGGATTAAGGTTCTTCAGGTCCCTCTTCCAAATCTTGGTTTTGGCAGGTTGCACCGGGTTAAGTTTGACCTTTTCGTTGATGAAGAAGGTGATGATGTGGTGGTCTGACCAGTCACATGGTTCGATTGCAACTAGTTGGGTAGAGTCTTCTTTGGCGATGATAAGGTCAATGATAGAGCCTTTTTCATGTGTCGGACCGTTGCAGATTTGGGTGAGGTCAAGCGCGTCGAGGAAAGTCTTAAGGCTCTTCACCACAGTGTCTTTCTGGTCATTCCAGTGGAGGTTGAAGTCTCCCAGGTAAATTTGATTGAGCTGTCGACCGGCGTTGGTGGATATCGTGTCCATTAGTTGTTGGGAGAAGATGAAGTTGTCACCGGGTGGGTGGTAAATAACATGAAGGGAGCACACAGGTTTGCCCTCACTAGTAATATCAAGGCAGATGAGTTCGCAGGAGGAGAGGGAGGGGGAGGGGTCTTCAGTGACAGCTAGGTTGCTCCTGTAGATGCATGCGATTCCCCCGCCCGTCTTGCCATTCCTGTCGAGTCTAATAATGAGATAGTTGGGGGGAACTAGTATGTCCATTATAGGTGTGGATGTTTCAGTTAACCATGTTTCAGTCAGAATGGCTAGATCAATGCCCCTTGATAAGATGAGCTCCGCGATGCCAGAGGAGTGTCTCCGGGCCGATCTGCAGTTGAGCAGGATACACTTTAGTCTAGGGGTGAGGAGGGTGGGAGAATGTTCTAAGGAGAGGGGGATATTTTTGAGATTACAGGGGACAGAACTTCTGTCGCTCAGTGTGGGTGGCCTGAGGGGATTTGTGAGAATCGTGGGTATGGGGAGGTGTGTTGTGGGTGAACGTTTTGTGGGACCTGGGCCATAAGAGCAGAGTAGATTGTGTAAGTATCGGCCCGAGAGGGTGTTTAGGGTGCGACGGGGACGACCGGAGGCCTTGCGATCCGGGATAGAGGGCCAGCGCGGGGAGAGCGGGGTGAAACGGTTTGAGGGGCGAATGGCGTCCTTGTTGGGCAGGGAAGTGTAGGGTAGTGGGTGCCTGGGGTGTGTGAGAAGAAGTTCTTTGATGGTGTGGAGCTCTTCCTTGACTTGTAGGAGGGTGGAGATGATCATGTCCAGTGTTGGATTGGGGATGGAATTGGAAGTGAGAGCAGCGGGTGAGTGTTTGAGTCGGGTAATGGGGTGGGAACTGGATCGAATGGGACGGGATGTGCGCGTGATGGAGCAGGGTTCTGCGGTCCGAGTAGGTGGGGTAGCGTTCAAAGGATGAGAGAGTTTGTGTACAGGGGGCGGGGATGAGGACAGGGGGCGGTTGATAGCGTGAGTGATGGCGCTTGTGGAAGGCGGTGTGGGTGAGTTGAGGGATGAATGTAGACTGGAGAAGGAAGGAGTGACAATAGGGGGGTGAGGGCTAAGAATGGGAGGGGATAAAGGATAAGGGGTTAGGTTGAGGGAGGTGGTGTGTTCCGTGAGTCTGGCCGATGGGGTGGGGTGGTGGGGAGTGAGAGTGGGGGGGCGAGAGGGTGAGGGTTGGTCATGTTGCGGGGCGCGGGAGGTATGCTCAAGGTGGTGGAGGTGGGTTCAGCGCGACTTGTGTGAGGAGTGGGGTGGGGAGTAAGGAGGGTGGGGGTATTGGGGATGTGTGAAGGGGGATGATAATCGCCAATGCATGAGGGGTGTGGGGAGGTGAGATCGGATGGGTGATCGATTACAGCAGCATCTGCGACTTTGGCAGAGGTTGAGTGGTGGGGGGTGAGGAGGGTGGGGATAACGGGAGTGAGCAATGGGGGGTGATCTTCGCTAGTGCATGGAGGAATTTGGGGGATATGAACGGGTGGTATGAAATGGGAAGTATGATCAGGAGGGTGACTGATTACCGCGGATTGGGGAGGGGAGAGCTGTGAGATGTTCCTCAGCTGTGATGGGGTGCGGCTGGTGTAAATGGGGGAGAGGTCTGTGTCTGTGATTGAGAGGTGTGGGGCAGCTACAATAGGTCGGTGGGTGATTAAGGGGCAGGGGGTAGAGGGGGAGAGATTTATGTCTGTGATTAAGGAGTGTGGGGTAGCTACAGAAGGTGGGTGGGTGATTAAGGTGCTGGGGGTAGCGGAGAGGTGCGTGTCGTTTTGGGGCTGAGCTATGTTAGCTGAGTTGTGGTTAGAGGCTGTGCGGTTAGGGATGAGAGGACTGGGGGTGCTGTGAGTGGGGGTCCGTGGATTGGAGAGGTGCTGTTTGAAGGTGGGGAACATGTTGTCTAGTAGTTCCAGGTTCCTGTCTGTGGATTGAATTAGGACAATCCCGTTATTGTAGATAGTGATGGTGGTTCTGCCTGGGAAGAGTTGAGATGGTGTGATGGAGAGTGTTGAGCCATGAGCGGATTTCCTGGTAGAGGAGACGGTGAGTAAGGTGCAAAACACTTTTCTCCATTGGACTCTTCGTGTGGTGTGGAAGATGATGTCAATATTCATGGATCCATTCACCGGTGAGAAATAGGTGTCGACAAAGGGGGTTTCAGGGTGGGTCCTTAGGAAGTTATGTTTAAAGCGCTTAGCGGCTTTTTTGTTAGGTAATGATGGGTAGATGATTTTATATGTGTGTTTGCCGATGAGATCCATGTTGGATAGAGGTATGCGTAGGAGGGTGTACAATAATGATAACAGGAGCAAAAAACAAGTGCAAACAACAAATTACATGTAACGATAGTGATAATGGTGAGCAGACTGATTATATGAGGTAGCAGTCAGAATCAAAAATGACATTAGTGACATTAGTGAGCAATCAAAATATATGAGGTAGCAATCGGCATGTCCCAAGAGAAAGTGAACTGGATGCAGGTTACACAAGTGTATAAAATACAAGTAAAAATATAATAGTGATATACGAGGTAGCATTTACATTAGTGAGCAATCAGAGTACATGAGGTAGCAATCGGTGCGTCACAAAGAGAAAGTAAACTGGGTGCAGGTTATAAGGTGTGCAAGATATAAGTAAAAATATAATATAGATAAAACATTGTCTAAACATTAACAGAGTCAAAAACATTGTCTCTAACACAAGAGGTAGTGGATACACTTAGGTATGAACCCAAATAAGGAGGTAGCAGACTGTGTGTTACACGGGAAAGTGAACAGAGCGCCAGCTACAAAAAAGTCTAACATACCGGTAAAGGTATAATAATGCAAAAATGTCGAAAAGACAGGTAGAGGTATAATACTGCAGCCTATAATATTGCAACTAACTATATATGCGAATTTCTATGGTTTTGTGCGAGTAAATTAAGGTTTTGTAAATGCTAATCCCTAACTATATATGGTCTATAACCTATGGTTTTTTCAGTGAATTTCAATGGTTTTTTAATAGCAAATATCAAAAGCTGCCAAATGTCAAGTACGTAATAGGTAAAAACATTTTCGTGTTTATGCACGCTGATGTGCTTTGAACGCTGCCCCCCCTCCCCCCCCTCTTTTATCTTAGGAGTACTCTCTCTTTGCAGATAGTGAAGGGTAGTTAACGCAGGCCTTTGCCCCCGTTGTAATCCGTCGTGCCTGCTTCTCTCTCCATTTGATTGATTGTTATCCAAGCATATACTGTTTTAGAATTGGTTCTCCTTGGTTCATTCTCTATTTACAGACAAGCACAGAGTCGCAATACTCTGTTTAGTCTTTGCAGATAGTGAAAAATCGTTTAAAAAAACAAAAGGAATCGAACAAAATCAGTAGGCCACTAATGGGATCTCTTTTTGACCTCGCTAAAATAGAAACATTAACAACAACCCCTCATGAGAAATACGAAACTAGTGAGATGAAATGAGCTCCACACCATGATGGCTGCAAGACAGCTCGGCTCCGCCACCCACCCCACCCAAAATAACGACAAACCCTATGCAAATATTATAAATATATACAACACACCAGCAAAGTAACAGGGTAAAACATTTTATTAAATAACTATTTACATAACTATTTTATACTTTTTGTTGCCCGATCCGGCTAGCTCAATCGATCGAGCATGAGACTCATGCACTCTGATCTCCTTGGCCTCAGTCAAGCATCAATAGTAAGATTTTCATACATGAGTGTACGTTCATGGTTTTGGTCCCTGAGTTGCTTTGTTGTCACTGCCTTGCCCAAATGGCATAAGTCCTGGATGTTGGGTGCCATAGTTCAGAGTTCTGAGCAGCGCTTGTAACACTGTCTGAAGCTTATTTTCACCTGCTGCAGCTTCACTATTCTCAAAGTAAGTGGGGGCCGTTTGTGGACCTGACTGCATTTGAGAACAATGTGATGCGGTGCCTCCCTAAACTGCTTGACGGAGGCCCCCGAGGGGAGGTGTGATGGCGCAGACTCGGAGGGGGCGCTTGGCTCCGACCCCCTCCCCAAGTCGTGTTGCCCTGGTGTGGCCTGAGATCGCCCCCGACATAGGCGGCCGGCTCCCGGGGTCAAGCGGAACTTTTTGCCTTTTGGTGACTCTTCCATTCTGGACCTTGTCCCACAATCCGTTCGACCTGAAGACACGTCCTGCGGTGCCCTAGTCCGACCATCACATATTCCTGCGCCAGGAAACGGCGTGGGATGCACTAGAAGTGAGAGGCGGCGCAAACGAGCCTCCCCTACCTCCCCAGGTGGAGGTTTTTCAGGTACACCCCAGCGCTTTACGCAACCAGCTGAGTTGTGCCCGCTCTTGCGGCTACAGCGTCTCGCCCACCATCCACTTGAATTGCGCCCACTCTTGCAGTGCAGCGATAGGCGGCTGCCACAGGACTCTCAAGATGGCGGCCGGCTCTTCGGATTTAGGCCTGGCCCACTAAAATGGCCCTGGGACACCTTGGAACTCGGACGCTTGACTGCTAGGGCATGGACCCCTTCCCAAAAGCGTCCCCTCAGCCTTGAAGATTCTACAAAAGTCACCGGGGCCCCCAACTCCCGCAGACTTCCGGTGGTGAGCGACTGCCATGATTGCTCGCGGAATGGCCATGACGTAGCCACGGAGTGCTCTCATGCTGACGCCAGCTTCAATCTGAAACATCCAGAAACACTGTAGACTACCAATTCGATCAGTTCCGGTGGAGCCCCAACGTGACCCGGTAGAAAATAACTTGCCCTCCCCTTTTTTGAGTGATGGTTCTTGTTGCCTGCCCCTTTTGTTGTCATTTTACAGAACTTTTTGGACTACTGAAAGGGGTTGTGTTCCAACCGCTGGTTGGTGGAGACATTTTGACTATATTCTGGACCTACGTTGTCGCGTAATGCGTCCTATGACGCATCGCGTTAGCGCATCCGGAAGTGCTCCGGTGCGCGAGGTGCAGCTTCCCGGAAGCGATCCAGAGCGCGGCGCGTAACGTAAGCATAACAGGTCATGTGACTTGTTAATAAAACTTTTCATTGGTTCATTTTACTTTTGTTATTCTAATGATGAAAGGTTTGGTCATATGACCTAAAAATAACGCTTTTCATTGCTTTCGAACATTTTTTTTCCCCAAATGATGAAAGCTCCACCTTTTTTTTTCTCACTCTGACTTGTAAAGCAAAGGACCCAGATGCATTCACAGTTTATCACTAACAATGTTCCAGGCTAATGTATTTTCCCGGGAAATTTACAACTGTCCTGCAAGTAAAATATTGCTTTTTCGAGAAAAAGGGCGTTTCTTCGTCCCATGAGGGAACCGTTGAGCAAAAGAGGCTCGGCCTGCTGTCTTAGTCGCTGATAGGCAAAATATCAGATTCTTATCGATCACTTTATATTGCAAGAGTAGAAAACACAACAGCCCTTGACCATTTATCTTTACTGCGTTCCTGCGTATTATACCTTTTAACCGTCATGTAATTGGACTGCTTTATTTCACTTGCCTTTTACTGATTTGAAAACAGTGGCTATTATTCAAAACTTTACCTATGTAAGTACTACTACCATGTTTTGTTTTAAAAACCTTTATTGTGAAAATGTCAGTATACAAATACGGGCCTATAACCACGTGGGCCAGCCACGGAGCAAACTGGAATCGTATATGATGAGGGGACATTTACACTGTAGAAGAACGTTACGGGCGGGCCATTAGGTTGCAAGAACTAAGGTGTCTAACAGTTGCGGAATCGATGGACGTACATTTTATAATTAAAATACGACAAGCCAGTTACAATAAAATTATCTAGATATACATTTGCGGGCAAGTACCATGGGTGACGTTAATTCGAACTTTCAATAGTACAGTAATCAATAACACATCAGAACTTAATATCAATAGGGATGTCGAAATGTTCAATCAATTCTCGTCCCCGCCCGCCATGTGCTTCAAAACTGCATACGTATCTCGTGATATCAAGGTTGGGCAACCAGTACACAACAAGGAGTTACGAGTCCCATTTATACCGGCGCCATTTTGGGAGAGGCCGAGCAGGTCCAGGATATAGTCAAAATGTCTCCACCAACCATTGACTATGATAATGTTCATGAGCTCTATTGATTAGACTAACACTCCTCTCTCCACATGAAATTAATTTGCCACAAGTTAAACATGTCATTTTCCTTTGTCCAAAGTTCTTCTGAACATTTAGAACCGATTCCCTTGCCTCTGATGCTGTCACTGCCACTTCATTGGTGGATGTACTGGCAGGTCGGGGGTTATCCACCAAATCTCGAATTTGGGCAGCACTATAATTAATCGGGTGCCACCTCTCCATATGACGATGCATGGTATAATTACCATAACTATATTTTTTTTCGGTTCCTCTGGAGAGTACATCGTGGCAGATGAGGCAGGTAACGTACCGGGCATTTACCTTTTTTGCATGTGGAGGAAAGGAAAAAAATTTGAGCGTCCGAGTTCCAAGGTGTCCCAGGGCCATTTTAGTGGACCAGGCCCAAATCCAAAGAACAGGCCGCCATTTTGAGAGTCCTGTTGCAGCCGCCTATCTCTGTAGCAGCAAGAGCGGGCGAAACTCAGCTAGACGGCGCCCCACTGCAGATGAAGTGCCTCCACCCGGAGAGGCGGGAGAGGCTCATTTGCGCCGCCTCCCCCCCGCAGCATTGTAGGATGGCCACACCAGTACGGCAACTTGCTGGACACCACCTCGGTGCCATCCAGATCTCGGCGCGTTGTGCTGCCTTCGGCCTACTGTAGCCGCAAGTGCGGACGCATCTCAGCTGGATAGCGAGTGAAACACCAAGGGGCGCCCCACTGGTGCCGTCAGAACGTTGTGCTGCCTTGGGACTATTCACACAAAAGACAGCTACTGACCATTGTTGCTTCTTTTTCAAAAAATGTTTTAAAGGTGTTTACTGTTTTTGTTGCGTTGTATATATTTATAAGTTATTAAAGTTTTATAATCCTACTACTTTGCTGCAGTTCTATATATTTTTAATGTGACACATAATTGTAAAAACTTTGATGTACAAAATGGCATCCCTGGAATCTTCCGCTTCAGGCTCGGTCCCACACACCCTCACAGTGAGAATCCCCTCCCCAATCACAATACAGGATGGTTATCAGATAGTAGGAACGTGTGTGCTGTGATAGATCTCATGAGGTGGGGGCCTTGATCTACTGTAACTCCTTTGAACAGGGGTGATTCTTTAAAGTTGGGGCCATAAACTACATCCGCACGGCTAGGTGATAGCCTAGGACCGGCCTGGACAATTGGACACAGAGCAAGAGGAGTGTCAGAGGGTGCGGTAGTGAATAGGGTGAAAGGGTGGTGTCGGGCTGGCACAGGGTGTGATTCTCAGGGAAGAACAGCGCAGATGGGGGGAGGTTTATGGCCCATGCATGAGAGAGAGAGCGGGGGTGACCAGTGCGTGGAGGAGATGCTTGCGAGGGTGGGGAGCCATGCTGAGGATCGGCGACGTGCAGAGAGTGGGTCTGGTCAAGGCATCTAAAATGGCTGCTGTGCATGACAAAATTGTGGCATTGGAAAAAAGGCAAGATGGCGCAGACAATGTTTATCAATACGGATTAATTTATAACAATTTTTTTTAACAAAATATTTACTCGCAGTGACAAAATGGCGGTCAACACTTCCTGATTTCCTTCGAATCGAACGTTAACAGACGTCACGCAGCAACAAAAAAAAACGCTCACGCGCAGCCGCTGGAAGACATGTATCAACATATATGAGCCTCCTCAGCCACCCTCAGAAAACATAAAGGGTCAGGATACGTCTCCCGTACCCCCTTATACCCTGTAATTTAATTAAAACGAAATACAAAATGGCGAATTCCGGTTTCGCTACCTGTTCGTGAACCGGAAAGTGCTTCTACCGTGAAAAATAAAAATAAAAATTGCCACGGGACCCTTTATTAACCCCAACATCATTCCTAGTGGGTCAAGAGGAGTCTACCTTGCCCCCTTTCATTAAATTCCCCCTTTGTTTTTCTCCTCCTCTTTTCTCTCGATCCTACCGAGAGACAAGATGGCGGACGCTCCGGACTGTTTAGAATGTTGACAGACACCGGAGAGCCAATCAGCTTCGCTTCGCAAAGCTCAGTTTCGCGACAAGTACGCGAACTGGAGCGCTATCCGGGACGCTGTCACAGATATATCTGTTTTTTAAAACGTTAATTTCTCAATATCCACTGGAGCACATATATTGAGACCCAGACAAGGCACATCGGGCTAACAGTCCCTACAATTTCGCCAAGTTTTGTGTAAATCCATTCAGCCGTTCGAGCTAAAAGTGAGGCCAAACGCCCTATGGAAAAATAAATGGGAAAAACGCGTTTTGGGACCCCCCTTTTTTCTCGGCCCCCCCTTGACGAAACCCCCCCAAATTTTCAGGGGCTGATCAGAAACAAAATGTGCCATTTTCCTGACAATTTAAGCCGATTCTGTCCACAAACGCCAAAGTTATTAGACATAGAATTTTCAAAAGTTCCATAGAGAAAAAATCCTAACTATATATAGCTACTGGCGACCGCCAGTAGGTAATATATATATATATATATATATATATATATATATATATATTCACTGAAAAAACCATAGGTTTCACACCAGTTATAGTTAGGAATTAGCATTTAAAAAACCTATTAAATTCACTGAAAAAACCATAGGTTTCACACCAGTTATAGTTAGCTGGAAATTTTACTGATATAAAACCATTGAAATTCCCACGTTATAGTTAGATGGACTCACTATAACTTGCGCGTGCAATGCACTGCTGATGACATCACATATTACATCACTCATGACATGGTCAGTGACATCACTCATGACATCACTGATGACACCATCCAGTGAATGTGTGTCTTTCTGAAAAATAAATATATTTTATATATGTATATGTAAAAGTTGATGGAAGAATAAATGTTTAAATAAGTGTCTAAATGGATGGTTTTTAAAAATTGATTGGTTAACTGGCTTAATAAGACATCATCAGCAGTGCATTGCACGCGCAAGTTATAGTGAGTCCATCTAACTATAACGTGGGAATTTCAATGGTTTTATATCAGTAAAATTTCCAGCTAACTATAACTGGTGTGAAACCTATGGTTTTTTCAGTGAATTTAATAGGTTTTATAAATGCTAATTCCTAACTATAACTGGTGTGAAACCTATGGTTTTTTCAGTGAATTTCATAGGTTTTTTAAATGCTAATTCCTAACTATAACTGGTGTGAAACCTATGGTTTTTTCAGTGAATTTCATAGGTTTTTTAAATGCTAATTCCTTTGTATATCGAGTTTCTAACCTTTTTTTTTTTTTTACAATTTGCTGTTTTTTTTTAAGTATTCATTTTTTTTATATAATTTTTTTCTTTTGCGCTCTGGGTGCGCGCTCCGGGAAGCTTTCAGCTAAGCTCTCCGGTAAGCTTTTCCGAGAGCTCATCTGAAAGCGCACCCAGAGCGCAACTGTCGTTCGTGAAAAAAAATATGAATGAAAAGTTAATAATAATGCAAAACATTTCGTACCATACAAATAAAATTTGTTTTTTTTAATAAGGAAAATGATTATGCATTTCTATAAAAGATTGATGACGTCACTTCGGCGCGCAACGTAAGTGCCCTCGGAAGCGCCTACGTTCGCGGCGCATAAACGCACGCAAAAGCGCCTACGATCGCGCCACGTTTGCGCCCCGGAAGCGCCTACGATCGCGCTGCGTAAACGCACCGGAAGTGCTCCGGAGCGCGCAGCGTAAACGCGTCGGGTCATGTGACCCTAAAATAACACTTTTCATTGGTTGCTAACAGTTTTTTTTTACAATGAATGAAATCCCCACCCATTTCCTTCACTTCTTCTTTCACTTTTGTGACTGAAAGACCTGCCTTTTTTGCTGCTCCATATTCCTGGATTCATCATGGCTGCCAGACCATCCAGCAGTGAAGATGACTCCAATGATTTCATTGATGAAGAGCCTCCTCAGCCGAAGGTCAAAGAACATTTCATCTGGAAATTTTTTAAGTTTCCAGCAGACCAGAAGAAGGTGAATGCACCAAAAGTAGAGTGCAGGATCTGCAAACAGGTCCTGTCACGGGGTAACCCCCCAAAAAAATACTCTTTTGGCAACTTCACCATGATTCGCCATGTGGAGAGGAGGCACCCCCAGAATTTTGCCCGGGAAAGTGTCAGGGCTCTGGCACAAGAGGTTCCCAGAGATGGGGCCTCTACATCAACAGGAGGAGCAACTTCTTCTGGAAGAGAACAATCACAGGAGCAGGTAGCAAACATACAACCTGCATTTAACCATGGGGTCGTCAAATGCAGATACTGCAATCAACTCCTCACGTATGGGGAGCAAAGTGTCCTGCTCATGGTTCGAGCATTGGAGAACCATCGCTGCCCTTCCCACCCCTAATTTTTTTCTTTTCTTTTTGCTCCTGTTGAGCAGTTTCCATTCCCTGTTTTTGTTCCTGTTCAGTTAAAAGAAGAAAACCAAAAGTTCTTTTCAGAACTACCTCCAATTCTCATCAAAGAGCTATATTCTTAAAAAATGAAGAGTAAGTGAAATATAGTGCATTGATAATTGAAAGGAGAATGAGTAAGAAAGAACAGAAAGGTATGAGAGGTGAAAGGAAGTGAAGTAGGAGGAATGAAAGAAGGTGAGTGTTAGAAAAGAAAGTTATGACACAGTGAATAAACTGGAGGCCTCATTTCTGAAAAGTGACGCATCGCTACGTGAAAACAGCGATGCGTCACTTTTCTGGACGCACTCCTTATGACATTCCAGATATGTCATATTTAATATATGACTAATCAATTCGCAAGGAGTTACAGATATGTCAGTATTTCTGACATATCTGTAAACACAAAAGTAACGCATTGCAGGAGTGCGTCACAAAAGTGACGCAACTCCAGTAATGTGTCCTTTCACATGGAAAAAGCACCATGTGAAAGGTTTGCTGTGAAGCAGGCGCAAGATTTTGGCGCAACAGCATCCTAAAAGTGACGCACTGCGTCATTATTACCAAGCTTTTTGCAAGGAACACCCCCTCTGCATGCATTATACCTGACACTATTTTTTAAAAAGTGACGCATCTAGGTACATGGGTCACTTTTTAAAACTCTGCGCCATATTGTATCTGCATCAGGTATAATGTATGCAGAGGGGGCAATCCCTCGCAAAAAGCTTGGTAATAACGACGTACTGAAATCTATGAGATTTCTCTGCGTCACTTTTAGGATGCTGTTGCGTCAAAATCTTGCGCCGGCCTCGCATCACTTTTATGTTTACAGATATGTCAGAAATACTCACGTATCTGTAACTCCTTGCAACATGATTCGTCATACATTAAATATGACACATCTGGAATGTCATAAGGACTGTGGACAGAAAAGTGACACATCACACCAGCAGTGTAATAAAATGTGCCTTGTTGCACTATATTTAAAGGATGCAACAGCATCCTAAAAGTGACGCAGTGAAATCTCAAACATTTCACTGCGTCGCTATTACAAAGCTTTTAGTGGGGGAACACCCCCTCTGCATGCATTATACCTCACGCAGATATAATGTGGCGCTTGATTTTAAAAAGTGACCCATCTACCTAGATACGTCACTTTTTAAATATAACGCAACGAGGCACATTTTTTTACACCACTGGTGCGATGCGTCACTTTTCTGTGCGCACTCCTTATGACATTCCAAGTAACGCATTGCTGGAGTGCATCACAAAAGTGACGCAACTCCAGTAATGTGTCTTTTCAAATGGGGAAAGCAGCATGTGAAAGGTCTTGCCTCAGTCTAACACCTGCTGTAAAGCAGGCACAAGATTTTGACGCAACAGCATCCTAAAACTGACGCAGTGAAATCTCAAAGATTTCACTGCGTCGCTATTACAAAGCTTTTTGCGGGAGAACACCCCCTCTGCATGCATTATACCTGACGCTATTTTTAAAAAGTGACGCATCTAGGTACATGGGTCACTTTTTAAAACTCTGCGCCACATTATATCTGCGTCAGGTATAATGTATGCAAAGGGGGCATTCCCCCGCAAAAAGCTTGGTAATAACGACGTACTGAAATCTATAAGATTTCTCTGCGTCACTTTTAGGATGCTGTTGCGTCAAAATCTTGCACCTGCCTCGCATCACTTTTATGTTTACAGATATGTCAGAAATACTGACGTATCTGTAACTCCTTGCAACATGATTCGTCATACATTAAATATGACACATCTGGAATGTCATAAGGAGTGCGCACAGAAAAGTGACGCATAACACCAGCAGTGTAATAAAATGTGCCTCGTTGCACTATATTTAAAAAGTGACGCATCTAGAGAGATGCGTCACTTTTTAAATATTGCATAACAATGCGCATTTTTTTACACCGCTGGTGCGTCACAAAAATTGACGCACAGGAGGCGCAAAACTAACAGCGCAAGGCCTTCATAAATATGGTCCTGGATTTTCCCCGTGCTTCGCCGGTGTGCGTACCATGCGCTTCCCCCGCGCAAAACGAAATTTTTTTTTAATGCCCTGCAGGACCCTATTTTAGTCCCTACATCAAACCTAGGGGGTCAGAGGGGGTCTACTC
The DNA here is from genome assembly GCF_964263255.1 of Lissotriton vulgaris. Taxonomy (NCBI): domain Eukaryota; kingdom Metazoa; phylum Chordata; class Amphibia; order Caudata; family Salamandridae; genus Lissotriton; species Lissotriton vulgaris. The sequence continues at coordinate 1,032,788,344 of NC_141696.1, read as the reverse complement.
TTCCCCCTTATGGTCATTTGCCCCTTTTTTTTTCAAACCCCTTGTGTCTCGATTTTACCGAGACACAAGATGGCGGCCGCTCCAGACTGTTTAGAATGTTTACAGACACCCAAGAGCCAATCAGCTTTCTGCGCGCAAGTCGCGTGTCGCGCCGGGAGCGCACTCAAGTGCGCGCACCGGAGAGCGCCTATAGATATATATATTTTTTTGAACCTAAATTACTCAAAATCCACTGGAGCACATATCTTGAGACATAGCAAAGGCACATCGGGCTACCAGTCCCTACAATTTTGCCAAGTTTGGTGTAAATCCATTCAGCCGTTCGGGCTAAAAGTGAAATTGACCGCCCTATGGAAATTAACATGGGGAAAATGCGTTTTGGGACCCCCCTTTTATCTCGGCCCCCGCATGACGTATCCCCCCCAAACTTTCAGGGAAGGACCGGAGCTTCGCGAGGCCATTTTCAGGAAATTTTCAGGCAGATTCGTCAACCGGTGCCAAAGTTATTCCAAATAGAATTTTGAGATTTAACATTGAAAAAAATCCTAACTATAACTATCTACTGGCGACCGCCAGTAGGTAATATATATATATGTATATATATATATATATTTCCTACTAACGCCAAAGTTATTAGACATAGAATTTTCAAAAGTTCCATAGAGAAAAAATCCTAACTATATATAGCTACTGGCGACCGCCAGTAGGTAATATATATATATATATATATATATATATATATATATATATATATATATATATATATATATATATATATATATATATATATATATATATATATATATATATATATATATATATATATGTATATATATATATATATTTCCTACTGGGTGTAGCCAGTAGCTATATATAGTTAGGACCTAGTTTCCATAAGAAATCTCCAACATTCTATTGGGAATAACTTTGGCGCTGGTTGATGAATCTTTGCAAATTTCTTAAAGAAGATGGCTCGCTCCGCCCCTCTCCTTCCCTGAAAGTTTGGGGGGGATTAGTCAAGTGGGGGCTGAGAAAAAAGGGGGGTCCCAAAACGTGTTTTCCCCATGTTAATTTCAATAGGACATTTAGACACGGCTACAGCTTGAACCACTGAAGGGAATTACACCAAACTTGTCAAAATGGTAGTGTCTGGTACGCAGATCACGCTTTTGGTTAATAGTGTAAATCCCTCCAGTAGTTCCTTGAGAAAATCAAAAGAGAAATAAATTATATATCTGTAAGCGTGCACCGTGCGCGCACCCCGTGATTATTTGGGTAAAAACAATTCGGGGGGGCCTTGGGGGGCTTCTCTCTTTTATTTTAATCTTTTAATTTTAATATTGAGGGTGCCCACCCCTCGTTTTTCCCCCTGAGATCACCGCCGCGGCCCGAGCCGCCACAAGATGGCCGCCGCCTGGTTGTGGGCAGGGCCGGGAGGACCTGGTTTCTGCTTCCCCCTGCATGGGGGAAGCCTTCAATGTGCCTGCCCAGTCTCCCGTGCCGAGTAGGAGACCGGGTGATGTTGCCGGCTGGTGCCGGGCTCCCATGTGCTGAGGGAGCCCCGGGAAAACTGCAAGTGAACGCGCACAGGGAATTGGAAAAAAACAACTTGCAGAAATAAACATGCACACTGCCTCAGCAGAGTAAAACGCAACCCATACACCAGCAATCAGGTGTCCCGGCGGGGCAGAGCCTCGTTAAAACAATATGCCCACCCCAAGGGCTCATGCGGACGCCTTAAAAGGTTCAAGTGGTTTTTAATCTGCAGAGTCCCACAGGCATTGGGGATGCGCGAGGGGCCAGTGCGTACTCAGTAACTGCTGAGGGATGAGCCGGCGTAATTATGGGACTGCATGAGCTCTCCGTGCTCAGCTGTGCAGGAAAGGTCATGTTATCCCCAGGCAGCGTTTTTGGTTGTCTTTTAGGTCATTTTTAGCTAGTCTTGGGTGTATATTATTCCGTATTTTTTTCTGTGCATCTAGTGGTATTCTGTCTAACTCTCTTCTCAACAAATACAAACTTTTCCACTAATTACGGCAATGTGGTTTGACATACACTAAATCTGTCTGGCATGAATATCGCACACACCAACAATTATAATAGTGTGATTTTATATGCACTAAATATGAATGACACGTACATAGCACACACACAATCCAGATTGCCTTCTGAGGATTAAATTATAGTAGTACGGTGAGTGAGATGTAGAGGTTTTGCAGTTGTGACTGCACACCTTTTGCAGAGGTGTCCTCGGTCATCATCCAGTCTACTGATCTATTGTTCCACCAACAAAGTTTTAGAAATGTTTCCACAATACGACAGAGAGGATCAGGAAGGAAGTGCCTGGAGGCCTGCACTGCAGGGCTGCTTGTGCCACTGGGCACTGTAGAGCCCTGCAGCACAGGGCAAAGTGTAGCTGCTGTGCCCTGTATCACACGAGGAGCAGCCACATGTGAACTTATCTATAAGATCACATATCACTGCGCATCAATCACTGTTAGAAAAGTCACACATCAAAGATTGTTGTGCATCTCATAATGTTGGGGACTGTGGCTGTTTAATATTGGCGAGTATGTGAAACAAACAGGTGTGGAGGGGAAAGCTTTCCTGCAATGAGAATTGGTGAAAACCTCATGAGAAGTGGTTATTTGATGTTTTCTAAACTTTGTGAACGGAGAATCCAAAACATGTACAAGCAAACAGGAGATAATCCACATCTTATTCACAGAAACAAAAATATATACTTAGAACTACGCAACTGTATTTATTTAAAAATCATAATATGCTCAAGCCAGCCCAAAAACCTAATGTATTACTTTGCAACTGGAGTTTCACCATGACAGAACATAGTACTACTTTCACCTATTGTTTATATTTTCTGTTTACCAGCTTATTCTCATATATGTGTATGTATATTTATAATGTACATAATATATATGAGTGTGTATATATATTACCTACTGGCGGTAGCCAGTAGGTATATATAGTTAGGACCTAGTTTCCATAGGAAATCCGCAACATTCTATTGGGAATAACTTTGGCGCTGGTTGATGAATCTTCCAAAATTTCTCAAAGAAGATGGCCCGCTCCTTCCCTGAAAGTTTGGGGGGGATTTGTCAAGCGGGGGCCGAGATAAAAGGGGGGGTCCCAAAACATGTTTTCCCCATGTCAATTTACCTGAACATAGGTTTCAGGCCTTATATAGTTAGGAATTAGCATTTAAAAAACCTTTGAAATTCACTGAAAAAACCATAGGTTTTAGGCCCTATATCGTTAGGAATTAGCATTTAAAAAACCTTGAAAATTCACTGAAAAAACCATAGGTTTCAGGCCTTATATAGTTAGGAATTAACATATAAAAAACCATTGAAATTCCTCCTATATAGTTAGTTGGACTAACTTTATATGGCGCACCCGCAATCCACTGCTGATGATGTCACATATTACATCATTCATGACATGGTCAGTGACATCACTGATGACATCACTGATGACATCTCATTTGACATCACTGATGACATCACTGAGTACATCATTCATGTGATAATACGATGCACCTCCTCACACTCTAATATAACCTTTAATACACCCAGTGTTAAATACAGACTACCATTCTTGCAACTATTGGCACACCAATACCAGTTACTACATAGGCACTCACTGATTCCTAGGTCTACTCACACATCCACTCATTCACCGATACAATCACTCATACATACAGTCACTCATCAATGCAACACTATCATATGCACTCATACACCTATGCAGACACTCACACACTGCCACTCATCCATGGAGTTACTCACACACCTAGTCAGTCATGAAAGAATTAATCACACTTCCATTTCCTCATCTATATAGTTATACACACAACACCTTACTTATTCAAACATATACTAACACAGACTTACTCTCTTATACAATCACTGATACAAGTACACATTGATCTGCACAAAGTCACACACCTCCCAGCCAGCCACACACACACTCAGTCTCCCATACAAATATTTGGGCAACCAATCAATAACCCATATAGCCACTCATATAGCTACTGATCAACGCATGCAGCAGCTTACACAACAACAGACATACTGATGCACACATTCACAGTTTAGTCACTAACCTATGCATTCAGTAAGACACATTTAATCACTCACTCATACAGTCAGTCACGCACCTACTAAATCCTTCATCCAGACACATATACATCCACGCATTCTTCAATATGTAAAACATATTTAAACTTTACTGAAACACACAGTCACTGGATGATGTCATCAGTGATGTCAAATGAGATGTCATCAGTGATGTCATCAGTGATGTCATTTGAGATGTCATCAGTGATGTCACTGACCATGTCACGAATGATGTAATATGTGACATCATCAGCAGTGGATTGCGGGTGCGCCATATATAGTTAGTCCAACTAACTATATCGGAGGAATTTCAATGGTTTTTTATATGTTAATTCCTAACTATATAAGGCCTGAAACCTATAGTTTTTTCAGTGAATTTTCAAGGTTTTTTGAATGCTAATTCCTAACTATATAAGGCCTAAAACCTATGGTTTTTTCAGTGAATATATATATATATATATATATATATATATATATATATATATATATATATATATATATATATATATATATATATATATATATATATATATATATATATATATATATATATATATATATATATATATATATATATATATATATATATATATATATATATATATATATATATATATATTCACTGAAAAAACCATAGGTTATAGACCATATATAGTTAGGGATTAGCATTTAAAAAACCTTATTTTATTTGCACAAAACCATTGAAATTCCATATATAGTTAGTTGCACTAACTATATATCGCGGACCCGCAATCCACTGCTAATGATGTCACATATTACATCATTCATGACATGGTCAGTGACATCACTGATGACATCACTGATGACATCTCAAATGACATCACTGATGACATCACTGATGACATCTCAAATGACATCACTGATGACATCACTGACATCTCATTTGACATTACTGATTACATCACTGATGATATCATTTATGTGATAATACATCTTCAGACTCTAATATAACCTTTGATACACTCAGTGTAAACAGGCACTCACAGACTGTCACACATCCATGGAGTTACTCACACACCTATTCAGTCATGCAAAGAATCAATCACATCTCCATTTCCTTAACTATACAGTTATACACACCTTACTTATTCAAACATATACTAACACATATTTACTCTCTTATACAATCCTTGATACAAGTTCACAATGATTCATACAGCCACTCTCACATTCACTGACTCTTATGTTCAGTTATTTATATATGTCAACTCTCACATGGAGTGTGCTTTACATATGTACTTACTTTGACATGTAGAACTGAGATATCCATTCACTCACCAATATACTCATGCACACAGTCAACTGTCCATACAGCTGTTTCTACATGCACTTTTGAACCCATACACCTAGGGAATCAACCGCTCACACATCTATGCACAGAGTTATACACCTCCCAGCCACCCACACACACACTCAGTCTCCCATACAAATACTTGGGCAACCATTCAATAACCCATATAGTTACTGATATAGCTACTGATTTAAACATGCAGCAGTTTACAGAAGAACATAAATATTGATTGCCAAATTAAGACACTTTAATCACTAACCCATGCACTCAGTGAGACACATTTAATCATTCTCTCATACAGTCAGTCATGCACCTACTAAATCCTTCATCCAGACACTTATACATCCACTCATTCTTCAATATGTAAGACATATTTTAACTTTACAGAAACATACAGTCACTGGGTGTTGTCATCAGTGATGTCATCAGTGATGTCACTGACCATGTCATGAATGATGTAATATGTGACATCATTAGCAGTGGATTGCGGGTCCGCGATATATAGTTAGTGCAACTAACTATATATGGAATTTCAATGGTTTTGTGCAAATAAAATAAGGTTTTTTAAATGCTAATCCCTAACTATATATGGTCTATAACCTATGGTTTTTTCAGTGAATTTTCAAGGTTTTGTAAATGCAAATTCCTAACTATATATGGTCTATAACCTATGGTTTTTTCTGTGAATTTCATTGGTTTTTTAAAAGCTAATATCTATAGCTGTAAAATATATTCTTTATTAAGTGACGTATCACGTAGCCCGTGAGACGCCTCATGATGCATCGCATAACCGTGACGTATCGTCTCTGCAGCGCAAACCAAACCCAAAACGTAAGCGCGCCAGAACACGCTTAAAGATATATATATATTTTTTAACCTTAATTAGACAAAATCCACACGTGCACATATCACAAACGTTCAAAAAACACAATATGTCGGACTCCCGTTACGCTGCCGGTTAGCTGCCCGGTTAACGTACCAGGAAGCACCTTTACCGCGAAAATCGCAAATTTTTTTTTTTCACCCCCCAGGGAACTTTAATAGCCCCCTCATCAATCCTAGGGGTTCAGGAGGGGTCTGCCTTACCCCTTTCATTCATTTACACCTTTTTTTTTCCCACCTCTTGTCTCTCGATCCCACAGAGAGACAAGATGGCGGCCGCTCCAGACTGTTTACAATGATAACAGCCAATCAGCTTCTCCTCAGACTCCCGTTACACTGCCGATTAGCTTCCCGGTAGCTTCCCGGTAGCTGCCCGGTTAGCTGCCCAGTTCGCGTACCAAGACGCGTCTCTACGGCGAAAAAATCGGATTTTTTTGTTTGTTTTTTTTTGGCCCCACGTGGTTTTATAATATCCCCCTCATAAATCCTAGGGGGTCAGAAGGGGTCTACCTTGCCCTCTTTCCTTCATTTCCCCCTTTGTTTTGGCCTCCTCTTGTCTCTCGATCCTACCGAGAGACAAGATGGCGGCCGCTCCGGACTGTTTACAATATTGACAGCCAATCAGCTACTCCTCAGACTCCCGTTACACTGCCGGTTAGCTTCCCGGTTAGCTGCCCGGTTAGCTGCCCGGTTCGCGTACCAAGACGCGTCTCTACGGCGAAAAAATCTGATTTTTTTTTTGGGTTACACTGCCGGTTAGCTTCCCGGTTAGCTGCCCGGTTAGCTGCCCGGTTCGCGAACCAAGACGCGTCTCTACGGCGAAAAAATCGGATTTTTTTTTTTTTTTTGGTTACACTGACGGTTAGCTTCCCGGTTAGCTGCCCGGTTAGCTGCCCGGTTCGCGAACCAAGACGCGTCTCTACGGCGAAAAAATCGGATGTTTTTTTTTTTTTTTTTGGGCCCGGCGTGGCTCTATAATATCCCCCTCATCAATCCCAGGGGGTCAGGAGGGGTCTACCTTGCCCCCTTTCCTTCATTTCCCCCTTTGTTTTGGCCTCCTCTTGTCTCTCGATCCTACCGAGAGACAAGATGGCGGCCGCACCGGACTGTTTAGAATGTTGACAGACACCGGAGAGCCAATCAGCTTCGCTTTGCAAAGTTCCGATACGCGAAAAGTTCGCGAACCGGAGCGCTGCCCGGAGCGCTGTTACAGATATATATCTTGATTTAAACGTTAATTTCTCAAAATCCACTGAAGCACATATATTGAGACCTAGCAAAGGCACATCGGGCTAACAGTCCCTACAATTTTGCCAAGTTTCGTGGAAATCCATTCAGCCGTTCGGGCTAAAAGTGAGTCCAACCGCCCTATGGAAATTAACATGGGAAAAACGCGTTTTGGGACCCCCCTTTTTTCTCGGCCCCCCCTTGACGAACCCCCCCCAAATTTTCAGGAGCTGCTCAGAAACAAAATGTGCCATTTTCCTGAAAATTTCAGCCGATTCCGTCCACAAACGCCAAAGTTATTAGACATAGAATTTTCAAAAGTCTCATAGGAAAAAAATCCTAACTATATATACCTACTGGCTATCGCCAGTAGGTAATATATATATATATATATATATATATATATGGTTCCAATCCAGTTTCTTCAAATATAAAGCAGGCACCGACTCCGTGGGTTGAGAATCAAAGGTTAATGCATACCAAAACGACCAGACGCATTTTGGTGGACAAGACCGTCTTGTTCACTACATCTGTGTTCACCAAAGAAGTAAGCAGTTTTATAGTCATGCAGAGTAACTACAAGGGGGTCAGGTGGGTTGCCAGGGCAACCTGTGAGATGGGGATAGACATGGAAAAGTTTGTGTTACTTTGTCATTGTAGTGACATTAAAAGACATGTAAAAGTGAAAACATTGAAATGTTTTCACAATACTTTCACAATACTTTCACAATACTTGCTAGTGTTATTCACGATCATACATAATACTTTATTCTTGAAAATTGTTTTTACATATAGCATTCGCCCCCCTCACGTGGCAGTTTTGGCCGCCTGTGTGGTAATTGACATAAACAAAGTATTGCGGTACCTCAGCTATAACTTGTGCTGTGCGCGCCACTCTGTAACATCACCATGTGTAGGTGAGTTTGTGGTAAATAAAATTACCGGGACTATTTTTCCATACATTAATAACAATAAGAATAGCTCATAAAATGAGAGGCAGAGTCCGTGGTATCTGAGTCATACGGGCTTTAATTAAGATGACTCGAGTCACTGAGAATCGGGTTCCATCACCACTAAGGTTCAGGAAGGGATATCTAACGTTTTATGACCATCACACATTATATATAGTAAAACCATACAATTGCAGTGAATACAGTAGGCGTAACAAATGAAAAGAGAGAGCGATAAGAACATATGAGCGTAAAAAGGGGCATGTAAGGAGGCGTACACAGGAGTGTGCACTTGATGAGTCATAGAAGTGTCATAGGTGGGTGGATGCATAGAGAAAGTCTGCAGGGTCAGCAGAAACCTCTACCCTACATGTGCGCGCAACTGAACATGACGTGAGATTGACGTGTAACCGGGGAGAGCTGGGGGGTTGACTTTAGCACTAGTAGAGGAGTCTGAAGTCTGGGATGTCAGAACGACCTGTACCTTTGGCATATCTGATATCTTGTGTTTGGAGGATGTAGTGTCTGAAGTAAAGGTCTCTCGAGCAGAGGCCGTTCATCACTGAATGCTAGTGGGTGCATATATTTCTTCGTGCAATGCGCAGGGGCCATGGGCCTACTATGGCAACGGGTTCAGTAAATCACTTGCATGGAGACAGGAAGGCTAGGCCCTATGCTCTGCAGGCGGAAATATGTTTACCTATTTCACTAGACTGGAATGTGTTTTTGCGGAGGCTGAGCAGATAACTGTAGGCAAAATACCGTCTTGGCAGGCAGGCCAGGCCGGGCACCGCTCGGCTGGGCAGGGAGTAAGGTAGAGGTCAGGGATGCATACCTAAGCCGCAGCTTTCAGAGACAGAAGAGGCTCGGAGCCCGAATTCAGGGCCTGGCTCTGTTGAGGCACAAAAACGAGTGTTTTGCGATATCTAAACGTGTACCATGTAAATGCATTGGAAACGTAGGCCTCAGTGCAGAATTAACATTACATACATGGAAGGCCTAATAACTGACATGCTAACATTAGACGGAAATGCAGGGGCATTATTATGACAGGCACGGGAAGGGAATTACATGATAACAGGGACATACATGGGGCATAGGTACATGGATAGGGTGCGAGGGGGGGACACACTGACTACCTAAAAATTCCTGTTTCCTCAAGTTACATGTCTGTTTGTGCATGTGTCGTCATTTGTAGCTAAATCCTTGTGCGCCCGATAGTACCCGTACCCCATGGATTATTGAATTTAACAATACCGGGCGTGGGGCGCACATTTGGCATTTGTTGATGTCCCTGATGTGCCGAAGTTGCATAGGTGTGAAAAGCGACTACGGGGCCTCATGGATGGGCTCCACCGATCGTTTCTGTGTGCTTTTTGTAATTTCCTCGCTGAGCTGTGTAACTATATTCGTGGATCCACTGGATTTTTATATTGCGGAAACCCGTGTATGTCGGTTGGTTTGTGTGAGCAAGATACATGTATATTTGGGTAAAGGCGATCGCGTGGCAAATGCCATGTCTTCATGCCTTATTGAGCGTCACTATGTGTGTGAACAAGTGGGTTCTTAATGTATCTATTTGCCCCAGTGGGCATTTTGTCATGTACCTTGAGCGTCGGATTCTTATTACAGTGAATATAACTGCTCGGTGTGAGAGTTCACGTGGCTTATCTCCAAAATGTAATGTCAACTTCCCGCTTATGTGTGCATCTGATATGGCGGTTTTACAGAGAGGTGGGCATTAGTGTATGTGAATGCTGGCGATTAATGTTGTGATCGTGATCTACTGCCTGGCTAGTGATTTGTGTGGTGTGGTGAGTGTGTGGTTTTTATGTACAGGGTAAAGTGGTGTTTGTGTATTTACAAGAAGATGGTGAAACGAGATGTTACAGTAGAGAGGGTTACCATTTACAGTGGAGCACGAAGAGGCATGTAAGTTATGCCCTAAGGGATTTGAAGTTGTTAAAGGTGTACGCTAAGAGCTTCACCCGCATTATGTCCATTTGGGATTTTACAAACAAGCATGATCATATATTTCTACTCTAATCTTCGTAGGGTTTGTAGTCCGGTTGTTTTCTGATATCACTTTTGTTGTGTTCACTAGTCAGTGATTCCTGGGCACTTGCTAACCAAAGAGAAAAACGTCCTTAGAAGCAAAGGTTTCCACTTTTGCACCACATCCGGTTCGTCTTACTGCACACTATCACAAAGTGCACTATTGAAATGTAAATCCAATATGGCAACACCCTTTTGCCCTTGGATGCTAGTGTTGTGCCAGCCAGGGCTGTGCTTATGGAAATAAGCAGTCCCCTCCTTCTCAACTGCACCAAACTGGGATATTGTTCAGCTGGCTACAGAGGGCACAGGGGTCAAATGCCTCATTTCCCCAGCTCTCCCTATACAACTACCTAGGGGTCATTACAATGGTGGTGCTTGGGACTGCCCGCCTGTATGTCGGCGGTCCCGCAAGTAAAATCCAGATGCCACTGTGGCATCTTGCACCTTTATTATTGCGGAGGGTGCAGATGGCTGCAGCATCTGCCGCAATGTTACAAATGTATGTAGTGCGTTTCCCTGCACTACGTGGCAGGCACCACACATTGCCTGCCATTTAGTGCATGGAAATGTAGGGTGGAGGCATAGGTAACACCACCTCCCCCAACACAAGGTGGGTCAGCAACGGGCCCCCGAATGCAATCTCCACCAGCCTTTCGATGGCGGTTTACCCGGCACGGAAAGGCCAGCTGTGGCCAGCATCAAAATCTGGCAGACAGTGCCTGCTAGGCACCGCCACCGTTTTAGGCATGCTGACTGCTCCTCCAGGCAATCAGTACGGAAGCGTGGTGGGCGGTCTTTGCATCCACAGTGTTCAGAAAGCGATACCCCCGCCATCGTAATTTGGCGGGGGAAAATTGCTTCCAGATGGTGGGGTGCCCGCCACTGCAATGCTGGCGGTGGTGGGCCTTCTGCCATCGTAATGAGCTCCTTGGTTTGGTCAGGACTCTACCAGGTTCTTTTTAAAATAATTAAATTCATGTACCCGCACCAGTTTCCCTTCCTGAGCTGAGGGGAATTATGTACCTCCTATTCCACCAAGAAGGCCTGAGCCATATTTTCTGATCTGGGAGCAGCTTTCACATCTCCTTAGGGAGAAGCACTGACAGGGGCCAGTTGCAGGGAGGTTAATGCTTAATAGTCTACTGTAGGTTCAGGCAGTGAAAGTATATCTTTTTAAAAGTTACCTTTTTTAAATATTGTTTATCAAACTTCACAAGTAATTTGGATTTGTATTAAATATTTTAAAAATAGTGGTTTAATTATTTCGGTAGCTTGTTCCAAACAAAAGTTATCAAAATTATAAATTTATATGAAAATGATGTTTTCTAATAAACATAGCTACAGCTCTTCACACTGAAAATAACTTTTGTTGACTAGCTTCTTTAGGTGCAAGCCAGCAATAAATTTTAATATGTACTACATTTAAAGACTAAGAACCCTTCCTTATGGGCTACAAGGACTATTTTAGGGTGACTTATTTAATATTTAAAAGTAAGGTTATTTTCTTTCAGAAGGGATTATGTAGATAGGATTACTCCGTGGTTTGAAAGCTGAAGCAGACAAGCTACAAGGGTAGGCCTGCAGTCATGTTTTCTTTGTCTGCCTAGTCCATATCACAACATGTCCTGCAGTCCACAGGTGACAGTTTGCTTTTCCTTGCCAGAGGTAAGGGCATATACCCTAGGGATTATACAGTTGTACCGCAGTGTACAAACTTGAAAAACAAGCACTACCAATCAACAGAAATGCCTGTCAATATTTTAGATAAAGCAGTACAGGATATTTCTATTCTAGTGATGTGTATCTTCATGCCCTCTGAGAATGGGATTTAAAGCACCCCACTCACAAAAGTCCCTAAATGTTTTTGAGAATGCACACAATGTGTTCTCAATCAAACACTGTCAAAAATGTAACAATTATCCGCTGTTCTTCATACCAATTAGAAAGGATCACTTCCGATTGCAAATGTTTAGGTACCTGCATATGAGGTCCTCGAAATGTGCAATGACCAATGTAAATGTTTTCTATTTAGGTCCATTCGATATGTTTTACCTTTAAATTGCATTCTACAAACCGATAGTAGAAGCATGCTTTCCTATTATGCGTATTTTAATATCCCATTCGTGTTTCAAACATAAATCAACTACATCATATAAGAAAAAGCATTTAGGTTTGAACCACTTTGAGCAGATGTTCAAATTGTAAAGTGATATGTATTGATATTGTTGTTGTCGTGCAGCATAACTCGTACATTACAGGGGATTTAAGGTCTTGCAATTTAATCATAACGTGAATGTGCCAGTGAATATCTATCTATCTATCTATCTATCTATCTATCTATCTATCTATCTATCTATCTATCTATCTATCTATCTATCTATCTATCTATCTATCTATCTATCTATCTATCTATCTATCTATCTATCTATCTCTATATATGTCTGTGTATATCTGCTTATACATATTCATGTATATAAATAAATGACACATATATACATATATACTTACCTACACTTACATATATATATATATATATATATATATATATATATATATATATATATATATATATATATATATATATATATAGTTATATATACATATGTATGTGTGTATGTATACTTATATGCCAAGATAGATAGATAGATAGATAGATAGATAGATAGATAGATAGATAGATAGATAGATAGATAGATAGATAGATAGATAGATAGATAGATAGATAGATAGATAGATAGATAGATAGATAGATAGATAGATAGATAGATAGTGTCACATTTATAATTGTCATTGAGTTTGGAGATAAAATGCCTGTTAAATTGTTTTCTTGATCTATGCAAACTAAGGTTTCAGAAGCACACGCTTGGCATGTGGCAATATATTTCCTAATGAAACAATTTTCGTTTGGGAATTTCGTGAATATAACTTGATGTTCTATTCAGCTCTTTGCCCCCGTTGTTGTTAGCGCTGCTTTTTGTAATAAGCTTGTCATCTTTTGGTGATATAGTGTGACTTCCAGGAAATGACAGGTTTCTGAAATGTAAATTATTACATGCCACATCTGTAGTGTCTTGATGACATAGATCCACAATATACTGCATGGCATGCATACTTGGGGAATTACTTTTTCCTGCAGTCATTTCTGAGCCTGTCACGTCCTTTTATTTGTTGACCCAAACTCTGAATTATCACATTTGGTCTATGGCCAACTACTGAAATTAGTAGAAACATCAAAAGTGTACTAACCGCTTGTCCTGCCTAATTTATGATAATATTTCCAGAAGCGAAAGTGCCTTTTCCAAATGGATTGATATATTCTCTTTCATCTTTTGATTCCATGAAAATACTCTTTGTTATACCTTGCAAAAGGCATGGCCATGTACATAACAGTGTACTGTAGAACAATGGATGTGGCACCATTTAGAGAAAAATCTTACAAAGGCATGTTTTCTTTGTGGAGCTCAGGCAAGGTGCACACAACATCGAACTAGGTACAGAATGCTAACGACACCTGAGGACTAGGAAACGTATAAGGCCATATCACATAAAGAGATCACTGGTGATAGTTATGGTTTTGGGCTGACTGGTGTCGTAAGAAAAGAGGACCTTTCAAGGACAACTGAACATAACAACATAAAATGCACAGAGCAGAGTAAAACACAAAAAGACAAAACACAGCCCAAACCTTCAGTGCAACAAAGCAAAATCACATTGCAATAATGCACCACAAAACATACAGCTGCAGCAAAATAATAGAACATACCCATAGTACAGCAAAAAAGGCCACATAAGAAGATGTACACCATCGTTCCTGTCACACAGTACCACCTACTGGAATTTGGAGCTGATCAGGCTGTCGGTGGAGGTGCCCACCATCCTGAGCAGCATTTGTGCCTGCCAGATTAGGATGGTGAGCAGTGTGCAGCGGGCAGAAAGCCTGACCGCCACGCATCCGACGGGCTCCTTGAGCCAGCAGGTGTAGCGTAGGGTCAGCTAATCCCTAAAATGGTGGTGGTGCCTACCAGGCACCGCCGTAAGGGTTAGGATGCATCCTAATTCCTGTTGTGGGACTGCCGCCTTTATGGCGGGCGGTCCCAAATAGGAAACAATGGCGTACTGACTGAAGTTCGTCCGCCTGCCATCGTAATCAGGCCCCTTGTTTTCATACTTTGGTGGTCAAACATGTTAGAGCAAACACTGCCTTATTTTTCCCAGTCAAAAATGGTTTTTGATCTCCACCATAAACCATAATCACCACAGATAGTAGAATCAAGAAATAGTAGGTGGGCCCTGATTCAATTCCTATTCTGCTTACTCTAGCTAAAATGAGGACTCGATTCCCACGAAATGAGGACGTTTTTAGGACTCCAAAGGTGTCTGACAATGCACAGTCCTGCAATTAACACCTTGAACTTCACAGGTAAATTTTCAAATGTTCTCCTGTAAACCTTGATGTGCCAACCACCGCATCAGAAAGTTTGGATGCCAGACCGATCCATCTTGATACTTAGAGATGTAAATGTTTTATATTAATGCTGTACATTTTTTTTATATCTGCCATTTGCATTTATTTCTATACACAGTAAGGGTCATATTTAAACAGTAATACCATTGAACCAGTGGGCAGAATGCATTATTATATCAGTATACTGACACCTTCTTGTCTCCTCGCCATCCTTCTCAATCACCGAATCAATTGCTTTTTGATTAATCACGATTTGGTAACATGGCTGGAAGAAATAAAACAATTCATCAAACTCTGACTAACCTCCCTGCTCTCAAGTGCAAATAAACACCTTTAGAATCACCAACTGTAAACAATGAGGTCTGACTTCTGAGTTGTCACTCAGGATGATTGCACAGTGTGGACAAACACCCGGCCCTGAAAATCACTGCAAACTGCATTTATCTATTGCATTGCGCTCCTTGCAGAGCTCCTCGTAGCGCATGTAAAGTTTTTTTTGCACTTCGCGGGGTTCCGCATAGCGGAACTCCGCAAACTCCGCCCAGGCTGATATAAATTTAGAAACTAATCAATGTAGCTCAATCTCAACATAATCATATAAAAATACAAAAGGACCAAGACAAGACAAAATCTCCTGAAGAGATGTGCCCTTTATAATACAAAGAAGAAGACTAGCTCTATGACGTTATTGTAGACAATGGGAAAAAATGTTTGAGCATTAAAATTCATCCAATGATACTCCTTAACAAACATGAGCTAGGTATCTTTCCCTAAATTACCTTAAAAGGCCAAACCTAAACTGAGAATAATTTGATAAGAGTGAAATCAGAAAGGTGTCAGCGGTCAGAGACTTTAGCAGAAGGCACTCCAACCATGCTCAAGCAGAAGTATACGTCTGCTCCCTGTGAAAACATAACATGACTCTCCTTGTTCTCACTTCATTAAGAGTAAAATATCAATTGCATAGATATAGTAGACATTCGCATGTGATCTTTGCCAGTGAATTTTCATGGCTTGGTACAACTGGATACTTCACCATATTTCTCACATTGATAAATTGAAACTTCGCTCGTGCTTGGCCATTGCTCTCCTCCCGCCTCCATGCTCGTTCCTGCTCTTCTCTTTGCCTAGTTTGTCTTCTCATACCTTGCTATCTAAAGAAAATTAAACCCTTCAATCTAACTAATTATGCTCTCTATCTCCATACCTGCAGTGAAAACAAGGTACAAATACATATATTCTACATTAAAGGTTAAATACCATTTACATGTTAAACTCCAAACGTGAGTATGGACCAAACTGTTTCTTGAGGCCCACTCTAGAAAATGTTTGCAGTGCACAGGGTTACAGAATATGTGCACATTTCTAGATACACAATACATGCTGCTACTCAATGCATGTATAAATTGTAGAGAATTACAAAGATGTCATTTTAAATGCACCTGTATGAAATAAATGCTTGTTACATGTATAAATGTTTAAACATTTGTTAACACACGTTCAAATGTAATAACCTTACAATGGGACACATCTATGTTAATCACCTTGCACATTAATATGTGTCACACAAACCTTTATGAATCACATTCTATAGACAAGTATGTTATGTGGAATATTTTAAATGTGCAATACTTCACTCCCTTTAGTAACATTAATTACACAGATTATATTAGAGTGATGACTATGCATAAATATGATGCACTCCAACAATATCTTCGGATGGGATCAAGATTACGCTTCTCCAGTATCAATATTAATAAAACTCTAATTAGATGCCACTGGACGCAATTTATGATAGACCGTCTATTAGATCCGGTGCTATGTCCAAAAGCCATGGTAATCCCAAGTAAACCTATAGTGGGTTGGTTTTGTGCTACAATCACAATTGCTCATGGTGTGAAAATACAGCACAGACATGGTGCTTTTTCTCGACCCTACTTTTTTAGCTGTGCAGCTTTCTGCATGTTACAGCTTCTAACATGTGTAAATGCTTGTGCTCTCATTTCAAAACATGGTAATATTGGTATGTACCTGATTGGCACATTCAATTTACTATGCCCTAGTGTACAGTATCACCTGTACTGAGGGTCTGCAAATGATCCTTGAAATTAGTACTGAAAACAGGTCTCAAAGTCTGTCACTAATATGTTTTACATATCCTGACAGTGAAAAAACTCAAAAATCATTGTTCACTCTTGCAAGGTCGGCTCTCCCATAGGTTAACATTGGAGGATGACTGCACAGGGACCCCTATATTCGGAAGCCTAACGTTGTTAAGCTCTGCTTTAAAGACAGCTTGCAGCTTGTCCCACGGATAACTTGTTAATGATCACTTTTCTCCTTAAAAAATTTTAAGTTGGAAGGAAACTTTGAACCGGGGTAAATCTGAGCACTGTATCTGACTGGCAAGCCATTGCAGTTGGCCTTAACTTTTATTTTGACCTGATCAAGCATGACCAGATAACTGTGGTTGGCATGTTGTGCCTTTTGCTGTTGCTTTTAATTCAAATGTTGATATCTCTAGATCTAATTACAGGATTTGTTTAATGTTAGTGTCATTTTATTCATTAAAATAAGTCCTGTTTCTCTAAATTGGTTGGTGTTAGACCTGGCATCTTTGGTGTGGTTTTCCCCCTAACATTTTGCTTTCAACCCTCCTGCTTTGCTAACTTAATTTTTACTGACCTTAAGACTCTGCACACCTTACCTAATTGGCATATATTTTTACTTGTAAGTCCCTAGTGAAGTGGCACGTATCCAGGGCCTGTAAAATAAATGCTACCATTGGGCCTGCAGCACTGATTGTGCTACCCACTGGAGTAGCCCTTTAAACATGTATCAGGTCTGCCACTGCATCCTATGTGTGTAATTCTAAACCGTAACTTCAATTTGGTGAGATAAACCCCATGCCAGGTCCAAGCCTTCCTTTTTAAAACAGATAAGTCACCCCAAGGATAGGCCTGAGACAGTGCAGAGGGCAGGGTGCATCATATTGAAAAAGTTGGATATTTTCTTTTAAGTTTTATATGTCCAAGTAGTACAAACACTCTTAAATTTCTTTTTCACTACCGTAAGACCTACCTCTCCCATAGAATGACATTGGAGTTACCTTTCCACATTTAATAAGCTGTAATTTCCAAATAGGAACAGGTAACCAGTTGATGTTTGGTGTCTTTGGAATTGTAATGAAAAATTGTCTCCTATGGTACAATCTGATTTTAAATCACGATTTTGAAAATAGCACTTTTAGAAAGTTGGCATTTTCCTGCCTTAGCCATTTAGTGTCTATAGCCTGTCACTGGGTCACATTACTGGGTGTTGCTGACAGTTGGGCTTTGTGTGTTCCTCCTAAACAACCAAACACAATAGAGAGCTTAGGTGTGCCTGGATGGGCCATCATTGGCTGCATGGGAGGGCAGAGCTGTAAACAGCCCTACTAACACTTGAATATGTTGTGTTCTACATCACACAAAGGGCTGCAAACCCCTGTAGTTAGTCTTGAGCCAGGAGAGGCAGGAAGCGTGTGAATCTCAATGGGGAAATCTCTAGAATCTTCTCCCACTTCAAAGGAGGCACTTGATATTATTATTAAACATGTTATGTTATGTTATGTTATGTTATGTTATGTTATGTTATGTTATGTTATGTTATAGGATTTCTAGAGCGCACAGCTGCCCCAGCAACAGGGCGTTCCGGCGCTATAAGAACTGAGACCAAAAAAGATTTCCAGAGAGAACTGCACAAAAGTCTTGGTCAAGTGCTATACGAAAAGCAAGCAGGTCATCCAAAGCTCGAATGCATAACGGTAAGGAGTTCCATAGCTTAGCAGCTAAATACCAGAACGAGGACCCTCCAGCCCTAGAACGTCTAAAACGTGGCACGTTCGCCAGATCCTATCCGCAGGAGTCCAGCTGTCAGTGTGGCATGTATGGGCTCAGCAAATCACAAAGGAGTTTAGGGCTATTGGCCTTTAAGATTTTGAACAACAAGCAGAGAGCTTTAAACTGAATCTGCTTGTCGATCCGAAGCCAATGTAATCCTTGAATAGTGGCCCCAATTGAGCAGTGGTGAGGGAGGCCCACCCGTGCTCTAGCAGCGGAGTTCTGAATTCGTTGAAGACGCTGTATCTCTGCTTTGTTGGATCCTAGGAGCAGCGAGCTGGCATAATCTAAGCAGGATAATATTGTGGACTGCACAATAAGCTGATGCACCGCTGGATTGGAAAATTTCAGGAGAGGTTTAAGGCCCCTAAGCATCCAATGCAGGTGGCCGCGACTCTTATAGTATGGGTCTGGAAGCTAAGGGTGGAATCCATCCAGACCCCAAGGTTTTTAACCACAGATTTAGCTGGCTGCGTAAGACCAAGGGATGCTGGCCACCAATGCTCATTCCAAAGATTAGCTTTCTTTCCCACCAACAAAACCTTGGTCTTACTTGCGTTGAGCTGTAGACAGTTATCGGTCATCCATTGTGCCACTGCTGTCATCCCCTCTCTGAATCTGGAGGCTGCTACAGATGGTCCCTCAGCTAAGGTGATAACCAGCTGGGTATCGTCCGCATAGGACACCATCGTTAGGTCCCATCTTTTAGCAACCGCAGCCATAGGCTGTACATACAGATTAAACAGAGAGGGGCTCAAGGATGAGCTCTGTGGGACCCCCTGTCCGATGGAATGGGATTTTGACAGGAGGTACCGACACCCGGAAAGATCTCTCTGTATGAAAAGACCTGAACCACTCTAGCCCCATCCCGGTCACTCCTGCTGCCTCCAGACGGTAAAGAAGGTTGGTATGTGATACCGTATCAAAGGCAGTGCTAAGATCCAACAATATCAGCGCTGCACTTTTGACCGGCATCCAACACCGTCCGCAGATGTTCTGCAGTGGCAAGCTGGGCGGTTTCTGTGCTGTGGCTTGGCCAAAAATCGTTTTGGGATGGGTCCAGAATGTTAAGGGAGCTCAAGAATTGAGATAGGGTGTAATTGACATGGGCTTCGGCGATCTTGGCTATCCAAGGGAGGAGGGATATGGGGCTGAAATTCTCTGGTTTTAAGGCGTGTAGCAAAGCCTTCTTAATGATGGGAGACACCCAAGTCTCTTTCCAAGCGGCTGGGACAATAGCCCTAGTAAAGGATAGGTTAAGTATCAGCCACTAAATCTTCAGCACACTTCTGGACCTGTGGAGACTGCTAGTTAGAAGGACTGCTGTGCAGCTGAAATGCATGCCAGTCTGCTGGAATGTTGCCCTACTGGACTACCGCCTTGCTGAACTGCTTGCTGGATTGCTTCCCTGCTGCCTTGCTGCCCTCCTGCCTGAGTCAAAAAGAGTGGACCTGCACTTAAACCCAGGACTCCCAGGGTGACTCCAAGGGCTAGTCTACTGGGCCCCTGTTCAGAGCCACTGGGACATAATAGGCTCCCAAACACCTTAACCAGTACTCAGACCCAGCTGGAGTAAGACCCTGACCCTCAAGGGATGCCCTTCAGGTCCTGGACCTTGGTATGGCCTCCTGTTGTAAATTGGCAGAAATGGGTTAGCGTTAGCAGAAGCCATCTTGCATTTAGAAGTTATCTTATCTGCTGTTTAGAAGTCATTTTGTCTTCCTAGAAGCCATCTTGTCTACCATGTGCTGCCATGTGCTCACCATGTGCTTTGTCCTACTTTCCTTTTAGCTGCACCTGAAGTCTGCCTAGTAACAGCATATGTTTAGCCTCCTCCACTTTCACGCATGCTCAGAAATGCCTGGTAGAGTCTGCAGCTGTTACTGATTAGTTTTACATAGGAATGTGTTCACTACGTTCTGAAACTGTTAGCTCCTCCCACTTGGTTGAACAAAGAGAACTTGTATGTCCATATTAGGTATTCTTTGCGTGCTCACAGGAGCCAGGACTGCCCCTTTCATTTATGCTTACTGTGCAAGTATGAAATGTATTTAAGGCGCCAGCTTTCTGAATTCCTCAGACTGTCTCATTCATTTGCCATGGCTTTTGGGCGATGCAGCCTCACCTCATATGAGTGTAATAAACTGTCCTTTGATATTTCAGAGTTCTGTGTCAGTCTCTTACTGCTCTTATGGACTACGTATCAGTGACACCCCTGAGAAGCAGGATTTTGATTACAACAGTTGGCACCCCAGATGGGACTCATTAGAGAGGTGGCTATCTGAAGGAGTGATCGTCTTGTCAGGAGACAGAAAACTACTGAGCAGCATGGGACTGGTTTCTGCAAAGAAGGTATGCTGTGTACGGCGCTTCTGGTGATTCCTTGTGTCTGCAGCTCGGTGTGTTTCTGTCTTTCCTGATTTTTGATCCTCCACATAATGTCACCCATGACTGAGAACATTTTTGGCGTGAGTATTATGAAAAATGTAAAATTAAAAGAGAGACCGTTAGGTCATTTAGAACTTGGCAGTTAGAATTTGGACAGCTTATGTTTGGTAGGAATAATTTTGCGGCGCCTGTTCTAGGTTTTGGATGCCTTTGTATGGTAAGGTAGTCTTAGGAACACTTACTGTGGCATATTTGTATTTGAGATAGACTTGTCTACTTTGGATTTTGTTTGACCTTTGATGAATATGATATGAATATGATTTGATATGATTTGATTTGATATGTATGTGTTGCAACCCAAATAGGCAGGTCATGCGAGGATATTTCCTCCACTTTTGATAGTAGTGTATATTTTGCACTATTTTTGGCATGCCTGTTGTTGTCTTTGGTTAAGCTCACATGTTAAAATGTGTTGCTTTTGTGAAAGGTACCATAATGTGATGTGAAGTAAATGAGCCGGCTTCCCTTAGAAGGGATACCTAAATAGGTTTAGGTGTGAAAACATATTTCTTCCTTGGTGATTTTGTATCCCTAGGGAATTAAAATATGGACATAATACATATAAGGATCCTTTGTTCTGTGCACTTTTATGAATGGGGAAACAGAGCGATTTTTGGTGCTCTGCCAGTCAAAACTTGTGAATTGAAACACCATTGCCAAACGTTCCTTGTAAATATGACGTACATCTAGCATTTACAATTGGTTTGGTTTACGTTCCGTTTGTGGGTTGTCTTTTGTTTCAGTCCTATGTGTTGATCTGTGGGTTCAATGTGTGTTTAAATGTGGGTTTTTTCCTGTTAGTGTAACTTCTGTTTGTGAATAGCGTTGGCGCGAATTTATGAAACACATGCTTTAAGCGCTGTATTGTGTGTCCTGAATGTTTGCAATGTTTCTGTTTCTGTGTGAAATGAGCTCAATGCGTGATTGTGGATTTCTTGATGTTTTCAGTCTGTTAAGAAAAATGTTGGATTAATTGATATTAGGTGGAAATTAAATAGGAATGCAGTAATTTGTCATGTTACCTGCTAAAATCGCTATATGTTGCTTTTTAATTTATAGACTAAGCAAAGGCACATCTGTGTAAAATGTTAAATGCTTAAAATAGATAAAGTTCAAATTTACATTCACTAGGAATATGAAAGGCCTCAAAATTAAATTTTGTGTTCTGTAGGAAAACGAATTTGTAGCATTTTTTTACTTACATGCATTGTCATACATGTAAAATGCTAACACTTCAGCTAAAGTGACTTTTTGCTATGTTTAAATGCATCTTGTGGCACACGCATTTCTGAAAATGTCTGTTTTTAGTAAGACTGAAAGTTCTGGGTTTCAGCTTTGTGCAGGCCCTTCCCGCCTTGAGAATGGTAGATGTTGTTTTTGAAAGGCCATGAATAACATTGGAATGTTTATTCAGCCAGGACTTAGCCGTTAGTTCATTACGGTCTGAATTTAGCATTTCAGAATAAGTGTTTTAGAGGGTTACAAAAATAAGGTTCATTATTTTGTATCACAGAAAGACATTTCAATTGTGGTTTTCCTTTCTTTTTAAACACAGTGAAAAGAAAAAGGGGTATATTTCTGGTTTTGTTGCTCAATGTCCTTTTTTTATTTTGGCGCGAAAATCTGTCTTGTTTTCAGTAAGGCTTCTGCACATAGGCTCATACATGACTGCGTCTAAAAAGATAGGCAAAAGATGCAGGTTTTTTTATATGGGATTTTGTATTTCAGATTGGGTTTAGACACAAAAAATTATTATTCATGGAAAAGTTATTTGAAAAAAAATAAGTGCTTTTTAAAATCGTTTTTAGATATTTACAAAGCTAAATACTCATACTATGACCTCCTAAAATTAAAATTTGATTTAAGTAATGTGTGACTGCATAATTAGGACATTTGCATGTTGGGTTTTCACTTTGCGCAGGCGTAACAGCTCATTTTTCTAAGGCATTAAGGGCCCGATGTAGGTGGCAAATTCCGGTCGGAAATGGCCGAAATCGGCCGTTTCCGACCGGTATTTGGCACTTTGAGATGTAGGGGGCCAGTATTTACCTATGCGGTATATTTACCGAATCGGTAAATTTACAGAATCTGTAAAATACCCAATCGGTATTTTTACCGATTCGGTATCTTCCAGATGTAGGTGGGACTCTTCTGAGTCCCACAGGCCTTCAGATTCGGTATTTTAACACCCAATCTAATTGGGTGTTAAAATACCTAATCCAGGTGTGCATGCACATGTGTGCATGCACACCTATGCCATGTGACAGACAGACATGCCCTTAGGGCATGTCTGTGTGCCACATGGCACACAAGCCAGTATTGGGGGTGCTAGAGGGTGTCAAAGTGACACCCCCTGCACCCTTGCTGGAATCGGTATTTACCGATTCGGTAAATACCGAATCGGTAATGCCCATTGATTCCTATGGGCTTCAAGGCCCATAGGAATCAATGGGGGATACCGATTCGGTATTTACAGAATCGGTAAATACCGAATCTTACAGATTCGGTATTTACCGAATCTGAAATACCTACATCTCCCCCCCTCTAATTTACCACTTCATAAATACCGAATCGGTATGATTCGGTATTAATGAAGTGGTAAATATAGATTTACCTACATCGGGCCCTACATGCGCTATGCCTCATGTTCACTCTTTGCAACATGTAAAGCACATTCTGAGGATGATTAATATGTAATGCATTTGTAGGAGTTTCATTTTCAAGTGCCCCAAAGTCAAAAGTCGAAGTTGAGTTAAAATTTACTTTTTAACACAGCATTCTTGTCATTTACCATAGTTTTGCAGTGTTTCTGGCTTTCAGAAAATGCATATTTGTGTATATTACAAACTTGTGGGTTGTTATTATTTGAGGTTGTTCTTCATAGCTCAGTGAACCACTGTGCCCAGTGCAGAGGTTTATGTTTTATATCAGGGGGTTCTACCTTTGGCAGGGCCCATTTTGTCTTTCCTCTTTGTAGGGTTGATAAATGAGTACACTTGCATAGGGTGGTAGCAAACATGTAATTTAATGCTGGGATGCTATGTTATTATGTTCTGCAAATTGTTCACAGTAAATGTTTTATAATATAGGACTAAATGAATTTTATCCCTAAAAGAAGTCATTTATATAACATGTGTTTTTCAACAGGGTTGATTTTTGTAGCTTAGAAAGAGTGGGGAAGGTTTTCTGGCTTTGTCAGTTTGAGTGAGGGAATAGGAAGTGGGGTCTGAAGGAGCGCACGGTTCGCCTGGCAGAGTTTGACCTTAAGGTCAGTGAGATGGGGGTTTAGCAGTAAGTGAAGACAGATGGAGCAATGACTGCTTGGTGAAAGCTTCTCTGACTAGCAGAAACTCAAGCTTGCACATTAGATGGCTTGTGCAAGGCTTTTACTTCCACATCTGCAGCTCATTACATTAGGGCTTTGTCTCCGAGAAGTGCATTCCTGACCAGCCTTGGAGAGAGGAAACAAAGCAGGGCCTCAAGGCCCCCAGGGCCTCGAGGGCCAAGGGTCTCAAAGGGCCTCAAAGATGGGCTGGTGCACGGGACGCAGTGCGTCTGTGAAAGTACTTTATTTTTGGACAGTCAATATTAAAGTGGGTTAGCATGTTTTAAAAGAAGGATGGTTGGTTAACAGTTGAGATTTACTCTGTTATGCGCTGTGTTAGTAGTATGTAGAAAAGAGATGGGTTTTTTATTATGACTTCTTTGAACCGAAATGTTTGTGTGTTTTTTTTCATGATTTTGCATTTTTTCCCTTATGAATGGTTCCTGCTGACCCTTGTGGGTCACAAGCGACACTGTAAGTTTATTTGCCAGTTGATAACCAGCGACTGGTGAGCGACTGGTGATCACCTGTCAAAAGCGGGGTGTGAGTAAATGAAAGCGTAATTTTGGTGTAATTTTGATTTTGATTTTGATCCTGACAAATTAAGCAGGCCTGGATTTTGGGTTTTGGGTTGCATGAATGCATGCATTACTGTATGTTACATGTGCCATTGTGCTTTGTCTATGCTTTTTGTGCTTACTATACTGCATGTATATTTGATGCTTGATGATATGTTGTTTTGTTATATGTTGCTGCTTTTTGACAGTATTACAAGTTTGCCTGTGTTGTGAAGAGACATGTATGACTGTATGTGTCACCGAACACCACAAGGTTAATATTGTGCTGATACTAAATTTCACAGACATGATGTTTGCATGCTGTGGACATGAAATACATCACCTCACCAGTGAATGTTAAAATTTGGCCATAATAGTATTGAAGTAAAATAAAAGAGATATACAGGAAGCCACAATACTGTCCTTCTCCCTTAAGGAACAGGCAGGCCTAGATTTATATACATATCCTTGATTGGACCTAAGGATGAAATTATAGATTTGTGGCTCTTGTTAAAGGTGATCTACACTTTTCAATTTTTTTCCCTTGAAGAAGGAACTGGACCATTAGCTGAGATTACCGTATATGGTGTAGCGGCCAGCAGTAGAGTTCACATTTCTGCACTACTGTGACTTTTGTGTACTACCCATACTCTTGGTTTTCCGTATTTCTTTTACAAGTCAGCTCATTTTTCTGATTGATGTATTGTTCAGGTTCACACTTCTAGACTGCAGAGATGTAATAGGAACCACCACATTATGCATAATTCCCTTTTGTATGACCTGACCAGACTGTTTCTTTCTCTTAAGGCTTTTCTTTAGGCCTATATTTTTGATGCTTTCCAGTGTGACTGTCAGCTTCGTGATAGACTGGTTAACTGACTTAATAGTATAGTAAGAAAAGTTTTCCATCTCAATGGGAGACACTGTATGTTCAATCTTGAATGTGAAAAATGTAATGCCCATTCTAATTAGGTTCTCAGTTCTTTTTTCTGCTGTTCTAATATTTGATAGACCACATGTGTTTTTGGAAACACTAGGAGTTTCTAGCTCGTGTTTTTTTTCTGGTATCACATTTTGATAAATTAGCCTTTGTCTGAATGTCCCTGATCATCTGTTTTATGTGATTTCGCTTTTGAGGTGTTCTAGATGAGGGATTTAGGAACACTTAGATTTACTCATTGAGGAAAATGTTTACCCCATTAGATGATGCTATTATGTGTAAGGACATCCATTCAGATAGAATTGAATGATAGTGTATTTTAGATCATGATAGTCCCATGGCGTATGACCACTCTCTTGAACATTGCAGGCCGACTGTTTGCAGTACCCTTGTTAAAAATTGAATTGTTTTTGTTCTAAAATTGAAGGAAATTAACAATTGTGTCACATTTCCTACATCACTAGGTTCTGCAGGATCTTCCAGAGTCAAAGGGAGAGTGACACCCTGCAGAACGAATGACCAAGACGAATTCTAACTCCTATCCTTGACAGCCATAGATGAAAGCAGGAAGTTTTGGTATATAGTCATAGCACCCAGTAAGGAATCTGCACGCCATCAATGGTATTTCCAAGTCCTTTGTTTGCTTCATTGGCCAGCGCTGCACGACAGAGAGAAAAGAGGATTTGGTTTTGCAACAGAATTTGAATTGGAAAAAGGGTAAAAGCTACCTGTTATGTACTGGCAACCTCTGACAGTGTACAGCCCCTGAGCCCCTTGGCCTGAGTTTTGGCCTGAGCCCCTTGAGCCCTTTGGCCTGAGTTTTGGCCTGAGTCTTGGCCTGAGTCTTTGCCTGAGTTTTGGCCACATCGTTCCCTTTTTCCCCTTTTGCCTAACGGAAGAGCAGTGCAATGGAGAATTCAAGATTGGCAAGAGGCACTATCTTATGGTGCCCATGAAAGAGCAGCTTGAGCGTCCTCTGACACTGAATAAGGAGTGTTGGAGTTTGAGAACATAGTTCTGGTTGGCACGAGATAACCTGTGCTCATGATCAAAGAAGAGCATAATATCTGTAGTGTCTGCCGCAGATGAGAGACACTGTTGCACTGCCTTGAGACATTGAGACTTTCGACTGAACTGTGAGTGTTTGCCAAAAGGACACTCCAACGGATGCTGAGACACATTTCCATGGAAGGCCTGAAATGAAGAGGCCCATGCGGTGATGGAAGAAGAGATTCGATGAACAATAAAAGTCTGTCAGAGGAACTTGGGATGGACTCTGGGCATAAGTTATGATCATATAAGCGATTCCTGAACAGTTAAGATACTGGGTGTTGTGGAATTAATTTTTATTGTCTTGCTTACAGTATTTTAGAGTAGTATTCTGTTTAGTACAGGTAGAATAGAAGTTCATTCTCTGAAGAAGAGTATCCCTATTCAACTTGAGAGCATTGAAGGATTGCATTGCCACTGTTTCACATGAGTATATAGTATTTTCTGAAAGATTTTAGGATTTGCTATTCCTTGGGGTTGTGAAAATGCTAATTTTCTCTGTAATAGTGGTCATTACTTTCTCCTACTGTTTGTATGTATGTTTATGACCTAATGTCCTCTTCTTTAGTATTTTTGGTCATACCCTTGCTGAAATGTTTAGAATGAAAATGCTTATCTAGCAATGAATTCGGAACTTGATGAAATTATGTGCAAATTAATGAGCACCTGTTTTCCTTGTTCCTACTGGATCATACGAATGTCTTCAGCAAACGCTAAAACGGGCGACTGTTGTAAATTGGCAGAAATGGGTTAGCGTTAGCAGAAGCCATCTTGCATTTAGAAGTTATCTTATCGGCTGTTTAGAAGCCATTTTGTCTTCCTAGAAGCCATCTTGTCTACCATGTGCTGCCAGGTGCTCACCATGTGCTTTGTCCTACTTTCCTTTTAGCTGCGCCTGAAGTCTGCCTAGTAAGAGCATATATTTAGCCTCCTCCACTTTCACGCATGCTCAGAAATGCCTGGTAGAGTCTGCAGCTGTTACTGATTAGTTTTACATAGGAATGGGTTCACTACGTTCTGAAACTGTTAGCTCCTCCCTCTTGGTTGAACAAAGAGAACTTGTATGTCCATATTAGGTATTCTTTGCGTGCTCACAGGAGCCAGGACTGCCCCTTTCATTTATGCTTACTGTGTAAGTCTGAAATGTATTTAAGGCGCCAGCTTTCTGAATTCCTCAGACTGTCTCATTCATTTGCCATGGCTTTTGGGCGACGCAGCCTCACCTCATATGAGTGTAATAAACTGTCCTTTGATATTTCAGAGTTCTGTGTTAGTCTCTTACTGCTTTTATGGACTACGTATCAGTGACACCCCTGAGAAGCAGGACTTTGATTACAACACTCCGAGAAGCTAAACGGAAGATTTTGGGCTCTTCATGACCACAAACAGTCCCATTTGCACCAATACCTTGTTAACCGCACTGCCCGCCAACGCGAAGTTGTCAGCCTGACTCTTCATGTTACATCATCAACTGTTCATCAGGAGTGCCACCACAATGCTACACCCGACCATTCGTGACAGGAACAGGATCCTCAGGCTACAGCGACGACTGTCCCAACACCAGTCCTGCTCTTGGTGCTACACTGACAATGATCCACAATGCATCCCTTCTCTTCACTGACCTCTCCACCGTGAACAGGACTCCTTATGCTGCACTAATATGGTAACTTTTCAGTGAGACTAACCTGTTACATGTACTTGACCTGCTCTCTATTGTGGTTGGTCAGACTTGTGACTTTCTCCCAGTCTCGCACGACCCAATATATTAATAAATAGCACTTTGGGATTGTTGACACTATTTTCACTTAAATCTTTAAAATTGCATATCTACTTATGGAATTGTTGTAATTTTGGTGTCAAATTATTTATTAAATGTTGTTGTTTTATTAATTGGGGAAAAATGTATCGTGTGATGTCTTTTCCTTGTATTTACTGATTGAGGTGCTGTATAAATACTTTGCACTTTGCCTATAAGTTAAGTCTGACTGCTCAGTGCCAAACTACCTTAGGGTTGAAACCAGTTACTATAGGGTTTGCTTTTGCCTCAACACTACAAGGAGTGTACTTGCTGCTTGAGTAGGGTTTCATCTCCCTCAACCAGTAACCTAATTTCTGACAGTTTAGATTCTTCCTGTGGGCCTGATTTAGGTCTTTGAGGTACTCATGTGATTCCTCCATGGCGGCGGTTTCAAGTATTCCGTCAAGCTGACAGTGTTCTGCCTGCTATATTTCGATGTGTGCAAGCTCTGCTGGCTCCGTCAGGCTGGTGGTATTCGCCAAGCTGATTTATATGTCCCTGTTGTGCTGGTGTTGTACTGGCATTGTACTGCCAATGGATTTATCACAGAGTGAGTCCCTGGTGGCGTAGAGACTGGTGTGTACAACTCATTTTTGTGTCAATACACATATATGTTGTGTTTACCTCAAAAACATATGTAGGCAATGTGTTATGTCCCTTTTTGATACATATTTCATGCTATACTAACAATACACACATATTATTGAATGCTTATCCACAACCACCAAAAGCACAACACACCCAACACCGCAAAAAACAATACATTTTTAAGGGTCAATACAGATATTTTTCACTTTACCTTGATAAGTAGGAATATGAACACTACTGCATAACACATGGGAAAGATATTGCATCTCATAGCAAAAGATAAGCGAGCAACAACTATTGACAACACACAGTGGGAACACCAAGCCAGCAGGCGGAGAATCAGTTTAAAAAGCTGCAACAGGGCCTTAACAGTCAAGGTCTAAATCAGGCCCTTTGTTGAGTTTCCATATTGGTACTGTTTGAATACAGCATAAACACTTTATATATTGCCTCTAAGCCTAGGTGATGTGTGCCTAGCTACCAGAGGGTTAAACACAGGTTTATTTAGTAACAGTTGTGTTTCACTCAGAAAAGGATTATGGGGCATATTATCAAGACAGGCGATAAAATTCTCCCTGTTTTAGCGGCAGAAAACTGTCGCTAAAATGGCTATAAGGGACTTGATAATATGCTCTATGAAATTCCAATTGAAGCCCATGTTAAATGTGAAAGACAATTAACATGGGCTTCAATTTGAATTCAATAGAGCATATTATCAAACCCATTATCACCGTTTTACCGGCAGTTTTCTGCTGCTAAAACAGCGATAATTGTATCGCCTGTCTTGATAATATGCCCCTATGAGTATTATTTGAGGTGGGTTCTTAACCCCTTCAATACTCACTCTCCAATGTTTTACAACACACAAACCCACACACACACACCCACAGGGGGTTCATGGTTCACACCCTGCCCATTTATAGGCCTTCCTACAGGCCCACTTCATGAAGGTATAGACCACAGGGAATGTGCCTGCATTCTTTAATATATGCTGCAAGAGAAAGTGTTGTATTACAAAAGCCAGTCAGATCATTCAGTACCACAGTTCTCACTTTGCAACCCAGGTGCCAAAAGGCACAATTGAATAACAGTCTCCTTTGAAAAATTAGATCTTTTTGAATACCCAGATTATTAATAATTTGTGAAAACTAAACAAAGTATATATACAAATGTATTGTCCTTGTAAATCCCACTTAGCAACGTTTTCAAAATCTAATGTCTAAAAAACTACTGCCCAGAATCACATCAAACAAAAGAATCCATTTACATGTGTTGTTTTTAGAAAAAAAATATATCAATCATGGTGGTGGTCGCCGTTTCCATAGGAAGAGTTTTTGTTGTTTTCTAATACCTTTGACAAATCTTCACAACACTTTCCCCGAAAAAAAAAATCATCCACCTATGCTCCTTTCGTGTGTCAACTGTAAAGCAGGCTAAGAAAAAGGGAGAGGGTCCCAAAATAGTTTTTGCCCATGTAAATTTCTGCAGGAATTTGATAGAAAGCTAGATCTTTACTTAGATAGTGTGCTTTTTGTGAATTAGTATAAATCAGATCAGCTGTTTTTGCCAATATAAATAATTACAAATAAAAGGAATTTGTTAGAGGCTTTTTCCCATAAGTCTGTTTTGCCCTTTGGGGCTGTTACCAGTCCTGTAGGACTTAGCTATCTGATTGGCTGAATGCAACATGAAAATAAATGTTGTGTGTGTCATTTCTGGAGTCTGTTTCCTGAGTTAATACAAAAAAATGTAAGGAGGCACAGTAGGGATATTCCACTATGGGACTTACATTTATTCTGGTTTGATCTGTTCATTTTGCAGTAAGTAGACTCAGCCACTCAACTAGTGCAGCAATATTATCAGGACAAGTGGGGAAACACTAGGTGGTAGCAATTAGTGGATCCCTCCTGATTCCGTAAGTACCATCACAAAAATGTAATGAAAAATCATTATTTTAGGCAGCGTTTGTGGTTTTCAGGGTTATTATGGGTAAGAAAACCTCATGATATCCATGTGAAGCACACTATACTGGACTCTAATACGTTTCCCTTGGTGCCCAAGCTCAGTTAGTTTGTCAAATCAGGTCATTTTTTTTACAGTAAATGTTGATGTTTTTACATTTATTTTTGGGGTGGACACTAGGCCCACCCATACAAGAGGGGTATTGTTTTTAATTGAACATCTAGGGGGCTGCTGGACATTAGGAATTTTGATGATCCCTTTGTATTCTGCAAGTTTACATCACAGAAATGCAAGAAAAAAGCGTGATTTTGGGCAGCACTTGAGGTATGCAGCATTGTTGGTAAGAAGACTTCATGAGATCCACACAAGGCATACCACCCTTGACTCCCCTTGATGTCTAGTTTTACCGAAATACATGGGTCTAGTTGTTTCCTGTCGGTAGTAGCCTACCCAAGCCCAAAGGTTGCAGCCATTCACCATGGCAAGAGGAATGATATTAATATCTAGCCCTACTCTCCTGGCCCACATGTAAAAACAACACCCTAAAGAGTCAAGTATCCTTTGTTTACCTGTGGGACTGGAAGTTATAGTCCACAGAAGAGCAGAAAGATTGTTGAGGCTTTAGGACTGAGGGTAGGGTATCATTGAAGAATGGGCCAGACCCATCCCATTATTTTATTTTTTTAAACGTACCTGTCATCCAGTGAGATTTCGGCCTCAAGGGGAAAACTGGGGGCAAACTCCCTTTCTGTCCTCCGGTGAGTCCAAAATATTGGTTTGTGTCCTTGGGGAGTGAATGTGGCCTAATGTCATTGTGTGATGCCTGCGCCCCTTTCTTTTGCCCTAAATGCAAAATCCCTGGTGTTAAGTGGATTTTCTACACCAAGGGGGCAGTTTTGGGGCAACCTCCACAATTGGGACAAACTTCCTAACTAACCAGAGAGGGGGGCAGAAAGACTATCACCCTTTGTGGGGCAGTGGTATGTCTCGATGTCAGGGTAGGCATTTCCCTCCTTTTGTTTGTTTCAGTGCCATTTTGAGTTCCCTGGCATCTGGTGGGCTTTCTTCACCCCACAGGGGCTAATTGGGGAAAACCCCTGTTTACCTTTGGTTTTGTAGAAAGACTAGTTTGTCCCTTTTGGGGTGGGGGTGGCTAATGACAAAATGCAACTTCTGCACCCCTTTCTTTTCCCCAAATACAAAATGGCTGTTGTCTAGTGTGCTTTCTGTCCCCCCGCCAGAAGGACATATTCGAAGCAACCTCCCTAATTATGATAAACTTCCTATCTACACATAGGGAGGGCACAAAGACACCATTGCTTCTTTTGGGGCAGGGATATGGCATGATGCCAGGTTAGGCCACACCTCCTTTTGTTTGTTTTGGTGTGCCATTTTTTAGTTCCCTGATGTCTTGTGGGGTTTCTACCCCCCCCCCCCACCTATAGGGCAACTTGGGGGAAAACTCTTATCCACCTCTGGGGTGGCAGGAAGACTGGTTTGTCCCTTTTGGGGTGGGAGTGTGTGCAATGTCAGAGTGCAACGGTCTTATCCCTTTCTTTTGCCCCAAATGCATAGGGACTGGTGTCTAGTGGTCTTCTACCCAAGGGGTGCAGATTTGGGACAACCTCCTCAATTGGAAAAAACTTCCTGTCTGCCCCCAGGGGAGGTAGAAGACACTATTGCCCCTTCTTGAACAGTGGTACAGCTTAATGTCAGGGTAGATCAACCCCTTCTTTTGTTTGTTGTGATACCACTTTCATATACCTGGTATTTAGTAGGGTTTCTGCTCCCCAGATGGGCAGTTTGGAGATAAACAACCCTATGAACCCCCCAGGGAGGCAGAAAGTGTATTTGGCTTCATAATGAAGGAGAGCATGAAGCCATGCCCAGGGGTGCTACCTCCTTCAGAAATACTGCATAAAAACAGTCACTGGTGTCTGGTGGGCTCTCTGTGCCCTGAGAGCACATATGGGGGAAATTGCCCCATTCACCTCCCACAGGGCAGAAAGACTTTTGAGTCCGTTTTTGACATAGTTGTATGGAAGCCTCTACCCTTATATTGTCCTTCTTCCAGGGCTTTTTCCCTGGTATTTAGTGGGCGTTCTGCCCCCAGGAAGGCATTTTGGGAGTAATCAACTTCACCTGCCCCCAGTGGGTGCAAATAGACTGTTTGTGAATTTGAATTTGAATTTAAAGTATTTATATAGCGCGGCGTACACCATGCGGTTTCTTGGCGCTTATAAGTACAGGCATAGATGGAACATATAAAAAGGACCGCTAAGCTGAAATGGGAGAGGAGTTACAAATGAAAGGCTTGAGAAAAGAGGAAGGTTTTAAGTAGCTTACGAAAAGGACGATACTGGGTGGAGGATCTAAGGTGAATAGGAAGGGAGTTCCAAAACACCGGGGCCAAGGAAGAGAATTTCGCTCCACCCCATTTCTTACGCTTGAAACGTGGTACCGTGAGTAAGCAGAGGGAAGATGAGCGCAATTCTCTGCAGGGCACGTATGTCTGTACCGCCGAGGAGAGGAAGGCGGGAGCGAGACCCAAACGGGCCATGAAAGTCATGCATCCCAGTTTGAATAATGCTCGCTCACGAACCGGGAGCCAATGGAGTTCCTTTAGCAGAGGAGTGACACAGTGAAATCTAGGGAGAGAGTAGACTAGACGGGCCGCCTGGTTTTGTACCAATTGCAATCTCTTTAGACTATAGGCCGGGATGCCGTTATAGAGGGCATTCCCGTAGTCTAAACGGGAGATGACCAGAGCGGACAAGATAAGTTTACGTGCAGAAAAGGAAAAGAAACGGGAAACAGTGCGGATAGTGCGAAGAGTTAGGAAACAAGCGCAAACAACAGACCCGATTTGAGAATGGAAAGTGAGATGGTCATTGAGTTTAATGCCCAGAGTTTT
This sequence comes from Lissotriton vulgaris, assembly GCF_964263255.1. NCBI lineage: Eukaryota > Metazoa > Chordata > Amphibia > Caudata > Salamandridae > Lissotriton > Lissotriton vulgaris. The sequence continues at coordinate 1,032,753,851 of NC_141696.1, read as the reverse complement.
AACGGAGGAAGAAGGAGAGGGAGGGGAACCTAAAGAAGGAGGCCAAAACAAAGAATTCCAGGGGCTGGATGAACCCCCCGTCAAGACTAGCTCTGTCTTGTCCGGGTTCAGTTTAAGATGATTATGATTCATCCAGTCCCTGATGAAAGACATCACCAAGTGAGAGTTGGAGACAGAGTGAGAGGAAGAAGAAAGATTAAAGATGAGCTGGAGGTCGTCGGCATAATTATAGACGGTGACCTCCAGCTTCTGAAGAGCAAAAATCAAAGGGGCGATATATAAATTAAACAGAAGAGGGGAAAGAGAAGAACCCTGGGGAACCCCGCATGAGATCGGAAGAGGAGTAGAGGAAAAATCTCCCAACTGAACCGCCTGGGTGCGGTCTCTCAAAAAAGAGGAGAGCCAGACAAGGGCTGTCCCCCCGATACCCGCCGCCCTGACACAGGAAAGAAGAATGGAATGTTCCACCGTGTCAAAGGCGGCGGATAGGTGTGCCCTTTTGGGGTGGGGCATGCCCGTCCATGGTGGGCAGCCCCATCCTATATTTTTTCCTGAAGCTATTTCCCTGCTGTCTAGTGTACTTTCTGCCCCCAGTGGCAGATTGGGGTAATCACCACCATCAGCACCTAAGGCGGCAGCTCAGGTGATGGGCCACCCCACCCCTATATTTGTTTTACAATCCCCTGGTGTTTAGTGGGCTTGCTGCCTCCCAGGGTCAGATTGGGGCTAATCACTTCATCAATCCCCTGAATCGGCAGAAAGACTGGCAGTAAATTTCTTTGGAGTGGGGGCATGGACATAGTATTGGGAATTCCCTTCAGAATTTGTCCTGGCAAATCCATGTCCGCACGCTTATTACCATTCCACAGGGCTTAGCGTGTAGTAGGCAAATGCATATGTTGAAATATCAGGCAGTAATGGAAGTTCCTGCTACCTGAAGATTCCACATGTATACAAGCCTCAATTGCAATAGGGGCCAAAATGTGTTTATTTTTCTGGGATCCCGCTATTCTGTAAAAAATATGCAATATGCAATCCCCATGCCAGCGATATTCAGCCAGATGCATCAAGCATCCATTTTGCGATTCCTTATTAGCGAAAAATAAGGATTCGCTAATAAGGAATAGCAAAATGCTATGCATGAAGAAATCGCATAAAAAAATAGCGATTTCTTAGAATTCCTTAATTGCGACTCGCAATTTGCAAGTCGCAATTAAGGAATACCTCCCCATTCATTCCTATGGGCCTAGAGGCCCATAGGAATGAATGGGAAGACAATCTCAATTTGCGAATCGCAATTAGCGATTCGCAAATTGAGATTGCTATTTCAAGGGTGCAGGGGTGTGTATGTATAGGCATTTATATAGCGCACTACTTACCCGTAGGGTCCCAAGGCGCTTAGACCGCTGCAAAACCCTTCCTGGCTTCCCTGAGAGATGGTCCCTTAATGGGTTTCTCCAGGGTGAGACCAGGCATCCCCGGCGGTCTGGTGGGGCCGTTAGTGAAGATGAGGCAAGCTAATGCCCAGAGTTGCCGAGTGTGATCGCTGATCAGAGTGGGCACCGAGGCGAGAGAATTATCGAGTCCGCTGACCCTGGTCCAGAAACCTAAGGATCCTAAGGACACCCTTTTGCACCCCTGAAATTGATCTGTGCACATATGTTGTGCACACACATGCCCTTAGGACATGTGTGTGCGCAACATGAAACTTTGAAAAATGCACTTTAGTGCATTTTTCAAAGTTTTTGCAAATTCCATGAAGTTATACTTCGTGGTAATTTGCGTGCCCTATTAGCGAATTCGCTATTTTTGAAACTTTCATGCATTGCATTTAAGGAATCTCAATTTGAGATTCCTTAAATGCAAACAATCGCAATTTAGCAAGTTCCTAAATTGCGATTTTTGCATTTGGGATGATGCATCCCAAATGCAAAAATACCGGTCGCAAAGGGGCAGATTCTGAGAATTTGCCCCTTTGCGACCGGTTTTAAGCTCGATGCATCTGGCTGATAGTGAATGTTTCTAGAAATAACTAAGGGGAAACTGGAAAAATTGGAAAAACTGCCGAGCTCCCTGCAAAATATCGACACCTCTGGCTTGGATACCTGGTGCCTCATACCTGTATGTTCCTAGCAAGACTTCATGTAAGCAGCTGTGATGAGGTGTCATTCTTTGTCAAGCAGAAATACGCAGTTTCCTGAACACTGGGGTTTTTTGCGTTGATTACATTGTCATACTTCATTCGCTGCTTAAACGCTGCTTCATGGTCATTGTTCCTTTCTCCTGTGCAAAGTAACCTTTGTGAATAATTGCATGCCCCAGTTGTGTCAGAAAGAGGAGAAAGCAGTAATTCTCGGTAAAAGCACTTCAGAACATGCTTTGTCTGTGGCTTATGTATTCTGTATGAAAATGAAACTATTCAGGACAATTTCATGAATCCGTGACACATTTCCTGGACACTTACTCACCCAATGAATGAAGAGTCGTGCTGTAGAATGTCATTAGTAGCCAACATTTTGAGCGCCAAGTTTTAATTTGGATCAACTGCATTACATCAAAAGATATGCCATATGTTTGCAACCCCACCGTAAAACGGCATAAAGTAGTGAGAAAAGCAAAATGCATTTGTCAAGCTCAGTCACGTTGATATATCTGACTTGTAATGAAAATCACGTCACTCCAATTTCTCAGTTACCATTCAGCTATTGTTTTTCTTTCAGCAGTAGAATATGGCATTACAGCTATACATTCTGAAAGTATAATACTTTTCTTTAGTTAGAGGGTAAATTATAGCATGCACAATAAATTCGCTGGGTACTACAGAGCTCTCCACATTTGGTAGTTCTTGGTGTGAGTAAGCATAACGTCAATGGTCCTTGAAGAGTCAGATCTGCTGCTGGGGTGTCTGTCAGCTGATATGTGATGCGGGAGGGTTAGTCTCTATGATCATCTGTGCTCCTGATTGACAGCTAGGCATTGTGATGAGAAGCTGGGTGGGAGGATTTACCCTCGGGATTCTGCCTGAAGGCATTAATAAAGAGTGCGGTCTTAAACACCTTTTCGGGTCTTGGCATGGCCATTCTGTCATTCTCCTGGTGGGCTTCGAGCTAGGGGGCTACTTTCTCAACAGAATAGGATACCACGACTCAAAAATACCCTTACGATCCTATTAGGTTGCAGCCTCCTGCAATGTGAGTTGCTTTGAACATTTTTACCAGATTTGATTTTAGTTTCCAGCTATCTCTTTTTACCAGCGGCTCCACTCGTTATCTTTCTTTCACCATTTTGTGTGAATGATGGAATGAGAGGATTGAATAGCTGGTTCTGAGGGCTCTGCAAGCAATAAAGTCAGGAACTAATTTATGAAGACTTGTGCAGTCTTTTCTATTAAAGGCATGCTACATGGAACATAAGTTTTTCAGATCAATTACGTGCTCTTCTGGGAGCTAATCGGCGTCTTTCAGTGAGGGTAATACATGTCCATGCTTGAAGAGATTGAAGCAAACTTTGTTGCTCTGTTTTATGTTCACCGAAGCTTTGCTTTCTCCATCTTGAGAAGGCTGTTTACAACGTGTTTATGCATTCCAAACCCAGGAAGTTTAACACTGAACCATTTAGTTAAGGGAAAGTCTTAATTTCATGCAAATATTGATTTCCTTGAGTACAGCTCCTTTCCCCATGAGCAACATATAGCTTAGAATCATCCGCATGCATTTGAAATTGAAGCTGGTGTTGATGTATGATGTCAGCCAGGAGTCATGTGGACGTGTGTTTGTGTGCGAGAGATGATCTGTGAGGCATTCACTTAATGGTAGGCTGGGCTTTGCAGAGCTTAGTTGGATTTGGTGACTTCAGTTGACTAACATTGTTTTCATATATTTCGGATCATGTTGGAGTTTTTCATGAGCTAATTAAGTTGGTGGGTGAAGTTGAAAATATGTTTAGAATTTGACAGGCAATTCTGATCAAATGCTTGCCTGCCCTACTGATTCCGGCTGTGAGCTACTAATATAGCCAGTGTCTGTCTATTTTTGTTGGCTTTCTGATTTTTGGGAAGTCATGGATGGAACTGTTAAGAAGTGAACGCCAGATTCCTAAACATGTGTTTGTACATACGGCCCATAGTCTATAAAAGCAGTATATTAATTGAAACTGCATGCCTCAGTACTGCTGGTGGGATGAACTGATATCACTGCACTGCACAGCTGTTAGACCTGTCAGACTTAAGACAGACTTCCTCCCAACCTTTTGCCTTAATCCTCCCTTTTCGCTGAACTCGTTTTATTGGGCTTAGGACTCTGTGCACTATACCACTGGTAAATGGTCCCAACGTACTTCTGCTCTCTCCTCTAAACAAGGTGAAATCAGCGTACACCCATTTGGCACATTTAATTTACTTATAAGACAGTAGGAAAAGTGGTTTTACCTATACCCAGGACATGTAAGTTAAATGCTACTAGTGGGCACTGTTTATGTCACCTACTTAAACATATCTCAGGACTGCCATTGACGCCTGTGCGTGCAGTTATAAAATGTCATTTCAACTTAGCAAAATAAACCATTTGTCAGGTCAATACCTTCAATTTGAATGCATATGAGTCACCCCTAAGGTAGACCCTAAACAGCCCAGAGGGTAGAGTGCAGGTCTTTAAAAACATTGGACATGTACTTTTAAGTTTCACATGTCGTGGCAGTGAAAAACTCTTAAAGGTGTTTTTCACCACTGCAATGCCTGCCTTTCCTTTACAATAAAATTGGGTTAACTTAATACATTTAATAAGTGCTAACTTGGGAGCAGGCAGAATTATTACGTTTGATGTCTAAATAATTGTAATTTAAAGCACTCCTTAATGGTAAAGTCGACTTTTAAAGTCACAGTTCTGTAAATGCCACTGTTACAAAGTTGGCATTTTCTAGTCCCAACATTTTGATGCCTGCAGCCTGTATCTGGAGTCACATGGCTAGATGTAGCTGGCAGTTGATCTTTGTTGGCCCCACCGAACTCAAAAACTACCGCCCCATCTCGCTTCTTCCATTCCCGGCCAAAGTCATCGAGAAAGCTGTCAACAACCAGCTCGCCACCTTCCTCGAAACCAACAAATCCCTCGACCCCTCACAGTCCGGCTTCCGAGCCAAACACAGCACTGAGACCGCACTCATCGCAGCAACAGACGACATTCCAACTCTACTGGACAATGGAGACACAGTCGCCCTCATCCTCCTCGACCTCTCCGCTGCCTTCGACACAGTCTGTCATAGCACCCTTCTACAGCGCTTCAGAAACGTCGGAATCCAAGGAAAAGCACTGGAATGGATCACCTCGTTCCTCACCGGAAGAACACAGAGAGTCCGCCTCTCACCATTCAAGTCAGAGGCCTCTGAAGTCATCTGCGGCGCGCCACAAGGATCGTCACTCAGCCCCACCCTCTTCAACGTATACATGAGCCCCCTTGCGGCCATCGCTCGCCAACACAATCTCAACATCATCTCCTACGCTGACGACACTCAACTGATCCTCTCACTCACCAAAGACCCTGACACCGCCAAAACCAACTTACACGAAGGAATGAAAGAAGTAGCCGAGTGGATGAAGCACAGCCGTCTGAAACTGAACTCAGACAAAACAGAAGTCCTCATCTTAGGCACCTCCCCATCCGCCTGGGATGACTCTTGGTGGCCAGAAGCCCTTGGAAAAGCACCATCCCGACGGACCACGCACGGAACCTGGGTGTCATCCTGGACTCCTCACTCTCGATGAAAAGACAAGTCAACGCCGTTTCATCATCTTGCTTCAACATTCTTCGCATGCTCAAAAAAACATTTCGCTGGATCCCCACCGAAACTAGAAAAACGGTCACCCACGTACTGGTCACGAGCCGCCTGGACTACGGAAACACCCTATACGCAGGTACCACCGCAAAACTCCAGAAAAAACTCCAACGCATCCAGAACGCTTCAGCCAGGCTCATACTAGACATCCCGCGTAAAGAACACATCTCTAGTCACCTGAAAAACCTCCACTGGCTCCCCGTAAATAAGAGGATTACTTTCCGCCTCCTAACCCACGCACACAAAGCACTTTACGAACTTGGACCCGAATGCCTCAACACACGACTGTCCTTCTACACCCCCTCCCGTCAGCTACGATCCTCCAACCAAGCCCTTGCCACTGTTCCTCGCATCAACAAAACCACCATGGGAGGTAGATCCTTCTCCTACCTCGCAGCTAAAACCTGGAACTCACTTCCCACTCACCTTCGCATTACTCAGAACCACCTAGCATTCAGAAAGCAACTTAAAACTTGGATATTCGACAAGTAATTCCCCACCCTTCCTCAAGCGCCTTGAGACCCTATGGGTATGTAGCGCGCTATATAAATTTCTTGACTTGACTTGACTTGACTTTGTGTACAGTCCTAGACAGTGAGACAAAGGAGAATAGGTGTTGGCAGGATGGCTCATCTCTGACTTGATGAGGGGGAGGAGCTCTCACCTACCAGACATCATAAAGTCTTTGCTTAGCACACTCACAGCAGATTTCAACACTAGTCTTTTGTGAACCCAGACATGGGGCCAGGGCAGGGGGGCTGGAAATTCTAAACACCTTAGAGGGGGAGTCCACAGAGGTGGGCATCAGCTATAAATATTGGGCCCTCAGACCTAACTCTTCAGTACACCTCTGGACATGTGAAAGCGTCAGAAGAATTGCTGTGCTGCTCTGCAAGAATGACTGCTACTCTGCTGCCCCAGTGCCCTGCTGCTCTGCTGCCATAATGCTCTACTGCCTGAGCAAAAGGGGCTGGACCTGCATCTTGTACCTAGGACTACCAGAGTGTCTCTAAGGGCTAGTTGGGTGGCCTTCTGATCAGAGCCACAGGGACAGAAAAAGCTCCAACCATCTCAAACCCTGCATCTGTACTCTGCCTGCTGTGAGTCCTGCTCCCCAATTGGTGCAACCCCGGTCCTGGACCCTTGGAAATGGATCTGATGGACTCTGCCAGCACAGCTTTTGTCCTGTGAGAAGAACCAATGCATCTTCTCATAGTCATTTTGGATCCACTGTAGAGCGACACATCCCCAACGCAAAATCTCACAGTGCAGCCCACAGCTTTCTCAGCACTATCAATGTGGGATGGGTCCTCAACACAGGCCTTCACATCACAAGGCCCTTATCACCGGCATCCTCAACAATAATGCAAAACTTTGCATTGCAGCCCTGCAGCTTCTTCAGTAAGGCTTCTGCATGATGCATCATTCGCACAGGTTCTTGCAATGCTGTAAACATTAGGATTTAAGGTACTTTGTTCAGTGGGCCTAACTTGGTCTCTGTATACGGCCCATGCTCCATCGCAGTTGGCCTGGTCCAATGCGTCCAGATGACCACCGTTGGCGCCTTGGTTAAACGTCCTGCACATCTAACTGGGGCTTCTTTTTGAATTCTATAACGCATATTAGCAAGCCCATTATCGCCGTTTTAGCAACAGTTTCTTGCCGCTAAAACAGCGATAATTTTAACAAGGTTCTTGCTAATATGCCCCTATGACCTTTGCCTAAGCCCCTTTCTGTGTTTTGTATTTTCGTTGGTCTAGTAGGATACACGCTTGTGTCCCACTCTATGTATTTGGTGTGCAAACAATCTTTTTAAATTGTTTGAAAAGTAAATATTAGACCTCTGTCCGGCTCCAACTGATATAGTACCGATTAAGTCTATATTTATTTGTTGCTTCATTCATTTGTAATCTAGGGACCACTGTTGTCTAAACTAATACGATTCCCAAGGCCCCTGGTTGACTTAATTGGGTTCCCTTGTTGCTTGAATATATAGAATTAAATCCAGAAAATGTGTTTTCTCAATTAACACTTAAAGAGGTTGCAGGCGGTGACTTTCCACTTATACATTGTGCAATATGTCAACATCAAGCTCTCTACAGTATCATTCATCAATGGTCCAAGAAAGCGTAGGAGTTCCCTTCTGTGTGGTATATGTTCTTGTCTGGACTTAGAAATAGGATGATCCGAATTTACTATCCACCATGACAGCATCTGCACGTAATTGCCTTAGTTTAGATGTGGTTACTAGAGTGTGAGAGTGGTGTACTCATCAGTATAATTTTTTTCTAGAATTGAAAGAAGCTTACTATTATAAGAGGGACAAGGATGGGATTGAAAAACCTGTTTTTCATACAGATATTCACCAGTAAAGCAACCCATAAATGTGCAGAACTGCTAGATAAATTAACTGATCTTCAAATTGCAATGTTGCAATGGTCACCTTTCATGAGTTCTCAGGGCCAGCTAGCTGAATTGTTGCTCCTCACACATGATTGGGCATATGAAGCCTCTTGTATTTTCCATGGCCTCTATGACCACTGCGTTAGAGTCTCCTGAGAGTTGTTAGATGTAACACTAGAGACCAGAACTTGCCTGATAAGTATTACGGGTCTTCTGACATGTTTCTTTTGACCACAAGCCAGTTGTAGGCATGGGATGCACCAAAATTATTATCTCACCTTTAACAAGCTGCAGCTCAATTTTGGATGCGTAGGAAAGCAATTCAGGACATTAATGGCCAAGTACTTAGATTGCAACTATAGTAAGTAATACCTCCTAGCACATTAGACCAGATTTGTTTATGACAAAAGAGGAAATGTACACACATGTCCAAGATTTTTCCCTTGCCTAATTTCTGTCATTTTCATTTCGAGGAAGCTAGAGCATTCTTGGCAGTATTATGTGTTTGCATTAATGTTAACTTTGCTCCATAGTGAACTATTGAAATGCATTTATGTATACTTGATCAATTTCCACTGCATTTGCTGTACTTGCACTAGTTTATTTTCTCCTGCTGAGCTGCAAGGCATGGGTTGTGTGGTGAATGTAGTGATGTATGTCACCTGCAATCCCTAGCATACTGTTGAAGAACAATACCTCGTTGAAGTAAAAAAGAAACAAAAGTCATTGTCATCCCTCATGCTGTGTTAATGTGGTCCTGCAGCGAGGTGAGTATTAACCCACTGCTGTGACACACCTAACAATGGAGACTCTCCCACCTTCCAAAAGACACAATAGAAAGGGTGACAAGTGTGAGTATCCCTTGTTTTGTGTTCTCGCAGGAAGCAAGAGTGTAACCACATGACAACTTCAGACTCAGGGACTTGTGCAAAGAATGGGAGCCCTCTACCCACCCTTATCTTTCTTAAGACAGCTTCTGAGGTTTAAAACATCGTGCCTGAAGGAAAGGGGAAGTGGCATTTAGCGCCAGTGATTCCTGCTGCTTCCCAACCCCTCCAGCCTCTCTGCCACTAGCCAAAGTTTGGCACAGTCAGCAGTGGAAAAAAGGAAGTTCAAAAAAAGGAGCAAAGCTATTCAAAGTGAGGGAAGTAGAATGGAAAGATGGTCTCACTTTGCAAATAATATACTGAAAAGACATTCATAAGAGGCAATGATGTGTCACAACCATGCTTGTTATATACACTGTTACCGGAGTTACTATTTGTTTAAGGACTGTGTTTTGTAAGTGTTGGGGGATAACTGATGATAAATAGAACAGAAGATCTCTATCATTTTGAAAAAACGTACTTGAATTGTGCAGTGTTTGGCTGGTCCACTATACTATGCAAGCACACAATTCAAATATTCTCCCTTTCTTTCCTTCTTATCAAACAGATGCATGGTGCATTAAGTGCTCTTCAAGGAAAGGCGCACAGGGGAACCTTGCACAGGATATGCTTCACAGCACTGTCTCTTAAGATCAAAAGGGTTGTATTAATAAGAGGATGAGATTAAGGCAGGCAATGTTTAGTATCTCTGGTTGAGGTATGTGAACATGTTATGGAACTTAATTGTAAAATGAATGGATGGTTTATCAACATACAGTGAATGTCAATAGCATGTGAACAGGTTTAGAGCAGTGTTGAAGAGAAGAAATTCTGTGCGTGGGGAGCAAGGCTATTGATAAGATTTGTGATGACTTTAGTCATTAATCAGTACAGTCACTTTACATTATTTTTATTTTATTATTATTTTTCAGCTCAATAGTATGTGCTCTATTATAGAGTGTTCGTGGCCAACTGGGTTAGTAACATGCTCACAGGCCTATGAATAATGATGCCACCACTAGGGATGTATCGTAATTGTCAAATGATAAATGAGGTGTCAAGATTGATTGAGGACTTGTCAGATGACACCTCAGACACCCTAGGACATATCACAGATGAAATTATTGCAATGAGGACAGTAGTTATACAGAACAAGATGTCCTTAGATATTTTGCTCAGTAAGGAAGGCAGAGTATGTCAGGTAGGGGACCAAAAGTGGTGTGCCTACATACTAGACAACAGTGGCAACATTAGACAACTAGTAAATATGATTTATCAGATAAGTGAAGAAGCAATATATATACAGTACGTAGGAATATGTGATTCCATGTCTGCCAGGTTGGGCGAATGAGGAACATACGTATTGGAAGCAATATTAATGCACATTTCTTAGTTCTGTTTTGAATAATGATGAAAGTTGCTCGAAGATGCACCAACCTAAAATATGTAGACCCAGGAAGCAAATAACAAAGTTTCCAATTGAGCATAAAATAAGGAAATTGATGGCCATTGAACTTGATTAAATAGCACTATTGAGTTTCGAAGGAAGGAAATGTGGAATACATTTTGATTCAGGTTCCATTTTGTTACACTCAATAGGAGCAAGCCTTCAGAAGGTGCACTGGCCTGTGGGCCTCTAAGTGAACTGGAACTGTCTGCAATTTTGTGGGAAACGCAGGACCTTGAGAAATAATAATGACACAAATACTCATGACAAGCTGTTGCTATACCTTACTTGCTGATTTCATAAATCAGTGCCCATATATAGCCAATGATCCTATTTTAATTAATGATTGGATAAATGAGCAGCAATCCTATATTGTTATGCTGAGCTACTGGCTCTCATTGGCTAAGTATCATAGATGTAATATGTGCAATGTGTACTGTAGTATATAAAATGTAAGGTTAACTGCTGTAAATTGAGCAAGTGCGGTTTGGTTCTCCAACTCAGCTGACGAATAATAAAGCTACACTTAGAATCCTACTGTGTGTGTTTTAATAGTTTAAGCATCCAAATGATTTTCTGTGGCAACATTAATATCACTGATGCAGATGTTTCAAGGTAGCTATATTATCTGCTCCAGCATCTGGAAGAAGGTAACATGAGGTGGTACATAGGATATGTGATAGCCACAAGCAAGAATGCCTTGCAAATGGAAGACTGTGATATGCAAATGGTGTAATTATAGACCATTGAGCTTTTGGCCAGTTGACAAAGTTCATGTTTCTAATTGGGTGATGTGGGCTATCAACCAAGTATAGCATGTTCTCAATGATGATGTTGACATGCTTGCATCTCAGTACATATTAACAGTGATTAGGGCCACTGAAAACTTCCTTATCCATGTATCAATCTGCAGTTCCTTGAAGCTCTATTTTTTTGTTTTTAGGGCCAGCATAAGTATTTGTACATTCTGGAGTTTCATGATGATAAGGCAGATTTATTGTACTTTCTCAGCATATGCACTCTCTACGGTGATACCCTTTCACTGCATATTTGTGTTTCTATCGGTATGTCAATTAATGTGCTGATGCCTGAGCCTGTCAGGCAATCTTGACTGCTTTTTGGATAATGCAGATGTATTAATTTAGTAGTGCTATAATCCATAGATAATCTTGCTGTGTTCTTTGCTTGCAATAGAAGTTAATATTTTGGAATGTTTTCGTTTCTATCATCCCTTTTTACCCTGAATCACTTGATGGACGTTTGTTAAATATTGTAGTGTAGGTATATAAAATATGCTTTCTATATGACAAAGATAGTAAGTGACTGGATCTAAGTTTGGATACAAAAAGCAGTGTTTTGTTATTTAAGTAACTTTATTTAGTGCTCGCTTGCTGGTTTAGCTTTCATTTTAGGCATGGGCATGCAAAATGTGTTAATCTTTACAGAACATAAGGGCATATTGTCAAGACAGGCGATACAATTATCGCCGTTTTAGCGGCAGAAAACTGCCGCTAAAACGGCGATAATGGGCTTGATAATGTGCTCTATGGAATTCCAATTGAACCCCATGTTTAATGTCCTTTACATTTAACATGGGCTTCAATTGGAATTCCGTAGATCATATTATCAAGACCTTTATCGCCGTTTTAGCGGCAGTTTTCTGCCGCTAAAACGGCCATAATTTTAACGCCTGTCTTGTTAATATGCCCCATAGTGTCCCGTTTGAGTTGCCAAACATTTTAATCTACTACTGCACTGTCAGTATCATTTTACGTTTGATGTCTGTATGGTGTGGGAGCGATTCTTTGAGACTTAAAACGTTGAGAGCTAAGGGTTGTCAAGCATCTTCTAAAAACGCATATTGTAAAAAAAAATTCCTATAAGATATTTATATCTTGGTGAATTCATATTTATTCCAATCACATTTATTTCAGAAATAAGCTCAAAATAAATGTTCTGTTAAATAGGTATCAATAGACTGGTTGAAGTTAATAAGGAGTAGTTTTGAAAATATTCCTCTTAAGAAGAATATGTGTCAGGAGTTTGACAACAGAGGACACCGTCTCCCTTCAGCATACAAAAAATGTACATTACCCGAGGTAAGAAAAACCTTCACACAGCCGGTACACTCTGATCTCAAAGTAAACCTGAGGTGACAAGAACAGCCACAAAAATTGCACAAACAGTCCCTCTCTTGCAATACCTTTGACTTCCCTTACCTTGGAGGGTTACCATTCGTCTATTCCCACCATCACCGACAGCAAACGTAGCTTGCGTTTTCTGGTCCTTTCACCACAATGACAGTTATCATTGCAGAACGTCAAGGACTGACCTTCAGAGTCTGAAGCTAAAACGGAAGTGAGGAAAGTTAATGTAAAAGACAGCAGGATTTCTAAAACACTGAGCATACTCGAAAAGACACAGCTTTCTTTGTTATTTTTACTCTTAAAATGCCATGCATTCACAACAAGAATTTATGAATGTATTCTCATATTACAACTTGCAACATGCTACTTGTATAGCACACGTACTGCCCCACCTTGAAGGTCTTCACCCATTACATGCTCAGTATTCCAGTTAGCGTGAAGAGCAGTGAGGAATAACAATTGTGTCTTTTCCATTTTTAAAGGCATTCCCTTTCTGACAACTGCGCGCGATTCTTATACAGAGGTAGAAAATCATTAAAAAAAAAGTGTCTACCTTGTTGCAAATCTTGCAGACGTATCTTTTAAGAGGTATTTAATGGAAGGCTTACTACGGATTGGCCATATGTTTTTTTTTGTTGCTTTTTTTAAAATAAATCTTTTCATTATCAATTTTAAACGTACACGCACCGCCATATAGTGCATGAAGCATACAGAAGTGGAAAAGGAGGGAGGCAAGAGCTAAATCAAGGCATTTGTTTTATTGGCAGAATCATAAAAGAGGGAGAGAGGCTAAGATTCACATAAAACAACAGCGTGAATGAAGCTATTGCAGTAAGGACAACTCAGGTGGAGCTATTTCTAACTGGACTATAGTCTCCAGATGTGGTATAAACCAATCTCAAGCTGTTTAAGTATTTTCATGAGATGTAGGTTACTCTAACACTTGTTGGTTTAGGTTCGATCATCATTGACTGCTTTTTGTTTGCTGTAAGTTTTTTAAAAAGTATTTTTATTATTGGTCATTTTTCAAACAAAACAACGAACAATATAAAGGGGTACAGTACAAAGCATGCAAGTCGGTATCAGTACATTACAATAAGTTGATGTTTCCGATTGGGACATGTCAGGGCTACATATACAATCATAAGAGGGGTAATTCATTCATAAGGAAAAATTAAGAAAATGACAAGGGAGTACATTGCAATACAGTCATATATAAAGCATATCTGTCACCTTTCCATGAATAATAGGAACTCATATATTGGTGGCAGACAGTAAATAGGTTGTGAGGGGGTGACCAAATGTCACATGGCCGTAATGAGGTAGGCAGCTCTTCAACATAACATACAAACTGGTCACAACAATAGTTCAGATCTTGCAGCCGTAGTTTGGTAATGGGGGCCAGTCTACTCTCCCAGCACATTGAGACCCTCCGCTTGGCCATCGGTAATGCAATGGCCACAACCCTTCTGTAGGAGGCCTTAACACAAGCAACCAGGCCGAGAAGACACAGTTGAGGTTACAGGCCAGAGGGAGCTCAATCATCGAGCATATAATCTTTACAACAGATTCCCAATATGAGAACACCTTAGGGCAAACCCATGCCAAGTGATAGAAATCTGCGGCAAGCATACCACAGCACCTACAGGCGTTTGAATCCCACAGATTACATCTGTAAAATTGGGCAGGTGTATAGTATAGCTGATGTAGATATTTAACGTGGACCATCCTTAAATTACCCTTAACTGTTAAGTGCCCTGTCAGGCGGCAGCAGTCCGGCCAATCATCATCAGACATGGGATGTGGCAAGACTGCATTCCATTTATGTGAGGCAGCTACTCCTAAGGTGGCCACCTCCCTCTGCGATACCTGATACAATCTAGTGACCAGCTTCACCCTATAGGTAGTGGTATATAAGAGTTGCAGTGCATCTAGTGTAGGTGGCTCAGCAGGAAATTGTGAGTACAGCACACACATGGCTGACCGCAGTCTAGTATAAATGAAAAGATGCATAACAGTGATATCGCTACCAGCAGCCAGTGACGTTGAGGTAATGAATTGGCCTCCAGGATACACATCCTCCATTTTTAACATATTCATGTCTTTAACGGTCCTCAGGGCACCCGCCTCAGTAGTAACTGAGAGACTCGTGTGGTGTAAAAGAGGCATACTGGGCGCATAAATAGGCAGTTTCTCTGCTCGCTTTCCCAAGTCCTGAGACGCTTTAAACATGGTTTGAACTGTGTCAAACTCCCCTTTTTCGAAAACAGTGTGAGTGTTCACTATCATGGCCTTTAGTGGTATGGGATGAACGGTGCCAGCCTCAACTGCAACATGAGGGATGTAGGTAGGGTCCTGCTGCCAATAGTGTGCAAAGTGGGCCTGCTTGCACAAGTACTATTGATGAAAGTCGGGCGCTGTAAAACCACCCTGCTCATAAGGGAGTGTTAGTGTTTTCCACTTGAGGCGAGGTTTCTTACCCCACATTCTAGGGTAATCAGAAGGGAGTTGAGAGCGTTAAAAAATGGTGCAGCAGAGGAACAGGAATGTTTAAAAATAGATACAGGAAGCGTGGGAGCATTACCATTTTCATTACCGGTATGCGGTCCGCAAAGGATAGGGGCAGCTTAATCCAGCCGGTTATTTGCTTCTCAAGTCGTGTAATGGCCGTGCCGTAGTTAGCCCGCACCACCACTTGTGGGTCCTGATGCAAAATGCAAACAGGAATTGGACATTCTAGTGAACGTTATGGTCCAGGCATTTAAAACTAAATGTTTCCATGACAGCTAGATATGTAACAAAAAAGATGAATATCTGAAAAATCATGATATATAAGCATTGAGGCAGCTACATTGTCATCTTAAGAAGCGAAGATGAAGTAAGAGCAAAGCCATACTTTGAGAACAAATACCGAGGAGCATGGAGGAACCATTTTATAATCCGATGATTCCAGCAAACAGAGAACGATATTTACCAGACGTAGACATTAAAACGTACATTTTATACCTCCTTGCAAAGCTCATGCTACTCTTACAGTCCTATGCCAATGTGTTTGACCTTATTTATTCTGGCAGATTAATTTCTCTGTCAAAACATGTCAGCTATTGCTTCCACCAAAGTACACAGAATGCACTGCACTTGGAATACAGTGGACAGGACGCCTGCCATATTTGTAAAGGAGCATCCAGTTTTTCAAACTCGAAACAATGGCATTAGTTTCATTTATTTCCTATACATGTTAAAGTCTAGTGCTCTTTAAGCTTGCTGGTGTCTTTCTCGTTCCAACTAACCAAAGTTCTGGCAGGGGATATTAATCCCTGATGAATAGCATTGTTACAACGCATGTGTTTTCTACGCATGCCATTACAAGGCAAACCATTACGACAAGTTTTTACATCTGATCCAATTACAACACAAGTTGTTACAACGACTTGCTGTAGGGGGGCGCTGGAGTTTGGAATAGTATAATTTACTATTCCAACTCCAGTGTGTGCAACAGTAGGGAAGGTGTTGGATTGAAAATCCAACAAATCCAATACCTTCTGCCTCCCCACAGCAAGTTGTTGTAACGACTTTCATTGTAATGGATCATAAAAGCCTATAAAGATCTACTTTTTACAACAAAGTTTTTTTTGCCAACCAAATTAATTCTGCAACAAACTCGGCTAAAGAACTCTTCAAAATAGTCACCAACCCAGCGTACCCTGGCACACCTAGTGTTTCTCCAAGTCAGGGGCTTTGTGAGGGAATAGCCAGTTTTTTTCTGTAGTAAAGAAGAGGCTATTTTTACCACATTTAAAGGTCCAAGGACAGATGGATCACCTGGTATCGGGAAGAAATATAAAACTCGGTCCAGTCTCCATCCGAGTTTTGAAGAGTTCACACCTCTATCCATCAATGACATTTGTAAATCATTGATGTCAGCGAAATCGGGCTCCCCCTATGACCCATGCCCGGTGGCAGTGATAAAACTAGCCCCTGAACCCATTGTTATGACGCTCATGGCCATGATGAACTCGATGTTCAAGGAAGGATATTTTCCTACAGCCTCGAAAACTGCTTCAATACTTCCCCTACTCAAGAAGTCAAATCTGGAGCCAAAGGATCCCAATAACTTTCTGCCAATCTCGCGCATCCCCCTGCCAGCTAAATTGATAGAGAAAGGCATGAATGCACAACTAAGTATATTCTTACGAGAGGCACAAATATTGGATCCAACGCAATACAGAGTTCAGAGACGGACGCAGTACTGAGTCCGCTCTCTTAAAATCTACAGAGGAAATTAGGGTCGTGCTCGACCTGGGAGGCAAAGCTGCAATGATTATGTTGGACCTGTCTGCGGCTTTTGGCACGGTCCACCATGACCTGTTGCTCGAACATTTGTGGGATTGTGGAATCCAAGGTACAGCATGGACTCTCCTGAAGTCCTTCCTCTCGGACAGAGTGCAAACAGTTTCGCTTGGCGCATCCTGTTCCAAACCCTTCTCTCTGCCCTGGTGAGTTCTGCAGGGGTCATCACTTAGTCCAACGCTTTTTAATGTGTACGTGTTCCTGCTGGCCTCCCTGATCAAATCATTTGGATTTGCTCTGACATCGTATGCAGACAACACTCATATTGTTGTGTCCCTGCTGCCTGGGCAAAAGACGGGGACTGCAAAACGATTTCATGACTGTATGGAAGCAGTGGGTAAATGGATGGCCCAAAATTGTTTAAAACTCAATTCTGGTAAGACAGAAGTCATTCTGTTTGGCAATGACCCCACACTCTGGACCCCAAGTTGGTGGCCAGATTTGCTGGGGGTGCTTCCTACTCCTATGAGGAAAGTGAGGAACTTGGGTGTCCTGATTGATGACAAACTCAACATTGAGGACCAGGTTAATGCAGTTGTCTCGGCGACTACATTTGCTCTTGAAACATGCAAGAAAATCTTGCAATTTCTACCTAAGGCAGGCCAACGAACAGTAGTGACAGCACTAACTATGTTGCGGTTTGACTACTGCAACAGCCTTTACCTAAACATTCAGGAACGATTACTATATAGACTCCAACTTTTACAAAATTTAGCTGCCAGGCTGCTCACAGGGACAGGTAAATATGGCTCGGTCTCAGGAGATATCAGAAGACTTCACTGGCTGCCTGTTAAAAAACAGGTGCAGATAAATCACTCTGTACAGTTTACAAAGCTCTTCATGGTTTTGGGCCAGATCATCTGAAGCAACAGTTTCAGAGGCATGTCCCCAATAGACCATTTTGCTAACTGGGAGCAAAATTGGTAACGATCCCCATCTTTAAAAAAGCTACATAGGGAAGGAGCAGCTTTTTAGTAGGTGCAGCCAAGGCATGGAATACCCTACCATTTCACCTTAGAAACAGTCCGGATTAGCTTGCATTGAGGAAAGCCTTAAAAACTTAGCTTTTTGGCGCTTAACTCCGGGCTCTTCATCTATATCTATTTGGGTTGCATATAGACAGCGCCAGGACACCTTCGGGTAGCAGTTTGTGCTTTAAAAATACGATAACTTAACATAACATAACATAATGGCATTTGATGTAACAACGCGCCATTGTAACGACTTGCGTTGTAATGGCATGCGATGTATCCCATGCGTTGTAAACGATGTTCCCACCACTGATTTCTATATAGGCACTTTAAGACATTCCAAAATGCTACAATAAACAGTGCACATGATTGATATGCTTTTAACCACATTGTCTGAAGTTTAACACATTCAAGGAAATAGATTGATGGATCAATGTATAAACATCGTAATAATGTTTGATGCAATGAATGTCATCAAAACTGTTCTGGTTAAGTAGTTTGTGAGTGCAATTGACTCCTACATCCTAGGAAAGATTGGCTTCAGTGAATGGAGCTCACAACGTTGAAAGGCCACTGGGTATAAGCAATAACATGCAATGAAAGAATGGACAGACATCTACATCACGATCATTTCATTACTAGTAAGTTACAATTGTCAGGATATGCACATTCCATAGTTGAATCATGACCCACACAGAAGCCCCCACGCCGATGACCAGATATTGCAATAGCCTGGATTACTAAACACATGGAATAATTGAATAACCCTTAGAAATATGAAAACTCAAATTGAGTTTAGTATTTCAGTGTGTGGTGGTACATTGCTTCATAATTGCAATTGTGTGTGCAATACAATATGACTTGAAACAAGAGGTCATATTGATTTTGATAATAATCAGGCTTTTGATGATATAGCCATAGACCACAAATCAGGAGGCACGATACATTTTACATGTTTGACCTATATGTGTTACTTATCGACAGCCACGTCATCAAAATGATCCACCAAATAAATATTAAACAGTCTTTAGGTACAGTGACTCGTATAGTGTATTTTTGCCATTTATGTGCCTACATTGTCAATGCGTACAGAGCAAGCATGTACGTTTCACATGGCTACTAAGAATGATAAATTCTGCTATTTGTGAACATTAACATGCAAAGAAAACAAGATACAAAACACTGTAGTATTGTTAGACTTGGCGTTTTCAGTAAGTTTACCCGAGGACCTTTTGTACTTTTTGATCTCCTGTTTTTTGCCTATTTTCGATTGCTATTAGGACTCTGGGCACTTCACCACTGCTGTTCAGTGCTAAAGTTCATATGCTCTCCATTAAAATTGTGATTATGGATTGTTGTTTCCATCATTGACTTATTTGATGTAATATTAAGTCCCTAGTGCAGTGCACTCTGTGTGCCCAGGGCCTGAAAATTGAAAGCTACTAGTGGGCCTGCAATACTGGTTGTGCCACCCACACAAGTAGCTTTTCAAAGGTGTCTCAGGCCTGCCACTGCAGGGTTTGGGAGCAGTTATTAACAGCCATGTCGACCTGACAAGCGCACCCAGTTGCCAAGGCCTTGCCTGTGATTTTCTTACATCTAAAGTAGGCCAAAGGTAGCCCCATGGGCAGGGTGCAGTGTATTTAAAAGGTATGACACGTAGTGATGTCTTTGTGCATGTCCTAATAGTGAAGTACTGGGTATTTTGTTTTTCACTATTGAAAGGATATCTGTCACATAGGTTAAAATAGGATTTGCTTTGTAACATGTTACAAGCATAACTTTGCATTGGACAAGGTCAGAAACTGGAGTTTAGGCATCCTGAACTCAGGATTAAAAAATACATCTTTAAAATAAAGATACAATTGATATTGTGTGTTTGAAAATACCACTATTAGAAAGTGGGTACTTTCTTATCTAAACATCTTTGTGCCTCTACATGTTGTGTACTCGCTGTCTGGGTTTTAAGGTGATAGGACACCAGTGGGGGTTGAGGTGCGTCCTGCCTTTCCTGGGTGACTCATAGCCAGGCTGAATAGACCTGGCTCCATTTAGAGTAATAGGAGGAGGTGTTGCTTGCACCTGAATGGACTGTGTATGCCTTCCACAATGCTGTTTCCACCCCCTGGAGTGATCTTGGCCTGAGAAAGGCAGAACTAGATTATGTATGCCAGTGGATCTTTGTTTGTGCCAACGTCAAAGGGAAATGTGGTATAAATATTGGGACCCTGACCCCAGAACTTTAGATCACTGCTCGACTAAGGAACCAGCCAGGAAGAAGGGCTGGAAATGCTGTGAGGAGAAACTACCACTTTGTTGTGTGCTTTGCTGGGTTGGCTGCAGTTAGTGCTTCTGCCTTGGCCAGGAAAAGGAAACAATTGTTCTTTCTGCATTCTAAGTATCTCCAAGGACTTGATGTAGAGCTTGCCTCATATTGGAATTCTCAGGGAAATCTCAGACTTTTGGGAACCATCTACTGGAACTGGATGTTCAACTCCCACAGAGGAAAAAGGTAACCCAACGCCGTCAATAATGCCGCTGCTTGGTCGGTGAGCTGAAGGCACCACAGAGGGCACTGCTGCACTTCACACCCCAACCCTGGTCCCACCTATGAAGTAGTACGATGCTGCCTCTGGCCTGCTGCTTGCACATCACCTGTGGGCACTGCACTCCGTGCCTACTCACTTCACATCGCCAACCTGGTATTTCCGAAGGTGCCATGATGCCGTCCCTGATGCCACTGCCTCCACTGTGACCAGTGGACACCGCTCAAGGAGAACACCGTGCACCTTTCCACTTTGCACAGGAGCCTTGGTCTCACCAATGACACCTCTTCAAGCTGACATCAACACAGTGGCCGGCACCGTGGTTTGGGGGCAACACTTGTAGGTTACTCAACCCACCGCTCCATCCCACACCATAGCCTTGGCCCACCGCTGTCAGCATCATTGACTCCAGATTGCCAATCAATACTCCTGCCAGCACTGTGACCAGTGGGTTATGAAACAAATATAAAGGTTCCCTTTTCATATGTTTTTAGTAAGGAGACTAAGGTCTCTAAGGGATCCAAATCAGGGATAGTTGGTGAGACATACGTTGTATTTGAGGTTGTGTAAGGATTGACAAATTTACAATTTCAGCAAATTAAATCTATTTCCAGAATTTAAATCATGCATCAAGTAGAGCCAATGAGAATGTGCAGACAAAAAGATGTATCAAGTATATCTCCAAGATGTATTATCTATTCATACAAATGTTGATTAAAAACATCACATTTATTAATAAAAAATATTTCATAATTTAAAAACAATATACATTTGAACAAAGAAAATATGTTCAAATGTATATTGTTTTTAAATTATGAAATGTTTTTTATGAATAAATGTGATGTTTTTAATCAACATTTGTATGAATAGATAATAAATCTTGGAGATATACTTGATAAATCTTTTTGTCTGCACATTCTCATTGGCTCTACTTGATGCATGATTTAAATTCTGGAAATAGATTTAATTTGCTGAAATTGTAAATTTGTCAATCCTTACACAACCTCAGATACAATGTATGTCTCACCAACTATCCCTGATTTGGATCCCTTAGAGACCTTAGTCTCCTTACTAAAACATATGAAAAGGGAACCTTTATATTTGTTTCATAGTACCAAACCCCTCCCTTTTCATAAAAGGGTTTCTCCTAAAAACTTTTTTTGATTACCAGTGGGTTATGCACACTGCATTGCCCCATCCAGCACCGCAACCTTGGGTCTACTGCGAACAGAGCTTCAGCAACGATGATGCCGCTGATTGCACCGTGACCTGTCAGCACCACCTATTGTGCACGGCAGCCCTGGTCACACCAATGCCGCTGGACGACTGTCACTGAGCTGCTGCCTGCACCACGACCTGAGAGCACCACGTATCGCACCGCTCTGCTTCGCACTGCTGCCCGATGCCTGCAGACACCGGTGCTCCTGAATTCGAACTAAAGGAGTTTGACCTGTAATGTGTGTGACTTCAAGGGACTGGCAACTCCTGCACAGGCTCCCTGACTAGCCTGCCGATGCCGCTCCTCTGGAGCACACCGCAGGGTCTGACACCATGCGTCTCTAAAGGTACTGTTTTACAGGTCTCCCCAACACCAGAGCCGAAAAGCTACGCCCCGGTCAGCCAGAACTATTTGCCTTTTCATGACACCGTGATAGCTCCGTATGAAACTATGGACCTCAAGTGACCTTTTTTTTAAGTCTATTTGTGCTTTATTGGGATTTTGGATTACTGTACGCTGGATGTTTATTGCTTTGGTCTGGTTTTTCACAGATAAATATTGGATATTATTTTTCTAAAACCGATGTGGTGTCCTTTTGTATTGTTTTCACTTTAATACTGCTGGTTATGTACACATGCTTTACACACTGCATTTGAGATAAGCCTGACTGCTCAAGCCAAGATAACAACGGGGTGAGCAGGCTTTATTTAAGACATGTAGTCCCCTTATCCTTACTAGAGTGGTGGTTTCTGACTGGCTTAGGTGCATACTCTAGCCACCCAGAAACTTCATTTTTAACAAGTATTTATTCAGGCTGTGCATGACTGTAATGAATGATGCTCAGCCCTAAACAGTGATACAAATGCACCTAGCATAGTGGTATGAAGGGAATGACTCTTGGCCGATTCTAAAACCTGGGTTTTCTGGACTGGAAGTGTGTGCTAAGTCTGCTTGTGGCTTTATTTATTTATTTATTGAGCAATATAACATATCTACAAGCAAAGCTGCTTTAAGAAAATACTATAGTTTAGCATTAAATTGGTGGGGTATGTGTACGTAGAAAGATTCTACTTGCTAGATGATACATTGTAACAACAACATCACTCAAGAGAGAGAAACCATTTATACTGTAATGCAATCAGGTATTATAATTAGTGGGAAGTTATATTCCACATCTGTTGCAAATGGTCCTTTCTGCAGGATCTCCCGAGGTGTTTAGCATGCCTCCTCCTACTGTTTTCTGAATTTGTTTTGGTTGGCTTTAAGACTGTGTGGACTTTGCCACCACTAACTGGTGCTAAAGTGCTTGTGCCCTCTACCTAAAACATGGCAGCATTGGTTTGCACCTGTTTGGCATATTTATTGGCCTATGAATCCCCAGTAGAGTGCAATACATGTGCCTAAGGCCTGTAAAATAAAAGTTACTAGAGGGCCTGCAGCACTGTCATGTCCTAAGGTAGGCCCTGTGTAGCCTATAGGACAGGGTGCTTTGTAAGTAAAATGCAGACCATGTACTTTCAAGTTTTACATGTCTTAGTAGTGAAATACTTTTCTCAAATCAGTTTTCCACTACTGTGAGGCCTACCTCTTCCCTGTAGGTTAACACTGTGGATGTGATGTAAATCATCTTTACAGGTAAAGACAAATTTATCATTAGCATTTTTAAAATGCCACTTTTCTAAATATGAAAGAGCTGTAAGAGACATTGCGTTTTTTCAGAGCATTTGAACAAGAAGTGGACAGAATGCTCATCATTGCTTTTACGATACACCTTGAGTCAGGCAAAGTTAAAGATAATAGAAGGGGTCGTTATATTTAAGGAACTCGGGGCAGATCTAAGGTAATAGAAGGAATGTTGCGTAACTGTGTGCTCACAAGCTTTACATCATTATTTTAGTAAGCAGGGGATGAAATTGTTTAATAAACTGGGGGGTTATTTTACTGGTGGAAAGGATTGTACACTGGTTTTGCTCGTACACATGGGTGGTTCTGAGTAATAACTAAGTATGGGCGAATTTTGCGAATTCGCAGTAAACGAAGTAGCGAGAATTTGCGGTCCGCAAAATCTGTGAATTTGTGCAAATTTTCAGATTTTTTTATTTTTGCTTGTTTGCAGGGTTTTTTTCAGCGCAGCTACCGTGAAGTTACCCAGGCGGTCGTACATGGGCGTGGCCATCTTGTTCGCGTTGCGTATTTCCGCTTCCGAGCGCTAGTTGCATGCTCGCGTTGTGCGAGGGGAGCGATTGCGTGTTCGCGTCCGTTTTTTCATGCTCGCGGGGTAAATGTTGCTCGAACTTACCCACGTGGTCGCAATGGGCGTGGCCATCTTGTTTTTCATTCATTGCTATGGTTCTGGGCATGCTTTTTCAATCCTCCTTTAATCTTTGTAATCCTTTGTTTGTTTGAACTTTTTTTAATCTTTTTTACTCATTATCTATTTCTTTATTTTTGTACATCTATATTTTGTGTTTTTTCTACTTTTGGTTACTTTAAAAATACTTTTTTTAACTCTCTTTTCTTTTACTTACTTTCCCTAATTCTTCCTATTTTATTAACTGACCAGGACCATGGCAAAGGGAGCCGGCAAAAATCTGAAGGGGAACGGTCCCGCACCCCGTAGCCATCTCCCTTGCGGGCGCTTAAGAGGGGGGACAGTAACTGCCCGGGAGATCTTCAGTACGGTGGAGGTGGCCGCACTGGTTTTCTCTGTCCAGCGCCACCTCCCCAAGACTGTCGCGGCAGGCCCGGTACCGGGTACGGGCTCCGGGAGCGTCGCCAGCTATGGGGGAAGGTGTGTCGGGCCATGTATCGGGAGTCTGGGGTCCCGCGCCCCTACAGCCAGACAACGCACCGGTGGTCCGACATACTGGACCGGTAACAAGACCTGCTCACCCTGCTTGGCGTCGAGATCCCTGGGCTTGGTGAGTAGTAGTAGCTATTTAATAACTACTTTGTTTTCTCCTGCTCTTTGTTATGATATTGCAAATATTTGTTTTTTCCGAAGATCAAGAATGATGCCGATTACATTGCAGGTAAATTATGTTTCAAAAGCTTCTGTGATTGCAGGTGCTCACCTGCTCACTGGCGGTGCTACTATGCTTACTTGTTTTCAATTTTGTGCTCATTTGGCCTCAGTGATTATGTATGAGCGTACTTTACAGAACTGCGTAATGCTAGACACTAGAGACTCAAGTCCAGTCCTTCCTTTGTACTCCTGCCACTAAGAAGAGATGGTGGTGGTGGATTGATAGTTTGAGTATATTATGACTGGTTATTTAGTAGGAATTTTTTTAGTGGTCTGCAATCATGATGGAATGTGTCTGTCACTTCGCGTGCTGCGGAGTGTTGCCTGCCTGTCCTAGTAGAACCTTTTTGTAGTTGGTTTAGTGAGTTACATAACTTTCCAAGTAGACGGTCCGCAAATCCTGCAATAATAAAATCCTAGTAGACCACATAAGATAGGTCAATAAAAGTAGTGCAATTGTTGTCTATTTCCGCGAAATATTTTGTTACTGTTTTTTTGAAATGTTTGATTTGGTTGACAACAATCATCCATGTTTGTGTCTTTCTTTCATGTTGTACATCAGCTCCCCCCAGGGGCAAGAGGACAGAGGAGGAGGTAGCGGCGCCGGCGGAGCAGGAACAACAGGAAGACCAGAATAGGTCCGCCGAGGGCTCCTCTGCTGGCCCCAGTACGTTTTCCTGTTAATATTATTAATTATACTTCCCTATCTTTTACAGCAGCTATTTATTCCAAACGTTCCTCATAATTCTATTTTTTCCTAAATCGTCTTTGATCTTCTTGTAGACTGTTTCTAAATTCTTATCCTGCCTCTACTATGACTCTCTGTGCTACTAGTAGATTATTATTAGTCTGTCTGTGTACCTAGCTAAGCTTGCACAGTTGGCAAAAGGTATACAGGTAAACAAAACTCCTATTCAGCAATAGCTCTAGGCACTGAGTGCAGTCCTCTGGGTTGTCCATAATGTCCATTGAAGTCTTCTAAATGTTTATGCTTTAACAATTCCCAACAATAAAATGTCAATGGCCACTAAGAATAAGATACTAGTTTACTTTTTGATTGGATAGGATGTCATACTACTGTTGCAGGGACTATTCTGACAATACAGAACTATGTACAAAAAATAGGGCATTGGTGATAATAGGCGCAGTTAGACTTTCCACATACCTCAGTCATAACAGAAGTTGAACCCCCAATCTCCTTACTGACTAGCTAGTGTGTCAGAGTCATTATTTAGCTCCCGAATGCAGCGGTGATCCCCAATGATTATACTACCTGGTGGGGAGTGCCAGTGAGGTGTAAGAGGAGATGCAATTGTCTCGCAGCTGGCTCTCTTGTCGCTGTTTGATGTTATTCCTGCCTGGTCCAGCTCTGCATTCTTGTCACATCATCACCCCATTCCTCTTTTGAGAAGGGAATGAGCGGTGTAGTTGCACTGTCTCTGCTGTCGGGAAGCTGTAATCGCTGTAGCGCCCAGTAGCATGTGGGGGTGTAATTTGAGTTGTTTCAGTGAGAGAGTTTTACCTTCAATTCTGTGATGACAGAGTCAGTTTGAGGAATAATCTTCACTTTTTACCCAAAGTACACAGTAGACAGTCCAAAGAGATTCATAAAATCTGATCAACTCTGTATGGCTTAAAATGCCCCTAAAAGAGCACAATCTCTAGCAAAACAAACAATAGGGGGAGTAGCAAGGATAGCGGCAGGAGCAGTTGCATATACGTGTGCTCCATCTTGGCACCACCGTAATTGTGATACTCACCGTGTTTTGAGACCCCCCAGCTCATGGAAGACACCTGATAATGTGGCCCTCGAGCCTCCACTTTTTATAGGGGGCCACAGGCGCAAGATTGTGGCCGAGCCGGTCTGCCCTGAATGCTTTGAGGGCCACACTCGGCTAGAAACACTGCATTGTTCCCTGTGGTTCTGCTGGAAGGCCCACCGATGCTGATGATGGCTCGCTGGGCTCACCTTCGAACTTGCGTTGACTGTGAGGTCAGTAGACGGAGTTGTCTGAACTCCACTCTCTGAGCAGAATGCCGTGGTGGCAAAACTCTGCAAACTCCGCTAGTGGATTATACCGCCCACGCTTATTCCATTTATTGAATTTTTGTTTTTTTTGGTCTTCAATTTTTTCTAACCTGGTGAGGGGTCTTTTTGTGGTGTTAATAGTGTTTTACTGTTAAAGTGTTGCATAAATACTTTACACATTGCATCTTAGGTTAAGCCTAACTGCTCTGTGCAAAGGTACCAGAGGGTGAGTACAGGTTAATTTAGGCTATGTTTAAGACTTACCTTGACTAGGATTGCAATTACTGCTTAATCGGGGCTTCCACCACAGTCAACCAGAAACACAATTTCTAACAACATCTATACAGAACACTCATTGAAAATTAAAAATAAAATGCATTGTATACAATTTATAAAGCAATATATCACAAAAAATGCTAAAGGGCATAAATGGCCACTCATTCCAATGCATAGGTCTATAACATGTTATTTCCTTACTTATTCTAAAAAAACTACAAGAATTATCCTTAATTGTTTTCTCCCCATTTGCTATCATATAACTTGTTTAATTTCATTTTTTTTATTAAGTCCTCATTCAACAAATGGTACTCTGATTTCAAGAAGATAGGGCCTAGTCGAACCAGTAAGAGGTGAAAGAAGACCCTGTCACTCCATGCAGGAGAGGGGATAAGTCGTTACCCCGGTATCAGTCGTAAAAATAAGCCTCCTGGATTGACCATGGCACCAATTCTTCTACAGGCAAATGCATTGAGATATACTGAGCCGCCACCATAACAGCCTGTACAGCAACTTAGTAATCATTGCACCTTGAGCACTCAGGTTTGTTTCTTGCTTAAAGAAAAAAAAAAAACACAAATGTGAAAAGAAAGCGAAGGCAGGTATAATAAAAATGTAATAAAAGGAGAAACCCAAAAAGGGAAACAGTAAAAGTTTGTGGAAGCTATATTCAGTGAGAGAAACTGGAGACATAGGTTTTAAACCAAGTGTCCCAAAGATCCCAAAATGTTGTTTTCTTAACCCGCTTATTTACGCGATCAAGTTGTGAAATTCTATGTTTTGAACCAATCAATTAAATTTCAGTGGGGGGAGAAGGGAGGATCCATTTAACACACAACACCCTTCGTGCCAAAAGAATCAGAACATAAAACCGAGCCTTCTGGGTTTTAAAGAAACTTTGATTATCCACCCCATCTGGCATCACACCAAAAATAACAAAAGTCCTTGTCATCCCAATTTCTTGACCTATAATAGCTGAAATGACCTTACCCACGTTTTGCCATAAAGAAAGGATTGAAGGACACTGCCAAAACATATGAACTTCATTTGCGTTGTTCTCATCACATTTTGGGCACTTCTTTATCGCTCCATTACCCATCCTTGACAGTCTCCGTGGCGTCCAGTATGCTTTATGCTCACTTTAGTAAAATATGAATTGGCCAGCAAGGGATTTCATTTATATGAGTTTTCAGCACTAGTTTAGGACTTGTTGAAAAGCAATCCAAGTACCTAAATTGGAGTTCAATCAGTGGCTGTTCGAATAAATTTAAAAGTTTCTAACAATGAGAAAACACAGGATGTTACCACACTAACATCATAAGTAAAGTAAATGAATAATAAAACATGAAACCAGGATAGTTTTTTTGTCTGAGGAGTTATTATTTTTAGATTCAAGACAAAGAATAATTCTGTGCAAAAAATCAACAGTAACATAAAGCAGGGTACATACAAAGATATATAATGGATATTTAAGGTATTGGTTACTTTTCCTATAGTATATCCAAGAAAAACTGTCCAGACTGCTAAAAAGGTGACAACTTGATTTCTACTATCAATCAGGAGAAAATCAACAGTCGGTACAAATTATACAGTGCAGAATTGGACTTAGTCCAACTCTGCACTGTATGATTTGTACCGACTGTTGATTTTCTCCTGATTGATAGTAGAAATCAAGTTGTCACCTTTTTAGCAGCCTGGACAGTTTTTCTTGGATATACTATAGGAAAAGTAACCAATACCTTAAATATCCATTATATATCTTTGTATGTACCCTGCTTTATGTTACTGTTGATTTTTTGCACAGAATTATTCTTTGTCTTGAATCTAAAAATAATAACTCCTCAGACAAAAAAACTATCCTGGTTTCATGTTTTATTATTCATTTACTTTACTTATGATGTTAGTGTGGTAACATCCTGTGTTTTCTCATTGTTAGAAACTTTTAAATTTATTCGAACAGCCACTGATTGAACTCCAATTTAGGTACTTGGATTGCTTTTCAACAAGTCCTAAACTAGTGCTGAAAACTCATATAAATGAAATCCCTTGCTGGCCAATTCATATTTTACTAAACTCTGCCCGAGCCCGCAAGGGTATATTGGGTTACTCACCTTCCGAAACATTTTATGCTCACTTTGCCACTTTGCCACTGGATTCAAGATAGCTTTGGCTGATGAGCGTTATGAATCCGAAACCGGTCCCAGGATGCTTGTTTGTGGTCCAGGGAATGCATGGCTTGGCAGTTTGGGCTGGACTGTTCCCATGAGGCACAGGGTCAGACTGATTTGCATATGGCCATGTCTGAACTGGGGTGGCAGATTGAGCTAAAGAATGGTGATGTATTAAACCCTGATCAGTTGACTGGGGGTGAGTGTTTGATTTGCTCAAACGCTCCGTCCATCACCCCCGTTTGTATCGCTTTGTTTGCCCTAAGTTGGCAGGGGATGCTCAGATGTGAGTCCCTTGCTCACTTTGCCACTGGATTCAAGATAGCTTTGGCTGATGAGGATTATGAATCCGAAACCGGTCCCAGGATGCTTGTTTCCGGTCCAGGGAATGCATGGCTTGGCAGTTCGGGCTGGACTGTTCCTATGAGGCACAGGGTCAAACTGATTTGCATGTGGCCATGTCTGAACTGGAGTGGCAGAATGAGCTAAAGAATGGTGATGGATTAAACCCAGATCAGTTGACTGGGGGTGAGTGGTTGATTTTCTCAAACGCTCCGTCCATCATCCCCTTTTGTATCGCCGAGTATGCTTTATGGACAGTAAAAAGGTGATTTCTCTTTAAAGGCGCAGCTTTCACATATGACCACAAAAGAGACATAGATACTTTCCCTAAAGTTTTGAGGTCTTCTCCGTGCAGGTCCTTCTTCCAGATCTCTGTGAATGGATTCTTTGTGTCCTCCCCGGTCTGAATTATCAACCAATACCATTCTGCTACTTCTTTCAGCATTGTGGACCTTGAGCAGATCTTTTTCACCAGATCCCGATTCCCTTCAATCACCTTCCCTATCATTTTTATCCAACTCGAAATCTGATAGTATTTAATGTTTAATACCAAATTCTCTGAAACTGCAGAAAGGCACTGCCATGAAATCAGCTCATTGTCCACAGTCAGTTGCCCCCACATCAATATCCCAGATATTCGAAGAGGGACTGCAAGTGCATCCACTAAGCATGCCGGGGTGCCTGAGGAACCCAGATAGATGCTTTGTTGTTATAATGCTGTTTATACAGCATTGAGCTCACCTGAGACCATACTTTAGCCGCAGCCAGGAGGACTTTCAGCCTAACCTTCTAACCACCCAAGCTCCTCAATTCTTGTATATGTTTTCCCAATTCGCACTGCCTGTTCTGTGTGGTGCGCGAGATTTCCAACCTGATATGAAAGGTCCAGTCCCCTTTACTTTCTGCTCGTATATTTAGACCTCCAGCAAGAATCGTCTCTTTGATTAGATATGTTTTAAAGTTAACTAGAATTCTCCTCGGATTTTTCTTGCTAGGTCTTCTAATGAAGGGATCTGGATGAATTCTCTGTATGTCATTATCCAGGGACTGTTTCTCTATCTCTGTGTGGAATTCTCATAGAAGGTCGATGACGAAGGACCTTATTCCCCCCCCCCCCAAATCTTCTGGGACATTTAGGATCCTAATATTATTCCATCTTGCGTTGTTCTCCAAGCTTTCAAGTTTATCTGTCAGTTTTCTGTCCCTCTGTTTCAACCTCATGACCTCCAATGTATTTTATCAACTTATTTTGAGAGGTTTTCCACTGCCGCTTCTACTACTCCAACTATTTCCATGATGTCGTTATTTTTTTCTTCTAATGTTTCACAGACCCCTTGGATCTTTTGCTGGTTACTTTCAGATACCACACATTTTTCTCTCATTTCAGTAATTAGAGTAGACAGCAAAGTCTCTGTAGAGAGCTGTTCCCTTGGACTGTACCCTGTATCTTGTTCCCTCTGACCCTCTCCCTGTCGGGGTGGCTGACTCAGTGAGGCCTCGGAACTAGGTCTGGGGTTATCTAGGATATATGTACCATTGTCCTCTATCGTTACCAATAGAGTAAATCTGTTCCCCAGCAACATTGTGCTGTTTCTCGCCTCCATTTTCCACTTATTTATTGTGCTGATCTGATTATCTGGAGTCTTAGGGGTGAGACTAGTGCTGTTTTCTGCCGCTGAAGAGGTAGAGGTTGGGGTGGAGGGTTGAGTCTGTGTTTGTACGTCAAAGTAAGTTCACAATGAAGGTGTTATTCGAATACTGGCCGGTTGGGCTGATTTAGTCGGTTTACTTCTGGTGACCTTTTTGCCCTCCGTTAATAAGGACTTATCCACTGACACCTTTTTCTTTTGTGGCGGGGGGTGAGGTGTTATGGTCTTTTGGTGAGGTGGCAGTACTAACGGGATAGTCACTTTGGACAGAGCCTCAGTGGGGGATTGATCGTGTTCCCAAAGGCCTCTAACTTCTAAGTGTATATCTATTTAGCCATCTATTTTCATGTAACTCCCCTGGAGCCTTACTCTTACAAGATTGCTGATCAGCACTAAAAACGCTCTTTCCCTCATTAATTCCCAAATACCGCTCCCCCTTCTTCCTCCTCCTTACCAGGGTCATTGAAGGGGGCTTTATACCATCAGAAGCTGCTCTGCTGCTGCTTCGTTCAAACTAACTGATACAAAAATGAATGATGGACGGAGCGTTTGGGCAAATCAAACACTCACCCCCGGTCAACTTATCTGGGTTTAATCCATCACCATTCTTTAGCTCACTCAGCCTCCCCAGTTCAGACATGGCCATATGCAAATCAGTCTGACCCTGTACCTCATGGGAACAGTCCAACCCGAACTGCCAAGCCATGTCTTCCCTGGACCGGAAACAAGCATCCTGGGACCGGTTTCGGATTCAACCACATGACTGAGGATGGCTGGAGTTAACAGCGGACTCCTACCCCTGGAAGCCGACTCTTGCTGCTGCAAGCCGGCCTCTGGAAATCCGTAGCGCTGCCTCTGCCCAGATTCGGACCAACGTCAACCCCATGGCTGCTGCCACTGCGACTTGCAATGCGATATAAATACCGCCAAATAAACAGCGCTAAATCCTCCAGCATCACCCCGAAGTCGTCAGCTCCAGTAACGGTGAGGTGCATCCAAAAAACTGGGTATTTAAAGCACTCATGTGCCGAGAAAGTGGATTGAGTACGCGACCGCATTACCTAGCTACTGCCATGTTCCCCTCTATCTTTCAAAAGCCCTAACTTGTTCATTTCATTGTAAAACATGTGGGCATTACCTAAAGGGGGTTAGAACCCACCATAAATATTAATCACATTCATTGTTAGAGTGAACAACAAAAGTCAAAAAACAAACTTGTGTTTAAACCTCTAGTTGCTTGGCAAACAAGCAGCCAAGCTTAACTTAGAGGTAATGTGTGAAGGGTTTATGCGGTACTCAACCAGTAATTAAGTGAATACACAGGACAAGAAAACCCTCAAATCAATCAAAAAACCTGCAATACATTTTAATAATCAACATGGCACCAAAATTACAAAAGTCTTATAAGTATAACTGGATAAAGCTTGAACAAAAAATAGCACTAAAAAGCACAAGCCCAGCCACGGTTATATAGTTGCACAAGACCACTTTAAAATCAACATTTCAGGCTAATCACAATGGAGTGTGTGTCCCATGCAGGGACCAGATTTGTCCTGGTGGAAAGTGTACCTTCTTAATTAGAAACTTTTCATGAGCAAAAGTGGTTGTCAATGAGTCCCACAGGAAGTGGTGCAACAGTGGGTAGGGTCTCCACTGAAAATTGTTACCCCATTAGTTAGGGAGTGGCCACTAGTTACCTCCACAAACAGGCTAGCACTGGACATAAATGTTGCATCCCTTATAACCCCTTCATAACACCACTCGATGGCGGAAGACAGAAGAAGGGCTGCACCTGCTGATGTGACCTGTGAGTAGCCCCCCAGGGGCTGGACATGCTTTCAGGACTGGGAAGTGGATTACAAGGGTCAGCTGACTGATCTCACTTTTTTTCAAACGTTTTAATTTCAGTTCATTCAATAGAATGATAAACATGTACCCACCCAAGCGCATCAGGACTTGTGACAATTCATATAAACTACACTGAGATTTTTTATTTCATAAAATTCATCCTACAAAACAGAACATTTCCCCAAGGTGTCTAACATATTTTTTATTAATTCAAGCGCAGCTACTGCCAGACATCTCCTGTTCGCGCCCAACCCACATCCCTCTTTCAGTTCACTATTCTTTGATATCAATGTAATTCTTGTTTGCATTATAGTATGGATGGCCACACACTCTCATGTTTTGTTTAGTCCTCATCCTTGCCTTTTTAATCTGATGATACCTGCATACGCTCTTCCTTGGTCAAGGTGGCCTAGTATTTGAGGGTTCTGAGTCATAGCATTGCGACCCAGGTCTCTGAGTCCTCTGTCAACATGTCATCTAATCTTGTAAGTTTCATTTGTGTCTCTTCATCCAGAGCCCCTTCATGCAAATGTCTCTTTCAGGCTTGTGTCTGTTGTTCTTGAGTTTGGAGACAATGTATCACGGTGCGTCCTTTGCCCAACAGTCCCCCCTAGCTTACTGAATGTATAGCTCATTTAACATTTTATCAGCTGTGGTGTCACCCCAAGAATAATTTGCTTTATTGCATTTCTTGAATGTTCCCTGTTGTAGAATGTAGCTTTGTGAACACATCTTTCAAAACCTCTTCAGTCATATAGCAATCCCATGCTGTAATCCCATATTGCATGCGGAAAACATACCTCAGTGGCCCTGCATCTTGGGCATATCTTTTCCCCACACCAGATTGTGTATTATTGATTATCTGTGTATTAAATGGCAACAGTACTTTGAACAAATCCAAGCATTACAATGCAATCAAATGTGTAGCAAATGGGATGCCAGCTTGTCTCAATAGTACAACAGCAGTTGTTCTCTGTTGTGAAGAGCGATATGAATAAACACTTGATGTTAATGACAACAATTGTAACCGTTAAGTCTAATTACTATAAGAGAAAGTCATGTCGTGCAACTGGACGGGCTGAAAGTGGATGGTCCCTATTTTGGATTTTTTGACAAGGACATCTCAGGGTTATAATAAGTAACAATATGAGGAAGGGTGGGCACCAATTTGAATGAATCAGCGTCAAACTCAGGAAGTGGCAGGACCCAGAGCTGTAAGTGACCCTGTCAGGGTGTGTGACTCTCTGTGTGGTGTTCCCAAGTTCTTCGAAGCTCCCTTATACTCAGGGACGATTGACTCAGTATCAGTTATGTGAGTATGGACCCCCCAACGTAGTGTCATGGTGCAACTTAGGATAGGCGCGTATTGCATTTTTCTTCAACATTAGTTAAATATGTGTCCCAGTATTGACCACTTGCCCATGAGTCACCCTTGTTAGGAGCAGCTTAAGTTTGTTTGCTTCTGCCAGTGTCCATTTTAGCAGTGTGGCCAGCCAGCGCTGTAAGTCCGGGGACAGGCACCTTCCATGCCATTGTTACCTGCCTTTTGAGCAGGACAAAAATGAGGACATTGAACCTATGGAGGTGTTGGTCACCCTTTGATCTAGCATGAAGTACCAACAGGCAGAATTTGGGTGTGGGCATGAGGGTGTGATCCACAAGTTCAGCAACTGGAACAGTGACCGCTTGACACACTGGGTGCAGCATTGGGCAATCCCACACCATGTGATAAAATGCAGCACCCACCAATTTACACCGGGAAGACTCAGGGGTCAGGGTAAGGAACATGCGTCCAATGTGCTGAGGAGAGCTGTAAGTGCTATGTACTTAATCAAACTGAGTGATTTTGAATCTTGGTTTATGAGATGATGACACTTTAAGCTACATGGGACACAAACAACACCAAAGCTGCATTCAGCCCATTTTTCTGAAGAGTCCAGCTGACCAGTTCCATCTGGACCTGCTCTGGATGCTGATTGTGGCTTCTACAGGAGGAGTTCTTGGGCCCTTGGATAAGTGTCAGAGTGCACTTCTGCCTAACCCTAAAAGCTCGGACTGAGAAACTTTTTCAAGGATTTTTACATGGAGACCTGACAGAAGACTGGTCCTAACCTGTTAAGTCAATTCAATGGAGGTGCATTGAAACTCGGCCAAAGATTCCAGTTTTCCTCAGGAGCAAATCCATTTTAACCACACGTTGGAGAGAAGGTATGCAGTCTTGTGTACCTTGTTCAGCTACAATTTGCAGCCTTGCCCCCCCTGGAAGCCTCTGAGCTCCAAAAAAAGTAACTACTTAGAACATAGAAATCTGACTCAGAACATTGAAATCGTCACTGGAAGATGGTGCCAAAAGTGTCTGGCCAACGAGGAACCTTCCTTGGGCGTGAATTTTGAACATCTCCTGCTCAGAGCTTTACTGTTAAAGGTCACCAGCTTCACCAGGAATTTGTCTGAAAGCTATCAGGCTTTTAGGAAGTCAACTCTGCCGCATCATATTTCCTAGCTTTGCTGAGGATTTTTACTTCCATTTCTAAGACTAAGGGGCATATTATCAAGCCTGGGCGATAAAATTATCGCCGCTTTATCGGCAGGAAACTGCAGATAAAGTGGCGATAATGGGCTTGATAATATGCTCTATGGAATTCCAATCGCAGCTCATGTTAAATGTGAAGGACACCTAACATGAGCTTCGATTGAAATTCCATAGAGCATATTACCAAGCCCATTATCGCCACTTTATCGGCAGTTTCCTGCCGATAAAGCGGCGATAATTTTATCGCCCAGGCATGATAATATGCCCCTCAGTCAGAAGATAAAACTTCTGAATGGAAAGAGTCTGGTCTCTGTAGTCGACCCACAGTTCATCGCAGTTTGCCTTAAATTTTACCCATGTCTTGGTCCAGCACAACCAATTGCCCACAGTTGGCTCTTTGTGCTTATGGTGCTATTTTATCTAAACTTTTAACGAATCCTATCTCGGGTTTCCTTTATTGGCGTTTTGCCATTTTAGTCTCATTTTGTTCATGAAAATATTCTTTATTTGTATAACTTAAAAAGGGATTTTTTGTGTTGTGCTTTCAAAGCTTTAGATGCTTTGGTACTTCTAAATGATTTACCCATTTTCTGAAGTCAAACCTGTCTGTTCTGTGCCATAGCTGCCAGGAGCGGAGCTCAGTTTTATATTACTGAACCTTTTACTGGCATAACAAGAACAAGAAGAGCGTCATTATTACTTGTGGTGGTCTACCATCCCCTCAAAACTAATAGTTCAATTTCTCACAGTGTATTGTGGGGCGATCCATATCACTGTAATGGCCAAACTTCAGATTATTTCATACATTGATCCCAATATAAAAAAAACACAACAGTTGTAAATCCCAAAATATACATGATCACCCCTCATTAGTCTTCTCTGATCCGAACAATTTCACATCTGACATGCAGACA
Source organism: Lissotriton vulgaris (assembly GCF_964263255.1). Taxonomy (NCBI): domain Eukaryota; kingdom Metazoa; phylum Chordata; class Amphibia; order Caudata; family Salamandridae; genus Lissotriton; species Lissotriton vulgaris. The sequence goes on along the minus strand of NC_141696.1, from coordinate 1,032,717,289 downwards.
GCAGGGAAACACGATACACATATGTGACTGAATATAAAAAATACATTGCAATATCTTCCAGTTGGGATATTTAAAGTACTGCCTATAATTCATTTTAAGCTACAGAAGGCGCAATAACAGGAAAGACATCTTAAGGCGAGGAAACACTTGCATGGGAATCATACTCAAGTTCTTGCACTCAGGGATTTCTCTGATAGCCGCTGTAAAACGTGTTTTCGATCACAGTAGCATATGTTCGAGTCAAGTGCTATTCTCAGCTTCAGAAAATGGTTTGTGATCATCGCCGACAATGAGAATTGTCCCTTGACACCCATCATTATTGTTTATATCACAAACAAACATGTCTGCTGGCTAGCACCGCGCTCAGAGGAAGAGGCAGCGCGCGTTGCTGACAGTGACAAGGTGCTGAGACAGACACACGCAGAAGGGAAGGGGAGCTGATGGTTTACACAACAGAAGATTTTATATGGCTAATACTTTGCGCCAAAATATATATTTGATAAAATGTGGAATGCCCCTAGGAAGTAAAAATCGATGCATAAAACAAAGAGTGCATACATATCAAAATAAGGAGCGTCAGGGGCATAACAATCTGCCGTAAACTCGCGCCTTTCTTCGTATTGTGTTTAGCTTTCACAGTAATCATGTAATGAAATTGTGGGAAAAGATTAAATAAGGAAAAAGAGGCTTGGGAAAAAAAACAATGCCAGTGATTTGCAATAGGCATTGAGTTGTATAGGTGTTGCTCGTTCAAGCTCTGGTTGAAATGCAGGCCCATGTTATAGATATGTCGCATATTCTTTACGGCTGAAGACCATATATGCATGTGTTTTCTGGAGCAACATACATGAAGCAAAATTCGAACTGACAAAGGCACGTTTAAGGAAGCTTTAGGGGGCACATGCATCAAGCATATTTGCCTGCACAAACGGGCCGCATCGTGGAATTGGCTCATTGGTGAACGCAAAAAATGCTATTCAGATGCAGCAAATCCTAATTTGTGATCCGGTAACCTGTTACAGGATTGCAAAATGGGTTTGCCATTCGCTATTAGGAAGGGGTGTGCTTAGGGTGTCCCTTCCTAATACCGAATCGCATCAGTATGTAGGAATGTTTTGGGACCGAAATGCGGTTGCAAAACATTCGCATTTTACCACCTACTTTAAGTAGGTAATAACCCATTCAAAAATGGGAAGGTGTCACCAAGGGACCCCTTGCCCTTTGTGAATGTTTGTTACAGCGTTTTTTAAGAGCAGGCAGTGGTCCAGCATTTGTTTGCGTGGCACTTTTCACCTTAAGTGGGATGGGTATGCCCAGACGTGGGTCCCTTGCTCACTGTGCCACTGTATTCAAGCTAGCCTGGCTGATGAATGGTAATACCCAGAAACCTGTCCCAGGATGATTGTTTGCATTTCAGGGAGGACCTAGCATGGCAGTTTGGTCTGGACTGTTCCCATGAGGCACAGGGTCAAGACTGATTTGCATATGGTTGGGTCTAAACTGGGGTGGCATGGTGAGCAAAAGAATGATGGATTTAACCTAAATCTCTTGACTGTGGGTGAATATATGATTCATTCAGCATTCTGTCTATCATTTTTTTGCATAGCAGTGTTCCCCCTAAGTGTGATGGGTAGGCCCAAACGTGGGTCCCTTGCTCACTGTGCCACTGGATTCAAGCTAGCCTGGCTGATGAAGGGTAATACCCAGAAACTGGTCCCAGGATGCTTGTTTTCGGTCCAAGGAGGACCTAGCTTGGCAGTTCGGGCTGGACTGTTCCGTTGAGGCACAGGGTCAAGACTGATTTGCATATGGCTGGGTCTAAGCTGGGGTGGCATGGTGAGCAAAAGAACATGGATTGGATTTAACTCAGATCTCTTGACTGGAGATGAATGTATGATTTATTCAGCATTCCGTCCATCATTTGTTTGCGTAGCACTTTTCACCTTAAGGGTGATGAGTATGCCCAGACGTGAGTCCCTTGCTCACTGTGCCACTGGATTCAATCTTGCCGGGCTGATGAAGGGTAATACCCAGAAATCAGTCCCAGTATGCTTGTTTCCAGTCCTGGGAGGACCTGGTTTGGCAGTTGGTCTGGACTGTTCCCATGAGGCACAGGGTCAAGACTGATTTGCAGATGGCTGGGTCTAAACTGAGGTGGCATGGTGAGCAAAAGAACAATGGATTTAACCCAGATTTCTTAACTGGGGGTGAATGTATGATTTATTGCGCATTCTGTCCATCATTTGTTTGCCTAGCACTTTTCACCTAAGTGAGATGGCTATGCCCAGACGTGGGTCCCTTGCTCACTGTGCCACTGGATTCAAAATAGCCTGGCTAATGAAGAGTAATGCTGAGAAACCAGTCCCAGGATGCTTGTTTCCGGTCCAGAGAGTATCTGACTTGGCATCGGCTGAACTGTTCCCATGAGGCACAGGGTTGACTGATTTGCATATGGCTGAGTCTAAGCTGGAGTGGCATGGTGGTGAGCAAAAGAACAATGGATTTAACCCAGATCTTTTGACTGGGTGTGAATCTATGATTTATTCAGCATGCCGTCCATCATTTGTTTGCGTAGTGCCTTTGAAATACAACACAGGAACCCCCAGATAGTGGGGAAGGCCAAGACACCTTTCTTGCCCCTCTTTTGGTGGGAGGAAAGGTGGGAAATGTACTTAGGTGAGGAGGAGGGCCCCACTCAGCCTACACCACCCCTAGGGTGGGGCAGGTGAGGTGAACCCCTCTCCTGAAATTCCACCATCTTGAGAATGTGAGGAAACCTCCACTCAGGGCTAGGGCAGTGCTTCTTCCCACAGGAAGTAGTCACTAGAGGTTGTAAACACCCCAAATGTAAGTAGGCCATTGGCTTGTAACGCCCCAAAATGCAGTATTTAGGTGGCTCCCGAGACCTTGACTTCAGATTCCATTGACCTAAAGAAGACAAAGGAAGAAGACATGCTGCTATTCCAGGAACTGAGCCCTGATGCAGTCAAAACTTGTGCCAAACCCTGACAACTAGATTAGACTGGATAACAGTGTTCTGACATACCTATCTGAGACCTGCGCAGCCTTCAAGAACCCCAGAGCCCTGCCAGCCTTCGCCAACTGCCAGGGTCCTCCCTTTGGACAAGTGGTACTAGTCCCCGGCACACCATCAGTAAAAAAGCACAGTGAGGTGGAGACTGGCACAGACTGTTTCAACGCAACTCACCTCGCACCCAAAAGTTGCAGAAGCCAAGGTCTGTTTGTCACCTGTCCAGTAACAAACCCTTTCAATGCATCCACCAACCCAAGGTATCCTCACAGTACCTGCAAACAATGCTGGAAACAGCCCCACTCCTGTGAGCGTGTACCCTGTTTTCTACCGCTCGAATGCAATGGACTGCCCTCACCATACCTATAGTTTAACACTGCCAATGAAGAACCAATTCTGCATCCTAAGACTTCTAGCACACTGATCAGGGTAAACCAGAACTGCCTGCTATGCCTGTGCCCTGGAACTTCCAAAACTATGACTCATCTGGAGTAAAACTTACCCTGAACTCTAAGCGATCGTTGTCCCTCAAAACTCTGTGGCATCATGTTGCTTCTATCGACTGCGACTGAAAACGTGTCTGTCTGATGGTATTGACAGCTGTTGCTTAAAACCTTAAGCATTTTTGTCTTGAATTGCATTCGATTAAAAATCGACGCACAAAACATTAATTAACTGTCAAACAAAGTTCTTGGTTTCTAGTAAACATTTATAAAGATATCATTGTATTTTTTCTAACTGGTCTTGGATTTATTCTTGAGTGGGTGTCTCATGTATTGTCTCTGTGTGTGAAAACACATGCTTACCACTACCTTCTGATAAGCCTAACTGCTTGCACACACTACCATAATAATTATCTGTTTTTACTTTTGCACACCTATTGGAGATCTACTGGCCTTCCTGCACAGTGTACTTCATTTTAGAGCACTATATGGAGGGCCAGTGAACTACAATTGGGAATAGTAAGTGATGTTCGTCATGGCATGGAGTGTTCTGCATTTGACTCTGTCCTCTAACTCGACAACAAAATTACATAAAGAAGAAGACCTATCTGATATTGAGTTTGCGATTCTCAAGTGTTTTTTTGAATGGGCCTGGCGTCGAATTAGATGTTTGAATTCTTCAATCATGATTCAGATCATGCGCTGGTTAGTTATGGACTACCCAGCCCATAGGTTCTGTTGCCTTATATTATAATTTGTCACAAGTCCAGCTCCTAAAGTTCTCATTTTTATATTATTTTTATTTATAAGGAAATTAACAATCAACACACTACATACACACATTGTCTATGCTTGTTACAGAAAACAATATCCACCCCCACCTCACTGTATATATGACAATCCATACAGGATCCCATCTCAGATGTACCCTCCCATTGATGCATGGTCTGTACAAGTCATAGAATCGCTGACTTCATCCCACGTGGCATTCTTTGGCTGTCAGACTCTGTTTTACAGGCATTCTCTACCGCTATAGATGTGTTTTTACATCATAGACCACCAGTTCATGTCCATTTTCCATTGGTCAAAGTCTGGGCAGCGCGGCAAGTCTCATCCCCGGAGCACAATTATTCTGTCCACCAAATATCTTTACACACCTTTCTGTAAGAGAACCCTGTAAACAGTTATGTGTATGAGGCACTGCTCTATCACCAACCAGAAGGGCCATATCTCTGAGCAAACCCAAGCCTTATGTACAATGGTACCCATTAGGCCAGAGTTTCTCAGGAATTGATTAGTCTTAGCACAGCCAATCCTCACCAGTAGTGCTTACATTAAATATTCCTTGTGCAAAACCTTTAGCTGCACCAGTCTGAAAACAGCGCGTCTGGCCACTTCTAAATGTGCAGACAATTCTTTCTCCCAGTCACATTCCTCAAAAGGGCCCAGGTTCTCCTTCCATCTTCTCTTTAGCTCCTCCATGGGGTCTGGGGTGTCGCCGATGATTTTTTGGTAGATGAGAAATATAACCATCTGTGGCATGACTTAGAGCAATCTATCTACTAGAGCTCATGCGTTTGCTGGGAGAGAATCCTTTGAGACATGGGCCCCCAGTACACATCAAAACTGCAGGTGTTTAAAGGCGTTTGAGCCCACCATTTGAATTCCTCCTGAATGTCTTCCAAGAGGTGGAGTCTGTCCTCTCTCCACACATTTCCCAGCGTGCTAATACCAATTAAGTCCCTTTTCCTGAAGACCGGTAGGTTGCTTACCTCATGAAGTCACTATCCCACTAAGGTGTTTCCCTTTTCAGAAACCCCTCCCATTTCAGTAGCCTTTCTGTTCTGACCGAAGTGCCACCTGCATGCTCAGTCAAAGTGTAGTGTGGACTCCCGGCTAATATAGCACCTCCAGGTAACACAGATGTCCCACAAGATGTCTGTCAATCTTCATAGATGGCTCATCCAGTGGGTCCAATGTCCGTTTATTGATGACCATCAAAAGTGAGGCCCAATAATATGCTTGTAGGCCATGAAGGGTGATCCATCCCTAATATTCTTTGGCCAATGTCCCCAGTGCATTTCAGGAAGAGTTTCCATCCCACAGCAGAGCATGTATCTTCATTCCCACTTACTGGAGGAATTCGGCAAGCACTGAGTAGGGAGTGTTCTGAAGGGCATAGGTACACTTTGGAAGGGAGATCATTTTGTCCCTTGCTGCCCTGCCTAAGACAGGTAATGGAAGATTTTGCTAATGTTTAATGTCCTGTTGGAATTTTGTGAGGCCCCTATTTTCCCTGTACACAAGTTATTTTTTTAAAGAATACGTCCCTGTCCTTTGTAACATTAATGTCTGAGTATTTGAAGCTCCCCGGGGTCCACAGGGATCATGTGTCTAGGGGTCCCAAACTCTGAATGTCCCAAGAGAGGATATAAAGTCAATTAATTTCAATTGATGGGGAAACCGGAGTACCCCCAAATAATTCCATAATTAGTAGAAGACGGTCCAGAGTTAGTTCCAGGTTTGCCAGTCAGACGAGGATGCCTTCTCCATACAAGGATGCATGTTCCGCCGCCCATGTGCTGTCCCACCGGAGTCTTTGTACCAGAGCATCACTTCAAATCCAGCATGTGAGGGGTTTGAGTGCCAGAGCCAAAATATAAGGGACAGGGGGCATCCCTGTATGGTCCCCTACCCTAGTAGAAAGGGCAGAGACAGGGCCCCATTCACTCAGACTCTGGCCAGTGATGAGGTATACATCAAGCCTACCCAGGCCATAAAAGTGGGCCTGAAGCCCATACGCGTCAAGCCACTTGCATATATGACCACTCCAGTGTATCAAACTCCTTTGCTGCATGTAATGATAATACCGCTATCAGCTCCAAAAGATTCCTGGTGTACTCCAGGCAGCAAAACAGTAAGAGATTGAAATGGGTACTCTGGTTGAGTATGAAGCTCATTTGATATGGCTATATTAATATATGGATATTTATTAAATTATTTATATTTAATTATTATTTTTTTTAAATTAAATAAATGTTTTAATTAAATGATATACTTACCTATACTTACGTTGTAATGGCATGCGTTGTAATAGCATCTGCGATGTAATGTCATGCGTTGTAAAGGCATTCGTTGTAAAGGATCCTGAGTTGTAGTAGTTGCGTTGTAAAAGTAGTCCGTTGTAATAGTTGCGTTGTAACGGTTGTTTCCCTTAATATATAGATGACCCATCTAAGTCAACGGGCCAGAATTTTCACTAGAAATGTTGCCTCAGTATTACGTAGCGATTTTGGCTAATAGGAGCTGCTGTCCTCCAAATTCAGGCCTTGCTTAGGTATGACCGCAATCGTGGCCATGAGAAAGTCCCAAAGTATTATACCCGTCATTAATTCTTTCTCAAACATAGTGAGGAGGTGGGGCACCAATATGCTGGCTAAGCCTTTATAGAACTCCACCAGCAAGCTATTTAGGCTTGCGGTTTTACCTAATTGCCATGTTGAAATAGTGTCCCTATTTTCCCCGTCAGTCAGATTCACTACAAGTGTCTGTCTCTCCTCATGAGAGATCTGGGAAACCTGGATATCCCACAGGAAATCCTTTACCTTCCCTTCCCTACTATTTGTCTGTGACGGATATAAGGGTTTCATAGTATTCTGCGAAGGTCACATCAATGTTTGTGTTATCTGTGACTATGTTCCAATTCACCCCTTTCAAAGATGTCACCCAATGAAGGTCCTGGTCGCATCTCGCCAGCCACACCATCTTTTCCCCCGGCATCAAGAAGACATCGGGTCGATTACAATGCTGGTCGGAACGGCTCAGAATTGGATTCAGGTTTGCCGAATCGGATTCGGGACCCTTGTTTCTGACTGAATTGTACAACGTTCCCAACTATTGATTACAATGCCAGTAAACTGTTTGTGCTGTCTGAATTGGTTCCAAAAGGCATTCGGATAGTTCTCGTCTTTCGGAGCCTAATCATACATCTTTATGGACTCGGTGTCTGGATGACCAATTTGGACAGCGTTCCAAATCAGTTCCTCCGGAATCTGACTTTGGGGGCCCGTAGCAGGCCCCCTTTCACCTGGGGCCTTCCGAATCAGGCCCATGGCAGTACCCAAGGGACCCCCCTTTCCAACCATGTACAATGTAGCAGGCTGAAAGTGGTGCCCGGCAGAGGGTGCATGATTTCCCCCAAAGATCCCTTTTATCAATGGGAGCCTGTGTATTAATTTGGAACACAGACTCCCATTGAAGTCAGTGGGAGTCCAACCAAATTGTATCCGAAAGCATGCAGAAGCATCCTGAAACTTCCAAATCGGTCAGTCGGACTCCAGACGAGATCGTAATCGGCCCCATTGTGTTGAAGCCAGGTGTCACGATCGAGCTTCACCGTGTGCCAGCGGCTGGTAATCCTGTTGCTTTAGACAAAAGGCATTCCCTACACACAAACTGGATTCAGGGCAGCGATGGGCACACTCACGAATATATCCCCAGTCACCCTGCTAGCCAATCATGCTCTCACAAACTCCAAGCCTCTTTACACATGCATTATAAACATTAAAGCAGCTTTAGACAAAGTCCAGAGAGCCAAGCTATGTTCCACAGATCATTAACTCAAAGCCATTTCAGCAAAATTTCTACCTTTGATCTTATACGGCTCAGAAATTTTAAATCCCCTGACACATTTCACAATCCCAAATTCGACTAGAGTATGGACCAAGAAACCAGATTCCTGACAGACAAGGGGCATTAACCAAATATTACTGGAGAATGAAGGATGCTGAGGACAACACCCTTGCGCATCACTTCTGGGTGGAAATTGAAACCCAAGCCAGGCAAATTAACTTGACGTTCAGAGTTCTGAAGAATTCCCTTTCTGCATTGTAGCTAGAGGAGGCCTGGCTCACTCTTCCCACCTATTAAAGTTTCAAAACCGTAGTTAACAAGGCAATCAAACGGACCTCTTTGCTAATAGATAAAACAGCCTTTTAAAAAAAAAAACATGCCTGGACATTGATCCAAGGGTATCAGCGGCTGAAGCCCCAACCATACCTGTTAGACCATTTTTTCTCAGAAGAAAAAACACTACCTAGCGTTACTGCGGCTGGGGTCATTTCTATCAAAAGACCTGACACCAAAATGGAAATACACCTGGCAATCCAAGGAATGCCGCCTATGCGGAGGAGGGGACGAGTCTTTTTTACACCTCCTATGCATTTGTCCCTTCCTGACAGAAACCAGAAGAACAGTTCTTCGGAAAGCCTTTAGGAAGAAACAAATAAGGTCATTTAGAGTAGCTGTCATCCAATGCCTTGGAGTACTATCAATCCAATTGTCCTGTAGAGCCATACATTTCCTGAAAACTTCTGGGAAAAAAAAGAAAACATTATTTCATGTAATAAGTTTTAGCATAACCAGTCTTGAAATCCACTTACGGTATTGTCTGTAAGTTTTATATATGTTTTTAACTTAATTGCTGAGTACGTACCTCTGCGTGTTTTTCTTTAAAATGTACATCTCCTGTATGGTGGTTTCCCACCCTTTTATGATTTTTTAATGAAATAAAAAAAAAGTATGTATCTCTCTGAATCCAACTATTTTAAACATCTCATAGGAATTAGCCATCAGGTGCATCTCCTGAAGGAACGGTCCACCTGGGCCATGCACCGGAGTAGCCCCAAATCACCCTGTTTGATTTAATTTCCCAACCCATTAACATTCCAAGGGAGGATACTCAATGCCTGTTGATTTTAGTGGGTCTCTGTGTCTCCTTTATAGGTCCCTGTAAAAAACACCAGTTGTTCCCTGGGCAGCATTTACTGGGTTGCAGTCCATTTCTTGGCCATGAAATTCCTGAACCAGTGTGTCAACAATTGCTTCCCAGGCAAATTGTAATTTTCAAAAGTACATTTTCCAAAGTATTTAATATAATTTGACTTTATCAGTAATAAATAATTGAAAAAATCAAGGAAATGACATTTGAAGGATTTTCCAAGGCAGGGATAACATTATTACATTTTATATTGTATCCCAAAGCTTTTCTATGAAACAACTACAGTGAAAATAGCCTTCAGGCCTTTTCACTGTAAGTACATGTTTAACATTAGAACATTTCCATATCCTGCTTTTAAATACCATACAGCCAACCCTATGAGCAGTAAGGCTACTTGGGTGTGAGCAATATTTAACACCTTGGCTGCTAGGTGTTTTCCCCTCCTATGCTGACTTTTCGTCATTTCCATCATTTCATGACGAGCTCAGCTCGTCATCAGCACAGCTCAACCATGCATCATGACGAGCTGAGCTCGTCATGAGCATCGAAAGGGTTAAATGAAGAATTAGGCCTGCCAAAACATGTTGTTCTGATAGGTTGAATTTGCAGTTCTAAAACTGCACAGTCAAGCTAGAGTGGTAGGCCGCAGTTATGTCAAAAAACTCTGCGACAACTTCACCAACTTCTTTAATGACAAGATTACTAAGATCGAACTCTCACTGGACACCATCAATACTCACCCCTCTAAGAGCAACACGTCCGAGGCTTGCAATATCGCTCCTTGTCCCTCTTTCAATTCTTGGCTAAACTTCCGCCCCATTCAGGAATCTGAGATAACGGCGCTGATCTCCACCTCCAAACCCTTATCTCATGCCCTAGACCCCATTCCTCCCCTAATAACCAAAAAGCTGAGGCGCTCCCTAATACCGCTTTGGTGCAGAATCATAAATAGCTCCGTTAAAAATGGAGTTGTTCCAGACTGCCTTAAAGTGGGACAAGTCACACCCTTGCTGAAAAAAACGACCTTGACATAACAGATTTGAATAACTTTAGTCCGGTATCTATCCTTCCCCTTCTGTCCAAAATCCTAGAAAGATGCGTTTTCAAACAACTAACCCAACACCTGCACAACATCAACCTCCTGGACTTTCATCAATCTGGCTTCAGAAAAGGCTTTAGCACGGAAACCGCGATCATCAACATCATCAACAATATCCACAAATCACTAGACTCTGACTAATGCTGCCTCCTCATTCTCCTTGACCTATTGGCAGTATTTGATACAGTAGACCACAATCTCCTAATTAGGGCTCTTCAAGAAAGAGCAAATCTTGGCGAGGTGGTCCTCTAATGGTTTTCTTCCTTCCCGCACTAATGCACTCAAAAAATAAAAATAAAAAACTTTGCACCCGACCTCCACCCAGTCAACAAGGGAGTCCCTCAAGGCTCAGTGCTCTCCCCACAACTCTTTAACATCTACATGGAACCTCTCACCAAACTACTCAAAACAGCCAACATTCATTTCCATCTTTATGCTGACGATACTCAGATATATTTGGAAACCACTTCCCTCAGAGACCTTCAAAGACCCAATGAGGTACTGAGAGATGTTCAACACCTGCTGTCATGTAGTCACCTTAAACTAAACCCAGACAAAACTGAGATACGCTTCATCTATCTCGAACAAGGAGGAGAACTCCCAAATTGCTGAATGGCTAAAGGCCGTCAATGCGCTCAATGGGAATCTCACCCTAGCAGACTCTGTCAAATCACGCTAGACCCGAAACTGAACATGACCAGACACATCAAGAATTCGTCAAACAGCTCTTTCCTTAACCTTAAACTACTGAACAAAATAAAACCTTTAATTCCACCCAGTGATCCTAAGCAGACCACTCAAACACTGGTGCTGTCAAGACTGGACTATGGGAACGCATTCCTCTCAGGAATAGCAAAAACTCATCTGGCTCCCATCAAAACAACAAAATATATTTTCTTCTGATATCAAAACCACAAATATATTAAACAAATATTTTATCACAATAAATAAATATATAAAAAGTCAAAAATATTGAAGACCCCAATATTGATTACACTAATATCGCACAAATGAAGCCAATCCTTACAAAATAAAATAATAATGCTACTTTACTTGAAACCACAAATAAAATGAAACTCAACATAAATCAAAAAATCATCTAACAACATTATTTAAATTTAAATTAAATAAACTTTAAACATTAAGTAACATATTATTTACCAAACAGAAAATACGTTGTATAATTTAATGCAATATAGCAAATAATTATTGATTAACTAAATGAAACCTAACAAATACATCCAAAATACCACAAAATAATTATTCACATTAAAACAGAACCACCATTTTGTGTCCACCATAGAAAGTACTAACTGATAAAAGTTAAAACCAAATGAACACTAACCAATCAAACCAGCCATCAAAAACTAACCAATACAAATTGGAAAACAATGAAAAAAACTATTTAAAAGGAAAATAATTTTTCAAAACTTACCCCATCATAAACACCAAGGGCCTCATTTATAACTTTTTGCCGTAGGGAAGCGCAGCAGGCCTTCCTGCTGCGCTTCCCTACGGCAAAAGAAAAGGGCAGAAATGCGCCGTATCTATAAGATACGGCGCATTCCTGTCCTTTTTCCCTGCGCCGGCGCAAAATGGGCTGCCTGCGCCAGCGCAGGCACCCTTGCACCATGGTGCAAGGGTGCCTGCGTTGCGGGGAAGATTATTTTTGTACAGGAAGGGAAACCTTTCTGTACAAAAATAATCACAAGAGGCTTTTCCTCTTTCTATGTGTGCTGTAGAATGCAGCACACATAGAAAAAGGAAATACAAGGAGAAATAAAGACATTTCTTCCTGTTGCGCCTCCCTTACGCCCCCCCTGGGGAGGCGTAAGCTTTTGGCACTGCTTCAGAGTTACGATTTCTCGTAAATCTGGGGCAGTGTCAAAAGACCATGGATGTTGCTGGGAACGCCCCCAGCAACACCCATTGCACGCCCCTTTACTGCAGAACACTGCGTTAAAGGGACTGATATTTATCAGGCAGCAGTACGCCACAAAAACTGGCGTACTGCTGTCTGATAAATACCACGCAGGCTTCTGCGCCACGGAACTTCATGAAAAGTGAAGTTCTGATGGTGCAAGGGGCCTCATAAATGAGGCCCCAAGAGTTTGGTGTAGATCTTGGTGGATGGGCTACTCCATCACAGCGGTTAAGGATATTCCGTTCGCTGAACTATATATCCCATTATATCTTATGATCACCCTGTGATCATTTCTGTGTATTGGAAAGAGTTGCCAGCAGTATTGCAAAAAAGGTGTTGTTATTCTTGGATGTATGTACTTGAGAAATCCCTAATATGGCTGCAATGCCCCTAACACCAAAGTGATTTAGTTAGTTAAATGTCTTCACAAAGCCACGTGATTTTTCACTCAAATATCATCTTTTAATATACTTTGGAAATTTCCAGGTTTTCTCCAAACATTGCTAATGAGTTATGAAAATATACACATTTTTATCTTGAATGCACTCAATTATGGTGTACTTATATTCATTTAACTCTGCAAAACCTTCTAATTTCATATGGTGGGCTACATAGAGGAGAGCTACTTACACATAGCTGGAGAGCTACCATTAGCTTACGAGCTACTTGTTGGAGAAGCCTGATCAACAATATAACTAAAATAACTTTTTTCCCTAACAGAAAATAATCCACCTAATTTTACATGTACATTTGCAAAGCAAAAGTAACAATATTACAATTTAATTAACTGTATTATTCAACTATTTTCAGACAGAATCAGAGAGATTGAGGAAGGTATATCACCTCACAGAAAAGCAAACAATTACAACCAAGAAATGTCAAGCACTGAGAATGTTATTAGAAATGTAAAATACTACCTCAATGCACGTCATAGGAAGGCTACCGTGAAAAATGATGTAATTATTGTGAAAGAAAACAACCACACCCAAATCAATGTCAAGGCCATTGACTCCAGACTTTGCCTGTTCAGAGCTTTCCCACCTTAAATCAATCAATCAATCAATCAGTGACACTTATAAAGCGCGCTACATACCCGTAGGGTCTCAAGGCGCTGGGGGGGGGAGGGTGCCGCTACTGCTCGAACAGCCAGGTCTTCAGCTTCTTCCTGAAGGAGAGGTGGTCTTGGGTCAGGCGCAGGTCGGACGGGAGGGAGTTCCAGGTCTTGGCGGCCAGGTAGGAGAAGGACCTTCCTCCTGTAGTCGCTCTTCGGATGCGGGGGACGGCGGCGAGGGCGTGGTTGGCTGATCGGAGGTGGCGTTTGGGAGCGTAGAAGTTGACTCGGCTGTTGAGGTAGCTCGGGCCTTGGTCGTGTAGGGCTTTGTGTGCGTGGGTGAGGAGGCGGAAGGTGATTCTCTTGTTGATGGGGAGCCAGTGAAGGTCTCTCAGATGTCCGGAGATGTGGCTGGATCGTGGGATGTCGAGGATGAGTCTGGCTGAGGCGTTTTGGATCCGCTGGAGTCTCTTCTGGAGCTTGGCGGTGGTCCCGGCGTAGAGGGCGTGACCTCAGTGACCACACAGTGACCCAGATCTTCAGCAGCCCATTGTCAGCGGGCCCTGCTTCAGATCCAGCTTGCAGCTTGCCCAGTTGATGTCTTGTCAACTACCTCTTTTTATCTATAAACATTTCTAGGTCTGACGATAAACTTTCCATAGTGACACCCGGTCCCTGTAACCGAATGGCAATCCGTCAAGGTCAGCTTTAACTTTTGACTTTCACCTGGTCCAGCATGACAAGGTAAGCACAGTTGGAGCTTTGTCCTTTTTGGAACTATTTTCACTGAAAACTTAAAAAAAATATATATCTTGTTTTATTTATTTCATCTGTCTCATTTTGGGTATTTCTATTTATTGCAATTGACTCTATTTTTCTGTATTGTGCAGGATTTTTCTTGTATAATGTTTATACTATAATACTGTGAGCACTGCATAATTGATATATTATTTTAAACAAAATAGCGTTCCTTGAATTTGGGTTTAACTTTGTACTCCCATTCATGCATGGTGGAAGTGGAATGTGATTAGCCTAAGTGACCAAGGTGATTCTTCTCAAGAGTTCGAGTCTGTGATCAAACAACGCTAGTTATAGGAAACTGCTACCTATTATTCCAAAGGAAACTCTTTTTGTGACATTAGATTTCACTGATACAAAAAGGTTGAAATTCAGCGATTATACCTGCGCTAACTTTAACGTACACCACTGCATTGTACTGCTTATGAACTCACATATTAAATTACATCACTCACGACAAGGTCAGTGACATCACTGATGACATTGCCCATGGTATCTCTAATGACATCACTAATGACATCATTGATGGCATCGTCCAGTGAGTGTACATTTTCTGTAAGAGTTTATAATTGTTAAAATAGTATACTAGGTGTACAACTAATGAGTGATACTATTGCTTACAATATTATGTCAGTGGCTGTGTGACTCTGTTTACGTGTGTTAGTGGGTGTCTGAGTGACTGTATAGGTGTGTTTGATAGGTGCGTGAGTGGCTGCATGGGTGTATAGGTGGGTGTGTGAGTAGCTGTGTGGGTGAGTGAGTGGCTGTTTGAGTGACTATTAGTGAGTAAGTGGGTGTGTCAGTGACTGTATGGGTGAGTAAGCAGCTGTGTGAGTAGCTGTATGGGCAGGAGAGTGGGTGTATGATTTACTGTTTGGATGAGTGCATGGGCGTATGAATGGCTGCGTGAGTGAGTGACTGGATGTGTAAATTGCTATCAGGGTGCATGAGTGATACATAAACTCAGAAACTCAGAAAACCACGCACACATCCAATCAAAGACCCAGAGAAGGACACATATAGCCACTCACACATCAGTTTACACACTGATACAACCACTGACATATACACTCACACACCCATACAGCCACTGATACAGCCTCTCAGAGACCCAGACAACAATAACACACCTATATGGGTGCTCATACAGACCCTCACACACCAACTTACAGACTCAGAGAACCACACATACATCCATTCACAAATTCACAAAGGTACTCCCACTCCAACCTAGACACTCACATACCCATGTACATACTCATACAAGTAGTAACACACCCATTCACATACCCATACAGCCACTTAAACACCCACTCACACACCAAGCGCATACTCATACACACATACTTACACAGTCACACACTGACTCACACACCCATACTACCCATTCAGAGAACCAAAAAAAACACTGGTACAGCCACTCACACACCCATATAGCTGTTCAAACACTCACTTACAGACCAAGAGAACCACTCACACATCCACTCACAGACCCAATTAAGCACTCTCACAACTACTCATACAACCATGTATACATATACAGCCAGTCACATACCTACACACAGACACACACACCCACTTACACATCCAGTCACATACACCCCACACACTCACACACTCACACACTTACACACTCACACACTGACTCAAACACCTATACAGCCAGTCAAACACCCAATCAGACAACTAGAAACGTACTTGCAAACCCATTAACACAGCAATACAGTCACTCACACCTACTTACAGACCTAAAGAACCACTCACACAGTTATTCACAGACCCACATAAGCACTAACATACCCACTCACATACCCACCACACAGTCACACACTCAGTTAAACACTCACATAACCACTCCCCCAACCACTATCACAACCATACAGCCACTTACACAGCTGCTTACATTGCCACACCACTAGTCAATCACCTACTCACACACTCACTAACAGAGTCACAGAACCACTTACACACTCACACAGCCACACACACACTTACTCACAAACCCATACTGCCACTTACCCACCCACTCACAGATCCAGAAAACCCCTCACACACCCACACAGCCACTAACACACCCACTCACAAACCCATATGGCCCCTCACATCCGACACAATTACTTACACAGCGACTCATGCACACACATAGGCAATAATACAGGTATATATATTGGAAAATGATTTGTTTTTATTAAATGTGCTGGGTGAGAGGACCCGCTGGTTGGCTGCCTTTAGTGGGTTGGCAATAGGGCCTGGCTGCAGGACAAGCCTTGCGGCTAACCCCCCATTGCAAATGGCCAAGGCTGTGCACAGTGGCCGTGCATGGTGCGGCTGTATTAAAGTATGGCATTTGCAAATTACTTTATGTAAAAAAAAAGAAATTCACTGAAATAACCAAAGGTTACAAGGATGTTATAATTAGGTTCAGATTCTAGACACATACAACCAAGAAATTTAGCATTTATAGTTATAGTTAGGTCAAGAAACTATAACTTGTGCCCTAGGTTAACTACAACTCATGCCCTAGCCATGCACTGTTAGTTCCCCCCACATATTACACCAGTCATAAATCCTCAATACCATCATTGATATTATCACTGCAACATTTGCAACCAAAATGATTGAATGGGGGTTATTGACTGCACCACCTGTAGTAATCACCAAATCAGAAGCAAATGTTGCCCACCTCTGAAGACCAGCTACCAATTGGTTACACAATAGAAACATTTGTTCATAGTTGGCAGGCAACAGAATTTAGAGTATGAAAAAGAGGTTTGTTGAAAATAGAACAGGATGAATAGATCCTTTGTGATGGTCTATTTCTTCTTATTCTTCCTCACAGTATACAAGCAAGTGCAGCCAACACATTTCACCTTGTCACAGGCTTCCTCAGGGCAGGGTTA
Organism: Lissotriton vulgaris; assembly: GCF_964263255.1. Lineage (NCBI taxonomy): Eukaryota > Metazoa > Chordata > Amphibia > Caudata > Salamandridae > Lissotriton > Lissotriton vulgaris. The sequence goes on along the minus strand of NC_141696.1, from coordinate 1,032,700,264 downwards.
ATTAAAGTTCATGCATAGAACTTAATCTAAGTCATATGACTCAGCAAATTGGATCAAAAATCCCAGATGCACCTAAAACAAATAGGTGGCCTTGAGTAGGAGCGCAACTGTCCAATGACAAATGTCAGATAGATGACAGCTTTCAAAGGTGAAAGTTTCATGCATCCAAGCTTCATGAATGCAGAATGTCTTAAGTCTTGGCATTATTGTCCTGTGACCTACCTTAGGCCATAATCAAATATGGGAAATTAGAAGTTTTTAGATGTCCGAGCTGTGTTCGGCTGCTGGTATGCATTTAGTATCCAAGCTATCTATATTGCCAAGATACATGTATGTCGATTTAAATATACTGAACCTATGCTTGATAATATAAACGTCTTTTACAATATTTTTGTTTCTGATATTTTGGCTATAAGTGTTTTTCCCAGTGATATTCTTCTTTTGATATTTTGCTGAAAGACCGTTTATAGACTGCCAACTCCTAAAACACAGAAGTGCTTATCCTGCATCATCAAGACTGCTCTATCAACATCTGAAATACAATGTTATTAAGCGTTCAAACATAATACATGCAATGTTCATATTATGGCAGTCTATGCTTCAACTCCCAGAAAATAAGATTCATAAAATACTTTCTACAAAACAGAGATCTTCAATACAAATCACATTTTCAGAGACTCTGGTACTCCCATGTAAACATTCCAAATGCCAGGATCATTCTCTGTAATAATTTATTTTATTTTTATTTTAGCGATTTCTAAAGCGCCTGGTGACCCAAGGGCATCCCCGCGCTATGTAACTTGAAATCCTAATGAGGGGGAGAGAGGGGGGAAGGCGACTGAAGGGTGTTATTTAGGAAACAGATGGGTCTTTAGTTTTTTGCGAAAAGCAAGGTAGTTGGATTCTAGTCTGAGGGCGCGAGGGAGTGCGTTCCAGCCCTTAGCCGCTTGAACGGAGAATTGTCGACCTCCTGTGCGGGTTCTTTTGAATCTGGGGGTGCTGACTAAATTCTCATTGTGAGATCGTAGGGATCTGGTTGCTGTGTAAGGTGTGATCATTTTACTAAGGATCGCTGGACCAGATCCGTTGTAAAGCTTGTGTGTTGTACACATTGCTTTAAAGTGCACCCTTTGGCGCACGGGGAGCCAGTGCAGGGCTTTGAGAGCTGGCTTGGCGGACATTCTGGAGGGAGTGTTAGTAATCATGCGTGCTGCCGCGTTCTGTGTCCGCTGGAGTTTCGTGATAGTAGACTCGGGGGCTCCCAAGTAGACCAGGTTGCTGTAGTCCAGGCGGGACAGCACTAGTCCCTGGATGAGGAGCTTCCTGGACATAGGTGGGAGTAAGGGCAGGATTTTACGGGTCGTGCGCATGAGCCCAAAGCATGTGCCCGAGATTTTGGTTGCTTGGGTTTTCATCGTGAGCTGTGGCTCAAGCCACACCCCGAGAGTCTTGATTTCGCGTTTTGGGGGGGGAATTTCTCCGAACACATCGGGCCATAGTGTAGGAGGGATGGTTGTCCATTGTTTGCCAAGTAGCATTACTTCTGTCTTTGTCCCATTCAATTTTAGTGAAGAGTCATTCATCCAGCTGTGGATACCCATGAGGCAGTTAGTCAGATTTTCAGGATGGTCAATCAACTGGGACAGGGAGACGACTAGTTGGGTGTCGTCAGCGTAACTCACCATTTTTATGTTAAAAGGTGTTACCACGTCCTCGAGGGGGGCCATATAGACATTAAAAAGCGTCGGGCTCAGGGAAGAGCCCTGGGGGACGCCGCTGGTGAGTGGGAGGGTGAATGAGTGATGGTTATCGTCCCACACTTGGAAAGTGCGTCCTGTAAGAAAGGATTCGATCCATTTGATTGCTGTCCCGGTAAGTCCTGCATTCGCCAGTCTATGCAGAAGGACACGGTGGTTAACCGTGTCGAAGGCTGCACTTAGATCCAGGAGGATCACTGCCACTGATCCTCCTGAATCCAGTAAGCCCCTTGCCTCTTCAATGACTGCGAGGAGTGCGGTGTCCGTTCCATGGCCCGGGCGAAATCCGGTTTGGGATTGTCGGAGCAGGTTATTAGTTTCAAGGAACTGGGATAGTTGGATGTTTACCAGTTTCTCAGTAACCTTGCTGATGCCAGGAAGTAGGGATATTGGTCTATAGTTGGACAGGTCCGATGGATCTAGCTGAGGTTTTTTTAAGAGAGCTTTGACCACAGCACTCTTCCAGCTGTCGGGAACAGTTCCGTGGGCGAACGAGCAGTTGATGAGATCCGTGATGGTAGGTACAATTACTGAGGCTACGGTCTTGAGGAACCTGATAGGGGCAGGGTCCAAGGGTGATCCACTTTTCATTATTGTTAGGGTTCGCTCAACCTCTAGGGGGGTGACAGGTCGGAATGTCTGTAGCGTGGGGCGACAGAGGCTTTCAGTCTGTTCGAGGGGAGTACGGTTTTCCGTGAGGCTGGGGGAGCTAGTGGGTGGGAGGGAGGCCAGGATGCGGGTGATTTTATTGTTGAAGAAGTTCGCTAGCTCATTACTTCTGTCAACTTTGGGGGTGTTGGAGGGGGAGGTGGTAGGGACCTTGATCAGTTATTTGATGATTAAAAAGGATTCTCGGGCTGAATTAGATGCTTCTTGTATTCGCGTATCATAGTATGAGGCTTTGGCTGATTTAATGGCCTCTTTGTAGAGTTTGACCGTAGACTGGTAGGCTTCTTTATTGGCATGTTGCCAATTTTTTCTCCAGAGTCGTTCGGCTTGTTTGCAGTTTTTGCGAAGTGTTCTTAGATCTGCGGAATACCATGGTGCTGAGCCATGTTTGCCGTTTTTGTCTTCCCTATTTCTGAGTGGGAGTACTAGGTCTAGGGAGGCGGTAATCCAGTCCCTGAATCTTCTGTCTGCCGTAGTTGGATCTCCAGCGTGAGCAGGGATGTTTTTTTCAAGGGTCTTAGCCCATTCATCCGTGGGGAGTCTGGACCAGGTCCTGTCCTTACTGAAGGTGGGGGGTATTCGGTTTTTCCTGAAGGTTCCAGGTAATTGGAAGGGGACAAGGAAGTGGTCTGTCCAAGGGAGGGGAAGGGCTTCTTCGCTAGCATCGAAGGCGAGCTGGTAAACACAGGGTCTAATAGGTGGCCCTTGGTGTGGGTGGCTCCGGAGTTTAATAGGCGGATGTCAAAAGCCGCTAGATCTTGAATCAGATCATTGGCTACTGAGTCGGCCGGATCTTCTAGGTGGATGTTCAGGTCACCAACTATCATATAGTTTGATAGGGAGTGGGCCTGAGTTGTGACTAGGTCTAGAAGAGAGCAAGTGAAGGGGCCTGGGAGGCCGGGGGGGCGGTAAACAAGGAGTCCTGTTAGAGAAGTGATTGGGTTGAGTGTAACGGTAAAATGCAGACTTTCTGCATCGGTAATCTGTGCGTCATGGGTTTTGCAGTGGAGATGTTCTCGATGGATGATAGCTACACCGCCTCCTCTACCTAGAGGGCGGGGTAGGGATTGGATACAGTAGCCCTGTGGTGTTGCTAATACCATGTCTGATTGTGAGTGAGGGCCGAGCCACGTTTCCGTGAGGAAGAGTATATCAATTTCACGATCCTCTATGATGTCGGTAATCTGTGTCGCATGTTTTGGAAGTGAACGACAGTTTAGAGAGGCAAGGTTAAGGGTGGCGGGTTTGATAGGTTTAGTGGGGAGCATGAGCTGGACTGGCTTGCAGAAGGAGCAGCGAGTGAAAGGTCCCTTGAGATTATGGGTGTAATCACAGGAGGGTGGGGGGGGTCTGAGGCTCAGTAGTTCTCTACGAGAGTACCTTATATTTGGGTGAACAGAATCGGGCAGGAGTTCTGGCCCTAGGCCCGGTCGTGCGCGGACGGGCGCAGACGGGCTTGCCTTAGGCGCGCCTTCGGCGCGCAAACGGCGCTCCCGCTGCGCTCGTCCGCTGCGCTGGTGGGGGCGGCACATTTGTAGTAAATGGTAGAGGGCGTGGCCTCGCAGGGGGCGTGGCTACACCTTTGCCGCGCTGGCGGAGAGGGCGTTTTCCAAGTCGATCTGGGGGTCTGGCTGGCGCTGAGAGGCAGCGCTTCAGCAGGTGAGCTCGTGAAGTTACGTGGTCTAAAATCAGAATTACAATTTTTTTAAAAACAAATAAACAGTGCGTGAGCAAGTAGCAAACCTCCGGCTTCCGCCTCAGAGGGAGTTTCAGGTTATATGATTTTGTTGCGCTTTCTAGCGTTTTTATACTGGTTCCTAGGTGGGCGTGGCCTCGCAGGGGGCGTGGCTACACCTTTGCCGCGCTGGCGGAGAGGGCGTTTTCCAAGTCGATCTGGGGGTCTGGCTGGCGCTGAGAGGCAGCGCTTCAGCAGGTGAGCTCGTGAAGTTACGTGGTCTAAAATCAGAATTACAATTTTTTAAAAAAACAAATAAACAGTGCGTGAGCAAGTAGCAAACCTCCGGCTTCCGCCTCAGAGGGAGTTTCAGGTTATATGATTTCGTTGCGCTTTCTAGCGTTTTTATACTGGTTCCTAGGTGGGCGTAATAATGCAGCAATTGCATCTACGTCACCAGAAGTCACTGTCACAAGCAATGAGAATCAAATATGATTTGCATTGTGCACCACTGAAATAAATAAACATTAACACTGATGCTTCAGGAAGTTGGAGACATCATCAGGTGCCAGAGGACATTTAAAATAGGTGGATATGAGTAAGTCTCCCATCAAAATTTGCATGACAGTCAAATTATAATAAATTTTCAAACAGCACCAAGAAAACATGAATGTGCAAATTTATCAGATATGTTAAAAATAATTAATTAGTATTACGGTATCATGTGTACCTTAATGCATGGACCCTGGGGAAAGATGAAAATCTACCTATTATCCTCTTCCAAAGTAACCCACTGCTGTGCGGAAATTGACAGCTCCCACAACACAATGTAATTAAATATCAGAACTTTTAATAACATTAGAAACTGATCAAAATTAGCAAACCTCAGCAGTGTTAGGTCTCACTACTACGATCACTGAGAAGTGCACCTAAGGGAAGGATTATCTATTCACAACAGATTTGTAGTTGGGAAAATAACATTTCTTTATGTAAGTTTCTTTCCTTACAATTTTACAATATTTCTTCTTGTTTTACAAGTATATTACCGTTCCTGGTTGGAGCTTCATTGATATTTCAAGATCTCAAGGAAAACCGTTTTCATTCCTCAATCAGACATCTGTTTGAGTTATAAGAAATGTGCACAATTCTGGATAAGGTGTGATGCTTGTGAAGGTTGTTTCCTCTGTCGCTCAAATCTGTATTGTACAATGAGCCGGTAATCTCCCAGAGAGCTGCCCATTGTTTTCATATTAGCTTTTTAAAACAAAGTGGCAGATTTACTATTTTTTCACATAGCGCAATGCAGCAGCCACAAATGCTGCACTGCGCTATGTGAAAAGGAGAGAGGAGACCATGCTATTTACTAAAATAAGGCACTGAAATCAGCTGCCATGCGCCAGGGAGACTCCTATGCACCATGATGCAAGGGTGTCTCCTTGAGTCTAGATTAAGATCTGTACTGGAAGGAACCCTTCCAGATAAAATGATTATGCAAAGACTCCCTTTAACCAATTTCCCACTTTTTATGTTGTGCTGTAAAGTGCTGCACACATGCAAAGTCAAAAAAAGGAAGGAGAAATAAAAGCATTTCAACTTCCTTGCACCTACTTGAAAATGGCAAAGTTTTCTCATGCTAATCCAAACCTACTTTATTTAGCAAATTGGGTTTTGCATGATAAACCTTCGGTGGTTGCATGGGAACGCCGTTCCACCACCCTCGGTACACCCCCATTGTGCAAAGGTGCGCAAAATATTGCAGCTATTTCCAGTGCTAAACTAATTTAGTGCAGGAAAGTAAGTGGAAAAAAAGATTTTGCCCCTTAGTGATGCAAACACTGCTCAAAATCTTAGTAAATCTCTCCCAATGTGTCTCATATAGAAAATGTCTTGATGGTTTCAAACCCTCAGATTCAGTAAACCTGATGGTTTGTGACAGCTGAAATTCTTTTGAAATGTACTAAACGAGGTTAATGATTTGGAAAATGTTTTCTGAATAATCAAATAGGTTTAGGAAACAATATGGAATTGGTATTTGGAAGGGGCGTGTTTCGGCACCACTACCAAAGACTGATTCACTACAGATTGTATTAATGTTTTGTGACTAAAATCATGTTACAAATATTACTATTTGAGCAACAACTCAACAGAGGTGGTAACCCATTTGCAAAGGGGTAGGGGTCCTCAAGTGACCAATGCCTACTCCTAAAAACACTTGGAGTAACTTGTTTTTTAAAAATGTAAAGCATTTTGCTTTAAGGTAAATGAGTTGCATTAAAAAAATGTTTTATTTAAAAGCAGCCATAAACATGGTGGTCTGCTGCAGGATCCCTGACACAATATTGCTAACAATAATATTGTGTTACAAAAATATTGTCTCTCTATCCTTAATTAAGTATAAAACATTCGAAAAAAAATATTGCTTCACACTAATATTGTTAAAAAACACACAAAATATAATTGTTATTCTACATATCGTTTCAAATAGTAACACCTAATATTTTGATATATGAAATATTAATTAAACATGTATGTATGTGTGTTTATATATACATATATATACATACCCAAAACCCCGCAACCCACGAAGGAACCAGAGCCCGAGACATCATCACTATCGGAATCTAGTGTATACACGGAAAGTGGGTCAGATGGCCGCCAATTCTGTAAAACCAACCATGGGAGAAGAGTTGGAATACATAGGCCGCAGTCAGCGGGAAACTCTCCGCTCAGCAGCAACAAAGCAGCCGGCAAAAAACAACGCACAAGGAGCAGGCGGGAGAGGAGGACCGCCCAGAGGAAACGCAACGAAACGAGGAGGATGGGGCCGGGGGCGTGGAAAAATCTCAAATGCAAATCTAAACGCTAATACTATCAACAATTTGGCGGATATAGACCTCACGATGGCAGAGAAACAGTTATTGTCTCTAAGTCTTTCATATTGCCCCGAGAGTAATTTTCAATACACGAGAACAAGGGCCGACGTTTTCCAATTTATAAGGAAACTCAAGTTGCAGAAATTCCATAAACTGCAGTTAACAAACAAATCGAAAACGAAATCGAATGTGGAAGAACCAGGTCAAATATCAAATTTGGTAGCACATGATTTTGAACTGATAACAGCAGTACAAAGCATAATAAATGTATCAACCAATTCGCAAAGCGGCATGGATCACAGCAGGGAGGTGTGCTTCCACCAGCATTTCCAATCCTTAATACTCAACAAGTGGGTGGTCTTGCAAATAAAAAAACGGAAACACCCTTCAAGAAAAAATCCAAATTTGTGCCGATAATGACAAAGGACTCAATTGATGTATTCAATGATGTAGTGGTGGCCCAAGTAAAGAAATTAAATACAAAAATCCAAATGACCAAGAGAAAGAGATCAAATGAAGAAATTCAATATGGCCTATTGTTGGACAAACTAAAGAAAGAGAAAAATGTGGTAATAAAAAATTCCGATAAGGGAGGAAACATAGTATTGTGGCCCCTTTCGCAATATTTAATTGAAGCAAATAATCAGCTCAGTGATACACAATGTTACCACCACAGCTCTCCCATCAATTTGTGCAGTAAATTGCTGGCATGGAAAAGTCTTGGACTTCTAAATATGGAGGAATTCAAATATTTAAAGAAAGAACATTCGAGAACGCCAGTAATTTATTTCATACTGAAGATTCATAAGGACAAAGAAAAACCGCCAGGTCGGCCGATCATTGCAGCATGTGACGGCCCACTCGAAAAATTTTCCAAATATATTGACTTTTTTTCTGCAAGAACACGTGCGCAAGTTGGAATCATTTGTAAGAGATACTGGAGATTTTTTATTTAAAATTGGTAAAGTCGAATGGCAAAGTGGCTATTATGTAATAACTCTAGATGTCTCATCATTGTACACGTGTAATAGAAACCCAGATAGACTAAGAGCAGTGGAATATTTTCTAGCGAAAAGGCCAATTGAATTCACAATGCATAACAAAATGCTCATGGACATGTTAATTTTTTGTTTAGAGCATAATTACTTTCTCTTTAATAAGCAAATGTATCGTCAGGTTCAGGGGGTTGCCATGGGGGCCAGCTTCTCCCCCAGTTACGCCTGTTTGTTTATGGGCTGGTGGGAGGAGCTGGTCCTCAAAAGGCAATATAGCAACACCTACAAGGATAAAATTGTATCACGGCCAAGGTACATTGATGATCGGATAATTGTTTGGAAGGGCACACTTGAGGAAGCAGAGATATTCATTGAATGTATCAATAATAATGATGTGAACTTGAAGTTTACATTCCATATTAGTAATTGACAGGTCTCCTTCTTGGATGTGCAAGTCAACATAGAGAGTAATCAAATTAATACCACATTATTCAGAAAGGAAACAGCAGAGAACACTCTGCTGCATGCAACCAGTGCACACCCCACACACCTTATCCACAGCATCCCCTATGGGAGATGCTGAGGTTGCGTAGAATATGCAGTGATGAGGGAGAACTACACAAACATCAACAGGAAAGTAAGATCAGATTTCTGGATAGAGGCTACAGTGCAAAAACAATTGACACAGCAATTACCAAGTCGAGATTGAAGTCTAGGGAAGACCTTCTGGGGATAGTAGATACCACCTTAGATGCGAACAAGGGAGGGGTACAAATACCGGAAGACTCACCTAGACTCATTCTGACATATAGTCGACAACATAGGGAATTGCGCAAAATAGTACAGCGTAATTGGCACATAGTCAAAGATGATCCAGTTATTGGTGAATGTCTCCCTGAATATCCTGCAATAACCTACAGGAAGGCGACCTCCATGGCAGATATCTTTGTAAAAAGCAGCCCTGAATACAAGAATAATACAGGATGGTCATTGGCTCGCGAGGGAATTTACAAATGCCCCAGTTGTAAGGCATGTTCATATAGTGTCAATAAAACATCATATATGACAGCCTTTAGCTTAAAACCCCAGACTATAAAATATCACTTAACATGTAAAAGTGAATATGTGGTCTACATGTTAGAGTGCAGTTGCAACCTAAAGTACGTAGGTAGCACAAAGCTACCAGGCCACAAGAGGGTTTTGCAGCACATTAGGGCGATTAACAACAATGATCCCAACTACCCTGTAGCCAGGCATTTTCAAGAAATACATGGAGGTAAACCTAAGGATCTGAGATATTATCTAGACGCTTCGTTCTGCTTCCTGTGTGTGTGGGCCAGCAGGGGCAAGCAGCCTGAGGACTTCACGCCCCACAAGTGACCGGCGGACCTTGAGCCCCTCCCCTCTGACGCCGGGGGCTTTTATTGCGGCTCGTGGCTCTCGCTTTGCAGGAGACGATTCATTCTACTTCCTGTGTGTGTGGGCCAGCGGGGGCAAGCAGCCTGAGGACTTCACGCCCCACAAGTGACCGGCGGACCTTGAGCCCCTCCCCTCTGACGCCGGGGGCTTTAATTGCGGCTCGCGGCTCTCGCTTTGCAGGAGATGCTTCGTTCTGCTTCCTGTGTGTGGGGGCCAGCGGGGGCAAGCAGCCTGAGGACTTCACGCCCCAGAAGTGACTGGCGGACCTTGAGCCCCTCCCCTCTGACATCGGGGGCTTTAATTGCGGCTCGCGGCTCCTGCTTCGTGGGAGACGCTTTGTTCTGCTTCTTGTGTGTGTGGGCCAGCGGGGGCAAGCAGCCTGAGGACTTCACGCCCCACAAGTGACCGGCGGACCTTGAACCCCTCCCCTTTGACACCGGAGGGTATATATTTAGCAGACCTTTCCTTCCTTGCGGGCAGCGCGCGGGAGCACGCCGAGCTAAGCCCGGGCAAAGGGCGGGCCCTCTGAGGCCCTCAGAGGTCGAGGAGGCCGGGCCGGGTGCACCCCCCTAACATTGATATTGCTGGTATCCCCAAGGTACGTTGTTCCCACACTCCTTGTTGTATCTGGATTGACTGCCGGACATTTTCATATCTCATATGAGGGATATAACGCTGACTTGCATTTATCTCCCTGCCCCTTGTGAACTTTACTGCACTGTACAGCATATTGCTTCTCGCATCCCCCCAAGCCCAGTTTTACACCTACTGTCTTTTGTTTTGGATCTGAGTAACATTCTAATTGTGATACTATAAACATTTCAAAACTTACACTATGTCTACTAGGGGCAATAGAAGCAAAACAGCAGCTGGGGGGCTCCAGTAATAGGCCCAATAGATCATTTTATAACAAGGGCCAATGATGCCATAAATCAGGGCATTCTACTCCTGGAGCATAGGGTTTCGCAAGACCTAGCTCTAGCTAAACGATCATCCCTTGGACTCATTGCATCGGCAAGAACACCTATTCAGGCCAGAACTATCAATACCGGACCTACAAGTGACGTCTGTGCCGATATTCACAGTATACCAAATGAGGTTAACTTATCAGCATCGAACCCCTTAACAGACTCAGACTCAGAACCTAGCATGGATTTGGAAAGGACCCCTAACCTGTCCATTAATCCTACACCAGATGAAGCAGTCATAGACAGTACTAGGCAATTAAGGGGCAGGCGGGAGGGTGCCATACGGAAACAAATAAACACACAACAAAGCATAGTATGTCTAAGGTTAGAAAGCATAGCACGCCAAAGCGAAAGCCTAGGAAGGGCGCTAACCCACACTCAAATACAGACGGAACAAACGTAACCATAGAGATAGAAAGCGAGGAGCCTCAGGGGAGGCTGTCGGGCACAGGGGACAAACCTGACGCAAATATTGCAAATGACCAACTGTTGGAAAGAATGGGTGAACTTCTTAGTATCTATTTGTCCCCGATAGAATCCAGACTTGTACGCATCGAAAAGCAACTAGCTGAATTAAGTGCTCCCATTAAAAACACTCCCAGCGATGGGGTGCCTACTGGTGTGGGAGCTAAATCAAGTTCCTTAAAACCTACATGTCCCAAACCCAAGAACCCCCCAGCTCTAATCACATACAAAGCTTAAAACCCCTCAGGTTCTAGGTAAAGGGACTGCTGCCAACCAATCGTCAGCAAACACTAGCGCTAATCCTACTGTTAACCCTTATACTACCAATGTAGTTTCAGAGTCAGGGAAGGGGCAAAACATTGCCCAGAGCAAGGGGATTTCAACGAGTCAAAATAATAACTCTGTTCTAAATCTCCCGAGGGCTCAGCCCGTTCAAAATACGGCAACTAATATGAGGCAGATTTCACCACGTATCAACCTGCCGCCTGAATGCGGGGCGTACGTGTTGGTCCTAGTTAATGTTTCCAAACTTAGGAAGGACCAAGAAGAAACCCCCACATCCCTTAAAAATAAGACCCTACATTGGCTAATTGCAAACTTCAACTTCCCAATGGAAGGGGCAAGGGAGATTATTCATACCCAGAGAGTGGGATAGATAGGCCCACTGAGGAAAAAGTTCAAGGGGGACTGTATAACCATAAATCTTAAGAACCCCCAATGGGCCGAAAAAACTCTGGCTAGTGCACCATTACCCTCACCATGGGAATTTAACACCACATTGGGTTACTTTTATAGACACCTGATTCCCCCCAAGCTGAACATGGCGAACAACCTTTTTGTGCCTTACCAGGACCCACATTTCTGCACTAAGATTAAGTAACCACTCTTTCACCAGAATCAAGACCTTAACCCCTTGAAGGGCCCCGTCCAGTGCCATCAGGCCCCAACGCCAGTACATCCATTGTACTACCCTCAATTTCCCATAATGCCCCAGTACGACCACAGGGAAAGGTCATAGCCAGCAATCACCCCAAATCAGTATACGCAGTGGAACGAAGTAAGGCCATTATTCAATATCCCAACCTATAACCGGTTTGAATATGCCTTTTCAAACTTAGATGAGCAGGATTGACTGGATAAAATGTTTGATAACACCATCGGAAGTATAGACAGAAGCAATGACAATAAGGGATATCTATCATTAGTAGAAGATAGATCAATTCAGAATAGACTAATTGATAATATGGATGGCAATAGCGGCAGCCCAGTAGTCGGCAACACTAACGAGGAACACCCACTAGTAACACCAGCTAACGTCACCCATGATACACAAATACATGACCACACTGCTACACCTTTAGCCACACATGAATATAAAACTCCCACACTTCCTGAACCTGATGTGAATATAGTGAGGAGTCTTGGGAATAAGCCTACCAGACATTCCAGTCACCGTGGTTTATCAATTCTTAGCTGGAATGTAGCTGGGCTAGAACCAAGGCTCTCAGATCCTCAATGGGCCAAGATAATTGATGGCATTGATATTGTTATGTTTCAGGAGACTTGGGCTGTTGGGAACCTACATATAGAGGGCTATCATTGTTTCAGTGTAACAGCGCACAAACCTAAATTTTGGCCGAGCAGTGGGTGGTTTGTTTATTGGGATTAAGATTTTGGCTGGTGGCACAATCAGAGATTTGTCTAGTGGGAATCCGAATATACAAATTCTTGAATACAAGTTAAAGACCCGGATTTATTTAATCAATTTTTATAATAATGACTTTTACTGTGTACCTAACAAGAACTTTGAGGCACTTTCAAAGACCTTACACAATCTGGAATTTAGTCCACAGACTGACATTGGGTCAGGGATCTTAATTGGGGGTAACTTCAATGCAAAGTTACTAAAGAATTACGGGACTGAGGATAGGACCCACTTAGATCAAGCGGAACAAAGGGGCATTGAATTAGCCAACATACTAACTGAGTTCACCCTTGGTGATGCCATGGTAACAGGCCACACTCCCAGTGCTTCTCATGCTCCTACGTTCAGAGGTAGGGACAGCAGTTCCACCATTGATTATATCTTTATGTCGCCCCATTTAATAGATTGTGTAGTAAAGTCTACAGTGATGAAGACATCATTTGGCGATCACAATTTACTTACAGTAACTTTGGATTTTGCCCCTAATTCGGTCTACATGAACTTAAATGGCGCACGGGATATCACACCCTCGGCCGATGGTTTGCGATTAAAATGGAGGGGGTTGACAGCGGGGCAATTTTGGATAGTGTACAAACTAAATACCCGCATCTGATTAAGTCCTGCTCATCCATGGACGGTAATCACCACAGGATAATTACCGACTTTGGCAAACTGTGTTCAACCATAAAAACTCTCTTGTCAGTACCGTTACCTAAGGAAGGGAAAGAACCAAGATGGTTTGATTCAGCTTGTTCACTGGCAAATAGGGAATTAGGAAGGTCACTTACCACTAAACCCAGGTGAATAACAACTGTCCAGACAGCCAGGAAACAGTAAAAATCTAAAATAGCAGAAAGAAAGGCCGTACTTCTCGCTGAACGGTGGGAATTGCTGGTCGCCAGTGCAAATCTGGGGGGCAGCGGGCCCTTTTGGTCTGCAGTCAGGAAAACAAGGGAAATGGGTAAAAAGCTAACACCAATTAGCTGTAATATAACTAGTAGTGTATGGGAGGCCCACTTCTCTAAAATCTATGCCGCACCACCTGAGGAGTCGATGACTCTCAGCCCAGCACAGTTGCGTGGCCTACAGATTGATGCCCGCAAAGTAGAAATAGCTATAAAAGAGAGCCTTGGAAACAAGGCACCAGGCCCTGATGGTTTGCCTATTGATATCATTAAGTATAGCCCGGATTTATGGGCACTAATTCTTCTTAATGTCTTTAACAGCTTGCCAACAGTGCCTATGCCCACTACTTGGGCAACCAGTACCATCGTCCCAATCTTTAAAAAGGGAGACAGGTCAGACCCAGTCAACTATCGTCCGATCTCCCTCTTGGATAACACCTTAAAATTTTGGGGCGAGTAATCTATAACAGGGTGCTTGAATGACTGAAGAAACAGATTTACTGAACCCGTGTCAGATGGGATTCAAGAGCAGGGTGGGGACAGTGGAGCAATGCTTGAACCTAAAATTGATAATTGACAAGTATAGCATTGCTCGATCATCCCCCATCTACCTTGTTTTTATGGTTCTTTCATCCGCCTTTGATCTAGTGAATAGATCTAAACTCTGGACCATCTTATTGAATTACGGGCTAGACGAGGCTCTTGTTAGCTTCCAGGCTTATCTCCATACTGATCTCAAAGCACAGGTCAGGATTGGGATGGGTGGAGAAGTCTCCGGAGCTATTGATATCGGCAGGGGGGTGAGACAGGGGTGCGTTTTAGCACCCCTGTTGTTCATTATCTACATTAATGGCTTAGCCAGGAGTCTTAAACAAGTCACTAGTGACGTCCCGACAATCCTGGGGGAACCCCTACCAGTGCTATTATACGCAGATGATGCGGTGCTTATGGGCCGCACACCAAATGCCCTCCGCTTACTTGTTCAAAGTTTTGTCCAATATATGGAGGAATTAGATCTGCGTGTACATTTAAAAAAATCTTTTATCATGTCATGTGGCCCTGGGAAACGGAAGCTCAATACTATACATATAGGGACAGATAAACTCGAATCGGTCCCCACATTTCCTTATTTAGGATTGGTTTTCGCTGCGAACGGCTCGTGGATTGGGCACTTTTCCCACGCCACGAGCAAGTTCTTGAAAGCCACCAATTCTATTTTGAGCTTGCCTCGCCTGAAGAAAATAGGTGCCACAAGAGCTATCTTGAAAATGTTTAGACTACAGTGCCTACCAGTAGCCTCATATGGAGCTGAGGTCTGGGGGTTGGGAAGTAGCCCATTCATTCAGCGGGAAGAAAGTCGTTTTTGCTGAAAAATCCTGGGCGCCCCAATCTCATCCTCTGATTTTATCTGCCATAATGAATTAAACCTTCCCTATGTATGCGATTTTATCAGAGCCAGACCAGCACTATTCTGGATTAGGGTTTGGAGGAACAACTCAGACACCCTCACACAAAATATTATAAAGGATTGCTTAAATTGTGACCATGGCATGGAAATTCCATGGCTCTCAGTAGTCCTCAAAACACTGAGCGCCGTGGACAGAGGTAATCTTTTCTCCGACCCCACCAGGATTGAGCTTAACCGCATCGCTGCTGCGGCGATTTTTGCGCTGTGCGGCAATTTTTAAATTACCGCGATATATGACGAGCTCAGCTCGTCATCAGCACACGCCACCCGTGGGTGATGACGAGCTGAGCTCGTCATCAGCATCGAAGGGGTTAAGGATAACACTGAGGTTAAACATGCACTGTATGCACTTTATAAATCTGAACGGATGGGAAGAGAATCATCCAAATCAACTGTTGTAAAATATTTGGGAAACGAATTATGTAAGCAACCACTCCCGCCTTATCTTACCTTACCCATGACCAGCTGGGAGAGATCACTTTTGTTTCGTCTAAGAGCGGGTTCAATGAAATTTCTGTTGTCCTTCCCTTTGGGTTATCGACACAGCACTGATTATAACCCATGTCCGTGTGATGGTGTTAGTACACAGGATGATTTGCACTTCCTATTCTTCTGTAAATTTTACCTAAGATACATCAAATGGTTTTTAAACCCACATTTTAAGAAAAACAGACCCCTTTCGCTCGAGGAGTCTTATATAATGTTGGTTTCCCTGGATTCAGATGAATTAATCTTTCGCACTAGCACTTTTCTGAGACTGATAACACGAGTGCGCAAAATGATGGAAAACCCTTGAAATTAGCCTCATCAGAATTGTATTGCATTTTAATTATGAATTTTTGTAATAATGTGTAATGTAAATGAATTGTTTTTATGTGGTACTTTTATGAATTTTATGAAATTCGAATAAAGGTCTTTTGAACTTGAACTTGATCTAATAGATACTGTCCCAATACAGAGAAGAGGTGGGGACAGGGAGGGAATGTTACGCCGGCTAAAGACCCACTACATATTAATACTAGATACCAAGCAGCCTAAAGGTTTGAATATGAGTGAGGATCTGTATACATACTTGGAATAACGGCCTTCATTAAAATCCTATCAGATTCTGAGGGGACTGCTTACAGCAAAATGTAAGACAATGTGGTTATGTGTATATGTGTATATACATGTACATATTTTGGTATGTGCATGTGTATATGTATGCACATATAAAGCTGGGAAAATGCAAATGTTGAACTGCACTAATCTGTTTCTAAAAAATCTCATCATTGTCCAAAGTAAATGATCAAGTATTTATGAAATATGATTTTGTAAATATTTTAAATAGCTTTGTATATATTATTGGAATTTTTATTCATAGAGATGTACTATATATATTTTATATAATGTAGGCTTTTTATAATGACAATTATTTATTGAATTTTAACAACTAAATGAATGAATTTAGTATCTTAATAGAATACCGGTCTAATTAATTGTGGGAATCATTCTATAGATGTTGGAAAAAGATCTCATCTACTTAAGCCTAGTGGAACACTGTCTCCGAGTAAAATATTCCTTTGTGCACAATTAGCTATTGGTTGTATAGATGCTCTAGATAAACGTTAAAAATTAATTATTCACTATGGGTGTCACTTGTCGGGCACCTTTAATACACGTTCAGGTTAAGAATTTATTTTGTAACACGGTTAGGTATTAATTTGTTTAGGGTTCTGGGGATACACATTAGTATTATATTTATTAGACATGGAGGATAATAACCTTTGAAATTGATATGCTTAGGGGTTAAGATACGGGTACAACATCTAGAACAAACTGTATTGTAGCTAGCATTGACTATTTAAATCATGTATTTTACATTTATAGCTAGACCCATCCATAAATGCATTCGAAGCAATCATTGGAAATATAAAATTGATTTTATATGTATTTTATATGTATTTTCTTAAAATCGAATTGTTTTAGAATGACAATGAACAAGAAATACAAATAACAGTTAAATATTTCTTCTATGTCTATTGAAGCACTGTCACTTTAAAAGGAGGTGTGTCTCACAACACTGTTGTCATGTGATAAAGGCAGGGATCTGCCGAAACACGTTGTGATGATATGGTCGCACATTTGAAATAAATTTAAAAGAAGCACCAAACTGGGTCTACCTCGTCTCATTGCAAGTCTTTGGAGAAATTGTGGAGAAGACAAGCTTTGCAGCATATATACATTTATATATATATATAGTGGAGTGGTGTGGCTCACTGGTTAGAGGCGGCAGACCCGGAAGCAGAGAACGGCCCGGGACCAGGGTTCAATTCCTGACGTGGCAGGGTCGTGGACCAGGGTCAGCGGACTCGATAATTCTCGCCTCGGTGCCTACTCTAACCAGGGATCACACTCGGCAACTCTGGGCATTAGCTTGCCTCATCTCTACAACGGCCCCCAACATTCTCCGGGAATGCCTGGTTTCACCTTGGAGATACCCAGTAGGGACCATCTCACAGGGATAGCCAGGACGGGTTCCCCAGCGGTCTACAGCGCCACGACGCCTCAGGGCAGCAGTGCGCTTTACAAGACACATTACATTACATTACATTATATATATATATATATATATATATATATATATATATATATATATATATATATATATATATATATATATATATATATATATATATATATTTTATGATCGTGTCCGCACCCGTTACGATGTCAAAACATGGAAAACACTCTGGTCTCCGATTTTACAAAAATGTTTATTGTAGACTCCCTGCCCCCTCCAACAGATGCGTTTCGCCTCACGGCTTCGTCAGTGTTAGCGTGTGTAACAAACAAGGACCATTTTATTGTTGTCGTTCCCATGGACAATTGGTAAACAGTGAAAGTGGACAAATCTGCATAAAACACAATATGGTGGCCATCTTTAAACATGTTTTACCTGGAACGTTTCTCCAAAAAAAACGGTCACAGCAAAAGTGCAAGTGCAAAATTAAAAACGATGATATTTCTCATTTGGAAATGCAATTTATTTTGTGGGGAAGGGAAAGGTAAGAGGAATAAATAGTTCAATCAATTCCCTCTTGCTTTCGTTTTCATGCATCATGTACAATTAATTTTGTTATAATGATTGACATTCTCATGGAAGTATGTTTCATTATGATGCATTATGCCTAATATACCTTATGGGTGAAGATATAAAAACCATGTTTCCCATGTTTAGCAATTATTCAGGCAATCACTAGAGCCTTCTCCACAGTTAATAACGCCCTGTATGGGCTTGCTCAACTATGTTCCCGCCCTGTATGGGCTGTCCTATCTTCTTCTATTCTAAAGTGGGAGAGAGAGCCATATCGAAATCTTTCTCTTTCATACAGCAGCGTTCGCAGTGTGGGGGAGATATCCCATAAGCAAATTGATTTATTATTCATATGATCCCACTCAAAATAAAAGTTATCTCAACCACTATTTGCGGGTAACCAATCAACTAGTTCCTGTTCGTGTGAAAGCCCAATTACAGGTGTACCCAAAGTTCTTCATCATTATTTATCCCTGTAGGCCATTTACTATGCAAGTCGATAATATATTTCGAATTTACAATCCTTAGAGCCTTGACACGGTCGCCCCCTCTTTTCCTTACAAAAAAGGAAAAAAATATTAAAATACATATATAAAACATATTTATTTTTCAGAAAGACACACATTCACTGGATGGTGTCATCAGTGATGTCACTGACCATGTCATGAGTGATGTAATATGTGACGTCATCAGCAGTGCATTGCAGGTGCGCAAGTTATAGTGAGTCCAACTAAAATTTCCAGCTAACTATAACTGGTGTGAAACCTATGGTTTTTTCAGTGAATTTAATAGGTTTTTTAAATGCTAATTCCTAATTATAACTGGGGTGAAACCTATGGTTTTTTCAGTGAATTTCATAGGTTTTTTAAATGCTAATTCCTAACTATATATAAGGCCCCAAACCTATGTTTTTTTCTTTGAATTTCAAAATTGTGTTAATAGCAAATGTCTATAGCTATGAAATGTAATATTTTTGAAAATGAATGAATCCTATATTTTATTTGTATTTAAAACTATTTTTTTAATGTGTATATATATATATATATTTTTTTTTTTTACCCTGGAGCGCTCCCGGGGCGCGCCCAGGTGAGCGCCCCGGAAAGCGTAGTCTTTTGAAGCGCCCCAGGGCGCGCTCCGGAGACCGTCCCGTTAGCGCTATTGCCGAAACGAAAACATCATCGTGACGTATCGCGTAGCCGCGTCCACGTGATACGCACGGCGTAAGCGCACCCGGAAGCACTTGAGCGAATACGATCGCGCAACATAAACCAACCGACGCGCTTATGCGACGCGACCCGGGGGTGTGCAGCGTAAGCGCGGCGGTCATGTGACCTGAAAATAACACTTTTTATTGGTGCAGAACAGTTTTGGTTTCATAATGATGAAATCCCTGGTCTTGTGACCTGAAAATAACACTTCTCATTGGTTTTCCAAATGATGAAAGACCCCACCTTTTTTCCTTATTCTGACTTTGTCCTTTGACCTGATTTGCAATCTTTGAGGTATATGTTGTACTTTGAAATGGCTACAGCAGCAGCTGGAGCATCTGCACCACCACCACCACCACAACCACCAAGAGGACCACCACAAGATTACATTGGTGGTCAACAAGAGGAGGAGGAGGAGGAGGAGGAGGGGGAGGAGGGGAGGAGAAGGTGGCTGCAAGAACACAATACCCCATACCAGCCAAGACCACACATTGTATGGGAGTTTTTTTCGATCCTAGAGGGCAAGAAAAAAGTCAATGCGGCCAAAGTGACTTGCCTAATCTGTGGCATGGAACTTTCAAGGGGGAACCCTAATAAAAAATACTCTTTTGGAAACAACACCATGATTCACCACATGCAGCGCAGGCATCCGATCAACTATTCTGCTGTGGAGATGAGGGAACTGGCCAGTAACCCTCCCCAATCTTCAAGCACCACCTCCAAAAGAAAGCAACCCACTCCATCGGGACCAGAGGCAAGGGAGACGATCCCTTGCATTCAGCCACGGTTTGCGGATTTCCGAATAACATGTATTCATTGTGGTAAGATCATCTCCTATGGTGAACTGAGCATAAAGCTCATCGTCCTTGCTGGGGACAACCACAAATGCCCCAAAAAAACCTAATTTTTTCTTAATTTTTTTTGCTCCAGTTGAGCCATTTTCAATTCCCTGTTTTTTTCGTTTCTCCCCATAAAAATAACAAAAAAATATAAAATATATATAAAAGCCAAAAAAAGTACAAAATATTCCAAAAACACTAAAAAAATATAAAACAAAAAGAAGAAAAAAAACTGTTCTTTTTAGAACTACCTCCAATTTATAAAAAAAGGCTACATTTTTTAAAAACTCTGTCATTCTTCTTTCCCCATGGGCCGCTCCCTGGTCCGCTCCCCGGGCACTCCCCCCACGCAAATCAAAAATATATATATATATATTTTGCACCGCGGGCCCTTTTATAGCCCCCACATAAAACCTAGGGGGTCAGGGGGGTCTACCCTGCCCCCTTATGGTCATTTCCCCCTTTTTTTTTCCACCTCTTGTGTCTCTATCCTACCAAGACACAAGATGGCGGCCGGTCCAGACTGTTTCGAATGTTTACAGACACCCGAGAGCGGACCGGGGAGCGTAGCATGGGGAAAACCCAGTTTATTCACTGCGTCACCTCTACGACTCTTTCTTGCGTCAATACGCCCCTTTTGCATACATTACACCTGACGTAGGTATAATGTGGCGCAGGGGTTTACAAAGTGACGCATCTACCTAGATGCGTCACTTTGTAAATATAACTCAATAAGGTGCATGTTTTACGTTGCTGATGCGTCACAAAAAGTGACGTACCAGTGGCGTAAAAGTACAAAGTGACGCATCTACCTAGATGCGTCACTTTGTAAATATGACTCAATAAGGTGCATTTTTAACAGCACTGGTGCGTCACAAAAAGTGACGTACCGGTCGCGTAAAAGTGACGCATGGCCTTATAAATGAGGCCTTCAGTCTTCTACTCATGCGTCATATTAAATTTATGACGTATTATGTCGCAAGTACTTACAGATACGTCAGTATTTCAGACGTATCTGTAAGTGCAAAAGTGATGCATTGCTGGAGTGTGTCACAAAAATGATGCGACTCCAGCAATGCATCCTTTCACATGGAGCCAGGCCCATGTGAAAGGGCCTCGATCAGTCTTACGCCTGCTGTGAAACAGGCGCAAGATTTGGACGCAACAGCATCATATAAGTGACGCAGTGATATCTCATAGATTTCACTGCGTCACCTCTATGACCCTTTCTTGCGTCAATACGTCCCTTTTGCATACATTACACCTGACTTAGGTATAATGTGGCACAGGGGTTTACAAAGTGACGCATCTACCTAGATGCGTCACTTTGTAAATATGACTCAATAAGGTCATTTTTTTTACAGCACTGGTGCGTCACAAAAAGTGACGTACCGGTGTCGTAAAAGTGACGCATGGCCTCATAAATGAGACCTTTAGTCTTCTACTCATGCGTCATATTAAATATATGACGCATTATGTCGCAAGTACTTACAGATACGTCAGTATTTCATATGTATCTGTAAGCGCAAAAGTGATGCATTGCTGGAGTGCGTCACAAAAATGATGCAACTCCAGGAATGCATCTTTTCTTACCCTTCCACACCCCTGTTCCTTTCCTACATTTTCTTTGAATATCTACATTCCCCATATTCACTCTCCACATCTGTAAGCGCAAAAGTGATGCATTGCTGGAGTGCGTTACAAAAATGATGCAATTCCAGCAATGCATCCTTTCACATGGGGCCAGGCCCATGTGAAAGGGCCTGCATCAGTCTTACTCCTGATGTGAAACAGGCGGCAGATTTGGACGCAACAGCGTCATAAAAGTGACGCAGAGATATGTCATAGATTTCACTGCGTCACCTCTACGACCCTTTCTTGCGTCAATACATCCCTTTTGCATACATTACACTTGACGTAGGTATAATGTGGCGCAGGGGTTAATAAAGTGACACATCTACCTAGATGCGTCACTTTGTAAATAGGACTCAATAAGGTGCATTTTTAACAGCACTGGTGCGTCACAAAAAGTGACGTACCGGTGGCGTAAAAGTGACGCATGGCCTCATAAATGAACCTTCAGTCTTCTACTCATGCGTCATATTAAATATATGACGCATTATGTCGCAAGTACTTACAGATACGTCAGTATTTCAGATGTATCTGTAAGCGCAAAAGTGATGCATTGCTGGAGTGCGTCACAAAAATGATGCAACTCCAGCAATGGATCTTTTCTTACCCTTCCACACCCCTGTTCCTTTTCTACATTTTCTTTGAATATCTACATTTCCCATGTTCACTCTCCTTCTCCTTACTTTCCTTCCCAACACTCACCTTCTTTCAGTCCCCCTACTTCACTTCCTTTCTCCTCTCATACCTTTCTGTTCTTTCTTACTCATTTTCCTTTCCTTCATCAATGCACACCACTTCACTTACTCTTTTTCATTTTTTTAAGAATATAGCTCTTTGATGAGAATTGGAGGTAGTTCTGAAAATAACTTTTTTTTTCTTCTTTTTTCTTTTTTTAGAACAAAAACAAAAACAGGGAATGGAAACTGCTCAACAGGAGCAAAAAAAAAAAAATTAGGGCTGGGAACCGCAGCGATGGTTCTCCAATGATCGAACCATGAGCAGAACACTTTGCTCCCCAAAGCAAAGTAGCTGATCACAGTATCTGCATTTAAGGACGCCTTTGTTAAATGCAGGCTGAATGTTCGGAACCAGCTCTTGTGATCTCCCCCTCACCGATGTTGTTGGTCCTCCGGTTGATGTAGAGGCCCCATCACTGGGAACCTCTTGTGCCAGAGCCCTGACACTTTCCCGGGCAAAATTCTGGGGGTGCCTCCTCTCCACATGGCGAATCATTGTGGAGTTCCCAAAAGAATATTTTTTAGTGTGGTCACCCCGTGACAGGACTGTGTGACAGATCCTGCACTCCAGTTTTGGAGCATTTACCTTCTTCTGGTCATCAGGTATGGAAAAATGTTTCCAGATGAAATGTTTTTTGACCTTCGGCTGAGGAGGCTCTTCATCAATGAAATCATTGGAGTCATCTTCACTGCGGATGGTCTGGCAGCCATGATAATCCAAGATATCCAACAAAGAACCGAGAGCAAAAAGGCAGGTCTTTCAGTCACAAAAGTGAAAGAAGAAGTGAAGGAAATGGGTGGGGAGTTCATTCTTTGTTAAAAAAAAACTGTTAGCGACCAATGAAAAGTGTTATTTTAAGGTCACATGGCTTGACGCGCTTACGCTGCGCGCACCGAAGCTCTTCCAGGGGCGCTAACGCGGCGCTAACGTAGGCGCTTCCGGAGGCCCATACGCGGCGCGAACAAAGGCTCTTCCGGGGACGCTTACGCGGCGCGCCTAAGTGACGTTTTGATAGTTTCACGGAAATGCAAAATCATTTTCATTTCCTTATTCAAAAAAACTGCTTTTATATGTATGGTACTAAATGTCTTGCGTTATTATTTACTTTTCATTCATATTTTTTTTCATGAACGCAAGTAGCGCTCTGATTGCGCTTTCCGGAGAGCTTACCGGTGCGCGCACCCAGAGCGCCCCAGGAAAAAAATATTAAAAAAAATAAAATGTAATATTATTATAAAAAATAATAATGAATACTTACACAAAACAGCAAATTTATAAAAAAAATCGTAGGTTAGAATCTCGATATAGAAAGGAATTAGATTTTAAAAAACCTTTGAAATTCACTGAAAAAACCATAGGTTTCACACCAGTTATAGTTAGGAATTAGCATTTAAAAAACCTATTAAATTCACTGAAAAAACCATAGGTTTCGCACCAGTTGTAGTTAGCTGGAAATTTTACTGACACAAAACCATTAAAATTCCACGTTATAGTTAGTTGGACTCACTATAACTTGCGCGCCTGCAATGCACTGCAGATGACGTCACATATTACATCACTCATGCAAATTTGGGGGAACTGTGATGGACCCCCCAGCCCCAGGGATCACCACCCCCTGGGACTTTGTAAGTGGTGGGGGGGCTCGCGGCCCTCCTCTTGGAGCCTTGTTGTGACCCCAAGGGCTGGCTCCTGCAGTGTCCAGGGGTGGCTACCCCTAGGACACTGCTGTTTGCAAAGACAGGGCGGGAGCCGTGCGGCTCCCACCCTGCCATTGAAACCTGCTCTTGCTTCAATGAAGCAAAGTTGATTGCTTTTCCACATGGGGAGCAGCATGTTAGCTGCTCCCCAAGTGGAAAAGACATGCAGGCTCCCGCAGGAGGCAGGGAGCCGGCTGGGACCGTGGTGGATTGGGGACCCTCCACGGTCCCCAAAGGAGAGGGCCAGCCCCAGGGGATGGGGTCCCCAGGACTACCAGTAGCCCGGGATGGGGGCCACGCAGCCACCCTCCCCATTAAAATAAACACAAAAATAAATAAATAAAACAATGGCCGGCCCCAAGGGATGGGGTCCCTGGGGTCTTAAGTGGCATGAGGAGGGGGGCTACGCAGGCCCCCTCCATAAAAATATTTTTTCAAAAATTGACCATGCCCCGGAAGATGGGGTCCCCGGGGCCCGGAATTGGCCATGGGAGGGGGTGTCACGCGGCTCCCGTAAATAAAATGTTTTTATTTTAATTTTGGGTCCGGCCCTGGGTGATAGGGTCCCCAGGGCCCCAAAAAAGTAAAAGGAAGGGGGGCCAACCAGCGTCCTTTCAAACATTTTTTTTATTAAAAAGACACGCGATTGTCCCTGGGCCCCGCACCCTCACAAAAACACTCTACAAACGCGACCTGTGTTGCGTTTTCAATTGGGGATCCCTGGGGGCCAACTAGCCCACCAGGTACCTCCAGTGAGCACCACAGGGCTGTGTTGCAGAGAGGTGGTCCAGGCCACGCCCCTTTTTACACCTCTCTGCAACGCAGCCTTGTGGCGCTAACTGGAGATACCTGGTGGGCTAGTTCAACACTGTGTAAACACGCCCCATGGGGGGTTTTAAGTTAGGAGATTACGTCCCCTTGAATCCTGAGAGTAACTAGGGTCAAACTAGCCCACTAGGTACTGCCACTAACCACCACAGAGCTGCATTGCAGAGTATTGTAAAACGGGGCGTGGCCTCTGAACACCTCTCTGCAACGTAGCTCCCTGGAGCATACTGGAGGTACCTAGTGGGCTAGTTGGCCCCCAGGGGACCTCAGAATTGAAGAGGAATTATTTCCCCAACTCAAAATGTGCCACAGGGCGTGTTTGCAGACATGACACCTCAGGCCCTTCCCCCTTACTTCACCACTGTGCAAAAGCACCCTGTGATGAGTTTTATGTTGAGGAATTAATTCCTCTTCAATCTTGAGGGTCCATGGGGGCCAACTAGCCCAACAGGTACCTCCAGTATGCGCCAGGGAGCTGCGTTGCAGAAAGGTGTTCAGAGTCCATGCCCCTTTTTACACCTCTCTGCAATGCAGCTCTTTGGCGGTTACTGGTGGTACCTAGTGGGCTAGTTTGACCCTAGGGACCCTCAGGATTCAAGGGGACATAATCTCCTAAGTGAAAACCCACCATGGGGCGCGTTTACACAGTGGTGAAGGGAAGGGACGAGGCCTGAGGTGTCGTGTTGGGGGAAAA
Source organism: Lissotriton vulgaris (assembly GCF_964263255.1). NCBI lineage: Eukaryota > Metazoa > Chordata > Amphibia > Caudata > Salamandridae > Lissotriton > Lissotriton vulgaris. The sequence goes on along the minus strand of NC_141696.1, from coordinate 1,032,674,653 downwards.
ATGTATCTACAATCCTGAGGGACCCTGCGGGCCAATTAGCTCACCAGGTGCTTCCAGGAAGCGCCACGGCGCTGCAGAAAGGTGGCGCAGGCCGTGCCCCTTTTTACATCTCTCTGCTACGCCACTCTGTGGCACCTACTCGATGTACATAGTGGGCAGGTTGGACACTAGGGACCCTCAGGATTGAAGGGGAATTATTTCCCCAACTTAAAACGCACCACAGGGCGTGTTTGCACAGTGGTAAAGGGAGGGGAGAGTGTAGGAAAGTGGCTCTGTATATACTGGACCGAAGTAAAATCAGCCGAACTACGAATTCGGATTTACTCACCTGTTATCAGGAGAGACCTCAGTGCTGCATCTTTGAGCCCAGTACTGACCCTGAAAAGTAATTATAACCATACTTACCAGTAACTTATATTTCCTTCCATAGGAATCCATTGTCTGGTTTTCACCAGAAATGTTTCCGTGTTGATTTTCACAAACTACAAATTCCTTAAAAATTGGCTGTATGACTTAAACACATTCTTTCAACCATTTACAGGAGATGCACCAGTGCTGGATCCAAGATCCACCACTGAGTAAAAAAAGTAACGATAACACTACTTACCTGCTAAGTGAATTTCCTCCCATAGGATAACATTGATGATTCTATGTGAAAAAGTTTCTAAGTGTCAACTTTTAAAATACAGTAATATTCCTTAAAAATTACTACTGTAACCGAAACGCTTTTAATCAACTGTTTACAGGAGATGTCCAAGGACAGAATCTAGGATCCAGTTCTGTGGTTAGAAAAGTAATCCATAAAGTAACTAATTGCTTTTATCTAGAAATTCCCATTGAGCTCAATGTTGCATTGTGTTTGAAATTGTGTGCCCATTGCAACTACTGTAGCTACTGTACTTAAAAGTCTATTGCCTATTTGGAAAGTATTTAAACTAAAGTAATTCATTCTGAGAAAGTATATTTTGTAATGTACTGTATAATGTAATTATATTATAATTTGTAGCAAATCAGTATCAAAAAAGTAAATATAGCAATTGATACATTTAAAAATTGTTATTTAAAAAACCTTTGAAATTCACTGAAAAAAGCCATATGTTTCAGACATGTTATAGTTAAGAATTCGCAATTAAAAAACCTTCAGATTTCACAGAAAAAAAACATAGTTTTCAGTTATGTTATAGTTAGGAATTAGCATTTAAAAAACCTTAGAAATTCACTGAAAAAACCATAGGATTTAGGGGTGTTATAGTTAGCTGGACATTTCACTCATACAAAACAATAGAAATTCCTCCGTTATAGTTAGCTGTACTAAGTATAACTTGCGCACCCGGAATCCACTGCTGATGATGTCACATATTACATCATTCATGACATGGTCAGTGACATCATTGATGACATCACTGATGACATCTCAAATGGCATCACTGATGATATCATCCAGTGAATGTGGTTTGGTTTGTTATTTAAATATGTATTATATATTTAGCAATCTGCTTTGAAGAATGAGTGGATATATAAATATAAACATCTGGATGGAGGATTTAGTGGCAGTGTGATTGACTGTTTACTAGACTAATTTATAGTGTCTCACTAAATATATTGGATAGTGACTAAACTGTGTGAATATCTGTATCACTTTGTCAGTTGTTGTGCTTTTCCAGTTGTTTACTAGCTATGTGAAAGTCTATATTAGTTATTGATTAGTTAACTGAGTATTTGTATGGGAGAGTGAATGTGTGTGTGGTTCGGTGGCAGCTGTGTGACTGTCCAAAGATGTGTGAATAGTTGATTCAGTAGGTATATGAGGTGAAGACTGCATGTTATAACAGTTGCTTGGGTGAGTGAATATCTTTATGGGTGTGGTGATGAGCAAATATATCTCTCAATGGTACATGTCCAACAAACTAGAAAAATAAAAGGCAGTGTATGTGACAGTTGTTGTATATAAATAAGCATACATAAGACACTGTGATTACATGAGTGACTGTATGGATAACTGTATACTTGTAATAGTGATTTTATAACACACTTAGGGGGTCATTATGATTGCGTTTTTTCCGCATCCTCGGGGCCGGCGGAAGCCACCGCCGGCCCCGAGGATGCGGAAAAACCGCAGCGGACTGACCAAAGACCCACTGCCACATTAGGATGGCTAGTGGGTCCTGGAGATCAGAATCTGTAGTTTGGAAATTCTTTACATTTCCTGAAGGACAAAAGAAAATTAATGCCACAAAGGTGACATGCAAAATATGTCAAAGAGTAAGTTCTAGAGGCAGTGAAAAGAAGTATTCATGCAGCACTGCTAGCATGTATAAACACCTCAAGACAATTCACCCTCTAAATCTTGCTCAGGAGGAGATGAGGAGAGCTGTATTACATTCACCAGCACCCGGAGCAAGGACCTCAGGACCATCTACTTCACAACAGCAAATGGATATAAAGCCTGAATTTTGACTCAACGCAACCACTGTTGTTAATTTGTTTTATTTTATTTTTGCTGGGAATGATATTTAATTCCCAAAGTGACTTTTTCTTCGTTTTATTGTTCAGTTTTTAAAAAATAAAACACCAAAAAAATACAAAATCGTTAAAAAAAATACAAAAAAAATAGAAAACAAGGAAAGAAGAAAAAAAAAGTTCTTATCAGAACTACCTTATCTGTTTAAAAAAAGAACGATATTTGCATGATAATGTGTGAAAGCTTGGTTGAATATATGTGTAGAGCATGAATGAATGAAAGAATGTATTAGTAGTGTATGGTGAATTTATAGGTGAAGATTTATGAGGAAGTAATGCAGCGTTACAGCGCAAGCTCTTTAGCTGCATTGCGCTGTGGCACTTCCCAAGCACAGAGATGTGACATATGTATATAAATATGTTGCAACTCTATGCTTCTCTCTTCCCTGCTGCACAAAGTGCAGCCATGTAGTGACACAGGCATTCTTGCACCATGTTGCAAGGATGTCTGTTTCATGGGGAATTGTTTTTGTGCAGGAAGGGACACTCTCCTGCACAAAAACAATCAGTAAAGGCATTTTCCTCCTTCAATGTATGCTGTGGAATGCAGAATGCATTGAACCAGCAAAAAAGGAGGACTAATGAAAGTAAATCTCCTCGTTGTGCTTTGCTACACTAATTCTATTTTGCCACAGCATTCACACACATCTCCAGGCTTATGATTTCTCATAAATCTGGAGATGTGTCTTGTTCTATGAGTGTTGCGTAGAAACATCCACAACAACACTTATGGAACGCACCTTCAACGCAAAGTGCTGAGTATGAAGGGGTTGTATTTATAAGGAGAAGAAAAGTTACAGAAATTTGGCTTTTCCTCTCGTTGTAAATATGAAGAAGAGTGTGGCGCCATTTCTTAAGTATGTGACTTGTAACTGGAGTAATTTCAGTGCTGCAAAGAGTGTGTATGCTGAAATGATAAGTGCTTAGGTTTTGGTGAAGTGATAGAATATGTAGATAGTGCTGGATGGGTGATTGGAGAAGTGCATGAGATAGACAGGAGGATTCCTAGATTGCATAGGTACTAGTTTACTTAGTAGTTGGTTAGAGATTTATGTATATAGTGCACAGCTGAATGTAGGTGATGATAAAAGATATCTGTAAAAATTAAATATACATAACATTGTATTAATACATCTATAAAATATACAATTCTATTACTAAACAAACACATTGTACACCAAAACCATTTCAATACTTCCTTTTTGTAATCACAATTATTGTACTGAACTACACAGGTACTAATTAAATAATTATTAGAATGAATATGTTTTTTACAAATGCATACACAGTAAATGAGTACCTAGAGTACTAGTAGTTCACAGCAAGGTGTATCATTCCTTGTGTGAATGCCTGACTCATTCTCCAAGTGCATAGACAGTGACTGAGTTCCCCGGCTGCTAGTAGTTGACATCAGGATACATTTATAAGCACTCATGTGTCTGCAGAGCGATTAAAGAAGCACATGCTTCTGTCAGAATGGTTATATGAGTGGACACAGACTCACAGTGTGATTCCAGACAGGCAACACTATTCCCTGGACTTTAGTAGAAGAGACTCAGTAGTCTAGAAGGGGTTAGGGGACCGCATACATTGTGCACATTTGACTGTACCACTGCTTGTCTGAATGCCTGACTCATTCTCCAAGTGCATAAACAGTGACTGGGTTCTCAAACTGCTACTAGTTGACATTGGGATAGGTTTATAAGCACATATCTGTCTGCAGAGAGATTAAATAAGCATAGTCTTCTGTCAGGTTGGTTGTAGGAGTGGACACAGACTCACAGTGTGATTCCAGACAGCCATGACTATTCCCAGGACTTTAGCTGGAGAGACTCAGTAGTCTGGAAAGGTTTAAGGGACCACATAATTTCTACACATTTGACTGTACCACTGCTTGTCTGAATGCCTGACTCATTCTCCAAGTGCATAAACAGTGACTGGCTCTCATACTGCAAGTACTTGACATCAGGATGAGTTTACAAGCACTTATATGTCTGCAGAGCGATTAAAGAAGCACATGCTTCTGTCAGAATGGTTGTAAAAGTGGACACATACTCACAGTGTGATTCCAAAGAAGCAACAGCATTCCCTTGACTTTAGCAGGAGAGACTCAGTAGTCTACAAGGTGTTAAAGTACTGCATACATTGTGTAAATTTAACTGTACCAGTGCTTGTCTAAATGCCTGACTCATTCTCCAAGTGCATAAACAGTGACTGGGTTATGATACAGCTAGTACTTGACATCAGGATAAGTTTATAAGCACTTATGTGTCTGCAGAGAGATTAAATAAGCACATGCTTCTGTCAGAATGGTTGTAAAAGTGGACACAGACTCACAGTGGGATTCCACACAGCCATGACTATACCCTGGATTTTAGCAGGAGAGACTCAGTAGTCTGGAAAGGGTTAAGGGACCCCATACTTTCTACACATTTGATAGTACCACTGCTTGTCTGATTGCCTGACTCATTCTCCAAGTGCATAAACAGTGACTGGGTTCTCATACTGCTAGTAGTTGACATTAGGATAACTTTATAAGCACTTATGTGTCTGCAGAGAGATTAAGTATGTCACAAGTTCAGCACACAATTTTAGAAATGTAAACAGCAAGTGTGCTTGACTTTCCAAAGTACAAGCTTATCTTATCTAATGTACCTTTCGGAAACTTTTTTCTAACCAATAAGAAACATGCTTTTAAAACACAGAAACATGCATCCTATTTTTCAGTGTATATTGTTCTCAATCAGTCAATCATTTCTCTTCTTTTTTTAAAACAGCATCTTGTCCACCATTTTAGAAACATCTTATTTTACAAACTGCCTACTTCACCTACAGACATCTTCTGAGTGCATCCAGACTTCCCTTCAAGATGCTTAGACTTAGAGTGTGGATTGTGGGACACAGCTATATTTTCTGGTGCAAAAGGTATGCTGAAAGCAGAGGTATTGACAAAGACCTAGCTTTGCAAAATGTAGACATTAAATGAATTGGACAGAGAGGATTAAAGTGACACCAATAAATGCCATTGGTTAAATCCTTTTTGCTTCTCCAACACCCTAACCTCATAATTGTGCACTGTGGTGGAAATGACCTACACACTTTGACTGGGTTAGGTCTCGAAATGGTAATGAAGGACACCTTTGCAGAATTTATGTTACTTTTCTCCCAAACTTCCTTTGTCTCCTCTAACATATGCCAAAGACAGAAATGGAACTGGACCAATCAATTTTGTCCACACATTGAGAAAGCTAGGAAACATGTAAATAAAGCTGTTTCTGCTTATCTCAGAGATTAGGATGGGTCCATTTATAACAACAATCTGCGTTTTAATATGGATGGCATCTACAGGAGAGATGGTGTACTTTTCACAGATGAGGGTAACAGAGTCTTTCTCAACAACTTTAGACGCTGCATAGATACTTACATGTAGGTACTAAATCTCACAATAAACAAAGGGCTATTTTTAGAGCCACTCAAGATCTAAACATATAAGCTTGATTTATATTTAAAAAATATTATTATTCTTTTGCTTGAAGTCGCGCACACAGAGCGTTTTGGAGTTGCGCACCTAGCATGTTCACATCATGGGGCTGTGCAGGGAGTCGCGCACCCGGCGTGTTTTGGAGTCACGCACCCAGCGCATTCACACCAGGGGGCCGCGCTGAGCACCGTACTGGAGTCGCGACTCCAAATTCTTCCGTAAAAAAAATAATTCCTCCTACCACTAATTTCTATTCTCCACGGGGACCCCATCCCTGGGGCCTATCTACAATGATAGGGACCGTGGGGGGAGCCCCAGTGCTGCCACGGTACCGCCGGCTCCCCGGCATTGCTTTTCCACATGGATTGCTTTTCCACATGGGGAGCTGTTAACATGCAGCTCCCTGTGGAAAAGCAATCAGCTTTGGTTTTTGGAAGAGAGAGCAGTTTTCCCTGCTCTCTCGTCCAAAAACCAAACCCCAGTTTGCTATGACAGGGCGGGAGCTATAAGGCTTCTGCCCTGCCATAGCAAACAGCAGTGTCCCAAAGTGGGCACCCCGGGACACTGAAGGAGCTGGCCCTGGGGGGTGGCGGTCCCCAGGGCCATCAAGGGCTCCTGGAGGGGGTCGCACTGCCCCCCTCCCAACATTTACAAAGCCCCAGGGGGTGGTGGTCCCCGGGGCTTGGGGGTCCATCACAAACCCCCCATTTTTAATAACTACAGCCCTGGGGATTGGGCCCCCTCCCCCACACTTTTGCTTTTCTGCCCGGGGACCTGGCCTACCCGGGGGATTTATTTAAACAAAGCGCGCTACTTTTTTCTTTTTTGCAGCTGTATCCGCGCACCCAGCACGCATCTCACAGTTTAAAAAAGAAATGTGTTTTTTTAGCCCTGGAGGTCCTTGTAGGACCCCCTAAGCAGGCCTAGGGGGTCCTACACCCCTGCGCACACATGCTGCTGCACCCCAGCTCCTCCCGCCACCCAGTGGTGATTGCCCACCCCTGCGCACCCGGGCCTCACTGCTCACCTTCCACCACCAGCGAGTCTCGAAGAAGGCCCAACACAAGCCGGTGCAAGCTCCAAGCCCTGGGCCCATGACCTTGGCAGCCTACACATTATGCATCCCACACTGTAGGCCATCAGGGTCCTGATTTCACAATGGCAGAGATCATATCAGTGCACACTGCATCATTCCAGGCTGCACACCAGAACAGCTATTTAGGTGCCACTAATTCTGTAAACCGCGAGTCAACGCCACATCACGGTAGGCCCGCGCTACCCGCTGGTTCAGCCCTACACTGCGGTCCAGCAGGGCTCAAACAAAACCTTACCAGTCTGGACCACCAGGACGGCGCATAATCGCAGGCTGCACACCCGCTCAGCACTTAAGGTGCCCCTACCTCAGTGCACTGAAAGTCACCGTCTAGTGGCGGTAGGCCCGTGCCAGCCGCAGTGTATCCGGTGCCACCAACTCTGTACAACGCAAGTCATGGACCCTTTATGATTGAGTCTCGTTATATGCCTGGCGGACGCAGCCATGTCACCTCCGGCAGTGGGGAAGAACTGGGACAAGTATTGTCATTGTCCCTCCCTTTATACGTAACATGAGTGGGCTGGATCAAATAATGCCAGTCCAGCATAGGGGTGTGAATATCTATCCCTGGGCTCTGGGTTTGGTTAATTTCGGGGCTGGACAGGAAACCAACTGCTGTGTGTGTCTCTGTCACAGTGTCAGTGCCACGCGGCCCGCAATCAACAATGTTGCAATGTTGCATGCACCCAGAGGTCGAGCATGCACAAAGGGATTGTACATGGAGAGCAATACTGCTCTGGCTCTTGCCTCATACATGCCAACTGTTGTGTGTGTGTTGCTATTGGTGCACACTAAGCCTATGTCCTAGCCTCAATTGCAGCATGAAAGCCACATCACATTTCCAGAATGCAAGCAGTAGTCAGACTAACATTAGTGATGAAAGCTCCTTTGTCTCAATACATAAGGCGGAAGGACATCTGCACCTCCGACCTTGGCGGCAGGCACCCCCTGATAGAGATACCATAGCAGATGATGATGATGCTCATGTCACACATGTGCATTGCTTTCATTTCCCAGGGTGTACCTTTTTGTTTAATCAATATTCTTACATTCATTCATACTTTCATACTTGATCGATGATGGAAATGACACATGTGTGAATTTGAATGATTTATTCACATTCGGTGGAGTGTCGGAGCTGGAGCAGTACATGGCCATGCAAACCCTACATTACATTGTAGCCCAGTGGAAGACCAGCCAGAGTCATTTAGGGATTGACAAGTACATCGGAAGAGGAAGAATACAGTCTGCAGTCTGATTGCTGTGTCATATTGTAGCAAAGAGTGTTTTAGAGGACCGTGGGAGGTGTTGTTACAGGGCATGATGCAGAGGGCAGAACCAAGCTGAAACAGGGCATATGGCAGAGAATATTGCTAATGGCTCCTACCTAAAACACAGGTGGAATCACCCGAATCTTCGTCTTCTATGCCATCTGTCTGACATGTGGGTGCTAATGTTTGGTCTGCAGCACTGTGTGCCACTGACAAATCAGGCAAAAAACAAAATTTTCACAAGGAACTCATTTATCAAAACAATACTGTATGTGCAAGCTAAGTAATGTGTTTAGATGTAATCTGAAGCATAACTCTTTGATACTGACCATCTGAGTTAGGTCACAGTAGAAATACCTGAGAGTATCTATACATTACACACTTTATAATGAGAATTATTAAAAAGCCCAGCACAAAAATTAATCAAGATAGTGCTTACTTCAGCCGAAGTAAGTAGGATTTATTCTGCAGTCACAGTCTTTACCACAGATGTACTTCAATACACATCAGGGGCCGGAAATGTGTGTGTAGAAGTACAAGCAGCATTCATCAGTGACTGCCTTAGTGGCAGGAATGCGATGATGATGATCTACAGGGCATGGAAGATACCAACAAGTTTTCACTGGTGTTCATCCATGGCAGCCATTCTTTCCACATGCATCCGCTCAATGTTCTCCATTATCCTCAGCATCTGTACCAACTCTCGTCTGACATCGCTGAGGCCACTCTGACTAGACAGTTGCTCTCCACTCAGAGGCATGACTCTAGCAAATCATGCTGGGCATGGAGTATTGGATATCATGGAGCGAACTGTGGGTGTCCATTTGGGAGTGTAAGTGGCTGAACCCCACCCGCACCTGTTCAGCCACCTCCTTCTCGCAGTCTAACACCTGGCCTTGGAATGTGATGTGTTCTTCAGTGAGGTGCTGGGCGTCAGCCGTGGTGGTGGGTGCTTCCTGCTGTGTGGTCTGTGCAGGGGGTGGGGCTGCCTCGATGCAGCTGGGCTGCCCTGCTTTTGGAGGTGGGTTGCCATAGCTGTCCATGAGCTGTTGTAGGATGTTGGTTTCGAAGGTGTGGAGGTCCTCTTCATCATTACTGATGAGTTGTCTGGTCTGCTCTGCAGGAGGTGTTGATTTTCCCTCTGCAATGTGAAGGGGAGATGCTTTTTAACATTGTGTTGACATGTATGTTGATGCATTTTTCAAGTTTACATACAGACTGCATGACAATGTACATTGTAACTGTTTGGGAGGAGCTGACTATGTGATGCGGGCAGTGGACATTTGAACTACATCACGGATTTAAGGTTGTACATGTACATTATCATCTCACAGTTTCCTGCTATGCCAAATGTGATTAGCCAGTTTCTATGCACAAACGGAACCAGTTGTGTACTCACTTTGTACCACATTACTGTCAATGTTTATGTGCTGTTATTGCTGTATGTGTGTTCTGCATTGTGGGAGAATCGCCCCTGCAGCTGTGATTTTGCTGCCCCTTATTCCCTTGAGGCAGTGTGCCTTTGACTTCTGTGCTTCTACAGTGCTGAGATGTTGCAGAACTGGCTAATTTTGGCTCTTGTTCGGATTTTGGACTTTTGGGCATGGTTTATCTGCAGATGTGTTGTTGACGTCAGGCGTTGTTCGTGCAAGTGGATGTGTCAGGGTGTGACCTGCTCCTTTCCGGAAGTGTTCCAAACGTAACCACCTCAGTGTTGTGGCGTTCACCATGTCCTGATAATTGGACTGCAGCCATGCTATTCGTCATGCAGTGTCACTTGCATTGTCAGTGTGGCTCACAGACACAATGCTTTGCCGGTTTTAACATGTGTGTATGGGTTGGGTGTGAGATTGGTGCTGTGTGGGTTGGGACCCCTTTGTTCCCATAGTGGACGGGGGCCTACTTACTGTTTGTATGTGTGCTGCAGTGTGCCAAAGGCATCAGGGACATGATCCAGAGTCATTGTGGGTGTGCAGTATGCTCTACTTAATTGTGCATGTGTGCCATTGTGCCCATCTCCCCCGTTCCCCCAGTTCCTGTTCTGTACTCCTCCTATTGCTGTTGTGTCAGGTCATGTCGAGCAGTGTCTGGACACCAAACCTCTGCCACCTGGACACCATTTCCTCCATCTCATACAGCTCCTGGTGTTCCGCTGGACTGCCATCTCCAGTCTGCATTGCTGCCTGATGGTTGTCAGCAAGATTATTCTTAGTTTTACTCTACGCATAATTCGAGCGCTTCTTGACCTATCCAATTGTCCTCCTCCTCACTCCGACTTAATTCACCTTGTCCAGGATGGACTGCCCAATTGCATTTTTATTTCCCAATGACACGTTGGAGGTGAAAACAGTTGTTGGTGGTGTTCTATCACCTCTGCGATTATGATCCTGTTTTCCTGCGGACTAAACCTCATCTTCCTCATCTTCTTCTCCTTGCCCTTCTGTGACCCCGTGGTACCAGGCTGGTCCTCCTGGGGGCTTGTAGGGTTCTGGTCATCATCTGTACTTACTCCAGCTTCCTCCGTGGTTCTACGCAGTTCAAATAATTCTGTTGGTGTTTTTTGGTTCTTTTATAGTGCATTTACCCGCATTTGTGTCGGAATTGCAGGCCTGTCGCTGGTTATCCCTGCTTTTTGTATTGTGATTTAGGACATCGGCGCTTTTTTTGTATTCGTGTTTGGCATTTTTTAGGTGTCGCATTCATTTTAAAGCGGTCATTTGACGCGTTATCATGAGACTATTGCATGGTACCGCCATGTTGAGAATACAACGTTAACACAGCGTTCTTTTCCCGCTATAGACTGCGATATGCAAAGTTGCATTAAGCTAATTGTGCGATAATTATCACACGTTCTTGAGAATATCCCCCAATATTTTTTACAAATATATTATTGAAAACGATTTTAGGAAAATGATATTCTTAACAGCGACATTACTTACCTGAAAAAAACTATATTCTTGACAATGATATTACTGCATTATGATATTTGTATATCACAACATTTAATTTTTCCGATATTTCTGTCTCCTAATATTTGCAACTCGATATTTTGTTCAAATGCCCTGCTGCATAATGAGAACAGCAAAACTGAAAGTACCAGAATGCAAAGGATCAGAGAAACTGAATGCTCTGCCCCAGGGAAGCAACGAGTTTGAGGCTGGCCTGATGACAGCACATTCATTGTAATCGGGTGCACTGTCCATGTTTGGACCCAGAGTACCTATTCAAAGGTGTACCAAGGCGCAGACATGAACAGTGTCCTTGATTCATTATACAGCCCACGTAGTCATTGTCCCGTGTTTATCAAAATGAAATAGAACTATAAGTTCCAGACTCGAAAGTGCTGTATAAAAATATGTGCCTGGTCTCACTTAATAGGTCACCACAGAAATGAGCATACTTGTGATTTCTCTCTGACAAACTTCAGCTCGTCCGGACTCAAGTAATTGTAGAAAAGTTAAACCGATGTTTAAAGTTACATAAAATAGCAGAGCCTGGTTCTACCATTGATCTAAACAGAGGAATTAAATCAAAGCAAGTAAACAAAAAATGTATATTTATAGAGAAAATCGCATACATTATAGCCCACACAATAAACCTAAGCGACTCTTGATTCCTGGTTCATATTTGTTTCTGCCACATCATGTTCAAGGACGGAAAAATATGTGATCTAAGCAAAATTCAATTGTGTAAAATGGTTGCTACACCCTCCTACCTCTCAATTCACATTACTATACAGGTTGCCACCCATTTTCGTATTGTCACCTTCCCTAACAAATTTCTGGCAAAACAGGCATAATGTCTCTTTAGTCTACAGTGGGATTAGCGTCCAAGCACATGTCTAGCAATGGCTAACCTCCATTTAGTGCAGTTAGATCACTCTTGCAGTAATGGTTCACTTTCACCAACTTAAACAGTTCAAAGAGGCTTTATTTGAGCATTTCTCATAAAAGCACAATACATACAAAAATATTAAAACAGTATTAAATGGTTGCCTTGAACAAATAAAAGCAAATACTTTACATAAAAAGCATAAATATATATACATAACATATAAAATACGAACTGCGACAAGTAGCTTCAATAAAACCATCCCAATGTAAACAGTTAGTCGGCTAACAATTTTTTCCTAATAGACCTAGCCCACCCCATAAATTTCGCTACTGCTATAGCCAGTGGCAAGCAAAAGCTAGTACAAATGATTCTCAAAGCTACGATGCTACTGTTGGTAGCTAAGTTCTTACATGCGGGTTTTAACCAGATTTGCCTAGGGATGGCATAGGCTTGACACGCGAATAGAAAGTGCCCAATAGTCTCCTTTACAGATTCACAAGCGGGCAGGAAATATTTGATGAACCCCGCCACCTGCCAGTTAGGGACCTGAGCGGAAGAGTACCTATCCTCAGTTGACATAGAAGCTTCCTATCCCATGGTTTTGTTATCTTGTCCCAATAAAATTCATCACCAACTTAAACAAGCAATGGCTCTCTCCCTTGGGGCCAACACATCTCATTGCTGAGTTAAACCATTAATGCTAGTTATTGTGAGATTTAATTAATGCACTATTACTGCCCAAGAATAATCAGACGTATACTGTCTAGGACATCTGAAAATATATTATACCGTCTATAGGCAATTGTATACTGTTTTGCTCTTGGACCAATGATGCATAAACTATGGAGGCATGTTAAAGTTTGTCCCAGTCTTGCATGCTGCTATCAGTAGGACTGATACCTTACTGGCTGTGAAATGGATACTCATTACTCTCTGGAGTCAAGGACTCTTATTACATATTCATCATCCCCTCTTTCATTCATGTCTGCCTGAAAAGAAGGCTCAAATACATAGGAAGTAAATAGCTGGTACACACATACACATACTTAACATGTGTATGCTAGCACAAATGCGTAGCTATTCCACCCTTCGAAACTCAAGATGAATCAGTATTTACAAAAGCCAGGGTTTGGAGAGAACGATAGTTGACTTAAATGTATTGCAGTTGTAAACTGGTTATGTTGAACATCACCATGTGGTTTTTCTGCTATACTCTGCCCAAGTGAGTCTAGTCTCTCTGACTTGCAGTGGGTTTTGTTTTCACAACTCGTCCTGGGTCCACTATCTTTTTTCCTAAAAGCATTATTTTGAAGATTGAGGATACAGGCTGCTTGACCTCCCGGGATGCCTTTTTGTTTCGTTAGCAACCAGAGGGAATGTATATATGACTGCTGGATTGACATGCTGCTTTTGTCGTACCATAAGAAGTTTCTGCCTTTTTGACTTTGTAGAATCCACCTAGCTGTGATATCTTCCAGCATGCACAGTAGTTGTATTGTGGTAACAGACAACCCTGCATACTTTGTTATTAGCTAAGTCTGAAAAACATACATACGAGGTCTTTCATTACAGACTAAACTAATCAAATTCTGAAAAAGCAGGATGACATAAGGCTATGATAGAGGCATGGATCCAAGTCACATAATATACACCATTTATTCTCCTTGTCTGGCAGTTCTCTCTCTGACAATATTAATCATGGAATTATGAAAGATGTCTGTCCCAAAGGTGCCTTTCAGTTTTATATAAAGGTAAACATTTCTGTATAAAAGTAAACATTTTTGCCTGCCTTTCTTCTAGGTACCATGGGAAGAAAAATAGACATTTTAAATTATATTAGAACTGTCAGATGCATTTTATGTCACTGTTACATTGCATTTTATTAGTTTCTCCAATGTTACAGGGGCTCAATTCAATATAATGTGCTGAAGGAATCAATGGGTATCTTCGTTTCTTCAGAATATCCCATTAACTCCAAATGAGTAAAGTGTGTGTTTAGGTGGTTTAGGAAAACTTTAACATTACTTCACCTTATGTTCACTTGAATCAGGGTTTTATTGTATTTTAATTTTTGCTGTACACATTTTGAATGTGTTAATGTCTTTAGGACTACACCTTAGTGAGTTAATATTCAGGGCTTAAAATTAGCAGAGGATTTCTCACACTACCTTACTTTCTCCAGCAAATTTCATAGCTCTTCTGCAACTATAGGAGGTCCACTGCTTCTCCAGTATTGGCTTTTAAATGTTTTAGAGCAGTTATGCCCTTGTCTGGACATTCATGTTATTGTACTCTATTTACAAGTTGTCTGTATATGATGGTGTGAACCTGCATTACCATTTATTATCTCATCTTTGGTGCTCTCCCTCACTTCTTCCTGAGACGCAGGTTCAAAAGAGGTTTCTCAGCGTTTCACTGACTTGCAATATTTTAGTCTTCTTGATAGGGCCCAGGGCCCAGTAATAAAAGGTCATACTTGTTGCAAGGACTGATCAGTTACATCTGAGTTATTTAGGCTTCCTATAACTCCCAAGGGGCTATTGACAAGCAGTGAATGATAAAGAATTGAGGTTTCAGAAAACCAAAACTAAACAATATTTCCATTGCATTTACTCAAAGGGCCTAATACAATAGAAGCAGAGTGGAAAATATGACCAAACTTAGTGCCTGAATGTATGGGGTAGCAAGATGTGCTCCCTATGGCTTATATAAGTTCTGAGTTATATGTAGACTCCTCTGACATAGTGTGAGGAACAATGTTGGACTTGGTCCTCTCTACAGGGTCGCCCCCAAACTTTCCCGCTCACCCCTCCTATTTCTGCTTGGTTTGTTTTTGTTGGCCTTTTTTTTAGTTTTATATAGCACAAACTAGATACAAATGTTTCAGAGCACTTTACATGAGCACCAGTTGCGTTACAGATGGACCCACTAATTTTTGTTAGGCACAGGGGAGACTACGTTATTTGCTTAGATTCAGAGGATGTTGAGCGTCCCTGCCGAGACTCGAACCCGATTCTCCAACTTCGAGGTCGACCACCCAAGCCGTTAGGCCAAATCTTCTCCCCTTATGTTGTTGTGCAACTTACCACTGCTAACCAGTGCTAAAGTGCTTGTGCTCTCTCCCTAAAGCATGGTAAATCTGTTTTAAATTTGAATGAAATATTTAATCTATATATAAATCACTAGTAAAGTAGTATACCATACACCCAAGGCTGGTAAATTATATGCTATTTGGGGACCTGCAGAACAGTTTTTGTCACCGACTTAAGACGCCTGTTTCAACATGATTCATGCTCGTCATTGCCGCCTGTGGGCAGCCTAAAACTTCTAATTCGATTTGGCAAACTAAGCCCCTGGCCACACCTTAAACCCCCCTTTTATTTCATATACCCCATTCCTAAGATAGGCCCTAGACAGCCTGTAGAGCAGGATGCATTGTAAGCAAAAGGTTGGACAATTACGTTTAAGTTTTATATGTCCTGGTACAGAAAAAAATATTTTTCACTACTGTAAGGCCCACTTCTCCTATGGGATAGAATTGCATTGCCTTCTTGCATTTAATAAGTGCTAACTTTTGGTTGGGAGCAAATCGGACTTTCATGTTTTTTGTCTGAGAAATTGCAATGTAATTTCTTCTTTATTGGTAAAGTCAGATTTTAAGTCGAAAGTTTGAAAATGCCACTTAGAAAGTTGGTATTTTCCTGCCCAATAGAGGGATTAGATGTGCACAACGGGGGCAGAGCTGAGCACAGCCCCAAGTGAAGAGCAATAGGCTTTGCCCTGCCTTCGCACGAAGGATTACAAACCACTTCACTGTGCCTCCAGTCAGGCTAGAGCCAGGGCAGGAATTTCGAGGAATTTCGAGGGGCAGGCCGTCTGTGGCCGTCAGAGGCCAGAGGAGGCTGGGCTGGGCCTATCCTCTTATTTCTCTTGGCCGGGACTGCTCGAACATTATTCCAGTAAGCTGTCATATTTACACTATTGTCATTAGTTTCTTCTGTAATCACTGCTTGAGTCACCTCACTGTTTGATACCAACTTAGTGGTTTAAAGTGGTTTAACTAGACTTGTATTATTAATAGCACGCACCATGACCTCGCGCGTGTCTAAAGGAAAATTCTTTTCAATAGGAGGGTTACATAGAGGTAAATTAGACAATTACATCACCAGGGCCACCTCAGAAATAGAAAAAGAAATTGTACTGGCTGAGCAACGCCTATCCGTTGAGCTTCTCAAACACAAGCGCTCATCCTTGTGCACAATACAATTAGCCACCTCACCACATAGCAGCAAACAAATAGAAAACGAGGGGCATGACTTATCTAGCAATGATAGTATCCCACTACTCCTGCAAGATAGAACTCCTTTAATCGATATAAACAGTGAACTAAACATAAATGCTTCAACCTCTCTTCCTAACTCGTTACTAGAGGTAGAAGTTCTAGCAGAGACGCTTCCACCCATAGCAGAGGTCTCCCAAAAAGAGAGTAAACTCCCTAAGAATCATAATCGAGTTCAAGGACCACCATCAAAAAACAGAAGGAAGGGGGGAACGGACCTCAAAAAAACTACAATAATCAAACCAATTGTGGTAAATCTCCTAAAGGCCTTTCAAATAATACAATTAGGACACCTACCTTAGTTACACCTCAACCACACCAAACAAAAGAAACACCAAGTACCGATCTAATGGAAAGCATTGAACAACTATTTAGATCCCTCCTATTGCCTCTCAATGAGAGATTAAAAAGAATGGCACAGCAACTGGGGTCCCTGGAACTAGCAATTGAAAAAAATACAGGGTTAATTAAGGACTTTTCAAAGACCACGTCAGTACCTTTAATTACTGCGCCACCCCTAAGATCAACTGTACACAAGGAAGTAAATATAAATAACCCAACTAACCCAAAACCGAATAGACCACCATCTCCCAAAATATTGAGGCAAGACGAAAGCGTCAAAACTAGGACCAAGGAGGCTCAGGGGGGAGGGACATCTCATCCTTCAGGAAGTGTCCCGAATTCTCCTGCCCTTGAAAATCTTGCTGGGGTAAAAAAAGCCTAATATGCTACAAGTTGAATTGCCACCAGAAGCGGTCCTGTTTGTGGTGGTTTTCACGGGAGTCCCGGTATTAGAGGATGGGAAAAGAGAAGATTACTATCAGCTAAAAAACAAAGTCATATATTGGCTACGACAGAACCGACCGCTTCCTCCAAACATAAATGGGGAAATCCCCTGGCTGGGCCATAGAATAAAAGATACAGTGGGCGATATTATTATCAATAATTTTAGAGATCACAGAGCATTTAGATACATCACTGAATGGTTCTCTGAAAATGGAAGTAATGACATTATACCACGCAATCTGACCTACTTCTATCCTCGACCCCTACTGTCAAACATAACAAATTTCAGGACCCCATCCCGATATCAAGATGAACGATTTAATTTCCCTATTCCTGTCTACAACCGCTACGCGGCTCGGGTATGGAGGGAGTGGACTGACTTCATTTCCGGAGCACTGCGAAGGAAATCACGGATAATACACAAAGAGATCCACCCACGAGTAGTGAGCTAAATTCTTGCCATAACCTTCCTGATTCTCACTCTAAACTACACAGATTCAGGTAAGAGGCATAGACTCGTTGGTTAACCCTATTGGGATAAACCAGGTCCACCCTCTCCCGGGGCCGCAACAGGACTTAAATCCTAAATTAACAAGCAAACCCACATTAGGTACTGCGGGATGCACTAGGAATGGAAATAAACCCTGTATCTCTGCCTTGTTCTGGAATATAGCAGGTCAACGCTCAAAGTCAACTAATGATGAATGGAATGCCTTTATCCATAAGTTTGAAATCTTAGCATTTCAGGAGACCTGGTCACTTGACGAAATCCATATAGAAGGGTTTAAAACTTACTTTTCACCTGCTCAACCTTCGACATCGGGCAGAGCAAAAGGAGGACTAACTATTTACATCTCAAACCTCCTTAATACAATTGAAATAATCCCTATTAAACTGGAGGAAAATGTCCAGATTCTTAGTTTAATTTTAAACAAAAGGGATAATTTCCTTATAGTATACTTCCATAATAATCTCCTTGATGGAGAAGCAGTGACTTTGGTATCCCTGATCCGTTCCTTATTAATATCTAAAACAAGGAAGACAGCTAAAGAGGTGGTAATTATGTGGGGGGGGGGGATTTCAACCTGGGACCATGCCCAGTTAGTAACCGTAATATCTGTGGTATTCACGATGAGAGAGATAACCCCATCCCACATTTCTGACACTAAACCTTAGACAGTTATTTAAATGAAACCCTGTTTGAACTAGCTCTGGTACAAGCACATAAATTGGACAATGCAGGGATATAAATGGCCCCTACATTTCATGGGAGAGGTCATCAAACCACCATAGATTACATCCTGGTCTCCAATGGAGAGAGGATTATGGACACAGTATTTAACACACATGCAAATGCACTGAGTGACCACTATCCACTCAGCATTTCTTTGCCACTGTCCCATAATCCAAAAAGCAGTCTTGGCACTATTTTAGCTTTAAATAATATCTCACTGAGTAGGTTAAATGGGTATGCGTTAAAATGGGGAAAAGTAGATCCCATTGCATTTACTAAGTCAGTGATATTAAAGGCCTTCCCCTCCATCATGAAATGCTTAGCTCCAGACACACCAGAATTTTGGTATGATTATTAACGCTATAAACGAAGCTCTCTGGATAGAAATCAAACATAAATCAAAGAAGAGGAAGGGATGGTTCAACCATGAGTGCACGGCCGCCTACTCAAAATAAAAGCTGCGTTAAGGAACCAGGCAGGATCCCTCATGAGATAACAAACCTTGGGAAACTATACAATACTGCATTAAAGAACAGGAAAGTAGAGATAAAAAGAAACAACTCTGGGACCAACTTCATGAAAGCTGCACCTATAAAAACAGTGTCGCTTTCTGGCAAGTGGTCAAGTCCCCTTTTTTAGCTGACAATACTAACTATCCAAAATTAGGAATAGATGAAAAGGATTGGGTCCACCACTTCTCTAGGATGTTTGCGACTGACACAGAGGTTGTTAACCAACAGGAACCTAATCCTCGAGACCACATAGACAACCCCTATCCCCTTGCGGATTCATGCTCGCCATGCCTGTGCAGGTGTGGTGCCGAGCGTTCTGTGATGGCGCATGCGGAGAGAGGTCAGGCATTGTCAATGAGATGATGCCGGGCAAGCTTTCTGCCAGGAGTTCAGTGTGTGGGCGTGTGCGAGCATGGTAGTTGCTCTTGCAGCCTAGGAGATAGCGCCTGCGCAGTAATGTAGAGCATTGTCTAGGAGATGATGCCGGGCCAGTTTGCTGCAGGGCGTTCTGTTTGTGGGCGTTTGTGAGTGAGGTAGTTGCTCGTGCCGCCCTATGGGTCTATGGTTATAATTGATTTGCGTGCAGGATTTAAAAATCTTATGTGTGGAAATAAAAGAATTAAAAATGATGGTGATGAACACTATAGCTGGGAGTAGTATACCCCTTGACTGGGGGTAAGCATCTAGGGAGGGAAACATGGGCTATGGTTTGACGAGTAAAGCAGGGGTATATTCCCGGGGCGTCAAGTTCAGCAAAAGGGGAACGAGTTTGTAATGGTTTCAGGAAGCAAATATAAACAGCAACATGAAAGGGAGGTTCCCAATAATCTAAAGGAGCAATAGGTTCCAACATTAACAATTGCCCACAGAACAGCTGATTGTATTTAAATCATTTTATTATCATTTATATTTGTAAAAATTCATTATTTCAGTAAATAGAGCAGCATATATAATTCATATAGCGTTGGCCCAGAACTGCAAGGAACAATAAAAACATTTCTCCTAAAACATTCATCCAAGTAATAAATCACAATCTCACTCATGAAACAAAACATCCATCTAGATACAAACAACTAAGAAAAAGCCACACACACTCTCATCAGTCAGACAGAAAGCGCCTTTCTGTTTATATTTACTTCCCTGGTGGGTTGTTCCCCTCCCGTATCCTTTTCCTTAGGTTTCGGTTCAGGGTCCCTTTACAATTTTTTGTATGGTTTCGGGGAGCACCATAGGATGAAATCGTTCAGGCCATTATGTTGTGTAGATAAATGATAGATCCATCTTTGTTCTTTAGTTAGGAGGATCTTCTCATTATCATATTGGTTGGCATCAAATTTTTCAATGACCGTCCAGGACATATCATTGGGGGTGCGGTGATTTTTCAAGAAGTGGTCTGTTAGTCTGCTGATGTTCTTTTTACACCTGATTGTGCTCCGGTGTTCGACCACTCTGGTCCTCACTTTTCGTTTGGTCATGCCCACGTAACGGAGGCCGCATAGGCATGTGATGAGGTAAACCACATTACTGGAGTTACAGTTGGTGTGGTGTTGTTGTGTCCAAGTTTTACCAGGTTCAAGGTTAAGTGTTTTGGTATGTTGACTGAGGTGGCACCCACTACAGCTGTTACCTGGGTAGCGCCCAGTGACTTTGGGGCACCCGAGGTGTTGAGGACAGTGTTCGGTTTAGGGCCTGCTCTTGGGCGTGTGGACACCAGTTGGTCTTTCAGGTTGTTTGCCCGTTTGTAAACAAATTGTGGTGTCTCCCATTCTCTAGACCCTGAGTTAATGATCCACCAGTGCTTGCGGACGATGCTGGAGACTTGGTTGGATGCTGTGTTATATGTAGTCACATGTCGTGGGTGGTGATTAAGGGTCTTTGATCACAGTTTCTAACAGGGCCTCCCTGTTTTGATTGCGTGCCTTTTCTTGGTTTTTGCAATGATTTTATTGGCCGTCCTATTATCTAAATAACAAGAACGAGGCTACCCCAATAAAATCATACCCTGAGAGAGCAGTTATCAAAAAGCAGGTCTGACTTCACTCATTGGTGAGAAACAAAGCCACCTGAGACTCGTCCTAATTTAGCACCACCCAAGTTTGGTCCAACCACTTTTTCCCCTCAAACGTCATCTTCTCAACACCCTGATCAAAATCTTCTCTTGTCTTCAGTTGTCACTACGAATCCAGTCCCGCTGGGAAATTCCGAACAATCTACAGGAGATAGCTCTTGTTTGCATAATGTTTGAGCCAATGTTGATTGTATTTTCTTTGTAAACCCCAAACATGTAATACTGATTCAGTGAAAACTGCCTTTGTTATTTCTTATTTGGGTGGTGTAGCCGCAAACTGGTCTATACCCCTGATTGAAAATAAAGACCCACTTTTGCATAATTTTAATGCCTTTAAAGATGCTATAACACGTCTGTTTGCACGTCATGTTTTCTTCCAGTCAAGTGACCAAGGATCTCCTTACTTATATAACTACTTTTATTCATCTTCAGTCTGAAACACGCTGGCCAGAAGAAGAGAGCACTTAATTGTTTTATGGATGGCTTAGAGATGATTTCAAAGATTCATTAGCTCATATTGTAGATTTACCCATAGATTATGCAGAATTCATAGATTTAGTGGTAAAACTAGATCATAGATTAGGAGAGCAAAAAAGTGAAAGACCACATGGAGACTCCAAGGTTATCATGATAACATCTAGTAAGAAAGAAACAGATGTTAACCAGAACGGTTTAGAACCTCTGCAGATAGGTGGCGTGAAAGGCCCATTATCTTTTGAAAAAA
Source organism: Lissotriton vulgaris (assembly GCF_964263255.1). NCBI lineage: Eukaryota > Metazoa > Chordata > Amphibia > Caudata > Salamandridae > Lissotriton > Lissotriton vulgaris. The sequence goes on along the minus strand of NC_141696.1, from coordinate 1,032,652,791 downwards.
AAGTATGTTGTCGCAAAGAGAACCTGTGTTTGTATTGTGGTAGGGCAGGTCACTTTGCTAGGGAATGCACAGTAAAACCAAAAAAGAAAAAGGTATTAGCCAACATAAACACAGATCAATCAGAGTCAGGAAACTAAGTTTCTCAAAGGGAATTGAGATTGTCCCTTCAAGACAAATAGAGTCAGTGGTCTCACAATATGTCACTAACATTATAAATCATATACCACAACATATGACTATTAGGATTACTGTTATCATATCTAATCAACAAAGACATGGTCTTTTGATTTTACTAGACTAACGCGCTACTGGCAATTTCTTTGATTTAAGTTTAGCCAAAAAGTTAGGAATACAGGTAGCCAAAGCAGAACCTGAACCTGTGAGAGCCTTAGTAGCTTCTGCTGTTTCCTCAGGATTCATTCGTTTTCACACTGCACATTTAACCCTAGTGTGTGAAAATAGTGATACAGAACAGACTGTTTTTGATCTTATTGATACTCTAACGTTTGGAGTAAAACTTGGTATACCCGATTTGGAATTACACAACCCAAAGATTGACTGGGTCCAACGGACTGTAAGCTTAGATTCTGCATTTTATAGAATGCATTGTTGTCTGGAAGTTCAAGATCCCATCTTTCCTTTACATTGTTCAAGCACACAATTGACCATCCCCAACTTATTACCAAAAGAATATCTAGACTTTGCTGATGTGTTTGATCCAGTTCAAGCCACGCAGTTACCATCTCATAGGGTGTATGATTGTAGAATTTACTTAATTCTAGGAGTTGCTTTACCATGTAGCAGAATTTATGCACTTACTGAACTAGAGACAAAGTATTTAAGAATAATACTTAAACTAATGATTAGAGATCGGCTTCATAAGATACTCAATGTCCATTAGCTCTTTTCCTCATATTTTATAGCCAAAGAATCTGGCAATCTCAGGGCTTGCATAAATTATCATGCAGTCAAAAAACATGCTATTAAAATTCGCCATCCATTACCACTGATCCCAATTCTTTTAGATCAAGTTAAAGGTTCCACTATTTATAACAAATTGGATCTTAGTAGTGCTTATCACCTAATACGTGTAAAAGAAGGCGTGAGTGGAAGACCACCTTTCTCGCCAAGTTTTGTCTCTTTGAATATACTGTCATGCAATTCTGATTATGTAATGCTTCCAGTATTACATAAATAAATTTCTTCACTACTTTCTGAAAATATCTGCGTAATTGTCTACATAGATGATATACTAATCTTTTAAAGAACAGAGCAAGAGCACATCCATCATGTACGATCCATTTTACAGAGGCTTAAAGTGCATTTGTTATATGCTAAGATGGAGAAATGTGTCTTCCATGCTAGATCAGTAAAGTTTCTGGGATATATTTTAGCCCCTGAAGGCATCACAATGGATCCAAAAAAAGGTAGAAGTTAATCTTAAATTGCCAGCCCTGAATTCTGTTAAGGAAGTTCTTTGAGTTCTTGGTTTTGCAAATTTTTACAGAGGATTCATTGCTATTTTTCCAGAATTGTTACACCAATCACGTAATTATTAAGAAAAGGAAAATCATTTCATTGGACTGAAAAGGCCGAAAAGGCTTTTCAGGACGCAAATACTGGCTTTAATACAGACCCTGTCTTCTCTCATCCAGATCAGCCATTTTTTGTTGAGCCAGATGCATCTCAAACAGCTCTAGGAGGAGTGCTGTTACAAAAAGATCCAAACACAGGATTCCTGCACTCATTAGCTTATTAATCGCGAAAACTGCTTCTGGCAGAAAAAAATTACACAGTGGCAGAATGTGAACTTCTTGCTTTAAAAGCTTTATTCACCAAATGGAGGCATCAATTTCTAGGAGCTAAACACACCATCACGATACTCACAGGTCATAAGAACTTACAGTCTTTCACATCAGTGAAGGCCCTAACTCCCAGACAAATGACATGGTGCTTTTATTTAGCAAATTTACTTTATCATAACATACCATCCTGGGCAGAAACAAATTTTATCTGACACCCTCTGCTAAATGATGGAGAAAAAATAAAGATAGACGTGTTACTTCAAAAAGCATATTACCTTTTAACTAGATAATAGCTCTGATGCAAACTGACACATTTTTTAAAGATGTTAAAGTAGCATCTAAAACTATTGATAATAAAAAATGCTTACAAAAAAATCAGAACTCCATAAAAGATGGATATCTTTTTCATAAGAACAAATTATTCAACCCGCAGAATTCACAGAGACAACATATCCTAGCTTGGCACCACGATTCAGCTATGGCTGGACATTCAGGTACACAGAAACCTTAGAGTTATGTTTATGGAATTTCTGGTGGGACAATATTCAGAATGATGTACAAGAATAGGTTAATCTAGAATGAAATATTGAAATAATAATGAAATACCATTGGCACATATCTGTGCCAATGGTATTCTTTGGCAAGAATGTGTGTGAATTGGGGTCTTCATGTCAACAGTGCCAGTTACCTTTATCATGTATACTGTATGAATAATGTTTTTTATAAGTTGAATGAAAAATGCTTTTTTTTAAATATATGTCGACACTTACACATCTTCAAGTGCAATGTTAGGTTGGTCCATTGTAGTGTGATCTTGATGTCAATAAATTTTTTGCGTTTTTTAAATATTTTGTTATATGTTTCCACATAGACAACAGTGTTGGACCTGTACAAAACCCTCTGAAATGCGTTGCTTTTGATCTATTTATAGAGAAAGAAATTGTCAGGATATTTAATGTGTGTTGCACTATATGTAGTATAAAATGATATAGCAATAGAATTAATTATGCAATTGTGACTAGTTAACAAAAATTTTGTAAGATTTTTTTTCATTTTATTGTGTATATATTTTTTTATTGTGTATTCTTGTTTTGACTTTTATCAACTGTGTTTTTAATGAATAAGGGTTATCACATAAATATCCCTTTGACCTAACCTAAGAAATTAAATAACAATTTTCAATATATATCTCTTAGTGGATTCTCTGGCAACTGTATAAACTGACCCTGTGTGTTTGAGTTGACGAGTCTGGTGGGTTTAGTTGAATTGTATGCTATTAGAATACCCCAAAGAGAGTTCATTCTAGACTAAGGTCTTTTTGGTGTCCTGTGCCTTTGGTGGAGGGGGACCCCTCTCTCTTTTTTAGAGATTCCAAGAATAGGTTAAGCTATGTCCTATTTGTGCTAAAAACAAATCACAACACATAGCCACAACTGGATTATTACACCCTGTATCAGTCCCATCAACACCTTGGCATACGATTAGTGTTGATTTCATTACTGATTTAGCAAAGTCACTCAACTTTACCACCATTTTAGTAGTCGTGGACTTACTTCGGATGCAAGCGCTTTTGAATCCTTCTTGTACTTCAAAATAGCCGCTGATTCAATGGGCGAGCATTAAGTGGACTTTTGTCACTAAGGACAGACTGAACTAAGTGTCCTTGATATAGTGCCCTAATTAAACTACAAATTGTGGCATATATTTTCCGAAATCGTGTGGAGGACCATCATTTTATGATTGGTCTGAATGTTTTTATACAGACTGCTATCACTCAAGTAAACTGTGAGTCCTGAAGATGACCGTGTAGTAAAACAATGGTCGAAACGCCGTTAACGCTTTTTTGTGGCCGAAATTCCTGGAGGACACATTATTTTTGTGTGTATGTTGTTCCTTCATTTGTAACATTGTAACCTTAAGGGTTTACAAGGAGGGAAGGAGCCAACACTGAAGTGCGGTATAACTATTTTTATTGAGTAGTTTCAACAAGGTCAAAGAAAGTCTGGTTTTCAAATAGTATCCATAGGGCAAAAGTCCTTGTGGGAGGGGGGGTTGGGCTTCCTTTTTTGGGCTGGTGTAGTCCTTCTCTGTGGCCCGTCTCGCCCGAACCCAAAACAAAAGGAAAGGAAACGTGGCCGTTAGTTCACAGCTCGATATCTTTCAAGGCTTGGGAAAGGGGGTGAGGGTAACACTCATGAGGAAGGCAAAAGACCAACACCAGATGCTTGAGGTCGAGTTTAACTAGAAAGGTGCAGTGTGCTGTGCTCAATAGACTGCAGTGCCCAGTCATGTCCCTCCCTCCTCCCTCGGTTACCTGGTCCTTGCTCTTTTAAAACTCAGTAAAGTACGCAATCGTTCCTGTACGTGGTGTAGCCACGCGTCTTCCTGCGCGTGGCTGGGCGATGTGTGGGGACGGTGGCCTCCTGGCTTCTCCTAGGATAACGCCTCTGGATCGTTCTCCCGGTCCAGAGCTCGGATACCGGTTTCCCCGACTTCAGCTTCTTCTTGGGTCGTTGCTCCGCAGGCGAATCTCCCTCCTCCGGCCTCCTCAAGATATGCGGTTCCCCTGTTCCCTCTCACTCCTCCGTCGTCCTCCATGTCTATTTCTCCAGGGTGGTTGGCTTCACGTCGGCTTCGTATTCTCTGCTCCAACTCGCGCCGCACCATCCACACCTCCGCGTCTTCCATGTCGGCCTTTGTTATCTCTGTGCCTGAATCCAATAGGCTCACGGACTCCGTCGTCATAGGGGCGGAGTTCCAATTTGGGAAGTCCAGGCTGTCCTTAAAGGGCCCAGACCAGTCCTGTAAGTGAGATTCAGAGTCCGTTACGGGGCAGGTCTTGACCCCGTGACACACATGTAATGTTTATGTTTGCCACTTGTCTGGTTTGTGATATGTTTTTGTATACTAGCACTTTGTCTTGAGCGTAACTGTTTTAAAAAAATTTTTACTATGTATAATAAATAATAACAATTTTCTATAGAGTTTTTGGATTGAAAGGCTTCCCCTTTTTAATTTTTTTATTTTTCCTTTTTCCATTTACTATATGTTCAATTCCTATTGCTTTCTCTAAATTTAATGGTCTCCTGAACCTACTGGTAGGTGTATCGATTAACTGTCCCTGGTTCAGGGTTGTTGGACAAGCCCCTGTGGTTGTTATTGAACCCTGTGAAGAAAGCACAGGGAAAAATAAACAGATAAGCAACCAAGACAAGGTAAACTGAGCAGACTTGTACAAATCGGTGAGTCGAACATTTCTTTTTCCTCAAAGAAGCGCACACTAATTCAAACTGGCAACTAAACAAAATGCCTTTGGGCTAATTATAAAAACACATACTTTGGCACATTAAGGAAGTTTTGATATTAAGAATAATGACAGTTTGTGATGTATTAAAAACCGTTATAACAGTGAAATCGGACACCTTGAAAAGCTGTTAAGCTAAACATTTGTTCTACAGGAAAGAACGAACATTGACATTTAAGCCTGATGCATTACTTTCTTTATTTTAATTTTCATTTCACGTTTATTAATATTTATTTGATGTGTGTTTTGCAGACTAGGTGAATACAGTTGCTGGAAGGCTCACGTACATTGTTTTAACAAATGTGAAAATTAGAAAAACCACATAAAAAATTGGTTGTTGATGAATGATTGCACACATTTTAATGTTCAATCTGTTTCATTGAAAGATCATAAGCCAAACAAAGCCTGTGATTAAAATATGTTACATGCAGTGAATACATCTTTTTGAATCCTACCAATTTCGCATGTTAGGTAGGGTATAGCAAGAGTCAAAAAGCTACTTTTGAACAAACTGCTCTAATGAACTATGCGCTGAACTGAACTTGCTGTTGGGCTCCTCTTGCCTTTATTTTAACTTTATGTCTGATTGGCTCTTTCTGTATATTGCCCTCCTTTTTCGCGATCATCCTCCTGCTTCCGTTCCCGACCAATCTCTGCTTGCCCCGGTTGTGTATTGACTAACTGTTTCCATGATTTCTCTCTCCTACCTATTCTCCTTTGTCTACCTATACCCATGTAAAGCGCTCTGATACCCTCCGGGGTCATGTCTGCGCTATACAATTTAAAAAAAAAAAAATAAGACATATATATATATATATATATATATATATATATATATATATATCAAAACGAAGCTGCTTCTGCTGCAACGCTGTGACCCATAGAAAAGTGGCGTACACTCCGGCAAAGCAACCGGAAATTAAGTATTCCAAACAGATATCAGTGTATAGTACGCTCTCAGGAACCACACAACAATCCAGGAGTAAACTTAAGTCTTCAGTTTATTCACACAACGCGTTTCGGCGACTTGCCTTGATCACGTGTGATAAAAGTGTGTGAGTGAGTGTGCCATTAAGAGTAAAGTTACACAATCAAAACTGAGGAAGGACTACAGTAATGAGTTGAAAATAGTGTCGGCCATCTTGTAACAATGTTATCAACATAAAAGTAATGTTTACACAAATCCTCAAGCAAACATATGGCTGATCAGATGTATATGATCTCATAAATACAATTGAATTATTATTGTATTCATCAAAGAAAATATCGTACAGTTATTAGATAGTGAACCGTGACAAGTGATGATGTACCAGTGTACACCCAGAACCCGTAACCCCATTGGTAGTCGTGATATCAAATGGACACCATTAGAGTAGTGATGTCAATTAAATCATCGTAGAAAACAATTCATATATACGCATTCCACATATATCCTGAATTCATGCGTAGTAAGCAGTCAGGCATGAGGGTGATAGTGCCACCGCATATACAAATAGTGTTGTCAATTGAACACCCATCAGATAGTGATGTCCATGACTCACAGTAGAAAACAAATGGTATTAGTAATATACATACTCCAAGTATATACAGACAAAATATACAAAAATTCCTGCAAGGTAAGCCATCAGGCAAAACGGTAATGCTGCCATCACATATTGCACATACCGACAGTCAAAATTTCAAGGGATACGGGTCATTGACAAGTGTCCTGAATTATGAAAGCATACCCATGCATGTAGTTATATACCATCCACAAAGTACATAGAATTAGCCTCCAGTTTTGATCACTCGAAGATTAAATCAAAGGGGTCATTGACAAGTGTCATAGTTAAGGTGTACATAATCAGTATATCATAGACAAGGGATAAAGTACAAAACAGCACATGTATAACTATCTCGTCCACTGTCTAGGCCTTCATAGTAATAGAAGGAATTATGTGCATCCAGAAGCTACTTGACAAGTGTCCATGTGAAAATTGTCCAAATGTCACATAAAGTGCAACCAATGGGAAGTTTACTCCACGGTTTCAAGACACAGCTGATCATTGATTGTGCTGACAATAACCCAAGTCCTACCCTCTGAGAAAGTAACTTCCTTTGTGCTAACCATGAAAGATGAAAAATATAACTGCCCGTGAATCTAAGTGCCTAAAAAAGTGAAACAGGATCAAGTGCCAAAAACAGGAAGTGGTGCCCATATTGAAGAATCCATTCATACTAGGAGACCCTGCCTGTTCACCTGCAATACAAATACACAAAAGAAATAATCAATAAGAATCTAGCACACATACAAACATGTATTAAGAAGCAAGAAGATAGACATATCATATTCATGTAAACGACAAACATTATTCATTCCTGAAAAGAACAGTCAAAGCAAGGTGACAATAAGGACAGTAACACAGGACCTCTAGATCAAGAACATAATGAGGCCCTATGAATCTTCTCTCAAGTGTACTGCTAGTTCTTCATCCCAGTTAAGGCCACCCGGTGGTTGCTTTGAAAATTGATTATATGTCTTGATTCGTGTTGTCTAAGGGATAATAATCTGTCTCCACCCCTGGGACTCACATGAATTTGTTCATTAAGCATGTAGCTCAACAGGTTAGCGTCAGAGTAGTGTTTCTCTTTAAAGTGGCGTGCCACCGGATATTTAGGGTCCTGGTTAGTTATCGCCCTGCGATGTTCCAATACTCTTTTTTTCGCACTACACTTAGTACTCCCTATATACCATAGGTGACAAGGACAGTCTATGATGTACACTACGTAACTGGTACTACAAGTGAGAAATTGTGTTATCTTTCTCTTAACACCATTGTATACCAGTTCGCTTTTAAAAGTACTGTTGCTGCAGGCTTTGCAGTGACTGCAAGGATAGAAGCCCTGCAGACCATGTTCATTACTGTCCTGATAAAGTGTAACATCATTTCTCGCAACCAGATCCCTGATATTGAGATTGCGTCTGTACGTTATGCTTGGTCGTTCTTGTACCAGACTACCTATGATGTTGTCATGTCTCAAGGTGTCCCAGTTTTTAGCAACAACTTTTTTGACACATTCAGATTTCGCATTAAAGGTAAGTATCAATCTAGTGGTGTCCTCAGTTTCATTGGATACGATTTCTGCCTTCTCCAATGTTTCCTTTCTGTCCACCCTGTCAGCTCTTGCAATGGCTCGCTTGATGACCCAATTGGGATATCCCCTTTCCCTGAATCTCTCTGATATATTGTCTCTTTCCCTTTCAAATGCTTCAGTCGTGTTACAGTTTCTTTTGGCCCTTAGCAGCTCTCCATAAGGTATGCTCCATTTGAGCACCTCAGGATGGCTGCTAATGGCGTGCAGTACACTGTTGCCTGCTGTGTCTTTCCGAAAAAGGGAAGTGCAGATATGATTGTTTTTAATCTCAAGTCTTACATCAAGATACTCAACAGTGATATTACTAATGGCTCCTGATAGTTTGATATTGTATTTGTTGATATTAAGATTCTCAACAAAGGTTTCAGCCTGTTCCTTACTCCCCCTATAGACAATGAACAGGTCATCTATATAGCGGAGCCATACCACTACTCTTTGGAAATCTTCCTTCAGGGTTGTACTGCCATGGATTTCCTGCTCCCAGTATCCCATAAATAAATTCGCGAAACTGGGAGCAAAGCAAGAACCCATGGCAGTGCCGTTGATCTGCCTGTAGAGGGCGAAATCAAACGAGAAAATATTATTTTTAAGGCGGAAATCAATCATTGCCATGATCATGACATTATGTTCAAAAAACTTGATAGATCTGTTGCGTAAATAAAATTCACAAGCCTCAAGTCCCTGTTGGTGGTCAATTATGGTGTACAACGAGTGCACATCAAGAACCATGAAGTTCCAATCCTTCTCCCACTTCAAAGTGTCTATTTTACTAAGGAAATCTTTAGTGTCCCTTAAGTAACTGGATAAGGTAACCACATAGTCTCTGAGAAAGTGGTCGACATATTTGGAGATATGTTCGCAAACACTGCCTTTATTCTTAGGCCTTTCTTTTTGTCCGACTGCTAATTTAAATTTCACTGAGACCCGTATAGATTTGTTCAGGTTTGTACGAAAAATCAAATATATATCTGTGACAGCGTCCCGGTTAGCGCCCCGGTTCGCGTACCTGACGCGTAACTGTACTTCGCGAGGAGAAGCGGATTGGCTCCCCGGTGACTGTGAACATTCTAAACAGTCCGGAGCGGCCGCCATCTTGTGTCTCGGTAGGATCGAGACACAAGATGTGGCAAAAACAAAGGGGGAAATGAGCATAAGGGGGCAGAGTACATCCTCCCTGACCCCCTAGGTTTGATGAGGGGGCTTTAAAAGGGCCCCGCGGGGAAAAAAATTAATAATTTTTATTATCGTTTTTTTTGCGGGGGGAGCGCTCGGTACGCGCACCGGGAAGCGGTCCGGGGAGCGTATTATAGGGAAAATAGAATGAAAGAATGTTCAAATAATGTATGTATATTGATTGTTCTTTTTGTTGTATTTTTTTAATTTTTTTTTATTTAAGTACCAACATGTAGGTACCAATGCAGAGTCTAAAAATAAAAATACACCGTTTCCTTTGTAGATATCTTGCATGTTGTTTCGGAAGTTATTGTGGTACATGGAATTCATAGCATAGTCTGTCAGGAAAGCAGAAACACCATGGACGCAGGAGATGATAAAGCGATGTTAAATACGCATTGGAGATAATATAGTGGTTGAAAGGAAGTAACTATGAGCAAACTTACTATGTTACACAAAAAAGTTGCACAGTATATTTAAAGTCTGATTTTACATTATAATCAATTTGGTACTAGTTTCAAAAATACATATAAAAATGAATAATGACTCAAACAATTTTTGAATTATTAAATATAAATTTATTTCTCTGATTCGTTTTCAAAATTTAAAAGAACTTCTAATATTTGATTGTCAGAAATGTCCTCATTTTCAATCAGGAAATCTACTGATTCTACACATTGAAGAAGTTCATAGTCCTGTGATTCATCAAAGAATTCAGAGTCATTGGGTTCAATATCTGTATCTTTGTTGCTTTCCAGAACAATTTCAATGGTATTTTTTTGTTCTCCTTCCATTTTTGTGCTGTAATTTGAATTTAAAAAAAATATATCAGTAGAGATAGGGCACTGTTGGGTTTAAGTTCAGACAGGTAGTTTGGTTTTTTTAACAGTGATTTTATCTTTGGGCAGTGTATGGTATCAGACTGGAAGTAGAAATATAAAAAAATGTATGTGATAAAGCCTGAGTAAATTCATAATTATAAAAGACAAGCCTAACTCCATCCATAACTAAAACAGAGAAGTCTATCTTATTCTATAACTATTACAGAGGGATAGTATATAACTATCAGAAAATGTTTTCCTAATTAACTTAAAGTGCACAACATACTTCAGTTATTAAAATAACATCTTACCTTTCAAAAAGAAGTTTAAGTTCTCAGTTGAAATGCACTTGAAATGTACTTCAGGAAGTAGTAGTCAAAATGGCTGTGTTTCTCTCTCTTTCTTTATATATATTCAGGTACATAACCAATCAAATGTCATGAAATAATAGAAGATAATGAAAGTAGCATTTTAATTGGTTGTCAATTCTAACACTTCATAAGTGTTTTTGTTAGGTAATTTACCTCAGGGATATTTAGTCAGGTTTACAGCATAATTTTCTCAATGGAATTCCATCAAATTTGGGTAAATGGTAGGGACTGCTATGTAGTAGGGCCTATTCTATATTTGATGAAAGTGTCTCTAGTGGTTTTTCTGTAAATTACTTTCCCACCTTTTTTTATCGAGCACTCACCGGTGCGCTCCCCGGTACGCGAACCGGCAGCGTTACGGGAGTCCTCCATTTTGTGTATCGGTAGAATTGAGACACAAGATGGAGGACAAACAATGTTGGGAATGGGTAGAAGGGAGCACGGTAGACACTTTGTGACCCTCTAGGTTTTCTGAGGGGGGCTTAGGACGCTGATATATGCAAAAAAAAAAATTGAAAAATTTCACGGGGGGAGCGCCCGGTACGCGCACCGGTAAGCGAACCGGGGAGCGTACTTTGGTGAAAAAAAAAAAGTTAAGAAAAGATAAACGTTTTGAATGATCAGAGGTAGGGTAGCTCTGAAAAGAGCTATTGGGTTCTGTGGCTAATTTAGGTACCTACAAGTAGGTTCCAATGCACAGTTTTAAATTCAGGAGGAATATTCTATTCCCCTCATCGGAGAAGTGCACACCATCTCCTCTGTAGATGTCTTGCATGTTGTAACGCAAGTTATTGTTGTATATTGAACCCATTCTAAAGTCTCTCATGTAAGCAGAAACAGATTTATTCACATGTTTCCGTGCTTTCTCAAATTGTGGACAAAATTGGTTGGACCAGTTCCATTTCTGTCTTTGGCATATATTGGAATATATCAAGGCAGTTTGGGGAAAAAGTGTCATCAATTGATGAAAGGTGTCCTTTAAAAGCATTTCCAGACCAACCCCAGTCATAGTGCCCAAATCATTTCCACCACAGTGCACTATTAAGAGGTCAGGGTTTGGCAGATGCATAAAAAAATTATATTAAAATCATATAAAATATATTTTTCCTTTAAAAGAATAATACATTTTACAGCTTTTGATATTTGCTATTAAAAAACCATTGAAATTCACTGAAAAAGCCATAGGTTATAGACCATATATAGTTAGGAAATAGCATTTACAAAACCTTGAAAATTCCCTGAAAAAACCATAGGTTATAGACCATATATAGTTAGGGATTAGCATTTACAAAACCTTATTTTACTCAAACAAAACCATTGAAATTCGCATATATAGTTAGTTGCACTAACTATATATTGCGCACCCGCAATCCACTGCTGATGATGTCACATATTACATCATTCATGACATGGTCAGTGACATCACTGATGACATCACTGATGACATCGCGGCAGAAAGGCTCTCGGGTGTCTGTAAACATTCGAAACAGTCCGGAGCGGCCGCCATCTTGTGTCTCGGTAAAATCGAGACACAAGAGGTGGCAAAAACAAAGGGGGAATTGGCCATAAGGGGGCAGGGTAGACCCCCCCTGACCCCCTAGGTTTGATGTGGGGGCCATAAAAGGGCCCCGCTGGGTCTCCAATTTTTTTTTTTTTTCGATTTGCGCGGGGCGAGCGCCCGTTACGCGCACCGGGGAGCGCACCGGGGAGCGTACTATGGGGAAAAAAGAATCACTATTAAAAATTGTATGTTTAATAATTGTTCTTTTTGTAGTTTTTCTTTTTTTTATTTAAGTACCAACATGTAGGTACCTATGCAGAGTCTATAATTTAATATACACCGTTTCCTTTGTAGATATCTTGCATGTTGTTACAGAAGCTATTGTGGTATATGGAATTCATAGCGTAGTCTGTCAGGAAAGCAGAAACAACATGGAGGCAGGAGATGATAAAGAGATGTTAAATACACATTGGAGATAATATAGTGGGAGAAAGGAAGTAACTATGAGAAAACTTTCTATGTAACACAAAAAAGTTGCACAGTATACTATAAGTCTCACTTTATATTTTAAATTTTTTTGATCTACTTGATGAATTACACATAAAAATGAATAATGGCTCGAACAATTTTTGATTATTAAATATAAATTTATTCTTCTGATTCTTTTTCATAATTTAATAAAACTTCTAATAATATATTGTCTGGAATCTCCTCATTTACATTCTGTGTTTCCATTGATTCCACACACTCAAGTAATTCAAGGTCCAGAGACTCATCCATAAAGTCAATGTTATCATTTTCAGCATTTTTTCCATCATGGTTGTTGTCCAAAACAATTTCAAAAGAAATATTCTTTTCTCCTTCCTTTTTGTTGCTGTAAATTGCATAAAAAATAATTATATCAGTAGAGATAGGGCACTGTTGGGTTTAAGTTCAGACATGTAGTTTGGATTTTTTAACAGTGAAGTTATCTTTGAGCAGTGTATGGTATCAGGCTGGAATTAGAAATATAAAAAAGTGTATGTTTTAAAGCTTAAGTAAATTTATAATTATATAAGAGAAGTGTAACTTAATCTATAACTATTACAGAGACGCCTATCTTAATCTCTAACTATTACAGTGGGATAGTATATAACTAACAGAATATTTTTTCTCAAATTAACTTAAAGTGCACAACATACTTCACTTTCCAAAATAACAACTTACCTTTGAGAAAGCAGTTGAAGTTGTCAGTGTTATTTCTTTTCAAATGTACTTCAGGAAGTAGTAGTCAAAATGGCTGTGTTTCCTTCTCTTTTTTTTTATTTATTCATGTACATAACCAATCAAATGTCAGGAAATAATCGTAAAAAATTAAAGAAACTTTTTAATTGGTTGTAAATTCTAACACGATTCAGAAAAGGAGGTGGTGATGAACAGAGTGTCTGAATTAAGCAGACCACTCTTACCCAGTCCAAAGATCAGGGCTTGATCCATCACCGTTTTTTAGCTCACTGCACCATCCCAGCTCAGAACTTGGCTATATGCAAATTAGTCTGACCCTGGCCCAGTGCATCATGGGAACAGGGCAGACCAAACTACCAAGCCAATTCTTATACTGGGAAGGAAACAAGCTTCCGGGGACCGGTTTCTGGCATTTCAGCCGTCTTCGGCCCGGCTTGCTTGAATCCTGATGGTGCAATGAGCAAGGGACTCACATCTGAGTATACCCTTCCACGCTTATGGTGGACAAAAATGATTCAGAAAAGGAGGTGGTGATGAACAGAGTGTCTGAATTAAGCAGACCACTCTTACCCAGTCCAAAGATCAGGGCTTGATCCATCACCGTTTTTTAGCTCACTGCACCATCCCAGCTCAGAACTTGGCTATATGCAAATTAATCTGACCCTGGCCCAGTGCATCATGGGAACAGGGCAGACCAAACTACCAAGCCAATTCTTATACTGGGAAGGAAACAAGCTTCCGGGGACCAGTCTCTGGCATTTCAGCCGTCTTCGGCCCGGCTTGCTTGAATCCTGATGGTGCAATGAGCAAGGGACTCACATCTGAGTATACCCTTCCACGCTTATGGTGGACAAAAATGATTCAGAAAAGGAGGTGGTGATGAACAGAGTGTCTGAATTAAGCAGACCACTCTTACCCAGTCCAAAGATCAGGGCTTGATCCATCACCGTTTTTTAGCTCACTGCACCATCCCAGCTCAGAACTTGGCTATATGCAAATTAGTCTGACCCTGGCCCAGTGCATCATGGGAACAGGGCAGACCAAACTACCAAGCCGATTCTTATACTGGGAAGGAAACAAGCTTCCGGGGACCGGTTTCTGGCATTTCAGCCGTCTTCGGCCCGGCTTGCTTGAATCCTGATGGTGCAATGAGCAAGGGACTCACATCTGAGTATACCCTTCCACGCTTATGGTGGACAAAAATGATTCAGAAAAGGAGGTGGTGATGAACAGAGTGTCTGAATTAAGCAGACCACTCTTACCCAGTCCAAAGATCAAGGCTTGATCCATCACCGTTTTTTAGCTCACTGCACCATCCCAGCTCAGAACTTGGCTATATGCAAATTAGTCTGACCCTGGCCCAGTGCATCATGGGAACAGGGCAGACCAAACTACCAAGCCAATTCTTATACTGGGAAGGAAACAAGCTTCCGGGGACCGGTTTCTGGCATTTCAGCCGTCTTCGGCCCGGCTTGCTTGAATCCTGATGGTGCAATGAGCAAGGGACTCACATCTGAGTATACCCTTCCACGCTTATGGTGGACAAAAATGATTCAGAAAAGGAGGTGGTGATGAACAGAGTGTCTGAATTAAGCAGACCACTCTTACCCAGTCCAAAGATCAGGGCTTGATCCATCACCGTTTTTTAGCTCACTACACCATCCCAGCTCAGAACTTGGCTATATGCAAATTAGTCTGACCCTGGCCCAGTGCATCATGGGAACAGGGCAGACCAAACTACCAAGCCAATTCTTATACTGGGAAGGAAACAAGCTTCCGGGGACCGGTTTCTGGCATTTCAGCCGTCTTCGGCCCGGCTTGCTTGAATCCTGATGGTGCAATGAGCAAGGGACTCACATCTGAGTATACCCTTCCACGCTTATGGTGGACAAAAATGATTCAGAAAAGGAGGTGGTGATGAACATAGTGTCTGAATTAAGCAGACCACTCTTACCCAGTCTAAAGATCAGGGCTTGATCCATCACCGTTTTTTAGCTCACTGCACCATCCCAGCTCAGAACTTGGCTATATGCAAATTAGTCTGACCCTGGCTCAGTGCATCATGGGAACAGGGCAGACCAAACTACCAAGCCAATTCTTATACTGGGAAGGAAACAAGCTTCCGGGGACCGCTTTCTGGCATTTCAGCCGTCTTCGGCCCGGCTTGCTTGAATGCTGATGGTGCAATGAGCAAGGGACTCACATCTGAGTATAACCTTCCACGCTTATGGTGGACAAAAATGATTCAGAAAAGGAGGTGGTGATGAACAGAGTGTCTGAATTAAGCAGACCACTCTTACCCAGTCCAAAGATCAGGGCTTGATCCATCACCGTTTTTTAGCTCACTGCACCATCCCAGCTCAGAACTTGGCTATATGCAAATTAGTCTGACCCTGGCCCAGTGCATCATGGGAACAGGGTAGACCAAACTACCAAGCCAATTCTTATACTGGGAAGGAAACAAGCTTCCGGGGACCGGTTTCTGGCATTTCAGCCGTCTTCGGCCCGGCTTGCTTGAATCCTGATGTTGCAATGAGCAAGGGACTCACATCTGAGTATACCCTTCCACGCTTATGGTGGACAAAAATGATTCAGAAAAGGAGGTGGTGATGAACAGAGTGTCTGAATTAAGCAGACCACTCTTACCCAGTCCAAAGATCAGGGCTTGATCCATCACCGTTTTTTAGCTCACTGCACCATCCCAGCTCAGAACTTGGCTATATGCAAATTAGTCTGACCCTGGCCCAGTGCATCATGGGAAAAGGGCAGACCAAACTACCAAGCCAATTCTTATACTGGGAAGGAAACAAGCTTCCGGGGACCGGTTTCTGGCATTTCAGCCGTCTTCGGCCCGGCTTGCTTGAATCCTGATGGTGCAATGAGCAAGGGACTCACATCTGAGTATACCCTTCCACGCTTATGGTGGACAAAAATGATTCAGAAAAGGAGGTGGTGATGAACAGAGTGTCTGAATTAAGCAGACCACTCCTACCCAGTCCAAAGATCAGGGCTTGATCCATCACCGTTTTTTAGCTCACTGCACCATCCCAGCTCAGAACTTGGCTAT
The DNA here is from genome assembly GCF_964263255.1 of Lissotriton vulgaris. Lineage (NCBI taxonomy): Eukaryota > Metazoa > Chordata > Amphibia > Caudata > Salamandridae > Lissotriton > Lissotriton vulgaris. Next base: position 1,032,636,390 of record NC_141696.1, on the reverse strand, counting down.
ATGCAAATTAGTCTGACCCTGGCCCAGTGCATCATGGGAACAGGGCAGACCAAACTACCAAGCCAATTCTTATACTGGGAAGGAAACAAGCTTCCGGGGACCGGTTTCTGGCATTTCAGCCGTCTTCGGCCCGGCTTGCTTGAATCCTGATGGTGCAATGAGCAAGGGACTCACATCTGAGTATACCCTTCCACGCTTATGGTGGACAAAAATGATTCAGAAAAGGAGGTGGTGATGAACAGAGTGTCTGAATTAAGCAGACCACTCTTACCCAGTCCAAAGATCAGGGCTTGATCCATCACCGTTTTTTAGCTCACTGCACCATCCCAGCTCAGAACTTGGCTATATGCAAATTAGTCTGACCCTGGCCCAGTGCATCATGGGAACAGGGCAGACCAAACTACCAAGCCAATTCTTATACTGGGAAGGAAACAAGCTTCCGGGGACCGGTTTCTGGCATTTCAGCCGTCTTCGGCCCGGCTTGCTTGAATCCTGATGGTGCAATGAGCAAGGGACTCACATCTGAGTATACCCTTCCACGCTTATGGTGGACAAAAATGATTCAGAAAAGGAGGTGGTGATGAACAGAGTGTCTGAATTAAGCAGACCACTCTTACCCAGTCCAAAGATCAGGGCTTGATCCATCACCGTTTTTTAGCTCACTGCACCATCCCAGCTCAGAACTTGGCTATATGCAAATTAGTCTGACCCTGGCCCAGTGCATCATGGGAACAGGGCAGACCAAACTACCAAGCCAATTCTTATACTGGGAAGGAAACAAGCTTCCAGGGACCGGTTTCTGGCATTTCAGCCGTCTTCGGCCCGGCTTGCTCGAATCCTGATGGTGCAATGAGCAAGGGACTCACATCTGAGTATACCCTTCCACGCTTATGGTGGACAAAAATGATTCAGAAAAGGAGGTGGTGATGAACAGAGTGTCTGAATTAAGCAGACCACTCTTACCCAGTCCAAAGATCAGGGCTTGATCGATCACCGATTTTTAGCTCACTGCACCATCCCAGCTCAGAACTTGGCTATATGCAAATTAGTCTGACCCTGGCCCAGTGCCTCATGGGAACAGGGCAGACCAAACTACCAAGCCAATTCTTATACTGGGAAGGAAACAAGCTTCCGGGGACCGGTTTCTGGCATTTCAGCCGTCTTCGGCCCGGCTTGCTTGAATCCTGATGGTGCAATGAGCAAGGGACTCACATCTGAGTATACCCTTCCACGCTTATGGTGGACAAAAATGATTCAGAAAAGGAGGTGGTGATGAACAGAGTGTCTGAATTAAGCAGACCACTCTTACCCAGTCCAAAGATCAGGGCTTGATCCATCACCGTTTTTTAGCTCACTGCACCATCCCAGCTCAGAACTTGGCTATATGCAAATTAGTCTGACCCTGGCCCAGTGCATCATGGGAACAGGGCAGACCAAACTACCAAGCCAATTCTTATACTGGGAAGGAAACAAGCTTCCGGGGACTGGTTTCTGGCATTTCAGCCGTCTTCGGCCCGGCTTGCTTGAATCCTGATGGTGCAATGAGCAAGGGACTCACATCTGAGTATACCCTTCCACGCTTATGGTGGACAAAAATGATTCAGAAAAGGAGGTGGTGATGAACAGAGTGTCTGAATTAAGCAGACCACTCTTACCCAGTCCAAAGATCAGGGCTTGATCCATCACCGTTTTTTAGCTCACTGCACCATCCCAGCTCAGAACTTGGCTATATGCAAATTAGTCTGACCCTGGCCCAGTGCATCATGGGAACAGGGCAGACCAAACTACCAAGCCAATTCTTATACTGGGAAGGAAACAAGCTTCCGGGGACCGGTTTCTGGCATTTCAGCCGTCTTCGGCCCGGCTTGCTTGAATCCTGATGGTGCAATGAGCAAGGGACTCACATCTGAGTATACCCTTCCACGCTTATGGTGGACAAAAATGATTCAGAAAAGGAGGTGGTGATGAACAGAGTGTCTGAATTAAGCAGACCACTCTTACCCAGTCCAAAGATCAGGGCTTGATCCATCACCGTTTTTTAGCTCACTGCACCATCCCAGCTCAGAACTTGGCTATATGCAAATTAGTCTGACCCTGGCCCAGTGCATCATGGGAACAGGGCAGACCAAACTACCAAGCCAATTCTTATACTGGGAAGGAAACAAGCTTCCGGGGACCGGTTTCTGGCATTTCAGCCGTCTTCGGCCCGGCTTGCTTGAATCCTGATGGTGGAATGAGCAAGGGACTCACATCTGAGTATACCCTTCCACGCTTATGGTGGACAAAAATGATTCAGAAAAGGAGGTGGTGATGAACAGAGTGTCTGAATTAAGCAGACCACTCTTACCCAGTCCAAAGATCAGGGCTTGATCCATCACCGTTTTTTAGCTCACTGCACCATCCCAGCTCAGAACTTGGCTATATGCAAATTAGTCTGACCCTGGCCCAGTGCATCATGGGAACAGGGCAGACCAAACTACCAAGCCAATTCTTATACTGGGAAGGAAACAAGCTTCCGGGGACCGGTTTCTGGCATTTCAGCCGTCTTCGGCCCGGCTTGCTTGAATCCTGATGGTGCAATGAGCAAGGGACTCACATCTGAGTATACCCTTCCACGCTTATGGTGGACAAAAATGATTCAGAAAAGGAGGTGGTGATGAACAGAGTGTCTGAATTAAGCAGACCACTCTTACCCAGTCCAAAGATCAGGGCTTGATCCATCACCGTTTTTTAGCTCACTGCACCATCCCAGCTCAGAACTTGGCTATATGCAAATTAGTCTGACCCTGGCCCAGTGCATCATGGGAACAGGGCAGACCAAACTACCAAGCCAATTCTTATACTGGGAAGGAAACAAGCTTCCGGGGACCGGTTTCTGGCATTTCAGCCGTCTTCGGCCCGGCTTGCTTGAATCCTGATGGTGCAATGAGCAAGGGACTCACATCTGAGTATACCCTTCCACGCTTATGGTGGACAAAAATGATTCAGAAAAGGAGGTGGTGATGGTGATGAAATTCTAACACTTCATATGTGTTTTGGTCATGTAATTTACCTCAGGATATTTAGACAGGCCTGTAGCCTAAATGTCTCAATGGAATTCCACCAAATTTGGGCAAATGGTAGGGACTGCTATGTAGTAGGGCCTATTCTATATTTGATGAAAGTGTCTCCAGTAGTTTTTCTGTAATTAACTTTCCCACCTTTTTTTAGGGAGCGCTTACCGGTGCGCGCACCGGTACGCGCACCGGCAGCGTTACGGGAGTCCTCCATTTTGTGTTTCGGTACAATCGAGACACAAGATGGAGGACAAACAACGTTGGGAATGGGTAGAAGGGGGCACTGTAGTCACTTCCTGACCCTCTAGGTTTTGTGAGGGGGGCTTAGGACGCTCATATAGGCAAAAAAAATTGAAAAATTGAAAAATTTCGCGGGGGGAGCGCTCGGTACGCGCACCGGTTAGCGTATCGGGGAGCGTACTTTGGTGAAAGATAGTGAAAAAAGTTAGAAAAAGATAAACGTTTTGAATGATCAGAGGAAGGGTAGCTCTGAAAAGAGCTTTTGGGTTCTGTGGCTGATTTAGGTACCTACAAGTAGGTTCCAATGCACAGTCTTAAATTCAGGAGGAATATTCTATTCCCCTCATATGAGAAGTGCACACCATCTCCTCTGTAGATGTCTTGCATGTTGTAACACAAGTTATTATTGTATATTGAACCCATTCCATAGTCTCTCATGTAAGCAGAAACAGATGTATTCACATGTTTCCGTGCTTTCTCAAATTGTGGACAAAATTGGTTGGACCAGTTCCATTTCTGTCTTTGGCATATATTGGAATATACCAAGGCAGTTTGTGGAAAAAGTGTCATCAATTGATCAAAGGTGTCCTTTAAAAGCATTTCCAGACCAACCCCAGTCATAGTGCCCAAATCATTTCCACCACAGTGCACTATTAAGAGGTCAGGGTTTGGCATATGTAAAAAGGTTTTCACCAATTCTATTGGAACAGTAGGAGTTTAGAAAAAAATAATTGTGGAGTTTCCCTGCTGTTGAATCACAAGCAATGATTGGTGGATTCAGTTAGTTGAAAACAGAAAGTTAGGGTGCATGGTTGTGTTGTGTGTAAGAAGCAATTAGAATGGTTAAGAAAAAGTTACTAAAAGCAATAATGCCCTGGATAAGCTGGTGTATTGAGAGGTCAAACATCCTTGCTGACTAAATTTGCTACATTGTAGAATAAACTTTTGAACCTGAGAGTTCAGTTAGGAGGGAGTTGCTATGGTAACAGATTGAAAGGTCTGAGAGGGGGAAGGGTGCTGGTTTGAAAATAGTGAGGGAAGACTTTTGATTGGTTGAAATAAGGCATTTGTGTGTGAAGATAGAGATTGTCTATGCCAGTCTTGGTTTCAGTGTATTGAGTGCACACCTTTTGCTCTGCTAAAGATAAATTGGTGTGTGTGTCTGACACTGTTCTTAATCTCCCAAAGCATTTGTAAAGGTAAGTAATGATTTATTTAATTTAGATAGAGACTTGTTTGCTCTATGTAGAATATTTGGAAGCAGATAGTTATGTTTCAGAAGTGAAATTGTATGCTTGTACATAGGTCCTGTGTTGTGTTTCTAAAATGTTATTCAAAAAACGATTTTGGGTGCAAATGAATGGTATTTTCATTTGGCCCTTATTTATGATTGCCTTGTGCAGCCGGTGCATCACTTTAAACATGGGAAATAAGTGACGCTCTTGTTGCGCAAGGCCTTCATAAATAAGGCCCTGATTTTTGTTGTTGTTGGTTTGTGTTTTGCTTTTTGATAATACTAGCTATGAACATTTGCAAAATAGAGGGTTTGTATTTTGGAAAACAGTGAGGTTTCAAAAGTGATATTGAGTGGTTGTACATAGGTTCTGCGCAGTTTTTCTAAAATGTTATTCAAAAAACGATTTTGGGTGCAAATGAATGGTATTTTCATTTGGCCCTTATTTATGATTGCCTTGTGCAGCCAGTGCATCACTTTAAACATGGGAAATAAGTGACGCTCTTGTGACGCAAGGCCTTCATAAAGAAGGCCCTGAGTTTTTTTGTTGTTGGTTTGTGTTTTGCTTTTTGATAATACTAGCTATGAACATTTGCAAAATAGAGGGTTTGTATTTTAAGAAACAGTGAGGTTTCAAAGTGACATTGAGTGGTTGTACATAGGTTCTGCGCAGTTTTTCTAAAATGTTATTCAAAAAACGATTTTGGGTGCAAATGAATGGTATTTTCATTTGGCCCTTATTTATGATTGCCTTGTGCAGCCAGTGCATCACTTTAAACATGGGAAATAAGTGACGCTCTTGTGATGCAAGGCATTCATAAATAAGGCCCTGAGTTTGTTGGCTGTTGATTTGTTTTTTGCTTTTTGATAATACTTATTATGAACATTTGCAAGATAGTGGTTTTGTATTTTGGGAAACAGTGAGGTTTTAAAAGTGATATTGAGTGGTTGTACATAGGTTCTGCGTAGTGTTTCTAAAATGTTATTCAAAAAAACGATTTTGGGTGCAAATCAATGGTATTTTCATTTGGCCATAATTTATGATTGCCTTGTGCAGCCGGTGCATCACTTTAAACATGGGAAATCAGTGACGCTCTTGTGGCGCAAGGCCTTCATAAATAAGGCCCTGAGTTTGTTTGCTGTTGGTTTGTTTTTTGCTTTTTGATAATGCTTGCTATGAACATTTGCAAGATAGAGGATTTGTATTTTGGGAAACAGTGAGGTTTCAAAAGTGATATTGAGTGGTTGTACATAGGTTGTGCGCAGTTTTTCTAAAATGTTATTCAAAAAACGATTTTGGGTGCAAATGAATGGTATTTTCATTTGACCCTTATTTATGATTGCCTGGTGCAGCCGGTGCATCACTTTAAACATGGGAAATAAGTGACGCTCTTGTGGCGCAAGGCCTTCATAAATAAGGCCCTGAGTTTGTTTGCTGTTGGTTTGTTTTGTTGCTTTTTGATAATGCTTGCTATGAACATTTGCAAGATAGAGGATTTGTATTTTGGGAAACAGTGAGGTTTCAAAAGTGATATTGAGTGGTTGTACATAGGTTGTGCGCAGTTTTTCTAAAATGTTATTCAAAAAAACGATTTTGGGTGCAAATCAATGGTATTTTCATTTGGCCCTTATTTATGATTGCCTTGTGCAGCCGGTGCATCACTTTAAACATGGGAAATAAGTGACGCTCTTGTGGCGCAAGGCCTTCATAAATAAGGCCCTGATTTTTTTTGTTGTTGGTTTGTGTCTTGCTTTTGGATAATTCTTGATATGAATATTTGCAAAATAGAGGATTTGTATTTTGGGAAACAGTGAGGTTTCAAAAGTGATAATCAGTGGTTGTACATAGGTTCTGCGCAGTGTTTCTAAAATGTTTTTCAAAAAACGATTTTGGGGCAAATCAATGGTATTTTCATTTGGCTCTTATTTATGATTGCCTTGTGCAGCTGGTGCATCACTTTAAACATGGGAAATAAGTGACGCTCTTGTGGCGCAAGGCCTTCATAAATAAGGCCCTGAGTTTGTTGGCTGTTGATTTGTTTTTTGCTTTTTGATAATACTTATTATGAACATTTGCAAGATAGTGGATTTGTATTTTGGGAAACAGTGAGGTTTAAAAAGTGATATTGAGTGGTTGTATATAGGTTCTGCGCAGTGTTTCTAAAATGTTATTCAAAAAACTATTTTGGGTGCAAATCAATGATATTTTCATTTGGACCTTATTTATGATTGCCTTGTGCAGCCGGTGCATCACTTTAAACATGTGAAATAAGTGACGCTCTTGTTATTGTTATTGTTATTGTTAGTTGTATTTGTAAAGCGCTACATTCATCCTACAAGGATATCACGGCGCTGCAAAAAATAACAGTAAAAAACCAAGGCAGTAACCTGGGAGCAGATTGATTATTCTGAAGTGGGGAATAGTGCAGTTTTTAGTTTCTTCTTGAAGGTGGGGTAGGAGTCCGAGAGTCTAAGGTTAATCGGTAGTTCATTCCAGCATTTCGCAGCAATATGTGAAAAAGCATTTCCGCCCATTCTGGAAAGCTTAATCCGAGTAGTGGCTGCTTTGGCAGAGGCTTGTGAACGTAAGTTCCGCGCTGGGGCATAGAACTTAATTCTATTTCGAAGAATGTAAGGGCCTGTATTGTGAAGCGTTTTATAGGCAATACATAGCATCTTGAACGTGGTCTTTGTCTCATGGGCAGCCAGTGTAAAGCTCTCAGGCAACTTGTGGCAGAATCGTACTTTTTTTTATTGCAGACAGCTTTTGCTGCGGCATTCTGGACCAGTTGTAATTTCCTAAATAAGTAGTCCGACATTCCTACAAATAGTGAGTTGCCATAGTCCAGCCTGCTAACTAGTAACGACTGGACTAGGATCTGTGTACATTCAAGCGGGATCCAGGGGAAGACCCTTTTCAATCTTTTTAATATGGCAAATCCTTTTCCACATATTGAAGAGACATGGCTTTTCATAGATAGAGTGGTGTCCATCTGAATTCCTAAATTTCTAGCAGACGATGTGGGGATTGGTGGAGAACCTAAAGAAGTTGGCCACCAGGTGTTGTCCCAGAGCTGTTTGGCCCCGCCAAAGAGTAGAATTTCTGATTTGTCAGCGTTCAGTTTTAAATAATGACCATGCATCCAGTTGGATAGCTCTGACAGGCAGTTATGTAGTCTACTTTTGGCGTTGTTATCTCCATTTAGGGTAACCATCAGCTGAGTATCGTCAGCGTAGGAGCAGATATTAATGCCCCATTTCATGCCAATCGATGACAAAGAGGAGACATATACATTGAACAATGTTGGGCTCAATGTAGCTCCTTGGGGAACTCCATATTTAATCTTACGGGGGGAGGAGGTAAAGTTGCCTAAACAAATAGACTGGGATCTATTGGATAGAAAGGACTCCAGCCAGTTTAGGGCTTTACCTTGTATTCCTTTTGCGGCAAGTATGTAGATTAGCAGTTTATGGGACACGGTATCAAATGCCGCTGATAAATCGAGAAGTATCAGGGCGACCGTTTTACCTTTATCGACCTGCATGCGAATGTCGTTCATTACAGCTAGTAGCGTTGTTTCTGTGCTGTTATTAGATCTAAAACCTGTTTGGGAAACATCGAGAAGTTTGTTGATCTCTAGATAACTTGACAGTTGTTTTGTTACCAGTCTTTCTAAAACCTTCGATAAAAAGGGGAGCTGTGAGATGGGGCGGTAGTTTGCTGGGTCATTTATATCCGCACCCGCCTTTTTTAGTAAAGGAATTACTGCCGATTTTTTCCAAATTTCTGGAAAGACAGCTTGCTCCAGAGACTGGTTAAGCACTTTTGTGACTGCGGGGCCAATTATGGGAGTCAGTTGGGAAAAAATAAAGTGTGGGCAAACATCCCATGGTGAGCCAGATTTAATTTCTGACATGGCTTTAGTGACCTCGTCTTCAGAAAATGGGCCAAAGGTAGAGCAGTTGGTTTGCAGAGTAGGGTCAATCCGATATTCCACAGGGGCCTGTCCGTTGTTTATGAAAGAGGTATATATTTTATCAATTTTATCGCAAAAAAAATCACTGATTTTTGTGCAGTTCTCTTGTGATGGTATCAGATTAGATGTAAGACAAGGAGGATTACACAGTTCTTTTACAATTTTAAAGAGCTCCTTAGACGAATTTTTATTCTGTAGAATTTTTTGAGAAAGATAGTCTTTCTTTGCTTTGCGTATGGCCGTGTGATAAATTTTCAACTGAGTTTTATATATGGCTCTGTCATCGGTGTTTCTACTTATTCGCCATTTATGCTCCAGTGAGGTGCATTTTCTTTTTTCAATTTTTAGGTCTGGGCCATACCATTTCTCGGAGGTTTTTGATTTTAATCGATTGGTTGCGCGAGTTCGTGAACAGTGGTCAAGTGCATTCTCTATGTTTTCTCGTAAGAGACAAATTTCTTCTTCGCATGTCATTTCAGAGCTAGAAGAAAAGGAAAAATTTTCCTTGAATTTTTCCAAAGAGAATTTGCTCCAACATTTAGTAGAGTTGGCCGACTGGGCTAGCGATCTGATGGTTTTTAAAGGTAGGTTTAAGGTAAAATCTATCCTGTAGTGGTCAGTCCATGTCAAAGGGGTTATATCCGTAATGTTGGTTCTCGATATGTTTGTAAATATGAGATCTAACATGTGCCCCGCTCTGTGTGTGGGGCGAGCTATTTTCTGTGATAATTGTAGGATTTCCATGTCTATGGTAAGTTGTTTAGTTAAAGAATTATCAGCTAAATCGAAATGAACATTGAAGTCCCCAATGACTACAATGTTTTTGTGGTTGAGGCAGAATGGAAGGATTTGTTCGAGGAGTTGAGTGCTAAAGTCAGTTGTGCTGTTTGGGGGATTGTAGATGATTGCACATCCAAGGATAACCTGAGTATTGATAGAGATGGAGATGGTTAACACATCGTGTTTACCTAGTTGAGTGACTCTTTCTTGGTGACATGAAAAGCAATCTTTAAATATCATGGCCACTCCACCTCCTCTCTTAATTTGTCGATTTAGATTAATGATACCCAGTAGGAAGGGCTGCGGTAATATCTGGGGTATTATGCTCACCGAGCCAAGTCTCCGAAATGAAGGCAAAATCAGGTCGACTATCATGTAACATGTCCCATATCTCAGTAGAGTGTTTGGGGAGGGACCTAGCATTAACATAGATGCATGTGTAGTCCTGTGTAGGCGTGACTTCCAATGAGGGTGTCTCCGAGAGGATACAATTCCATCTACAATAGCGGCAGCTAAAGGGCCCCATGGTGTGGGAGGGTCCAACTTTGGCACAATGGGGGGATGTTAAAGGAGTATTATACATAAGCAACTCACCACGCGAGTATTCCATTGAAGGTTTGCCTGGACTATCTGTAGTTGGGGAAACAGGGGTTGTGGCCCCTGGTCCCGGCCTGTCGCGGACGGGCGCAGACGGGCTCGCATTCGTCGCGCCCGCTGCGCTCGTCCGCTGCGCTTCCTGTAGGGACACATCTTTTATATAAGAAGTAGAAGGAGGGGCGTGTTGCTAGTCAGGGGGCGTGGCCTTCAATCGGCCAATGGCGTTCTCATTTTAGCTTCAGAGCGAAGGCAATGCTCGTTTGTTAAAAATAATGAAGGATCACAACTATAATACAATTTTTAAAGAATAAAAGGACCAGAGGATCCTACTCCCGGCTGTGCCTCAGGAGGGACTGCAATTTCAAGCGCAGCGCTCGTGTTCAGCGCGCGCTTTTCTAGTGCAGAGGGGCGTGTCGCTAGGCAGGGGGCGTGGCCTTCAATCGGCCAATGGCGTTCTCGTTTTAGCTTCAGAGCGAAGGCAATGCTCGTTTGTTAAAAATAATGAAGGATCACAACTATAATACCATTTTTAAAGAATAAAAGGACCAGAGGGTCCTACTCCCGGCTGTGCCTCAGGAGGGACTGCAATTTCAAGCGCAGCGCTCGTGTTCAGCGCGCGCTTTTCTAGTGCAGAGGGGCGTGTCGCTAGTCAGGGGGCGTGGCCTTCAATCGGCCAATGGCGTTCTCGTTTTAGCTTCAGAGCGAAGGCAATGCTCGTTTGTTAAAAATAATGAAGGATCACAACTATAATACAATTTTTAAAGAATAAAAGGACCAGAGGATCCTACTCCCGGCTGTGCCTCAGGAGGGACTGCAATTTCAAGCGCAGCGCTCGTGTTCAGCGCGCGCTTTTCTAGTGCAGAGGGGCGTGTCGCTAGGCAGGGGGCGTGGCCTTCAATCGGCCAATGGCGTTCTCGTTTTAGCTTCAGAGCGAAGGCAATGCTCGTTTGGTAAAAATAATGAAGGATCACAACTATAGCTCTTGTGGCGCAAGGCCTTCATAAATAAGGCCCTGTTTTTTTTTGTTGTTGGTTTGTGTTTTTGCTTTTTGATAATACTACCTATGAACATTTGCAAAATAGAGGATTTGTATTTTGGGAAACAGTGAGGTTTCAAAAGTGATATTGAGTGGTTGTACATAGGTTCTGCGCAGTTTTTTAAAAATTTTATACAAAAAACGATTTTGGGTGCAAATGAATGGTATTTTCTTTTGGCCCTTACTTATGATTGCCTTGTGCAGCCAGTGCATCACTTTTAACATGGGAAGAAAGTGACGCACTGGTGGCGCAAGGCCTTCATAAATAAGGCCCTGAGTTTCTTTGCTCTTGGTTTGTCGTCTGCTTTTTGATAATGCTTGCTATCAACCTTTGCAAGATAGAGGATTTGTATTTTGGAAAACAGTGAGGTTTCAAAAGTGAAATTCTGTGCTTGTACATAGGTTCTGCCCTGTGTTTTTTAAATGTTAATCAAAAAACGATTTTTGGTGCAAATCAATGGAATTTATATTTGGGTCTTATTTATGATTATCTTGTGGAGTAGGTATGTCATTTTTAACATGGGAAGAAAGTGACGCACTGGTGGCGCAAGGCCTTCTTAAATAAGGCCCTGAGTTTCTTTGCTCTTGGTTTGTGTTCTGCTTTTTGATAATGCTTGATATCAACATTTGCAAGGTAGAGGATTTGTATTTTGGGAAACAGTGAGGTTTCAAAAGTAAAATTTTGTGCTTGTACATAGGTTCTGCCCTGTGTTTTTTAAATGTTAATCAAAAAACGATTTTTGGTGCAAATCAATGGAATTTATATTTGGCTCTTATTTATGATTGTCTTGTGGCGCCGGTATGTCACTTTTAACATGGGAAGAAAGTGACGCACTGGTGGCGCAAGGCCTTCATAAATAAGGCCCTGAGTTTCTTTGCTCTTGGTTTGTGTTCTGCTTTTTGATAATGCTTGCTATCAACCTTTGCAAGATAGAGGATTTGTATTTTGGAAAACAGTGAGGTTTCAAAAGTGAAATTCTGTGCTTGTAGATAGGTTCTGCCCTGTGTTTTTTAAATGTTAATCAAAAAACGATTTTTGGTGCAAATCAATGGAATTTATATTTGGCTCTTATTTATGATTGTCTTGTGGCGCCGGTATGTCACTTTTAACATGGGAAGAAAGTGACGCACTGGTGGCGCAAGGCCTTCATAAATAAGGCCCTGAGTTTCTTTGCTCTTGGTTTCTGTTCTGCTTTTTGATAATGCTTGATATCAACATTTGCAAGGTAGAGGATTTGTATTTTGGGAAACAGTGAGGTTTCAAAAGTGAAATTCAGTGCTTGTACATAGGTTCTGTCCTGTGTTTTTTATGTCTCTTTTAACATGGGATGCACTGGTGGCGCAAGGCCTTCATAAATAAGGCCCTGAGTTGCTGTTGTATAAACTTAAATATGTTGCAATTTATTGTTTATATTATTTGCTTTTTGTCATTACTTTGTTGTTTGCTAATAGTGGTCTTTAATGTGTTTTTTTTCAGAACAACAGATTCAAATCAACTTTTGAAAAGCAAGCAAAAATGCCTTCAAGGCAAAGAAGTATCAAAAATACCATACGTAAAAAGAGAACATCAGCAACAGAATTTATGGAATCCTCTACAAAAACTACTTCAAAAATCACCAGAAAAGCTCCTGGTAAGACAATTAAGTCTTTTCTTCGCAACATATGTCGTACAAAAAGAAATGATATTTGTAATGTGAATATTCAGAAGGAGACAGCAAATCTAAAAAGGAAGGAGAGGCCCACAAAAAATGTCTCGATTGGAGTAGGAGAGAAGAGAATGGATAGCAATAGAAGGGTAAATCAATTTAGGGACATTCGTAGGCGAATGTTTCGTAATAGGGTAGTTTTAAATTTGCTAAAAAATGATAAGAAAGGTAAACAGAGAACTGCTTTTTATAAGAAAAAGAAAAGTGTGGAGAAGATTGTTGATAAGGCTTTTGAAGTTAAGAAAAAATTATTTATTTTAGTAATCAATAGAATTAGGATAGTTAATAAGGCAATTGATGTTTTCAAATCGAAACAGTAGATGGAAAAGAATTATTAATCGGACTAATTTTTGTGAAGTATTTTCTGGTGAATGGATGCATAGTTCAAGTTCTGAGCCATTTTTCAATGAGGAGAGTTACTTTCAGGAAAATGATTTGGTGCATGCAGTTGACACCAGTGGTCGAGCATATGAGGTGAAAGATGGTTGTGTGATGGAAAAAGAGAAACTTGTGTCTAGAGATGCAGAAGAGGTGTTAGCTGATGAAGTTTTAGGTAGACGTACTAAGGGTCCAGTGTACATATGGAAATGCAGTAGTATTTGTAGTGTGCGACAGGATTCAATCGATTTGCTTCGAAATTTCTTACATACATATAGTAAGAAAAGTCTCAAACAAAAAATTAAGATCTTGCAAGAGTTAGATCCTTGCAGAGTGAGAGAAAGCACAGGTTTGCATGGGCATTCACTAGCTTGTCTTTCTAGAAAAGTATGTCAGAGTGTTTTTCATCATTTTAGGATGTTAGCAGTGCATCATAATAAGGTGAGGAAATTAGTGAGAAAGTTGTATTATGCAAAAAGTCCAGCACTTAAGCTTAAACAGTTAAACAGTGCTCTTTTGCATGGATCTGAAGTGGATGTGAAGACTATTTGTGAAGAAATTGAGTTTTGTTATTTTGGGAACAAAGAGGACAGTGTAGAAATGGATATAGTAATGGATGGTAATGTGGAAGACAATGGACAGATTTCAAGTACAGAAAAGTTTGACGAGGAAATTACCAAGTTTAAGGTGAAATCAAGTGAAAGGTCTAATTTAACTTGTGTGTGTTGTCGACAGACTCATTATAAGATTCAGACTAGGTTAGTTGATTTATATGCAAAATGTGAATTGGAAAATAATAGTGAATGGAAGGATTTTGTAAGTTATTTGTTGGTGGAGAATTCTTTTGATTTGAGTTTTGATCAGCGTATTTGTAATTATTGTTTGAAAAAATTAAATGAAAATAGAATGCCTGCTAGAGCAGTTCATAATAATCTTCAGTTGATAGATATTCCTTCTGAATTGATGGATTAAATACTTATGAATCAATTTTGATTCAATGTGTCCATCCTTTTCAAGCTATTGTTCGCATGGAGCCTAAGATAGGGAAATTACCTCCTACAGATTTACAAAGAGGATTAAAGGGAAGAGTTGTTTATTTGCCTCTAGATGTCAAGAAAAATATTGATACAATTGGTGTAGAAAGAGTAGAAGAGGATTCTCTAGTTATTCTAGTTAATGGGGTTCCGACAAAGAGTAAGAAAATCTGGCAAGATTTAGTGGATGTTAGGAAAGTCAAAAAGGCAACGTTGTATTTGGTCAAAAACAATGAGTACTATAAAGATGTAAGTGTTGGAGCAGAGGAAACAGCTACAGAAGAAGACAGTGATTGTTCAGTTGGCCAAATTGAAAAAGTTGTTGTGTCTAGAAATGAAGAAATATATGAACATTATACTGTTCATCCTATGCATTCCAAAGAAGTAATGGGGAATGCAATTGACTTGTTTTAAATGAAAGCAGCAAAAGGAAGTCCCATTAGTGTATGGGAAGAAAGTTTGGAAGCTCGTTGTTTTCCACAGTTATTTCCAACAGGTTGTGGTGGACGATATGACGATCGACCAGTTCAAATTCCTGCAGCTGAATACCGGACTTTAAGATTATATAGTGAAGATCCAAGGTTTCGGCAATGCATTCCGTATTTGTTTCATCTACTGTATGAAAGTGATTTGTCTGGTCTTTCTTATGCAGTTAATCATATATTGAAAAGTGGAGCTCATCTGCAAAATGTTTCTACAAGGGACTTTATGGAGAAAGTCAATCTGCAAGATAGTATTTTGGAATCTCAGCTAATCAATCTCATGGCATGTCAGCGTGGAACCAATGAGTATTGGTTCCGTCGTCATGGAGAATTGAAATGCATGCTAAGAAACTTAAGAACTCCTACATGGTTCCTCACTCTTAGCTGTGCTGAGTATGCATGGGACGACTTACTTCAATTTCTACGAGAGGCAAATGGAAACATACAAAATATAGAATTGAAAACACCTGGAGAACTGTGTTCTTTGGATCTAGGGAATGTTTGCAGATATTTTAATCATAGATTTGAAGCTATGATGTCTTTTATTACCAACAAAAAAAATCCTCCGTTGGAGAGGTTTTGGATTTCTTTTGGAGGAAGGAATATCAAGCGAGAGGTGCTCCTCATATACATATGTTGTTATGGATTAAAGATGCACCCACATTTGGATCAGATTCGGATGAAACAGTGATGAGTATAATTGAAGAGTATTCAACATGTGCTGTTCCAAAATCTACTTAAGAAAACAGTTTAAGGCAACAAGTTTTACGTTTTCAATCTCATCGTTGTGGAAAGTACTGTCGTCGAAAATTTAAAAACAAGGAAAAGTACTACACAAAATGTCGTTTTGCGTTTCCACGACCAGTGATTTCTAAGGGAAGAGTAAATAATTTGATGTCATCTCTACGACATACTGTGACGAGGAAATCTCCCAAAAATACATACAATTTAAAAAGAAACGAAGAATCTAAGTACATCAACGATTACAACCAGGTGATTTTGTCCATGAGGAATGCTAACATGGATATTCAGTTCGTTGCTGACAACTCTATTGCTGTGGCTCGATATGTGACATCTTACATCACCAAAAAAGAAAAGACAGAACTGAAGGAAATGTGGGAGGACATTTCACATGAAAAGAGTCTAAGCAAGAAATTATACAGTTTCAGTTTGAAGATGTTGTCGCATCGAGAAATTGGAGCATATGAATGTTCTGATCGGTTATCATCAGCAAGTCTCTATGCCAAATCAAGAACAATCATTTGGGCGAGTCTAGGTCTTGCTGCAACACGAAACCGAGTTTTGAAATCTGTACAAGAAATTGAATATTTGGCGGAGAAAGAACCAAACAGTACAGATATTTTGAAGACAAATATGTTGGATACATACTATCCAAATAGAAGTACTCACCTTGAGAACACTTGTTTGTATGAAGTTCTGCAAAACTACAGTTATAAGAGGAACATCACAGAAGATATCAATAATGAAAAATATGCAGTCATTGGCTATGAAGGATGTCTAGTGAAGCAGAAAAAAGGCCATTTGATTAATCATCGAAAATTGAGTTGCGAAGCTCCAGACAAAAGAGAATTTTACTATTTAGCTCTTTTGCAACTCTTTAAGCCATGGCGTACAGAAGAGGAACTACTTGGAGATTTTCTCTATTTTGAAGACTCTTTTAATGCAACTAAGGTTACCATAAAATGTCCTATTTTTCTAAATTATCTGCAAATGTTGAACGAAGAAATAGAGCAAAAAAACACAATTGCTGAACAGATTGCTAGAGACAGTTCTCAAGACAGTCAGAGTTCTACTTCATTGAGTCAGGATCCACTAGGAGGACCTATTATCCAAAATGAAACTGCCACTGCCATGGATGAGGTTGAAAGAGCTATGGAACAAGCTCAAGATGATGGAGTTAACTTAGAAGATTTGGTAAAGCAACTAAACGTTGAGCAGAAAAAGACATATGATGAAGTCACAGAACAGATTGAACATGGATTCAGACATGAGAAAAAATAGTGCTCATGTTTTCTAATTAAAGCCATTGCAAGTTATCTGTAGAAAAGGACTGATTCACCGCTGTCTTGTGTTGTAACTGCTCCAACTGGTCTGGCAGCACATAACATTAAAGGGATTACTCTACATGGTTTACTGATGCTGCCAGTTGAGCATGATAATAAATTGCATTACAACACGTTATCTGGAGATGCGTGTTCTGAAGTTTCAAGAGTCTTGAAGAAAATGAAACTTCTTATCATTGATGAAGCAAGCATGGTCTCAAATCTAATGCTTGCTTTTGTGCATTTGAGAATGCAAGAAATTCTTAGAACAGAGTATGATGTATTATTTGGAGGAAAACACATTATTGTTTTTGGAGATCTATTGCAGTTGACTCCAGTAAAAGGACAACCAGTGTTTAAAATGCTCACGCATGAAGATACCAGGAAGTCCCTTGGAAGCATTGGAAACGTTAATATATGGTTAAATTTTAAATATGCTGAACTGCTTCAAAATATGCGACAGGCAAAGGATGAAGATTATAAAAATATTCTACAAGATGTAAGAATTGGAAAAGTAAGTGAGCTTGGGAAAGAAGCTTTACATGCTCGATTAATTTCAAATTTGTATCCAAATGAAAACATTCTTCCAGAGAATATTTTAAAAAAAATGACTGAGAAGAAATCTGGGATATGTTTGATGCCAACTCTGCAAGAATGTTCCATCTTCAACAACAAAATGTTAGAGTTAGAAAATGAAGAGATTGTGAAACTGGAAGCAATAGATAAAATAGAGCATATGGGTGCAACAATTGTTTTGTCTGAAAATTTGAAAACCAAATTGGATTCATTAGAGAAAAGTATTTCTAAAACAGCTGGTTTTAAAAAGACTCTGAATGTGTGTTTAAATTGTCGTATCATTTTGAGAAGGAATTTAAATGTTGAAAGAGGTCTGGTAAATGGAGCAATAGGTGATGTTGTTGATTTTGTGAATTATAGAAACAGAGATGGTATTGAATTTTTAAAAATAAAATTTGATGGTATTGAGCAAGTACAACAAATCAGTCGTTGTTCTGGTAGATTTTTACTTGTAAAAGACTTACATGTTCGCCGAAAACAGTTTCCTGTTTGTTTGGCATATGCAGTAACAATTCATAAATCTCAAGGTTTAAGTGTAGATAATGCATTAGTGAACATTGGAAGATCTGTGTTTAAAGAGGGTATGGCATATGTGACATTATCCAGAGTCAGAACTTTATCAGGATTGTACTTGATTGAGTGTGATGAGACAAAAATGTGTGCAGATCTAGATTGTGTTAAAGAATACAATAGGTTAAGAAGAGAGTATGCTCCACATTTGCCTCAATATCCTCTGTTTGAAAAACGTATGGTAGGCCGAAAAAGAAGAAATTAGGATAATTGCAGTGAGGTAGTAGCAAAAAGACAAAAAGTAGATGAAACTGTAATTCAAAACAGAAAGAAAAAGGATTGTGATGAAAATGTTGTTGGATTTCAGTTTGAAAATAGTTCTGGTGTCAACTGCTATGCTAATGTAGTGGTTAATGTTGTTTTTTTCTTCAAACTTTACAAGAACAGATTGTTGAAAATCGGGATCAAAGATTGTGTGGTTTATTGAATTCTGTGTTTGAGAAATGTAGCAGTGAAAGAGCAAAAATAGAAAGTGTAACAGAAATTCGAAATATTTTAGATATGTGTTCTGGTCAAGATACATTTTCACAAAACATTCAGCAGGATTGTCAGGAATTTTTTATGTATATGTTTGGTGTTTTGGAAGATGAAGGTGTAGATGTAGATAATCTTTTCAGCCTTTCTTATCAATGGCAGCATGACTGCCACAATTGTAGTTCATCAAGTAATACTAGAATAGACACTGAAAGATTTATATATTTGACTTTACCAGACTGTAAATCAGTGTCATTTAAAAATCTAGTTAAAGCAGCAGATCATAATATGGTGTGTACCCAATGTAACTGTCCAATGCTATCCACATTATTTATACAAAGTTATGGTCAGTATATCATTTTAGTTTTCCAAGGATGTAGACCTGATGGAACTAAATTGACAACTTCTATCAAAAATTATATGGCTTCTCAGTTATCAATTTCAGGAAGAACCTTTACAATTGAAGCTATTATTTATCATGACGGTCCTTCAACAACTTCAGGACATTATACATGCTACTTAAAATGTGAAAAAGGATGGAGTTACTGCAATGATTCTCATTTGACTTATAAACAACGTTTGCCTTATGACTCTAAAAATTCTTACCTAGTGTTTTTAAAACCAAAGTTTTAGTAAAGGGAATTGGCCTTTGAAGACGGGAATAGATAATAAAAGTTAGTTAGTTAGTTAGTTAATCTAATGTTTTAAATTATTTATCTCATATAGGTACTGTAAGTGGATCTCAAAGTAAAAAATACTCATATATCAGAAACGATATGGCCGTAAGGAAAGTGTAAGGTATGATGTTCTTAGATTTTTTTTCATAGGAAGTCGATGAAATGGAAGTTATAGAGAACAGCAGACTTTTTTCCACCAAAAGGACCTTCACTATCTTCTATTTGGCCTCACGGAAAAGTAAGTGAATTAAAGATTAGTGTACTTATATGAGTTGTAAGTGTTTATGTTTTTTTTTAAACACAATCTTTTAGACTGTGTTTTTTTTTCCCGCTGTTATATGATGAAGAGTTTGAACTCACTAATTTAAGTGAAATTCAATATATTCTGAGAACAGCAAAAAAAACTATGTAATATGTTGTATAAGTTATTCTATAGATTGCATTGTGTATTTTATATTGTATTCCCATTGTCTCACACTCATTTTCCTTTTTCCACCCTTATTTAGCTCTCTTTACTCACTTACACTACCTTTTTTTAACTTTGTTTCATCGCTGTTCCTTTACTCCACTTCATTCACAACTCCTCAATCCAATTTCAACTGTCTGCATTTCCTCTCTCCCTTCCACCAGTTTTCATCTTTCTCACATTCTCTCAGTACCACTGCTTTAGTTCTCTTCCCCTCTATTTCCTTCTTTTGCTCCTTTACTCTTTTTGCAATCTTCACTCATTGTACTACAGTTCACTCAGTCCTTCTCTTTGTCTTTCTGTGTACTTACTTCCTCACTCCTTTTTCCTCTATCGTTCTATATTAACCTCAATCATTTCATCCCTTCACTCTGTGACTCCCCTTCACTCACTCTCAGTCACCTTCCATTCCTGTTTGTTATTAATGGATCATCATTTAGACTCCTTTCCCTTTCCCTCATTTTCCTTTTACTTACTTCTCTTTCCTGATTTCGTTTTGGTATCTCACATTCTTTTAGTATCTTACTTATCTTCAGTAATTTGTTCTCTTTCTATTTCTTTTTCCCTCTTTTTTCTCTTTCTACATTACTTTATTTCTGTTATTGTATCCTTCACTATTGCTTTATTTCTTAGTACACTTTTTTTGATTTTTTACCTCTTGACCTGTTTCTTCTATTTTAAAAAATATATTTTACTAATTATAACTTGTTTTTTCTTTTGTCTTTCACAGATACAAAGTGTAGTTTAAAGATGCAAGTAAGTTTTCATTAATTATATGGTAAGTGTGAGTACAAAATGTAGTTTATCATCACCCTTTGTTTTAACCTCACTACTTTTTTCTCACCCTACCTCACCTCTGTTTTCTTACTCTGCTTCCCTCACTTATTCTTATCCTCCATATTTACTTCTCTTTTCCTTACTTTCCTACCACATTCAACTTCTTTCAGTGCCCCTGCTCACCCACACTCCCTCTCTTTTCTTTTTTTCTGCTTCACTTAGTCCCTTTCTGACACTCCTTCCTTTACTCTCTCTGTTCTTTCTCTCTGTCACTCCCCATGTCTTACCCTTATTCACTTTTATCCACCCTCTTTCACTCCTTTTTACTTACACTCACTGCTATTTTCTTTCACTCCGTCACCACTGTTCCTTTTCTCTGGGTCCGTCACTACCTTTCATTCCTCATCCTTTACTCTCCTTCCTTTTACTCTCATCACCCATTCACATTCTCCCAGAACATCTGCTTTAGTCTTCTTCCTCTTTCTTCTCTTCTTTTGCTCCCTTATTCATTTTCCTTTTCTCAGTTACTTCCTCTTATACCTTTTCTCTGTTTTACTATCTATTACACAGTTCCTCTGTGTTCCTCCCTCTAGCTCTCTTTCTCTTTACACCACTCTCTTTATCCCCATTCCTCACGCTCACTCCTTCATTATTTTTTTTATTTTTTTTTTGTTGGTGCGCTGACGGGGCGCGCCCCGGTACACGCACCTGGGCGCTCACCGGTACGCGCACCAGGAGCGCTCCAGAGTGAAATATAAAAAAAAAGAATATACTTTTAAAAAACAAAATATTATATTAATATACAACATAGGATTCATTTTTAGAAAAACATACCTTTTTAAGCTATAGATATTTGCGAAAAAATAACCTTAGAAATTCACTAAAAAACACATAGGTATGAGACCCTATAAAAAATTAAGAATTAGCAGATAAAAAACCTATGAAATTCACTGAAAAAAACATAGGTTTCACACCAGTTATAGTTAGGAATTAGCATTTAAAAAACCTATGAAATTCACTGAAAAAACCATAGGTTTCACACCAGTTATAGTTAGGAATTAGCATTTAAAAAACCTATTAAATTCACTGAAAAAACCATAGGTTTCACACCAGTTATAGTTACCTGGAAGTTTTACTGACATAAAACCATTGAAAATCCCACGTTATAGTTAGTTGGACTCACTATAACTTGCGCGTGTAATGCACTGCTGATGACATCACATATTACATCACTCATGACATGGTCAGTGACATCACTCACTCATCAAACTGCGAAACAAAGATAAAGAGAAACAATGTGAGAGAGAGTGAGAGAGAGAAAGAGAGAAAAAAACTACTTTAAAACTGTGAGAGAGAGAAAGTTATAGATGGAGGAGGTATTACTGGAGAAAATCTTCATAGCTCACCTGTTTGCCTCCTTTGTGTGTCCAAGCACGTGCCTGTTCATAGTGCATCACCTAGTTTAGTGATCTGAAAGATAGCATATAGAGTTAGTAATAGCATGGTACATACAACTGCACACATATATCTTTGCTTTATTTATTTGTTCACTCAGGATAATGTATTTCATCCAGTTCCACTGTAAGGAGGTGTCTGTGCGCAGTTTTTCTTCCAAAGTAGTATATCCCATGCACTCTCACTACATATCAGTGAGTTCTCAATATTGCGTACCAAGACTGTTGCACCTCATTGACTCACAGAGTCCAGAGATGAGTGTGTTTCTTGGGAAGTCAGAGGCAGATTTAGAATCTCCTCGCACCTCTTTTCTCATGTTAAAAGTGAAAGAAAAGTGGGGCAAGGGACTTGTAGATCTGCCCCTGAGACTGTGTAACCTATTCTCACTGCTCGGAGGTAATTGTACATTTCTACGCACTGAAGCTGCTGCACACTACCCACTTTCTCTTTTCATGGATAAGTTGTTGTTGTTTCGGAAACAAGTTTCTTTGCTCACCTTGTGCCATTGGCGTGATTCAAAGAGGGTGCACCACGTGTCGAAGCAGGCTTCTCAGACGTTGTTACGACGGTGACAGATCATCACAGAATACACGAACGTAGAGCTTTGTTGGTTTTTTTTGGGAGGGGTGATGCCAATTTGTGAAACACAACCTGTAAAATAAAAAAGAAGTTAAGATTGTGTGTCATTTCTTTATGAAAGGAGAGAGGAACGAAAAGAGTGACTGAAATGAATATTTGCAGCTCACCTTTCTGCCACCGGTGTGTTTTTCACCAAGTGCCGGGACATAATGCACCCTGAAGCTCTACATCTAAAAGATAGTAAAAGAAAGATGTTATTATTGATATTTGTTACTATCCTAATGTGGAGTACAATAACATCGCCCTTTCACACACCTTCCCTTCCGCACTTAAAAACAACTATTTGTACAGTTTATATTCCAGACGTTTGACAGATTATAAAAACGTTCGTGATATTGGAAAAAAAAAATATTGGAATAAGATTCGGAATATTGGACTGCGTT
The DNA here is from genome assembly GCF_964263255.1 of Lissotriton vulgaris. NCBI lineage: Eukaryota > Metazoa > Chordata > Amphibia > Caudata > Salamandridae > Lissotriton > Lissotriton vulgaris. The sequence goes on along the minus strand of NC_141696.1, from coordinate 1,032,613,790 downwards.
TGTCTATACCGTTGCGTCGTTTTTTTGTATCCAGTCTACTGCAGCCTATCGACTACCTCTGATGCGCACCCAGGCCTCACTGCTCACCTTTTCGTGGACAGGACACCTTCTATTTTTTTTTGTCAAATCTATTAATTGCCATTTTCAGTTTCATTTCCACAAACGGCACAATGCACATATACAAAATCATCCAACGCATTACTGCAGTTATATTTTGATTGTCCGATGCTTCAACACCTGAGGAGCTGCAGTTTGCTGTGTAAACATTCTCACAATTAGCAGGTGTGCCCGAGTGTGCCCAAATTCGAATAAAGTGAAGGGGGCCTATGTAACCCAGCTCCAGGTACAGAAATAAGTCATATTTCCAAACAATGAACTCTTAACTTTGTTAATGCAGCCAAGCACAGTGCGACATGGTCTTGAGGAGACAGTCAGTGTTGTCCCCCCCTTGCCTCCGGTACCTAACCCGGTCTCACCCCTCCACCCTCCGCCCACTCAACTGTCCTTCCCCCATCTCCACATGTCTTCAGTTCCCGTCGCTCCTCCGCCCTCAGTGCCACGCAATGCACCCTGTAAGTGTCCGCGTGTGGTGTCTGCAGCGCGCATCCCCTGGTAGGCAGCAGTCCCGTCTTGCCCTCCACCGTTCCTTCAGCAGCAGCTACCCCACCCGGCCGCAGATTGCGTAACATGCACTCCCAAGTCTCTGTCATAGGCTCTCTGCGGAGTCCCACTATTTCTTCCCGCTGTATGGCGGTCCATTCCGCCCTGGCCCACGCCTGAAGGGACAGGGTCCAAGCCTGTGCGCTGGGTGGATCCCGCGCCTTCCACCTCGTGGTGAGGAGACGCACCGCCACCACCAAACCCAGGTCCAGGAACTGGGACGATGCTTTATCTTTCCGGGGCCTCTTAAATAGATGTAGAATAATTCAGGCCAGTTGCATGGCACGTTGCGCCCGGTACATCGCGCAAGAAGTCTACCGATGTCCTCCAAGTAAGTGCCCAGCCCTGTACATCCCGACAGAATGTGTAGTATGTCCGCGTCCACAGCCTCGCATCTGGGGCAGGCTACGTCCGCCCTATGGAAATACCTATTGATTAACGCTGGAGTTAAGTAGGCCCTATGTATGATGTAGATTTGAATTTGGCGAAATCGCATGTTCCGGGGATCCTCACTGGGCTCTTGAGGACCCTCTCCCATTCCTTATCGTCAAGGTCCCGCCCCAGATCTTGCTCCCATTTACCCCGTAGGGCATCCAGGCTTATTGCTGTGTGTACTCTCAGTGACGCAGCAAACTTAATCAAGTGCCTCCCACTTCCCATGACGTGCTAATATTGTATGGTAAGATGCTGTTCGGGTTCCGTTGCAACATCCCCCATCCCCTTGCCATGCGTGCAAGAAGGGAGCGATGCAGCAGGAACCCCCCCTGGTGGGAGCCCCTCATCGGCGACCAGCGTCTCATAAGGTATCAGCGCCCGTCCCTGTATAGATCGCCTAGCATTTGTATGCCTGCATCATGCCACCTCTCCTGCGCAGGACGCGTAAGAACCCCTTCTCCTCACGGTGAGCCCTCCAAGGGCACCACCGTCGTGTATGGGAGGATTGCTCGTGTGAGTCTCAGCATCCTGCGGAAGCACTGATATGCCACCTTCAGCAGTAGTGGAGTAGGGTGCCCCAGGATGGTCAGTGGGTGAAACAGTGCTTGTATTCTCTCCAGTGTGTATGGAGGATCCCTGGAGGCCGTGTCCTCCCTACCTCTGTCCGCCAACCATCGAGCAACCCACTGAAGTTGTGCAGCGAGGTAGTAGTGCTCAAAGCAGGGGGCAGCGAATCCGCCCTCATTGGTGGGGAGGAACAGCTTCAGCGTCCTCAGCACGGTCTTCTAGCGCCTGGACCCTCTCCACCAGATCTTGTAGCGCCGCAGCATGACTGCTCCCCATGGGCTGCATTTCTTGGACCGACTGTCGCTGGCCGACTACCTCCTCGGACAGTTTACGATGATCAGCGTGCAGCAGCGTGAAGTCTATCCGCGCTTCCAGGGACGTCTTGGTTTGCGCCAGGGTGGTTCCAATAAGTTCCACCGCCGCCAGCACCGTGTCCATCTTACCGGCCAGTGTCATCGTGAGTTCTGAGTCCTCTCTGCCCCTGTCTTGTGCCGGGCCCGCGTCTCCCGGTGCCTGTTGTTGCTGCTTTAGTTTGTCCCTCAGCCTCCCCGTTGCCAGTTGCTGTGCCGTGGGAATTAATGTGCCTGTTCAATATGACAGTTTGCGAGGAGGGGGGGGCTTCCGATCTGACCTGGCTCCACTGTCTCAACCGCCTGAAGGAAAGCTCTCAGGGCTAGTCGCCACTGCCAACTAGGCAGTACCAGATGTCCGCTGCGGGTACTTCCGTTCCTGTAGGCACAGTCGCTAATATCAGGCGCTCCCCCCTGTTGCTCCGCATCACATGTAACCACTCTTTCACCTGGGGCTCGCGTTCGCCCTCAGGTCTGCGGCTGATGTTGTGGCAGGAGCCCCCCTGGTTGTCAGCGTAGCCCTGGGGCTCTGGGATCATGTGTGGCGCAGGGCAGTGTTATCTAGAGCCGTTCATGCTTCGTTGAGCAATGGGAGTCCAGTGAAGGTGTATCGCCTCCGCACCTTCTGCGCCCTTTTCCCCCTCTGGCTTATCCATCACCTAGTTGGCCCTGGTGTGGTGCAGGGGAGTGCACTGGCCACTTCCCCCAGCCTCCCGTGAGGGCGCATATCAAGATTCACAATGGCTCCTCAGCCAGCCGCACCTCTGCACCACCGTCCGTTCGTGCTGTCCCGCCTGAGGTCTCGGGCCACCTTTCTCACCTCCTTGCCACCGGATCGCCAGGTCCCCGGAGCTGCCTCAGCTGGCCGCCAGTTTGCAGCAGATGTCCTGGTCTCCCTCCTTTTCCAGCGCCATCCCGCGCTCAGCTTCAGTGCGCTGGGGGGGTCTCCTCTCCTCTGAGACAGTCGGGTGGCAGGTCTGTGAAGGGTGTATGCCGCCCAGAAGTCCTCCACCAGCTCCTGGTGTCCCCCCGCAGGCAGCGCGCTATCCGTTGTCAGCCTCAAAGAAGAGTGGGCTGCGTGGGCCAGTGTTTCCCACCGGCTGCCTTTTTAGGGTCAGGCAGGAGGGGATCGCTTGGGATCCGCAGCTCTTCACAATTGGGCAGCCCCTCTTCCGCACACCATCCAGGGCCCCGACCGGTATTCCGCCGGGCGCCCAGCGCCGCACCCCACCATCGTGTGTTGCTCCTCTCCAGCCTCAGGTGGGTCAGTGATGTGGCGCTGTGGCCTTGAGGGCCGCCCCACTCAAAATGGCTATCGCGGGCGATCGGCGCCTGTCGTGGGTCTTAGCTGGGGGGTTTCCCTTGCGCTCAGGGAAGGCGTGCCCGCACGGCGGGTCTCCGCGAGGCTCACCCCGTCTGTCAGTCTCCTTGGGTGCCCTCAGCCCGCCTCTCGGCTCTGCCTCAGCTCCTTCCGTAATGCCGCTGGCCTGTTCCTCGCGGCGTCTAGTCCGGTGCCTTTTGCCCCCACAGTCTAGCCGTGCTGTCTCGGCACCTGCTGGGTTGCGTCAAGAGCTTTTGCATCCCTCTCGCATCGGTAATTGTCTCACCACTGAGACCTCTCAAGTGGCCAGGCCTCGGTTGGGCCGCGGTGTTCCCGCGTCTCCGGGAGTACCGCTGCTGCGTCACCTCTCAGCCGCAGCCTCTGGTGTCGTCGCTCCCGGGCTCCGCCGTCTCCCTTGGCTTCAGCGCGTCGTCCCCGCACCGACCCAGCTGCACAGGAGCACTTTTAAGCTTGTTGTCAGGATAATTAGGCCCCTGTGATCGGAGCCTCACTGAGACACGTCTGCCATGTTAGGCTGCTAGCTACGCCCCCGGACAGGACACCTTCTACATCATGCAGCCCTGCAGTGCCACCAAGAAGTCTCCCATATGGTGCTGAATCTTGATATCGCTACGGCTAACGACATACTCGTGCTCCCATCATCATCGCAGGTTCTTCACCTGCTCAGTCCTTCAAGTACCACTAACTCGATGACCAAAGAGGCCACACACGTAGTGGTGGGCCCTTGTACTAGGTGGTTCAGGCCTACATGAGGCATCCGAACCACTAGGACGGGCCATCACAGTGCTTGTGATGGGAGCAACTCTAAAATAGCGTACAGCACGTGCGCCCGTCTTTTTTTTATTGGTAGGGTCACGTGTGTAGTGACGCATACGCTGGATGGGTATGGTGTGGGTGTATACCAGCCATGACGGAGTGTGTGTGCACCGTTCTGACAACTAGACCTGGAACTAAGAAATCTGTACATTGGAAATCTAGGCAATGTTTTGTTTTTGTTTTTTCCTGGTAGCGTAAGTGGAGTGGGCTGGCCCGATATATGCCAGTGCTGCGCGAGGCTCTAAACCATGATTCCGGAGCTATGGGCGTGGTCCCCTCGTTAGCTATATGAGCAATCAAGTGATTCGGGTGTCTGTTTTGTAGTGTTGACGTCACCCGGGTCTTAAACACAAATGTGTTATTATATCTGTAAGGTTCCACAACTTGGCCAATGTGGAAACTACGGGGTATCACTGAATTTATATTCAATCATAGTTGCACACATAAAAGATGGTGGACATGACGCATTTCTACGATTATGAATGTTTGTTGTACATTCAGTGAAGTGTTGTAGCTGTTGTAATACAGGGCTTTGATAGGTTTAAGTTGCACTTTTTGGTACATGAAGGGCAGCTGATATATATACGTATGTGGTTATTCAGGTACACTGTAGACCTTGTGCTGGAAATCAGCGTTTGAGGCTCTGAGTTGCGTCCATATCCTGTTATTGTAGAGTAATGACGTAATGTACGAGTGCCTGAAAATGTATTAGTTTTGGGTTGATTTTGCGCTATATAAATATGCAAAAAAAATATATTTTTTTTAAATTAGGAATAGCCTACACTGGCTGAATACGCTATTTATAGCACAATATAATGTGCTAGGGCGGAGGAGCAGCATTTTACAAACACAATAAATACACAGACACAGATAGATATTTAAAGTGGGTACGGGCACGAGTGCTCGACTCCATCCTATTACGTTGTTGTTGGTAAAAAGTAGAATAGTAATTATGATATCATACACAGATATTTATTCATAAACGGTTTATGACTTCTGCTGTACAAAGGTAGGAACATTGTATATGACATAATACACAGAAGATTCTATCGTAAAGAGTTCATGAGTTGTGGTGCACTGAGGTAGGGGCGGTTTGTGTGGAGCCTGCGATGATGTGTGGTCAAGGCAGACCGCACTGGTAAAAATGTGTTTTGACGGTTGAATTTTGCCTTAACAAGGGCATGTGGCAAGTAGTTACGGTGTACTGAGTTAATGGTACATCTGGTGTTTATTGTATGCTCACCCTGCGATCATGCATGGTCTGAAAGGGCTGCACTGAAATCATTCACTGTTGCATACTGGACTATATGAACTTTGAGGGGGGAAAAAACCTAGCATCGATGGTTATCAATTGCTGTGCAAACTAAGTGTACTCATTGCTCCTCTTAACAAATTAAACAATTCCCCTTCAGGCAGTGTATTATAACTTTCACAAATTAGGGACTTATGTCTGGTGGCGATGTTGAAGGTGATACCCCAGAGGTACTGGGTATTGCTGGTGGTGGAGGTACATTTTGGCACAATCTTCTACATTCTCTGTTATCATAGTTCACACGATGCGGCTATTGAAGGTGCTTGCACATACTAGCAGTAAAACAGCACAATTTCTTTCTCTGCTTTAAATAAATCAAGGCTGAATTTAATGCTGTCTGTAGTTAAGATGAAAAAGTAAATTCAAGTTGTGAGCCCAAAATCTGAATACATACAGTATAATTGTCTCTGCATTAAATAAATCAAGGTTGAATTTCCTACTGTCTGTAGTGTAGATGCAAAGGTGAATTCAAGTTGTAAACCCTGCTGTCCGCAGTGTAGATCTTAGGGTAGAGTGCATCATCTGCAATTATGATTGAATTGGAAGATAGAACATGTATGCAGCTTGCATTTTATCATTCAGTGATGTCACTGACCATGTCATGAATGATGTAATATGTGACATCATCACCAGAGGATTGCGGGTGCGAGAGTTACAGTTAGTACAACTAACTATAACAGGGGAATTTCAATGGTTTTGTACAAGTAAAATGTCCAACTAACTATAACACCCCTGAAACTTGTGGTTTTTTCAGAGAATTTCTGAGGTATTTTAAATGCTAATTTCTAACTATAACATGTCTGAAACCTATGGTTTTTTCAGTGAATTTCAAAGGTTTTTCAGTGCTAATTCCTAACTATAACATGTCTGAAACCTATCGTTTTTTCAATGAATTTTAAAGGTTTTGAAAATGACAATTTTTAAAAATATTTATTCTTATATTTATTTTTTTGATACTGATTTACAAATTTATTTTTAAACCATTTATTTTTAGATATTTCATTTTTTAAATTACATTACATTGTGTGGCCCCCCTTCCTTTTACTTTTTTTGGGCCCCGGGGACCCCATTCCCCAGAGCCTGACCCGCAAATCTAACTTTATTCATTTTTTTTTTATAGGAAGGGGATTCCTATAGAAGGAAATACAAGTTACTTGTAAGTATGCTTAAAACTACTTTTTAGGGTCAGTGTTGGGCTAAAAGATGCAGCACTGGGTTCTCTCCTGATAACAGGTGAGTAAATTGGAATTGGTCGTTCAGATGATTTTAGGTGAATATTTTAAAGTTCCAAAACTCCACACTAAGAAGAATTTGCAAGTGAAATCACTCAATGTTAGTCTATGAAAGAAAATTCAATTTGCAGGTAAATAGTGTTATCGTTACCTTTTCTTACTCTGGGTGTATCCTGGATCAAGCACTTGTGCATCTCCTCTAAATAGTTCAAAGAATGCAAATTACCAAAGACTTGCGGAAGCCCACGTTTCTTTTTCTTTTTAATATCACTAGAATGCGCGGATCATACGCGCACCCCGTGATTTTACCCAAAAAAAAAAAAATTGGGGCTCCTGTGGGACCCCCTGATCAGACCTAGAGGATCAGGGTGTGTTTACCCTCCCCGTTTTCACGTTTTAAACACATATTTCACATGCTTCCTCAGCCTCCCTTCTACCGAGGCATAAAATGGCTGACAACAGTTTCTAGTTTCGAATGTTGACAACCAATTGTCAGCCAATCAGCATTCAGCGTGTGATTGAAAGGGTACCCTTAGTGTACGATGACAATAAGCGGAGTATTGGGGGCGACCTTTGACCCTGCTTGAGGCAGGTCGCCCTCAAGCCGCTGCTCATCACCTGCTTGCTGGCTCCGTGTTCCTGAGCTTGTTTTCTCACCTCCCCCTGCCCGTGCACTAGTTTCCCTCCGCCCCCCACTGCTCCCATGCAGGCCCTTCCCGCCGCTGCTTCCCTGCGGGCCGCCCCCTACACACCCATTGGCCTCCCCGCTCCTGCCACCCAGCTGCTCCTCCCTCCCAAGCCACCTCATATGCAGGCCAACCAGTAGTAGCAGGTGCGACCTTTGCCCCTGCTTGCAGGCAGGTCGCCCCCACGCCAGTGCTCTGCACCTTCTTGCTGCCTCTGTGTTCCTGAGCTTGTTTTCTCATCTCCCCCTGCCTGTGAGCCAGTTTCCCCCACCCTCCACCACTCCCGTTCAGGCCCTTCCCGCCGCTGCTTCTGTGCGGCCCGCCCCCCTACACACCCATCGGCCCCCCGCTCCCGCCTCCCAGCTGCTCCTTCCTCCCAAGCCACCTCATATGCAGTCCGAGAAGCGGACGCGCGCAGCGGGCACGCCTAAGGCAAGCCCGTGTGTGCCCATCCGTGGCTGGACCGCACCCAGCGCCAGAACCCCAGGACCCTGCAAACACCACGACTCCAGAATCCACTACGATACCAGCACCTTCCGCGCACTCAACACCGGCCGAAACCACACCTGCTTCCAAGCCGCCCCGAAACTGACCCACGGACCCTTCTCCTGCCACACCTGCAGCTTCACCTGCGACAGAACCACCAAACCTCCAAAGACTGGACCCAACCACCTCCGCTGCATACTCCTCAACACCCGCTCCGCTCACAAACATGTCATTGAGCTCTGCGATCTGCTCGACACCTTTGCCCCAGACGTGGCCTTCCTGACTGAGACCTGGTGGAACATCTCCTCGGCGCCCGGCATCGCCATAGCCATCCCAGACGGCTACAAGATCACCCACAGGGACTGCGCCAACGGAATCGGAGGAGGAATAGCCATCGTACACAAGTCCACCCTCAAGATTACCACCCACGCAGACGATACCCTGAAAACCGCCATACACCTACACTTCCGGATCCACACCGACCCCAACACCACCCTCAGAGGAACACTCAGCCAAAGACCCCCCGGATCCCGAGCTCAGTTCAGCGACTCCTTCACTGACCTCGCAGGCACCCACGTACTCGCTTCCACGTACTTGCTCCCACGGACTACACCCTCCTCGGGTACCTGACTTTCACCTCCAGAACAACAACAATTCCAACTCCGCCACCCTGATCGACAACCTAGCCAACTTTGACCTCAGACAGCTTGTCACAACACCTACACACGCCTCCGGCCCCACACTTGACCCCATTTTCTCCACATCCTCCCATGTCGCCTTCGACCACACCACCGAACTCTACTGGACCGGCCACTGCTGCATCCATTTCACCTTCAAGAAACCAACCATGCACCACCGCACTCAACAGCTGCCTCGCAGCTGCTGGAACAAAGTCACCGAAGACCAGCTGACCACCTCCCTCGCCAAGAACCCACCCACCGACCCCACAACCCAGACACCGCAGCCCGCAACCTCAGACAGTGGATCGACGACTGCGCCAACACCCTCCCCCCACTCAAGAAACCCTCCAACAGCCATGCCAACAAAAGAGCCACCTGGTTCACCAACGAGCTCCAGGCCTCCAAACGAGCATGCCCGAAACTGGAGAAGACATGGCTCCATGAACTCACAACGGACACCCAGGCAGCCCACAAGGACGCCACCCGCAGACACCACCACCTCATCAGATTAGCCAAAAGATCCTCCTTCAGAGACCGCCTGGATAACAACGCACACGGCAGCAAAGAGCTCTTCAGCATCGTAAAGGAACTCTCCAACCCCAGCCCAACACCAATGACATCCCGCCCTCGCAAAAACTGTGGGACTCACTAGCCATCTTCTTCCACCGCAAGATCGCTGACATTCATGACAGCTTCAACACCACGACTGCCCCGACTGTGCCAAACACCATCCCCCCTGTGAACACCACCAGCGCCAACCACCTGACCTTCTCGTCCAACGTCAACGACAACAGACATGCAAGTTCATGAACTCCATTCACTCAGGATCTCGGTCTGACCCATGCCCACACCACATATTCAACAAAGCAGACGCTGCCATCGCACCCCAACTATGGAAGGTCATCAACATCTCCTTCAAAACAGCGACATTCCCGGAAAGCTGGAAGCATGCCGAAATCAATGCCCTCCTCAAGAAGCCCAAAGTGGACCCCAAGGACCTCAAGAACTTCCGGCCCATCTCCCTGCTCCCGTTCCCGGCAAAGGTCATCAAAAGAATCATCAGCATGCAACTGGCCTGCCACCTGGAAGACAACAACATCTTGGACCCGTGCCAGTCCAGATTCAGACGAAACCACAGCACTGAGACTGCCCTCATCTCCGCCACAGACGACATCAGGCGCCAACTAGACAACGGCGAAACATCAGCCCTCATCCTCCTGGACCTGTCAGCCGCCTTCGACACGGTCTGCCATCGCACTCTAAAGACACGCCTCTAAGAAGCCGGAATCCAAGAGAAGGCTCTTGACTGGGCCACGTCCTTCCTCTCCGAAGAACCCAGAGCGCCCGCCTCCCACCCTTCCGATCGGAAGCCACTTACATCATCTGCGGCGTCCCCCAGGGCTCATTCTTCAGCCCAACGCTATTCAACGTCTATATGGCCCCCCTCGCACAAGTGGCCCACCATCATGACCTCAACATCATCTACTACGCAAAGACACCCAGCTCATCCTATCCCTCACCAAGGAACCACACACCGCCAAAACCATCCTCCATGAGGGAATGAAGGCCGTCGCTGACTGGATAAGTAGCAGCCGTCTGAAGCTGAACTCGGACACTACGAGGGCCTCATTCTCAGACCCACCCCCTCAGCCTGGCACAATTCCTGGTAGCCGACCACACTAGGAACAGCACCAACACCCACCGACCATGCACACAACCTAGGATTCATCCTCGACTCCTCCCTCTCCATGTCGAAGCAAGTCAATGCTGTCTCCTCCTTCTGCTACAACACCCTCCACATGCTCCACAGGATCTACAAGTGGATCCCCACCGAAACAAAAAGAACGGTGACGCAGGCCCTCATCAGCAGCAGGCTGGACTACGGCAACACACTCTATGCAGGAATCCCAGCCAAAAACCTATGATGACTACAATGCTTCCAAAACGCCTCCGCACAACTGATCGTCAATGTTCCCCACCGCAGGCACATCACCCCCACCTGAGAGACCTACACTGGCTCCCAGTCGACAAGAGGATCACCTTCAAGCTCCTCACCCACGCACACAAAGCACTCCACAATGCCGGACAAGCCTACCTGAACAGCAGACTCAGCTTCCATACCCCCACACACAGCTCCGCTCTGCCAGCCTATGCCCTCACAGCTGTCCACCGTATCCAACGAATGACCTCCGGTGGCAGATCCTTCTCCTACCTCACCGCCAAGACCTGGAACACCCTCCCTACCCACATACAGCAGACCCAAGACCATCTCGCCTTCAGAAGGCTCCTCAAGACCTGGCTCTTCGAGCAGAAGCAGCATCCCCTGCCCCTCCCCTCAGCGCCTTTGGACCCTTACAGGTAAGTAGCGCGATTTACAAGTATGCTGATTGATTGATTGAGTATCCCTATTCAATTTTTTTATGGGAAGGGGCCCGCATGGCCCCCCCTCATGTGGTCGATTCCAGGCACCATGGTCCCCATCCACGGGGCATGGCCAATTATATATTTTTATTTTATGGAGGAGGGCTGACTTTTTTTCAAATTTATTTTGGCCGTCACCTTTGAGGACCGTGGTAGGGTCTCCAATTCACCCACTGTCCTGCCGGCTCCCCGTCTCCTGCAGGAGCCGGTGTTCAAACGACAACTTAACTCTATATGTGTATTTACCCCTTAGGAGTTGCCTTCACTTTGCGCATGCATGTTTGTTGCAGCGTATGCGTGTTAATGTTACGCATGCGCATAACACATCCCACCGTCTGGCTAAGTACCCCTAACGTATTTCAATTACAACATGCCCAATCACAGCTCTCACACCCAGTGACATCATGCTCAACCAATCATCGTTCTGCAAAGCTTTTATAACCTGCCAACCATCTCTAACTTTTACTATTCCGCAGTTACAGCCAATGATACTGTTCGTATCCACTTTTTCAAAGGTCAGCACTTTTTTTAAGAGTAATTAAATTAGTTAATCAGAACGATCTTTTAAATACCACATAAATGCAATTTTTGTTTGATTTGACAATGTTGTTTTTAAGCACTCTTTCCTGCTTTTTTATATCGCTAAAGTTGACTTTGTAACGTTTCTGTGAAAATCACTTAATCCTGCTGCGTTTCTTTAATTTGCCAAGCGCCATGTGACCGTTCCCGCACCAGTGTGCTACGTGCTGTGTAACTTAATGCGATGTAGTTTTCTCATGTAAGTAGGGAGTCACATGCCCCATGCATTGCAAAAGTAATGTTTTCGGCAACAGTAATGTTTTCGGCAATAGCGTATTTTAGTACGGTTTTCAGCTCTTGTATATCGAATAAGTTACCTTGGTAGCCGCTGTTTCTGGGCAAATCACTTAATCCTGCCGCCTTTATTTATTTAAGTAGTGCGCCACATGCTGATTCTTCCCCATGTACTGCACATGTAATCGATTGACCAATATTGTATTTTAGCATGCTCTCCATGTTTTTTAATAACTTTAAACTTGATTTCCTATTGTTTGTTCTATGCAAATCACTTGTATCAAGCAAATTCGCATTCGCAAACACCAAAATTCACAGAATTTCGGCGATTGCGAATGGGAATTTGCTAAATGGAATGTATCAAAGAAATTTGCGATTCTTATTTTACAATTGCATTTAAGAAATTGCAAATTTTGTGATTCCTTAAATGCAATGTATGAAGCCAACAAAAAATGCAAATTGTCCTTAAGGAATCGCAAACATGTCCAGCGTTTTCAGCTAGCTGAATTGATGTACAATCATGGGGTCCCCATATACCTGCACCAAAGATAGCTATACTCACGCATTTGGCATTATAAATCTTCAAGAGCATTTCTGGCGGCCTTTTTCCCAATTTTTTAGAAAACTTTATCAATGCCTCTATAGACTTCATGAACAGGAGACTCCTGGTTTTAATTGCTTGTGTCCAGGTCCCAGTATGATTAAATAAAACATCCAGGGATGTAAATGATTTTATAGATGCTACCATACTGCCCTCAGATTGAAACATTCAGCCTCTCCCACAGGTCATAATAAAAGTTTTCTTTGTATTCATTTTTGGACCCAGTGAGTCCATAAAATTTGGATGAAAAGTAAGAGCCCGCTGTAGACCAATCTGAGCATGTGCCATAAGCACAGCATCATCAGCATAGAGAAGGGAGACTATCGGGCGCTGATGTACGTATGGCAGGTCCCTAGCATTAGACACCAACTCCTGCTCCAACGCATTAGTGTATAGAGTGAACAGGAATGGTGCCAAAATGCACCCTTGCCTCACTCCCCTTTCCACATTGAATGATGCTGTGCATTCTCCGTTTGACCTATATCGGACTTTGGCTGTAGCCCCAGAATATAATTGTCTCGGAAACTGGATTATAATATGGTCAACATTAAGGTCACATAAAATGTCCCACACTTTGCTATGCATGACAAAGTCGAAAAAATGGCTATTAAATCAACCAATGCCAAATAAAGTTTCTCTGTTTTGGCCAGCGTGTACTTTCCAATTAAAATACTAAGATTAAAAGCCTTGTCATTGACACCTAACCCAGATCTAAAATCGTACTGTACATCACTTAAAATTTTGTTATCCTCTGCCCATGTTTGTAAACTGTCTAAAACAATCCTTCCCGCTACCTTCATGAGAGAGTCTGATAAAGATATTGGGCGATAACATGACGGATATTCCCGATCTCCCTTCTTGAAGATCGAAACAATTATGGATTCAGACAATGTAGCTATGAACCCTTTTGCACAGCATGCTTGTAGGACCTGCCCTAATAATGGGGACCATAACTCCAGGGAAGACTTAAAAAGGTCGATTGACACCCCATCAGGCCTAGAGCCTTACCACCCTTGCTGGCATTTACTGCCCTTGTTACCTCTTCAAGAGTGTATTAAAATTAATAGGCCAGCATTCTTGGAGGTCCTGGTGGTGCCTCTCAGGCTCTTTCCCCCAGTCTGGCTCCCTCTCTGCATTATTTTGTATTGAATAGACATTTGCAAAGAAGTCCACCCATGTTTTTTCTTTTATTGCAACTTCAATAGAAGGAGCATCTCAGTTGTTGATTGAAAAGAAGGGTGCATTCACTGCCTGCCCTAATAGGGAGCTATCTTTACTCCCGAGGCATTTTTAACCTTCTCCCAGGCCTTTTCTTTCAAATAGTTTTTCCTATATATGCTGGCTTTGTTATAAAGCTTCCTGCAACTCCTAATTTCCTCCTTGTCTCGTACTTGCCTGTGCAGGGCTTCTTTTAGCTTATTATATATTTTAGTGCAGTTTTTATCAAACCATCCCTTTCTGGCTACTCTGGTAACTTTATTCTCCACTGACAACAGATTTTTTACTGTAGTAAATTCCCTGGACTGGAAACAAGCGCTTTTGTCCGCCATAAGTGTGGCAGGGTATGCACAGACGTGAGTCCCTTGCTCACTTTGCCACTGGATACAAGCAAGCCGGGCTGAAAATGGCTGGAATGCCAGAAACCGGTCCTCAGAAGCTTGTTTCCGGTCCAGGGAAGACATGGCTTGGCAGTTCAGGCTGGACTGTTCCCATGAGGCACAGGGTCAGACTGATTTGCATATAGCCATGTCTGAACTGGGGTGGCAGAGTGGGCTAAAGAACGGTGATGGATTAAACCCAGAACTTTTGACTGGCTGTGAGTGTTTGATTGATTCAGATGCTCCGTCCATCACCACCCTCTTTTGTACCGCTTTTGGCCGCCATAAGTGTGGCAGGGTATGCTCAGACGTGAGTCCCTTGCTCACTTTGCCACTGGATTCAAGCAAGCCAGGCAGAAGACGGCAGGAATGCCAGAAACAGGTCCTCGGAAGCTTGTTTCCGGTCCACGGAAGACATGGCTTGGCAGTTTGGACTGGACTGTTCCCATGAGGCACAGGGTCAGACTGATTTGCATATAGCCATGTCTGAACTGGGGTGGCAGAGTGGGCTAAAGAACGATGATGGATTAAACCCAGATCTTTTGACTGGGTGTGAGTGATTGATTGATTCAGATGCTCCGTCCATCACCACCCTCTTTAGTACCGCTTTTGGTCGCCATAAGTGTGGCAGGGTATGCTCAGACGTGAGTCCCTTGCTCACTTTGCCACTGGATTCAAGCAAGCCGGGCTGAAGACGGCTGGAATGCCAGAAACCGGTCCTCAGAAGCTTGTTTCCGGTCCAGGGAAGACATGGCTTGGCAGTTCGGGCTGGACTGTTCCCATGAGGCACAGGGTCAGACTAATTTGCATATAGCCATGTCTGAACTGGGGTGGCAGAGTGGGCTAAAGAACGGTGATGGATTAAACCCAGATCTTTTGACTGGGTGTGAGTGATTGATTGATTCAGATGCTCCGTCCATCACCACCCTCTTTTGTACCGCTTTTGGCCGCCATAAGTGTGGCAGGGTATGCTCAGACGTGAGTCCCTTGCTCACTTTGCCACTGGACTCAAGCAAGCCGGGCTGAAGACGGCTGGAATGCCAGAAACCGGTCCTCGGAAGCTTGTTTCCGGTCCAGGGAAGACATGGCTTGGCAGTTCGGGCTGGACTGTTCCCATGAGGCACAGGGGCAGACTAATTTGCATATAGCCATGTCTGAACTGGGGTGGCAGAGTGGGCTAAAGAACGGTGATGGATTAAACCCAGATCTTTTGACTGGGTGTGAGTGATTGATTGATTCAGATGCTCCGTCCATCACCACCCTCTTTTGTACCGCTTTTGGCCGCCATAAGTGTGGCAGGGTATGCTCAGACGTGAGTCCCTTGCTCACTTTGCCACTGGATTCAAGCAAGCCGGGCTGAAGACGGCTGGAATGCCAGAAACCGTTCCTCAGAAGCTTGTTTCCGGTCCAGGGAAGACATGGCTTGGCAGTTCGGGCTGGACTGTTCCCATGAGGCACAGGGTCAGACTGATTTGCATATAGCCATGACTGAACTGGGGTGGCAGAGTGGGCTAAAGAACTGTGATGGATTAAACCCAGATCTTTTGACTGGGTGTGAGTGTTTGATTGATTCAGATGCTCCGTCCATCACCACCCTCTTTTGTACCGCTTTTGGCCACCATAAGTGTGGCAGGGTATGCTCAGACGTGAGTCCCTTGCTCACTTTGCCACTGGATTCAAGCAAGCCGGGCTGAAGATGGCTGGAATGCCAGAAACCGGTCCTCGGAAGCTTGTTTCCGGTCCAGGGAAGACATGGCTTGGGAGTCCGGGCTGGACTGTTCCCATGAGGCACAGGGTCAGACTGATTTGCATATAGCCATGTCTGAACTGGGGTGGCAGAGTGGGCTAAAGAACGGTGATGGATTAAACCCAGATCTTTTGACTGGGTATGAGTGTTTGATTGATTCAGATGCTCCGTCCATCACTACCCTCTTTTGTACCGCTTTTGGCCGCCATAAGTGTGGCAGGGTATGCTCAGACGTAAGTCCCTTGCTCACTTTGCCACTGGATTCAAGCAAGCCGGGCTGAAGACGGCTGGAATGCCAGAAACTGGTCCACTGAAGCTTGTTTCCGCTCCAGGGAAGACATGGCTTGGCAGTTCGGGCTGGACTGTTCCCATGAGGCACAGGATCAGACTGATTTGCATATAGCCATGTCTGAACTGGGGTGGCAGAGTGGGCTAAAGAACGGTGATGGATTAAACCCTGATCTTTTGACTCGGTGTGAGTGTTTGATTGATTCAGATGCTCGGTCCATCACCACCCTCTTTTGTACTGCTTTTGTCCGCCATAAGTGTAGCAGGGTATGCTCAGACGTGAGTCCCTTGCTCACTTTTCCGCTGGATTCAAGCAAGCCGGGCTGAAGACAGCTGGAATGCCAGAAACCGGTCCTCGGAAGCTTGTTTCCGGTCCAGGAAAGACATGGCTCGGCAGTTCGGGATGGACTGTTCCCATGAGGCACAGGGTCAGACTGATTTGCATATAGCCATGTCTGAACTGGGGTGGCAGAGTGGGCTAAAGAACGGTGATGGATTAAACCCAGATCTTTTGACTGGGTGTGAGTGTTTGATTGATTCAGATGCTCCGTCCATCACCACCCTCTTTTGTACCGCTTTTGGCCGCCATAAGTGAGGCAGGGTATGCTCAGACGTGAGTCCCTTGCTCACTTTGCCACTGGATTCAAGCAAGCCGGGCTGAAGACGGCTGGAATGCCAGAAACCGGTCCATGGAAGCTTGTTTTCCGGTCCAGGGAAGACATGGCTTGGCAGTTCGGGCTGGACTGTTCCCATGAGGCACAGGGTCAGAATGATTTGCATATAGCCATGTCTGAACTGGGGTGGCAGAGTGGGCTAAAGAACGGTGATGGATTAAACCCAGATCTTTTGACTGGGTGTGAGTGTTTGATTGATTCAGATGCTCCATCCATCACCACCCTCTTTTGTACCGCAATAGGCCGCCATAAGTGTGGCAGGGTATGCTCAGACGTGAGTCCCTTGCTCACTTTGCCACTGGATTCAAGCAAGCCGGGCTGAAGATGGCTGGAATGCCAGAAACCGGTCCTCGGAAGCTTGTTTCCGGTCCAGGGAAGACATGGCTTGGCAGGTCGTGCTGGACTGTTCCCATGAGGCACAGGGTCAGACTGATTTGCATATAGCCATGTCTGAACTGGGGTGGCAGAGTGGGCTAAAGAACGGTGATGGATTAAACCCAGATCTTTTGACTGGGTGTGAGTGTTTGATTGATTCAGATGCTCCGTCCATCACCACCCTCTTTTGTACCACTTTTGGACGCCATAAGTGTGGCAGGGTATGCTCAGACGTGAGTCCCTTGCTCACTTTGCCACTGGATTAAAGCAAGCCGGGCTGAAGACGGCTGGAATGCCAGAAACCGGTCCTCGGAAGCTTGTTTCGGTCCAGGGAAGACATGGCTTGGCAGTTCGGGCTGGACTGTTCCCATGAGGCACAGGGTCAGACTGATTTGCATATAGCCATGTCTGAACTGGGGTGGCAGAGTGGGCTAAAGAACGGTGATGGATTAAATCCAGATCTTTTGACTGGGTGTGAGTGTTTGATTGATTCAGATGCTCCGTCCATCACCACCCTCTTTTGTACCGCTTTTGGCCGCCATAAGTGTGGCAGGGTATGCTCAGACGTAAGTCCCTTGCTCACTTTGCCACTGGATTCAAGCAAGCCGGGCTGAAGACGGCTGGAATGCCAGAAACTGGTCCACGGAAGCTTGTTTCCGCTCCAGGGAAGACATGGCTTGGCAGTTCGGGCTGGACTGTTCCCATGAGGCACAGGATCAGACTGATTTGCATATAGCCATGTCTGAACTGGGGTGGCAGAGTGGGCTAAAGAACGGTGATGGATTAAACCCTGATCTTTTGACTCGGTGTGAGTGTTTGATTGATTCAGATGCTCGGTCCATCACCACCCTCTTTTGTACTGCTTTTGGCCGCCATAAGTGTAGCAGGGTATGCTCAGACGTGAGTCCCTTGCTCACTTTGCCGCTGGATTCAAGCAAGCCGGGCTGAAGACAGCTGGAATGCCAGAAACCGGTCCTCGGAAGCTTGTTTCCGGTCCAGGGAAGACATGGCTCGGCAGTTCGGGATGGACTGTTCCCATGAGGCACAGGGTCAGACTGATTTGCATATTGCCATGTCTGAACTGGGGTGGCAGAGTGGGCTAAAGAACGGTGATGGATTAAACCCAGATCTTTTGACTGGGTGTGAGTGTTTGATTGATTCAGATGCTCCGTCCATCACCACCCTCTTTTGTACCGCTTTTGGCCGCCATAAGTGAGGCAGGGTATGCTCAGACGTGAGTCCCTTGCTCACTTTGCCACTGGATTCAAGCAAGCCGGGCTGAAGACGGCTGGAATGCCAGAAACCGGTCCATGGAAGCTTGTTTTCCGTCCAGGGAAGACATGGCTTGGCAGTTCGGGCTGGACTGTTCCCATGAGGCACAGGGTCAGAATGATTTGCATATAGCCATGTCTGAACTGGGGTGGCAGAGTGGGCTAAAGAACGGTGATGGATTAAACCCAGATCTTTTGACTGGGTGTGAGTGTTTGATTGATTCAGATGCTCCATCCATCACCACCCTCTTTTGTACCGCAATAGGCCGCCATAAGTGTGGCAGGGTATGCTCAGACGTGAGTCCCTTGCTCACTTTGCCACTGGATTCAAGCAAGCCGGGCTGAAGATGGCTGGAATGCCAGAAACCGGTCCTCGGAAGCTTGTTTCCGGTCCAGGGAAGACATGGCTTGGCAGGTCGTGCTGGACTGTTCCCATGAGGCACAGGGTCAGACTGATTTGCATATAGCCATGTCTGAACTGGGGTGGCAGAGTGGGCTAAAGAACGGTGATGGATTAAACCCAGATCTTTTGACTGGGTGTGAGTGTTTGATTGATTCAGATGCTCCGTCCATCACCACCCTCTTTTGTACCACTTTTGGACGCCATAAGTGTGGCAGGGTATGCTCAGACGTGAGTCCCTTGCTCACTTTGCCACTGGATTAAAGCAAGCCGGGCTGAAGACGGCTGGAATGCCAGAAACCGGTCCTCGGAAGCTTATTTCCGGTCCAGGGAAGACATGGCTTGGCAGTTCGGGCTGGACTGTTCCCATGAGGCACAGGGTCAGACTGATTTGCATATAGCCATGTCTGAACTGGGGTGGCAGAGTGGGCTAAAGAACGGTGATGGATTAAATCCAGATCTTTTGACTGGGTGTGAGTGTTTGATTGATTCAGATGCTCCGTCCATCACCACCCTCTTTTGTACCGCTTTTGGCCGCCATAAGTGTGGCAGGGTATGCTCAGACGTGAGTCCCTTGCTCAGTTTGCCACTGGATTCAAGCAAGCCGGGCTGAAGGCAGCTGGAATGCCTGAAACCGGTCCACGGAAGCTTGTTTCCGGTCCAGGGAAGACATGGCTTGGCAGTTCGGGCTGGACTGTTCCCATGAGGCACAGGGCCAGACTGATTTGCATATAGCCATGTCTGAACTGTGGTGGCAGAGTGGGCTAAAGAACGGTGATGGATTAAACCCAGATCTTTTGACTGGGTGTGAGTGTTTGATTGATTCAGATGCTCCGTCCATCACCACCCTCTATTGTACCGCTTTTGGCCGCCATAGGTGTGGTAGGGTATGCTCGGACGTGAGTCCCTTGCTCACTTTGCCACTGGATTCAAGCAAGCCGGGTTGAAGACGGCTGGAATGCCAAAAACCGGTCCTCGGAAGCTTGTTTCCGGTCCAGGGAAAACATGGCTTGGCAGTTCGGACTGGACTGTTCCCATGAGGCACAGGGTCAGACTGATTTGCATATAGCCATGTCTGAACTGGGGTGGCAGAGTGGGCTAAAGAACGGTGATGGATTAAACCCAGATCTTTTGACTGGGTGTGAGTGTTTGAATGATTCAGATGCTCTGTCCATCACCACCCTCTTTTGTACCGCTTTTGGCCGCCATAAGTGTGGCAGGGTATGCTCAGACGTGAGTCCCTTGCTCACTTTGCCACTGGATTCAAGCAAGCCGGGCTGAAGATGGCTGGAATGCCAGAAACCGGTCCTCGGAAGCTTGTTTCCGGTCCAGGGAAGACATGGCTCGGCAGTTCGGGCTGGACTGTTCCCATGAGGCACAGGGTCAGACTGATTTGCATATAGCCATGTCTGAACTGGGGTGGCAGAGTGGGCTAAAGAACGGTGATGGATTAAACCCAGATCTTTTGACTGGGTGTGAGTGTTTGATTTGTTCAGATGCTCCGTCCATCACCACCCTCTTTTGTACCGCTTTTGGCCGCCATAAGTGTGGCAGGGTATCCTCAGACATGAGTCCCTTGCTCACTTTGCCACTGGATTCAAGCAAGCCAGGCTGAAGACGGCAGGAATGCCAGAAACCGGTCCTCAGAAGCTTGTTTCCGGTCCAGGGAAGACATGGCTTGGCAGTTCGGGCTGGACTGTTCCCATAAGGCACAGGGTCAGACTGATTTGCATATAGCCATGTCTGAACTGGGGTGGCAGAGTGGGCTAAAGACCGGTGATGGATTAAACCCAGATCTTTTGACTGGGTGTGAGTGTTTGATTGATTCAGATGCTCCGTCCATCACCACCCTCTTTTGTGCCGCTTTTGGCCGCCATAAGTGTGGCAGGGTATTCTCAGACGTGAGTCCCTTGCTCACTTTGCCACTGGATTCAAGCAAGCAGGGCTGAAGACGGCTGGAATGCCAGAAACCGGTCCTCGGAAGCTTGTTTCCGGTCCAGGGAAGACATGGCTTGGCAGTTCGGGCTGGACTGTTCCCATAAGGCACAGGGTCAGACTGATTTGCATATAGACATGTCTGTACTGGGGTGGCATAGTGGGCTAAAGAACGGTGATGGATTAAACCCAGATCTTTTGACTGGGTGTGAGTGTTTGATTGATTCAGATGCTCCGTCCATCACCACCCTCTTTTGTACCGCTTTTGGCCGCCATAAGTGTGGCAGGGTATGCTCAGACATGAGTCCCTTGCTCACTTTGCCACTGGATTCAAGCAAGCCGGGCTGAAGACGGCTGGAATGCCAGAAACCGGTCCTCGGAAGCTTGTTTCCGGTCCAGGGAAGACATGGCTTGGCAGTTCGGACTGGACTGTTCCCATGAGGCACAGGGTCAGACTGATTTGCATATAGCCATGTCTGAACTGGGGTGGCAGAGTGTGCTAAAGAACGGTGATGGACTAAACCCAGATCTTTTGACTGGGTGTGAGTGTTTGATTGATTCAGTTGCTCCGTCCATCACCACCCTCTTTTGAACCGCTTTTGGCCGCCATAAGTGTGGCAGGGTATGCTCAGACGTGAGTGTCTTGCTCACTTTGCCACTGGATTCAAGCAAGCCGGGCTGAAGACGGCTGGAATGCCAGAAACCGGTCCTCGGAAGCTTGTTTCCGGTCCAGGGAAGACATGGCTTGGCAGTTCGGGCTGGACTGTTCCCATGAGGCACAGGGTCAGACTGATTTGCATATAGCCATGTCTGAACTGGGGTGGCAGAGTGGGCTAAAGAACGGTGATGGATTAAACCCAGATCTTTTGACTGGGTGTGAGTGTTTGATTGATTCAGATGCTCCGTCCATCACCACCCTCTTTTGTACCTCATAGGAAAGACATGGCTTGGTAGTTCGGGCTGGACTGTTCCCATGAGTCACAGGGTCAAGGCTGATTTGCATATAGCCATTGTCTGACCTAGGGTGGTGTGGAGTGCAACAAAATGATGGATTTGGGCCCAGATCTTTGTACTGGAGTGAATGTAAGACATTGTTCTGCATTCTGTCCATCAACTGTGTTTTTTGCCATTTTCACCCCGAGTGGGCTAGGTATGCTCAGACGTGAGTCCCAGGCTTTTCACATCACTGGAGTCAAGCTATCCAGGCTGAAGAAGGCAGATAGCCAGAAACCGGTCCTTGGATGCTTGATTCCGGTCTAGGAAAGACATGGCTTGGTAGTTCGGGCTGGACTGTTCCCATGAGGCACAGGGTCAAGGCTGATTTGCATATAACCATTGTCTGACCTAGCGTGGTGTGGAGTGAGAAAAAACCATGGATTTAGGCCCAGATCTTTGTACTGGGGTGAATGTAAGACATTGTTCTGCATTCTGTCCATCAACTGTGTTTTTTGCAATGTTCACCCCGAGTGGGCTGGGTATGCTCAGACCTGAGTCCCAGGCTCTCCACATCACTGGAGTCAAGCTATCCAGGCTGAAGAAGGCTGATAGCCAGAAACCGGTCCTTGGATGCTTGATTCCGGTCTAGCGAAGACATAGCTTGGTAGTTCGGGCTGGACTGTTCCCATGAGGCACAGGGTCAAGGCTGATTTGCATATAGCCATTGTCTGACCTAGGGTGGTGTGGAGTGCAAAAAAACAATGGATTTAGGCCCAGATCTTTGTACTGGGGTGAATGTAAGACATTGTTCTGCATTCTGTCCATCAACTGTGTTTTTTGCAATTTTCACACCGAGTGGGCTGGGTATGCTCAGACGTGAGTCCCAGGCTCTCCACATCACTGGAGTCAAGCTATCCAGGCTGAAGAAGGCTGATAGCCAGAAACCGGTCCTTGGATGCTTGATTCCAGTCTAGGAAAGTCATGGCTTGGTAGTTCGGGCTGGACTGTTCCCGTGAGGCACAGGGTCAAGGCTGATTTGCATATATCCATTGTCTGACCTAGGGTGGTGTGGAGTGCAAAAGAACAATTGATTTAGGCCCAGATCTTTGTACTGGGGTGAATGTAAGACATTGTTCTGCATTCTGTCCATCAACTGTGTTTTTTATAGTTAGGAATTAGCATTTAAAAAACCTTTGAAATTCACTGACTCATACAAAACCATTGAAATTCCCACGTTATAGTTAGTTGGACTCACTATAAATCGTGCGCCCGCAATCCACTGCTGATGATGTCACATATTACATCATTCATGACATGGTCAGTGACATCACTGATGACATCACTGATGACATCTCAAATGACATCCCTGATGACATCTCAAATGACATCACTGATGACATCACTGATGACATCATTCATGTGATAATACGATGCACCTTCTCACACTCTAATCTAACTTTTGATATATCCAGTTTTAAATACATACTACCATTCTAGAAAACATTGACACACCAATACTAGTTACCACATATGCACTCACTGATTCCTAAGTCTACATAAACATCCACTCATTCACCCATACAATCACTCATACATACAGTCACTCATCAATTCAACACTATCATATGCTCTCATACACCTATAGAGATACTCACACACTGCCACTCATCCATGAAGTTACTCAGACAACTAGTCAGTCATGCAAAGAATCAATCACACTCCCATTTCCTCATCTATACAGGAATACACACACAACCTTACTTATTCAAACATATACTAACACATACTTACTCTCTTTTACAATCACTGATACAAGTACACATTGATCTATACACTCACGCAATCACAGGCTCTCATGTATAGTCATTAATATATGCCAACTCTCACATGCACTGTGTTTTACATTTGTAATTACTTGGACATGTAGCACTGAGATATCCATTCACTCACCAACACACCCATGCACACAGTCAACCGCCCATACAGCTGTTTCCACAGGCACTCTTGAACCCATACACCAAGTGAATCAACTGCTCAAACATCTATGCACAGAGTCACACACCTCCCAGCCACCCTCACACATACTCACCCTCATATAAAAATACTTGGGCAACCAATCAATAACCCATATAGCCACTCATATAGCTACTAATCAACACATGCAGCAGCTTACACAACAACAGACATAATGATGCACACATTCAGAAAGTTTAGTCACTAATCTATGAATTCATTAAGACACATTTAATCACTCAATCATACAGTCAGTCACGCACCTACTAAATCCTTCATCCACACACTCATACATACACTCATTCTGCAATATGTAAAACATATTTTAACTTTACATAAACACACATTCACTGGATGATGTCATCAGTGATGTCATTTGAGATGTCATCAGTGATGTCATAAGTGATGTCACTGACCATGTCATAAATGATGTAATATATGACATCATCAGCAGTGGATTGCGGGAGCGCGAGTTATAGTGAGTCCAACTAACTATAACGTGGGAATTTCAATGGTTTTGTATGAGTAAAATGTTCAGCTAACTATAACTGGTGTGAAACCTATGGTTTTTTCAGTGAAACAAACAGCACTCAACCACAAACGATTTATTTGCGGGGGACTTGCACAGATGCGTTTCGGCTTGCTGCATTCATCAGTGTGTGTAACACTACCACAATCAACATGTTGATAAAGTTTTTTCATGTATCATAGGTATCAACAAAGGACTCAACCCTCATGGTGTCACAGTGGGCGCCATCTTGGAATGTATACACAAGATCATTTAGTCCATACAAAACACACATTTTGCCCACCAATGGGCAGTTATCCATGGACAGAGGGGTGTTGATTGTATTAAAAAGTTTAAATATTAAACAATTTGTAAAGCCGTGGATCGGCTAATATCCTCTGTTAATCCATCCCATCATGATAACTCCTCTATAATAAGATACGCATGTATCACACAGAGTAAATAGATAGTTCATCAAATTACATCATTCAAAGACTATATATATGGCAGTTCGAAACCATACCTGTAGTAAATCAAGTGATTCAGATTCAAAATATAAAATTCATCAATCGAATATTATAGAAGAAATATAGAAACATCATAACTTCAGTGGCAGATTCATATGCAAAGATATGTAAAGCTGATAAGTGTTCTAATCAACAAGGTGTCAAACCACCTATCACAAATCACAGATCACAGTTTACAGCAGGCGTTTCGGAAATAGGTTTAAATTCATTTAAATTAATTGAAGTAAGTTTTATATCGGTGCATCTAGTTTTCCATGTATTGCAACCCATATGTTGACATTTCTATTTCTTCTCAAGTTGCAACCTTACTTTCCCAGATGGAATGCCATTTCCTCCCCACTATTCAGGCCTCGAGGATGCTTGGTAGAGAGATCTATAATATAACGTGACTCCAGTCTACGGAGTCGTCTTAAGCGGTCACCACCCCTGGCATTTTGTGGAACTATGTCCAAACCAAAATACTGTAATTTGTTTCGATCCTGACCGTGGGCTTCAGCAAAATGGCGGGCTACCGGATAGGCGGAGTCCGCCTTGTCTATAGCCCTGAGATGTTCTAATATCCTCAATTTCAGTTCCTTGATTGTACTACCGATGTAGCGAAGGCCATAGGGGCAGAGCAAACAATAAACTGCGTATTGAGTACTACAGGCGATGAACTTCTTGATGAATATTTTCTTCCCTGTCTCAGGTATCATATATGATAGAACTCTTTTACTGCCCTCACAAGCCTTGCAACGGCCACATGGATAGAACCCTTTCTGTTCTTTCAGGGTATTGATCTTAGATATAGGTCTCTCCAGATGGCTGGTGACAAGCATGTCTCCTATTGACCTTGCTTTGCTGAAGGTTAGTAGTGGGTAAGTCGGTAGATCTTCCTTTAGCACACTAGCCGTTTGCAGGATATGCCAGTTCTTTCTAAGCATCCCTCTGAGGTAATTGGCCCCTGATGAGTAGGGAGTGATTAGCCTAAATTTCCCTTTACTAATGGTATCGTTCTGTTCACGACCCCCCCCTTGTGGGTTTGCAGTGAATAAAGTCCCTCTTGAAATCTTTCTCACCTTACTCAATGTCCTTTGCAATAATTCCCTACCATATCCCCTAATTGCGAAACGTGATAGGCACTCCGAGGCAGCCGCCTCGAAGTCAGAGTCCCTGGAGCAATTTCTTCAGAGCCTCAAAAGCTCCCCGTAAGGAATGCTCCTAATTAGCTGGGGGGGATGGCTACTGCTGGCAAAGAGTGTAGAATTGCCGGCAGTCTCCTTTCTATACAGTGCCCTGTGTAGTTGTTCTCCCTCTATGAACACTCTCAGGTCCAAGTACTCCGCTGCCACCGGACTAATTAAACCAGAAAACTGCAGGTTAAGGTTGTTGTTGTTCAGTACCCTGATGTATTCCTCTGCTATGTTCTTCCCACCGTTCCAGATGATGAATAAATCGTTGATGTAACGATGCCAACACACAGTCTCCCCCTTGTCATGCCCAACCATACAGCTCCTGGGCACCTGCTCCTCCCACCCGCCCACGAACAAGTTTGCGTAGCTGGGAGCAAAGCAGGTGCCCATCGCCGTGCCTGACCTCTGTAAATACAACTGGTCTTCAAATAAAAAAATATTGTGGGTTAGACAAAACTCAAAAAATTCAAGGATCATTATGTTGTCCCTAGCAAATCGCATTTGGCGCTGGTCTAGGAAATGTTGACCGCTTCCAGGCCGTGTTTGTGTTCAATACAGGTGTATAAGCTGGTAATATCCAACACCAACAGCAAATAGCATGAGTCCCATTTCAATTCTTGGATTTTCATCAAGAAATCCTTGGTGTCCTTGATATAGGATTCCAATTTCAACACCAAGGGGAACAAAATATTGTCTACAAACCTAGACATATTCTCGGTTAAACTGCCAATGGAGGAAATAATAGGACGGCCTGGTGGTCAGTCTCTATTTTTATGCAACTTTGGAAGGTGATAAAAAGTAGGGATCATAGGGCAGTTGTTTCGCAAAAACAAATGTTCATCTTTGCCCAGCATCTGAAGGTTGTACCATTTCTGGATAAGTGTGTCATATTCCATGATACTCTGTTGGTATACTTCAGCGGTACATTTCGTGTAGAATTTATCATCAGAAAGTTGCCTCAGTGCTTCGCTTTTACAATAGTCTCTACTCATTAGGACCACGTTCCCCCCTTTATCAGAGGGTTTCACCACAATGGTCTTGTCATTCAATATGTTGTTTAATGCCAGTTTTTGTTGGTCTGTGATATTGTTTTTGTGAGTTTGGTGGTCCGCTTTTCTATATTGCATGAGGTCGTTTTTCATTGCCTCAGTGAATACATCCACAGCATCCCATGGAGACTGAGGAACAAAGACGGAGGTGGGTTTGAATCTACTTTCCTCCCTCTCCTGTTCTACTCCTTGTAGTTCTGCTCGTTGTGCAGTATCCAGTTGACCTGTATCAGAGGACTGTTCCATTTGTAGGTCCTCAAGGGTCTCCACTGTAGATAAATCCCTGCTACTGAGAGCATCTGTTACAGTCATCCTTGTTCCTTTCTTACTTTAATCTTTCATGTGCGGGCGCAGTTTAAAATATTTGTGGAGTTTCAACTTCCTTTTAAAGCGGAACAAATCAATTTGTGTTTGTGTATATTCTAGCTCATTATTAGGGCAGAATGTCAGTCCCAGGCTAAGTACTTTGGTTTCTGGATCAGTTAGTTCTTTATCTGTGAGATTCATGACTGTAAGGTTAACTGGATCTCTGGAAACGTTGCACATGGCTTTCATTACTTCTTGTTCATGTTGCGGTTGGTCCAACAGGAGGCTCTTGCTCCTCCCCTGCCTCCTTTTGCCACCCCCTGACCTCCTTGCTCTCCCGAGCCCCCTGCTCCCGCGTCCGGCGGTTTGGTCTTTCCGTCGCGGAGCCAGGATTTCCTGATTTTTTCGAATTCCTCTTGAAAAGGAGTTCTCTTGGTTTTGCCGGCTTGGACAACTCGATTTTTTCCTTGACCTACTGGATCAGGTTGATCATCACTGGACTCATTTTCGGTCACATCAGACTCCGAGGTGACCACTTCAGCTGTTGATGTTGTTCCAGCACTGGCACTGATACCCCTTTGTAGAGCCTTCTGAGGAGCATCAAATTTCTTCGCGTAAGTTAGGACACGCCCTGTCAAATAGTCATTCGCATCGCGTTCGTATTTCTCCTGCTTGCGAAACCTTATTTTCGCCTCATATTTCACAAGCTGAGCTTTCATTTGATCTTTCATTTATGATATTAGGGCTATTTGTCCCGGATCCGCCTCCTTTTTCAGCTCTTCATCGATCACTTTAATCTCAGCCAGCGCCTTCTCTCTGTCGCTCCAGGCGTACTTGACCAAGATTTTGAGGGTCCCTTATATATATGTATGTCTCTGCACTTAGTTCTCCCTCTTCCACACTTCATGATAAATGTCTTATATATATTTACTTGAAGACTCAGCTTCTGCATATACGTGGTGAAAGAGGTTAACACCTGTTGGAGCCCCAATTGTGTGTGTGACATCAAACAGCGGCAGCGCCGTAAAGGAGGGCTGGTACAGGGCGTCTGTCAATTTGTGGCAAGTCCTGGCTCCGATGCACCAATGCTGTCCCAATTGATTGGTGTAGAGCATAAATAGGAATGGTGCCAGGACACAGCCCTTTCTAACCCCCTTCTCCACCACGAATGAAGCCGTGCATTCGCCTTTCACTCAATAGCGTACCCTAGCTCTCATGTTCGCATATAGCTGTTTCAGAAAGTATAGCAGGTGGAGTTCCACACCCGTATTGACCAGTATGGTACATAATTTATCATGTTCCAAGCAGTCGAAAGCTGCAGTTAGGTTAAGCTTAAACTCTCAGAAAGTGCTAAGAAAGAGCAATCTTCTGCCATCACATGCACTCCAATCCTGCCTTATAAGCATGGTGGATGGAGCATGTTAGCATAGTGAGAAAGGAGCACCTAAAATAAAGTGGCCCTTCCCTGGCAAATACAAGTTCACTGCAAACATTTAGGCTGAGCATTGTCTCCTTTCTTGTTTGTGTTCCTTTCATATTTGTTTGAGCCAAACATATACTTAAAGCATTCAAACAACAATATTTGTAGACTAGGTATATTTAATAATTATAATCATCATGAACACAGGTATTTCAGTATGAACACTGATAATGGAACCTGGATACAGCAGTTAGCAGCTGTGAAGCACATGCAACACTAGTTGAAGTAATGACAACAACAGACACACTTAACCAGTCATATACCAGTCACTATTTACACTGCAGTGAAACATCCTGACCTTCTTGAATTGCCATAGGGATAATCAATTAGTAAGAGGAAGAGAATTTGAAAGAATAAGATAATTAGTAGTAGCCAGAGAGGTCTATTGTGACTCCTCGCTTTGAGGCACTGGGTACATGCTTTGCTACCCTTTGTATGGGGAACAATGAAAGCATTAGCAGGAAAAGAACAGCACAATATACTGTAGGTGCCGTGTAAGAATTCATTAATTTTGTATTTCATGTTACTGTAGACATGAAACAGCAAGTAGTTGACTGCTGATGTTTGAAGGCAGGACAAGAAGCCAACTGTGTAATGTCAAAGGGCATGTAGAGATAGATAGATAGATAGATAGATAGATAGATAGATAGATAGATAGATAGATAGATAGATAGATAGATAGATAGATAGATAGATAGATAGATAGATAGATAGATAGATAGATAGATAGATAGATAGATAGGTAGATAGATAGATAGATAGATAGATAGATAGATAGATAGATAGATAGATAGATAGATAGATAGATAGATAGATAGATAGATAGATAGATAGATAGATAGATAGATAGATAGATAGATAGACTTACAGACAGACACAGACAGACAGACAGACAGATAGATAGATAGATAGATAGATAGATAGATAGATAGATAGATAGATAGATAGATAGATAGATAGATAGATAGATAGATAGATAGATAGATAGATAGACAGGTAGATAGATAGATAGATAGATAGATAGATAGATAGATAGATAGATAGATAGATAGATAGATAGATAGATAGATAGATAGATAGATAGATAGATAGATAGATAGATAGATAGATAGATAGATAGATAGATAGATAGATAGATAGATAGATAGATAGATAGATAGATAGATAGATAGAATGATAGGCATCTTCTGGTCCTGATAATGTAAACTAACTGGTGCTGGTTGGATTGATGGAAAGAGACTAGGTCAAGTTGCCAGAGAATTGAATGTTAAGGCTCTGAGGTGTGCCTCTGAGGTGTGGTAAAACAATGTTGGGAGTCAGGGAGGCATCGTCTATGACTTGTAATGTACCTTTCTTTGTGCGGCAGCATGATTTCAGGTTGGACTGATTTTAATGCAGGGGATCATAGGTATTGTTGTGCTATTGGAGTTGTGAGTCAACTGCTCTTTCAGTGATCCTGTTGATGAATGGTAGATTGTGATTCATCAGTATTTGTAAAGGTCATCTGGGTATAGTATGGATTTCTTTAGCTGTGGGCAGATCTAAAGACAACACCCACAGAAAGGCATTGTCAGAGCATATAGAGCAAACAGACAGGGGTATTGCTTCTTGAAGTTCCATGCTCCTGTATCCTTTATGCTATAAATGCGTTTTAACTAGTAGCACTTAGTCCCGCATTGCAAGTGTGTTCTTAATTTTGACTGCAAAGGAAACAATAGATTCAGCCCAATTGGTACTCCAAGGCATACAGTAATACAGCAAACATTTCTGTGGTCAAATCCTCCAAACTAAACCTCCACGCAAAAAGCCCCAGAATTCAGGAACATAATACAGTAATCGGTGGAGAAACACATTTTTACATTGTATTTCTCATTGAATAAGAGACAGTAGTATTGTAACCTGGAACTTGCGATACAACAATATCGCTAATACCAGTGACAACATTACCACACCACAGCTACAGTGGTATTTGTAATAGAGGCATTACTGTCCTTATTTGCTGTGCATTCAAAAAGTCTTTCACTTCAATCAATACAATGAATTCCTAGGACCGGTGCTACTTCTCCTTCATGCAAATGACATCTTGGCATTCGTGCTAAGATTGCAGATTGAGCCTGTTGTGAAAAGGATTCGAGGATGAAGTTGGCATGAAAGATATTTTGGAACTTTGAATTTGCTCCCGCTGACTATTCATCTGTGAAGGTAATTATTTATTATTCAGGATTCTGTCCTCCTGGTTACACAACATTATTAAAAGACGTCTATCCAGACAAACAATTATGTAAATTGAGAATCCCTAGCATTCAACACTCAAGAACACTGCAACCCATTTAATTGGTACACGTGTGTACAAAGGAACAGTTAATGCCAGCATAGTTCAGCATCTGCTAAGGAATTAGGTACTTTGAAAAAAGAATCACCAGGTTTATTGCATATTTGTAAGCATTTTGTATCTTGGCAGGTGGTATTTTTATGGAAAAAAAAGTGAAGATAGAAAAAGATTATGACTACATTTCCATGGTAGGCGCATTGTTCTTGCTGTATTTATAAGAAATATTATACTGTAACCTTTTCTTGCCCAGCATTTATCACTTCGCTGGAGCTTACTGTAGCCTATATTGCTACATGCTGTGATGAAATTGCTATCTCTGTGATTCAGGTACTGCAATTTTGCATAAAAATGAAATACATCAAAGACAATTTATTTTCATGGAAATTTGCTACGTTTTCATCTTTTGCAAAGTGAAAGGAGGAGGTGTCAAATTATCTTAGGAAGGGCAATGTCTACAAAGTTTAGCTTTCTTAGAGAGAAACACATGTGTTAAAATCCCTGCCTGGAAATGTAAGCTGTGATAGTGCAATTGTCAGCTGTGATGATGTTGCACGT
The DNA here is from genome assembly GCF_964263255.1 of Lissotriton vulgaris. Classification (NCBI taxonomy): domain Eukaryota; kingdom Metazoa; phylum Chordata; class Amphibia; order Caudata; family Salamandridae; genus Lissotriton; species Lissotriton vulgaris. The sequence continues at coordinate 1,032,582,223 of NC_141696.1, read as the reverse complement.
TGCGAGAAATGTAGGTTTCTGACAAATGGGATGAAGTCTGTTAACAGAAATAAGAGCATACAAATGCAATGTTCAAACACAACAATAATTTGAAGCATCACATTTGTTAATTCAGAATATTAAGTATTTGATTCTAAATGTTCTTTATAGAAAGGATAATGATTAGTTCTGCATCAATGTTTATCAGTAAAGCACATACTTGCTGCCTTCAACTGGTGTGAGCAGCAGACCATACGTTTGACTCCTGTTATGGATCACCTCACAAGGTTATATACACAGTAGTAGGTGGTCCACCAGCTTATCAGACCAGCAAAGTCTCTGGCCTCCGCTGCGGTTCTAGTCTCTGCTCCACTGGCAGGGCACCATTCACCACATCTAGAGGTCCTTGCCTTTTCTGTATCTTCACTGAAGCTGTTTGTGTGGCTGCTTGAAAAAAATCATCTTTGCTAAGCATGCGCCATGCTGTGCTACCAATTCACAAAACTCTAAAAAGCCCCTCTTTCTTTAATCCTTCTGAGGAAAATCCATCCAGTTATTTTATATTGGGAAATGGAACAACTTGTTGTTTACAATGTTTTCAACAACATTACTGCAGTGAGGAGCTAAATAAAGTAACTGGGCCTCTTTTTAGTTCGAAGAGAACAAAGAATTGTCCAATGTCTAGAGGGAATTGTATCTGTAGAGCCCAAATCACTGGCTGTATTGCACTCATTAAAGAATTGGTATTGCAGAGGAAATTCAGCAGGTGTTTCTACTCTATTTTAAGTGGGGCATATTTATCAAGTGTTCGCGTAACCCTTGTGCCATTCAAGGGGGCGCATGGGCAACACAGAATCTTAAATGATATTTACAAAGCCATGCAAGGCCACCTTGCTTTGCCCTGTGTGAATTGGTAAATGTGTAGTAACGAAAGGCAGCACAAAACGCAGCCTTGCCTTACTATGCCTCAGAGAGGTATTACATTGGTGGACCATGAGTGTTCCCATGCATTTGATGGAGCAAGGTTTTGTGGAACACGTTAATAATAACATTTTGTCGAAACTAATACCCATTTACATGAACACGAGGGTTAGTGAAGCTTGCATATGTTTGTACTAATGCGGATAACAATGAAGATGGACTAATATGGCTTTAAAAGGGAAAACTGTTGTGCCCATGCGTCAACTACAGCTACATAGTATGCAGAGGTAACGCTTGTAGGGAAATTCTAGCGTATGAGCAGAAGCTATTAACATGGCGGCTTGAAGAATTGCATGCAGCAAGCTATTTTACTAATGCTAACGCGGGAAGAGTCTTATAAAAAAATTGGGATAGGGTAGAGGTGGGTGGTATACAGTGCGACCATTTATTTTGTGAAATTAATATTTGTCTTTCTGACTTTATTACTAGTGCGTATTTAGGCCTCTCTCGCATAACTAAATGAGCTGAATGATGCAGAGTCTGCGCATGTCCACTGAAGGAAGTCATGAAGGTCAATGACAAAGAAGTTGAATGAAAGCCAAAGATCGCGTGCTACTGCCTGGGAACGGATGGGGCAGAGTTCAGCAATAGGATGTTCTATTTATTGTAGTGTCATTAATGTGTCAAAATGGATACATGTAGTGAATGGAAAAAAAATGTATGAATACAAGTTAAGGGGATGGGTTTGCGAACAATGGTTTAGCTGAATTTAATGACATATAAGCATAGTGTGATGGACCTTCCCCTCTGGTCTGACTTTTGAGATGCAGGGCTTATGTGTTAATTTTTGGATATGTCTCCATATGCTACGGTTAATATGGTGTTGTCATCATCCAACTCTGTTGATTTTTCTGAATGGTGGGATTCACGATTTGTCAGTGTTTTCCATCATCCGCTGTGCACTTCGAGTTAATCTTAGTACATTGTTTTATGTTTCATAAATAATTATCATCTTGCCATAATTGGTATTATCATACAAAATGAAAGCATTGTTTCTGTTAGACAGGTTTTAATAATGATTTTCGTCTTCTGGCTATGAGTCTTTTTTAAGTTTGGGATCCCCAATAGTCTGTGTTACATTGAGGGAAATTCGGCAATATATTTTTTTAAATAGTTCCTATAAGCTCTTGTGAGCTCAACTTAGCTTCCCGTCTTTTTCAATTCAATTTCTGTAACATTTGAGTATTTCCTACCCTGATGGTCTTATAGATGACAGGTGTGGGTGGAAAAAACTAGATTTGCACTAAATTATGTCACAGAAAACTCCAGAACTTCCAGCAAACAGTGAATCACCCAAATATTTTGAGGGGCATATTTACAGAGAAGTCGCAGAGCATGGTGTTAGCCTACTTGGCTTAACGTTGTGCTCTGCCACTTCGGAAATGCAGGGCTCCACTGTACTTACACTATTTACAACAATTCGGTGCATCCTTGCATTTTTCCCTGTGTTAGCGCTAATTTAGTTGCATAGCGCTAATGCAGGCCCCTTTACACCATAGTGCAAGGGTGCCTGTGCTGAGGGGAATTATTTTAATGTCCAGGAAGCTGTCCCATCCTGCACATAAACAATCTGAAATGTTTTTTTGAAACTTCTATATGAGCTGCCAAACATAGAAGTTGTGAAACATTTTTTTTTTAAATGATTGTTTATGTGCAGGAAAGGACACCTTCCTGCACATATACATTCAATGGCGTTTTGCTGTTTCGATGTCTGTTGCACAAAGCAGCACACATGGAAACAGCAATAACAAGGAGAGATTAAATATTTCTCCTTGTTGCGCCAGGGTAAGGCCACGTTTCCCTGGTATTAATTTTGGCACTGCCCATATCTAAGCCATCCTTGTAAATAGGAGACAGCGTCAAAATCAATGGGTGTTGCAGTGGAAGGCCCACCACAACACCCATTGCCCACCTCTATCATGCTGAGTTTAGCGTGAAAGTCTGCCTTATACACAAGGGTGTTTTAAGCCACATTAAGTAGCTTTAAGCCGCCTTGTGAATAAGGCAAAGTCCCTATCACCACCACAATGTTGAGAAAAGTGACTTTTTGGTGGCAATAGGGGGCTTGTAAATATGCCCGAGTTTCAACACTTATCTTGATAATAATAGTACCTCAGTGATGACTGACCTATGATAGCAGAAGTGATGGTACCAAAGCTGTGATCAGATAAAGTAAGTGTAATAGCAGTGTGGACTTTACAGGGTCACAGTTTAGGTCCATTCCTGTGAAATGCTTTAGGCCCACATATTGGCTACGGTTTTTGTCATGAGAAGTGGGAAAGCTATCATGGGAGGACATTTTTCCTTTGGCCACAAATGCTGCTGTGTTCAATCACAGTATTATTTTTATCATAGTTATTTTCCCTGGTGTGCAGTGTCCTTTCTGTCCCCATGGGGCCGGCTAATTGGGAACAAGCCCTCAATTTACCTGCCCAGTGAAGTGACAGAAAGACTGTGGATAATGGGTGGGTGCTGTAGTTGAAAACATATAACAGGATGGGCTGGCCTCCACTAATTTTATTTCTTTAAATGTAAAAAATGGTGTCTAGTGAGCAAAGATGTCTGCCACCCAAGGGGAGAGCAGTTTGGGCCAATCCCTCCAATCTACCCCCTCAGGGTAAAACAACCCCTGGGCTGGTTGTGTGGTCTTATGCCACCCCCCCATATTTTATTTGTACAATTCATGATGTTTAGTGTGCTTTGTGCCACCCTGGATATTAGCCTCCGATTCTGACCATCATTGGTAGAGTGGAGTGATAACCCATAATGCACTCCGCACCACCATGAGACATTCGCAGGTAGCTTCTATAATACCGCTACCAAAAATATCACAGCACAAAATATTATCCCAAAAATATATCACAGTCACAAATATGGACGTTACATACTTTCTATGTAAAGCACAAAGATATAAACTACAAAAACATAATGAACCAAATTATAGTCAATAAGTAGGTAGGTATATTATGGTGTACTTTAAATAAAATGATTTACTTACTATATAAACAGCTATTTTAATTTTTTTTATTTTATAGAGCATTATATAGCATGAACTAAACCCGAGAAATCGGGTATCAGAGCACTTTACATGAGCAGCAGTTTCAATGCAGATGGACACATTCCTTTTTTTGTTAGGCACAGGGAGAGTAAGGGATTTTCCCAGAATCACAGGATGTTGAGCGTTGTTGCAGAGACTCAAACCCGGTTCCCCAGCTTTGAGGTCGACTGCTCTAGCTGCAAGGCTACATCCTCTTCCCAAGATAAAAAAACATTTTCAATAAAATAATGAAATTTACGAAAAACATCTAAAAAATCACTCCAAAAACATAACAATCTGCAATAAATAAGCCATTAAAATAAGAATAATATCTAAAATGTAAAAACAAAAACAGAGATATTAAAACATTTTTTTTAAAACATTTAAATGAAGAAAATCTTTGGAAAGTTTATTCACTTTTCCAAACACAAACTAATGGTAATGTTAATGTTATCGAGATTTATAGAGCGCACGTTTACCCGAAGGTCTCTTGGCGCTATGAACAGTGGGAAGGTGTGCTTGCCTCTACTTCTGAAACAACCAGGTTTTAAGGCCCTTTCTAAAGAAAATGAGGGTCGGGCACTCCTGAGTTCGAGGGGCAAGGAGTTCCAGAGCTTAGCAGTGTGATAGTGGAAGCTACGGCTGCCCCATTGTAAGGTGCAGATTTTTGGCACCTGAAGGAGTTTGGTGCCTGAAGATCGTAGCTGTCTGATGGGCTCATACCAGGTGAGCAGATTATGTAGAATAGCCGGGCCACTTTGGTTTAAGGCTTTATAGGTGAGAGATAGAACCTTGAACTTGATCCGCTGCGCCACCCGGAGCCAGTGCAGTTTGCGTATTTCTGCTGAGACCGAGTTGTGCCTGGGGATGTTAGCTAGTAAACGTGCTGCTGAAGTTTGTACACTTTGTAGTTTTTTAAGACATTTGTTTCTGTACATTACCCAGAAAATAGTCTAGTTTGGACTGTATTAGGGATGTTACTACTGTTTTCTTTTTTGTCTGCCAGACGGTAAGGGAGAATCTTCCTTATTTTTTTTATGAGGAAGTGACTGGCTGAAACCGTGGCGTTCGTATGCTGGATGAAGGAGAGTTTATGGCCCAACCAGACCCCCAGATACTTAGCTTTTGATACAGGACTGGGGGACTCGCTTAATTCTGCGGGCCACCACAGGTTTGCCGAGCTGGGTAGTAGGTTGCCAAAAATCAGAACTTCGTTTTTTCTGAGTTTAATTTGAGAAAGTGTGTGTTCATCCATTGGTCAATGGAGCGCATGCAATTGGAAAATTGTAGATTGGGGGAGCCTCATTTCTGTGGGCTGTTACTACTATCTGGGTGTCATCAGCGTAGGGTGTAAGGTTGAACCCATAACTTTGAATTAGCGGTGCCAGCTCCGAGACATACACATTAAAAAGTGAAGGGCTCAACGAGGAGCCCTGCGGCACTCCACCAAGGGTTTGGTTTCGAGCTTGGAGGTCTTACCCCCACACCACTGCGGCAAAAGTACAAAATACACTGTAGAGTAGGTGATGTCCCTACCTGCCATATTCAGATTATTGCAGACTGGGCAACTGTCAACGTCAATGGATTGTTAACCACCGTGATCGTGACTCACATGCTGCAAAAGTGGTGGACTCCTCGGCTGGGGATTGGTACTCCGTCGCCATCAGGGTGGTGGGATTGCACTTAGCATTTTTAGATCACACTGCTGAACTGGTGGTGTCCTGGCGGCTTTTTCCCGTTGGGGGGATGCTGTTGTGTGGCACGGTCCAAATGTACCATACCTGTGGCCAGTGGATGTTTGCAAAATACACACACCTGATGTCTTTTGGCTAATTGTCTTCCTCTTAATACTACCCATAAATCACACCTCAAAGCACACCATGATCTTTTCACACTCCACAGCAGCACTACCCTGAAGACTGCCGAGAGGACACAGGATGCTGTGGTATTTTTTCGCTCTTTCACGTGTTCCTTTAACCACTTTTCTCCCATTTTCATGCAGGTATTTTATTCAATCAATATAGTTTAGAGATACCATGGAAGGAAAGCCCATGTTTTACAGAAGTGAAATTGTCTTCATAGTAAAGACACAATTGTTTGGTGCCCAAGTCCAATATACAACCATTGCACACATAAGGCAAATGTGGACCAGAATAGTTGATAGAGTGAATGCAGAAGCTGACAAAGTTTCTGCACAGGAGGAGATAAGGAAGTGGTGGACTGACTTGCAGGGGAAGATCCGTAGCCTGGTCTCCAAGCACCATCTGGAGGTCAGGCAGACTGGTGGTGGTTCTTGCAGGCACCCTTTGAATTTGCACCTATGGCAGGAGAAGCTCTATGAGATCATGCACCCTGAAGGCAATTGAATTCCCTGGTAGAGTGGAGTCTGGTAAATTATATTTATCAAATTGTCACTAAACGAAAACCTTCTTTTTGCTTTTAACTTAGGTCCTGCCAATGTGCTTTCCACCATTATAAACAGAAACATAGATATATTTGTGGCATATGCTCACTTGTTGGTAGGAACGTGCTTTGTTGTTTTGAAGATTGCAGGCCTCATTCTCCATCATATTCCCCAGGATGCAATGGTGCTCAGAAGTGTGTCTACACCAGATATCAAGCTTTGCATATGTGTTTACATTTGTTAAATGGTATCCCTCCTTTTACAGCATAGTATCACTAGGTATGTTCAAATTACAATATAGCAAGTTCTGGCAATGTGAAATTGAAATGACTACAACTACTATGACACCTTGTTTACATTTTGTGAAAAGAAGATTGCAATGTCATATTTATTAGTTCTCTTTTTCTTCGTTTATCTACATCTGTCAAACTGACAAGTATTCTTAAATTCCTTTGTGATGCGCTCTCATGTAATTTGTCTGAGGTCAAATGATTATGTTGTCCATTATCTTTTATGCAGTAGAACTGATTATATTTGTTCCGCTAATCAAACTGTGGTATCTACAGATTTTAAGGTATGTCCTTTGGTATGCTCAATGCAAGTGGTGGCCTCCCAAATTGCATCCTGCAATGTTCAGTCAATAACCTTTAACAAACATCCTCCTAACTTCTGTCCAATGTTTTGTCTATCTCATGTATACTAACCAACTAACATTTTTCATTTTCAGAACACCATAGCACCTGTTGGTTTGTGTAAATCAATGCAGGTCCACCAAGAGGAATCATCATCACATTATTTTCCTTTTAGGTTGCTTTAGGTATTAGCTATGCTTTACATGTAAAATCCTGAGTTTTTCAATTTGTTTTTTTCATACCCAATAGGTCAAACTGGAAGTCCACATGTGCCCACAGTTGCAGCTGAGGCTGGCTCCACTCTACCCTAGGATCAAAACTCCATGGATTAATCAGCTGATATTGTGGATGAGCCGGAGGATGCTGGCTCATCTGATCAGTGTGTGTACACTGCTCAAGTGAGATTCACTCAGCCCACACCTACACCTTCCACTTCAGCTGCAACAACACCACAGCCAAGTGTTGCCTTCACATCCTGTGTCCCAAGCACCAGCCCTCCCATCTTGCGCCCTCCAGTCCTGACTGCCATTCAACAACCACCAATTACCATCCCAGTAGAATCAGCACAGAGGCTCAAGAGCACAGTGCATGGAAGTAGTCTACGCAGGAGGGAAACTGTTGGCCAGGACATTGAGGCCACTGTGATCTCTGTCACCCAGGCCACCATCAACTGTGTATTTGGCACCAGTCAACAATCTCAAGACATGATGGGACAGCTCATCACTGAGCTCCGGGAGATGAAGCAGTTACAAAGGGAGCACAATCACAAGAAGGAGCAACACAACTCCAATGTGGTCTCCCTGACTGGGGTGCTGCAGGACCTCCCTTCTCATGTGTGCAGTGTGTTCCCTGTACAATTTACCCCTTCTGTTGCCAAACACCATCTTCCCCAGCCCAAGTATATCTGTGGCAGCCACAGAAAGGGAGGCCATGCCACAGGACGGATCACCTGCAACCATCCCAGTCAAAGCAGCTTTGGATCCCACACATGCCCCTGTCCCAGGAGGGGCCGTCCCCCCAAACTATCAGCAGGAGGGAGAGGCCAGACCTCCACCACCTGTAAGAAATGCCACACCAATTTTCCTCCAGTATGTGCTAAACATTCACTCAGTGGACTATTCATGCACACATTTAACTTTTCTGATGCAAGCTGTGTATTGCACATTGGCTTCAAACAAATATGGCTTAATAATGACAGTTTCATCTACCATGACTGACAAATCTATATTTTGTTTTGTTACTTCTTTGCACCCTCTTTGATTTGTTTTGGTTTTGGTCAACATGACCATAAAACACCAACAACAAAGACTGTTGTTGTATTCCTTTTCTAAAGTTGTTGTTGGTTTACCTACTATCATGCATTTTGTAATGTCAACCAATGCAATGTTTGCCTATTTTAATATGATTTTCCTGTAGGTAATGTGCCGCACCTATAACAGAGAAGACATAAACAAACCACATAGCAACCACAAGTGTTTTATTGTACTGTAACAAAGATTTGGTTGTTATAGTGTCCCAAAAACTTTACAACTCATGCATTGACTTAAACTCCCAGTGCCCTCTGAACATCTACAGTTCCTGACCTTGGCCCCCTGGAAGAAAGAAATAGATGCTAAAACAGTCAGATACAATAGGCAAAATAATATTGAATATTGAATGGAATCAATTGCTGAAGCCAGAGTTACTGTCTTACAATATGAATCCTATATCTAGTACACCAATGGACAAAACATGGCAGTAGTCCTTTTTGTGGCCAGGGGATAATTTAAATACACTGTTACAGAATCTGGTGGAATGTCAAACCAAGTTGCAGTGGTGTGCCACAAGAAGTATTTCCTACAATGATGAGTCATCAACAGCTACATACACTTTACACACAATGAGAATTCAGACGATGTGAAGAGAGATTAGCATTATTTGCCTTCACAACCACATGAAGTTTCAGCTAATGATGGCACACATCTTGCCCTAGTGCCAATACACAACAGGCAACAATTCCTATGGAGTCCTCAAATCTTCCATTCTATCAATATGTAAGTTGTCTTGGTACACAATTTTGACACCCAAAGTTTGCGCCTGTTTGTTCCAGAATCAACCAATGTTCCCGTTGTACTTTGTTCCAACACCTTATACCAGCAAATGTCACAGCACTGAAATGTCCAAATGAGGATGACAATGGTGACTTTTAAAGTACTAAGTTTTATAAAACATTCAGAGATCTGTACATAGTAGTCAATGTGTCATAGCTTGGTATAACAAACACTTTGGGCATGGATTCCCCTGAGCCTGCCATTTCAAACTAATTAACACTACATACTTCATTCATCATCACATCAGTAGTTGGTGTAATGGTGATTGATGTGATAGTAAAAGTGTGTAAATGTAAAGATATACTTACAGTGATGAGAAGAAGTTGTCAATGACATCCTGACTAGGCCTGGGCGGTAAATTCTATTCCGCTCGGGGATTTTGCGGAATATGTGTAATTGCTAAGTCCGTGGAGAATGCGAAATTGCCAAATATTTCGCGATCTGCGGCTTCGCAGAATTGTTTGCTTGTTCGCGCTTTCAAAATGCGTGTTTGCGAGATATTTCTTCCCGAGCAAGCAAACAGCATTCGCAAACAGGAAAAAAGTATTGCGAACGGGCTGAACAAGCAGTTCCGCGTATTTGCTGAACTTTTTTGTGCTCGCAGGGATAATTTTACTGTTTTGCAGAGCTTTGCGTACCGCGACTACGCAGATTCAGCCCATCCCTAATATTGACATAAGTCAACTCTTTCCTCATCACCAATACCATCTTCATTTGGCATGCCAGTTAATCACCCAGTGGCTCTTCATGGTCTCCTACTTCTGGTATGTTCTGTCTCAGGGTGATGTTGTGTAGCATGTAGCTGACAACAGTGATTTGGCACACCTTAGCAGGTGAGTAGAGGTGGGCGCCACCAGTTTTGCCCAGGCACCAAAATCTGGCCTTCAGATGCCTGAATACCTGCTCCACTGGCTTCCATGTTCTTCCATTGGCCTTATTGAAGCGGACTGGAATAGGCTGAATCTGTGAGCTGATAATTGGCGTAATAGGCGCTGGATTCCTGTTATCAGGCTGAAGTTCAGGCTCCAGCTTTTGACATAAATCTAGTATAGTTTGCCTTTTCAATCTGAACTTCTTTATGATATCCGTTTCTTCGATGGTGGCAAGGACTGGAAAAGGCGGTACACCGTAGTTTACCGTCTCCTTACCCTCCCAGGGTTCACATGTCAAAATTGGTAAAAATTTGAACACATTAACAGTTTTCAATGTTATCACATATATCATATAGGTCATGTTGTTCAAAAATAATTTATGGTTTGACACCACATGTGAAAGACACTTTTGCTTTTGTCCTTCATTATTGACATAGGAAAAATAGTCACCCTCAATAATTATAATAGAACATATTGTGTGACTAATACATTCCACATTTATTATTTACAAAATATTATTGAATTAATTTTATCAACATTAAAAACATATTTTGCCCAGGCACCAAAATCTGGCCTTCAGAAGCCTGAATGCCTGCTCCGCTGGTCTCCATGTTCTTCCATGGGCCTTATTGAAGCGGACTTCCCCTGTTGTTGTTCGATTCCACAGTGGTGCCAGCAACCATGTTCGGTTGGGATAGGCTGAATCTCCTAGATGGAAGACAAAGAAGAGCAACAAAATGTAACACATATTTTAGATCATACTACATGAAATTGGCCAAACAATATCATGACAGATAGTACTTGCCAACAAGCCAGGCCCTCTCAGGTCCAGGAGGTGACATTTGCAGGGGTATGGTGCTGTTTTGTAGTGCAAAGGAATCATGGGCTGAACCAGGCAACTGGATACAGATGGTTTAGATGTATAACTCAGGTAAGCAGACAACTTGCATGTTGATTGAATGGAAGTGTTTCTGATTCCATTAGACTTGCACTAAGGCAATATGGGTGCCATCAATTGCTCCAACCACATGTGGTAGGCGTGCAAAAGGATAGAAATCACCCTTCACATTGGCCAAATACTGATGTCATGGGAACTGGCTGTAGCTGTTGATGTGTCTCATTGTTGCTGAAAGTACTTGTAGTAGCACCACAGACGGTTGTGACATACCATCAGATATAGCCACAGTTTATTGGAAAGAACCTATGGCCACAAAATGAAGTACTGCCATGAGTTTGACAATTGGTGTAATAGACGTAGGATTCCTGTTATGAGGCCAAAGATCAGGCTCTAGTTTTTGACATAAATCTAGTATAGTTTGCATTTTCAATCTGAACTTCTTTATGATATCCGTTTCATTGATGGTGGCAAGGACTGGAAAAGGCTGGTGCACCAGAGTTTGCCGTCTCCTTACCCTCCCAGGGTTAAAATGTCAAAATTGGTAAAAATTTGAACACATTAACATTTTTCAATGTTATCACATATATCATATTGGTCATGTTGTTAAAAAATAATTTATGGTTTGACACCACATTTGAAAGGCACTTTTGCTTTTGTCCTTCATTATTCACATAGGAAAAATAGTCACCCTCAATAATTATAATAGAACATATTGTGTGAATAATACATTTCACATGTATTATTTACAAAAAGTTATTGAATTCATTTTATCCACATTAAATACAGTCAAAGGAGGTGTTGGAAGCACCACGCAACTCTCACATTCTCTTCAGTAAGGCACAAGAAATGTATGTGTACTTTTAAATGAATGTGTCCATTGTATTTAGAACTCCTAAGAGGCACAAACACACGATTACTAGTTGAGCGCGTAGTGGACGCTGAACTCCTCGACGGACAAGACCATAGGCTAACATTGTTGAAAGCAAGGTGCAAAGGCCAATGTCTGTGGCAGTCTCTGCAGATGTGCGTGTTTGTCTCGTTCATGTATGCATTATTACAAAAATACCCCACTGGCCTCCTGACACTGCTGCCATCAAGACCTTCTCCACTTTGGCTGTTGTTGCTGACCTCTGGTACAAAGGATGCCCAGCAACATAGGAGACAAGGCACTTGCTTTTTCAATGGAGGAGCTGGATATTTTATTTATTTATAAAGTTTTGTATAGCGCGAACATGACCCAGATGGGTATCAGAGCACTTCACACTTTGGAAGCATAGGCAATAGTAAAGGGAAAATGACAAAGGGGTACCAAATAATATCATATTTAGCTAATACCATACTGTAAACATTACTTAATAGGGTATATCAGATGACCCTGAGCTTCACAGGTATTAGACCAATGAAGTACGTAGTTGGAGGGGCTTTGAGAAAAACAGACGAGACATGACCATCTAAGGCAAGAACTTTTTCATTAGGATTAATATTACTTCCTGTTTGAAGGCAGCCATGGAGAAAATTCTGCGGACTTGTGGGAGAGAGTTCCAGATCTTCAGGGCCGAGCCTGAGAAAGCACTGTGCCTAGTCCTCTTTTTGAGAACAATCTGTGGTTTCAAGAGTAGAGAGTTTGCACTCCTTGATGATCTACCCCCTCCAGATAATTCTAGCTTTTGATCCAGGTAACGTGGGTTTTTGGAATGGAGGGCTTTGTGAGTCAAGCAGGCAATCTTTAGCTGTATTCTTGCTTCATAGGGCAACCAATTGAGAGATCTGAGGCTGGGGATATGTGAGCATTTCTTTTTGTATGCTGGCTGAGGATGTTTTTCTACTTTCTTAGGTGCTTACCCTGGTTGCCATGGTAAGCGATGGTCATGTGAATTTAGGTGTAGGAATTCATCATAAAAATGGTTATATGCACCAACAATTAGATGTTTCAACTCGATTGTATGATATTTTCATACAGGAGAGTTTGTTTCCCATTGATTTCAGAAATGTATGTGCACATATGGGGGCGCTAGAGAGCCCGGAGCAAGATGGCCGCACTTTAGTGCCGCTCTGCCGGTCGAGATCATCCTCTGCCTATTATCCTGACATTTCGGTGCCATCAGAGGCTCCACTGCATGAATCTAAACTCTCTACCCCTAAAGGATCGCTTTGATGCCGTCTTCCTAAAGTTCAAAGACCTGCAGCTGCGGTTTTTATTTCACATTGTGCTGGCGCAAAATGACAGCTCCGGTTTGAATTTTCTTGCTGCCCGCTGCCTGTGCTGCTGTTGTACTGAAGCTGTGTGGGGAAGATCTGCGGCTGAGGAGGTGCTGGCGAGTTGCCTGACTGCAGGGCTTGGAGCTGTCTCTGGTCGTGCTGGTGAGCTCCCTGACAGCTGTGGACCTGAGGCATGGGGGCGGGCCGTTTGATCTGTGGCCCCTGGCCCGGCTGGCTGCGGTGTGGCGGTGCAGTCACCAGCGGGGAGCAGCATAGCTGTGGCGGCGATCGGAGGATTGACCCTGCTATGGAGGTAATGCTGCGCAGCCCCGGCAGCTGATTTGCATCTTCCCTGGCTGCGGCTGCCGCTCCTGCTCCCCGGGGCCTGCTGCGTGGTGACAGGTGAGTGCGATCCCCCGCGCAGGGGTAACCTTGCTGGAATACTGCCCAGTGGGCTGCAGGCTGCTTCTGAAGACTTTGCCTGCCCCGCAGCCTGACAGATGCGGGGTTGCAGGCGTGTCTGAAATTAGTTGATGGTGAATTCCGCGCTATCTGCGAGGTGTTCACACATCTGGACCTGCTCCCACCGCCTCTGTCCGCCATTTCAGTTTGCTTGCCTCGGTTCCTGGCGCCTGACCCTTCAGGGACTTCTAACAATAGGGTCACAACCTCATACATTACCTTCAATTCCACTCTGCCTGATGTTCCACTCCGGTGGTGGCTACTAAAAAGCGCTGTGTGTTGCTCTTAAGTGGCGAGTGTATTTGCCCTGGCGTCTTGGGAGTATAGTGCCTATGTTTTTCTGCTTGGCGCCCCTGTGAATGTGCATCACCAATGCCCTTACTGAGCTGTTATTGCCTGGACGCTATTGTAAGCTATAGATGCTATATAGGGCTCAGCCTTCTGCATTTGGCAACATTATACCTGTAGTCCTGGGTCTGATATGCTGAGACAGTAAGGCGCATAAAGTTAAAGTTCGTCATACTACTCCACCGCTACACCTCTCCTAGAATGCAGGTGTCTGCTGGAACAGTGCCTACCTCTAGTGCTCCCTTTAGTTGCTCTTGGGGCTCCCCTGCCTCCACTATGTGTACCCACCTAAAATTGCGCCTAATTATGGGGCGTACGGATAAACAGCAGGGTAAATTAAACTTTGAAGCCAAGAAGAACTCCAAATCCCATACTCCGATTGCCTCTGACACTGAGACGGACCCTGAGGTTGGATCTGGTGCTAAACTGGAGCACCTGATGATGTCAATGCAGCAGAGTCTTCATACAATAGATGCCAAAATCGACCACCTGAACCTGCGCATGGACAGCATGGCGACGAAGCTGGAAAACCATGGCACTCAACTTGCTGTGGCGGAGCAGCGCATCTCCACCACTGAGGATCGGGATGAGGCGGTCAGCACATCCTGTGCAAGCATGGAAAAGCTACTGGAGGTTACAAAAGCCAAAAATGAGAACATTGAAGCCCGGTCCCGCAGAAACAACCTTCAAATCACTGGCATTTCCGAAACTACCAATACTGGGCCTATGGAACTGTATGTGGAAACGCTGATCACATCTCTTTTGGGGGCTGAACATTTTTTGAAAGTGCTAATTGTTGAAAGAGCTCACTAGCTGCCCGACCTGTACTTGGAGTGCCGCCCTTTCCATTATAGCCAGGCTGCTGAACTATCGTGGTCGGGACACTGCACTTCGTCTGGCTCGAGAGAAAGGCAGCCTGAACTATCAGGGAATGAAGGTGGAGCTGTTTCTTGATTTTATAGTGGTGGTGCAGCAGGCGTGCAGGGAGTTCCAATCTGTGAAGAAGAATCTGCAATCCCTATGCATTCAATAAGTCATGCTCTTCCCTGCCCATCTTCGGATCCAGCATGACGGGAAAGCTCACATATTTTCAACGCCCAAGGAAGCACTTCAATACATCCGTCAGATGGAGCTTCGCTCGCAGAGGCAGGAGAAAGGCGGAGACTCGTATTCAGATGGTTAAGTGTGTGAGCTTGGTATTATTCAGAGTTATTGTGTGCCTTACTGTTGATAGCTAAATTGCTTAGGTACCTCACTCTGTGATACGAGAAAAAGTTGAAAGCTCTGACTCTGAGGGATGATTATGTGTGCCTGGTAGTCTTTTATCGGTACAAAAGGGGGTGGTGATGGGCGGAGCATCTGAACTAACCCTGGGCGCAAGAATACGCTTCGCCCGCGGAGTGTATGACGTGTTGCCTGCTTTGCATTTTGCAAAGTAGGCGTAGTAGGCAACACTACGCACGCTCCGTGGACGGAGCAAAGTTGCCCGCCACCCGCCTCTCTCCTGCCCTCTTCTACATACATAATTTCAAGTAACAACTACAGTAAAAGTACATTAAAAGCACTTACCTGGTCCGCGGTGTCCCGGGGCTCCCTCTTCTATTTCACTCTGACTGCTTTCATCCAAATGCGCATGCGCGGCCGCCCGTGCATGCGCATTTCTCACGAGAAATGTGCATGCGCGGGCCGATGCGCATTTGGATGGGAGTAGTCGGCGCGAAATAGAAGAGGGACCCCAGGGACGCCGCGGACCAGGTAAGTGCCTCTAATGTACTTTTACTATAGTTGTTACTTGAAATTATGTATGTAGAAGAGGGCGGGAGGGAGGCGGGTGGCGCATAGTGGGGCTATGCGAAGCGTACGAGTAGGCGTAGCATCATGCCCACTTCACGTAGCTTCGCGTAGCACCACTACGCGTACTACGCCCACTGTTAATCTGAACCAATCAAACACTCACACCCAGTCAACAGATCTGTGTTTAATCCATCACCGTTCTTTAGCCCACTCTGCCATGCCCAGTTCAGACATGGACATATGCAAATCAGTCTGACCCTGTGCCTCATGGGAATAGTCTAGCCCGAACTGCCAAGCCATTCCTTCCCTGAACCGGAAACAAGCTTCCTAGGACCGGTTTCTACCATAATGGCCGTCTTCAGCCAGGCTTGCTTGAATCCAGTGGCAAAGTGAGCAAGGGACTCACGTCTGAGCATACCCTGCCAACTTATGGCGAACAAAGCGGTACAAAAGGGGGTGGTGATGGTCTGGGGTGAATGTATGACGTGGTTCTGCATTCTGTCCATCAACTGTTGTTTTTGCATTTGTCACCCTGAGTGGGACGGGCATGCTCAGTCGTGAGTCTTGTGCTCTCCACACCACTGGAGTCAAGCTATCCTGGCTGATGACGGCTGATAGCCAGAAACCGGTCCTATGATGCTTGATTCTGGTCCAGGGGAGACATGGCTTGGCAGTTTGGGATGGACTGTTCCCATGAGGCACAGGGTCAGGGCTGATTTGCATATGGCCATGTCTGAACTGGGGTGGTGTGGAGTGCAAAAAACAATGGATTTAGGCCCAGATCTCTGTACTGGGGTGAATGTATGACATTGTTCTGCATTCTGTCCATCAACTGTTATTTTTGCATTTGTCACCCCGAGTGGGATGGGCATGCTCGGACGTGAGTCCCGTGCTCTCCGCACCACTGGAGTCAAGCTATCCTGGCTGATGACGGCTGATAGCCAGAAACCAGTACTAGAATGCTTGATTCTGGTCCAGGGAAGACATGGCTTGGCAGTTCGGGCTGGACTGTTCCCATGAGGCACAGGGTCAAGGCTTATTTGCTATGGCAATGTCTGAACTGGGGTGGAGTGCAGTGCAAAAAACCGATGGATTTAGGCCCAGATCTCTGTACTGGGGTGAATGTATGACATTGTTCTGCATTCTGTCCATCAACTGTTGTTTTTGCATTTGTCACCCCGAGTGGGACGGGCATGCTCAGACGTGAGTCTCGTGCTCTCCACACCACTGGAGTCAAGCTATCCTTGCTGATGACGGCTGATAGCCAGAAACCGGTCCTAGGATGCTTGATTCTGGTCCAGTGAAGACATGGCTTGGCAGTTCGGGCTGGACTGTTCCCATGAGGCTCAGGCTCAAGGCGGATTTGCATATGGCCATGTCAGAACTGGGGTGGTGTGGAGTGTAAAAAAACGATGGATTTAGGCCCAGATCTCTGTACTGGGGTGAATGTATGACATTGTTCTCTGAGTTTCCTGTTTCCGACTCCACTCTGGGTTTTTGTTTGCATCCGAGTGAGAGCCCAGCAGTCCCGTAGCAGCAGCAGTAGCAGCGGTGGAGTCTCCCGCCGGAGCGGTGCCGCGACTCGACTCAGTGTGACGGTAAAGCACAAGGCTGGCTCCCGGTTCCCCCCGGTTCCCCCCCGCCCTGCTTCATCAGTAATCCTGCAGCAGCAGCGGAGGCAGGGGAGGCAGCGGAGGTAGCCTGATCGGGCAGAGCACGCGGAGCTGACCGAGCAACTTGGAGCTTAAGGCTGGCTGCTGGTTCCTGACTCCCTAGCAGTTTTTATCAGCAGGCGTGCAGCAGAGCTTCTGTGTGTGGAGCTGAGGAGCTGAAGTGCTGCGCGGAAAAGAGCATCCTGAGCCGTGTCAAACCTAGCGTGGGGGGGGGGGGTCAAGCGGCGCGGAGAACAGGAGAGCACCGCAGTAAAAGACCCCCGGGATTGCCAGGACCACAAATCAGCAAATCGGCAAATCGGTAAACCGCTAGCTGGCCAGCGGTTGAAGACAGCTCCTCCTGTAGGTGCACTCAGCCCAGGAAGCAGGCTCTGCACCAAAAGCTCCAACTCATCAGAAGCAGCATACTGGCCCAACGAGAGGAGACGAGACAAAACCCCTCCCCTCACCCAGCTTGCAGCATTTGGTGAGTGAGGATACGGGGGGAGGACGGCCCGGCTTGTGATTAAGCGATTAAAACAGTGCTGTTCTGCTCGCGGACTACACGGCCTGAGGCCGGAGGCGTGGTAGCGGGGTACGAGTGGTACGAGTGGTAGTTCCATCCCGTTATCCTGCATCCCTGCATTATCCAATATAGAAAAACACACTGATTGAGATATCCTTTTGAATTGAATGACTATAAATTGACTGAGAGCTGCCACTAAACAGGCATATCGCCCAGCACTTACCTTCCGCCTCCGCCCTCTCCCTGACAGCAGCTGTCCCTTACTTACGGGGCAGATGGGCCTGGGAGGGTGAGCGCGAACGTGAGGAGTGTGAAACGAGTGAGAAGCCTAGCTGCCACCGGGGCCAGACCACCACTACTCAACCCCTGATCCCAGGTCCAAGCAAGCAAGCAAGCCATTGGCTCGAGAGTGAGACCAAACGAGACTGAGCCCTGAGTTTTGAGGAAACCTGAGAAGACCTGAGCTGGTACGTGGCACGCGGGTTGCACAGGTTGCGTACAGGTTGCGTGCAGGTGTGAGCGCGGAGATCCGCGCTGAGATAACAACGCCGCTGCAACCCACAGGTCATAAGCCTATAACAATAGGGGGACCAGGGGGAACTTAAAACACCTAAAAGACAGAGTGTTAATAGCGGTAAGCGGATTAATAAATTGGGCAAGCGGAATAACAATAAGACAACTGGGGATGCGCTCCGGGAAGGAAAGATCAGGAGGTCCCCAGACCAAGAGGGTGCGGAAGAACCAAGCCCCTAAGGTACAAAAAAAGGTAAAAGCTCAGGCAAAAGGATTAAACCAAACCCTGATTTCACCAATTGCTCGGATGTTTGAAAAATCAACCAAAATACCGCAGAAATTCGATTTTTTGGTTGACCCGACTGGGACACTAATGTCAATGGAAGCAGACACATCTAAAAATTGATTGCAAACCCCAATTGAACCATTAAACATCTTTAAGGAAAAAAACAGGGATACAGAAGAATCAGACCAGGAAAAAAATTGCATATATGAGATGAAACAAAATGACTCTTTAGGCGAAATTTTGGACCAAAAAAGGGAACTTTTACATCATACCCCACTGCAACTAAAAAAATATGCAGAAGGAATATTTAAGGTCGTGGAGAAGTGTGGCTCACGGTGTAGAGCAGGCAGACCCGGAAGCTGAGGTCAGACCCGGGACCAGGGTTCAATTCCCGAAGCGGCAGGGTCTTGAGCTCAAATGTCCACGGACTCGATAATTCTCGCTTCGGTGCCTGCTCTAATCATGGGTTCTCACTCTGCAACTCTGGGCATTAAGCTTGCTTAATCTCCACAACGGCCCCCTGCGGCGGGATGCCTGGCTTTCACCTTGGGGATGCCCTGTAGGGGCTATCTCACAGGGAAAAGCCAGGAAGGGTTCCCAAGGCAAGCGCCGGGAAACCTACGGGTAGCTGTGCGCTCAATAAATGCAATAATAATAATAATAATAATAATAAGGTCAAAAGCGAGATTGAAGAGCAAATACAACAACCTGCAGTACACCTCGCAGGACTTCCAGCATGGGATATTCCAATACCATTAGAAGTTAAAGTGGAAATAACAAAAAAGCAGCAACTACAAGAAGTAATCAACATCGAAATCGACACTGACACAATGAAATCACATATAGCAGAAACCACACCATTAAAAAAGCTTGGGAACAATACCATTGATCAAACAGGAAAAAAGCAAGATTGCGTTATCCCAATATATTGGGATGTGAGTCATGTAAAAGCAGAATGCACCATCACAAGCGAGATAAACGCAGTGAAAGACAAGGATCACAGACGCCAAATGGAATTGATAATGATGATAATGATGATCACTTAGTAAAAAAGAAAAAACTGGAAGGAGCATACCATATAGAGGAAACAGAGGAAATGGTCAATAAAACCCAGTCTACAAAAACACATTTTGATCAAAAAACTAAAAATATAATGAGTCAAGATCCAGGAGCCATATGGGATATATTTTACCAAACTTCAACTCTAACACTAGAAGCACTGACATATCAGTCAAACAAAATGGACACACAAATAGAAATACTGGGAGTAATGGTTAATGCAGTCGCCGGAATCAACCGAAAATTGTCAGAGCTAAACCACTTAATTACCAAAGCCCAAAAATACGCAGCAAGTAATACCTCTGAATGCACTTGTGAACCGATTATAAATAAACTTTCAACTATACCTGAAGTAGTGAATACCATACTGGAGGACGTTAAAGACATAGTTAAAAAAAAATATAACAACAAAAAAGAGGAGACAGGTCAGTCTCCGCGCCACAGATATGAACATATAAATATTCCATTAAGAAAACAAGGGGAACTAGTGGAAGTCAATAAATCAAAGCAAACGGAAAATAGAATAAGCCAAAATGGGGAAACTGACTTGATAATTACCACCAATCAAGAAACTCATGATAAAACATATACGGAACAGGAAAATGGTCAAGGTTATAAAATTTCGAAGAAACAAAGGAAAAAAATTCGTAAGGCTAGAAATAAGGTAAAAAATGGAAACCTAGTAAAAATATATCCCCTGTCACAGAAATCCGTAGAAAGAACCAGGAAGGATCAATACAAGAAGAAACAGATCTAGAAAAAAGTGAGGTGGAGGAAACTCAATCTGAAACGGTGGGAAGAAATGAAAAATACTTTGACATCTTTAATAAGTCGACAAAAGCCACATAGATAACAAGCAACATGCACTCAATGAAATTAAATTAGAAGATATTATGGACCAAAAACAACTGGCGCAAGGGCAAACCAAAGATAAAAAAATAAAAAACAACAACAAGAGGAAGAAAAAAAAATTCATGACGAGAAATTAACACGCTCTCAAAAAGGAAATGGATGTATTTCCTGGAGCCACTCAAGTGATATTCAAAGTAACCTGAACGAAACAAAGACCGAGTTTTCTGCAATAGAGTCTAACATACCGCTAAACGTCGAAAAAAATCACTCAGATTCAAGGCTACAGAGAACAATTCATCAAGATAATATTAAGTTTCTGAATGCAATTACAAACTCCTTGCAACAAAGAAAATACTCAGATTCTATAGGAAAACAGTCATGTGAAGCTGTGATTAACTCAGAACCAGCAAATACATAGGTGGATATTAGCGATTATATAGGAAACAATGAAGAAATAACTATTACAAAGATTGGCCAAGAGAAGCTAATTATCTGTAAAACCCATCACAAAAAAAAAAATGAAAACAAGACGGATTTAGTACCCTCTAAGATCTTGAAACAACTACTTTTGACTCCGTTATATGATTCAAGAGGCAACAGTGACATTTTGAATCGAGGTAATATCCTACAACTAATGAAATCAATACCTTCATTAGAAAAAATAACAACAAAGAACATTGAATCGGTGGGCTTTGTACAAAATTTGGAAGGCACTCAACCGCTCATGGTTTTAACGTTAAACACTGTTTGCTTAGTGGATCAAATCATGCAGGAGCAAGAAATCTTTCAAAGTTGGGGGATAAAAATTAGTCAACCTATGCCCAAGCCTTACCCAACTCCGTTTAAAAAGGAGGAACTTCCAAAAAAGGCTATTAGGGAATTAAAGAACAACCCAGTGTACTCTGTACTAAAAAACCCGCAGGGTAGTACACAACAGGCCAATGAAGAGAGCACGGAAGAAATAAAAGTTGTAGAATTTAATCGAATAAACGAAGATTGGATAAGGACTGCACTACATGACCACTGACGGGGAAAAAAAAAACAAATTGGAAGAAAGGAAGTATGCTCGGCAACCGGTTGTTATATGCTCCTGGAACATAAATGGATTATGTAAAAAGATCAAAAATGCAGAAGGAGATTCCCTGTCAAATCTCTACCAAATCATATGTCTACAAGAGACATGGGAAACTGACCCCTTCTTTCTGCAAGGTTATAAAGGGTACTATGTGCCAGCAATCAGATATTGCAAATTTGGTCGTCCATGTGGGGGATTGGCAATATTTATTGGGATTGACCTGCAAATCAAGCATGAACAGGTGGTCACCAATAACGCAAATATACAAGCAGTTAAGATATTATTTACAACCTGTGAGCAAAAAAACAGAAATACGTTAATAATACTTAACATATATATTCCACCAAACCAGTCATCGTGCAAGAACATAAGTGTCGAACTCGTAGCATTTGTACTGGATCAAATAATACTTGACCCAACAGTTAATATTCTAGTTACGGGGGATTTTAATATAAACTTGCTGATCCAAATGACACAGGATGATTTTATCCAATCTCAAAACTATGAATGGTCCATCCCGGAACAGGTACTCTATATTAGCATAAATACCAAACAAAACTCAATTGGAAAATGCCTACTGATGGATCTGGAAGCAATGGGAGTACGAGCATTAAACGGGAGGTTCCCAACCGATCAACCTGCTGGCTGGTCATTTCATAATCAAGGATCAAAATCAAGAATAGACTTTACATTACTGTCAATAGGCATGTTTGATAAAATTGGTTCCTATAGACTAAAAAATAGTAATTGAGAGTGACCATAGCCAGCAAATGCTGGAAATGTATTTTGAACTTCCAAAACACCAAAACTATTTAACTACACAAGGTCAGATCGGTACGATTAACCATAGGAAACTTATTTGGAAATCGGATAAAAAATATGTTGTGGAAAAAAAGGCCAAAAAATTGGTCCAAAATTTTTTTAATGAACATTCAATCAAATCTACTCTTAAGCAATGGGAACAGTTTACCCAGCAAGCGGTCGAATTGGATGAAGGTACTTCAAATAGTAGAAAAACCCAACTAACGATAAGTGAAAAAAGAGATATTAGTATCAACCTTCCATACGCAATTAAAAAAGTAAGGCGGACCCGTAACAATCTGAGGAAACAGCTAACCAGGTTACCGGAGAACAAGGAAATTAGAAATCAATTGAGAAGTGCGAACAAGAACTTGAGAAAATTGTTGTGGTCGGAAAAAAACAAAGAAGAAATCAAAACAGTCCCTATCTTTAACTTGAAAAGAGGATAATACTATCCATAGTATGCCACCATAGCTCAAGAGATCCTTACACTTAAATCCACTCTAGTAAATTATATACACAATAAGAAAACAATTGGGGTAAAAATTATGAACAATTTATTACAAAATATACAATGTCAAGTTTCAATTACAGTGCCACAATGTAAAATATTAAAAAAGAGTGTCAGCACCCTACCAATAATTCAGTGGTGCACATATAATAAACACACAAAATCAGAATTAAAAAGCAGTTAGCTATTAAAAACAGGTTGTTTAGTAATTGAAACTTGACATTGTATATTTTGTAATATATTGTTCATAATTTTTACCCCAATTGTTTTCTTATTGTGTATATAATTTACTAGAGTGGATTTAAGTGTAAGGATCTCTTGAGCTATGGTGGCATACTATGGATAGTATTATCCTCTTTTCAAGGTAAAGATAGGGACTGTTTTGATTTCTTGTTTTCCCCTTTCTCCTCGTCCCGACATTGGATTTGTTAGGAGACCTCCCTTTCTGTTTCTCGGAAAAAAACAAAGCCCAGCAGGAATTGTGGACAAAGATTTTTCACGCAAGTAACCAAACGAACTCTAGAGAATTTTGGAAAATAATTAATGATCTAAATAGATCCAACAAACACGTGGTAGCCTCGCCAATAACGGAAGAGGATTGGGTAAGATTTCTTAAAAAGACCCTATATGCTGAAACAGAATTCTGCTAGGAGGACGACAATCAAAAATTGAAGACTGAAAGAGGGCAAGAAATGGATCTGGTAAAAGTCTTCTTAGAAATTGAAGTAGCCAATTTAATAAAGAGACAAAAGGATGGAGCACCGGGACCCAATGGAATACCATTTGCACTTTATAAGGAGGATTCGGCTCTATGGGCTATTTACCTGACAAAGGTGTTTAATGAAGTTGTTCAAACAAAGCAAATACCGGAAACCTGGAGAGGATCATTAATATCTCCCATTTCCAAAAAGGGTAATTGGCAACTACCAGAAAATTATCGCTTGATCACTCTCCAAGACAAGGATGCAAAGTTATTTGTGGGTCTTTTACTAGCAACTCTGTCAGATTGGGTTAAAGAAAAGCTAATATTACCCCCAAACCAAACCGGGTTCATTAAAGGTTTAGGTACCACAACAAATATTTTAATTTTATCAGTTTTAACGGATAAGGCACTTTTATCTAAACAGTCCCTCTATTTTTGTTTTGTCGATTTTAAATCGGCTTTTGTCCCTTCTATGGAAAAAACTTGAAGATTATGGAATCCCGGGCTCACTTCTGAACCTTATTCAATTACTGTATTCTGAAAACTGGGTCAGGGTGAGGATCGGAGATGGGCGAACGTTATCCAGTAAAATACCGGTGACGCGTGGCCTTAAGCAGGGTTGCGTCCTTGCACCACTACTTTTTAGCTTATTTTTAGCTGACCTCACCAATGCACTAAATGATGTGAACTCACATCCACCAAGGCTAGCAGGAACACAATTGTCAAATTTGTTGTATGCAGATGACGTGGTGTTGTTGAGTCAGACAAAAGTGGGACTGCAAAGACTAATTGATCGAACACTTAGTTATGCAAAGGATAATCAAATGGTAATAAATGAGGCAAAGACAAAAGTAATGGTAGTTACAAGGAATAGAAGACAAAAAAACAAATGGATGCTGGGACAAACTCAGCTAGAGCAAGTTGACAACTATCGGTATGTCAGTGTCCTATTTAATGAGAATGGAGGTTTTCTCCCCCAGAGGAAAGATATCACTAGGAAAGCAAATAGCTTGATTGCGGCTTTAAGAATCATTCAAAAGAAACTAACTGCTCTGACATACAGTCCTTTACTAAAAATCATATCTGCTAAACTATTACCGACCTTAACATACGGTGCCGAAGTCCTAAATGGTAAGGATGCGGACTTAATTAACAAAGCAGTGGCAAAAACCGACAAAATACTGTTCCAGTTACCACGCAATGCCTCGCAGGCACAAGTAAGGCTGGAGTTTGGGATAAACAATCAGCAATATGCCCGACAAGGCCAAATTCTGAAAGTCTGGAACCGTGTAAAAAACGACCAGGATAATCAATTATCTAAAGCTTTATGGCAAGAAGCAAGAGACAATCGTAAACTTCAAGCATGGGCTTATCTAAATAAAGCAAAAGAAGAATTTGGAATAACAGCAATTTGGAAAAATACAATCACCCAAGAAAGCTTTAAAAAAACAATTAATAAATTGGCTATTCACCTATCACTGCTAAAAGACAAAGAATTATTGGTGAAAAGAAAGCATGCATGGCCAATTATAAACGAATATAAAAAAAAGCAAGTCCAAAAATACCTGGAAAGTCCATGGTCCCACCAAAGTAAGCGATCTTTTATAAAAGTACGCTTTGGACTCTGGCCAGACTCGTGCCATCTTCCACCATGGAAGACTAATGAGGGCAATACGACATGTAGGTTATCTAAACTGGGACAAGAAGATATTTTGCATTTGGTATGTCTGTGTTCTATAATGGATACAGAAAGGAAAGAAATCCTCAGGAGGTTATTTAATGCCCGAGGTATAAGGACTTGTAGACAAGCAGTAATGGCTTGTCTAAACCCGAAAGATCTACCAATGAATTCAGCTTTTGTAAATTTTTTATCTGTGATCGTGAAAAATCTTAAGGAAAGTTTTAATTAGATTTCGTTTTAATGAAATATGAGCATAATTATGTGCATGACGTTTTTAAACTACTGATTACTTAAAGATATTTTAAAATGTATTTGTTTTGTAAGATTTTAATTAATCAAACAAATAAACATGAACTTGAGAACTTGAACATTGTTCTGCCTTATGTCCATCAACTGTTGTTTTTGCAATGGTAGTCTTTTATGTCATATATTGTTTTTTTTTACCACGGCTGCTGGTAGCAAGGCCGCTCCCCCACATCACACTGGGATGCCTAAAGTTGTTTTGATGTATGACTCATGTATATTATTGTATTCTGTTGAAGATGCCCTGTTTCTACTCCGCAGTGCTATTGTTGGTATAGTCTGAAAACTGTTGAACTCCGAGCCGGGGAATGAGGGTAGTCACTAACGGTTTTTCTCTTTTCTGAGTCTGGAATTACTGTATTTGTCATGTGACTGTGATTGAATAGCCTATAATTCTGTGGCTCGACCCACCCTGTCCCTAACAGGCTGCCTTCGGCTACAAGCGCCTCACTATATGGAAAATCCCCACAAAGTTGTCTCTTCTGTTAGGATGTGGTTACGTGTCAGGGTTGCAATGTTTTTTTCTGAACAGATCCTTATTGCATGCTCTGTCAGCTGTGCAACATGTTCGGGGGTTTTTTATTTTTCTGTTTATAAAAGGGATTGTCACAGTGGGTTTCCACTGCTGGAGTCGGTGGGAGGGGTTGTTGAGGAACAATGTGTTGTGGATAGTGCATTGGCAGTATTCAGTGGTTGCAGTGTAGCAGTCATAGGGGCACTTTACAGGTGCTTTCACAGGCGTATGCGCTACAAGGGCAACTCATGACTGGATCCAATGGTAAGACTATTTCTCTGCTTAGCTGAAATGTAAGGGGGCTCAACAATCCGGAAAAAGTGCGTCAGGTGCTATCCTATCTGAATAGTCATCAAATCCAGATTGCCTTCCTGCAGGAGACACACCTCAATAAACAGGCGGTGTCTGCTGTTGCCGCCAGATGGGCTGAGGTGAGGCTAGCTGCTTCTTATTCCTCTTATGCACGGGGGTAATGCTTCTGATTAAAAAAGGGAACCCTTTTGTGCCAATCTCTGTAGAGGAAGGTGATGATGGGAGATACATAATAGTTCAGGGGAACCTATATGGCACATTAATGGTTATAGTAAATGTATGTGGCCCTAACATTGATGTCCCCGCTTTCTATGACATGCTATGGGGGAAACTTTACAAGGTCCCCCTTCCACCGTTATATGTGGGGGTGATTAAACATGACATTGGACCACAATATGGACGGAATGTCTATGACAGATTTGATTCCTAAGAAAGCAGCTGCTACTCTACAGGATGGTATGCTGACACTGGGGCTTATAGACACTTTGCAGTTACGGCACCTTTGTCAAAGCGTGGTTCTGTATTGACTTTTGGTTAGTCACACAAGACCTTAGTGATTAGACAGTGCAGATTGGACACCTACCCAGAACGCTATCTGATCACTCCCCCGTACTCCTCCTCGATTGACCCTACCGGCTTATGTCCCCCCCCTTTCCAATGGCGCTTACATTCCTCCTCCCTGCTGGATCTAGTGTTCTGTGAAGGTGTTTGGGAAGCTATTACTGACTATTTTTTCCCAAAATACTGGATCAGTTGACTCTGTAGGGACACTGTGGGAGGCTTTTAATGTGACCATACGTGGGGCTTGTATTGGTCTCCAGGCTGGGGTTCTTAAATTTCTCAGGGGCACTATGTCTGCACTGGAACGCGATCTGAAGGGTCTATAGCGCCAGTATGAACACACACCTTACCCCTCTGTGCTCGCACTCATAAAAGAAAAAGTTGCTGAATATAATGAAGTGGCTGACCAGGAAATACGACACATGTCCCATAGAAGTAGGGTCCGATACTATGGGGAGGGCGGTAGACCTGATAGGGTGCTTGCTGCCCGTATAATGGAGCCTCGAAACACGGCGTACACGGTTAGTGCGGTTACTGTAGACGATGTCACTCATTATGATACTCCTCATATACTACAGTCTTTTGCCAATTATTATACAGACTTGTACGCTCACCGCCCGGCTGCCGATGAAACAGAGTTGCAACAGTATCTGGATGATATAGCGCTGGTGTGGCTTTCCAGAGGGCAACTGGAGATCTTAATGCATCCTATCACCCTGGGAGAAACACAGGACGCCATTGTAGCCCTCCCCAATGGTAAATCGGCTGGTACTGATGGTCTCCCAGCGGAATTTTATAAAACCTATATTGACATGCTTACCCCCTGTCTACACCAGGTCTATGAGGAAGCGTATGAGACCCAATGTCTGCCTCCTGCACTGTGCGAAGGGCTGATGATCACACTTCTAAAGCCTGACAAGACAGCAGACAGGTGCGAGTCCTACCGACCATTATTCCTAAAAAATACAGATGTCAAAATTTTAGCAAAAGTACTGGCGACCAGGTTGCAGCTGCTCCTTCCAGTTATAGTATTGCCGGATCGATCTGTTTTTTTTCCTAACCACTCCACCTCCCATAACTTGCGGACACTCTTTGCAGTTATGCATATCCTAGAGCCCACGCTGCCAGCGGTGGCAGTCCTTCTTGACGTGGCCAAGGCCTTTGATTCTGTCTCCTGGTCCTACATGTTCGCCATTCTGCATCGTATGCGGATACCCTTCGTTTTTACAAATCGTTTAAAATTGCTCTATACACTCCCCTCTGTGTGGGTGAGGGTTAATAGTAGCCTATACGAGATAGTTCAAATTCATCGTGGCACACGTCAGGGCTGTCCACTCTCCCCGGTGCTATTTGCACTTATTCTTGAACCACTGGCATGTATCTTGCGGCAACGTCATGCCCAGGCTGTTCTGGGGTTCTTTCAGCACCCATTGGTGGTATCCATGTACGCGGATGACATGGTGCTATACGTGCGGGAACCTGCTCAGCATCTGGCATCTCTCCTCAGGGAATATGTCCACTTTGAGTGGTTCTTGGAATAAATTGGTCCAAATCAATGATCCTACCTCTTACAGATTGCACGTCCCCTTTAGATCTAGATTTTTCTTTGGAAAGGATTACCGATACAGTTAAGAATTTAGGTATTTGGCTCCATTGGGACCCACAAGAAGTGGTGCGGGCTAACTACGGCATGACCATTACACGACTCGAGGAACAAATAACTGGCTGGATTAAGCTGCCTCTCTCATTTGCTGACCGTATAGCGTTAATGAAAATGGTGATACTCCCACGTTTCCTGTATCTATTTTGTAACATCCCGGTTCCTTTGACGCACCATTTTTTTAACTCACTCCATTCCCTTCTGATTACACTAGCATGGGGATGTAGAAAGCCTCGCTTCAAGTGGGAAACACTTACACTCCCTTATGAACAGGGTGGTTTTACGGCGCCAGACTTTTATCTATACTATCTGTGTGCGCAGGCCCACTTTGCACATTATTGGCAGCAGGACTCTGCCTACATCCCCCATGTTGCAGTCGAGGCGGGCGCTGTGCATCCCATACCACTCAAGGCTATGATAGTTAATTTTCACACGGTTTTCGAAAAAGGGGAAATTGACACAGTTCAAACCTTGGTTAAAAGGTGGTAAGACCTGGGAAAGCGAGCGCAGAAACTACCACTTTATGCACCTGCTATGACTCTTTTACATCACACAAGTCTCTCGGTTACTAATGAGGCAGTTACCCTGAGGACCCTTAAAGATATGAACATGGTAACAATGGGTGATGTGTATCATGGGGGTCAATTCATTACCTCAGCATCACTGACTGCTGGTGGCGATATTATGACTATGCACCTTTTCATCTACACTAGATTGCGGTCAGCCATCCGCATGCTATATTCACAGTTTTCTGCTGAGCCGCCTACGCTAGTCGCACTGCAACTCTTATATACCACTACTTCTAGATTGTATCAGGTGTCGCAGAGAGAGGTGGTCACCTCGGGAGTAGCTGCCTTACATAAATGGAATGCAGTATTGCCACATCCCATGTCGGATGATGATTGGGTGGATTGATGCCGCTTGACAGGGCACCTAACAGCCAATGGGAATTTGAGAATGGTTCATTTCAAATATTTGCATCAGTTATACTACACACCTGCTCACTTGTACAAATATGGTCTACAGATTTAGACGCTTGCCGACGCTGTGGTAAACCTGGTGCAGATTTCTATCATGTGGCATGGGATTGCCCTAAGGTTTACTCATATTGGGAATTTGTGGTAAAGATGATATCCATATTTGCATTGGGAATTAAATAATCACATCTGCAAAATGAGGAGTGGAGTGCACGTTTTCGACATTTGAAATGTTCACTAGATGCTACTGTGTGCACACTGGTAAGACTGGTGCTTTGTTTTTTCAAGTGCTTTTGCAGTTGGTAAGGTGCAGAGAGATGTGTCTGGGTCACGTCCCTTGTCATACTTTTGCACACGCTTCAACTTTGGTGAAGAACCCTCGTGCAGTAATCCGACAAATTAACATTTGGGAAGATAAAAGAGGAAGATCTGGAAAACAAATCTGAAGAGAAATAATTTCCCTATTGACTAGTACTGAAGAAGAGCATGCATTTTCTAAGCAAGAAAAAGTTGAAACAAATCCACTTTTTTGTTTTAAACAATTGGAAGGCTCCTGCCTGAGTCAGGGGTGCTGGCATGTGTGACACAACTTATTGTCAGGCCAGTTCCCAGGCTGTATTGTGGTTAAGGGATCCCTCTCCCTCTAGCTACCTCTCTGCGCCACTAGTTGTATCAAAAGTTACACGTAAACTTTGATGATTTTTTGTATGCTATCTCAAACATGTCTCATCATTTTCTTGAAAGGTGCACCAAGATGTAAGAATCCAGTGTCATAAACCGTAATGGTCCCAGTCCAGTATTTGGTGGACATGGGGGCAAGCGGTCAGGATCAGAGTATAAGTTGAGAAACAATAGGGGAGAAGAAGAGAAATGGGATTGCACAACACAGAAAGAAACATTGTGGAAGGAGGGGTCCTTTGCATGACCCACAAGGGAAGGTGGAGTAGAAGGAAGAAGGGTGGTCCCTGCAAGTTTTAGCATTACCTAGCAGCACCAACTCAGTGAAGAAGAATAGGCGACCTCACTGAGTTAGAAATATAGAATAGGGGGCGTGGCTTGGGAAGCGGTGGATGGCGGCGCTCGGGTTGAGATCAGAGAGCTGGCACGTTCATGAGCACATTTCTTACCCCTCCTATGGCTTCCTTATTCCCAGCGGGGTGTATAATGATGTGGTGAGGCTCCGGTAAAGAACGGGAGGCTCATCGACCTTCTCTTCGCCATCAGAGTACTTCTTTCGCTGACGGCTCTGTTCTCCTCAGAGAGCTGTCGGCCATTTGCATATTTACCGGCAATACGCAACCAACGATTCCTGTCATGAGGGAATGACTCTTCTTATCAGCAGCAGCACTTTCATCATTTTTCTTTATTGCTCTTGTTTATCCCAGGTTTCATGTGTGAGTTTTCTGTTTTATGGGCTACTTTCTTTTTTATACTGCTATTGGCTTGCTGAACATTAGACTTTCCTCTTTTTTTTGCTGCAGAGGTGAAACTTTTCCCTCTATGTGACTAGTGTTATTATACCTTTTGAAGTGTGGTATTTTACTCTGATGCTGAGTGCTCTTCACTGTTGACATTTTTGCTTTACGAGTAATTTCCCTATATTTCTGTCTCTGTATCTTTATGGTACATCTAAGAAGGGCAAATAACCCATCGTCAACACTTACTCATAAGTTTGTCAAGAATTCCACAGAGTTCTCATTTTTTTAAAATGCATTTTTATTGACAATGCAATAGCGAATTCCACTTTGTTCTCAAAGTTATCTAATATGATGGACTCTTTAGTCGCTCTGCATGAGGGTAGCCCCTCATCTGGGTCGAATAGTGCTCCTGCCTTATCTGCTGCTGGAAAAGCTACCACTTAAAAAAGGATCCTCCCTCTCCTACAAAATCTACTTCGCCTATCTCAATGGAGCTCTTGCTGGAGGAAATACGCATGTTAAGGCCCTTTATGGAAGAAACCAATTCTAAACTTCAAGTTCTCACTGATAAGTGGTCTCAAATGTAGGAAAGGCTGAATACAGCAGAACAGAGCATTATGTCTCTTAGCTTGGCTGTTGGTAAGATTCAATCTCTTCAAACACAGGTCTCCTCTCTCCAACAGCAAGTTGAAAACCTGGGAAATAGAAACAGGAAGAACAATTTACGCCTTTATGGTTTGCCAGTGGGATCGGAAGGCTCGGATCCTGTATCCTTTTTTAAGTCCTTTCTTCCCATGCTTTTACATATGTCTAAGGAAACCCAACTTAATATTCAAAGGGCTCACAGACTGGGACATCAGCCGGCATATGTTTCGCATGCACGCAAGCCACGAGGGGTTCTTGTGTATTTTCTCGAATACGCTGACCTCCTCAAAGTTCTAGCAGCTGTTAAATCTCTGAAGCATATTTCTCGGTCAGGCAATCCTCTCTTCTTCTCCCAGGACTATACCAAATCTACTTCTGACAAATGCAAAGAATGTATCAACCTAAGGCCTGATCTTTGTCTACTTGGGGCTCATTTTGGCTCTCAACATCTGTGCCTATTCAAGGTCACCTATAAGAATAAGACAACTACATATGAGGATCTGATTAAACTGAAGAGCGTTATTAATGCCTGCAAATTTGAAAACATGGACACTTCAGGACATTCTTCTGCTCCCTGGGTTGCGTTATTTTATTGTTACCTTTTCACTATCATTAATCTCTAACTTTGAAAAGATGAGTGTTACTTAATTGTTGAAGATATTATGTTCTAATGTTTGGTTACCTCCATATAAGATTCAGAAACTTTATCTCCCTCCCTTTTCATAGTTATAATTGTAGCCTAACATTGTTTATTAATCCTTATTTGCTTCCTTGCAGGTTCATAATTTGTGTTGTGGTGTTCCCCGTGTTCTGTAGTATGTTTTGTGCTCCTTTTGTGCTCTTCCCATGGACCCCCAATGCACCATCTCTTCCATGTGTTCTAATTCCCCTCCAATCTTCCCTTGGATCTTACTTCTTATAGGTATGTTCTATTTGTTTTCCCTGTTGTCATCATTGTATTGTTTTCTACTTTTTGGTCTTTTCTCTTTTTCTTGTTATTTTCATCTCTTGACCTTTTGTTTTTCTTTCTTCTTTCTCTTCTTCGCTTGTATCTAATTCTTACTGTTTTCTCTTTCATAATTTTTTGGTACACATATGTCATGATAAGGACTATAATACTTTTTATGTTGTTTGGTATGAATTGTTATATTTTTAATTTGAATTTTTAATAGATATCCTATTAAAAGACAGCCTGTTTTATCCCATTTGGCACACGTTGGTGTTAGCATTGCTCTGATTCAGGAATCTCATCTCACAGGACATGAAGCCTAACAACTTAAGAGAGGGTGGGTAGGTGATGTTTTCTTTTTCCCTGGGGATGGTAAAAGAAATGGTGTTGTCATGCTGTGTCATAGATCGTTGTGTGCTAAGTTGATTTCACAAATTTCTGTTGATGTGGGAAGATGGCTGTTAGACTTTGCAGGTTCACCCCTGAACATTTTGCCTTTTAATATGACATAATGGTAGTGATTTCTGGTCTTTGCGCACTTTGGCACTGTGGGCCAGTGTAAAGTGTCTCTCTGTGCATGTGTGGTGAGGATGGTCTACCCTCCCATGAGAATGCATGGGGGAGATTTATTGTGACCAGTGGAGAAGTGCCACTTTTATAAGTTGGAATTTCTGTGTCCAGTGTCTGCCTGCCTGATGTGAATTGTATGTCTGGCTTGTGATTGACAGGGGCTAGCTGGTGTGCTTGGCTCCAGGAGCCAGGATGGGTATGCCCGGTGGGGAATAGGGAGATCTACATGCAGATGGGAAGGAGGAGTTGCACCTTGGACCTGAATGGGGCTGGGCCTTCCCTCCACAATGCTGGATCCACCCCCTGTGGTGCGTCTGATGTCCCTGGCCTGTCCTGTGAATAGAGGAAAGGAGCTGAGCAAAACAAAGTGCTAAAGTGCTCCTGAACCAGTTGTATCTGGTTCTCTTCTTGCCCTGTGCTGTGTCACAAAGGGATTTAGCTGTATAAATAAGGGGCTGTGACCCCAAATAAATGTTCTTGTTTTTTGACTTAAAACTACCAGGGGCGTTCTGCTGCTAGGGCCCAAGGAATGGCTTGCCTCCCTGGGCACTGCCCTGCCCCTAAATGCCTGGAGGACTTTCCCTTGCTAGGAGCTGTTTTGCACCATCTTTGATGCCCAGGACTTCCTGGTCTTTGTTCCCTTTGTTCTTGCTTTAGCCAAGGTTTGATGTTGCCTTAGGAGTCTGGGGGCTGAGCAGCGCGGTGCTGTAGCCCGGACTGAGGGAATGCCCCTCGTAGGGATTCCCCCCTCCTCTTGTGCCTTGCGGGTCCCCTCCCCGCTTATTTAGTTGTTCTTGGGTGCGCAGGTGCCCACCCTGCGTCTTCGTTTTTGATGTGAGACTACTGCGGGTGCCCACCCCGCTTTCCAGCTTTATTTTCACGTTGAAGGGAGACTACCTCTCATTTGCCACCAACCAAAGGAATCAACGGTCCGCGGCCCACCCGACTGTGGGAGAGGCCCCCGGACAGAAGTGATGAGTGCGGCCGGAAACGTTGGCAGGAGAAGAAAGTCCTGGAGCATCGCATACTCCATCTACAAGTCCTGGTCCTGAGACGGGGGACCGGGTAAAACCTGGCGCATGGAGAGGGCGGGGCTCTAGTGAGGAGAGAGAGCCCCGCAAGCGCAGCAGCCTATTGCTTGCGGAGGGGGCACAAGGCACATTGCCGGTGCCTGCCCCACTGCCTCTACGGAGAGAGCCTCCCCCAACAGAGCCGGTGAGTCGGGCTCCGGAGGGGGAGGCGACGGATGTGGTGCCAGTGAGGGCGCAGAGTCAAAGCGGCCCGTGTGCTCGGTGGGCCACTCCAAAGTTGGGGCAGTAATTGTTTTAATGAGCCCCGTGAGGTACCAGTGAGGGCACCGTGCCTTTTCCTTCGTGGCCAAGGGTAGTTAAAAGGGGCCAGAGAGGCCTGTGTCTTTCCCCTGTGGGATGCCTCAGTGTAAGGGGGCAAGTTCTTTTCTATGAGGGGCGCATAATTAGTTTCGGAGCCAGAGTGCTCCATGGGACATGCTTATTTTCTGAGCCAGAGGGCTCCAATGTGGGGCACATTGATTTCCAGGGCTTCTGAGAGCCCATGCCCCATTTGCCTTTACTCATTTACAGCTGCCCAGCAAGTAGTGGGCAGCTGCACAGTTTAGGCGCAATTCTTAAGAGAGTCCCTTAGAGGGACAGAAGTGGCACAGGGGTGCCAGGCCTTCCACAGCTGCGCAGCACATAGTGCCAGCTGCATTGTTTAGACCCCCATGTTATTGTTCTCAGCTGCCCAGCAAGTAGTGGGCAGCTGCAACGGTTTGGTTTGCGCAGTGGCGCACCCTTGACCTTCACTGCCTAGGCAGCAGCCTTGACTTTGGGGACATAGGGCATTTGAGCCCCCTATTTGAGATGGCCAATTGGCCAGGGGGATTGTTACATTTATAGGGCGCCAGGCCCTAATGTGATTTACGTGCTGATATGATTTTGGTGCTAGGAAATGTATTGTGTATAGTATGTTTTCCGCACCCTATTTGATACCTCTAAATATGGTTTATGATTATGAGGTTGTTTTGCCTATTTTGGTTTGTGTTAGTGAGATAATACTTCACTGTGTGATTTATGCCCCTATTGTGATTTAGGTTGTTGGGGGGTTAGGGTCTAATGTATTTATACTTGCGTGATACTGTACATAATGTAGTTTATGTCACAGACTGATGCAAAGTACAGTGATGACCAGTGTTTACTGGTTGTATGTTTTATGATCTATTTAACTTTTACTTTTTATGATCTATTTTACTTTTACCAAGTTCGCTCTTTGATGGTTCTGACAGTGGTCCATGTGGCCCTGTCAGGTGTACATAATCCCTTGTAAATATTTCCCAGTGCCAGTTGGCACCATGTACAATATGTGTTTACTATTCTAATGTGTTTTGAGAATGCAAAGGCTATTTTTGATATAACCTTTTGTGGTGTGCCTGGGATGTTGTTGCTGTTGTGTGCATGCGCACATGGCCTCCGGGATAAGCCTGACTGCTTGTGCCAAGCTACCAAGCAGGTGAGCTGGGGTTTTCTTGGCGTGTAACTCCCTTGCCCTGACTAGAGTAATGGTATCTGCCTGGCTTTGGCGCAAGCCTTAACCAACCAGAGATCCCATTTCTAACATTGGTGGCAGTGGAAGGATTAGGACTTCTGTTTGCGCAGTACCAGAGCGACAACTGGCTTTATTACAAAACTCTGCACTCTGCATTTAGTATCACCCACCGAATCGGTAATTACCGATTCGGACATTACCGAATCGGTATTTAACGAATCGGTAAAAGCTGATCTCGAAAATTCGAATGGAAGACATGTGAGCCACTCAAACAATCAGGCACACCCACTACACCCCACAACAAAGCTAATGTGAAATCAACCAATCAGATGCAAGTACCACACCCAGTACCTGGAGTTTGCCACACCCATGCAGGTGCAGAGCCACAGAACTGTTTGGAGAGCTGGAGGGGAGACATAGGAGCAGGCTGCACTGAGCCCAGCAGAGCATCACCATGGAGTCCCAGGAAGCCCAGAAGGATGGTGTTGACAGAAAAAGGAATATCAAATTCAGCACAACTGAGCTCCAGGTGCTGGTGGAGGAGGTAGTGCAGCATTACAGACAGCTTTTTGGGAGACAGTCCCTGCAAGTGGCAGAGTCTGTCAAAAGAACCACCTGGCTGGCCATCCAGAGCAAAGTAAATGCCCTTGTAATCACACATCGTGAAATAGAAGACATCAAAAAAAGGTGGTATGATCTGAGGATCACCACGAAAAAGAAGATAGCAAGCCAGAGGAAAGAATCTTCAGCCACAGGTGGAGGGAAGAGCTGTGCACCAAGCCTCACTGAACTGGAGCAGATGGTGGAATCCACAATGGAGCCTGAAAGCATACACGGGATTGGGGATGCTGACAGCTCAGCCAGAGCTGCAAGAAAGAAAGGTAAGATGCATGGACATGAATCCCCTCCCATTCCCTGGGCCCTTCCCCAATGTGGGTTACTCATGCACAATCCAGAACACATGTCAGTACTCACCAGCAATGCATCATGGTAGTCATAGTCATAGGAACATTCCTCAAAGCAGCCAACACAGAACACTGCATGCCATGCCACACTCCCCATACACAAGCAGTTGCATCTCAGGAAACTGTGTGATAGGAATTTGTCCAATGGAAACACACAGGTGATCATTGTCCATGTCTTCCCACAGGAGAATCATCGCGCAGTGCAGTGCAGGGAGGGGAGGCAAGTGCACCAGCAACGGCTGCGAGGGAGAAGCCCACAGACAAAGCAGGAGCCAGCACTGTCCCTGAGGACACTTCCACAATGCAGGCACCCACAGCAATAGAGGAAGATACCACAGCACAGCCACTGTCACCCCTGCTGTTTGAGACACAGACTCCGGCAGTACCTGCAGGTGCCACAACACCAAGCTCAGGGTCCTCTGTGCAATTGAGGCCAAGGAGGCAGGACGTTCCACCACTCAGGATCCTGGAGAGCTCTGATGAGGAAGAGGTGGAGGTTCAGACACCTAGCACTCCAGCAGTGCCTGGGAACGTAGGGCAACAGGGGTCATTAGGATCTGGGCGTGCAAGTGCCCGTGGTCGTAGGGCACGTGAGCAAGAGGAGGGACATGATATGCAGGGGGTCTTTGCCGGGTTGGAAATCACTATGGTGAGGATCCAGCACATGCAGGCCAAAGGGATCATGGCAGTGCACAGACAGGTGCGCATCCTCAAAAGCAGGATGTCAACCATTGATAGGGGGATATGCTCCGTGGCCCTAGGAATGGAGTCCATGGCCAAAGGAATGGAGTCCATGGCAGAGGGGGTGAGGGACATGGGTGTGCGCATGGGTTCCCTCTGTGACAGGCTGGAGAGTGACCAGACAGAAAGGCGCAGGAACAGGCATGAACTTAAGCAGCTGAATAAATCCATCAACCGCCTGGCAACTGCAACCACCCTGCTATGCCGCTGGTCTGTGATGATGCAGACCGATATTGTGCACTGCTGCAGTGACTTGTCCAGGGGGATGGGGAGGGTGACCTCTGCTATGGAGGTACTGCTGACACAGCAGACAGCCACTGCTGGTGACACGTGTGTCGTGGACACGGAGGAGTCCACAAGCAGGAGTGGATCCAGCACGCCTGTACAGGACGTTCGCCGGAGCACCAGGCTACATGCTGATGACCCTGACACCACTGCGCAAGTTGGCCCCCTGCCCCGTGGCTCCCACAACATCATGCGTGAACGCAAACATTAACATTTCATCCATAACACAGGACAGGTCACAGTGAAGTGAACTTTGGCCACCCAGTGTGAAAAGTGGATTTTATTTGGTTCATGTGGTCTTGAATATGTTGAGTCCGGTAGTGCAAATTAAACAGAGTGCTTCAAGAAGTAAACCTGCCTGTGTATCATCAATCTATTAGAAATATCTGTTTGTGATTTCTGCGCGTCTCAGTCTGCCATCTATTGCTGGCGCTGCACCTGCTGCATTGTCATCGGCTTGTTCTGTCCCATCATTCATGTCCTCATGATGTGAGTTCTACCTCTGTGCCCTCCTTGGTGGCAAGATTATGCAGCATGGCGCAGGTCGCAATAATTTTACAACAGATCAGTGGTGTGTACTGCCGTGCACCTCCACTCTTATGGAGGTACCTAAATCTGCTTTTCAGCAGTCCAAAAGTGCGTTCCACAACGCAACGCGTTGTTCTGTGTTCCACGTTGTAACGCCTTTCGCTCCTGGTGGATGGATTCAGGTAGGGTGTGAGACCAAATAAACGCAGGGCATATGCACTGTAACCTGGGTGGAAAATGAAATTTTGTTTAGTCACATACTCATGATTGATCCTTCTGCATTGACTTTCAGGGTGTCTCACACTTACTCACCTAGCAGATATCCATCCCCAAAATCACCAGCCACAAGGTTTCTGTATATCCCACTATTCTGGAATATGTAGGAGTCGTGGGTACTCCCTGGAAATTTCGCTACAATGTCCGTTATCATGTTGGCAGCGTTGCAGATCACCTGCACATTGATGGAATGCGTAGACTTCTGGTTTCTATATATGTGTTCAGTTGCTGCAGGTGGGCATAGTGGGATGTGCGTCCCATTGATACAGCCTATGATGTGCGGGAACTGTGCAAGGTGATAGAAATTGGTTTTTGTCTTTGCTAGTTCAGCTGGTGTGTCAGGGAACTCTATGTAGTGTTCCATCCTCTGCATCATGGCGTCAAGGAATTTTCCCCAAAAACGTGACAGGCAGCTCTGGGACACCCCACCTATCGCAGCAATCACATGCTGGTAGCTCCCAGAAGCAAGAAGATGTAGGCAGCACAACACCTGCACGTGGGGTTTGATGGCGTTTGCTCTTGGGGTTGGGTGTTCCAGATATGGGTGGAGGTCCCTGATCAAGTCCAGGATGGTTCTGGGGTGGAGTCTGTACCTCTGCTGGATTTCAGCTTCAGTCAGTTGGAAGAGAGTGATCCTCTGCCTATACACCTGATCCTCCCTTAGCCAGACCCTCTCTCCTGCTGCCTATATCCGTAGCCGCCTTGTAATGACGTAGAAAGCCGCCATTGTGGTTGCAATGTTGCATTTTGGGGACTTCATTTATAACCTGTACCTGGTTTCCACCTGCTTTTAATCCATGGTAATTACCTACTCCTAAATACCGATTTTCATGGAATTTGTTTTTTTTTGTGTTTTCAACATCTTGATATGCCATTTTTACCATTTCTTATTTACCGATTCGGTAAATAAGGAATCGTTAAGTTCCGAATCGGAAAATTACGATTTCTTATTTATCGATTCGGAAAATAAGAATTCGGTATTTTCCGATTTGTGAAATACCGATTCGGAATTTTACCAACTGGTTTTTACCGATTCAGTACAGTTTTTGTCACATACATCTCAAATCTCTTATACTGGTTGGTAAGGGCAGAAATTACTGATTTTTGGCCGTTACTCACCGGTATTTGCCTACCTACATCGGGCCCTAAATGTCTTGTTCTGTGGTTCACCCCTTCGATTGCCTCTTTGGTTTTGCTAAATTTAGAGAAATGCATACACAAGCTAACCGCTTTAACTAGATGGCATCCCCTTTATCTTTCTTGGTGGGGTCCCTTGGAAACCATAAAAATGATGTTAAGTCCCATTATATTGTTCTTTATATCTAATCATCCGATATCCATTCCTTTTAAATATTTTGAGAAAATTAATTCTAATCTTATCTCATTCCTTTGGAAATAGAAAAAAGCCTGTGTGTCCTTACCTAAATTAGCTCAACCAAAATCAGAAGGTGGTGTTAAATCCCCAGATTTTCCTAATTACCACAACGCCTACTTTTGCGTCAGTCATCCAGATGGCTTTTTGATCCCTTACTACCTGGCCATTATGGATGGATGTGAAGAAATCCTTTCTTCTTCCCTTTTCATTCAAGGAATATCTATCCTTTACTCACAAGCCACAATCTCTTTCTACC
Source organism: Lissotriton vulgaris (assembly GCF_964263255.1). Taxonomy (NCBI): domain Eukaryota; kingdom Metazoa; phylum Chordata; class Amphibia; order Caudata; family Salamandridae; genus Lissotriton; species Lissotriton vulgaris. The sequence continues at coordinate 1,032,541,971 of NC_141696.1, read as the reverse complement.
CCATTCTTAAGCATTCATATAGATTGTTGGACTCTACTTTATATATCAATTCTTCAGATATTAGTACACTTTTTAATTCCACCATTTGGCACATCATGGAGAAATAAAGTTTTAATTTGGGTGCACCAACTTCTTGAACATGATACCTTGCTGTCTTTTTATCAATCCTTTCTGAAATGTATTCTAACGCCAACTTTTGAGTAAATATAAAGTGTTGTTTAATGCCCTATGCATTGCCTATGTACAATGTCAATATCTTGTTTCTGCAAAGTCATCTGTCGGTAACTCCTGGTCCACCTTGCTGTATTCTTCTCCAAGAGCATCTACTATTTATTCCTACTTATCTGCCTCAGGTTCTAGTAGATCCAAGTCAAAAGTGGAGTTGGCCTGGGAGTCTGAATTTGAGAATGAGTGGCCAATTAATATCAGGGCCTAAATTCAGAAAAAGCTTCTAGGGCAGCTAATACCATGCAATCTTTTTTATTTACTTTTTACATGCCCTTTTGTGATGTGTTTTGGGTTGCACATATGGGCTCAAATTAATTCAATCTTTCACATGGAAGTTCATTTTTCTATTCATAATCTCTTTTTGGGTAGCATATCTGAAGCTTGGACTCTATTATCCTGTGATATTTGTGTACCTGACTTATTGTTAGCAGCAGATTTTATCACAAAAATTGGAAGGACTTTACTAAATTGTCATTTCAGGCCTGGTGGAATGCAGTTTGCAATAATCACAGGTTGGACATTAACTATGTTTCTCCTATGACTCTAGCTTTGAAACGTCGGATCTTGTGGAACCCCATTACTCATTTTTTAGATAACTGTGCACATAGTTCCCTGAACATGAAGTTCCTAAACACCCCTGATTTTTCATTTTAGTTCTACTTAGCAAAGCTAATTTTAATAATTGATAATCCATTTTGTGTATTACTTACACATGATATGTTTCACTTTAAATGCTTGTTTTACCAAACGCCTTTGCCTCTTATTTTACTTTATTCTTGTGTTTCATTATAAGATGATCATATTATTTAGTACTGTATTATTTATGGACATTTTATTGTATTGTATTGTCTCTTACCTCTATGCCTCATAATGTTTTAAGTACATTAATTTTTTTAACTGAAAAAAAGAAATATAGAATAAGAAATAGAGGGTGACATCTTGAGTAGTGCTTGATCTAAATGTCAGTAGTGATTGGATGTATGTTTGTGTGGGGGGAGGGAGTTTAGGAAGGAGCACTTTGCCTTCACAGAGAGGAATGTTGGGTCCCACTGGGGAGAGGAAGCTGCATCATGGATTGTTGCCGAGGACTGATGCCCACACCTGTTGATAAGTATCAAGTTTGTCTGAGAGCTGATTGATGACCTTCTCATATGCGGTCGTTTTGAATATCTGTCAGCCACTCTGCATGTGTGGGCATATGTGGAGAGTGCCAGTACTGGAGGATGCAGCGTTTGGCCATGGTCAGGGATCTGTAAAGGAAGCAATGATTGTGGTGTGTCAGTGGGGAGATGTCTGCTGTGTTATGTAAAATTAGCACATATCAGAGTAGAGGGAAGGGGATAGGAAGAGTGATGCATAAAATGGCTTCCAGAGCAGTCCACAAGCCCCTAATGTAAGGGTTTTTGTATAGGATGTGCACTGTGTCGCAGCAGGGTCAGTCACATTTCCAGCATCATGAATGATGCAGAAGTCCCGCACACTCAATAAGAGTCCAATACTAATCCTGCTCGGTTTTGAAAATGCAGTATTTTATCCTGGCTTTCCGGGTATTTGGCCCAGTCCTCTGCCATATAGACTATTTTCAGTTCCTTCTGCCACATAGTCCGCAGTCGTTGCAATTGGGCTAGTGAGTACTCTTGTCATATCAAGGGGTTATAAAGACCAGCCAAGAACATTTGCAACATCTCCAAGGGCAGAGATAGATGACAATCAGTGATGGTATTACCTTCCACGGTGGTGCATTCATTTTGTGGAGGAGATAGCGACAGAGTGGAAGTATCACCATTTGTGGTATGATGGGAGATAAACTTCCTCTCATTGGACATCAAAGGGTTTAAGTGAGGCATCATCAATGACCTGAGAAATGGTTTCAATGCCTGTCTGTCACCTCATCAGCAATTTGGGTGGGTCTCCTCCTAAGCAGATACCAGCATTCCGCTACAGAGGTATCCCATTATGGAGGTAGGTATTAGTTGATAGAAGGGAGAGGGCACGTCATCATAACTGGTCCATTGCCTGAATCATGGGATTTGATGGGCTTGTATTGTTTGTAGAGTGTAAGCCCAGTGGACTCAGGGAGAGATTCTTGCCTATCATGAACCAGAGAGGGGAGTTGAAGTATGTTGTGATGCATGTAGGCAAGTTGTGCAACATGGAGCGCCAAAGCATAGAATTCATGCTAATGGAATCACAGACCATCACTGTCCCTATCGGCCATCAGATTGTATATGGCCAGTCATGGTTTGTCAGACCCCCAAAAAATCCCTAATGTCTTTGTCTATGGAACATTGTTGTGTTGTTGAGGTCAGAAGTGGGAGCATTTTAAGGATATAATTAAATCTAGGGAGGGTGACTATTTTGATTGGCTTGTGTCTTACCCCACATCAAGAGATTAAGGTGCATCCATTTGGTGAATTCGATCAGGGAATATTTCATGAGGGGTTGCAAGTTATACAAGGCCATACATTCCAGGCCCTTGTTGGCATGAACCCCTTGAAAGTAGAGGGGGATGGCTTCCAGTGGAATTGATAGGCCTAAATGGGGGCCAATGTCATAATCTTGACAAGGGGTAGGGCTTTGCTCTTGTTACAATTAAGTTTGTATTCGGCTATCACCGCAAAAATGTCAATGAGGGTCAGAAAGGCTCATAGGGATCTGAGGGGGTCAGAGAGTGTCAGCAGTATGACATCTGCATGGAGAAACAAGGATTGAGGTCCTCCCACAGTGGATATGCCTACAATGTCAGCTGAGTGATGAATAGAAGTGGACAGTGGTTCAAAGACATTTAGAAAGAGCAGTAGAGATAGTGGACACTCTTGTCGTGCAGATTGGGAAAGGGATTTTACAAGAAACCCATGCAATTCAGCTGCACAGTGGGGGAGTCGTATAACCCCCAAACTAGGTTAATGAAGTCGTATCCTAGGTCAAATTTGCGAAGGGCTGCAAAAGCTACACATGATTTAATGCGTTTCAGCTTTGAGGGACAGGGCTAGTGCCTCACCCTACATGTCCTTGGTCAAAACAGAGAACATGGGTATGAGGTAAGTAGGTGATTGCAGGAGGTGTGACCCGGAATGAAATCCTACTTGTGTAGCATGGATAAGATGGGGGATCACTTTTTTAAGATAGACCACCAGAATACTGTCCAGGACCTTCACATCTCAATTGAGCAAATATATGGGTATGCAGCTCCTACAGCACAACAGGTACTTACTGGGTTTGGCAAGCACTGTTATCAAGGCCTTGTAAGAAATCAGCCCCAATCCATCTGTCTGATCTGCCTACCTGAAAGCAGAGAATAGAGCATGTCTACAACATCAGGCACAGCCCAGTTATAGTACTCTGCTAGCAAGTGGTCTTCCCCTGGGGCTCTACTATAGGGCAAAATAGATATGTCTCATCATGTTAATACCATTATAGAATTCCCTCAAACAGTGGTACAAGATGGCCACTTCTTTCTCTGAAAGTTGGCATCCTCTCTAGGCTGACACCCAGTCGCTGAGGACTACTGCTGAGCCACACTCCAAACAAATATTGCCACAACTGTTTCACTTTACAAAAACCACTACCAACTTAAGGGCTCTGTCTGACAACAACTCTTTGCTATGACATGGGATTTATTTTTACTTTAGTGCTTAACCCTAGCAATATTCATATAACTACTTGTCTTAGATGTGTTAATATGGAAAACAATAATGTTAAAATGGAAAAGGATGAATTTATTGATAAAAACAGGTTAAAGAATTTTTAAAATTAACTCTCAAATTAAGGAACTGCCTAGACCAATGATGTTGTACTTACTGTCTGCACTTTACCATGCATTTGGAACATCTTATTGACAATGGGCTACGTGTAATATAATTTTTGTATGTGAATACGAATTATTGTAATAGTATGAATAATGTTTTTTATTGCATTGTATATATGTGCACTTTTATGGTGTGAAATATAACTGAATAAAGTCTCTATACATACATACATTGATAAAAACTAAATCACATTCCTATTAATGAACTCATGCGTTGTGAACTCCACATCAACCCAGAATCGCAAATAAATAGTCAAGCAAGTTCTGAGGCCCAGGGCCGGGGTTACTGATTTATAGGGCACAGGTGGGATGCCACATAGCAGGCAAATAACTGCACTAACAGGAAACCCTAGATCTATCCCTCAGGTAGGTAGTTCAGTGACATTACAAAGGTCAAGAGAGAACGACCCTAATAAATCACACATGGCCGGAGGGTGTACTCATGCTCCTAAAACCTTAAAAATGTCAGATGCAACATGAGTTAGGAACAGATAGCCAATCAGAATACAGCACACACAATAATAACACGCTCCCCATGCCGGAAATGTAGACATTTTACCCAACGGCCACATTGTGTCCATGCAATGTTGATGCCTCCTGTAGTAACCATTTACCATTAATTTGGACTTAAAGGCAGAAAACAACATTCCTCTCCATATATGGTTTGCCAGAGAACTTTACAATCTGATGAAAACTGTATTTAAGAAGGATGCCAACTGAATGTATATTGAGACAGTCCTCAGACCCTAAGACTGTAACCGTTATCCTGCCTGCTATGTTTATTTAAACCAACTGTTTCTGTTTTGCCAAATGCCTCTTGTCTCTTATTTTATTCAAGGTATTTTGTATTCAACTAACAGATCGTAGGCCTTTTTTTGCTGACCTTGGCACCCATGCATGATAGTGGATGCACTCTAGGGGCCTGCCAATTACAACCCAATGTTAACACCTGATGGAGGATTTACTCATTATTGAATTGTTCTCCCTGCAGCTGTGATCCCTTAACAAAAAATCTTGCTGGTCAACTATAGCCAAGAGTTGAAGGCATACCAGTAAGGTTTTAAGGAAACGGGGTACTTAAATACATATTAGTAGAAATAGTGCATGTACAGAGGGGCCTGTTGTGTATGTGATGATTAAGCCCATTCTTGCCTAGCATAGGTCATTGACCAAAATGACAAAAACCCAAATAGTAAAACTGGTGATATTGAATGCCACAGTGTTTAAGTAAAATAGTGTCAAGAAGAAAAAAGCCCTATTAGGGACATTTGGTCTCACCGGGCCAGGAGAAAGTCACATATTCAGGCTGACCATGATTGAGCATGGGCTGGCTACAGGAACAAAGTGCCTTATATCCTAATTGCAGAGTGTTGCATGGATCCGCTTGGAAGATGCATCGTGCAGCAGAGGCTTTGCGTCAGTTCCGAGATGCAACAAGGCCGCAGTCCAAAGACCTAATGCATCAAGGATCCTGTTGATGGGGCTTGCAATATGAAGTCCGCTGTTTAGGACACAAGGTGCAGCATAGTTGATGTGTTGATTCCAATGAGCAGTGTAGCTGTGATCCTGAGCTTCAGCATGTTTGTCCGAGCCTGCAATCAACGAGAGATGCAAGGAGCTTGCGCCGGGTGAAGCAATGCGCAGTCGGTCCCAAGATGTTGCAGGTGGTGGCAATGCAATTCTTTTGCAACAGATCCAATCCACACAGCAGCAGCGATGTGTTGGTTGGGGTGGCACCACTTGACAGTGTAGACTCACAGATGACAGAGTCTAGGTGCAGGGGTTAGATGTCTGTTATGTCCCTGTGGTTTCATATCAGGAGGCCAATCAGTTAACCTTTGGAGTCACTCTGGGTTCTGGGGTTAAGTGATGCAGGTCCACTCCTTCTCCCCGGGCATGAGGGCAGCAGGTAGCAGATGAGCGAAGCAGGAGTCCAATAGCATGCAGTCCAGGAGAGTGGCAGCCCTTTTTGCAGCACATCAGTCCTTCTTCCTTGCAGATTATTCTCAGGTCTAGAAGAGTACGGAAGTGGTGGTGTTTGAGGTCCAGTACGTATGCTTAGTAATGTTTTTGAAGTTGGGGAGACATCAAAGACCAGCCTTCGAAGTACACAGAGGTCATCCTTTTTTCCCTGACTCCTGATTCACTACTAGGGGTATGCAACTCTTTGTGTGTGGACAAGACACTGCCTATTCAGGTATAACTAACGCTGTACCCATATCGTCCCTCCCATTCAGTTAGGAAGGCCCATTAAGTCACACCTAAGCTCTCATTATGGTTATCTGTCTAAAAGAAATACACAAAGCCCAACTGGCAACACACCGAGTCGTGTGATCACATATAGGCTACAGGTAACACAACGCTAAAGCAAAAAAATGTAAACTTTCTAAAAGTGGTATTTTCGGAATTGTATCATTAAAACCCTACTACACAATAAGTTGGGATTTTATATCAGGATTCCAAAGACACCAAACTTGAATCCGGTTTATCTTCCCATTTTGGAATGCAACAAGGTAACCCCGAAGTTATCCTATGGGAGATACAAGCCTTGCTGTAGTGAAAAATGAATAAAGTGTTTTTCACCACCAGGCCATGCAATACTAAAAAGTATATGCCCTGCCTTTAAAATACATTGCACCCTGCCCTGTGGGTTGTTCAGAGTCTTCCTTAGGGATAATTTATACGCATAAATGGAAGTTTTGGACCTGGCAAATTGTTTATTTTTCCAGGTCAACATGGGAGTGTAAACTGCTCACACAGGCTCTGTAATGGCAGGCCTGAGACATGGTTAAAGGGCTACTTAAGTGGGTGGCACAATCCGTGCTGGAGGCCCACTAGTAAAAAGAAAGGGTAACCCACTAAGCCCTTGTTAGCATTGGTAAGCACTATAAGCAAAGGTCAAGGACAAGCAAGGGAATCATTATTAAGAGAATGTTCAACAAAGTCACCTTTTTGAAACTTTTCTTTTAAATGACTCCCTTACTAGACAGAGGCTCAGTAGTAGCATTTAATTTACAGGCCCTGGGTACAGGAAGTACCACTTTGCTAGGGACTTATCAGAAAAGTAAATATGCCCATTGAGGATGAATTGATTTGACCATGTTTAGCACAGAGAGCACAAGCACTTTAGCACAGGCAAGCAGTGGTAAAGTGCACAGAGTCCTAATACTGGCAAAAACATAGTCAGAAAAGTGGAGTGGCAAACAGTTGGGGAAAAGACTGCACTAAGGCTGTTGGACCTAAAAGCATGCCACTTTCCTGGCACGGATGCTGCTTGCTGGATTCTGCTCTGTATTGTGTGGTGGGAGCAGGCTGACATCAGCACCACCATAGTGCTCACATCACGACAGTTTCCTTGAAAAAGGACATTTCTGAATATTTCAGTTAGACTGAACACTGTATCTGTATTCTGTGCTTATTGACCTATACAGTTTGCCATCACCTTTATTAGCAGCAGAAATTTATTGACGAGTGTCTGTGCCCTGTGCCCTTGGAGAATTTCCGTACATGCAAACATTGTACTGCTATGAACCAACTAGACATAACACTGGGGTGGGGACTGGACATGTGCTGGCTTTCTACTTGGAGGGTATTTCAGCAACCCGACTCTGGGCCTGATTTAGTTATCAATAAATGGGTTACTCCATCACAATGGTAACAGATATACCATACGCTGAAATATAAATACCATTAAATCCTATGGGATTTATATTTTGGTGGGCGGGATATCTGTCGCCGTTGTGATGGAGTCACCTGTCTGCCAAGATCTAAATAAGGCCCTCTGTCTTCTGCCATGTATATTCCTATGGCCTGATTCAAAAACTGCATCTTCTAGTATGTAAAATATTACTACAGTAGTACGACTTAACACATTGAAAATACAATTCACATACCTACGAGTGACAATCTCCACATCCACGTATCCTAGATTTATCACAGGGTGATTGTCACATATGGAAGTTTATTTGTTAGCAGTAAATATGAGACAGACTGGAGGAAGTGGTTAGAAAATGAAAAACACTTACTCCTAAATGGGAGAGGTTTACTAAGGAGTAAAGAGGGGTTTAGGAATGGATAAGGGGGTATATAGGGAGAGATAGATACCCCCCCATAAAAGATTTGGTCAATTGTTATTTACAAACTGCACTCCTAATCTTACTACAGCCAAAGATTAACCAAATCCAGTAGTAAATGTACTCAAATTCAGACTCAAACATTGACAAACACTGGGACTGCAAAACACTCCCATAGAAAATAATGGAAGCAGGGATTAAAATCTAAGTCCTATCAGAAATAATGTTAAAATAAATGCATTTATTTTGAGTTTTTAACAATTTACATTAATTTAATTTAATGTGACACAAATATATTTATAACAATAAATATTAGTTTATGATAAAATGGTTATAATGTTTTTATTTCAAATTAAATGTAACTATTGTTAATAAATAATTGCAATTAATGCTATACACACATGTTTGTAATTGTAATGCTTATTAAATAAATATAAAAATGTTACTTTAGATAGGATATTTTAAATAAAAAGATGACTATTTCATTTCAAACTAAGTTCATACCTGTATCATTTTTTATTTTGTTTTCTTTTAAAATTATTATATAAAAATAACTTACATCAATATTTAGCATACAAATAGTTTTACTAATTCTTTTAAAATTCCAATTAATGTTTTACATTGTCCTATACTTTGCAAGAGGCAGATATCTGCTCCAGTTACATTACACTTTTAAATGTCTCTCCCTCCCCCAGTTTCAGGTGGTGAAGACATGCAAATCACCACTTCATAGTAACTTTACACTCTGAAATGATGTTTAGGCAAAAGCAGCACATTTACAATAAAGCGTAATAATAATTTAACACAGGTAGATGTACTCATGTGTGAATTTACCTTTGTGAAAAAGTCCCACCAGAGTTTGCATAGAAAATCAGTGTCTTCTTTCCTGCATTTATCCTCATTTCTGTATGTGGGCTTTAGTCTCACACCTACACAGTCAGCTGCTGACAAACCTTAATTACACTATTGGTACACTATAGCCAGTACTTTGTATAACAGGCCACGTAATTGCATCAAAACCTCTTTTAGGTCATTGAGACAGTTTATGGGCCATCTAACATCGCTCCTACAGGATTCCTGGCAATTGTAAAGAATGCTTCTACTAACTTCTACTAGAATGCTTCTACTAACTTGCTTTATTATCTTTGCTGCACTTAGAATGTCATGTATTGTTCTCATAACCACTGAGTGGAGCAAAGTTTACCTTTAGGCAAAACACTACAAATATGTCTGATCTGACACTTGATTCTATCATGAGTAATATTCCTTCAACAAGACCTGTGATAATCAAGGTGGACGAGATAATGTAGAGATATGTGAGTTGTAAGCCTTATATACAAAGGGGCTCATTTATGAGCAATATTGTATGAGTTGATAGACAAGTGCACAGCTAAGTTTGATGATAATATAATCTCAAAGGTATTTGTGAAAAGTTGGTGCTCCTGAAGGTGTCGTCTTCCACCCAAGAGACGAGTAAAGTTAAATGAAAGAATGTGCAGTCAATTGAAAATTGATGGCATCCCTTTAGGGAACACTAAAAGCAGGGGAGATTTTCCTCCTTGCAAAGTTGAAGAAACAATCTTAACCAGTTGATTCGAATTCAAAACGTTGTGTTTAATCCATTACAGACATTTAAGTATGTTTCTCCACATACTAGTGAGTGGTGCATGCATGGACTGAGTCTTTCTGTGGGGTCTCTTTAATGTAAACATCATGGAGGGCATGGATGGCATGGGATTGTGCTGATTGTTGTGTGTTTTTCGATTTTTTTGGCTGCTGTTGGGGAGTGGCCATGTGGGTGGGGGCCATTTTGAGTGCTGGTACAGGCAGGCCCTGGCCATGTGCTGGGGGGCAAGGGGCCATTTTTAAGGCAGGCAGTGTTCTCAGGCCTGCACCCATTTTGCCTAGCTTTCATCCTTTATGCCCAGGGGTAGTGAGTGGTGCATGGGCCTAGTCTTTCTGTGGGGTGTCTTGAATGTAAACATCATGGAGGGCATGGATGGCATGGGATTGTGCTGATTTTTGTGTGTTTTTCGATTTTTTGGGGTGTTGATGGGGACTGGCCACGTGGGTGGGGGCCATTTTGAGTGCTGGTACAGGCAGGGCCTGGCCATGTGCGGGGGGCAAGGGGCCATTTTGAAGGCATGCAGTGTTCTCAGGCCTGCACCCATTTCGCCTAGCTTTCATCCATTATGCCCAGGGGTACTCAGTGGTGCATGGGACTAGACTTTCTGTGGGCTGTCTTGAATTTAAACATCATTGAGGGCATGGATGGCATGGGATTGTGGTGATTTTTATGTGTTTTTGGACTTTTTGGGGTGTATAACTGATGTTCCTCTGTCTTCCATTGCTTTTAGGTGCACAAGAGAACCACCAGTGCCAGGAAGAAGTCCTGCAGTGGTGTGTGCAGCATAATGTCACGTGACGTCATGTGTGGCCACAGACAAGACAACTCTGCAACTCGTGCAACTGCAGCCTGCTGTTCTGACATCTGAAGAAGATTGCCCCAAAAAAAGTTCCCCGTAGCTCCTCTAGCAAGAAAGTTGCCAGTAAGGAGCAGAAGAAGCAAGTTACCAAGGAGACTGGTGTGCCGCCCGCCACATTTTTTGGGAATAAAAAAAAGTACGCCTGCAGCAGCAGCAGGATCTGCTGGGGACAAAGCTGGGAGCAGCACCCCTGCTCCATTGGGCTCAGTGCCACCACCACCACACCAACTTAAGTCCAAGCCCTTGAGTGCTGCAGAGGCAGTTAGTCTAGTTGTTCAATCACCATCGACCAGTGATGTTGGCTCATCGCAAGAAAGTAGCAGCAATGTCCCTCAATCAACACAGGTTGTTGTAACTCATCTGACGAGTGTTCAACAACCACAGCCGCAACAACAACCACATGTGCAAGGAGAGGCAGCGCAAGGAAATGTGCAAGCAGAGGTGCATGGAGGGGCACAAGTGCCCACAATAGTTGTTCTTCCAGAAGTAGGGGCACATCAGGAAATCGACATTCAAGCCGAGGTATCATTTGAGGAAGCCACTCCTCCTGATCATTCATTGTCTTCCACATCCCTAGCAAGGAAAAGATCAAGGATGGTGTCTACATCTTCTTCAAGCCCCCTTCCTTCTGATGATATGGATCCAACTTGGGAACCACCACTGCCTTCTGAGAGTGAGGCACACCATGATCTGACAAAGGTAGCTAAGCGTAAAAGGAAGGTCCCTGAAAGACTCATAGTTATGGGTTGTGATGATGATGCTGAAGAAGTGGCGTATACTACTACTGCTGATGAAGACTCTCACGACGACGACTCAGTCATCATACACGCCACTCCAGTCTCAGCGGGCATGCAGCAAACAGACATTTTTACCCTAGGCCGAAAAGCTGCTGAGCGTGATGTTGTTGACGAGGAGGCAATGGGACCACCATCATTGGAGTTAACTAGTACACCACCACCTACCGCTTCCATATTTTTTTCTCGCCAGAAGGGACCTCCATCCACCTCGACCTCCATTTCCTCAATTAGTGGTGCTGCTGCAAGTGCACAACGTAGTAAAGTTCGGCAACACACATCCTCCACTTCATCTGGCATTAGCAGCATGCCCAGTATCGCCTTCCCCGCCCCCCACAGACATTTGAAGTCTGCAGTTTGGGACTTCTTTAGTGTTTGCACAACAAGGGAAAACATAGCCATTTGTAGCATTTGTAAGCTTGCAGTTAGTCATGGTAAGCTTGGTACCAACTATGGTACCGGAGGCCAGAGAGGTCATCTTAAGAGACAGCACACTGTCCAATGGCATGCGCACCTAAAGGAGATCAAGGAAGCCCGAATTGCAAGTCAACAAACTCTATCCGTTGATGTTTCATCTGATGATGACGAGGAGGAAGAAGCGTCAAACACTTCACTTACACCCAGTACCCCTGTCAGCAGCACACCCCCTGTGAGCCACACTAAGAGTGTGGGAGAGAGTGAGACACCAATGCAAAAAAGTTCATCATCACCAAGCGTAACTGGGTCAAAGAAGTCATCATCATCATCATCCCGTAAAATCATGGTCCAGCCCACCATTATAACCACGTTGTTTTCAGATGCGCCATTTGAACGCAACCACCCAATGACGCGTCTTTGTAACACTAAGCTGGCTAAAATGCTAGCTCTGGACCTTCTCTCTTTTTCTTTTGTGGAAGGGGTTGGTTTTCTTGAATTAGTGGCAATGCTCTGCCCTAAATGGAAGGTTCCTAGCCGGTTCTATTTTGCCAGAGTTGCGGTTCCAGCACTACATGAAGATGTGCTGGAGGTGATTGGGGCAGCTTTGCAGAAGAGTGCTGTTCACACTATACATCTGACAACAGACATGTGGACCAGTGGCGCAGGCACTGATTACATGTGCATCACTGCACACTGGGTCTCTTTTTCAGGAGTTACAGCAAAGCTAAGGGCAGGTGTTGACCCGGACAATGTTTTTAAAGCTGCTCGGAAACATGCAACACTAGCCATGTTTGGCATGGAGACAAGTCATACAGGAGAAAACATTTTGAAGGAGTTTAACACAAAGTTCTTTCAATGGCTGTCCCCAAAAAAACGTAAGACTGGTTATGTTTCCACGGATCATGGCGCCAATGTAGTTAAGGCCATGGATATGGGTAACTATTTCAGAGTGCCGTGTTTGGCGCACTGTATAAACCTGGTTGTTAAAAAATTCTTGAGTGAAGGAAGTCCAGTGTGCGAGTTACTGACCACCTGCCGAAGAATGTGCACACATTTCAGCCATTCTTTTAAGGCTCGGAAGCATCTGAGGGGCCTGCTACATGAACGTTGACTGCCAGTGAAAGCACTCATCCAGGAGGCGGCAACACATTGGAACTCAACCTTCTACATGCTTGAGCGTCTGTATGAGCAGTGTACGGTAGTCGATCAGTATTTCTTCTCACAGGGTACAGCTATGAAGGACCTGAGGATTCATGCGGAGCAATGGAAGCTAGTTAAAAGCCTGACAGACATGATTCGTCTTTTTGAGGTCTTCACGCATGCAGTCAGCAGGGAGGACTGTACTTTGGGAAAAGCTATCCCATTGTTGCGCATGCTAGAGCACCAACTGAAGGCGGTGTCTTCTACGTTTCAAAAAGATGAAGAAAAGCAAGAAGCTTTTGATTTGGCAGAGAAATTATTGCAGCGCCTACTTTGCGATGAACGTCTTCAAAAGATCCACACAGAACAGCATTACATTTGTGCTACTATTCTGGATCCACGCTACAAAAAGGCACTGGCAGGCAGAGCATTCTTTCCTTTTGGTGACACAGAAGTTTCAAAGTACAAACGTTGGCTAGCTCTGTCAGCCATGATTTTGAAAGAGAACGGCAGGAAATTGAAGGAAAAGGCAGTACATCAGCATCAGCAGGCCATCCGGAGTCAAAAGAATCCACTTATGCACCTGTGGCACAAGTGAGTGATTTTCCCTCTCAGCCGTTAAAGACACCAGCAACCGGATCATCTGCACAAGACACAACAGTAACATTGTGTAAAGAAGAGGATTGGCTAACTCAGCTTGGGTTTGCTTCTCAAAAGGTCCCAGCAAAAAGTAAGCAAAGTGGAGGAACCGTGGAGAACCTTGAGTCGATGGTGCAGGACTATCTGAATGACTCAACAGAGGTCTATGTTCATGATGACCCATTGGCGAATTGGCAAGGGAAAAAAGAATTGTGGCCAGAGATCTCCAACCTGGCTATAAACTACTTGTCTTGCCCACTGACAAGCGTGTCTTCTGAACGTGTTTTCAGTGCTGCTGGTGGCATTGTAACTTGCAAAAGGACCCGCCTCTCACCCAAAAATGTGGAGAGGTTAACAATGATCAAGATGAATCAGCACCTCAAACCACCAGGTTACAAAGTATGAGAAAACACACCGGAAGAAGACGATGAGGACACCAACTTAGATGAGGGAATTTCTTCTCTGTTAGGTGACCTACTCCTGCCTGAATTCGCAGAGTATGAGGACAAACTCTTCTTCCCTGACACCGAGCCCTGAAAATGAGCCAATGAATCAATAACTTTCTTTTTCGTCCTTATTCACTTTTATTCCTGTGTGTCTGTCTTTCTTTGTTTTGCAAAGTCAATATAAATAAAAACTTTAATCATCTAATCACAAAACAAGCCCATCAGCAGAACTGTCTTCACTTATTTGCCTATTGATTTGTCTGCATTCCTCAGGTTCACAAGTTCACACGAACATGCTCCTCTATCATCCTCCTCCAGACTCCTATTTCCCTCAAAGCAGATGGCTGGATTATGCCCAATGAAGAAAGACTCTACACTTCTTTGCGGGTGAGTTGACGGCTCTGGGGCCATTGCTGGGAAGGTCTAATACCAGATAAAAGCGGTTTGACGAAAATCAGACTTGAAAAAGTTTTTGCCTTTTTGCTCACTATCATGTTTTCGGGGGCCTGTTTGGGGGGCTTCCTGGTGTTTGGGGTGGGTATTGGGGTCTGGGAGCACTGCTGGCACAGTCTAATGTTGATTGCATTTGTTTCCAATATCCAAGACATCATGAAAACAATTAAATCTGGATCAGCCCTGGACCCTTGCCCTTTGAACACCCTTCGGTCACTAATAGATACTATAATCCCAGTCATCACTCAATTGACCAATCTCATGTTCCACACAGGAATCTTCCCCAGTCAGTTGAAGAAAACACTACTTAAACCACTCCTGAAGAAACCTGGCTTGGACAAAGCAGAATTAAAAAACTATAGGCCTATAGCCAACCTACCTTTTATCGCGAAAGTAATTGAGAAAGCTATGAACGCTCAACTTGCGGGATTCATCGAGCAATACCATCTGCTCGATGAAACACAATTCGGGTTCCGTAAATATCACGGGACGGAAACAGCCCTCATAAAGGCAGCAGACGACATCCGATTAATTAGAGACCAAGGTGGAACCGCACTATTGGTGCTCTTAGACTTATCAGCTGCCTTCGACACGGTTGACCATAAGATCCTAGTCAACCGTGTCGAAAGGATGGGCGTGCAAGGTACAGCGAAAGACCTAATAGCGTCTTTTCTAGCAGAAAGATCCCAGGCAGTCATACTGGGCCAGTATGAATCTGCTGAATTATCACTGCCGTGTGGGGTACCACAAGGTTCATCCCTTAGTCCGACACTTTTTAATATCTATGTGTCGGACCTCGCAAATACCATCAAAGCGCACGGGATGAACCTTACCTCATACGCAGATGACACTCAGCTGATACTGGCTGTCAGAAATGACGGGGAAACAGTGGCGGAAAATTTCAAGACAGGGATATTGGCCATTGGAAAATGGATGTCCGAAAACTGCTTGAAATTAAATTCCGACAAAACTGAGGTGGTCATTTTTGGCCACCTCAGTCCAAGCTGGTCCCCCACTTGGTGGCCATCATCTTTCGGAGCTGTACCTGTGCCAGCTACGAAAGTGAGAAACTTGGGTGTCATCTTTGATGACAACCTAAACTTCATGGCTCACGCAAACCAGACAGCTTCCAATGCCTTCTTCAAGCTACGATTGGTGAGGAAGATTCTTCCGTTTCTCCCTACCAACGTGGGAAAGACATTGGTTAGTGCAATGGTCCTTTCAGCGCTGGACTATTGCAACGGCTTGTTTGCAAATGCCCAAGCGAAAACAATCAAGAAGTTGCAGACAATCCAGAATGCAGCAGCCAGGCTTCTCCTCAATATTCCAAAATTCAAGCCCATATCTGAATCTTTGAGAAGTCTCCACTGGCTACCTGTTAGGAACCGAATTAAGTTTAAGACGCTATGTATCGTCTATAAAGCACGGCACCATCAAGCGCCTCAGTTCTTATGCGACCATCTCGTCCCGTACATTCCCACTCGAATGTTACGATCTGCAGGACAGAATGACCTGATTGTGCCTCGAACCAGACTGGTCAACTGGGGAGACAGACGTTTTCTAGTCGCCGCCCCAAGATTGTGGAACATACTTCCACAAAACATAAGATCAAGTCCAAATTTATTGTCCTTCAGAAAGAAACTGAAAACCTGGCTATTTAATCTTTAAAAAACTATACAGACCATATAGGAGGGTAAAACAGTACAGCGCCGAGACGCCTGCGGGCAATTGTTCGCGCTTAATAAATGCCAAAAATAAATAAATAAATAAATTTTCTAGGACATCCATGGTGGAAAAGTGGAGTTATGACCTAGCTGCACAGCGTGTTTGGACAGAAGGCCGAAAAATATTGTAAGTATGAGATTTTCCATTTTTGCTTTTTGCCTGTTTGAGGGTGTTGTGCTTTTTTGCGGATCGGTTGGCGGGTCTTGGGGCATTGCTGGGAAGGTCTAATACCGGATAAAAGCGGTTTGGCAAAAAGCAGACTTGAAAAAGTTTTTGCCTTTTTGCTCACTATCATGTTTTCGGGGGCCTGTTTGGGGGGCGTCCTGGTATTTGTGGGTGGGTTTCGGGGTCTGGGAGCACTGCTGGGTATGGATACTTTTGATTGCAAGTGGTTTGAAGAAAATCCATGGTGGCAAAGGGGAGTTAGGGCCTAGCTGCAGAGCGCGCACGGAGTGATTCTGGAAATTTGCCTGAAAATTTCTAAGTGAACAGTTTTTGAAGTTTTGCTTTTTGGCTGTTTGGGGGTCTTCTACTAGTTTCCGCCTGGGTTGACAGCTCTGGGGCCATTGCTGGGAAGGTCTAACACCGGATAAAAGTGGTTTGGACAAAATCGGAGGCAACATTTTTTTTGCGTTTTTTCTGACTTGCTTGTCTTTGAGGTGCTGTTTGTTGGGTTCCGGGTGTTTGTGGGTGGGTTTTGGGGTCTGGGAGCACTGCTGGCACAGTCTAATTTTGATTGCATTTGTTTTTCAGGAAATCCATGGTGGAAAAGGGGAGTTAGGGCCTAGCTGCACAGCGCGTTTGGACAGAATTGAAAGAAGGACGAAAAATTTTGTAAGTATGAGATTTTCCATTTTGGCTTTTTGACTGTTTGGGGGTGTCGTGCTTTTTTGCGGGTGGGTTGGCGGGTCTTGGGGCATTGCTGGGAAGGTTTAATACCGGATAAAAGTGGTTTGGAGAAAATCCATGCTGAAAAGCCTTTTGGCACTTTTTGTAACTTAGGGTTCGTTAGGGTTAGCACTAGCAGCATTATTCCATGTGTGTGGGGGTGTTCTAGATTTTTGCAACTGGGTTCTGGGGTCTTAGAGCACTCGTGGGAATGTGTAATTTTGGTTGCAAGTGATTTGAAGAAAATCCATGGTGGGAAAGGGGGGATTTGGCCTAGTTAAAGAAAGCGTTTGCCACTATTCTTAACTTAGGGCTCGTTAGGGTTAGCAGTATTGTATTGCATGTGTTTGGGCAGGGGGCTGTTTGTGGGGGGGTTTGCGAGTCTTGGAGCGATGCTAGGTATGGATACTTTTGCTTGCTTGCAAGTGGTTTGAATACAATCCACGGTGGGTAAGGGGGTATTTGGGCCTACTTTACTTTCAAAGTACGTTTTGTCACCATTTTTCTACTAGGCCTCGTTTTTTGAGATCTGATTGGGGGTCTTCTACATTTTTGCGACTGGGTTTAGTAAGGGTCTGGGAGCACTGCTGGGAAGGTCTAATTTTGTTCTAAAACACAGTTTACAGTACACCTAGCTTGAGGGGAAAGATCCGCTAAATTAATTCGCCCATACTTATTTATCCTTCAAAAGGAGACTCAGACAGAGTACGCACTTTCAAAAATATTGTACTGTCTATAAGGAAACTAAAAGTGTGACTTTTTGCACTGAACAGCGTACATACCTTAAATGTATTTGTCAGTGGTGTTATAATATCACTTCCTGTTTTTCCATCAATAATTACAGGCCGGGTTTCGGTCTGTGCAATGGGAAAAAAAGTATGAAGTCAGGCTTCACATTAGCGAGCCGCAATTCAGCATCCGCCAGGCAGGCAGTGAGTGGACAGGGTGAATTCTGGTCACCAACATTGATGGACAGAGCGTCAGCTGGAATGGAGGAGTCCCGCTAATAAGAGGAATGGTTTGTTGCATGCTACTCACCAAATTCAACAGGACAACTACAACAACATACAGATACAGTATCCGTTCTTTTCTAATTATCTTTTAAGTAATGTTATTGCTGTGAACTTCTATGAGTGTGACTCTGCATTTCTTTGATCTCTGCTTCTAAATTCATCCCTACAGCCATTCTGTAGGTTTTACTTGTGCTATTTTTTAAACCTAATTTATTGTAAGAAGTGTTTCTCTGAGTGCAGAGATAGGCAAGTGAAAACACATAATTAGTACTGCAGCCCTGAATTGTCTCATTCTTTCATTCATGGTTGTCGAAAGTACTACTTACTTTTCAGTAACCATGCATGCAGTAGTGCATGCACTTTCTTTATGTCACTTAAAAGATTTATGGTTAGCTTTGTACCCAAAGATTTCTTTAACTTCAATTATTGTTTGTCCATGCTGTGCTTTTTTTTCTTCTCTCAACAAAACTTTCCCAAAATCCCCCATTCCCATCCATTTTCCAAACCCTAACCCTCTTCCCCCGGGCTGTGTGGTTTTGATTGATGTGTGACTAAATGACAGCAATAATTCCGCACACTTGCTGGGTAGGATAAGGTCATAGCAACAGGCTGGTGAAGGAATCCGAGGATATATTCCATTCTTACTCAGCTTGACACTCAGTCACTATTGGCAAATGAAAGCAGATTTTCATGTGCGCCATCAACTTGATTGGTCATCAAGAACATCCTCCTCCTAGACGTGGCAAATTATTACGCTGCTGTGTCCTTCACCTTCGGTACTATTCCTTGTAGTAGTAGCCAATGTCAAAGAAACTCAACACGAGTACTAGTTATACTTTCAATACTTCACCATTTGTTAGGCTACATTGTGGCATTGTTCTAGTGTACATTCACCTGCTATATTCTCTATTGTACCGTTCTTATGCTACAGTAAGGACAAACAAAGTTTCATTTTCTTTTTTTCAGATGCTGCAACTGCCACAGTGTAACACCACTAGTACCACCGCAATGATGACATTCCATCCGCCCAGGATTGCCAACCTTAATCGCCATTTGCTGTGCAGCCAGCCCTGTGCCTAGCCCTATTTCCAAACACAAATTACAGGTAAGATAAGCGTTTGGGGGGAGGAAGTATAATGGAGTATTAGGAGAGACGAGAGACTGACGCTAGTACTAGTAAAGTCCTAGGACTATTGATTGAATTCACTTACTCTGTGAGAAGCACTTAGTTTTGAAAACATGTGGGCAATTAATTACACAACTTGAATCAAGATGCCACTTAAGTTTCAGGAAAACAAACTTACTTTTAAACCCCCACCCACCAGCCTCAAAAGCAGTAAAAAAAACACGTATGCTAAGATAAAGTTTAAAGTATATTTATATCCCTAACAAAAATAATCTCCCGCAAGACCCAACCCACCCCCACTCCCTAACCCCAACTAATGTCCGTGAAAAGTCCAAAAAACCCAACTCCCAATTCCCACCCCCCAGAAGTCTTTAAAAAAGGGGCAAGGGACAATCTCCTCCTACTGCTGGCTGCTGCTGTTGAATTTCCGGGCCAGTTCGGCATGCTCCTTGCCGAGGGTCTCGAGCAGGGTTTTGATGTTGAGGAGCTCCTGCTCGAGGTAGGAGACCCTCAGGGAAAGGCGGTGCATCCTTTTTTTGTAACTGCTGTGGGGGGCAGCTGATTTCTTTGCTGCTCGGCGGTGGCGGGTGGCTGCGGTACCCCGGCTCCGTACCGCTGGAGACCTGCTGCGCTGACTGGCTGACCCAGGGAGCGCGGAAGAGGATGCAGGTGTCGCCGTAGATGTTGTAGACGTACTCTGCGTGTCCTCCTCCTCCTGGGCCATCAGCCGCCGATATTCGGCGACAGTGGCCTCCAGCCTCCATTGCCGGGCCCGTCTAGCCAGCTCCTTCCGTGTTGGTTTTGAAGGAGCATCTATATGAAGAAAGAAAAAGACATAGTCTGTAACCAATGCTCTTTAAGATTAACGCAAAATGATTCAGCAGAAAGTTGTGTCACAGTAGAACTAGCAACTTGCAAGCGCAGTACATAACTATTGTGGCCAGTATCTATCTAACCTCCCACTTCTTCATCCTTGCTCTAACATTAGTGGGAGTTTAAGGAATCAATTCTACGAGCACTATGGACTCACTCCATTAGAGTCGACTATGACAGTACACCAGTCTTATTCTTCTTCTTCTCTCTTGTTTAGCAAAATTGGTACGTTAACTTCTGCAAGCCGGCACAATGCCAGTACAGTCAACTTGCACCCGAGAAAAACAGACGCCCGCCATGAGTGAGACAGACTTGCGTTACTGTACCAGTCCAGTACATGCAGGTGGTGATGCTCTTACTTTTCTATTATGGGTGGCACTGAGAATACTCTGTTACAAGGGCTACTGCTTAATTACTTTAACTTTCACCCTACAGTGCCAATGAATACTAGAAAAGGAAAATGAAGAAGATACATAATCTGATTATCTATCACTGCACATGGTATGTATTTGCTTACATATGGGATGACTTTAGGTGCTTTGCTTTTTATTGAGTGAACAGTGATACATCCACACATGAATGACCGAGTTCTACTAAACTTATTAACAGAGGTAGTGAGTGGCCATCGTAATAGCCGGATATATGCTGTGCTTGCAATACAAACTACTGCTACTATTCATGGTAGTATTCGGACAAAATTACAACTTCTTTTCCTTGCCTTTCCTACACTGTGACGGACGTGCGGGTGCGGTGTTACATGCTCTTCAAAGTAACACTTAGTTCATCCAGTGACCGCCTACTCTCTCTAGATACACATATGCTATCTAAGAGTCAGATAGTACCATGATCCAGGCATCCATCCATTCAAACTATATGTCAATCATTCTTCTTCATGTCTCTCATCTGGACAAACCTTACGTTTACCGTGGCAACCAGCACAGCAGTTTGGTCCGGCACTTGCACCGCCTCCTCCCCAGAGCTTTCCTCCTCCACCTCCACGCTGGGCCCAGCACCAGATGTTCCACCTACATTTAAGAATGTTAGATGTCATAGACATACAACACTCACTAGTATTTTGTCTATGAATGAAGAAATGTGAATACAGAAACCAATCTAATAATTTGTGACTGTCTACTCTAAAGTAAAAATGTCCCTTTTTCCAGGGAAGGGTGTTGTCTTGCTGCACTTTTTGGCACAACTGATGAATGCTTGCTTTTTAACACGCACCATTTTTCTCATAACAGGCAGAAGCTTCACTTCTAAGAACAAATCATCATAACTAGGACAAAGGGACCAATGATTCAGCACCAAAAAGAAAAATGAAAGTTCAAACCAGGTGAGGGCTTGGCTCGCCCACAATAAATGCGTGAAATAAATCACTATAAGCACTTTTCCATTTTTAATCAACCGTTTATGTTTTATGACAAGCTTGATTTTAATAAATATTTTTACTTTTAATAAAGCTTTAAATCTTAAATAGACTCTGTGGTTTTTGGTCATGAGTGAATGAGCAAAAGGTTTTGCAATTTGCAAGCATGATTCCGTGCCTCTGACACTTCTGGACTCTGACTCCGTACTCTAGTCCTGCGTTGGATAATCATCATTGGGGATCAATCATCGATGAATTCGGGAGCTAAATGACTCTGCCACACTATCTAGTCAGTAAGGAGATTGAGGGTTCTTCAAAGTCTGATATCACTGAGGTATGTGGAAAGTCTACCTGCGCCTATTATAATTGATAAACAATGAACTATTTAGTGTCCATAGTTCTGTTTGTGCAGATTTGTCCCTGCAACAGTAGTAGTATGGATTGTCCTCCTATCCAAACCAAAAGTAAAGTAGTATCTTATTCTTTCTTGGTGGTCATTCACCTTTTTATTGTTGGTAATTGTCAAAGCATAAACATTTAGAAGACTTGAAAAGACATTATGGACAATCCCAGAGGACTGCACTCAGTTCATAGAGCTATTGCTGACTAGAATGGGAGTTTCGTTTTACACCTTTTGCCAAATGTGCAATCTTAGTTAGCTACACAGACAGACTAATAAGAATAATCTAGTAATACCACATGGAGTCATAGTCGAGGCAGAATAAGAATTTAGATACAGTCTACAAGAAGATCAAAGACGATTTAGAAAAAATAGAATGAGGAACGCGAAATAATAGGTACTCTATATTAAAATTAAAACTTACCGGGGCCAGCAAAGGAGCCCTCGCCTGAACGATCCTGGCCTTGTTCTGCAACAGCAGCAGCCTCCTCCAATGCCCTCTTGCCCCTGGGGGGAGCTGATGTACAACATGAAAGAAAGAAACACCAGAAAACATGGATGATATTTGTCAACCAAATCAAACATTTCAAAAGAACAATAACAAAATATTTTGGCGAAATAGCAAATAGACAACTATTCCACGGGATATATTGACCTATCTACTACGACATTAGTATTGCTTGATTTGCGGACCGTCGACTTGGAAAGTTATGTAACTCACTAAACAAACTACTAAAAAGGTTCGCCTAGGACTGGCAGGCAGCAGTCCGCAGCATGCGAAGTGACAGACAAAGTCCATTGTGATTGCAGATCAGTGACAACACTAAAAAGTTTCTTACTACATTAACTAGTCATTAAAATACTCAAACTATCAATCTACCACCACTATTTCTTCTTATTGCCAGGTGTACAAAGGAAGGACTGGACTTGAGTCTGTAGGGGCAGATTTAGAAGCCCCTTGCGGCTCTTTTGCTCCATTGTTGCATGACTTTTGTGACGCAGCGGCAGAACAAAAGAGGCGCCATGGTGCGGCGTATATTACCAACGTGACGCATATGGGAGATGCATCACGTTGTAAAGCCCTGCGCCACCAGGGGGCGTTCCGGCGCAAGGGAGGGCATTCCTGCGCAGTAACACATCCTAAAAGTGGCTGAGGGAAATCTACAAGATTTCAATCAGTCACTTTTAGGACAATGATGCGTGACTCAAACCCTGCGCCTGCTTGAAGCAGACGTACGGCTTGACGCAGCATTGGGGAGATAGGGCACCCCAGAGCATTGCTGAAGCTGCGCCATTGTTGCGATGCAATTCCAGCAATGCGCCGCCTTTACGGCACAGATGCGTAACGCTTCGGTGACGTTTTGGGCCCATGGTGCGCCGCATTGTAAATACGGCGCACCATGGGTGGTGGCGGCGTGGCGCACAATTACTGGCGCATCCCTGCTACTTTGCAGGGATGCGCCAGTATTAAAAATCTGACCCTTAGTGTCTAGCATTACGCAGTTCTTTAAACTACACTCATACATAATTTCTCAGGCCAATGAAATGAACACAAAATTGAAAACAAATAAGCATAGTAGCAACGCTACTGAGAAGGAGAGCAGTGCACCTGAAATGCACAGATTTTGAAATATAATTTACCTACAATGTAATCAGCAGCATTATTGCTCTTGGTAAAAAACAAAAATTTGCAATATAATAACACACAGAGCAGGAGAAAACAGAGTAGTGAAGAAATAGCTACTACTGCTCACCAAGCCCGGGGATCTCAAGGCCGAGAAGGTCGATCAAGTCGCGTTCCCGGTCCAGGAGGTCCGTCCAACAGTGGGTAGCCTGGTTGTAGGTGCGCCGGACCCGAGAGTGTTGGTACATGGCCCGGCAAACCTTCTCCCACGACTTCCGGCACTCCCGGATCCCGTACCAACTAGCGATCTTTCCGCCTGCCATGATGGTCCTGGGGAGGCGGCGCTGAACATAAAAAACTAGTGCGGTCACCTCCTCCGCGCTGAAGATCTCCCGGGCTGTGACCTGCTCCCCCCTCAAACGCACGCATGTGAGCCGGGCACGGGGTGCAGGACCCTTCCCCTTCTCAGGATGCTTCCCGGCTCCCTTTACCATGGTCTGGGCAGAAAGGAAGGTAAATAATAAAGAAGAAATAGAATTGGGAAGACGAAAAGAAAAGAGTTTAAAAAAGTAGTTTAAAATTAACCAAAAGTAGCAGAAAACACAAAAATATAGAGCTAGAAAAATAGAGGTATAGATAATAAGTAAAATAGATCAAAAAAACTTCAAACAAGCAATGAATGAGAAACAAGATGGCCGCGCCGCTCACGACCGCGTGGGTAAGTTCGCGCAAGATTTCCCTCGCGATCAAACGCAAACTTGTACTAGCGAACCGCACACTTTGCGAGATTACACATCGCGCCAGGAAACAGAAATACATCATGCAAACAAGATGGTCGCGCCCGTGAACGACCGTGAGGGTAACTTCGTGCCGTTGCGCTACAAGCGGCTCGCTAAAAACGCACAAAACCTTGCGAACTAACACACCGCAAAAAAACAAATCGCATATTCGCACAAATTTGCGGCTTCCCAATTCGATCTTGCGCAAATTCGCGCCCCGCGAATCCCGCGAAATTGCAGAAAAACGAGTTTTGTAAAACTGAAAGCACTCAGTAGGTGCAAAAGTTCAAACTCATCATTAGTAACCATTACCTGTAGTGCTTCCTGAGGGGCCCCTCCAGAGTTCAGTTGCCTACTTGCAACTATTCTATGACCCTGCTCTGACCCTCACAGCAGGCTCATAGAGTAGCTACAAGTAGGCCACAAAGGTCCTGTGAAAAAAAATTGCACTGCAACAGAAAGCAAATTACAGATAAGGAAGCAGGTGCCAGACTGGAAGTTTAAATTCAGTGACACATTAATCAACCCCAAATTAATTCATTTCAGTTGAAGCAGGGCAGGTGTGCTTGCTTTTTCCCCCAATAATCTACAGTGATGAACCAGAGGGTGGCAGTGATGTACCAGAGGGTGGCATGGGTGAACCAGAGGGTGGCAGTGGTGAAACAGAGGGTGCTGTGAACCTGTGATGATGAACCAGACCTAAAAACAACATAGTCGCGACCGTTGCGAGCCGACAAGTAAGTTCGCAATTGCGAACTGGTACAAAACCCTTGCGAACTGGCAGAAACCCTTGCGAACACAAAAAAAAGAGTTTGCGGATTTTGCGGATTGCCGCGAACCGCGAATTCGCAAACTTCGCAAAATTCGCCCATAATACACACATACAAATATAAATATACATGTATATATATATATTCACTAAAAAAATAAAGGTTAGAGGGGTGTTAACGTTCTACAGAGACAAGCCACAGTTATTTAAGTCCAAAGTCCAAATTTGACCCTCCATCAGATGTGGAACAGTTATTTTGGACAGTCAGCAAAGGGAATGCTTGGCACACAGTGGTTGATATCAAGGGCACCTTTTTTACTTCCTGGGGGTGGTACATTGCCATCAGACTCTCATTGATTTTTCCTCGAATGCCCCACCCCATGTTTTGGAGATGGACTCACAGCTGCTGGCTCCTGGGGTACTGGGGACTCTCCACCTGACTCAGCATCCCTCCCTGTGGCTTGTGCAGATGTAGTAGCAACAGAAGTAGTTAGCATACTGGGAGGTGTGCTCAGGTGAGTAGCTACCTGGCAAAGGCTGATACCAATATCCTACAACACCCAATTAATGTCATCCATTTGGTCATTGAACAGGCCCATACTTTGGATTTATTCAGTCTGCAACTGTTCAATGTTTTGAAGGATTTGGATGACCTGCTTCATTTCTCCCTGGTACCCTTCATAGACACTGAGTACCCGGGAGATGTTTGGGTGGTCATCAGCAGCACCGGCATGGACCCATACAACTCCTCCTTTCACTCCTACCCCCACGAGCATGCACCGTTGGCTATTGAACAGTCAACCCTGAGCCTCCTTCCTAATTGACTGAGGTGCTGTAGTTGATCAACTCCAGAGTGTTCTGTGTTGCTGTGTCATTGTCATTGGCCATGGCTGCTGTGTTGGTCAGGGTAGGGGTCAGCTGGATGTAGGTAGCTGAGGCGGTAGTTGTCACAGTGGATCTTGCTGAAACTCATGGTACTGTCTGCTGATCCATATCTGATGGGCAAGGTTGCTCCTTCTTGGCCAAGGATAAGTGAGAGTCTGCAATGCCAGTGATCTCATTGTCAGCTGGAGTCTGGGCCTGGCTGTCATCATTTGGCATGGTGGTGTTCCCAGATCACCATGTGGGTACAGAAATGACACAGTCATTTATTTGAATTTCCAATGTACATCAAATTGTACCTATTACGTAAGTGCCTGGAACAATGAAGCAGTTTATGATGATAGATTTGGCCTTCTTTATCCATGATGATCGCCTATGTTTTGGATGAACAATGCAGGTTTGACAAGATGTGGATTGGTAGTCAGCTCCATCAATGTACTGTTATGGACATGTTTGGTTTAGTTCTCATGACGTGCCCACTGACATTGACTTGTACCTGATGCTCTGTAGATGACACTGGTGAATTAGAGTGCTCCACATCTGTAGAATGGCAATGACATACGTACTTTTTAGATTCCAATGCTAGAGTTTGTCTGGCCTGTGTACTGGACTTAGTCAATGTATCAGCAGTCACATAGGTGTGGCTGCCTATACACTCACAGTCTTTTGCGTTCCCTGGAATTTTGTGATCATGGTGTGAGTGAGTGTCTCCTGGGACTATCTGTGGCACACCCTAACTAGAGCTGGGATCAAGGGTGGTTATGTGAAAGCACTCCAGACTCTGTATAAGGAACCGGTTGCAGCGTTAAGAATAAATTGGGGTACTACAGGACAATTTATGATTAAGAGAGGTACACGGCAGGGATGTCCATGCTCTCCGCTGCTATTCGCCATGTATATGGATCCACTAATCTGTAGGATAGAATCATCTCTAGAAATTATCCCATTACATACAGCTCTGGGACCCTGTAAGATACTCGCCTACGCTGATGATGTGGCGGTGATAACACCATGCCCCACGGAAGCGACCGAGCTGGTAGAGGCGGAGGCCCAAAGATTTGGGCAAGTATCGGGCTACTCCCTGAACGCTTCAAAAACCCAGATTATTAAAAACTTAATGACTCCTTGTGATGACAATCGAGTGGTACAGATAGGGAGGTATTTAGGAATCAATATCTCAGCAGATTTAAATAATTTGATGGAAAAAAATATTGCTCCAATAGTTGCTAAAGTGAAGAAAGATCTGGATCGATACGAGAATCTCCATTTGTCGCTCGTCGGACGAGTTAATATTATTAAAATGTTGATTTTGCCAAAATGTTTATATATTTTCAGGGCAATACCACTCTTAGTCGATAACAAATGGTTTAAAATCTGTGAACAGATGATTAATTGTTTTATTTGGGCTAACGGCAAGACACGGAGGGCATTGAGGTATATGTCTCTCCCACGGGAAAGAGGGGGGTGGTTATTACCGGATTTAAAGTTATATTATTGGGCTGCAGCATTACAAGGTATGGTGGGTTTGATTGGAGGGGCAGAGGTGGATGGTTGGGACAAGATAGGTTCGCTCGCTATATACGGTTTGGGTCTGGGAACAAATGCTGAAAATATATTTTTGAGATTTACGGAGGAAAGCTATTTTAAAAGAACACAATTTAAGACAGTAACTGCTGCTTATAATATATGGAAAGGATTTTCCAAAAAGGTTGGAATAGGGAAGTACAACGCATATACCAGATTTAAAAATAACCCTCCTTTATCTAGTGTGGTTTTCTCTGGAGTTGTATATCAAGAATGGGAGAGGAGGGGGATAGGTAAGATCGGAGATATGCTAGGCGGCCAAGGTATACTACAGTTTACAGAACTGCAAAATAAGTATAAATTGAATACAAAACATTTCTTCAAATATCTTCAAATAAGAAGCTGTATATCGAATAAAAAAGGGGGATCATTGGGTTTTGAAAGAAATATAATGATGGATCTTATAAAAAATGGCTCTGACTGTACTATAAAGAGATTTCATTCAGAAATGACAAAATTAAAGAAAGATGATTTGGAGAAATGGATAGGTAAATGGTCTGTAGACTTAGACATAGCTAGGGATATCTTTACCGAATCATTAGAAATGGGAAGTAAAATGTTATGTTCATCGTCTCTTCAGGCCCAACATTATAAGATTTTGTATCATTTATATTATACGCCTGAGAAAATTGCTCAATGGGGGGGTTTATCTGGAACTACCTGTTTTAGGTGCGGTAGCACGGAGGCTAATCTGATACACATCTTTTCAATTTGTCCGCATCTAGATAAGTTGAAACAGGATATTGGAAATTTCTTCCAGAACGCATTAGCAACAACAATAGAGCTAACTCCAGTTATTATGCTACTGGGGGTAAGCCCCAATGGGTAATTAAATTGTAAATATTTTTTGTTTGTAGCAATGACGATTCTTAGATTGTTAGTGGCCTCGGCTTGGCTTGATCCAAATCCTCCTACTTACCATCAATGGTTGGGTAAAGTATTATCAGTACAAAAATTGGAAACGGCTATCTACGCTAGGAAGGGAAAAAAGGGTAAAAAGTTGGGAATGCAAATTTGGGGTCCCCTTATTCAGTGGAAGTTAGGAACTGAATGATGAAAGATGAAGATTATGTTTTATTGAATATTGGAGTCTATGAATATGCATGTACATTCCCATGTCTCGTTGAGTTGTATTATGTATATAGGAATCTGTGTTCTATGATTTTGTATCTTATTATGCCCTGCTCATGTTATTAAGAGGGAAAAAAGGGGAAAAAATGTTTTTTCAATAAAAATATTCACAAAAAAAAGGTGTGAGTGAGGTGCTTATCGTTCTCATATCATGATCCTCAAGTAAATGCCTCTAAGGAGCCAAATGTGTGATGCTTAGCGTTTTGCATACCCAGCTCGTGGATGTTTAATTATGATTCCATATATAGACGAGATATTTTCTTTTTGCTAATTTATGACTAACTAATTTTATGGACTAGGGTTTGAGTGCTGATGGGCTACTTGGGAAACATGAACTACTCCTCCCACCCCACCCAACAAGGCCACCAGTCAGAGTGTTGTCCACACAATGATAGGACAAGGCTGTCACTGGTGCCTTGTGTTTGAAGCAAAAAAGCTTTGATCGGAGTTGTGGTCAAGTCAGACGCCAGTCCGTAGGGTCAGCCATCCTAATAGTCCATTTCCATTCACTGTCAGGTAAGCATAGTTCCTGGTGGGCTGTTTGGGCTGGGTGGGAAGAGTGTGTGTAGGACAGAGCCTTATGGGAGTTGCAGTAATAGCAACCACTCCTCCTGCCACCCAGCACAACCAGCTCAGCTGGGCCTATGGCTATCTGACATTGAGGGGAAGTGTACTAGAAAGATAGCTGACACTGGGGCCTGGGGTTTTGAGCAGAAGGCCTTGATGGGAGCGTGGTCAAGTCAAACACCAGTCCCCAGTTTCAGCCATCTTGCTAGTTCATTTCCACTCACTGTCTGGTAAGCAGACTTTCAATTGGGCTGTTTGGGATGGGTTGGAGGATGAGTGTTTGCAATGACTCCATCTCCCTTCAGGCTCTGTACTACACACAATCTTCCCACCCTGCTCAACGAGGCCACCGGGAAGAGTGGTTTCTGGACCGTGAGGGGAAGTGTGAAGATGTCTGACACTGGTGTCTGACTTGACCAGAACTCCTATCAGTGTCTTGTTCTCCACTGAATCAGCCCTCTTGCCAGTACATTCCCCCTACTGTCAGGAAAGCATAGTTCCAGGTGAGCTGGTTGGGATGGGTGGGAGTAGGAGTGTTTGCAATGACTCCATCTCTCCTGAGGCTCCGACCTACACACACCTTCCTACTCAGCCCCACCAGTCCACCAGGAAGAGTGGTGTCCTGACAATGAGGGGAAGTGTACTTGCAAGAAGATTGATACTGGTGCCTGGTGTCTGACTTGACCGCAACTTGCATCAGGGCCTTGTGCTCCAAACACCAGTCCCCAGTGTCAGCCATCTTGCTAGTACATTTCCACGCACTGTCAGCAAAGCATACTTCCGAGTGGACTGGCTGGTCTGGGTAGGAGGCGGAGTATTTGCAATGGCTACATCTCCAATTAGGCCCAGTACTACACACACTCACTCTTCCCACCCTGCTCAACCAGACCACCAGGAAGAGGGGTCTCCTGACAGTGAGGGAAAATGTACTGGCATTATTGCTGTCACTGTGGACTGGTGTTTTTAGCACAAGGCCTTTATGGGACTTGTGGTCAAGTCAGACACCAGTGTCAGACATCTTGCTAATACAATGTATACCAGTGTTGTAATAGCGTTGTTGGGACTATCAACCGGATGTCAGTTGGTCAGAAGAGCGCAACGTCCCGTGGACAATGTAATCATGTCCAAACATTTCTTTAAATAACATTAAATAACTTAAAATTCTTGACATTTTGTAAAAAATACTCAACATTAAAAATATTAATAATTACAAATATCATAATTTTAAATAAGCAAAATCATGTTAATGTAAATTATAACAGCATAAAAGAAATAATAAAATATAAAATGTAATATAAAAACGATTCCCACTGCAATTTGTACAAAACTACGCAAACTGTTAAAATAAATATATAAAATGTAATACTCTCACGTCAACGCAAAAATAATAAAACTGTATAAAATTTGCAAATCTCCCCCCAATAAATGCAACAATAGTAAAATCTTTGGATTATGGATAGGTAATATTTACTCTACCATTCCAGCCCCTACAACAGGAGGAAAACTGTTGAAGTGCAAAGGGGTAAACTTTACAATCCTCACTCCAATCTCTACAACAGTAGGGAAAGTGTAAGATTGCGGTGGGTTAAAATTTATTATTCCCACCCCAATGAGTGTAACAGTAGGGAAAGTGTTGGATAAGGGGAAATATTTACTATTCTCCCTGCAGTCAGTACAAAAGTAAAGAAATTGTTGGATAGCTGAGGGCTAACATTTACTAACCCACTCCAATGACTGTAACAGAAGGAAAAGTGTTTGATTGCGAAGGGGTAAAATTTACTGTACTCACCCCAATCAGTCCAACAATAGGTAAAGTGTTTGATAGCGGATTGGTATAATTTACTATTCCCACTCCAATCACTACAACAGTAGGTAAAGTGTTGGATAGCAGAGGAGAGAAATGTACTACTTCCACTCCAATAAGAGCAACAGTAGGGAAAGTGCTTGATTGCAGAGGGGTTAAATGTACTATTCCCTCTCCAATAAGGATAGTAGTAGGGGAAGGGTTGGATAATGGAGGAGTGAGCTTTACTTTTCCCACTCCAATAAGGATAACCTTCATAAGCAATTAGCGTTTCCCGGAGCGAAGCCCGGTCCAAGGGCGGGCCCGTTAGAGCCCGTGTAAGCCCGGCCCGGGCCCACTCTCTAACTCCTTCTACTTTATGCCATAAGATTTTGTGTGTATGTTCTCCTGCCCCTGGTATTACATTTGGCATATGGTGTTATTAAAGAAACTGGTTGGATTAGTATACTCCCCCCTGTAACAATGACCACACGTGGAAGCAGGAGCAAAACTGCCGCAGAAGGGGGCCAGATAGTAGGCCCCTTAGATAGTTTCCTCATAAAGGCAAACTCTCTTATCGACCAAGGCATTGCTGACCTTGAACGTAGAGTTTCTCAAGATCTAGCAGTTGCCCTCCAAAAACGATCTTCCTTGGGCCATTTAGCTACTGCTAAAACACCTGATCAAACTAGAAAATCTACCCTAATAGAGGTTAGTGCTGATGTGCACAGTCTACCAAATGTGGTGGATCTATCAGCATCGGTATGCTTATCAGACTCTCAAATTAGCCTAGAGTTGGAAAAAAACCCTTACCTATCATTGCAAACCACACCAGAGGCCACGAGACAGTTAAGAGGGAATAGGGAGGGGGCTGTCAAGAAAAGAAGGAATCAACAGAAAAATAAAGGGCAAAAAAGACACACGAGACAGCTATGCAACAGGGGAATAATTTAACTAACCTGGTACAGAAGAAGAGAGAAAATAGAAACACAAACTCATCAAACCCTGCTAGCAATGAGCAACCTGGAAATATGACCACAGATGTTTTGACTCTTCCAGTAGGGGGTGAAAAGGAAATTGAAAACGAGACCGATCGAGGGGTAGATAACCTATTCCTGATAAAAGTGGGAGAGCTATTTAAATCCTACCTCTCTCCTTTAGAAACCACCTTGTTACTTATTGAAAGACAACTAGCCGAATTAGTCGGTGTTTCCAAAAAGAAAGATCCATTAACATCGGGGATCTTAAAGCAGGGGGGAAATAAATTGACCGCAAACAAACCTATGGTTTCAAAGGTAACTAAAGTAGTGGCCACAGGGCACTCTATATTACCTACGTCTCCTGCTGTCGCAACAGTAGCAGAGGAAAAAACTACTGAAAAACCCAAAGACCCTGCTGTGCAGGACAAGGTGATCAGTAATACCCCTATAGCACCCACAAGGAATCACACAAGACCTCCGGTCAATCTTCCCCCAGAGGCTAGTCCCTTTGTGGTAGTGTTGACTGGGGTTCCGGAGTTGTCAGGCACCACAAATGAACCTCCCTGGGCATTAATGAATAAGGTTCAATACTGGTTAAACAAGAACCGTCCTTTACCACCTTATGCTTCGAGCCAGATTTTAACGGTTCGCAGAGTCCCCTGGGTGGGCCCTAGAAGGAAATCGACTCAGGGAGACTGCATATTGGTAAATTTCAAGGATCCCTGTACAGTGAATCATATTTGCTCTTGGGGCCCTCGAAACACCACTGAAGGAATAGACACAAAACGCCTTTCCTTCTTTTACCCTTCTGGGACATACAATGATTTAGGTTATGGACAAAATTGGCAAAGAGTAGGTAACCGAGCATTGGACAGAGACTGGGAAGATTGGGGTGATAACCACATCAAATATACTCCAAGGGTGGATTGGGGAGGAGATTCCATCAGATATCCCACTCAAGAACCTTCCTTTAGGGACTACTGGAGAGGATTTCCTACCACAAACAGATGTAGCTGTTTGGAAATGGTGGATTGACCACCAACTCCAAAGGGGAATGAGGCGGACCGTGGGTGGCAGACTGCTGGTATCTTGCCCCACGGCGAAAAAACCTGCCCCGTCAGGTAGAATCTATTTTATTGGATTCACCTAGTAGCCCATTGGTTGTGACCCAGAGAGCTGATGTGGTAATGCAGTCACAAGCAATAACACATATGGAGGATCCAGATAGCATGCCTGATGGCCACTTTTTTAGTTTGATTTCGTGGAATATAGCTGGTCTTTCACAGAGACTAGAGGTTACGAAATGGCTAAAATTTGTGGAACCCTTTGATATTGTTTGTCTCCAGGAGACTTGGAGCAGGGGTTCCCCTGGTTTAGATGGCTACCATTCTTTCAATGTTGCAGCAGAACCCTCACAATCGGGAAGGGCTAAGGGTGGCCTTATGACAGCCATCTCTGTAAAATATGACAACATAAAAACTGAGATATTGGCGTCATGTCCTTGGTTCCTATTACTTGTGTTAAAGGGCCTGTTCTTGGTCCCCCTGCTCCTAATTAACTGGTATTATGACATTTTTGACCCCCAATCCACAGTGGTTATACAAAGACTCCAGGATGAGATTGTCAAAGCAACAAATAGCATAGCTCCTCTTTTTATTATGTGGGTAGGTGATTTTAATTGTTGTTTATGTAAGTTTAGTGGCACAAGGGTTTGTGGCTTGGTAGATTTAGACGAGCAGCCTCTTGCACATTTTAAGCATACAAAGCAAGGTGAGGCCTTAAATGACATCATTATAATAAATGATCTTTGTGTCCTAGATATGTCTAGCTTCTCAAAAATGTTGAGTATTCCGATCCTTCCATGGTGCGGGAGGCCAGGCGAGTGTTATAGATTTTGTTTTAGTTTCAAGAAAATATGTTCATCTTGTTAAAGATTTCCAGATTCAGGCTAATCCCGCAAGTGATCATAATCCACTTGTTTTGACCCTGTGTCCTGCGTTTAAAAGCACACAGACTTCAGAACATCCAATTAAGTTTAGTCAGAATAAGGGGGTCACCTTAAGGTGGGATAAGGTTGACGCTAAACTTCTGGAGAAAGAGATTTTTAAATTAAATAAACAAAGGCTCGAAGTCTGCTTAACGCTGTCAAGTGAGCGGAATCTAATCATTGACAATTTTGAAGCTCTTTTAACAAATGTGGCCTCCCATCTTTTGAAACCAACTGGGGGGGGAAAAGGGTAACAATCATAAATGGTTTGATTCTGAATGTTCCAGAGCACATTCTAGTCTAACGAGGGCCCTATGTCAAGTGCCACTTGATAGGGCTTTGGTAAGAGTGGCAAGAAAAATTTATAGAGATGCCATCATTAAACGTAAAACTGAAATAAAAAGACAGGCATGGGACGATCTGGGAAGAGCCTCAGAATTAAAAGATAGCTGACTTTTCTGGGAGGTTGTAAATAGTCCCTTTCTAAAAAGTGAGGAAAAGGAATCCTTGCAGATGCACATCCCAGGGAGCATATGGGAGGCACATTATGGGGGTATTTTTAATCCTAAGGGGGTTTCTTCTGTTACATGTCTCGAAGGGCTCCCAGAGTCATGGAGGAAATCAGCAGACACGCTTAGTCTCTCATTGACTCTCCCAGAGGTCGAGGCTGCTCTTAGAAAGGGTGTAGCTTTGAAAGCCCCAGGACCGGACGCGGTGCCTCTGGACTTTTTTAAATATAATACAGATGTTTGGGCACCCCTCTTATTACTTTTGTTCAAAGCAGTTGTGGTTGGTCGTATCCTGACCTCATGGCAAGAAGCGGTATTGGTCCCGATATTTAAGAAAGGCAACAAATGTGATCCTAGTTGTTATAGACCAATATCGCTAATAGACGCATCCTGCAAATTAATGGGCAGAGTGATTCTGGCTCGCTTAGAAACCTGGGCCGAATCCAATGGAATCATCGTCGACTCCCAATATGGGTTTAGGCGGGGTAAAGGCACAAATGAGCAGTGCCTAAATTTGGCGCTGATCATGGGTAAGTACGTGAGAGCCAAGCGTGGTTGTATACACCTGGCTTTCATGGACTTATCCAGTGCCTTTGATACTGTTTGCAGGGGAAAATTATGGCAAATAATGGAGTCTATGGGGTTTGAGGAGCCATTGGTCACGTTACTTCGCAGACTCCACGCTGCCACTACAGAAATGAGCAGATTTGGCCCCACAGGGGAGATGACAAAGCCCATACCATCAACTGAGGGTGTTCGCCAGGGGTGTATATTGGCCCCTTTTTTGTTTCTGGTCTATACCAATGGTTTGGAAGCTTTTTTGTTAGAAAGTTGTGCTGATTTCCCCCAGGTAAATGGCAAACGCATACCCATGTTATCCTATGCGGATGACACGGTCTTAATGACCCTAACTGCAAATAGCATGCAAACCTGCTTAAATGCTTTTGAGACCTTTATGCAGGGGTTAGATCTTAGGGTCAACTTTGCCAAGTCTTTTGCTATGGTCTGCGGCCCGAAAGGGGTTAAATCTCGAAGGCTTGTGGTAAGAGACTCGACTATTGAGAAAGTTGATAATTTCAACTATCTGGGGAACTTATTCAACAAAACCCTAAGTTGGGATCTGTTAATGTCAGCGCGTGTACAAAAAGCTACCCAAACTGTTGAAGCCATTTTTCGTTTTTCCACTAAACTGGGGCAGAGGCCGGTTGCAGAATTGAAATCCCTATACAAAGCTAAATGCATCCCGGTTGTTACATACGGTGCAGGCATATGGGGTACTCAATCCTGCAATAATATCCAAGTTATGGAAAATAAGTTTATAAAACGCCTCTTATGTGTCCCTCAAAGCACTTCTAATCTCTTCTGTCACACTGAAGTAGGCTTGGAATTTGTAAGTGACATTATCCATATTTCCCCTTTGCTGCTCTGGGTCAAGGTTTGGCGCTCTGACGACCTGAAACTTACTAAGGAAATTCTACTAGATTGTCTTAACCTTGAACACTATGATAAGATCCCATGGTTATCATATGTTAGGGATACTTTCTTTAGAATAGGCTTGGGCCATATTTTCTCGAAAGTGGAGACCATTGGCGCTGAAACAAAGCAAGTAACCAAAGAGGCGTACCGTTTAGACTTAGGGATGTTGCGAAATAGCGAGAGTGCGGTCTACCATAGGGGGAGGCTGTATCAGCAACCTTACCTTTCATATATAGTGCAGACACAATGGCGTTTCTATTTAACTAGGTTTCGTCTGAACACATTACATTTTTTATTTGCATTCCCACAACAGGTGGGTTGGTGTGAGAGTTTACCCATGTGTGCTTGTAACAATCAAGTTTCTCAAAACACTCTTCATGTAATACTTTTTTGTTCCTTGTACAAAGATCCAAGGTATAGATTTATTAGACCAATTCTGTTATCGCTTGGATCCCGAAACTTTAATGAAGGATATGAACATTTACTCTCATTATCAACTCCAGTAATATGCAATGCTGTTCTTAGTTTTATCAGAGTAGCACTCAGTATTAGAAACCGATATTAATTAATTACTGTTATGGACCATTGACCCTCATAAATTTAATCAGCTCATAGTTTGGTACTAATATTAATTCATTGTATTTGTATTGGAAAATAGTGTTTTTTAATATATATGTTCTTTTCTAAATCAACCTGTAAATGATGTATTAACTAATTTTATAATGGTCTGAAGTCATTGTAGGTATTTTAAATTGTACAATACTATGCTATACTTTTATGATTCTGTTTGTACGATTTGAAATAAAGTTTCAGTGGATAACAGTAGGGAAAGTGTTGGATAGCGGAGGGGTAAATTTTGCTATTCCCACTACAGTCAGAATTATTATATTTCACCCTTTTCCATAGCTACTTCAAATGGAAAGACCAATGGAAAGACCAATACTACCTACAACAAACAAAGA
This sequence comes from Lissotriton vulgaris, assembly GCF_964263255.1. Taxonomy (NCBI): domain Eukaryota; kingdom Metazoa; phylum Chordata; class Amphibia; order Caudata; family Salamandridae; genus Lissotriton; species Lissotriton vulgaris. The sequence continues at coordinate 1,032,505,060 of NC_141696.1, read as the reverse complement.
TTATTCTTTTTCTCGCATAACCTGATATGACTAACAAAGAGCACCTTACTTCTATGACATTAGTATGAATATACATACACATGCTCTGAGATAACCTCATACATGATCGTAATTTTTGATGTTTTAGAATGCTGTCCCTGATGAAGGCTATCTCATAGCCGAAATGCATTGGACAATGTAACATGGGATCTAAGGCTGGATGCCAATGACGTTTCTTTTCGAATTAATCTGAAGATCTGAATAAGAAAACAAAGATAAAGAATAAAGAAATCTTGAAATAGAAACTCTTTGAATGTGTTTTGAAAGACTAGCGATGTGAACTTTACAACCCGATGATTGGGACTCGGCTGTGACTAGGGGACGTCACCCAAATCAGGGTCAGGCTAATTTTCTTGTTTACTAGTACTCTATGACGGAGGGTACACCCTAGAGCACGCAACAACGGATTAAACCTAAGGAAATTCCAGTGTGCAAGCGTGATATAACACTTTGTCAGATTCTGTTCTTTCTCGCATTTGTTTTGCGGGTGGAAGAAGCGCTCTTGTTAGTTCAAATAATGTCTTTTTTTAGTAGTTAGGCAAGGAGAGAAGAGGATACATTGGGAGGTACTGCTGATAAGGAAGCCTGTTGTGTTTTCCCACAGGAGAGGGCCTGGGAAGCAAGGTCATTGTGTACTGTTCTGTGGAAAATCATCTATGAGAGTGTGGTCTGATAGGATGGCGTGACCTGAAAGGAATCATGGGAAGATACCTGTGATATTGGAGTAATGTACGTAGGAAAAGAGCCCCACTTTCTCTCTGCCTTTAGAGAAAGAGCATCTGAGAATGAGCTCTGTCTCAGTAGCTTTATGCTACCCGACCCACTGAAGTAGAGAGACTTCTAAGACTCCACACATTGAAAACTTAATCTATCTTGCCCTGAAGGAAACTTATTTAGGGATGTTATGTTAGCGTTAGTGTAGGGATAGATTGATGCCTTATTCCCATCAACCTTAGCTGCAGGGGTAACTGAACTTGTTTTCCTTGATCTTTTGTATCCTGATTCTTGAATTAATTCTCTTGTCCATGGTGCACCATCTTAATCTGATTTGTACGTTTGGCTTTATGTTGGTTTCAATGTATTTCTCCACCATCGTCCGAGGTGTCTGTATATCCAGTTGATTTTGGCTTTGAAAAATTAGCTAACCCTATTTAGTAGTCTGATCATCAACTCAAGGTTCTAGACCAGATCTAGAACATGCTTTCCCGGCTCCTTCAACTGTATGACATACCACTCTACAGCTCTCCACTATAGGACACTACTGTGTGAAAGAGTCTATACCACTCTACTGTATGTCAGTCTACTCGACAACATTGATCTATAAGACACTGACCTTCACTTAACTCCACTCTATGCTAGGGGTGGGCGGAGAGCTCCGCTCTCCCCATGGAATTTGCAGAATATTGCCTACCCAGCGTTTCGCGGAATATGTGGAGCAGGCAGCACCCCACACTCTCTGCGGTGGAGCGGAGTTGGCATCAGCCCCAGCCTCGCTCCCACCCTATTAACAATTAAATTAGAGGTGTAAAAACAATTTAAAAGTAAGTAAAATGTCTTACCTGAGATGCGGCGTCCCGGGGCTCCCTCTTCCGCCTTCATTGTGACTTCAGCATCAAATCTGCACAAGCGCAGGCCCGCGCAGGAGACTTTTTGATGCTTCCTCTTCCTCCTTCAACGTGACTTAAGCATCAAAATTGCGCATGCACAGGTCCACTCAGAAGTCTGGGATGGAGGAGGAAGAGGGAGCCCCCGGACGCCACATCTCAGGTGAGATGTTTCCCTTACTTTTAAATGGTTTTTACACCTCTAATTTAATAGTTTATCGGGTGGGAGGGAGGCGGTGGCGCGTAGTAGGGCTACGCGGAGTATGCAGAGATTGCTCCCCCCTCCCTGGCACTACACCCACCCATACTCTATGCCACTACATTGTACAACACGCTTTGCAACTGTATGACACTCAACTATTTGACACTCCACGACTCTCGACTCCACAACACTGCCGTTGATGAACTCAACTGTTTGACACTCAACTAGTCTTCAACACACCCTTCTACTATACAAAAACACCACTCCATTCTACCATACTCCACCTCATTGTACTTCACACCACACCATTCCACTCTACAACATTTTGCTTCACTGTAAGCTACACCACTCCACTCTACTCCAATACACTCTAGTCCACTGTACAACATTACACGCAATAACACTACACTCCATGGGGCTGATTCACAGAACTAATCTGAGACAAAATCTGAAACTTACTACTTTTGGTATTCACAAAAGGCATTTAGTAGTAGTAAAGTTAGGATTTTGTCTTAAGTTTGACTTAAGTTTGACTTAAGACAGACTTAAGACAAACTTAAGAGAGACTTAAGACAGACTTAAGACAAACTCCTAACTTTACTACTACTAAATGCCTTCTGTGAATGCCAAAAGTAGTAAGTTTTTATTAAAAAATAAAAAACATTTAAATTAAATAAAAAAATGCAAAGGTTAAAAAGTTATTGTTAGATAACTTTATTAATTCTTTCTATACAGCCCCAACTTGAACTGTTCAAATTTTAGAAATTCTAAACTTAAAACTTAAATTTTGAATTTACGCATCACTTTCAAACTACTGTATGTCGCTCACCACAGTACGGTCTTGTCACCTCACTTGCTACACTACATAACATTTTGTTTTGATTAAATAAACATATATATGTATATATTTCACTGAAAAAGGCAAAGATTATAGCAATGGTGTAGGTATGTATACTAATAATACTTCTATATACTAAAAAACAAAGCATAAACTGGTTTTATAACTAGGAGAAAATGTCAGTTAAAAATGTATCATTTTAGACTAAGAAAAGCACTGAAATTTACCAGCAAAAGTTTTCTGAGGTAAGTAAATGTTGTCTACCATGCTCAGTGTTGTAATTAGTGACATCATCTGAGAATGCTATCAGTGATGTCATCAATAATGTCATGGAACATGTCATGAACGGTGCAATCTGTGAGGTCAGTAGCGGAAATCTTTTAGGGGGATCAGTAAATCGTGAGCACCAAAAAATGAGTGTTCTATTAATGCCATTTCCCACACAATTTTACCATAATACAAATTTAGACAATATTACAGGAAAAATGGCTAAACAGAATTACACCAATTTTACAGAAAGCCTGATCAGAAAGTGTGCTTTTGTGATTTGGTGTAATCTATTTGAGGTAATATGAATTTTTATGGTCAATTGTGTCCCCTAACGTAGACCCCAACGGCTCCATGTACGTGCTTCAAGTACATGTATGTTCCCTCCACAACCAGCTATGAAGACGCAAATACATTTGCGTCCAACGTTAACATGTCCTCTTTCAGATCCACCATGAATGGATCGATTGTTCCGTTCCTAAGTATGCCGTGCCACCGTCTTTACATGGTGCACTTTCACGTTTTCCTGGCTCTGGCGAGCTAGGCCCTGATTTCTGCCATCGAGCCCCTTCTACCTTCTGCCTCTGAAAGCTGCAGCCTGGATCTGCATCCATGACCCTTGCCTTACTCCCTGTGCGGCGAGCGGTGCCCGGCTCGGCCTGCTTGCCTGCCAAGACCGTATTCAGCCTTCAAGTTATCTGCTCCGCTCCTCGAAAATACATTCCTGTCTAGAGATTTAGGTAAACACCTCCCCAGCTGCAGAGCAAAGGGCCCGGCCTTTTCTGTCTCCGTGCAAGTAATTCATTGCTCCCGTTACCATGGTAGGCCCATGGCCCCTCGCATTACATGCAGACACGTAGTCACATATGCACGCACTAGCAGTCAGTATAGAATAGCCTCTGCCCGAGAGACCTTTCCTTCTAGATAATACAGTTCCTCAAACACAAGATATCAGATATGATTTGGGTTTAGGTTGTTCTGACACGCCAGACTTCTGTCTCCTTTCTTGGAGCTAAATGTCAAGTCCCCTTCACCCTCCAGTTCCACGTCAATCACACGTCATGCTGCTGCGCACGCATCTCTGCCATATATTTCTGCTGACACTGCAGGATTCCTCTATGGATCCACCTACCTGTGACACTTTCATGTGACGTTTCTAGCACACACCTCCGTATACGCCCTCATGCACGCCTTCTGTTACGTACATGTGTTCTTATCTCTTTTCTCTCAGCTGTTACGCCTTCTGTATCCATCACCATTATATGCATTTACTATATATATTGTATTCTGTTAATAAAGTATTGTCTATCCCTTCCTGAACCCTCGTGGTGATGGAACACGATACCTGGTTCGAACCAATTCCATTTTATGGAATAAAACCCTTAGAAACTCAGATGCCACGGACTCTGCCTCTTATTTATGATTGAGCTATTTTATTGAACTTTACCGCATAGAAATTCCGCATAAGTAAACTTTATTTACCACATAATTTGGCGCCCGAACAGGAACCCCTCCCCCACCTTACGCGCCGGCGGTGCGTTGCAGGCCTAGCCCCCTGCCACAGCTGTGACGGACGTTTACGCGTACCTGCAGGATTTCCTGTATCTCCCTCAGGCCAACGGAGGTGACTGAGGCTGCGATCGACACCCAGACGAGGCGGTGAGGAGTGCGGAGGATCCCGACCAGAGCCCAGCCGAGAGAGCAAGGTCCGAGGTGTTCAGAGGCCCACCAGTTCCGAAGTACCTACGTCACGAGTCGAGTCGAGTCCAGTCCGGTCCAGTCCAGTGTCAAGTCCAGTCCAGTGTCGAGTTTCCGAGGCCTTCCGTTCCGTGCTTCCCGGTGAGTACCGTTGCTGGGGACGCATCTAGACGGGTGCATTAATTTGTGTCCGGTCAAGACGGGTTTGGGTACGCAGACCCGGTCTGCACTGTTTTAGCAGTGTATCTGTACTGTTTAGCAGTATATCAAGTATCAAGTTATCAAGTCATTGTTCGTTCCGAAATGTTTTAATGTGTTTTAATGTCGTGGTATGAGTGATTGTTTGATCTTCATTACTGTGTTTATTGTATTAGTTGTGTTCAAGTTCAAGTAAGTACCAAGTATCAAGTATCGAGTTACAGGATGCCTCTATTCTCTAAACTAAGACAGATAGGAACTAGAAAAGGGATACTCGAGGAAGCTGTTCCCATCCCACCCAGGGACACTCCAGGATATTTTATGTACCACAAGCACGGCTTAGATGCCGTATTATTTCTCGACTTGTGGGTAGATTACACAAAGGATTTAGCAGAGAATCAGAGATGGCCTGCTACAGGGACATGGGATGCCGAGTGCATCATGAGAGTAGAAGAAGCGTTATGGAAAAAGAAAGCCAGACAGTCACAGAAAGATGCCATTGAACTATGGCGTAAAGAATCACACAGACGGACAGAGAAAGCACTCAGAAAAGCAGAGAAAAGTAGAGAGGATTCTGATAAGGCCAAAGAAAAAGAACTACTAGAAGAAGGGGAACGAGTTAGAATGGAACAACACGATAGACGGAGTAATGCCATTATGACAGGATTGTATCCAGTCCTGGCCGAGGGCCTGCCCAAGGCGACCCCGGAAATACGGAAAGATCTGCCCCCTCCATTGGTTCGGACTAAATTACATCACAAGACCGCAGCAGACATTTTTATTTCATCCGACTTGGACGATGTAGCTCCCGCATATGCTAGTATGCCAGTCCGTGTGCCACCTGCTGACGGCAACCCGCCCCCTGATCATCAGCCCCCAGGTCCGCAACAGCTTACCCCTCCCGGTCTGCTTCCTCCACCCTTACCTGCACCCCCTATTAATCCACTTAATCCTTTTGGGCCTGACACGGCCCTACCGACAAGTGATGCTCAGGCCTCCGCTTCAGGAGGTGCATCAGGAGGTTACCATACCCCGCCACCAGTACAGCGATTAACTATTAGAGAACTAGCGATGCAACGTACCCCGAGAGCAGTCCCTATTGAAAAGCTTAAAGAGTATCTTACAGACTGTAGATATGATCCAGTACCAGGCAAAGACGGTTGCATGATATTAGCCTCAATACGTATAAGACGTGCTGCAAATTCTTTAGTTCTATTTCCGGGAATGAAAAATTATTTAGACAGGATATATTATTTTGTTCAGACTGGGGAGGGTCAGGAATGTATTCACGAGGCCATGGCACATCAGAAAGTAGACATTCAAAGTATGATTTTAAGATTCCTCATAAACTGTTTCATAAGAGAACGAGACCGGCCTGGTGTAAATAAAGACGAGATGGAGGTATTAACTACATGGGGTCAGAATATTGCAGACGGAAAACATGATAGACAGAAAAGTATAGAGGCCATGTACAGAAAAATACGTAAAGAAATAACATTATTTCATGAAAGACAGAAAGCCGAAAATGAAGCAGATAATGACAAGAATGAATCCTCAGGGGAGGAGGAGCCAGAACATACAGGCACAATAGCTTATGTAGGAAAGGGTAAACCCTGTAATAAAACGTTACGTCCGGAAAGCAAGAGACTTTTTCACTCTGCTATGTCAAATCCGAAGACTCCTGAACATCTATTTCAGGCTACCGATAGGATACTTCAAGAACGAATGGGGTACCATGTACTCAATTCCATGGATGAACAAGAATTAGCCAGGTCAGCAGTACAATGGGCTGACAATTCAGATAAATATAATGATGACGCATTAGCACAAACATTTTTGAATCTTTCCCCAGACGAACAGCGACTAGCTGGTATGTACATGATACAGCACCTCCTTACGTTGTATAAGAGCCAACATTCTGATCCAGGTCCCCTAAGTGATGTATTAATAGAGTTACTCATGAATAAATGGAGAGGCCTGGGTACTGATTTAATTAAAATAATTTTAGAAGATCGACACAGATATAGTGCCTTCCTGAATCCACAGTTTGTTCCAGCTCCACCCCCAGAAAGAAAAATGTTCTACATGGACTGACAGAATCCTTTACGAGAAGTACATCCAGTCAGGAATGCTGATGATACCCTTACACGTGTGTATGTATACACGCCTATAACTAAAATGGAATTGTTAGAAATGAAGAAAATAGTGCCCAGTCATGATAAAGACCCTGCAGGTTTTCACCGTGAAATAAAAGACATGTTACTCATGGGAGATTATACCTATCCCGACATTATGAAAATATTGAAAGTGTTATTGCCTGCCGGTATTTACGAGAAACTCAAAGAAAAAGAGTGGGAGGTGGGAGATAAAAAGATTGATTGGACTGCATTAGAAAAAAAAGAAGCGACCCGAACCCCAGGGTTGGGTCTTGGGGACAAAACTAAAGCATTACCAGGATTGTTAGTACAGGTCTTACCAAGATTATTAGCAACTAAAAAGGAGGATTGGGATGCAATCTCAGCCTGCAAACAGAAACCCGACGAAGACACTAGTGATTTTTATTCCCGATTTGAGAAATGTTTTATTATTAATAGTGGCCTGAAAGCAAGTAGCGAGTCATATCCACACCTTTTTGTATCCAAATTAGTCGAGAATTCATTGCCCCAAGTTAAGAATCGTGTATTGAAAGTTGAGAGCACATGGCAAGCAAATACGCCTTCCCAAATGTTACAGATGTTACAGTACCACCAGAACAGAATAAGGGAAGAACATGATCACGAACAAAGACGTATGAAAGACACGAAAATGAAAATGCTCGTTGCTCAGTCAGTTCCAGCTGACGGTCAGAAAAAGGGCATGACACAGTCCAATAATTCGGCAGCTCCTGTTAAAGGGACATGCAACTATTGTAAACGGCCTGGTCACTATGTAAACGATTGTGCAGTTTTGAAACATAATATATCTACAGGTAAAACTAAAGAGAGACCGCGTCCTCCTAGACAGGACCAGGCCCAACAACACGTTCCACAGAATGTACAGCCTATGCATGATCCACAACAGACAGTACAGACCGTAGCGGTACCACAGCCACAACCGATTGCCGCAACACAACATGCAACACAACAGATGTACCAGTATGCACAAACTGACTATCCCGATTATCAGCGATACACATGAAACAGCCTAGAGAGGGAGGTTGGCTTGCCTCTTATTGAGGTTCCTGTAGATCAAGAGGGTCCTTATGTACATAGTCAGGTATTAGGAAAGGATAGAAAGTTTTTGATTGACACAGGGGCAAGCAGGACAACAATCAGTCACGACGAGGTTCCAGGGGCACCCCTCTCAGGCTCACAGAATGTTTCCCTTGGTTTTTCAGGAAAGCCTATTGTAAATGAAGTATCGAAACCAGTCCCCCTTGCAGTTGGTCCGTTGTCCCGCACTACAGATTTGTTGCTAACGAAATCATGTCCAGAAAACTTGTTAGGTATCAAGACACTGAAAGCTCTAGGAGCTGTAATTTGTTGTTCTCCTGAAGGAGTAAGATTGTTTTTGCGTGACTTTAAAGGTCACTATGTGTTGAGAGATATTGATTCCAGATTACAGAATGTTCCTGCACATTTATGGGCACAAGGCCCCACTGATGTAGGTTGTATGCACATTACACCATACCGAGTTACACTGAAACAAGGTGTTGTTTTACCACGAATCCGACAATACAAGCTACCCCCAGATGCTGTAGTGGCCTTACTGAAAATCATTGACAAGCTCATTGCACAAGGAGTGGTTGTAGAAACCGACTCGAATCTATGTAATTCCCCTATCATTCCGATTCTTAAACGCACTGATCCAAATGCACCTCCAGTTTATCGATTAGTGATCGATTTACGAGAATTGAATAAATGCATTGTACCGCAGTATCCTGTGGTTCCAGACATCTCTTCATTATTGACAGCTATTGATTCAGAGGCAACGTTCTTTACTGTAATTGATCTGAAGAACGCCTTCTTTAGTGTACCTATTGATCCGGAAAGCCAATATCTTTTCGGATTCTGTTTAAATGGCCGAAGCTTCAAATTTGCACGCGCACCTCAAGGATTCACAGAAAGCCCCAGCATCTACAGCCAAGCATTAAAAAGACAACTTGACAGTATTCACATGTCTGACAACACTGCCCTACTCCAGTATGTCGATGATCTACTGATCACCGCCCGTAGTGAACCAGAATGTGAACAAGCATCACTGACAGTCTTGTATTTCCTGGCTGACAAGGGACACAAGGTGTCTCCTTCGAAGCTGCAATTCTGTGTTCAGCAAGTGGTATACCTTGGGCACTTGCTGTCCAAAGGGGGGAGACAGTTAACACCTGACCGTATTCAGTTGATTGTAAACATGTCACAGCCCAAGACACAAAAGGAGGTACGGGCCTTTATAGGCCTCACTTCTTACTGTAGACAATGGATTCCCCAGTATGCATTTCTAGCCAAGCCACTCATACAGTTGACAACCCAGGAGGCAGCGACATCGACTGTCCTCCCTTGGACTCAGGAACATACACAAGCTTTTGACGATCTGAAGAAAGCCCTATGTCAAGCACCAGTTTTAGCAACACCATGTTACAGTAAGCCCTTTACACTTTTTGTCACAGAACGCGAAGGTACTGCATTATCAGTACTCACTCAGGATCAAGCAGGTTCACACAAACCGTGTGCTTATTTCTCTAGTACATTAGATCCAGTAGCCCAGGCTCTGCCTGCGTGCTTGAAATCTGTAGCTGCAACAGCTCTAGCAATCAGACAAAGTGATTCCATAGTGTTAGGACACCAATTGACAGTACAAGTTCCACATTCCGTGGAAGTTCTCTTAAACCGAACCCAGACTCAACACTTGACTATAGCACGACTGACAGGTTATGAATTGACATTGTTTCAGCCACACATAGAAATCAGACGTTGCAATACATTGAATCCAGCTACACTTTTGCCACTAAGTGAGACAGACCCTTTAGCACATGATTGTGTTGAAGTCATTACCATTACGACGAAACCCAGACAAGACTTGACAGACATTGCATTACCAGATCCAGACCTGACACTTTATGTGGATGGTTCATGTATGAGAACAAGTACAGGAGAGTTAGTGGCCGCATATGCAGTAACGACAGAAACATAGAAACGAATCGTATTGACACCCTGTCAGCCCAAGCAGCAGAGCTCATCGCTCTGACTCAAGCCTGCATACAAGCAAAGAACAAGAGAGTTAACATATACACAGATTCACGTTATGCATTCGGAGTCGTACACGACTTCGGTGTACTCTGGCGAGAGAGAGGTTTCTTGACCTCTCACGGAGCCAAGATCCAGCACGGTCCCCTCATTCAAGCTCTGTTAGACGCAATACATCTGCCTACAGCCATATCCATCATGAAGTGCAAAGCACATACGAAAGTTACAGATACCATTTCCCAGGGTAACGGCCTGGCAGACCGAACAGCCAAGCATACAGCTCAGACTCAGACTCACACAACTGACATGACAAAGACAATGGTCCCGACACCGACACATTGCATGACAGTTAAGGATCCTGCCCTAGATGTAATTGACATACAGACACATGCTACACCAGACGAAATCAAGAAATGGACTGAACTAGGAGGGATCCAGACAGAACAGGGATGGATGACGAAGGGGAAAGCCACATGGTTTCTCCCCGATTCGATGGTTCAAGTTATCATTAACACAGTACATAGTCCTGCACATTTAGGAGAAAAAGCCATGTTAGACAGTATTCAAACCCTTTGGTTCAATAAACATTTACGAGCAGCAGCAAAACAGAAAGTGCGTACTTGCATGATCTGTTGTCAGTTCAACCCAGGTAAAGGCATTCCCGTAGAGCAAGGTGGATTTCATCCTCCCGATCACCCTTTTGAAGTCCTCCAGATGGATTATATCCAGATGGAACGTTGTCGAGGATTCAAATATGTCCTCGTAGTTGTATGTGCACTTTCCCGTTGGACAGAAGCATATCCAGTCCCAGATTACACTGCTCCGACCACTGCCAAGCAGCTGGTACGTGAATTTTTCCCTAGGTATGGTTTGCCCCGTATCGTGTATTCAGATAATGGTCAGCCATTCTCGTCCGAGCTCATGAAGCAGGTATCACTCCTGCTAGGTTATCAGTGGAAGTTCCACTGTGTCCGACATCCCGAGGCAGCAGGTCTCGTGGAGCGACATAATCAGACCCTGAAAATACGTCTTGCCAAGATATGTAGAGAGAAAGGCGTTGACTGGATAGTAGCTTTACCAGTTGCACTCTTTTACATGAGAATGATAGCACATTCAAGAACAGGGCTATCCCCGTATGAGGTGGTCTTTGGTAGGCCACCGAATATGTGGGGGACGCCTCTGCCTCGTAAAATAACAGATGTTGACTGTAATATGCTGACAGATTACCTTGCTTCCTTGATGTCTGCACTACAATCATGTCGTTCACAGGTAGCTGCAGCCTTTCCCGACAACACCGAGGTGAAGCCACACGAGATTGTTCCGGGGGACCTGGTCCTCGTGAGGAACTTTGACAGGAGGAGTCCGCTGGAGCCCCGTTGGCAGGCGCCGAAGCTCGTGTTATTAACAACAAGGACAGCGATAAAAGTGGAGGGCCGTAAGGGCTGGCTTCACTCGAGTCATGTTAAGAAATGCCATGGACTGCCGCCAGAATTAGACTCCCAGCCCGGCCCCCTTTCAGAGACAGACACTAAACTCCCCCTGGTAGAGAAAACTCCTTCTCAGGAGTATAAATTGAAGTTGAGGTCTAGCAAGTCAGACAGTTTAATTGTTTAAGTCCTCCGCTAGGTGAATCGGTTAGACAAGTTCCTGACATGTACCCGCTAGACCCCAATAGAGAGAGAGATAGACAGAAACAGATCAAGAAACATGAATATTGTAAATCTCTCCGCAGTCACTGCATTGTGACGTTGTAAATTACATCACAAGACCGCAGCAGACATTTTTATTTCATCCGACTTGGACGATGTAGCTCCCGCATATGCTAGTATGCCAGTCCGTGTGCCACCTGCTGACGGCAACCCGCCCCCTGATCATCAGCCCCCAGGTCCGCAACAGCTTACCCCTCCCGGTCTGCTTCCTCCACCCTTACCTGCACCCCCTATTAATCCACTTAATCCTTTTGGGCCTGACACGGCCCTACCGACAAGTGATGCTCAGGCCTCCGCTTCAGGAGGTGCATCAGGAGGTTACCATACCCCGCCACCAGTACAGCGATTAACTATTAGAGAACTAGCGATGCAACGTACCCCGAGAGCAGTCCCTATTGAAAAGCTTAAAGAGTATCTTACAGACTGTAGATATGATCCAGTACCAGGCAAAGACGGTTGCATGATATTAGCCTCAATACGTATAAGACGTGCTGCAAATTCTTTAGTTCTATTTCCGGGAATGAAAAATTATTTAGACAGGATATATTATTTTGTTCAGACTGGGGAGGGTCAGGAATGTATTCACGAGGCCATGGCACATCAGAAAGTAGACATTCAAAGTATGATTTTAAGATTCCTCATAAACTGTTTCATAAGAGAACGAGACCGGCCTGGTGTAAATAAAGACGAGATGGAGGTATTAACTACATGGGGTCAGAATATTGCAGACGGAAAACATGATAGACAGAAAAGTATAGAGGCCATGTACAGAAAAATACGTAAAGAAATAACATTATTTCATGAAAGACAGAAAGCCGAAAATGAAGCAGATAATGACAAGAATGAATCCTCAGGGGAGGAGGAGCCAGAACATACAGGCACAATAGCTTATGTAGGAAAGGGTAAACCCTGTAATAAAACGTTACGTCCGGAAAGCAAGAGACTTTTTCACTCTGCTATGTCAAATCCGAAGACTCCTGAACATCTATTTCAGGCTACCGATAGGATACTTCAAGAACGAATGGGGTACCATGTACTCAATTCCATGGATGAACAAGAATTAGCCAGGTCAGCAGTACAATGGGCTGACAATTCAGATAAATATAATGATGACGCATTAGCACAAACATTTTTGAATCTTTCCCCAGACGAACAGCGACTAGCTGGTATGTACATGATACAGCACCTCCTTACGTTGTATAAGAGCCAACATTCTGATCCAGGTCCCCTACCTGATGTATTAATAGAGTTACTCACGAATAAATGGAGAGGCCTGGGTACTGATTTAATTAAAATAATTTTAGAAGATCGACACAGATATAGTGCCTTCCTGAATCCACAGTTTGTTCCAGCTCCACCCCCAGAAAGAAAAATGTTCTACATGGACAGACAGAATCCTTTACGAGAAGTACATCCAGTCAGGAATGCTGATGATACCCTTACACGTGTGTATGTATACACGCCTATAACTAAAATGGAATTGTTAGAAATGAAGAAAATAGTGCCCAGTCATGATAAAGACCCTGCAGGTTTTCACCGTGAAATAAAAGACATGTTACTCATGGGAGATTATACCTATCCCGACATTATGAAAATATTGAAAGTGTTATTGCCTGCCGGTATTTACGAGAAACTCAAAGAAAAAGAGTGGGAGGTGGGAGATAAAAAGATTGATTGGACTGCATTAGAAAAAAAAGAAGCGACCCGAACCCCAGGGTTGGGTCTTGGGGACAAAACTAAAGCATTACCAGGATTGTTAGTACAGGTCTTACCAAGATTATTAGCAACTAAAAAGGAGGATTGGGATGCAATCTCAGCCTGCAAACAGAAACCCGACGAAGACACTAGTGATTTTTATTCCCGATTTGAGAAATGTTTTATTATTAATAGTGGCCTGAAAGCAAGTAGCGAGTCATATCCACACCTTTTTGTATCCAAATTAGTCGAGAATTCATTGCCCCAAGTTAAGAATCGTGTATTGAAAGTTGAGAGCACATGGCAAGCAAATACGCCTTCCCAAATGTTACAGATGTTACAGTACCACCAGAACAGAATAAGGGAAGAACATGATCACGAACAAAGACGTATGAAAGACACGAAAATGAAAATGCTCGTTGCTCAGTCAGTTCCAGCTGACGGTCAGAAAAAGGGCATGACACAGTCCAATAATTCGGCAGCTCCTGTTAAAGGGACATGCAACTATTGTAAACAGCCTGGTCACTATGTAAACGATTGTGCAGTTTTGAAACATAATATATCTACAGGTAAAACTAAAGAGAGACCGCGTCCTCCTAGACAGGACCAGGCCCAACAACACGTTCCACAGAATGTACAGCCTATGCATGATCCACAACAGACAGTACAGACCGTAGCGGTACCACAGCCACAACCGATTGCCGCAACACAACATGCAACACAACAGATGTACCAGTATGCACAAACTGACTATCCCGATTATCAGCGATACACATGAAACAGCCTAGAGAGGGAGGTTGGCTTGCCTCTTATTGAGGTTCCTGTAGATCAAGAGGGTCCTTATGTACATAGTCAGGTATTAGGAAAGGATAGAAAGTTTTTGATTGACACAGGGGCAAGCAGGACAACAATCAGTCACGACGAGGTTCCAGGGGCACCCCTCTCAGGCTCACAGAATGTTTCCCTTGGTTTTTCAGGAAAGCCTATTGTAAATGAAGTATCGAAACCAGTCCCCCTTGCAGTTGGTCCGTTGTCCCGCACTACAGATTTGTTGCTAACGAAATCATGTCCAGAAAACTTGTTAGGTATCAAGACACTGAAAGCTCTAGGAGCTGTAATTTGTTGTTCTCCTGAAGGAGTAAGATTGTTTTTGCGTGACTTTAAAGGTCACTATGTGTTGAGAGATATTGATTCCAGATTACAGAATGTTCCTGCACATTTATGGGCACAAGGCCCCACTGATGTAGGTTGTATGCACATTACACCATACCGAGTTACACTGAAACAAGGTGTTGTTTTACCACGAATCCGACAATACAAGCTACCCCCAGATGCTGTAGTGGCCTTACTGAAAATCATTGACAAGCTCATTGCACAAGGAGTGGTTGTAGAAACCGACTCGAATCTATGTAATTCCCCTATCATTCCGATTCTTAAACGCACTGATCCAAATGCACCTCCAGTTTATCGATTAGTGATCGATTTACGAGAATTGAATAAATGCATTGTACCGCAGTATCCTGTGGTTCCAGACATCTCTTCATTATTGACAGCTATTGATTCAGAGGCAACGTTCTTTACTGTAATTGATCTGAAGAACGCCTTCTTTAGTGTACCTATTGATCCGGAAAGCCAATATCTTTTCGGATTCTGTTTAAATGGCCGAAGCTTCAAATTTGCACGCGCACCTCAAGGATTCACAGAAAGCCCCAGCATCTACAGCCAAGCATTAAAAAGACAACTTGACAGTATTCACATGTCTGACAACACTGCCCTACTCCAGTATGTCGATGATCTACTGATCACCGCCCGTAGTGAACCAGAATGTGAACAAGCATCACTGACAGTCTTGTATTTCCTGGCTGACAAGGGACACAAGGTGTCTCCTTCGAAGCTGCAATTCTGTGTTCAGCAAGTGGTATACCTTGGGCACTTGCTGTCCAAAGGGGGGAGACAGTTAACACCTGACCGTATTCAGTTGATTGTAAACATGTCACAGCCCAAGACACAAAAGGAGGTACGGGCCTTTATAGGCCTCACTTCTTACTGTAGACAATGGATTCCCCAGTATGCATTTCTAGCCAAGCCACTCATACAGTTGACAATCCAGGAGGCAGCGACATCGACTGTCCTCCCTTGGACTCAGGAACATACACAAGCTTTTGACGATCTGAAGAAAGCCCTATGTCAAGCACCAGTTTTAGCAACACCATGTTACAGTAAGCCCTTTACACTTTTTGTCACAGAACGCGAAGGTACTGCATTATCAGTACTCACTCAGGATCAAGCAGGTTCACACAAACCGTGTGCTTATTTCTCTAGTACATTAGATCCAGTAGCCCAGGCTCTGCCTGCGTGCTTGAAATCTGTAGCTGCAACAGCTCTAGCAATCAGACAAAGTGATTCCATAGTGTTAGGACACCAATTGACAGTACAAGTTCCACATTCCGTGGAAGTTCTCTTAAACCGAACCCAGACTCAACACTTGACTATAGCACGACTGACAGGTTATGAATTGACATTGTTTCAGCCACACATAGAAATCAGACGTTGCAATACATTGAATCCAGCTACACTTTTGCCACTAAGTGAGACAGACCCTTTAGCACATGATTGTGTTGAAGTCATTACCATTACGACGAAACCCAGACAAGACTTGACAGACATTGCATTACCAGATCCAGACCTGACACTTTATGTGGATGGTTCATGTATGAGAACAAGTACAGGAGAGTTAGTGGCCGCATATGCAGTAACGACAGAAACATAGAAACAAATCGTATTGACACCCTGTCAGCCCAAGCAGCAGAGCTCATCGCTCTGACTCAAGCCTGCATACAAGCAAAGAACAAGAGAGTTAACATATACACAGATTCACGTTATGCATTCGGAGTCGTACACGACTTCGGTGTACTCTGGCGAGAGAGAGGTTTCTTGACCTCTCACGGAGCCAAGATCCAGCACGGTCCCCTCATTCAAGCTCTGTTAGACGCAATACATCTGCCTACAGCCATATCCATCATGAAGTGCAAAGCACATACGAAAGTTACAGATACCATTTCCCAGGGTAACGGCCTGGCAGACCGAACAGCCAAGCATACAGCTCAGACTCAGACTCACACAACTGACATGACAAAGACAATGGTCCCGACACCGACACATTGCATGACAGTTAAGGATCCTGCCCTAGATGTAATTGACATACAGACACATGCTACACCAGACGAAATCAAGAAATGGACTGAACTAGGAGGGATCCAGACAGAACAGGGATGGATGACGAAGGGGAAAGCCACATGGTTTCTCCCCGATTCGATGGTTCAAGTTATCATTAACACAGTACATAGTCCTGCACATTTAGGAGAAAAAGCCATGTTAGACAGTATTCAAACCCTTTGGTTCAATAAACATTTACGAGCAGCAGCAAAACAGAAAGTGCGTACTTGCATGATCTGTTGTCAGTTCAACCCAGGTAAAGGCATTCCCGTAGAGCAAGGTGGATTTCATCCTCCCGATCACCCTTTTGAAGTCCTCCAGATGGATTATATCCAGATGGAACGTTGTCGAGGATTCAAATATGTCCTCGTAGTTGTATGTGCACTTTCCCGTTGGACAGAAGCATATCCAGTCCCAGATTACACTGCTCCGACCACTGCCAAGCAGCTGGTACGTGAATTTTTCCCTAGGTATGGTTTGCCCCGTATCGTGTATTCAGATAATGGTCAGCCATTCTCGTCCGAGCTCATGAAGCAGGTATCACTCCTGCTAGGTTATCAGTGGAAGTTCCACTGTGTCCGACATCCCGAGGCAGCAGGTCTCGTGGAGCGACATAATCAGACCCTGAAAATACGTCTTGCCAAGATATGTAGAGAGAAAGGCGTTGACTGGATAGTAGCTTTACCAGTTGCACTCTTTTACATGAGAATGATAGCACATTCAAGAACAGGGCTATCCCCGTATGAGGTGGTCTTTGGTAGGCCACCGAATATGTGGGGGACGCCTCTGCCTCGTAAAATAACAGATGTTGACTGTAATATGCTGACAGATTACCTTGCTTCCTTGATGTCTGCACTACAATCATGTCGTTCACAGGTAGCTGCAGCCTTTCCCGACAACACCGAGGTGAAGCCACACGAGATTG
Source organism: Lissotriton vulgaris (assembly GCF_964263255.1). Taxonomy (NCBI): domain Eukaryota; kingdom Metazoa; phylum Chordata; class Amphibia; order Caudata; family Salamandridae; genus Lissotriton; species Lissotriton vulgaris. The sequence goes on along the minus strand of NC_141696.1, from coordinate 1,032,487,447 downwards.
TTCCGGGGGACCTGGTCCTCGTGAGGAACTTTGACAGGAGGAGTCCGCTGGAGCCCCGTTGGCAGGCGCCGAAGCTCGTGTTATTAACAACAAGGACAGCGATAAAAGTGGAGGGCCGTAAGGGCTGGCTTCACTCGAGTCATGTTAAGAAATGCCATGGACTGCCGCCAGAATTAGACTCCCAGCCCGGCCCCCTTTCAGAGACAGACACTAAACTCCCCCTGGTAGAGAAAACTCCTTCTCAGGAGTATAAATTGAAGTTGAGGTCTAGCAAGTCAGACAGTTTAATTGTTTAAGTCCTCCGCTAGGTGAATCGGTTAGACAAGTTCCTGACATGTACCCGCTAGACCCCAATAGAGAGAGAGATAGACAGAAACAGATCAAGAAACATGAATATTGTAAATCTCTCCGCAGTCACTGCATTGTGACGTTATTGATTATGTTTTTTCTGAGTCTTATGATTATTGCTGCAAGCATATTACTACACATGTACTTTCCTATTGTCACACGTGCACATTCTTCTTCAAATGACACTGTCGAGCATAATTTCAGTGAATTGCCCCCGCACGAGTTATCTTACCGACTTGCGCTGCGCAACAATACATTCATCAATATGTTACATCATTCCCATCAGACCAGCAATGCTACCAATTGTTGGATATGTGGCCGACTCCCTCCCTATCAGAAATACAAGGGAGTTCTGCCCCTCTTTCCGTACCCGTTCACACATAATGGTTCCTGTGGTGCATGGTTTAGTTTAATAAATTCTTTAGATTCTGATTCCATAGTTTACCAAGGCAATTGGGTATGGGGAAACCTGAACACAGTTTTGCATAAAGTATGTTTCCCTGACAAGGAGGGTCTTCCCCAAAGGACAGGGACCGATCTAGAAAACGAAATATATGGATTAGGTAATTTTACACTCAACCTCATGATTCTGAATGTCCAGTCTGAAGCCGAACCAGTCTTGCCCACTATGTCAGTATTACCAGTCAAAGGTGAATTATGTGTCAGAAAGAATGGTTCAGTACACCTAGGTCATAGTCAATGTACCACTGTGATCGAGTTCCATGATAAAGGCAAGTCTACATTCAAAGCTTCCCGTCATTCCTATTTCATTTGTGGTCATACAGCATACATACGTTTACCTCTAGATTGGGATGGTACTTGTTACATTGCATTCCTTCTGCCACCTGTTTTCCTAGCCCCTCCTGATTATCATAGGGACTCCCTTCTAGTACACAGTAGATTCAAGAGAGATCTCCCGATTGTCGACTATACTGAAACAGCATGGGAGCAATACACAGACTTTGATAAAGGTTTCTTTCCCTATTTAGGTACTGTCTTTAATAGTAAACTGATACGTAAATTGACCAGAACCCTTGAAGCAGTAGTGAATGAAACTACTTCCGCACTAGGCAACTTAACAGAGGAACAGTCTGCTATGAGACTTGTCGTTCTTCAAAATCGTCTTGTCCTTGACGTCATCCTGGCTGATAGGGGCGGAGCTTGTAGAGTCATCGGATCGAGTTGCTGTGTTTTCATTCCAGAAAACGCACCATCAGTGTATAGAGCCATAACCCGTCTCCACAAGATTGCAAGTCAGATACACCAGAATCCAGGCACCTGGACTTGGTCCGGTTGGCTCTGGAGCGTGTTATCAGCCTGGGGATGGAAAGTCCTATCCTTCCTAGGAATAGCCCTTCTCATAGTATTCAGTTGTTGTCTATGTCTGCAATGTGGGCCAGCGATTTGCGGCTTGTGCGCCACATCATGTATTCCCCATTCAAGTCCACGTTCTAAATCCCGCCTGAAAAAGGAAGAGCAAATGATGTTATATGAACAGGTTGATGGATTAATGAGAATTGATATATCATGAAGGGTCCGTAGGGGACAAGGAGGGAATGAGGTAATATGAATTTTTATGGTCAATTGTGTCCCCTAACGTAGACCCCAACGGCTCCATGTACGTGCTTCAAGTACATGTATGTTCCCTCCACAACCAGCTATGAAGACGCAAATACATTTGCGTCCAACGTTAACATGTCCTCTTTCAGATCCACCATGAATGGATCGATTATTCCGTTCCTAAGTATGCCGTGCCACCGTCTTTACATGGTGCACTTTCACGTTTTCCTGGCTCTGGCGAGCTAGGCCCTGATTTCTGCCATTGAGCCCCTTCTACCTTCTGCCTCTGAAAGCTGCAGCCTGGATCTGCATCCATGACCCTTGCCTTACTCCCTGTGCGGCGAGCGGTGCCCGGCTCGGCCTGCTTGCCTGCCAAGACCGTATTCAGCCTTCAAGTTATCTGCTCCGCTCCTTGAAAATACATTCCTGTCTAGAGATTTAGGTACACACCTCCCCAGCTGCAGAGCAAAGGGCCCGGCCTTTTCTGTCTCCGTGCAAGTAATTCATTGCTCCCGTTACCATGGTAGGCCCATGGCCCCTCGCATTACATGCAGACACGTAGTCACATATGCACGCACTAGCAGTCAGTATAGAATAGCCTCTGCCCGAGAGACCTTTCCTTCTAGATAATACAGTTCCTCAAACACAAGATATCAGATATGATTTGGGTTTAGGTTGTTCTGACACGCCAGACTTCTGTCTCCTTTCTTGGAGCTAAATGTCAAGTCCCCTTCACCCTCCAGTTCCACGTCAATCACACGTCATGCTGCTGCGCACGCATCTCTGCCATATATTTCTGCTGACACTGCAGGATTCCTCTATGGATCCACCTACCTGTGACACTTTCATGTGACGTTTCTAGCACACACCTCCGTATACGCCCTCATGCACGCCTTCTGTTACGTACATGTGTTCTTATCTCTTTTCTCTCAGCTGTTACGCCTTCTGTATCCATCACCATTATATGCATTTACTATATATATTGTATTCTGTTAATAAAGTATTGTCTATCCCTTCCTGAACCCTCGTGGTGATGGAACACGATACCTGGTTCGAACCAATTCCATTTTATGGAATAAAACCCTTAGAAACTCAGATGCCACGGACTCTGCCTCTTATTTATGACTGAGCTATTTTATTGAACTTTATCGCATAGAAATTCCGCATAGGTAAACTTTATTTACCACATATTCAGCCTTTTTTCAGAAACGAAGGTTAAAAAACTAGTGATGTGTGGGCAGCAGATGTCCAGACATGCTCTAATTGGCCACTTCAAAGTCGACTCGTCAATCCTGATTAGTTGATCACTGCTTGAGAAATATGTTGTAGCAGTTATTGCAGGACTCAGGGGCATGGTCTCTGTGTTCTGAAAATGAATTACAAATAAAATATAAGGGGTCAGTGAGCAAACCTTGCCCCAACAAGCAAGAGGGGGACTCCCAAATTGCCCTGCATAGGCTGCATAAGTAGTCTTACATAATCATATATGCTTTGAGAAATGGTCTCGATGTATGTTAAACACAAATCAATGAAGTTTTTTTCTGTACCAGCGAAAAGTAAGGATTTGTATTATATTTCTCTCTAGGGGCTTCAGATCCAACATGTGCAAATTTACCTAACTGTTGAAACTCCATGTTAATAGCATGCTATGTGAAGCTTGAAAGGAGCACACATTGTCCTTTTAATTCAATATGCTTTTGGCATCAAATTTTCTCAAATGCCAAAGAAGATCGACAAATGCATGTCAACCTCACCTAGTGTCAATAAATAAATAGCTGTACGTATGGGTTCATTTTCACATTTTTATACTCGTATGTCTAAAATTATCTGTTACAGTTAGTGCTATTTGACCTAACCTAACTGAACTGATTGGAATGCTGTACAGCGATGAATTTACCATTTAAAGGTCTAGGGGCTCATTGTGATGCCAGGTGGAATCACTTCTGCCCAACACCGACTCGGTCATGGGACCGACCAACACCGGGTCGAATGGTCCCCACTGCCTCATTAGGATGTGACCGAACAATGTTAAATCACATTCCTATGTTTCAGTATGGAAGCATGCATTACAGCCTTAACCCAGCCATAACCCAGCCTTAATGCATGCTCCCATAGTGAAATGGGAGGTGCAGTTCATCCCTGCACTCTGTAGCAGGCACCTCATGGTGCCTGCCACAAGGTGCAGGGACCAACAGGGGGGCACCATAAGGGGACCCACTGTGAGCCCCCAAACACACTTTTCAACATGATTTCCATGTCATACAGACCGGAATGGAAACCATGTCGGAAACATGCATCGTAATCTCAATTAGCTGGCTTACAACTGGTGGACTGGCTCTCTGAGCCAGTCAGAAGCAAGCCGGAATGACCAGTCAGTTTCCTTTCCGACCGCCTCCATCATAATGAGTTGGTCAGAAAGGAAACCGGCTGCATCGTCATCAGCCCCTTAGTGTTTGCATTGTTCTGGGCAAAATGGAAGTGGTACTCATAAATTGAAAAGCAAGGCTGATATGCTTTTTGGAGTACACAATTGAGTACTTTTTTACCTGCTATTACATGCCTTTGTAAATGGTCCCCAAAACATCTAAAACGAGAATAAAATGGGAAGCTACATATACAGTTTTTACAAACAGAAAGGACTGTGCCCTCTTGGAACTTTAAAAAATAGGAAGTAATATGTTTTAGGGATATTCAAAAAGGCATATTGACTTTAGGCAATTTTCAAGCTTTTTTCAGTAATTTTGCATCAGCAATAAGTGACGCCCTATGGTTCCTGCCCCATATGTCCGAAGGCACCATCCGGACTCAGGCATGTTGCAGTTATGAATGTTGTGCATGTCCCCCTAGAAATAAAGGGGCGGTCGGGCGTTGCACGCAGAGTGACGCGGTCAGCGCCCTCCCCGGCCCTCTCCCTGATTGGGCGTGATAGAAGTTAACGCGGGGGCAAGCCTAGATGCAAGATTCAGCCAGCTTCCTGTCCTTGGGGGGGGGGGGGTTAAAAGGGTCTGTGGGGCAGCGGGAGAGCCTTTTGGTCACCGCTCCACAGCTAGAGCAGAACACATAGACCGGTCTCCAGGATGGAGATCTCATTATGTTTTTCTGGGCATTTTTTCTCTTTTCCCCTTTTCATTCTCTATGCAGTTGGTGTGAGCACACGAGCGACCGGAGCCTTTGAGGCCTGCCGGGGCTGTTCGGTGTTTTCTCTGCAGCCGGGGTGCCACGCTGGCTGACTGTATTCTCGCCTGCCCTGCACGAATGGTGTTGCGGTGCTGACTCCAGCTGCTGTCTTGGTGGTGGATTGAGCAGGGCAGAACTGTTAATGCAGGATTAAAGAGATAAGGTGAAGGAAAGTGGGGGGTTGAAGTGTTGTTTGCATGTGGCAGAGGAAATCGTTTTTTTTTATTGTCTTGGATGGTGCTGGGAGCCGTCCAGTTAGTGTGTTCTGGAGCTTCTTGTGTCAGGGTATCAATTTAAGTTCACCACAAAGCAGGGAAAATCGTTTCTGAGGGCTGCTTTTTATGGACTTTTTTGGTGCTGTTTTTACATAAAATATTGGGCAGTAGCAAACATAATTTGACTTTGGACAGTCAGTGTTTCGTGATAGCTTAATAGGTGCACTTTTTTTTATTTTCGAGGTTGTGGCAAGCTGAGGGTTGATCAGGGCCTGCACAGGTAGCTGTAGGGGCATTATTGTGAGGGGGCATTATTGTGAGTTAAAGGACCAGTGGTTTTGCACAGGTAGCTGCAGGGGCTTTATTGCTAGTTGAAGGACCAGTGTTTTTTTGTGGTTTAACCAACTGGTGAGCAGGGCTAATAAATGTCTGCTTTGAGTGTTGGTGGGGAACGAGTGGTGCCTTATGGCAGCAAAGGCATGGAAGGATGAACAGCACTCCCGTATGGAAGAATTCATGGATAAAATTGTGCAAAAAATGGAGGCTTTAGCTGATTTGAAGAGCATAGTGGACGTTCAGAAATTGGCATAGGAAAGGCCCAGAAGGGTGGGGGTTGCCCCTAGGGTGGCATTCCTCCAGTGCCGAAGAGGGCTAGAGCCAAACGAGTAGGGGGCAGTACCCCGTCGCCCGAGGGCATTTGCTACGGAGGCGGCAGGGCCTTAATCGCCAGTGGTGGAGGTATTAATGACTGGGGAGGTGGGCCAGTACCACTGGTTATTTCACCAGGATCCACTGGGGGCAGTCAGTCAATTACAGTGGTGCCGAAGACTAATACTGTTGCACCAATGCCAGTAATACTGTTGGTAGGTGAGGGTCCTTCTGGTGGTGCGCCTGGGCATTCAGACTTGGTGGCCAGTTTGGCCGCGGTACTTCCCTGGTTAGCTAAGGGAGGGACTTGGACTCCTGCAGTAGGCTGTTGTGCTTTGTTGGACGAGGGTAGTGCACTAGAGAAGGCCAAGCAGCAGCTAATGTGACCGGGAAAGGACCTCCCAAAACAAGTCCACCATTGGAGGAGGACAAAGCCAAGAAACAGGAGACGGCTGAAACAGGTATGGCGCAGGTGTTACCAAGCCTAGGTCTGGGTGAATTGCGCTCCTCCAAGGAATGTTTGGGTAGACATATCTCACAGGAGGTGAGAGAGAAGATTTGGAAAGGGGAGTATGTAAATGTTTTTTGCTTTGTTGGTTGATACCACGGATAAGGAAGTGGCAAAAAAGAACAAGGAGTGGGTACACCCCATGTAATGGGCTTGTTGGTCCCACAAGAAAAGAATTAAAGAAACTCCGGGTAACTGGTTGAAAAGTTTCTCTAATTGTCAGGGAATATTGGTGGTACGCTGTCTAGGTTTAGGGGCACAGATGGCATGCTACCAAAATAAGATAGCTTGTGCACATGAAGAGTACTATGGTGTGGGGTAGAAGGGGTATGATAAAGATTTAGGAGGGCCAACCCAACTGACCTTGGCCTCACTTGGGACCAGATCAATGTTATCAAGTGGCTGTAAAACATGAAGTCTGTGCCTCAAGGCAACATGCAAGGGCAGTCCTTTTGGGAACTGCATGTACCAGAATGCGAAAGGGCGACCCGGCTGAGAGGTCAGAAATGTGCTACCTCCCTGTTTCCTGTTTTTGGGGCTCCCGTAAGCCTCCGTAGCGGACGAGCTATAGGCGAAGCACCTCCGCACCCGAGAGGCAACGAAGCCTGGATCATTTGGCATCCTCTTAGCCACCCTAGACTGATCTCTACTGATGAAGGATACTATCCTGAAACACTAGCCATGTCTCATGTCTAGAGATACCTTGTACCAAGCACCTGCTTGCACCAACCTTGGTGTAATACTTACGAACTTTGTCCTGAATCGTGTGAACTGCATGTAACAGAATGCGAAGGGGCGACCCGGCTGAGAGGTCAGGAATGTGCTCCCTCCATGTTTCCTGTTTTTGGGGCTCCCATTAGCCTCTGTAGCTGACGAGCTATAGGCGAAGCACCTCCGCACCCGAGAGGCAACAAAGCCTGGATTGTTTGGCATCCTCTTAGCCACCCCAGACCGATCTCTATTGATGAAGGATACTATCCTGAAACACGAGCCATGTCTCATGTCTAGAGATACCTTGTACCAAGCACCTGCTTGCACCAACCTTGGTGTAACTTTGTCCTGAATCGTGTGAACTGCATGTACCAGAATGCGAAGGGGCGACCCGGCTGAGAGGTCAGGAATGTACTCCCTCCCTGTTACCTCCCAAAACAAGTCCACCATTGGAGGAGGACAAAGCCAAGAAACAGGAGACGGCTGCAACAGGTATGGCGCAGGTGCTACCAAGCCTAGGTCTGGGTGAATTGCACTCCTCCAAGGAATGTTTGGGTAGACATATCTCACAGGAGGTGAGAGAGAAGATTTGGAAAGGGGAGTATGTAAACAGTGGCGGTGTCTCTATGAGGGCGTCGGGGCTCCGCCCCCGTTACATTGCTGGATTAGCTCAGCAGTTATTTATAAAAAAATACCCATTATTTACAAGCTCCACTGTATGCCCCACATTCACCGATATGTTTCTCCACTGTAGTGCTAATTACATTGTTAATGGACCTCCCGTCGCTGCGTCACGTGTATCACCCTGCTTGTCCTGTTGTTGCTCTCTAATGCTACGTGTTTGCCGGCTGAGAACCTCACAGCCCTGAAGGCTGTGATGTCATCTGCTCGGCAAAGACCTAGCTGCGAGGTGCAGTCTCCACCCCCTGATGGCCTGGAGGTTAAGTCAGCCCCGGGTGTTTGAAATACAAGCCCGGGATCGCTAACCCTCCACGTCAATCAGAGGGAGTGGAGCTTGTCACCACACCCTTTCCCAACTCGTTACAGGGCGTGGGTGGGACCCTGTGAGTCTGCGCAGACTCGACCACCTCAGGCGTCCCGCACATGGGATCTGCAGTGACTAAAGAGGAGGTAATGGTCGGTATGCATTTTTTGACTGCGTCATCATAGTAAGAGGTAACACTTGCTGCTCCCATGTCTGCCCCATCTTGTTTTGGGTCCCATTCCTAACCTCTTCTTCGTCCTGCCCTTTGCCCGTCGTCTTTTTCTACCTTTCTCCCTTGTATTTGACCCTGCCAACTAATTACTCCTCAGTATGACTGCCACCCCCAGGTCTACCAATTGAAATTCTGTCCCTTCCGTGCCTTTTGTCGCCTGCCCCGTTTATCATGCCCCCTCCCGTGTCTGCCCCACCATCTGTTCTGTTGGATTCTCCGTCGCTGCTGCTCCTGTCTTGCCTTCCCTCTACATCACCACTCGCCCTTCATCCTCTCCCCCCTGACATAAATGCACCCACCCGGCAGCCTTCAGGAATGTTGCGAGGCGACAGCACACTTAGGGAAGAAACCCACACTCCCGCAGTTAGAAAAAAACACGCACAGATCCGGTTTCTCACAGTGGGGTGCAGCGAACTTCTCCTTTCGAACCCACGTGACAGTTTGTAATTTCACTCAAGAGCAATAATTATTAGGGCACAGTGCCATGCTAGTCCGTCGGAAGCAAAGTTTGTTTGAGATTAAAAAGCATTTATATAGGGATGGTAGTAGGTGTTATTAGGCCCGAAAATATTTTTGACAATAGTGTTTAGGATGTTTTTCAGGTTCAAAGTGACTTCAGTAGGAAAGATGATGACTTTTGACCAGTTCGCTAAAGTTCATTAATCATGATATTTTACTTATTAGTATTTTATTTGCACTCGATTTCATCCCCAATCACTCCCGCTCCTTGAAAGCACTTTGGTTTATGTTTCAAGAACCTGGTTGCCCTTCCTCTCATCAGCACGTCTTCCCCGTCTCATAGTGAGGCCAGACCCAGCGTGCCCCCTTTATTTAATGCTTTCAGAGATACAAAAAACGGGTTGCAGAACTCAGCCCCATCCGGTAATGCTGTACACCATTAGAGCAAGTTTGTTTTCTGCCTCCAAAATTGAAAGAGAGCAAAGATTAACAATGCAGTATCGTGCATGTGTAATGACACACATTCTCGCTCTAATATCTGTTTAAGGTACTGTTCTCAAGTTAAAAATCCATGTAATAATGATCTTTTGTGGGAATGTTGTCAGATTTCCATTAAATTATTTTCCTGTTTTGTCTGTTCGAACAGGGACAGGGTGCACTGATGACGTTTTTTCATGTTAAATAGTTGCCCACCAAGAATGCACATTGCTTCTTGGCTTTTTTATTGAGGCATTATTGTTAGCTTGAACAATGAATGGGAAGTTTCAGTCGTGACTGCTGTGTAAACAATAGTGCATGCATGCATGAACTTGGCACGCTCTTTTACTCGGCTTGGAATATGTGATCTGCCTGCGTGTGGCACGTACATTGATCTGGCAAGCTACCTTACTTGGGTTCAAGTGTGCTACCTGCAGATTAAAGTGGCAGATTCAGCTCTTGCGGGCAAGGGGCCGGCTGCAGTCACATTGGGTGGGATTGGTACGTGTGGCTGCAAGGTTCACGTGGATCTATGGCGCAGGTGTTTTAACAAACTGAGTCCCAGCACGCTGTGCGGTTAAGGAAGGAATCAGACAATACATTGATATTGGACACTCATTGGCAACCACAGACTGAAGCCCAGCTCCTGGACTCAACCTCGTTCAATATCCGGTTGACCTATGTAGTATTTATAGTTGTGCACAAAATAAACACACTTGGGGTTGTACATCTGCTTTAAACGTACATTTGTGCTCTGGCAGGACCATGTGGAGGCAGCCTGCAGTGGAATTAATTGTAATTCATACCTTACAGTCAATCAATCAATCAGGAGTTTGTTAAAGCGCAACTACTCACCCGTAAGGGTCTCAAGGCGCTAGGGGTGGGGGGTGCAGGTTCCATTCCATCAAGGAGGGGGTCTGTCAAAGAGCCAGGTTTTGAGGTTTCTTGCAAAGATGGGGAGCGATGTTGTCTGTCTGAGGTGGAGCTGAAGGGCGTTCCATGCTTTGGCCGCGAGGAAGGAGAAGGAGCAGCCTCCAGATCTGGTCTTTCTGGTGCGGGGGACCTCGGTATAGGAGAGCTGGGCTGATCGTAGGGTCCTTTGGGGTGCGTGGAATTTGAGCCGGCTTTTAAGGTATGCTGATCCGGTGCCGTGGAGGGCCTTGTGTGCGTGAGTGAGCATCTTAAAGGTGATTCTCGACTCGACGGGGAGCCAGTGGAGTGTGTGCAGGTGCTGGGAGATGTGGCAGTGTTTTGGCAGGTTGAGGACCAGTCTTGCGGCGGCGTTCTGGATGTTCTGCAGCTTGCGGATGAGGTTTTTGTTTATTCCGGCGTAGAGTGCGTTGCCGTAGTCAAGTCTGCTGGTGACCACGGCGTGAGTGACTATCTTTCGGTGTTCGAGGGGGATCCATTTGAAGGTCTTACCAAGGAGGCGGAGGGTGTGGAAGCAGGAAGATGAGACAGAGTTGATCTGGCGGTCCATTTTGAGCTCGGAGTCCAGGATGATTCCCAGGTTGCGTGCGTGGTCTGTGGGGGTTGGCGGGTTTCCGAGGGCGGTGGGCCACCAGGTGTCACTCCAGGCATCGGGGTTTGGGCCCATGATGAGTACTTCTGTTTTGTTGGTGTTTAGTTGTAGGCAGCTGCTTTTCAATACATTTTGGAGACGGCTTCCATGCCTTCTTGAAAATTGCGTCTGGCGGTGTTGGGCTCGTTGGATAGGGAGAGGATGAGCTGGGTGTCGTCTGCGTATGACACGATGTTGAGTCCGTAGGTTCTGATGATGGGGGCAAGTGGAGCCATGTAGACGTTGAAGAGCGTCGGGCTGAGGGAGGAAGCCTGGGGGACTCCGCAGGTGGTAGGTGTGGGGTCTGAGAGGAAAGGGGGGAGTCTGACCCGTTGCGTCCTGCCGGAGAGGAAGGAGAAGATCTAGTCGAGGGCCTTGTCCTGGATTCCTGCGTCGTAGAGTCTGCAGATTAGGGTGCAGTGGGAGACTGTGTCGAATGCTGCTGATAGGTCTAGAGGATGAGGGCAACTGTTTCTCCTTTGTCCAGTAGGGTGCGGATGTCGTCTGTTCTTCAATGAATGTGGCGAGTTGGCTGTTGATGGCTTTCTCGATGACTTTTGCTGGGAAAGGGACCAGGGAGATGGGTCTGTAGTTTTTGAGGTCGGTGGGGTCCGCTGAGGGTTTCTTCAGGAGGGGGTTGACCTCGGCGTGTTTCCAGTCTTCGGGGAACGAGGCGGTCGCCAGGGAGCGGTTGATGGTGTGGCAGAGCATGGGTGCGATGGTGTCAGCGGCTCTGTTGAAGATGTGGTGGGGGCAGGGGTCCGTGGGGGCCCCTGAGTGGATTGACTTCATTGTCTTCAGTGTGTCTTTGGTGGTGAGGGCTGTCCAGTCATCAATCGCTGGTTTCCGGGTGTCCGGGGTGGTTGGTGAGGGTTCAGTGTGTTGGTTGTCTTCGTCGAAGTTGTCGTAGATGCTCTTGATTTTGTGGTGGAAAAAGGTGCTGAGTTTGTCGCAGAGGTCTTGTGAGGGAGGGATGTCGGTAGACTCACTGGTGGGTTGGGCGAACTCCTTGATGATGCTGAAGAGTTCCTTGCTGTTTTGTGCGCGGGTGGAGATTCTGTCTTTAATCGCTTTTTTCCTCATTTCTCTGATGAGTTGATGGTGAGCGTTGGTGGCGGCTCTGAAGTTGTTGTGGGCATCTGTGGATTTGGTGTTTCTCCAGGCCTTTTCGAGGCGGCGGCATGTGCGCCTGGACTCTCGAAGTTCGGTGGTAAACCATCTGGCTTTCTTGGCACGGGTATTGTGGTTTTTCTTGAGGGGGGCTATGGTGTTGGTGCTGTCCGAGATCCATCTATGCAGGGTTCGGGCTGCGGTGTTGGGGTCGATGTTTTCCGCGATGGTTGGGGTAGAGTTACAGTGAGTCATTTCATAGTAATTACGGACCTCTTCCATATCAAAGTGCTCAGGAAAATTGTGCCTGCTCACAGTATTCCTGAAAAGTCACCAAAACACCCCCTCCCCTGCTCTTAATGCGCCAGGCCCTCGCTGTGCGATGTGGAACAGGGTTCTAGAAAGCCAGGTTTATGAGTCACTGCTCTCCAGGTTCTGGGCAGCAGCATGTGTGTTACTGTTGGAATTCAGCGGCGACTGTGGTGCAGGAGTGCCAGCCAAGGTAGGCACTGTGCCAGCAGAATGGGCCAGTATATAATGTACTCTTTTATTTGACCTCCTTAAGGCTGTCATGCAAACGTAAACTTCCAATTATATTTGTTTGTATAGTGCACACTGCAGAGCTTACTTGCTTGTAGGCGCTTCAGAGAGCTTTAATCTGGGGTTAGGGGTCACGGTTACCATAACTGACCCAGAGCTTGAGGCTGTAAAATGAACAGCAGTTGTAGTTGCATCTATAACATTTTTTTTGAGTGTGCAGATCGACTGTTACAACAATACAGCAGTTACAGATGTTGCAAAGAAATGCATTTTGCATAAAAACATAAGACCAAAGGTGTCTGTGGATGGGGAGGCTGCCAGGGCCCAGCTTTGTTGACTATAGTAAAGTAGGCGACAGATGCTAGTCCAAATTGAATGTCTGCATGAATTTACCACATTTAATTGTTTACTTATTTCCGCTTTTTATACAATTCTGGCAGTAACATATGGAATAGTAAATGGAATAGATCTGAAAGCAGTGGTTATCTGAGTAAAAAATGTCTGCTGGGGTAGAAAGCAATATCTGCATTGAGAAGGGAGGAAGCTGGGGACAAGGGATGGACAGGAGATGGATGCTCCATGGGGGCATGTGCAGTCTGATGCGGACATCTGGGAGGCAGCCAGAAAAGCTCTGATAGGAACACAGTATGCTGTTGTCCTAAAAAGAGTAAATACTGCAACTTAGCAAAGGGATGTTGTCAGTTTTGTGCTCTGTTTTGCTATTGGAAATAGATGACGGTTTATATCTGGGTGAAATGAATGAGGCCATGGGCAGAAGTCAGTAGAAAATTAGTTAGCGCTCATGCATCGTGCTTGTTGTAAGAGGCGAGGCGAGCATTTCATCCATGCAGTACTTTCCGAACTGAACCTCAAGTGTCGTCACATGGGGAGGGCACTATTTAGGAGTTCACCTGGCTGGGGGCCGCTTAAGGCCCATTCTAGAGGGTGAGCCAGGTGGCCCATAACTGGGACTTTTGTTGTCTCTCTATCAATTTCAGGTGGGCCCATGGTTTCCACATTAAATATAGGTCTTTTCGGCAGGCTTAACTGGCGTTTTATATCATGCCTGTTGGAAATTGGGAGAGTGACACCCTTCTTCGTGATATTGTGTTTGGTGTTTGTGAGTCAATTGGGGCCTAGTGGAAAGAATGGTCTCATACCTCTCCGACTGGGGTGAGTATCTTTGGGAAGCCATAGCTTCCTGATGCTTCAGATCAGGGTCAGGATTAAAAAAAGGGTTTACTTTGGAGTGCTTTCTAGCGCCTGGAAATCTTGCCCTCTTGGGTTTGGTTGCATGTATGCCATGGATGTCGGCCAGGGTGGGGAGAGGGGGCAGACACAGAGTGCAAAGTTTAAGCGTTTGGGCTATGGGCTGTTGCATTCAGTGTAAGAAATAGCTTTCAACTGCAGTAGGTGTTCTCCGGTGTCACAGTGTGATTATTTTTTTCCAGGCCTAAGATTAAGAAGTGCCATTTTCTCTCACTCCGTTTCCATCTGAAATGATCTTTAATTCTCAATTCAGGCAAGGCAGGCTCAGCGTCCCAGTCTTTTCGAGCATAGTCATTTGAGCACCATAGATTGAGTACTGGCAATATCTGTTATTTATTCCTGTGCTTTGAAATGGCAGACTTCAGTTTTCTGATGGAAAATGAGTGTACAAAGGCATGTATCACCAAGGCAAAGCCATACTGGCGCTAGTTTTGAGGGACAAATTAAATTGAGTCAATTACTTCAAATGAAGCATTGTTATAATTGTATGGCCCTTGGCTCTTTTAGTGTACATCTGTACATTAGTCACAATTGTATTGCACTGTATTGCATTGATCTAGCGGTTCCTACGTTGATGCTCTTCATGCTTTTCTTGCTCTTCAATAGCCCAAAATTGATTAATCCACTCTCAAATTATTGCATACACGGAGTGTATACAAGACTGTAGTCACTATTTAGATGTTAACAGTTCACAGCCCAAGAACTTCTAACAGTACACAGAATGATAAGAGCACAGGTCACACAACAGATGGCATGTCTGTGATGTGAACTTCACCTTGTGTCAACTGCCATGGTGGAACCAAGTGAAGCTGTTCAAGCAAACAGTAATTTTTTAAAAACTGTGAAGGACCAAAATATTAGATTTTAAAAGGAGCATTTCAAAAGAATGTTAATGATTAGCTAGCTGTAAGTCGCACTGTATGGATTTCCTGTGATTCCTAGATGTTTTCTATCTTTTGTACAATCTATTTTGCTGGTGCAGGTTGTGGAGGTGGGCTGTCTGGGGTCACTGGCAATGGGGTTCGAATATAAGCAGTCAGTGCACAAGCCAATAAAGGATATGTGTTTTCAATAACTTGTTTTCGAATTAAAAAAGAAGACTCATTTTTTAATTGTGGTTTATTGCAATTTAGAATGGCTCATTCATGAGGCCTTGGAACTGACAATAGTTTGAGGGGAGGCAGTGGCCTGTTTCTGCTTAGCGCAGTGGCTTCCGAAAGTCTTGCAAATGCACCATTTGCCCACTCATTTTTCAAAATTTTCTCGGGGGTAGTACCCCCCCGAACCCTCCTTAGTTCGTTCGAGCTCGCTCGCTACGCTCGCTCACCACAGTGTGCTCCACCAATAATTTTACGACCACCACTTTCAAATGTCACCAGCCGCCACTGTACGTAAATGTTTTTTGCTTTGTTGCTTGATACCACGGATAAGGAAGAGGCAAAAAAGAACAAGGAGTGGGTGCACCCCAGGTAATGGACTTGGTGGTCCCACAAGAAAAGAATTGACGAAACTCTGGTTAACTGGTTCAAAGGTTTCTCTAATTGTCAGGCAATATTGGTGGTACGCTGTCTGGGTTTAGGGGCACAGATGGCATGCTACCAAAATAAGATAGCTTGTGCACATGAAGAGTACTATGGTGTGGGATGAAAGGGGTATGATAAAGATTTAGGAGGGCCAACCCAACTGACCTTGGCCTCACTTGGGACCAGATCAATGTTATCAAGTGGCTGCGAAACATGAAGTCTGTGCCTCAAGGCAACATGCAAGGGCAGTCCTTTTGGGCAAGCCCTCCAGGTACCATGGGAGGGGGGCAAATAAGAGGGCATGTTGGGATTTTAACAAACAAACCCGCACTAGAGCATCAGGCACATGCAAATTTGAACATGTATGTTCCTTTTATGGTCACGTCTCACATCCAGAGTCCAAATGTTAAAACAAATTAAAGGACAAAGGAGTTAAGAATCAGGATTGAGGTTGTAACCCTCACCAAGGCCCACTCCCCATTAATAACAATTGCTCTGATCCCATGGTTAAATACGTACAGCTGCCCCAATTCAGCACAGATCCTATTGGAAGGCTTCAGGGACGGCTTTAGAATTCCTGCACCTGGTTATTTAGGGGTTTTGCATTGCTGCAACCAAATATCTGTACAATCCAATAATAAGATCACAGCAGCAAAAATAGCAAACAAATTGAGGCTGGGGAGAGGGGCTGGCCCATATGATGAAATACCAGTGGAGGGATGTGTCTGCTCTTCGTTAGGCATGGTGCCCAAGAAGGACCCGGGGGAATTCTGTTTAATTCATAACTTTTCTGCTTCGAGGAGTCAGTCATTGAACTACGCCATTGATGGGGTCCTATGTATGGTCAGATATGCATCTTTTGTTCAGGCAATTGAAATGCTAACAGGGTTGGGACCGGGCGCATCCATAGGATTTCCGCTTGCAGGATTTCCAGCTGCAAGGGGAATATTATATGGAGAAATGCATGTCCATGGGGTACTCTGTTTTCTGCTCTTACTTTGAGAAATTCAATAACTGTCTTTGAATGGTTTTTCAGTTAGGTGACGGGACACCAATCAGTATTGCATTACCTGGGAGACTTCCTGTGCTTGGGAGCGCCAGGCTTTCAGGAATGTGGCAGGGCATTGCAGTGGTTGTGCGCACTCATTCGAGAATTTGATGTTCCTTTGGCACAAGACAAAACAGTAGGACCGGCCACTGAGTTTGAATTCCAGGGCATAGAGCTGGATTCAGTGAACGGGGTGTCACGACTCCCCTGGGAAAAAATTGTAACTTTCACTCTAGCATTGCAGTAATGTTCGAAAAAAGAGAGGGTTACATTACACCAGCTGCAAAAGATGGTGAGGCAGTTGAATTTTGCATCAAAAATCATTTCCATGGCACGCCCATTCTCACACACCATCACACAGTCAATGTCAGGTCTCAAGGAAAAGCATCACCACACCAGATTGTCCAGCGAGGTCCGGCAGGATATGCAGATTTGGATGGCATTCCTGCGTGATTTCATTGACCTAATGACTGATGCGGCAGGTAGCGAGGGTTTTGGTCCCATTCTTGGCTTAGCGTGGTCTGCTCAGCGTTGGCCAGTGTTGTGGGTGGAGTCCGGGCGGACAGGTAACATTGAGTTGTTGCAATTGTTCCCCATCCTAGTGGTGTTATCCATTTGGCCGGAACAACTGCCAAACCAATCATAGGTCTTTTGATCTGACAACATGTCAGTAGTGGAGTGAATTAACCATCAATCGGCTACGTGTAAAATTATGTTGCGGCGGTTAAAGGAAATAATACTCTTATGCATGAATTTGAATGTATTGGTTAAGGCAAAACACGTCCCAGGCGTGTTGAATCATGCTGCTGATGCGCTGTTTCACTTTAAGATGCAGGTGTTCAGTTCCCACCTCCCCGGAGCAGCGGAGAACCCAACACCTTTCCCAGACAAGCGTTGGCAACTTGGTGCCCCCAGCTATCGGAGCTCATGGCAGCTAGTCTAGCACCCAGTACCAGGCGGGCCTATGAGGGGGCTTCTTGGGGTAAAGCTGGGAGGTGACAAGGCATGAGTAATGAACAGTGGTTTTATTTCTGAGAGCGCTCTGTGGCATGCACAATGCGCCCCATGGCAGCGTTTAACTTCTATGCAACAAAGCATGGTAAGCGCGATCCCACCAGCACCTTTATAGTGCAAAGAGTTCTATGGGTTTGGTAGCGCTTAAAAAGTCCCCAACAAGCCGTCAGGCGCCCAATTGGTTTTGACACTTTGTCAGCATTAGTCGGGGCATTAGAGCAGATCTTCAGGGGAAGTGCTTCTTTTAAGAGCAGCCTTTACTGTGGTTTTCTACTACGCTTTCAGGGTGAGGGATCTGGTAGCGAGAAATAAGCAAGACTGCCACAGTAGGCTTCAATTTGATCACATGAGGGTGCATAGAGGATCGCTGTTGGTATCCATCCCTAGGTCTAAGACCAATCAGTACGATAGAGGGCACCAAATTATATTGCAAAAAGCGGTGGACAGAAAGGCTCCGAGAATGCAGCAGACATAATTAAGAGTGCCTCTGCTCCTGTCCGCTTCCTGGAAGAAGTATTAGACCGCCGGCACGGAGGGGAAGAACGCGATGCTGGCGAACAGGACTGTTACGCGGGGTAAGCAGTCGGTGCCCGCAATGTTTAAAACACAAGTGCCAAAAAATAAAGCAGTCCCCAACCCCAATGGCAACAAGGTCATAACGCCCCCAACTACAAAAAAACTCTTGTGTCCTCTGAGAAAATATCAGCTTCAGGTACTACATCGGGCGGAGATATTGAATCTGCAGCTGAGGGGGCCCTGGTGGTGGTAGACTCAAGTGTGGAAGGCTTAACGAAAAGCAGCTCGGTGGCAAATGAAGTCTCAGGCACAGAGGCAGGGAATATTTCTTCTGATAGCAGTTCTGTGCCAAAAGATGGTTCCACAATTATTCCAGAGTATCCCCAGTGCATTGTTGGAGATGGAGGTTCAATCCTTGGCAATCTTGCTGGTAAACTTGTTGTTACATGTAAGGAAGTCGGGGATAACCCTGCTAGTCTGGATAGTGACAAGGAATATAATCATAGAGAAGATGAAAGTGCCGATGGATTTTTCTCCCTATCGGACCACTCTAACTTATCTGATGACGAGTGTCAAGACAAAGATTGGGCTGCTGACGGAAATTGCACAAGCAGTCTTCATTAGGAGGAGGAGGGTGATCAGCTTACGCTTCAGTTTGGCACTGTGAAAAAAGTTCCTCTTCCTGCTTTTATTGAAAACCCTGAAGCGGCCCCTGGCAGTATGATCTGGGACTATTCTCACTCACCAAGTCTGGAGGAGGCGGGAAACACTGTGGTGAAAACTGGCAATTTGGGTGAGCCCCTTATTGGCACTGATGGCACCAAAGAAATTACTCTTTCAACGATCTATCAAGTAACTATGGAACATCGCGCTGAAACAGGGGTAGAGAGCTCTCGTACACAGGGGGCTTGCAGAAAGTTACAAAATGCGGTGAGGAGAATTGCTAAAACCTGTGCTGATTTCGCTATCAGGATTGGCGAAGCGGAGGTCACGATCTCCCAGCTTGAGGACGAGTTCAGCGTGCAGAAGAAAAAGACAAAGGCAATGGAAGCAATGAGGGACGACACCTTAATGAAGCTAACTGATTTGGAAAATCGCGCAAGGCGCAATAACCTGCATATTTTGGGTGTGCCGAAGGGGAAAGAAGGATCTGATATCCAGTAGCTTGTAATCGATCTCTTTGGGGAAGGCTTTCCCGACCAACCTCAATGGGACTGGAATACTCAGATCCAACGGGCTCATCACTTTCCCTTCAATCAGCGGAAAACTGGGGGACAATCGGATAATCGACCTTGTGCCATATTGATATCGCTAAATTACTTTCTGGCAAGGTAATTCCTGTATGACCTTGCCGGACTGGATAGGAAAAGATCAGGTAAGGGCTGCGAGTTTTTTGTCCGTCCAGACTTTTGCCAAAAGACAGTAGAACAAAGGTGGTTCCTTCGGCAATTGATCTCTGGTTTCCAATCCAAAGGAGCTCAGGCCTATCTTATCAATCCAGCAAAATTGAAGGTGGTCTATCAAGGTTGTATACAGTACTTTCAATCAGAGCTCCAAAACAAAAAGTATCTATCAGCGCTGAACCAAACATAAACCTCTGGATTCCAGCTACTCCTCTTTTTCTGGGGGAGAAGGGATAGGGGAGGAAAAGGGGGGGGGGGGGAGAAGCCTTTTTTCTGACCAAGGAAAAAAAAATGTTTGTAAAGGGCTTAATTTCTTATACATGCAGTAATGTATTTCTGTATATTCTTTGCAGTGAGTGTCCATTTTGGGTTCTGTATCAGTAGCAAGGAGTTGTAATCAAGCACGGTGGAGGGGTGGGTGGGTTAGCTCATCATCGCTAGGGACAGATGGTCCCTATGCCTTGGACGGCAGGTGGCAGGGGGCAAGGGTGGGTTGGGGTGGGGGGAGCGGGATTGAGTGGGGTTTGGGGGTGGGCTGGGGGTTGGGAGGGGGGTCACACTAGCAACGATTTGTCTTTATAGTTATGACGGAAATATCAAACCTATGGCAGCTCAAATGTAAGTTAATCATTTATTATTCTGTAAGGTCTGTCCAGAGGGTAATGGCAACATCTTAGTGTGGTACTGGGTCGAAACAACCAACCACTGGTATGCTAGAGAAGAGTAAATATAGCAAATATATTAAAATATGTTCTATTAATTGCTGTGGCCTGAATGATAAGAAAAGAGGGCCATCTTTTCCCAGCTTATTAGACATATGAAAATTCATGTGCACTGTCTTCAGGAGACACATATCTGTTGGCATAATAGGGAATGGCTAAAAGATCTTGGGTTAGATATTTTGGCATGCACTCATCAGGCTACTTACACTCGGGGGTAGCAATCATGGCTAAACACGGCTTAATCAGGTGTAACCGTGTCAAGGAAGACAAGCTAGAATGGTGGGTGATCCTAGAAGTGGTTAATAGTGGAGCTCTATACACTATTTGCTCCTTTTATGGATCAAAGTTGGACGATCCTGCTAGTATTGATTTTTTAAATATTGAGCTTGCACTGTGGCTCCCCTGGTTAATCTTGTGTGGGGATTTCAACATTCATTTAAATGCTAATGTCAGCCTGCTTAATTATACCCTCTATCTTGGTTGGAAGGATAAGGTTTTTAGGTCCTTGCAGGGGCTATGTTTGGAACATGGTTTGACTGACACTTGTCAGATTTAGAGGGCGGGTGATGCTGGATATACATTTTACTCGGCACCTCATAGACGACATGCACGGCTGGACTACTTCTTTTTGTCCAATTTAATAACTGAGGTAACCAACTGCAAGCTTTCACCTATAATAATTTCGGATCATAGCCCTTTGTCAATTGAACTCCAAATCGGAAACTTGCCTCAAACGCTGGCAACTTGGTCATTTGATAGGAAACTGTTGCTTGATTTGAAATATTGCACATTTATGTCAAACTTGCACAGGGAGTTCTTTGGGAGGAACAAGGGTACGGCATCAGAGATAATTGTCTGGGATACTTTCAAAGCAACAATAAGGGGGGAAACCCTTAGCTTTTCACTATACCAGCAAAAGAAAGTGAAAGATATGATTATTAATTGGGTGGAACAACTTCGGGGCGTAGAGGAAGAGCCTATTTGTGGAGTGGACGATTCACAGAAAAGAGAGGAAAGCCAAAAGAAGATCGCTATAATTAGAACCAAGATATATCAGCATTTTGTAGACGTATTGGCTATTAAATACCAGCAACATCGGGAAGACTCTTATGAATTTGGGGAGGATACAGGCAGATTGATTGCAAGGAGGGTGCAGCAGAAGGCGGTTATGAATCGAATCCACAGAATAGAAGAACAAATGGGACAGATCCAGCATCTTTCCTGTAAGGTTTAAGAAGTTTTTCAGGAGTATTATCAAGGGTTGTATTCGTCTGAACAGGATGGGGCAATGATATGCGGGGAAGATTTTCTTTCAAATTATGTAACATCTCAGATAACCGCTGAACAGAGGGATTTATTATCCAATCCAATCTCGCCTAATGAAATTGAGTCTGCCATAACTTCCTTGGCAGCCGGCAAGGTAGCTGGCCCGGCTGCGATCCCACTAGAATTCCTTATATTTAGGAGCACAAAAGGGGCATACTCACCCCTCATGGCATAAAACCACTATTGTGGTATTAAAAAAAAAAGATAAGCCTGAACTTAAGCCGTCTTCTTACCGCCCAATTTCTTTACTTTGTGCGGATAGTAAAATCTATTCTAAGATAATAGCTTTAAGACTCGGAAAGGTGATTGCCCCACTAGTATCAATCCGCCAACAC
Organism: Lissotriton vulgaris; assembly: GCF_964263255.1. NCBI lineage: Eukaryota > Metazoa > Chordata > Amphibia > Caudata > Salamandridae > Lissotriton > Lissotriton vulgaris. The sequence continues at coordinate 1,032,465,760 of NC_141696.1, read as the reverse complement.
AGCTTTAATCCGGGGCACGATACAAACGACCATGTTAGGAGGGCAATAGCATTATTTGACTGGGCCCAGGCTTCTAAATCCCCCCTGGGTATGATCCTGTTGGATGCTGAAAAAGCATTCAACAGGGTCTCCTGGCGGTTTCTCTGGCAAATGTTAAAAATCAAGGGGTTTCCCCCAGAATGTATTACCGCAATACAGGCTTTGTATATTGTGCCTTAGGCTTGTGTTCGAATTTCAGGGCAAGAATCTAAATCATTGTCCATTAGCAGAGGTACTTGTCAAGGGTGTCCCTGCTCTCCTCTTATATTTTCTATTTATATAAAGCCTCTATTAAGTAAGATTGACCTGGGCCCACAGATTACAGCTGTAGAAGTTAATGGAGTCTGTTACAAGACACTCGCCTATGCTGATGATGTCGCTATTTTTACATCTAATATCAGATCCGCTCTTCCAGCAGTATTTGACATTTCCAAGTTATATGGATCGGTCTCCGGTTATAAATTAAATGCATAAAAAACACAGATTATTCACTCAGAGACTTCAAGACCACACAACATTACGATAGTAGCGACCGCAACTTATTTAGGTATTAAGATCACTGCTGCAGTGGAACAGATCCCCGAGTTGAACATAAACCCAATCATAAAAACAGCGGATCAAACGCTTGTAAGACTAGATCATTTCCACTTCTCATTATACGGGCGAAGCAATATAATTAAGATGCTTATTTTTCCAAAGTTTTTATACTTGTTCAGAACAATCCCTTTAGAGTTCCCGGTCTCCTCCATTTCTAAAGCAGAAGCTGTCTATTTAAGATTCCTCGGGGGGTACCATAAAGCAAGGAAGGCAGCCAAATGGTTCAATTTCCCAAAGTTAAGGGGGGGGGATGGGGTCTACCGTCCCTGAGGCTTTACAATTGGGTGGCACTGCTACAGCAAATGGGAATACTTCTGGATTTTGCGATCAGATAACAATGGGATGGGAAGCTTTAGGACTAACAGGATTGGGTGACCTATTTTACAAGGGTCAAATTCTATCTTTTGCGGAACTACAACCAAAATTGTACTTGCAGATAAGGAGTTTCCTGGACAAAAGTCAGTCACAAGGCAGGGGTAATTTCGGTACAGTATCAGTGGTGGAGAGTTAACTGACTAGGTCCAGGGTTGGAAAATTGTACCAAATTTTGCTAGCTACCTTTCCTGATGATCTAGCCTCTCAGAAGGACGCCTGGGATAGGAAGCTAGTACAAGTCGGCACTGATTTGGAACTATCCTTTGAAATGGCGAATCGAATACTAATCGCGGGTAGTCTGAGAGCAAAACACTTTATGTCTCTTTTCGACTTGTAATATACACCTGGGGAAGTCGCTAAATGGGCAGGAGCCCGTGGGAGTTCCTGCAGCCGGTGTGGTACACTAGCTGCAGACACTGTTCATATGTTTTTTGAATGCCCTAAACTTAGGAAACTGTTTTACGACATAGAACACTTCCTGGAGCAGATTTTTGGTAAACCTATTTCAATAACACCGGGTTTAGTGATATTGGGGATAGATCAGACTCAGAGTAGCATGAATTGGACCAGATCCGAAATCGGATTGGTATTTATTGCGATGGCAATTGTCAGGGGCTGTATCACATCACAATGGATAAGCCCGGACCCACCAACATTTATTAATTGGAGGGCTAGGCTACTGGCCATATATAGTATGGAAACAGTGGTATATAGGCTTAAGGGCCGCAGGGGGCAGGCCATGGGAAAGAAACTCTGGGCACCAGTAGCCAGATGGTTGGAGTGAAACAGACTTGTTTTATGCATTATATCATTTTATTTACCTGGAAAGGGTATCAAAGATACTGTTTTGTTGCACTTTTTTGTATTTTATGTTTGATATAACAAATATCCTTTAAAACTTTATATTTTGTCATAACTTGTCTTGAATGGAAAATAAGAAATATTCAATACAAAAAAAAGAGGGGACCAAATTATATTTAAAAATGCACATGGGAGTGTTTGTTATCCCCTTACCAATTTTGATTCGTTCCTCACATGCAGGCCACGCTGAGCGGAGGGTCCTCTACTAATCCATGGCAATTGGACCCCGCTCACTAAGTTTCAGTTTGGTAGAGTAATGAGCTTGGCTCTCAGAGTGTCTGGTTTGGACCCACTAAGGTTTGATAAACACTCTTTTAGGATCGGGCCACCACTGAGGACATGGCCAGAGGCCTGTCGGGGCTTGCGGTTCAGAGGATTGGTCGGTGGTCCTTAAGCTGTTACAAGCTCTATGTGCAACTACATATGCTTTAAAAGGATGCTATTCATTACTGATGGTGTTTTCGTTGTCTTTCGTTTTGGTTTTGCAGTTTCCATTTCCTGTCCCGCAGGGTGAAAGCTCGCAATGGTTCGCTGATCGTCAGAGTCCATCACAGCCCAGGTGCCCGCCTGCGGTCAAAGAGAAGTGGAAATATGGATAGTTGGTCAGTCATTTGTGAGCAGATTGAAACAAATTGTTTTTGCAGGAAATTATGCACACTGGGCAAGTTGGGCTGGTTTCAATTATTTTTTATATCTTGGCCGCTTAAGAGATATGTTGAAGATTTTACTTGATAATGCCCCCGCGGCAGTAATTTTGAATTTGGGGGGCAATGATCTGGTTCACCTGGGGAGGAAGGGCGTAGTGGAGGCACTTATCACCGAAGTGGGTTGGCTGGCAAGGAAATGCCCGAATGCACTACTGGTATGGTCGCACATCGTCCCCAGATCCCAATGGAGGAGAGGTGAGTCGATATGGGCACTGAACCACTCAGTGAAGAGAATCAATAGGCAGATTGATAAATTGTTTTGACCCCTGAAATTGCAGACTATTGTGCATGTGTGCATCAGGGGGAAAGTTTTTTTCTGCAGGATGGCGTGCATCTCTCCAAAATTGGTAATAAACTTTTTCTGGAAAACCTAGCTTGTTTAGAGGGGGCACAGAGGAGGGCATGACCTTGGGGTGCAGGGGGGGGGCAGATAGTTGGTCAACTATGCTGGCCTGTGGTGGTAAGGTCATTGATTGGTGGGCATCTTTTACGGTCCTCAGTAGACATCACCATTGTCAAAAGAGAATACCTGGGCGGACAGTTGGTCTCTCGAGGAACTCCAGGGTGCAGTTACAGCCAGTAGGCTGGAAGGGTGCGGGGAGGGGAAGTTCCGCTTCTGGTAGGCTTTTGGGCCAACTCCTGCACAAGCGCATTGGCGGTAAAACTTGGCATAACAGCACAGCCCTTGGAGATAATATTGAGGGCGTAGGGGGTCCCCGGGGAGAAGACCTTCTGTGGAACTGGGCCTTCTGTGCAAGGTCACTCCGGTAGGAGGGAGGCACCTAGCACGATTTTGGACCAGTCATTCACTTTGTCGTAGGCTCCTGTAGGGATACGCAGGAAAGAAATAATGTTGATCATTTAGTTTATGACAGGAATGGCTATTTATTATAACCATGTTAAGGTTAGCCAAATTGAATACTGACATATAATGTAACGGGCTGGACTTTCCTGATATTGTAAATATGAGAATTCAATGTATTGTTCTGTTATGAATAAAATATGTCCGGGGTTTTTATGACCCTTAACCCATGCCACTGTGTGTTGTTCAAGTTTATTCCTTGGGGGAAAGTGGAAGGGTTGGTGATTCTTTAGGGCAACAGGTGTTTGCAAGACAGGAATGCTTTGGGGAGGGGGACTCGGCAATACCTGGCCATATAGATTTATGAAAGCTTCTGTGTTGCTTACTGGGTCTCTGTTTAGTCGCTGGCCGATTCATTGATGAAAGTATCTGTAAAATATGTGTATTGTGTAGGGATTATTTTAGTAAACAATCTTTAGGGTGAGGTTATGCTCTAAAATGTATTAAAACATTCAAAAATCTCATTCCTTTTGATTTGCCAATCTCACTCAAATTAGAATTAGAATGTATTTTATCAAAACTAATTTGACTATTCCTCACTTGACTTTAAAACACACTCTCGAATGTAAATGTACAGGAATTTATATAGCGCAAATCACCAACCGGTCTCTAAGCGCTTGCTTAGGGAACCCGTCCTGGTATTCTCCTGTGAGATAACCCCGGCATCCGCAAGGTGAAAGCCAGGCATCCCGCTGCAAGGGGCCATTGTGGAGATTAAGCAAGCTATTGCCCAGAGTCGCAGAGTATGAACCTGTGAATTGAGTAGGCACCGGAGCGAGAATTGTTGAGTCCATGGACATTTTAGGACTCAAGACCCCGCCGAGCCGGGAATTGAAACATGGTCCCAGGCTGACCTCTGCTTCCAGGTCTGCCTCCTCTAACCAGTGAGCCACACTTCCCCACCGAATAGATTAAATTATTTCATATATAGACTTTAGGGGGGTTAGCTAACAAAAATACAAATAGTTTTCGTTCTACCTAGACCTCATTACAAATGACCACGTAATTCTTTCGGTGTCAGAAAAATACAACAAATGGACCATCTCAATGATAAAATACATGGCATTAGCAATACAACGGCCAGCATTACAAATGGCCTCTGAATTCTGACGTGTCCGTCAATTGGAGTCATAGGGCCTGTCTAAAATCAGCCGAAATCTCTTTGTGAAAGATTGGTTAAAAACATGCGGAAATCGGTGCTGAGTCGCCGGTGTGTGTAAGTATTCTCTAACAAAAAATGTGCAGATAACACTATTTCCACCTTCTTTATTGTCAGTACTGCAAGTCGTGGAAAATCCAGGGCCGGGAAATCATCAACATTTTTGAGGACTCATATTCAGGACTCACTCAGATTTTACTTTCACCCAGTGATTTTGACTGCTGACAGTTGAAAGTCCAGGTTAAATGAGGAATTACTCCTTAAAAACGGGCCTAGATTTACCTCTTTACTTGATGGACCCAAAGTGTCCAACTAATATGGTTCTGCTTTTTGCTGTCCTTAGGTCTAGCAGTAACCCTGGAATCGTTATCTCTGGGGATAGGAAAATGTCGGCCTATTTTCCAGACTCCTCATTCAGAGCCATGATTGCTAGTGGTACACATACACAAAATAAATAGAACTATAACATGTCGCGTTTGTTCAGGTACCTAGAAGGCTATTCAATAAAGAAATCAAACCCTTCCTCACACCTGGTAAAACAAAATTACATTGAATTGTATGGAATAGTCAGATCTGGCTATATGCCACTCGTACATACTTTTTAATTACACTAATATCAAAGGTTATGAGCATAGAGCAATGTTAAAGGTTATGAGCAAAGAGCACACGTCCATGGCCCTTGATGCCGAACACACAGTGTTTGTGGTTGCCAGGGGAATTCATACAATGGAAATGCTCCTTTATTAACCTCAGATGAGCATTAATGCCAAAGTTTAATTATATTCTTAATTTAACAAGGAATTGATTTTCAGAGGTTTGTACAGTTAAACACCAGTGTTAATTGCTGACCCTTGTATCTAGTGTTTTTCTGAATGCAGCACATAGCCGTGCCAAGGTAGAACTTCCATGAATAATTAATGCTTTTTTATGTCTTTCCAACTAACAGTTTCAAAGGGAAATCAAATTAGCACACTGTTAATTTAAATTCATGTTGTACATTTTTCGGGATTAGATCGAGAATGTACCCAATCATAATTATTAAGCTCACAATGCAATAAATGTTACATATATATTGTGAATAAATATTAGTAAGTTTGACAAAAATTATCAGACAAATGGATAACAGGAAATAAATAAACGCAACATACATTTGTGGCTTTGGATTGTTGGGTAAAGATTTGCATAACTACTTAATTGCTTGCGAAAAAAATACAGATAAAACGTGACCAGAACTATCTGAGTACTAAGGGACAGATCCACAAGGACTGGCGCATCTCTGCAAATCAGCAGGGATGCGCCAGTCAACTTGCGACATGCAATACCGCATTTGCGCCACCACGGACGTGCCTCATTTACAATGGTGACGCAAGGATAGGCAGATGCGTGTCGTTTCTGCCAGCGTAAGGTTGGCGCAGTGCTGGAGTTGTGTCGCGGGCGCGACGCAATTTCAGCACTGTTACAAACCTGCCTATCTTCAACATTGTGTGTCACGCCATACGCCTGCTTCGAGCAGGCGCAATGTTTTGACGCAGCGGCGTCGGAAAAATGCCTAGGTGAAATCTTGTAGATTTCACTCTGACACTTTTCCAAGGCTTTCCTGCAACGGAACGCCCACACTGCGAGAGTATGCCCACATTATATCTGACGCAGGTATAATGTGGTGTAGGGGTTTACGGTGTGACGCATCTCCCTAGATGCGTCACATTGTAAATTGGTCGCAGCATGGCACTTGCTTTACGCCGCCTCTGCGTCACATAAGTGACTCAGTGGTGGCGCAAATGTGTCACTCGGGGCTCGTAAATCTGCCCCTTTATGTCTGGCAGCGCTGATCCAAAGCCTGTTCTACCATGGGAATTTTACTGGAGTCAGTCGGCACTCAGGAACTAGGCTATATTCTAGAGGTGTTTGTTCTTTTTCTAGGTACTCATGCACTATTACATGAACATGGTTTTTACAGATGTTCTGCAGTTCTTCTATATTTCCAGGATGAGCAGTAGTGTTCCGTGGACTTTAGTAATCTTCAGGGAAGTAAGAAAGCTGGCAGTGGCCAGGCCTTTATCACTTGGAAAGGTGTGGTCATATTATCTTTGGACCATAGTTGTGCCGGATCCAGAATGTTTTTTGATGTCTTCTAGGGTGTATGCTTTGTTGACAGATAGGTTTCTATCCCACAATGAAACGCTGACGACAGCCTTGTTCTTGATTTTTAGTATCAGAGTCGGATGAACTGTAACCTTCCATTTTGACTTTTTTTTTTGTTTAAGAAATTTTTATTACGTTTTAACAAGTACAAAATAAGGCCATACAATAATTTCAATGAGTATAATAAATTGAAACACAAGGTATAAAGGGCCCGATTCACAGAATGAACTTAAGACTAAATCCTAAACGTACTACTATTTGGTATTCACAGAATGCACTTACTACTTTCGGGATTCACAGAGTGAACTTACTACTTTCGGGATTCACAGAATGAACTTACTACTTTCGGTATTCACAGAATAGATTCTGGAGTCAGGATTACAAGTCTTCCATACATCATAAAGGGGGCACGTGGCAATATCAGATTGGAAACACTTATGAGACTTATCAGGTTGAAATTTGTGTGAGGAAAGTCGGTCAGAGAATGGATCTTAGCATTGATTAAAGTCTACGGCTATTACAATATTGGGAGAATCCATAGTAGAAATAAGTATTTTAATATCATTCCAAAATTTGGGGTCTGGACGGACTGGACCATAAATATTCAGTAGAACCAAAGTCTTATTTTGGATCACAACCTTTGCCATTACCCAGTGCCCTTCATTATCATTCTGAGATGTTAGAATTTGGACCGACAACACTTTATGGAACAAAATCGCAACACCCCCTTTCTTGTTAACAGCAGGAGAAAACAAAATTTGACCCACCCAATGCCTTTTTAACTTAGAAGATTCGACTTCTGGACAATGAATCTTCTGTAAAAAAAAAACTTGAGAGTGAAGTTTGGATAAATGGGACAATACCTTTTGACGTTTGACAGGATGTCCAAGACCGCGAACATTCCATGTGACAAAATTACACATGATGGAAGGTGAGGATGGGGTAATACATTTGGGGTGGACACACGTCAGGAAAACATCTACAAAAAAAGACACACCACAGAATTATATAACGGAACAAAATACCCAATACATGTAAAATAACAAAGATAAAAGCGTCCATAATCACCGTGACCGACACCAAGAGCCACAGAAAACAGGGAGAGGGAAACCGAGATTGTCCAGGAAGATAAAGGGAGCGGAATGCACAAACCAGAGAGAAAAAAAAAGAAAAAGAGGGGGAAAGTAAGAAAGAAGATAGAAAAGAGGAGGGCAGCAGAAAAGAAATAAGAGAACAGATCATGGCAAAAGAGCCAGGTCTGAGAGGAAAGATGCAACAAAGACATTGGGGGTGGAAGATGCCGATGACGACAGGACCCCACCGAACATCAGCAGAGCAAAGTCGGGCAAAGAGAGGGAAAAGACCATGAGACCTCAAAAGAGAGGATGACACAAAAACAAAATCATGACATATCCAGAGCAATCAGAGAACCATAACAGTATCAAATACGCAAACGATAATATCAAACATCAGTATCCATATCAGATGCAGAGACAGTCTGAAGATAAGCATGGAGCTTCTGAGGGTCCTCAAAGGAACAAGTATGGCCATTGTGCGTGATCTTGCATAGACACGGATGCAGAATACCATACTTACAGTTGAGCTGTCGCATCTGGGGGCGAAGATTCAAAAACTCCTTTCGTCAGGCATTAGTGGCGTTGGAAAGGTCCTGTGAAATAAAACTATTATGTCCTGACCATAAGAGACGTCGCTGAAGTCTTGAAGCCTTGAGGACATTCATTAGCTCATTAAACTCAAGAAATAAGATGATGATACCACGAGGCTTAGAGGCGTTGGAGGTGAGTCTACCCAGACGGTGAGCACGCTGGATATTAAGAGGGTTGGACGTACGTTGGAGGTCCAAAAGTTCATACAGGAATTTTCTAACAAAGGTCACCACATCCGATCCCTCAACATTCTCCAGAACACCATAAATGCATAGGTTGTTTCGTCTATTATGATTTTCAAGGTCCTCAGTGTGAAGCTTGAGCAATTGAATCTTTTTTTCTAGTTGGGGGATTTTAGATGAAATGTCTTGAATATCACTGACACGCTTTTCTAGATTGAGAACCTTACCCTCCATAGTGACCCATCTCTCCTTAATCTGCTGTAGCTTCTCATTTGTAGCAGACATAAAAGGTTGTAGACCCCGTACCTCCTCCAGGATGGGGTCCAAAATGGGATTTGGAGAGGTATGAAAAGGGGAAGGGGGGTCATTTTTGGGTCTCTTAGGGTTGGTGCCTGTGTGAGACGACTTGAGATGACCCAGGTCATGAGACATTATGGCACTAGGGGGCCAGGTCAAAATCCAGATGAATACTGTGACTACTGAGGAGAAGGATGTGAGACTGCCAGAAATTGCAGTGAGATGAACTCAAAAATAGAGGGTGGTAGGACTCCCCGCGAAGATACAAGAAATGTACTGGTAACTGCAGCGTACCCCTTGCTTAAGTGACCACAGACCGCAGTACTCAGGACTAAAATCAACTTATGTATGACAAGGTGCTCTTAATCAGCGACAGTGTCATGAAGAGAGGGAGAAATAAATGAAAAAATCAAGGTGGAGAGTATCCAGGTAGGTAAATACAATCATGAACACAGGTTGCGCAAGGAAAAATACAATTCACTTCCAGATCCTAAAATGGCCGCCATAGCATTAGAGGGAGAAGCGTTGATGAAACAAGTCATTCACAAGGCATACTAGAAAAAGCGCTCATTGTCATACCTTGTAGATAAAAGAACCAAAAATCGGCACATTACAGGAATGCTGGGGAAACAGCGCCGGCAGGAGTAGATGGCAGATAGGCTGACGAGCGGACGCGGGCACGGCGGCTCAAAATGGCGGCCGCCCGCGTCCTGGGATGAAGAGAAATCGCCAGGGGCCGTTATCGCTTGAAAGCGGTATAAAACGTCCCCAAAATCGCTAGTAGTGGTTGGAGCCCATATTCGGCCGCAGGAACCACTAAAAATCCAGCATGTAGCTGCAGTATTGAGGTCGTTGTGGGATGAAGATGCCCATAGCTCTACGGAGCTCACGGGAGGTCCGTCGTCTCACCGCGGTACGTAAGCCACCCTCCATTTTGACTTCTGATGTTACAATTTCTACTTAAAGTTCGCTAATTACTTAGGTCACCGCATAAACTTGCTGATATGCAATAATTGCATTTTCTTCTCTGTGATTAGTTTTTTTATTTATTTGTGTAGTAGTTTTATCTATTTTTTTATTATACAGGACTTCTGGAAACATTTGCAGCAGAAACAGATAAGAAGCACATATGAGCTGAGGAATTTGGTTGTATCTTAGTTTTTGGTCCTATTATATTGTGATTAGTGGGAGGATGTTCTAATTTGAAAACCATTCTTCCACTGTATTTTGTGAATTAATTGGTAATTGATAGAACTCTTTCAACAAGAAGGCTTCTGGAAAATGTGTATCCTTATTTACAAGAAACTGCACAAATTATATAATTTTCTTCCTGCAAATGAATATGTCAATCGTGCATGCACTCCTTAATATTGATTCCCTAGTATCTCCCCAGGAATGTGGTGCCAGTAAGAGCTATACATAAACAGTGCTTGCAGACCATTTGAGAAGGAGAAGGCACATGAGGAAAAAATAAAGGGCCATATTATCAAGAAAGGGCGATACATTATCGCCGCTTTTATCGGCAGGAAACTGACGCTAAAGTGGCGATAATGGGCTTGATAATATGCTCTTGTGAGTTCCCATAAAAGCCCAGGTTCTGGTGTTAACCTGTGCTTCTATGGGAATTCACATTATTGCCGCTTTAGCAGCAGTTTCCTGCCGATAAAAGCAGTGATAATGTATTGCCCTTTCTTGGTAATATGGCCCATAGTTTGTCTACAGATTTAAACTCCTGGGGCCTCATTTATGAAAAGTGACGCATCGCTGCGTGAAAACAGTGATGCGTCACTTTTCACTGCGCCCTCCTTGTGACACCAATGATGCGTCATATTTACAGTATGAAGCATCATGACGCAAGGAGTTACAGATATGTCAGTATTTCTGACGTATCTGTATGGTGCAAAAGTGACGCATTGCTGGAGTGTGTCACAAAAGTGACGCAACTTCAGCAATGTGTCCTTTCACATGGGGCAAGCCCCATGTGAAAGGGCCTGCTTCAGTCTTACGCCTGCTGTGAGGCAGGCGTAAGAAATTGACGCATTTGTGTTCTAGAAGTGGCGCAGCAAAATCTTATAGATTTCACTGCGTCACTTCCATGACCCTTTCTTGCGTCAAAACGCCACCCTTGCATACATTATACCTGGTGCAGGTATAAGTGGCGCAGGGGTTTACAAAGTGACGCATCTACCTAGATGCGTCAATTTGTAAATATGGCGCAACAAGGTGCATTTTTTACGCCCCTGGTGCGTCACAAAAAGTGACACACCGGCAGCGTAAAAGTGACGCAGAGCCTCATAAATGAGGCCCATGAACTTTAAAGTGGGGTAAAACCATATGTTTTCAGAATTTATGCACCATTTGAAGGCACTAATGTTGAAGTATTCCCTCCTGAAGAGTTGATCACTAGGAGAGCTAATATGGGAAAGGGCACGGGCACTGGGGTCTGGTTAGCACTTATCAGAGTCAAAAACAGCATCTAGTAGTATAAAATGGGGCAGAAAGTGGTGTGGAGGGCATCTGAGAAGAAGCCCAGTTTTCAACAAATTGTGACTTTTTATATATATTTGTTATATTTGTATTATATGTCTGTTGGAAATTACACATCAATATATGACTACAGACATATGCTTTCTGTGTAATGCAAAATAACAAATTATGAATTTTACAATAAACGTTGTTTGATATTAATTAATTTGGTCTGATGGGTTATTGAACATGTTACCTCCAGTATAATAGTTGTATCAGTTCGGAGTTACACCATTGTTAAAGTAAGGAGTGTGCAGCTTTCTTTGTTTGAATTGTGCCTTGTTCCCCTGTTTCTGCCACTCTATATCCGTTTTGCCAGGGGCCCTCGTAAGTTAATTTTACAGACATTTACTCCCACTGTTGCATCTGTTTCACTGAGTTTTCATATGCAAAACTCTACACCTCTGAGTGAGACTACTCTCATATTATCACACATTTTGATGAGGGATTCGCCTTTTTGACTGATCCTTTTATCGATTCGTTAGTTTCTGGTTAATTTCTAAATTTGAATTGCTGCACTGGATACAGTAAATGTCCCACTGCTTCTAATTGTTTTCCACTGTATGGCTGCTGCTTCACATACATTTCAGAAGCTTTGATGATGACCTACCATACGTTTGGGGTCGAAACATCATCACACATAAAGGGCAAAGGTAAAATTTGTGATAATGCTCTTTGGTTTGTTTATGAATGATCGTACACCTGCAACATCGATTACCGATTCTTTTGGTTTGTTTGCCAGTCTGTTTCTTGTACACACTATAATTCTATTTATTATTCATCACTGTGTAAACACCCAAGAGAACTGAGCGCCTTTTATACAGCAGTAAAAGGTTGGATATGTGTGTGATTTGTGTCTATTTTTTATCAGTTGCATTAATTAATTGCATTTGAAATTGTCTAATGTTTCAGCACAAAGAACGTTTTTTGCATACCTGAAGTCTGAGGTGTTCCCTTATTAGAGGCAGACCCTCTTTTCTAAAGGTATTGATTAAAAAATAGAGAACACAAAAAAAGACTATTTTGGGGGCATGGCTTGAGCCTGACAAGGATGGCCACATACTGAGCGTGCTCCACTAGCCATCAGAAAATATCCCCGCTAAATCCATCATCATCCGTCTGGTTAAGGAACGCTGAGGCACTGGGGCTGCACAAAAAGTGGTGCAGATCTAAAAAGACACCTATGGCGTCCTGAGGGGTGGTGGAGCACATGCGGAAGTGTAGGGCTGTGGCGGCTACCGCACAACAACATGGCACTGGCCGCACTTTGCGGCTGACTGGGACTGGAGATGCGCTCATTACGAGCAAACTCGCTGGTGGCCTGAGCGACACTGCAGCCATAAACCCAAACGTCAGGCAGTGCACTGGAGGTGGCCCAAACGACCAGGTGCAAACGGACTGGCATTGAGAAACCCAGCAGGAGAGAAGTCAAACAAGCAAGGCTAGCACCTGGGGGACTGGCCCAAGGCTAGGCCACGATGGAGTACACCGTGCTCTCCCACATGAGAGAAAATGCTTGCCTTACACATGACCATCAGACCATCACGGCCTGGGCGGGTTGCCCAGGGGCCCTAAGGAGGTACCTGACACTTGGAGGGGCACATCTGATGCAGAGGCTAGGGGTGGACGGAAATTGGTTAGACGCGCTACGCAAAGCTCCGCAAAGAGGTAAAAAATCTCTGTGAGCTCCCAAAAGTTCAGCAAACACGCAGAATTGCTTGTGCCACCCGTGCGCGATGCTTTTTTCCTGTTCGCAAATGCTGCTTTTGTGCTTGGGGAGAAATATCTTCCAAACATGCATTTTGAAAGCGCAAACAAGCAAAGAATTTCGCAAAGCCGTGGATCGCAGAATTTTTGCCAGTTCGGCGTTCTCTGCGGAACGCGAAATTACCCAAATTGTGCAAGCGGCACTAAATTTACCGCCCAGGCCTAGCAGAGGAGGTAGCGAGGATGTATTTTGGAACCCTTCATAGGGGGTGTCCCCCCGCGAGGCACAGTGTGACTGAAGGCGATCTGGGGTACCCTGATCAGCCCACAATGGGAATACACAGAGCAGAGACCTAACCAGACACTGCACAACACTGACTGGCCTCCCCGTCTATTTTGAAACTGCAGCCTTCGCCCGACTGAGAGATCAACAACATAATGGTGCACACCAAGGGCATTAGCCAGATCAAGCACATTGACAAATACACAGTTGCGAAGGGCCGTGACGGTGGTGCGCCAGGAGCTCCCCATTGCATGAAAACAGACATCATAGCCTGACTGGAGGATCAGGCGGGCAGGGGCCGTCATATTAACATCTGCATGGTGGGGGTTACGGAGGGGGCAGAGGGGCAGTCAGCATACCTCTTCCTGGAAGATTTGATCCTCTGCATCCTCAAGCCAGCACAGCTGTCCACCTTCTTCTGTGTTGAGCAGGCACACCTTGTGCTGGGGCAGGGTCCGCGACCAGAGGCTCCCCCACACAATTTATTTATTTATTTGTGTGTTTTATAAAGCGCGCAGCTACCTCAACGGGGTGTCCCGGCGCAGACACTCAGATAGCTAGGAAAAACAGAGAGGGTGCATCCTATCAGAAGAGAAAGGTTTTAAGGAACCTACGGAATGCAGGTTCCGACTGCGCCAAGCAAAGAGAGAGCGGGAGTTTATTCCATCGGTTGGAGGCACACACTTGGAAAGTTTTTCCTCCCATTCGCGCTTTTTTGAATCTCGGGACAAAAAGTAGCAGTTTAGTATTGGAGCAGAGGACTCTGATGTTACAGTATAGATGGAGACTCGATGTTAGGTCTACCGGCCACCAGAGGTTCGAGTCCAAAGGGGACGGTTGATTAAAAAAAAGAACCTCGGTCTTACCCGCGTTGAGTCTCAAAAAGTTGAGATCCATCCATTTCCCAATATCCGTAAGGCAGTTTTTTAAAGGGTCAAAGGTGGCCGGGGATGGATCATCATAAGAGAAAAGAAGCTAATTGTCATCAGCGTAAGATGTCATCTTGATTCCCGTCAGCGATATTAATTCGGCCAGGGGGGAGAAGTAAACATTAAATTGTGGCCCACAACTTTAACTTTAGAGACAAGGATTATATCCTACAGGTGGCTTGTGCACAGGGGATCTCCAATATGAGAATGTCACTATCTGCTTTTTCCAGACTTTACAATTCAGTTACAGGGCCAAAGGAAAGCCTTTGATTTGGGAAAGAAGACCTTAAGGGCCAGGAACCTAAAGTAATATATGATGCTGTTCCCCGCCAAGTTCAAGGTGTTGGCTGGTGGGAAATTTTACTTCTTCAAGACCCCATAGGCAGCGTGGGAATGGCTGGAGGGCCGGAGGACTGTTGGGCAGAACGGCGACCAAGAACAATCATCCACCAAGCAAGAACAGCTGCAGAGGAAACAAGGCCTGGCCTCCCTGCGTGGCAGATCCAACAAGACGCAAATAAGTGACACTGGGGGTTCAATGATACTTCAAACAAATAATGATTTTTGGGCATTGGGGTGTGAGGCAGGATGGCCATATCCTCGGGGGGCCCTACGGTACTCGTTCTTTGGGCCTCCTTCCCGGATCAAGACTCTGTCTGCATACAGCTGCCTGTCAAATGGCAGCCTCTGCTGGACATTGCCCCACAAAGAATTGGGGATATTAACACATTATGCCTATGATGCCGGTGGCGCACTCACTGCCCCCCTTATTGTTATGAATTATTTTGTTTGGGTGTCAGGCACTCTGCATGTTGGGGATATGGGGGGGGGGGGTTGTAACTCACCAAGCAGGGATGCAGAGAGGGGAGAGTTAAGGGTATTGTTTGAATGTTATGTTCTGATGTTCTTTGTTGCTCATGACCAAGTTAACCAGCATGCAACATGTGTACAACCCAAGGTCACTGCGGGATGGGCCAGGATCACGAAAGGAATCAGGTATGCCTGACACAAAGGGAGGAATGGTCCTCCAGCACATTAAATGCCACTCTCTTGAAGTGGTGTTGTTCCAGGAGACCCACCTACAGGGTAGCCACTATAAAGTCCTGGATCACTTTGGCTACCTTATGGTGTCTCACTCTGGGTACTCAGCCGGGTCCCGGGGTGTGGGCATCCTGGTGCATAACTCTCTGCCCCTAACAATCAATGGGGTCTGGCACGATCGTTGGGAGGGTCACCCTCTTGCCCTGTGCTCAATTTACATACCACCCAAACTGCACACAGCCATACTCCAAAAGATTGGTGCCCTGCTGTTGGAACTTCCTACAGGCACTCTTCTAGCAGGAGGTGATGTTAATGCAGTAATGGACCTAAACCTGGATCGATTAAGTGCAGCAAAGGGACACATGGGTGGGCAGGCTTCCTGGAAGCAATGGTAAAAGTAGATATATGGAGAGCCCATAACCCACATGTAAAGCAATTCACATACTATTCGGCATGCCATGGGTCATTTTCAAGAATAGACTGTCTATTCACACAGCAGGACCAGCTTGGGAGCTTTGAGAACCCGACAATCCTGGTGAATGGTGTCTTGGACCACTCTACCTTAAGCGTTACTCTAAGGGAGCCAGCTATTGATAGGGCAGGATTCCCCAGGATAGACCCTTGGTATCACTGAGGCCCTGAGCTTCAAGATAATCCAGAGTGGAGAGTTGATATGTATTTCAGGGACAATGAGGGGATGTGCCGTCTCATCAGACTTTGTGGGCAGGCGCAGGCGCTCATGGGTTGGAAAATGAAAGAAGAGGCCTCTAAAATCCAGACCATGGAGCATGAAATAGTCGCAACGGAACAGGAGGTGTTTGAGGGTGGGAGAGCAGACCTACGACATAGACTAACTCTGTGACAGCGGGATCTATGTGCCTTGGCTGACATTGCAGCGCAGGCGCATGACCTTGCTATGCAGCGTCAACTGTATGACATAGGAGATAAAGCCTCTAAGCTACTGGCCTGGTTAGACAACTGAGATAAGGATAAATCATGGAGAACTGGAGTCAGGGATGGTGAAATTGCAGAGACATTTGTGTCCTATCATGAAAACTGGTATACCCCAGCTGGCATAAGATCAAATCGGGACTACGAGGAATTTCTAGCCGATTTCCCGACCCCGACACTAACCGTGGAGGTGCACAACACCCTTGAGGCTGACCTTACAGAGATCGAGGCAAGATGGCAGCCGCTTAGTGGCCGGTGCAGAGGTGCGGTGAGGGAGCTGTTTGTCTTTTGCCTGATGTCGGTCTGAGCAGAAGCAAGGTGCGGCAAGGAGCGGCAAGCAGCGAAAAAGGAAACCGACCACGATAATGCTGTCGGCTTTTACCGTATCTGTCTCGATAAGGATACTTCTGCGGGGAGCGTTGTGGACGCTGGAGAGGCTCGTTGCTGGTCGAGGAGGCTTCTCAGTAGCAGGAGGGCGGAGCCTGATGCGGTGCCGGCGGAGTTCGCGGAGCAGAGGAGAAACGGGAGCGGAGACTGCGGGAGTTTGTGGACACAGTTGCTCTGGGATCCAGCAGAGGCGGCTGTCGGCGACTGACGGCGTTGGACGTGCATACACCCGCTCTGGGCGACTGCAGAGATGGCTACTGGTTAGAGGTATGGCTCCTAAACAGAACCCGGGATCCAAAGCAAATGTCATGAAGAAAAAGGGAGCATTAAAGGGGTAAAATGAGAGCACCGCCCCCGATGACATTTGCGAGGATAGTCAGCTCCAGCCCCAGTCCCAGCAAAAGAAAAGGCAGCAAGGTGTTCTTAAGACACCTAAGACTCGGCAGGCTGCTACAATTGTGAATTTATTCACAAAAGTGGGCAAGGAGAAAACCTCTAAAGAACTGGGAGTGGACATTGTCTCCAGTGAGATTCTAACTGTGGCTGCAAGTTTGGAAAATGGTCCGGAGGCAGCAAGTTTGATAACCATTAATAAGGGGAGCCAGGAATCCCTTACAAGCCCTCCTGGGATGGGGCAGCCAGTTGAGGACCATCATCCCTCGGCGCAAAGTGCTGGTGTGGGGCTCAGTGGCAAACCCCCTGGCATAATAATACCCCCGGAAGCAGTACTGGATGAAGCTATTGATGGGGAGACCGGCACTAGTATTGAGAAAGAGAGCGCTCCAAGTGAAGCCTTCTATTCTGTCTCGGATGGTGGAGCAGAGTGGTCTGAAGATGAGGATGAACGTAGCTCTTTTGTGGAATCAGAAAGTGACCCCGAGAACTATCAGCCGGCTACAGCCTTGAAACTCCAAAATGCCGCAGGGGATCTACGACGAGAACTAACCTGGGACCACTCCTCGACTTTACCACTGCAAGGCAGCCCTCTGCTGGAACAGACACAACTGTCTCTGTTGGAGACAATTCATCAAGAGATCTTAGCACACAGAGAGGAAACGCATCAAGACAGTCAGAAATCCCAGGCCGCTATGAGAAAAATGCAGGGAGTGGTTCGGAAACTCTCTAGAGCTTGTGCTACCACGGGGGATAGAGTGTCAAACTTGGAGGAGAGGGTGGTGGCTACAGAAGCCAAGGTGGCAAAGGTAGTGGAGAAGGTGGACTCACAGTACTCCCAGGTTTCAGACATACAATGGAAGCTGGAGGAGATGGAGAATAGGCTCCGAAGGAACAACCTAAGAGTCTTGGGAATTCCGGAGGGGATTGAGGGGTCCGACATCAGGTCCTACGTCATTAAACTTTTTCAGCAAGCCTTTCCCGAGTTGTCTGGTTGGGACTGGCCAAATGAACTACAAAGAGTCAATCGTACCCCGTTTAAAGTCCGACGGAACGCTAAAGAAGGGGATAAACCCAGGGCGGTGCTGATTTTCCTTGGCAATTTTATCCTACGGCAGGCAATCGCAGAGAGGGCAAGACCTGATGCCAGGAGAAGCTGTGATGGGGTGTCGTTCTTTGTCCGCCCTGATTTTTGCCACGTGACGATGGAAAGGCGCTGGCGCCTCAGGGGGTTGATCAAACCCTTCCAGGACAGGAAACTCCAAGTTTACTTAATCAACCCAGCGCAGTTAAAAGTTATCAATGAGGGGAAAGCACTGTATTTCTCTTCTGAAATCAAGGCCAAGGAGTATCTGGACAGTTTGGGCAAATAGGCTTTACACGGGGGATATTATAACGGTAATAGCTGGTGCCTCTAGCTGAAGGATAAGCTGATCCATATGCCCTGCTTCTGTTTGTAGCTTTCTCACGTTTTGTATATCTTTCGGGCACAGTTTAGATTTAAGTTAAGTATATTGCTGTCCTCACCGAAAAAAACTGCACTTTCATCACATGCACAGTTTAGTTCTGTGCGCTTCACTGAGTGGGGGGGGTGCAGGGGGGGTTGGGTTGTAGAGGGGTTGGGTGAGGGGTTGGGATTGGGAGGGAAGTGGGAGGTTGTGGCAGGGAGAAAAAAGAAAATGGGAGAAAAAGTTGCATCAATGGTATTGTATTTGTGGTTGTATTATCTGGTTATAAAGGGTATCTAAGGAACCGTGGAAAGCTTAAGATATATGGTCAATTGGAGGACCGAATTAAAAGTAAGGATGGCTGACATTAGAATTTGTACAATGAATGTGGGTGGACTAAATGATTGGCGGAAGAGACAGAAATTGGCATATTTTGTTAAATTTAATAAGATTGATGTGCTATGCCTCCAGGAGACTCATATTCCTTGGTCAAAGCGGAACCTGATGGCTATCAATGGGTATGATTTGGTCGCCTGTTCATCACAATCCTCTACAATTAGGGGTGTTGCCATATTGATCAGGAAATCTTTGGGAGGTGTGAAAAGGACAAAGGTGGATAGTTGTGGTAGATGGGCTATAGCAGAAGCAGAAATGGGCTTTACTTTGTGTGCAGTGTATGGTTCGAACAGTGATGACCCTGAGATCTTTAACCATTTGGAAATTGAACTAGCTGGTTGGCCTGCACCGCTCTTAGTATGTGGCGATTTTAATATCTCTGCAGACTGGGTCAATAAGGGGCAGTATGCCGGGCGTAAACCTAGGGTTTTTAGGGCCATATACGTACTTATGGACTCACTCGGATTAGTGGATATCTGGGGGACTAAGGAGCCCCAAAGTTCTGGAGTTACTTATTTCTCAAATCCAGCCCAGAAATATTCTAAATTGGACTACTTCTTTATCTCTACCCCTGAAATTAATAGAGTCAGCATATCCAGGCTACCAATGTTAATATCCGACCATAATCCTTTAGTAATCATATACCAAAGAGAGAGGTTTGAAAGGGTAAGGTCCACTTGGTCCTTTGAGAGGAGGCTACTGGAAGAGACCAGATATGTAGCCCATATCAAGAGTTGGACGGATAATTTTTTCGCTGCCAACAGATACAGTTCCTCTCGTAACGTAGTGTGGGAGTCCTTTAAAGCGGCATTCAGAGGTGAAACAATTAGCATCGCAGCCAGGTTGAGAAGTGAAGATAGGATTGAAGAAATGAATTTAGTGAAGAGGTTAGCAAAAGTAGAAGAAGAGCACATTAAGGATATCACTCTGGGGGGTGATGGCAGTAGCAGTCATAATACCCTATCAGCAATTAAGGCAGAACTGCAGAGATTGATAACTCAAAAGGCGATAGGGGAATATCAGGCCACTAGAACTAAGAGATATGAAACGGGAGAACATGCAGGCAGAGCCCTAGCCCTTCGATTACATCAAGAGAAGTCAAAAAATGTCATCCTAAAAATAGTAGAGGGTGGTAGGGAATTCACAGGGGCTAAAGAGATTCTAGGGGTATTCAGGAAATGTTATCAGGGATTGTATCGTAGAGAGGTTATGGATAGGAGACAAGTGGATGATGTCTCTGATATAGGACCCCGATTGGACAAGGCACTTCAGGAAGACTTGGATAGGGATATCACGGAAAAAGAGATCAAGGCTGCCCTACAGGAGCTAGCCTCAGGGAAGGCTGCCGGCCCAGACGGCATTCCATTAGAAGTGTATAAGCGTATTGAACCAGAAGTTATGCCGTTATTAATTGATCTCTTCAATGGAGTTATATGCACCGGGCAGATCCCGGATTCTTCTCCATTCACAAGGCATACTAGAAAAAGCGCTCATTGTCTTACCTTGTAGATAAAAGAACCAAAAATCGGCATATTACAGGAATGCTGGGGAAACAGCGCCGGCAGAAGTAGATGGCAGATAGGCTGACGAGCGGACGCGGGCACGGCGGCTCAAAATGGCGGCCGGCCGCGTCCTGGGATGAAGAGAAATCGACGGAGTCCGTTATCGCTTGAAAGCGGTATAAAATGTCCTCAAAATCGCTAGTAGTGGTTGGAGCCCATATTCCGCCGCAGGAACCACTAAAAATCCAGCATGTAGCTGCAGTACTGAGGTCGTTGTGGGATGAAGACGCCCATAGCTCTACGGAGCTCACGGGAGGTCCGTCGTCTCACCGCGGCACGTAAGCCACCCTCCATTTTGACTTCTGATGTTACAATTTCTACTTAAAGTTCGCTAATTACTTAGGTCACCGCATAAACTTGTTGATATGCAATAATTGCATTTTCTTCTCTGTGATTAGTTTTTTTATTTATTTGTGTAGTAGTTTTATCTATTTTTTTATTATACAGGACTTCTGGAAACATTTGCAGCAGAAACAGATAAGAAGCACATATGAGCTGAGGAATTTGGTTGTATCTTAGTTTTTGGTCCTATTATATTGTGATTAGTGGGAGGATGTTCTAATTTGAAAACCATTCTTCCACTGTATTTTGTGAATCAATTGGTAATTGATAGAACTCTTTTAACAAGAAGGCTTCTGGAAAATGTGTATCCTTATTTACAAGAAACTGCACAAATTATATAATTTTCTTCCTGCAAATGAATATGTCAATCGTGCATGCACTCCTTAATATTGATTCCCTAGTATCTCCCTAGGAATGTGGTGCCAGTAAGAGCTATACATAAACAGTGCTTGCAGACCATTTGAGAAGGAGAAGGCACACGAGGAAAAAATAAAGGGCCATATTATCAAGAAAGGGCGATACATTATCGCCGCTTTTATCGGCAGGAAACTGACGCTAAAGTGGCGATAATGGGCTTGATAATATGCTCTTGTGAGTTCCCATAAAAGCCCAGGTTCTGGTGTTAACCTGTGCTTCTATGGGAATTCACATTATTGCCGCTTTAGCAGCAGTTTCCTGCCGATAAAAGCAGTGATAAAGTATTGCCCTTTCTTGATAATATGGCCCATAGTTTGTCTACATATTTAAACTCCTGGGGCCTCATTTATGAAAAGTGACACATCGCTGCGTAAAAACAGTGATGCGTCACTTTTCACTGCGCCCTCCTTGTGACACCAATGATGCGTCATATTTACAGTATGACGCATCATGGCGCAAGGAGTTACAGATATGTCATAATATCAGCCCCATGTGAAAGGGCCTGCTTCAGTCTTACGCCTGCTGTGAGGCAGGCGTAAGAAATTGACGCATTTGTGTTCTAGAAGTGGCGCAGCAAAATCTTATAGATTTCACTGCGTCACTTCCATGACCCTTTCTTGCGTCAAAACGCCACCCTTGCATACATTATACCTGGTGCAGGTATAATGTGGCGCAGGGGTTTACAAAGTGACGCATCTACCTAGATGCGTCAATTTGTAAATATGGCGCAACAAGGTGCATTTTTTACGCCACTGGTGCATCACAAAAAGTGACGCACCGGCAGCGTAAAAGTGACGCAGAGCCTCATAAATGAGGCCCCTGAACTTTATGGAAGTGGGGTAAAACCATATGTTTTCAGAACTTATGCACCATTTGAAGGCACTAATGTGGAAGTATTCCCTCCTGAAGAGTTGATCACTAGGAGAGCTAATATGGGAAAGGGCACGGGCACTGGGGTCTGGTTAGCACTTATCAGAGTCAAAAACAGCATCTAGTAGTATAAAATGGGGCAGAAAGTGGTGGGGAGGGCATCTGAGAAGAAGCCCAGTTTTCAACAAATTGTGACTTTTTATATATATTTGTTATATTTGTATTATATGTCTGTTGGAAATTACACATGAATATATGACTACAGACATATGCTTTCTGTGTAATGCAAAATAACAAATTATGAATTTTACAATAAACGTTGTTTGATATTAATTATTTTGGTCTGATGGGTTATTGAACATGTTACCTCCAGTATAATATTTGTATCAGTTCGGAGTTACACCATTGTTAAAGTAAGGAGTGTGCAGCTTTCTTTGTTTGAATTGTGCCTTGTTCCCCTGTTTCTGCCACTCTATATCCGTTTTGCCAGGGGCCCTCGTAAGTTAATTTTACAGACATTTACTCCCACTGTTGCATCTGTTTCACTGAGTTTTCATATGCAAAACTCTACACCTCTGAGTGAGACTACTCTCATATTATCACACATTTTGATGAGGGATTCGCCTTTTTGACTGATCCTTTTATCGATTCGTTAGTTTCTGGTTAATTTCTAAATTTGAATTGCTGCACTGGATACAGTAAATGTCCCACTGCTTCAAATTTTTTTCCACTATATAGCTGCTGCTTCACATACATTTCAGAAGCTTTGATGATGACCTACTATACGTTTGGGGTCGAAACAGCATCACACATAAAGGGCAAAGGTAAACTTTGTGATAATGCTCTTTGGTTTGTTTATGAATGATCGTACACCTGCAACATCGATTACCGATTCTTTTGGTTTGTTTGCCAGTCTGTTTCTTCTATACACTATAATTCTATTTATTATTCATCACTGTGTAAACACCCAAGAGAACTGAGCGCCTTTTATACAGCAGTAAAAGGTTGGATTTGTGTGTGATTTGTGTCTATTTTTATCAGTTGCATTAATTAATTGCATTTGAAATTGTCTAAAGTTTCAGCACAAAGAACGTTTTTTGCATACCTGAAGTCTGAGGTGTTCCCTTATTAGAGGCAGACCCTCTTTTCTAAAGGTATTGTTTAAAAAATAGAGAACACAAAAAAAGACTATTTTGGGGGCGTGGCTTGAGCCTGACAAGGATGGCCACATACTGAGCGTGCTGCACTAGCCATCAGAAAATATCCCCGCTAAATCCATCATCATCCGTCTGGTTAGGGAACGCTGAGGCACTGGGGCTGCACAAAAAGTGGTGCAGATCTAAAAAGACACCTATAGCGTCCTGAGGGGCGGCGGAGCACATGCGGAAGTGAAGGGCTCTGGTGGCTACCGCACAACAACATGGCACCGGCCGCACTTTGCGGCTGACTGGGACTGGAGATGCGCTCATTTCGAGCAAACTCGCTGGTGGCCTGAGCGACACTGCAGCCATAAACCCAAACGTCAGGCAGTGCACTGGAGGTGGCCCAAACGACCAGGTGCAAACGGACTGGCATTGAGAAACCCAGCAAGAGAGAAGTCAAACAAGCAAGGCTAGCACCTGGGGGACCGACCCAAGGCTAGGCCACGATGGCGTACACCGTGCTCTCCCACATGAGAGAAAATGCTTGCCTTACACATGACCATCAGACCATCACGGCCTGGGCGGGTTGCCCAGGGGCCCTAAGGAGGTACCTGACACTTGGAGGGGCACATCTGATGCAGAGGCTAAGGGTGGACGGAAATTGGTTAGACGCGCTACGCAAAGCTCCGCGAAGAGGTAAAAAATCTCTGTGAGCTCCCAAAAGTTCAGCAAACACGCAGAATTGCTTGTGCCACCCGTGCGCGATGCTTTTTTCCTGTTCGCAAATGCTGCTTGCGTGCTTGCGGAGAAATATCTTCCAAACATGCATTTTGAAAGCGCAAACAAGCAAAGAATTTCGCAAAGCCGTGGATCGCAGAATTTTTGCCAGTTCGGCGTTCTCTGCGGAACTCGAAATTACCCAAATTGTGCAAGCGGCACTAAATTTACCGCCCAGGCCTAGCAGAGGAGATAGAGAGGATGCATTTTGGAACCCTTCATAGGGGGTGTCCCCCCGCGAGGCACAGTGTGACTGAAGGCGATATGGGGTACCCTGATCAACCCACAATGGGAATACACAGAGCAGAGACCTAACCAGACACTGCACAACACTGACTGGCCTCCCCGTCTATTTTGAAACTGCAGCCTTCGCCCGACTGAGAGATCAACAACATAATGGTGCACACCAAGGGCCTTAGCCAGATCAATCACATTGACAAATACACAGTTGCGAAGGGCCGTGACGGTGGTGCGCCAGGAGCTCCCCATTGCATGAAAACAGACATCATAGCCTGACTGGAGGATCAGGCGGGCAGGGGCCGTCATATTAACATCTGCATGGTGGGGGTTACGGAGGGGGCAGAGGGGCAGTCAGCATACCTCTTCCTGGAAGATTTGATCCTCTGCATCCTCAAGCCAGCACAGCTGTCCACCTTCTTCTGTGTTGAGCAGGCACACCTTGTGCTGGGGCAGGGTCCGCGACCAGAGGCACCCCCACACAATGTATTTATTTATTTATTTGTGTGTTTTATAAGGCGCGCAGCTACCTCAACGGGGTGTCCCAGCGCGGACACTCAGATAGCTAGGAAAAGCAGAGAGGGTGCATCCTATCAGAAGAGAAAGGTTTTAAGGAACCTACGGAATGCAGGTTCCGACTGGGCCAAGCAAAGAGAGAGCGGGAGTTTATTCCATCGGTTGAAGGCACACACTTGGAAAGTTTTTCCTCCCATTCGCGCTTTTTTGAATCTCGGGACAAAAAGTAGCAGTTTAGTATTGGAGCAGAGGACTCTGATGTTACAGTATAGATGGAGACTCGATGTTAGGTCTACCGGCCACCAGAGGTTCGAGTCCAAAGGGGACGGTTCATTAAAAAAAAGAACCTCGGTCTTACCCGCGTTGAGTCTCAAAAAGTTGAGATCCATCCATTTCGCAATATCCGTAAGGCAGTTTTTTAAAGGGTCAAAGGTGGCCGGGGATGGATCATCATAAGAGAAAAGAAGCTAATTGTCATCAGCGTAAGATGTCATCTTGATTCCCGTCAGCGATATTAATTCGGCCAGGGGGAAGAAGTAAACATTAAATTGTGGCCCACAACTTTAACTTTAGAGACAAGGATTATATCCTACAGGTGGCTTGTGCACAGGGGATCTCCAATATGAGAATGTCACTATCTGCTTTTTCCAGACTTTACAATTCAGTTACAGGGCCAAAGGAAAGCCTTTGATTTGGGAAAGAAGACCTTAAGGGCCAGGAACCTAAAGTAATATATGATGCTGTTCCCCGCCAAGTTCAAGGTGTTGGCTGGTGGGAAATTTTACTTCTTCAAGACCCCATAGGCAGCGTGGGAATGGCTGGAGGGCCGGAGGACTGTTGGGCAGAACGGCGACCAAGAACAATCATCCACCAAGCAAGAACAGCTGCAGAGGAAACAAGGCCTGGCCTCCCTGCCTGGCAGATCCAACAAGACGCAAATAAGTGACACTGGGGGTTCAATGATACTTCAAACAAATTATGATTTTTGGGCATTGGGGTGTGAGGCAGGATGGCCATATCCTCGGGGGCCCTACGGTACTCGTTCTTTGGGCCTCCTTCCCGTCTCGAGACTGTGTCTGCATACAGCTGCCTGTCAAATGGCAGCCTCTGCTGGACATTGCCCCATAAAGAATTGGGGATATTAACACATTATGCCTATGATGCCGGTGGCGCACTCACTGCCCCCCTTATTGTTATGAATTATTTTGTTTGGGTGTCAGGCACTCTGCATGTTGGGGATATGGGGGGGGGGTTGTAACTCACCAAGCAGGGATGCAGAGAGGGGAGAGTTAAGGGTATTGTTTGAATGTTATGTTCTGATGTTCTTTGTTGCTCATGACCAAGTTAACCAGCATGCAACATGTGTACAAACCAAGGTCACTGCAGGATGGGCCAGGATCACGAAAGGAATCAGGTATGCCTGACACAAAGGGAGGAATGGTCCTCCAGCACATTAAATGCCAATCTCTTGAAGTTGTGTTGTTCCAGGAGACCCACCTACAGGGTAGCCACTATAAAGTCCTGGATCACTTTGGCTACCTTATGGCGTCTCACTCTAGGTACTCAGCCGGGTCCCAGGGTGTGGGCATCCTGGTGCATAACTCTCTGCCCCTAACAATCAATGGGGTCTGGCACGACCGTTGGGAGGGTCACCCTCTTGCCCTGTGCTCAATTTACATACCACCCAAACTGCACACAGCCATACTCCAAAAGATTGGTGCCCTACTGTTGGAACTTCCTACAGGCACTCTTCTAGCAGGAGGTGATGTTAATGCAGTAATGGACCTAAACCTGGATCGATTAAGTGCAGCAAAGGGACACATGGGTGGGCAGGCTTCCCAGGCTTCCTGGAAGCAATGGGAAAAGTAGATATATGGAGAGCCCATAACCCACATGTAAAGCAATTCACATACTATTCGGCATGCCATGGGTCATTTTCAAGAATAAACTGTCTATTCACACAGCAGGACCAGCTTTGGAGCTTTGCGAACCCGACAATCCTGGTGAATGGTGTCTTGGACCACTCTACCTTAAGCGTTACTCTAAGGGAGCCAGCTATTGATAGGGCAGGATTCCCCAGGAAAGACCCTTGGTATCACCGAGGCCCTGAGCTTCAAGATAATCTAGAGGGGAGAGTTGATATGTATTTCAGGGACAATGAGGGGATGTGGCGTCTCATCAGACTTTGTGGGCAGGCGCAGGCGCTCATGGGTGGGAACATGAAAGAAGAGGCCTCTAAAATCCAGACCATGGAGCATGAAATAGTGGCAACGGAACAGGAGGTGTTTGAGGGTGGGAGAGCAGACCTACGACATAGACTAACTCTGTGACAGCGGGATCTATGTGCCTTGGCTGACATTGCAGCGCAGGCGCATGACCTTGCTATGCAGCGTCAACTGTATGACATAGGAGACAAAGCCTCTAAGCTACTGGCCTGGTTAGACAACTGAGATAAGGATAAATCATGGAGAACTGGAGTCAGGGATGGTGAAATTGCAGAGACATTTGTGTCCTATCATGAAAACTGGTATATCCCAGCTGGCATAAGATCAAATCGGGACTACGAGGAATTTCTAGCCGATTTCCCGACCCCGACACTAACCGTGGAGGTGCACAACACCCTTGAGGCTGACCTTACAGAGATCGAGGCAAGATGGCGGCCGCTTAGTGGCCGGTGCAGAGGTGCGGTGAGGAAGCTGTTTGTCTTTTGCCCGATGTCGGTCTGAGCAGAAGCAAGGTGCGGCAAGGAGCGGCAAGCAGCGAAAAAGGAAACCGACCGCGATAATGCTGTCGGCTTTTACCGTATCTGTCTCGATAAGGATACTTCTGCGGGGAGCGGTGTGGACGCTGGAGAGGCTCGTTGCTGGTCGAGGAGGCTTCTCAGTAGCAGGAGGGCGGAGCCTGATGCGGTGCCGGCGGAGTTCGCGGAGCAGAGGAGAAACGGGAGCGGAGACTGCAGGAGTTTGTGGACACAGCTGCTCTGGGATCCAGCAGAGGCGGCTGTCGGCGACTGACGGCGTTGGACGTGCATACACCCGCTCTGGGCGGCTGCAGAGACGGCTACTGGTTAGAGGTATGGCTCCTAAACAGAACCCGGGATCCAAAGCAAATGTCATGAAGAAAAAGGGAGCATTAAAGGGGGAAAATGAGAGCACCGCCCCCGATGACATTTGCGAGGATAGTCAGCTCCAGCCCCAGTCCCAGCAAAAGAAAAGGCAGCAAGGTGTTCCTAAGACACCTAAGACTCGGCAGGCTGCTACAATTGTGAATTTATTCACAAAAGTGGGCAAGGAGAAAACCTCTAAAGAACTGGGAGTGGACATTGTCTCCAGTGAGATTCTAACTGTGGCTGCAAGTTTGGAAAATGGTCCGGAGGCAGCAAGTTTGATAACCATTACTAAGGGGAGCCAGGAATCCCTTACAAGCCCTCCTGGGATGGGGCAGCCAGTTGGGGACCATCAACCCTCGGTGCAAAGTGCTGGTGTGGGGCTCAGTGGCAAACCCCCTGGCATAATAATACCCCCCGAAACAGTACTGGATGAAGCTATTGATGGGGCGACCAGCACTAGTATTGAGAAAGAGAGTGCTCCTAGTGAAGCCTTCTATTCTGTCTCGGATGGTGGAGCAGAGTGGTCTGAAGATGAGGATGAACGTAGCTCTTTTGTGGAATCAGAAAGTGACCCCGAGAACGATCAGCCGGCTACAGCCTTGAAACTCCAAAATGCCGCAGGGGATCTACGACGAGAACTAACCTGGGACCACTCCTCGACTTTACCACTGCAAGGCAGCCCTCTGCTGGAACAGACACAACTGTCTCTGTTGGAGACAATTCATCAAGAGATCTTAGCACACAGAGAGGAAACGCATCAAGACAGTCAGAAATCCCAGGCCGCTATGAGAAAAATGCAGGGAGTGGTTCGGAAACTCTCTAGAGCTTGTGCTACCACGGGGGATAGAGTGTCAAACTTGGAGGAGAGGGTGGTGGCTACAGAAGCCGAGGTGGCAAAGGTAGTGGAGAAGGTGGACTCACAGTACTCCCAGGTTTCAGACATACAATGGAAGCTGGAGGAGATGGAGAATAGGCTCCGAAGGAACAACCTAAGAGTCCTGGGAATTCCGGAGGGGATTGAGGGGTCCGACATCAGGTCCTACGTCATTAAACTTTTTCAGCAAGCCTTTCCCGAGTTGTCCGGTTGGGACTGGCCAAATGAACTACAAAGAGTCCATCGTACCCCGTTTAAAGTCTGACGGAACGCTAAAGAAGGGGATAAACCCAGGGCGGTGCTGATTTTCCTTGGCAATTTTATCCTATGGCAGGCAATCGCAGAGAGGGCAAGACCTGATGCCAGGCGAAGCTGTGATGGGGTGTCGTTCTTAGTCCGCCCTGATTTTTGCCACGTGACGGTGGAAAGGCGCTGGCGCCTCAGGGGGTTGATCAAACCCTTCCAGGACAGGAAACTCCAAGCCTACTTAATCAACCCAGCGCAGTTAAAAGTTATAAATGAGGGGAAAACACTGTATTTCTCTTCTGAAATCAAGGCCAAGGAGTATCTGGACAGTTTGGGCAAATAGGCTTTACACGGGGATATTATAACGGTAATAGCTGGTGCCTCTAGCTGAAGGATAAGCTGATCCATATGCCCTGCTTCTGTTTGTAGCTTTCTCACATTTTGTATATCTTTCGGGCACAGTTTAGATTTAAGAGAAGTATATTGCTGTCCTCACCGCAAACACTGCACTTTCATCACATGCACAGTTTAGTTCTGTGCGCCTCACTGAGTGGGGGTGGTGCAGGGGGGGTTGGGTTGTAGAGGGGTTGGGAGGGGGGGTTGGGATTGGGAGGGAAGTGGGAGGTTGTGGCAGGGAGAAAAAAGAAAATGGGAGAAAAAGTTGCATCAATGGTATTGTATTTGTGGTTGTATTATCTGGTTATAAAGGGTATCTAAGGAACCTTGGAAGGCTTAAGATATATGGTCAATTGGAGGACCGAATTAAAAGTAAGGATGGCTGACATTAGAATTTGTACAATGAATGTGGGTGGACTAAATGATTGTCGGAAGAGACAGAAATTGGCATATTTTGTTAAATTTAATAAGATTGATGTGCTATGCCTCCAGGAGACCCATATTCCTTGGTCAAAGCGGAACCTGATGGCTATCAATGGGTATGATTTGGTTGGCTGTTCATCACAATCCTCTACAATTAGGGGTGTTGCCATATTGATCAGGAAATCTTTGGGAGGTGTGAAAAGGACAAAGGTGGATAGTTGTGGTAGATGGGCTATAGCAGAAGCAGAAATGGGCTTTACTTTGTGTGCAGTGTATGGTTCGAACAGTGATGACCCTGAGATCTTTAACCATTTGGAAATTGAACTAGCTGGGTGGCCTGCACCGCTCTTAGTATGTGGCGATTTTAATATCTCTGCAGACTGGGTCAATAAGGGGCAGTATGCCGGGCGTAAACCTAGGGTTTTTAGGGCCATATACGTACTTATGGACTCACTCGGATTAGTGGATATCTGGGGGACTAAGGAGCCCCAAAGTTCTGGAGTTACTTATTTCTCAAATCCAGCCCAGAAATATTCTAAATTGGACTACTTCTTTATCTCTACCCCTGAAATTAATAGAGTCAGCATATCCAGGCTACCAATGTTAATATCCTACCATAATCCTTTAGTAATCATATACCAAAGAGAGAGGTGTGAAAGGGTAAGGTCCACTTGGTCCTTTGAGAGGAGGCTACTGGAAGAGACCAGATATGTAGCCCATATCAAGAGTTGGACGGATAATTTTTTCGCTGCCAACAGATACAGTTCCTCTCGTAACGTAGTGTGGGAGTCCTTTAAAGCGGCATTCAGAGGTGAAACAATTAGCATCGCAGCCAGGTTGAGAAGTGAAGATAGGATTGAAGAAATGAATTTAGTGAAGAGGTTAGCAAAAGTAGAAGAAGAGCACATTAAGGATATCACTCTGGGGGGTGATGGCAGTAGCAGTCATAATACCCTATCAGCAATTAAGGCAGAACTGCAGAGATTGATAACTCAAAAGGCGATAGGGAAATATCAGGCCACTAGAACTAAGAGATATGAAACGGGAGAACATGCAGGCAGAGCCATAGCCCTTCGATTACATCAAGAGAAGTCAAAAAATGTCATCCTAAAAATAGTAGAGAGTGGTAGGGAATTCACAGAGGCTAAAGAGATTCTAGGGGTATTCAGGAAATGTTATCAGGGATTGTATCGTGGAGAGGTTATGGATAGGAGACAAGTGGATGATGTCTCTGATATAGGACCCCGATTGGACAAGGCACTTCAGGAAGAGTTGGATAGGGATATCACAGAAAAAGAGATCAAGGCTGCCCTACAGGAGCTAGCCTCAGGGAAGGCTGCCGGCCCAGACGGCATTCCATTAGAAGTGTATAAGCGTATTGAACCAGAAGTTATGCCGTTATTAATTGATCTCTTCAATGGAGTTATATGCACCGGGCAGATCCCGGATTCTTGGAAAGAAACTAACATTGTGATATTTCATAAAAAGGGGAAGCCTAGTGAGAACCCAGGGTCTTACTGGCCAATCTCATTGATCAACGCCGATACTAAGCTTTATTCAAAGTTCTGGGCTTTGAGGATGGGCAGGATTATCGGCGGTCTTGTCTCCCCTTGGCAGCATGGGTTTGTCCCCGGACGTGGCACTACGGATCATACCAGCAGGGCAATAGCCTTATTTGACGCCCATGCTGCCACGGGAGGTGAGATGGCCATGATCCTGCTCGACGCAGAGAAGGCGTTCGACCGTGTGGACTGGAGTTTTCTCTGGGGTATCTTGGAAGGCAGAGGGTTTGGACAGAAAACCATCAGAGCACTCAGGGCAATGTACTTAGAGCCTAGGGCCAGAGCCACAGTTATGGGTGAGAAGTCTGAGCTGTTCTCCATAGAGAGAGGAACGCGCCAAGGGTGCCCGTGCTCTCCGATCCTCTTCTCTCTTTACATTGACCCCCTCATTCAAGCCATCTTGGGTTGCCCAATGCTAAGTCCAGTGGTTTTTAATGGATTCGAAAATAAAATCCTAGCGTACGCAGACGATCTCGCTGTTTTTTTCGACAAACCCCCAACAGGCAATGGTTGTTCTGTCTGAGCTCACCAAACAGTTTGGTGCTTCCTCAGGGTATCTATTGAATGAGGCAAAGACACAAATCATTTGTACAAAAAATATAGTAAAGAACGACTCCAGATATGTTGATGCAGCAATTTATTTAGGAGTGAAAATTAATGCTTCAGTAGGGAAAATAGTCGAGGAAAACTATGTACCGCTTTGTAAATCCATAGAGACTGATCTGAGAAGAATGGATGGGCTGCATCTCTCATTGATCGGGAGGGTTAATGCGGTCAAGATGACAATGTTCACTAAGATACTATATCTCTTTAGGGCAATACCGCTACTCCTGGATGAGAAAATAATAAAAAATTTGGAATCTGTCTGTATTAGATTTATCTGGCAATTTGGGAAAGTAAGGCGGTCTACAAATTTATTGTTACTTCCAAGAGAAAGGGGTGGGCTATCTTTGCCAAATCTAAGGCTGTACCACTGGACCTGTCTTTTATCACAATTGTCGGTACTTTTTCAGACAGAGGCATGCTCTAACCAGGTAAATTTTGAAGATCAGCAACCCCCCTCTATTTATGAGCTGCTGTTAGGTAGGAAGGCGATGGGCCTAATGCTCTGTGAAGTGGACCGTAGATTTTATAAGAAAGCCAGGTATAAGGTTATAGACAGTGTTTGGCGGGTGTGGTCGGCCTGTCGAAAGCAGTGTAACATCCCAAAGATTAATCCTTTCCTACAGATTTACAACTCAAGCCTCTTTTCAAGGATAGGGGCAGATAGGACTTTTAAAATCTGGAGGGGGTTGGGCATCAAGACTCTGGGAGAAGTAATGAATGGAGATGTAGTTGTAAGCTTTCTGGCCCTGCAAAATAGGTTCGGAATCCCCTCCAATCATTGGTTTATGGTCAACTGCTTCGATCTTTGAGGGCACTCAGATCAAAACCTCTACCTCAGGATAACTGCCCGCTTTTGGAGGCCTTGTATAAAGGATGTAAAAAAAT
Organism: Lissotriton vulgaris; assembly: GCF_964263255.1. Lineage (NCBI taxonomy): Eukaryota > Metazoa > Chordata > Amphibia > Caudata > Salamandridae > Lissotriton > Lissotriton vulgaris. Next base: position 1,032,432,847 of record NC_141696.1, on the reverse strand, counting down.
TAAGACTTTGTATAATATACTTCTCTCGGAAGTGCAAGACGATGTTGAGAAAATGGAAGCAGCATGGTCTAGGAAACTTGGGAACCCTGACGTAGATTTAGACCTGGCTCTACTATTGAATAAAAAGATCCTTAGAGCCTCAAATTTACGGGCCCAGCATTATAAAACTGTCTTTAATTTATACTACACACCCTCTAAACTGTTTTCTTGGGGTCAGAGGGATGACAATACCTGTCCTAGATGTGGGGCTGGAGAAGCAGATTTATTGCATATGTTTTGTAATTGTAAACTTGACCCCTGTGAAGAATGAGATTGAGAAGCTCTGGGAGGGGCTGCTAGGTAAAAAGATCGTCCTATCCCCTACCTTAGCAATTATGGGCATTGATTTTAATCAAAAGCTGGGGAAAGAGGAAGATGCCCTCGTTTTTATTTCTGTGGCCGTTCTTAGGATCTTAATTTCAGCAGGGTGGAAGGATGTGGTGGCTCCGTCCTTCCAAATGTGGCTTTCTAGGTTTCTGGGAATCCATAATATCGAATCGTGCTTGTACGAACAAAAAGGTGCGAAACGAAGAGAGTTTGGGAGGAAGATCTGGGCCCCAGTAACTAATTGGAGGCAGAATAAGCTGTAATTATTGGAGTTTTTTACTGGTTTCTTATTCTATTATCTGCTTTTATCTCTCTTTCCTATTTGATGAACTGTTTTTTGTATTGTAAGATAAGATGTATTCGACTATTTATTGTCTTTGGATTGTATTATTGTACTGTTGTTGATACCCGATGTAGGATTATTCTTGTTCTTGATTGGATTAATTTATTAGTACCTGTATTTTTTCCTATGATGCACTGTAAAATCCTAATAAAAAAAAAAAAAAAAAAAAAGAGGCTGACCTTACAGAAGGGGAGCTGCCTGTGGCCTGGGGTCCGTAAGATCGGGAAGGGGGTGGGTCCAAATGGACAGTCAGTCAAGCTGTTTAAGGGCCTAACCACCAAAATCACACAACCAATGCTTACTATGATTTAGGAGGCCAGGGAATCTGGTTTACTCCCTGTAGACCAGCGCACAACCACGATTGCTGTGCTACATTAAGGCGGATAAACTCCCAGAAAGGTGCAGCTCATACAAGCTGATTTCCCTAAATGTGGAAGCGAAGGTATTGGCCATAGCCCTAGCAAATAGAATGACCGCTGTCCTAACAACCATTATCCATATAGACCAATCAGACTTTATGCCACACAGAAGCACTCATCATAACTTGCGGAGACTGTACGGAGTCCTGCATATGATGGCTGCAACCTCATCGAACCAGTCGGCGCTGATGGCGTTTGGTGCCTCAATGGCTATTTACAGCATAGAGTAGCCCTGTTTATTCACCGTACTGACTAAACCGGGTTTTGGTCTGAGGTTTTGTAGTTGGGTAAAACTGCTATATCAGGGGCCACTCGCAAGAGTGACAGTTAATGGGATGATATTGCGACTTTTTGTGATGGACAGGGGAACCAGACCGGGCTGCCCCCTGTCACTGCTATTGTTCGCTCTGGCATTGGAGCCCCTGGTGCACTGGATTATAAGAGATCCGATGGTATGCAGTATGCCAGCACCAGGCAGATGGGAGGAGCGTATCTCCCTATATACCGATTATATACTCCTGTGCTTGTCGAGGCCCTACCACTCCATAGCAAGAGTCCTCCACATTGTTGAGCCTTTGGGAAGTTAATCTGGTTACACCATGAACTGGAATAAATCAGTTGTGTTGCCCCTGTTGGGCCCTCCCCGAGATAACCGCCAAACTGCACAGATCCACTTGTGGAGGAATGATTCAAATACCTAGGCATATATGTGACGCGCAGACCTCAGATATTTTTACAAAAAAAAACTCTTCCCCCAGCTCTTACACACAGCTCACTCATGCCCTAAATAGGCTCATAAAACAGGGAGAGACCATCCCTGACAATTCCCCTCTGTGAGACAGGTTATTGGTAGAACCTATTCTCAACAAAGGGACATCCACGATATGCAAGACAATATTAAATAATGCACCAGACCCTTTGAACTCCCTCAGGAACGCCTGGACAGACGATCTGGGCAGAACTGAACATGAAGATGGGATCGAAATGTTGCAGAGCCCTAGAGAGATAGGGATCAGGGCACCATTCAGACTAGTACAACTCAGGTTCTTGCACCGCTCATATTACCCTGCACGCTACTTCACAAATGGGGAAAAGCACAGTCACCTCAATGCATAAGAGGCCGTAAGCAGAAGGGACTCTTCTTCCATACTCTAAGGGAATGCCCAGTCATCATTTCATTCTGACAAGGGGTGACAACAGTGATGTCATAGGTATTGGGAGTGAGAGTGCCCGTAGATGCCAGGTGGCACCTATTGATGTTTAGAAGGAGGAAAACTGGCCCAGGAATAATAGACTCTGGCTAGCCTTGTCGGCCGGGGTGGCAAAGCATAATATAGCATGCAGATGGGGGACGCACATCCCCTCTTCAGTGATAGAATGACGGGCCGACCTTGACCGTTGTCAACAAGCTGAAAAAGTGTTATACGACAGTAGGGGCTGTAATAAAAAATGGGAAATAATATGGTCCCCCTGGGAGAAATATATAAAACACATGAGAGGAACTGGTAACCTGCAGGCGCACACATGCACCTGCCGTTCACAAGTGAGAAACGCCAAACCAGATATGTCTCCATACTTGAGTAAGGTCAATTTGTGAAGTATGTAACCCACCTTGTGTGAACCACAGTGGACATTATTTATGTGCTTCGACATGATGCAATATGATGCTGTATACATGACAGATGATGTACATGCCAGCACCTTCCACCTTGTTTTACCTCATGAGCCTTTTTAATAAAAAGAGGTTTCGTTTTTTTTAAATTTCTATTTCCATTTCAGTCACACTCTTATAGGAGAGTATCTAGGTGGCTTGCTGCGCTGCGTGAAAGTTTGATAGACATGCCCCAAGATTTTTACCTAATGTCAGTTACCTCTACATAGGCATTAGACAGCTTAGATTACAGAGAGTTACAGTTATATGTGACCTTATTATCAAGAGTCTTTGCATAACTGAACTCGGTATGATAAACATAGGAACCCACATTCAAATGATGATTGCTTAGTTGTCACTGGAGTTGCCAATTGAGTAATTTTAGAACTGTTCAATCTAAGATTTGTAATATTGTTGTAAGGTGACAAGGGGAAGTGTCAGTGACATCTTTGCATAATCTACTGCTTCTTACATCCTCTTTAAACACTATGGGGCATATTTGAGAATTTTGTGGTGCAGGGCAGCGCAGCAAGTCATCTTGCTGTACTGCATTACTGGGAAAGAACAGAAAGATGCCATATTTATCCAATATGGTGCTTTCCTGTCCTTTTCCCCTGTGCTGGCACAGTTTAGGCAGCCTAGCGCCAACACAGGCACCCTTATACCATAATGTAAGGGTGCCTGTGCTGTAGGCAGGATTGCTTTTGTGCAGGAAGTGGCATCATTCTACAGGAAAACCATCCTGAGAGGCAAATCCCTTGTAGTTTGTGTGCTTCAGGATGCAGCACACATAAAAATAGGAAGTAACCTGGGGATGCTTATTTTTTGGCCCATTCCGAGGTTTACGAGGTCTTGCAAATCTGGGAATGCATCAAAAACCTCGTGATTTGCATGGGAACACACATGCAAAGCCCATGGAAAGCCTACCTAGGGCAGTGTAACACAATGCCATGGTTTGCGTGGCTTAAAAAATCTGACTTAAGGTTTGCATTGCTCTTGCACTACGTTGCATGGTTCAAGAGTGACGCAAACCTGGTCATAAAAATGGCCCTATATCTGGGTCTTAGTGTGCTGTATGCTGGGATCTGTCACAATATTAACACTAATTTTATGCTCATCATCTGTATGTAGTGGCTTTTGTTCAAAGCTCTCATATCTCATCACAAAGAGATGCCAATGGGTGCTTGCCGTAACCTCTCTTTTCTTCCTTATGTAAGATTATACTTTTTCCTCTACCCCGTGTCTGGATTTCCTTTTTTCACTATCGGAGGGGGTCCACCTGAGAAAAATAATATCCTTTCTTTCGAATATCAGTGCCAGGTCTAGAAACCTATAGCCTGCACCTGTTTGCTATTGCATGGAAACTGTTGTAGCAGACAGTTCTCAGGAACTAACAAATCCGTCCTACCTGGAGTTACCTCCAGGTTTTTCACTACCACCCTCCAATATAGAAGACATCCACAACATCTCCATAACATGTGTATTAGTTTGCATTTATCTAGGCCATTTAGAAGCATCTTGTGAATATATTTTATTAATCATTTTCAAACTTTTATACATGCTCTGTAAGTAATTGAATTGTGTAAATATTGGAAAAGAGCATTCTATTATACCTTTTACGATTAGCCTATGGTCTTCTCTGACTTCTTATTCTCCAGTTAATATCTAAATCTTTTTCCTATGTCGATTCAAGCGGAACATTTCTTTTTTAGACTCAGAGATTAAGGCCCTGTGATTTGCCTGTGTCCTACTCCCATGGTGAGTCGATCCGTGTGCCTGAGTTTCTGCATCTTTTGTTTCCATTTTACTGTGTCTCTTGTGCCCCATTTCTCCCCCAAGTTGTATGCAACAGCATAATAGAGCAGACACTGTCAACTTTGTAATCTCTATCGGATCAAACAAACATTTCAATTTACCTGAGTAGTATCAGTCATCTATTTTTCCAGGCCCACTACTGTTCATTCGCTCAAATGATGTGAACTGGAGTGCCCAGAGGCTTCAGTTAGTCCAGAGAAGGTGGAGCTGTTGCATACAGTCAGTCCATTTGGTTTCTTCCCAGATCAACAGATCTGTTTCCACCAGCCTGGATCTTCCATTATTTCAACTTTCTTAACTATAAATGGATTATGGAAGGCTCAGTCTTTAGTTTGACTTGCCATTAATCAGTAGCACACAATTGTGTTCCCACTAGCCATCTTTATACCTATTGCATCTGTGCCACTAGAAAATAGGCCTTGCAGTCTGAAGATGAAAGGACTCCATATGCTATATGGAGTCACAGTTTACAAAGGGATACTCTATGTCTGTTTGCTCCCCATATCTGGCGTACAAATAGTGTATCTAGGGAATATATAAATGTTTTACATGCAGTTTAACAATGTATTATAGTGGTCTTGTGAGTATTCCCTCTTTTGCAAACCTGCCCCTTACCAATATGGGGACCGATTCACAGAACTAATCTGAGACAAAATCCCTGCAGCAGATCCTTGGACCTCCGAGCCAGCGACCACATCCCTTCACTATTTGGAAGCGGAATTCATGGCCATTGAGCCTCATTCTTCACAGGCGATTCAATACGACCTGCTATTTGAGTGGACTGTTGTGCAACACACCTCTGTCTTGAAAAAGACCCGCCGCGACCTTAGACACAGGCGCAGAAGGGTTGAAACGTCGACATCCCACACAGGCCATTGACCTCTAGGATTTCAAAAACTTAAAGAAACATTGGAAAATCTATAGACAATCATCAAGAATGGCCTTGAAAAGAATAACTGTGTATATATGTATATATTATATATGTATATATTGATTGTATAGATTTGTATCTCTCACTGTACATATATAGGAATTTCTTACCACTTGAGCACTATTCACCACTGTCACCTTTTTGCACAAAAATTCACATTGACAGTCTTTTGTTTGTACTACATGAAATAACTGAATGACTTTAATTCATATAAATATGAAAATGCAATGAATAAGACCTCACGTCAATAATTGTTAGGTTCTGAATTGTGTTGTCATAAGAGGGGGCTTCTCCAATACAGTAAGAGTATTCTATAAATCACTCTTGGTTTTCACCCGACAGAACCATTTATTTTATTGACCAGACCTTGCTTCTAGGCAGTGGGTCTATTATAAGTTAAATGTGGGATCACTCGTGATATTTAGTGCTACATACTTCTGCAACGGGAGTGCCCACAACTGCTTGTGCTTACCTTTATGTCTGACATTGAGTGCATCACGTCGCAGCAGAAATGTAAAGTTGCAAACACACTTATCTTTGTAGGTCCGATGATGTCTTCTCAGATTCCAACACCCACATTAACTTCTGCTACAGGGTTGGCTGTGACATCTGGTCAGGGACCACACACAGGGCAGGTACGGGCCCTGGTAAGTAAACAGAAGAATAATGTACCTGAATGCTCATGAAATGTCCCCTTAATTTCTACTGTATGTTGTAAGTGTAGTACAACACTGGTGTCCTGCATCACAATATGCTCACATATGGCATTAAACCAGATACCAGATCAGACCATGGTGGCTACTGAAAGGATGACACAAAATGTATGCCTAGTGAGTGCAGAATGGACATAAAATAGTACATTGTGTCATATAAAGTGCCCTACACACTACTGGATTGCAATTCAATTATATGAAAACTCTCTTGCAAGATATCAATGGTAAAATCATGTTGAAATTGATGTGGATGAGGCTCGCACTGGTGCCAGTTGTTTTTTTTTTAGATGGGTGTATGGGCTGCTAAGATGGATCTTCAGGAAGTGAAATTTTCAAATCATTTGGCTGAAAAGCACAATGCAAATCCAGTGCAGGCGGTAACAATCAAAGCATCTTAATTTACCCACAATGTGGTATCCTAGTCAAATGTTGCATTCTGCTTGCCTCCTCTTCTACTGTATTCACATATATAAGTGAGTGCTTGACATAGGAGGTTAGGATGTCAGCTGTACAAGACACCATCCGTTGTCAGCTAAGTACTACCATGATGTTGGAAATGGAGTATGCAAATTGAAAACAATCAAAGGATGGATATAACAAATGTGTGATCTCTCATTCCAAAATGAGATTTGTGACTTCATGGGTAGGGAAGCACAAATGAGCCACATTCTGTACCTGACTATTGCACATCTCACACATGAACTCTGCAATGCAATGTTTGAACTGTTGTTCAAATGTGATACTGGTCAGCCTGGTTGTACAATCCTTTTGACTTGTCAACAGACATTATACTCATGAAACATGGTAGTCTTAATGGTGAAGGTGTAATCAATTTAATGCGGAGGAGTCCTGATCATTTCTCCCCTTCCTTGAAATATCAGTAACCTTCTCATACAAGTTTGTCTTTTGATATGTCATTATATCATCGCACTTGCACTTTAACAATGTGACTATGTCTTTTAACAATTGTATTTTATGACTTGTGTACTTTTATGGTTGACTCAAACCGAAATAAAGTCTCTTTAATGATGATGGTTGATGATATGTCATCTCAATGATGCCAGTGCTGTGTGGGGTCAACAGTTGGAAATTGCTGCATGTTAGCAGGGGCCCACATGTAGAGTCCATGAGGTAAGCAAGCTGCACATTGGCCATGAATATCCTGTCAATGGTAATTGAGAATGACATGTACATGTTGGCTCATGGCTACCATCTGGTGTACTGAAATATGGACATGTATGCCTCATCACAGCTGAAGACAGGATGACACCAGTGCAGCGTACAACACCGTCCCGGGGAATGCATGAAATCCTGGCTGCAGCAGTGAAACCCTCTTGCACCTGTCTATCAGGTAATTGTGGTGTGAAGTGTTTCCCTATCCTAGATGACTAAACCATGACAAACATCAATATACCCTTCTGCATAGAATCTACAGTCGTTGTTTACAAAGTTACATACATATTATAAGAGTCACATGTGCCTGTTTGTAAATTAGTAATGCAGATCATTGAGAATGGTGTCACTTTCCTCTCCAGCTGCTGGATCGGGGACTACTTCATCAACTACACCTAGGAGGAGCCAGGTTCAGCAGTTGACATTTGTAGTGGTACCCAAACCAGGTCACATGTATGTCATCTGTTAATGCAAAGTACAGTTAATCCAACCCTTGTGTTGCACCTCATCTAATGCTAGGTCAATTACTAATACAGTTGCAACCTCTGTGTTCCAATGGATGGTGACGATGAGGAGGACAGACCTTTCACAGGTGTTCGGCGACGGGCAATCAGAGGGGAAAATCCACTGCTCCTCCAGGCAGTTATGTTGGCTGCAAGTACTGCACAAGAGGAGGAGGATGAAGGGAGGAGGAGGAAGTACCTGAGGATGAAGGATTGGAAGATGATGGTGACTCTCCGGGGATGTCAAATTCTGATGCCATGGACAGAAATCTTACAACATTGCCTAATTCTTGCAAGGCACCACAACCTCCATCCAGCAAAGTGCCTCAGCCTACTCCAAACATTTAGATTGCCTCTCCCCAGCATAGAGCTAACCAGCCACAGCTCACACGCTTCCCAACACAGACATCACTCCTTAACAGCCCTCACATCCAGAACAGACATGGTGGTTTCCCTACACACTCATCCGTATACAGTGTATCCCAGGCATCCTCTTCACCATCTGGAGGAAGTACCAACCCTGTTGTGATGCCGGTATCTCCTGGGCACCATTCCCTGTCCACAGGCTTCCACCTGCCACCCCCCTGCTGTTGGACCTGCTGGTCCCATCCATGGCCGACCCCTGCAGAGAGGGCCTGCACCTGACTATGGTGGCCAGTGGGAGCATGACTTCTTCCAACAGCCATCAGATGTGAGGAAGGACATTCATGCCATAGGGGCTACCCTGTCAGACATGTCTGAGTCCCTGCAGGACATGTTCCAATTCCCTCAGGCGGTGGACAGACTGACCCATGTTTTGGATAGGATGGATCAGAGACATGATATCCATCCAAAGAGAAGAGAATGCAAGATACCATGCCTTGGCCATGAAGATGATGGAGGGCATGCTGAAAGTGATCCAAAGTCTCCCTTCACGGTTAACACAGGGAGGGGAGTTATCACATCTGCCTGCAGCACATCACACTCACAACCTGTATAACCAATTGCACTTGACCACAGCAAGGGTACACACCCACAACCGTGCCCTGATCAGGCACTCCCACAATGTGCACAACCACCACCACCCCCTGAACAGGCACTCCCACAACATGCACAACCACTACCACCCTTTTAACAGGCATTCCAACAACGTGCACAACCACCATCACACCTTGAACAGTCACTACCATTACCTGCACAACCAGCCCTTGTCCATGCACAAACACCAACTGTACATTTACCATCTGCCCCTGCACATGAACTTCACCCGGTACAGGCATATGTGCAACACCCACCTACACACAGGAGACAAGCCAGACATGATCCCTCACAGCGATCATCACCTCCGAAATTGAAAAAGTCAAAAGCACGATCATCATTGACAACCTCCCAAAAACGAATTGACCACTGTGAATATGTGTAAATAAAAAGTAACTATCTTCACAAGTCAAGATTCTGTTGCCTATCATGTCCTGATAGGCAAATGTATACCAATTTTGGTGACCTAGAGATGTGAGGATGTATGTGTGTGTGTGTGATACATTTACAAGTGTAACCCCATCATTGCAACAAGCCATAATGTGCAGAGCAGATGAATCACAAAATACATGTCCATATTTTGTACAAGACATTCACAATGAAGTCAAACTAGTTAAAGAAAGTTAGATGCAGGAACAGGTACCACAGTGTGGGACAACGGACTGGGGGAGACATTGACGGTGTTGTGGGAAGGAGGTTGGGAGACAAAAGACGACATGGTTGCAGCCAGGGAATTGACACTGGCAGTGAGAGTGGCCAGAGCTCCGACAATTTCCTCTTGCATCATGCGCATCTCTAGACACATATGTAGCATGATGCGAGAGGACACTTCTGGATGGCCCTCACATTCCCACATCAATTCCTCTGGGACAGCCACAGAAGGAACAACGCAGGAAGAGGTTTTGTGGAACATGAGGTGTGTAGTGCCTCAGGGTCGGAGCCAATGTTGGGGTTGACCTGCCAGCTATGACGAGGGGGACAGGTTACAGGGGATGCAACTGGAAGCCTCAAATAAATGGGGGCCTCTAGAGGTAGGGAGGGGGTGATGGCAGGCCCAGGTTGGGTACTGGCCTGCCCCAGGGACACCTCAACAGAACTTCCAGGTGAATAATCCAGGGCAGGGTAGCTCTCCTCCACCCCTGGCCAGAGGTGTCCAGTTCTCCCCCACTGCAATTTCCACTGGATCCAGAGTTGACTTCCTGGTCAGTCCTGGTGGGCGCAAGCCCCATGCCTCCTGATGTTGAGGGACCTGCTTCATTTTGCTCTTCCTCACTACTGGAAAGAGGTCATAGCCACCGTCACACCAAAGATCTCCTGCTCCGAACCTGGTCCTGCTGTTGTTCCATTTGGCCAGCTGTGCCCACTGAAATGTAAGGAAAATCATGATGTAGTGTTTGTATACATTAGGACAAGACACATACCTATATGAGCCAAGGTCAGACTTTCTTTACCTCTGATCACACTATACAGTTCTCAGTGTTTATGAGATTACATTACGTGCATGTTTACTGTCATCTCCTGATTTGAGTCTGACATGGACATCTCACAAGATAATTTGTGGCTTATACAACTGTATTGGCCAGCACTGAACTTTGGCATTCTCGTGAATTGTGGTTCCTGTCACTGCTACATGAGCAGGTTCCACACCCGGTCTACAAACCGAGATCATAGAGAGTTCAGATGGTATTGAGAAGGGCCTGTAATATGGAGTCTCAGCACTTTCACGTCAGGACAAATGTTATCTGCTGTGTAGCATTGTATGGGACAAGACAAATGCCGATTGTGGGTCAGACATCCACATAGGGTCTGGGCTATTTGGTTTACTACGTTTTGGAGTCCAGCCTTTTGATATTCCCTCACAAAAGCTGACAATCCAGTGCTACATATTGGCTTTGGTGACTTTAAGGCTGTTCTGTGCACAGGTGAACAGTAGTTGGTCATTGTTACAGCTACCTGTAGATGAAAAATGGCATACAAGCCACTGAGGGTAAGATGTGTATCAGTGGACACACCTGGCAAAATTGGACACACTTAAGAGTGAGGCAAGGATCTCAAAGTCTGTCTTGACTCCATGGCACATGATGATCTGTCTCAATCAGAACCCAAACTCAACAAATTCAAGGCAAGTCACAGCATCCAATACCCATTGGCCTCTCATACACACGCTGGACAGTGGCTGTACCATTCCTCATCCAATGCACACATCAGTTATGATTCCCTTGGTTCACTGTTAGTGGTGCTGGCAGTGCAAATTTCAGTACAAATGCACGTGTGTGGCTCAATTCCCCAGTTGACATGAAGAAGCTAAAACTCCCAGAATGCACTCTGCCCTGTACAGTCCATATTGCAAAAAACACAAGCAAGCCGGTCTGAAGACGGCTGGAATGCCAGAAACCGGTCCTCGGAAGCTTGTTTCCGGTCCAGGGAAGGCATGGCTTGGCAGTTCGGGCTGGACTGTTCCCATAAGGCACAGGGTCAGACTGATTTGCATATGGCCATGTCTGAACTGGGGTGGTGTGGAGTGCAAAAAAACGATGGATTTAGGCCCAGATCTCTGTACTGGGGTGAATGTATGACATTGTTCTGCATTCTGTCCATCCACTGTGGTTTTTGCATCTGTACAGTCCATATGCCACAGTGAGCCTTTTGCTTCATGATGACTGCAGAAAGCACACAGAATAGGTGAAAGGAGGCGTGGGACACACAATGGTACAGCTCTGTCTTCACTCACATCATACTTCAGACACATATTGCATTTAATGCACTTACCAGGTCTCTGCTGCTCATGCTCCACCAGCTGAGCATGGAGGGTCGGCCAAGCTGCACGCAGAACCCTCTTGTACAGTGGGGAGAGGCAAGGACGATGCACATGGTGCTGGGAAGGCTGGCCCACTAACTCCTCAGCCTTGTGCCGGGCCCTGCGTTTTAGGTCCTCCTAGCACTTGAGGCATGCCCTTGCATTCCTGGTGCGAAAGCCCACTGCACTGCAGTGCTCACCAATGTTGGCCCATAGCCTGTCCTGGGCTGCAATGGTCATCTGGTACTCTGGCCCCCCCATATAGCTGAGGAAATTTGGACAGCACCCCCTCAGCCAAGATGTCTAATTCCCTTTCAGTGAAAGGAGGACTTTCTCCTCATAACGCTCAGCCATTTTGTGGGAAATGATTTTGAAAAGAGCAGTAGGATGGCAGAGGATCTGATCAGTGAGGGAGGATGACTCTGAATGAACACAAAATGGCTGTCCACAACTTCTTGTGATGTATTTTCTGTCTCTCACTTCCTGTATAACATTTCCTGTATAAAATATTGTGTTCCGGTTCATTGTCGGAGATTAAGGCCTAAAAAAGTAATTTCTTGTTCCGGAGCGTCGGGTCCACATGCGCATCACTACGTTTTCAGGCCGTAACTTCTGAAATTGTAACGAAACTCATTATTCCATACAGGAAATCATATACAAGAAGTGGGAGACAGGAAATACATCACAGAAGTAGTTGACACTAACAGCCATTTTGTATTCATTCTGATCTATCCACAATCACAAATCAAATCCACTGCCATCCTGATGTTCTGTAGTGGAAAAACCTGTAATGACAGTGTAAGAGAGAATCATAGACATGTAACAAAAGGAGGAACAGTCTATGTAATGACATTTTGGTTCGGACAAGTGGTGAGCTGATACAACATCAAACCCCAGTTTAGTTTTCTCCTACTTTGCATTATGGGTCATGCAGTCCATATTTAGTGCTCAACCCAAGATTTGTGTGCCGTATTACAGAAATGTGGGGGGAAGCAGTGCTGTGTATCACAAACACATTGTGCTGGATTCACCCATAACATTGTCACTCACATTGTGGGCCCATCATCTGTGGGGGAGTCAAATGTGTTGAGGGCAAAGGCTTTTAGAATGCAATGGTTATGCCCTTTTGTGATTAAGAAACCCATCACCTTAGGTCCAGGAGGTGTCTCAGAACATGTACAGTTTTTCCTCTGCATCAATAGATTTCTTAGGGACATCTACTACACCAGTGGCGGCTCGCATTGGTCGTGCTGTGGGGCAGTGGGGTGGGTCGGGAGGGGGTGGTAAACTCCGACATACGATGGAACGGAGGAACGTAAAATTTACGTCGTATGTCTGAGTTTACTAGCCCACACCCTGCCCCTCCCCTGTCATGCAGCACGCCCTATGAGAGCTGCCACTGCACTACACTGATCGTTGACATGGGCACATGACCTAAAGCAAGTCAATCTTTTGACTACTGTCAACAGCAGTGGTTTACAATCAGTTAGTGTGGCTTACAAAGTAGTCTCAGGATAGAATTATTTGGGCAGAGTCGTAATTATCCAACTTTCATCATTGACAACAGACTGCAAACCACATTTTGTCCATGACACGACAGGTTGCTCATGGGAAAAATGTGCCAACCTGCAGATCATGGACTTGTTTACCCTGACCTCCGTTATGTGCAATGGCCCGGTTCCCAGATTCAGAGCTAGCCGAAGTACACGAGGTATGTGTAAGCCATGGGTTAAAGCTAAGTTGTGCAAAACACAACAGGCTAATATAATCTTACATACAACTACAGCAGCACACCCCATGTACGGTCAAGACATTTGAATCACGACTTCAACAGACCAAAAGTGCGCTCTATTATGGCTTGAGTCTGTATGTGTGCCCTATGGTACCTAAGCTGAAGTACAGTCTTTGCATGTCTGTAAGGGGTGAGGAGTTATGGGGAGAGTGCAAACCCAGCATTGCCTAAGGAGGGAAGAAAGGGCAATTGGTTACATTTCCCTCTTTGATTTACACAGGACATGTTCTTTACTTTGGTACATGCTGTGTCTGTTGAGACTGTGTATGATGCTTGATGATTCTTACTGTACAATAGTTGTTAATGTAAGGTGGCATTCAGACATTTCAATTACACATATCCCTCATTTTTAGTACTTGGTACTTACCCAGTACCCACATGTTGCCAAATTCTCCCGCAGCTATCCGCCAGGCAAGAGGTGACATGCGGTATACAAAGCTGTCATTAATAGTCCCTGGGAACACTGCATGCACATCTGTGAATCTCCCACTGGCATCACAGACAGCTTGCGCATTGATGGAATGCTATTAGTGTCTGTTGCATAAGATGTGTGCAATGCGGCGGTGTGGCTGGAGTGTCACATGGGTACAATCAATTGCACCTAGCACACGTGGGAAGCGAGCAATGAAATAGGAATCTCTAGCTGCCCTTTGTCTCATGGCCAGTGTATGTGGCATTTGTATGTGGTGGTGGGCTCTTGCAGTGATGCATCACAGTACCTGATGCAAGTGCCAAGACTGACTTGCCTGGGAAATGCCTACATGGTCACTGGAGACCCTGTGGAATGACCCAGTGGCAAAGAAATGGAGAGCAGAAAGGATCTTGAGACAGGTTGGGATGGCATTGGATGGGAGCTGCAGGTCACAGTCAAGTTCCTGCTCCCACTCACATACTATCTCCAAGATGACTTCAGGAGGGGAACAATATCTGGCCCTGACATCTTGGCTGGACAGCCCAAATACTACTCTCCTCCTCCGTCTCAAGACTTCTTGCTGCATGGAAGGAGGGCAGAGCAATAAACACTTTCAGCGACATGTTGAAAGGGTTTGTGTGTGTCTGCTCTGCATTCATACACTCAGCATGGCTGAGTTTGTCAGTTGATGCATGATGGGAGATGGTAGGCACTTGGCCAGGTATTTACCCTGGAGGAAAATGACCAACGGCAAGAGTGCAGATATTTTTCTGCCCAGAATCATAAATTCCGGCCAGGAATCGGAAATTCTGTCCCCGAAGTGAAAATCTCGGCACAAATGCGGAATTCCCGCTCCGTGGTTGGAAATTCTGGCCCGAATGCGGATGTAAAGTTAGAAGTCATAAGTGCATTCTGTGAATACCAAAAGTATTAAGTGTCTTCTGTGAATACCAAAAGTAGTAAGTTTAGGATTTTGTCTCAGATTAGTTCTGTGAATCGGCCGCATGGTGAGTATCTTTTACATTTCCATGTGTCTTCTCAGAGAGCTCAGAGTCACTTTTAGGTTCCTGTCTAAGAGATCTGTCTTGGAGTGATAAATGTTTACATCCAAGTAGATACAAGTGTGTGTCTTCCATGGTATCCCTTGTTCTGACAAGCTTGTGGGTTCTGTTTTCAGTGCAAGGTTAGTTAGTAAGATACATATTTTAGCCCAATGCAAGGAGTCAACCATTTGATTTAATCCATCATGTCCTTCACGAGAAATTGAAGTTTACCATCGTTGTATAGTGAGTAGTGAGTTGCTATGTATGCCTTCTGACAACCTCAGATCCCATGCCTGTTCCTTATTCCTGACTACACTAGTGATAGTTTCATCATTAGTCATTGGGGGATTACCTGCACTGCCCTTGACCTAGCAGTTTGATTTGCATAAAGTAGAGATATTCAGCAGTGTCCCTGAATCGCATTCATCTGAGCACCACAGATACGTATTTAACATTGTGAGGTCAATTCCAAATAACTAGACCTCATCTTGTCAATTGGGTATTTCTTTGAGGCCTCTTTCAACACTTGCCTTAACTGGTGAAGGTTCGGGGAGTTGTTCTGATCTAGGTGCAGTAAGAGGCAACAGGGGCTAAATACGTCAAACAATTATCTTAATAAAGTCTTATTAAGCGTGGATTATGAGCTGTAAGAAGGCAGTATTTTCTGGCTGTATGTGGGGCTTAGGAAGGGAAATAATGAATACCACTTGTCATGGTGGTCTTCTTCAGATGCAGTCGAATATGTTGCTGCCATACATGGTGCTAGCAAGGTGATATAAGTTATGTAAAATTCTGTGAGAAGCCCTCAAAGAATTTCCCAGTCTCTATGTCTGTTAGTGCTTCTTTTTCCTCTGACTCAGGTACCATTCAACCGAAATTCTCCCAAGAATCAAGATGCAATTGAAACTGAGATGCTCCATCCAACTTTGACTCAACCTCTGTGAAAGGTATACCATGACAGTCGGCATTGAGCTCAGTATAATATTCCAGGAAGGATGCTTTTATGTCTCCTTGTGTGTATTCCATGTTCCTAGTCCATCCCTGGTGTGTCAATGGGGGTCCTGTCAGCTCTGAGATCTGGTTGTACGATTCAAGCTTGCAGGGGGCTACATTTCCCTTTCTAAGGGTTGTGGCAAAGAATTGCTAGTAATTCAGACAACTCAGTCTCTCGAGTATCATTCCATACTTCTTCCTTTCCTCTGCTGTTTTCTCCTGCTTGCATGGGTCCAGCATCAGTTCTTCTTCCAAATTCCTAAGTTACCCATCAAGCCCTGTCCGTTCCCACTCTATCACCCTTTTCACATCCACTACTGTATATATAACAGTTTGCTTTAATTACAGACTTGAAATCTTTCCACACTATTAGTTCATTTGTGGCAGTGCCCTCATTTTCACAATACATTGCTATATGGTATCACATAGTGAGCCTCTGAAAGACACATCTTAAGATGCAGCACTCTGAAGTCTTCAAGTGAGGATTGACACATGATGTATTGCCAGGACGCAGTCATTAATAGTGAGATATGATCGAGTAGTGTTTTACCGGAGTACTTTGATGGAAGTGTCTTAGGCTGGAGTGAGGAAGAACGTAATATGTGGTCATGCCTACTATATCGACCATGAGCCAGTGAGCCATAGGAAATATTGCAAAACTCCTGCATGTTGTTTTTATCATGCATCTAAAAGCTATCCATATCCACGATCCTCAGGCCAGCCATGCCCGTCAATCACTGGGCCATCCTCTCTACCTGGTTGCTCGATGCAGACGATGGAAGCAGTCTTGATGGATCTCTAGAGAGCGTCTGTAGCTCTGACACAATACTATTGTATCCACGGGGCTATGTTTTCAGCCAGTTTTAAGTATACTGAGACCTGTTCTATGTTTGGGGTGAAGACACTCCCTAATATATTCTCTTCCCACCTCACTCCCAACATGGGTTTTGTAGTATGAACACCGAATTTTATCTCGTCCACAGTAGGGCACCTTTAGAGTATAAAAAATAGTCTATGGAAAATATTTGACCCCTCTATCTAGAATATATTTCCGAAATGTCCTGCTTTTAGAGGCGCATCTCCTGTAAGAGTACTATCTGTGCTCCTCTTCATTCAATTTATGCATAGATATTTTATCAAAATAGCCACACCTCATATATTCCGTATAAGGAAGACATTCTTGTAGCCTTGTCATTAGTGATTTCCTGCCTAACATTCTACATCCTCCCCTTGAACGAATTCCTCCCATCTCCTCTCTTGCTCTGAGATTTGCATATGACCCTGCAAGCCCGTTATTATGTTTGCTTCTAATGCCATGCACCAATTCATTCGCTTTTTGCTCAAATAGTCAAATATAGCCTATTTATTTTTCCTTATGTGTTGTAAAAATCTGTTTTCAGGAGAAGCGTTAGGCCACAGCTGCCTTCCTTCTCTGTGTTTTGTGTACTACCTTTCACTTTTGTGAGCTTCCATCATCGAAGCATCGAAGAGCAACATTTAAGGAAGCACATCTATATGTCATCTGCCATTCTAGTCGTTACTCCATAAAGATTGTTATAATCGTAAAGAGAAAGGCCTTATTGCAATCTGTAATGGAATCTTTGTGAGCCTCTGTGTGGAATTTACTGACGGATCATACATTCCTTTTAGACGTGGCTGCCTCAATCACTGCTCATTTTACTGGTCTGTTTGGACACCATGATGGCCTTTTTGAATGGTGTTGTCTGGACCTTTACCGTTTCTGCTGCTTAAGTGGCTGCGGTTGGTCATGTTGTTCCCCATGTTTGCCTGTATCAGGTAAATTGAGTCAATCCCATGCCTAAGTCAGTTCAATTAAGTACAAGGTCTAATCTCCTACTATTAGTTTTTCAGGTTTGCAGTGAACAGGAGCAATTTCTTGCCATGTAGGATGGATTTTCACTTCTTCTGAACTACTACTGTGTAGTCTGGAAAGATGGATTCCCAACTACTTTGGATCTTAGTTTGTGCCTTTGACCTGGCCAGTCCTAGGATTTTGGCTTAGCCCTGGAAGTGAAAAAGCCTTACCAACACCAACTGAGGCAGATAATCTGGTAGCATTCAACATGTGGCATCCCTGAGTGCCCTTTCCAAAAAATATAACTTTGAGAGATCTAGTGGACTTACCTGTGTCACTATCAAGTCCTCTAGATGTTGCATCATGTCTGTTACATCCAGAAGCTGCATGACGTGGATGTTGTTGCGTTGTGCCGGAGAGGGAAACTACCGTTGATAAAAACTTTCCCCTAGATGTGGTTGGGAGCCGGTATGAATGACTTGGGCTACCACTCGGTAAATACATTGTAATCACTGTATGATATATGCATCTTTAATGTGTTGGAGGGTCCCTAACTGGTAGGGAGTTATAATGAGTATCTCTTTTGTTTATCACTCATACTTCATTTTAAGGTTGGAGTCCAGGGAGGTGTCTGTCGACATTGAGCCCTGATGAAATTGCTGTAACGAAGTGAAGGCAATGAAACATGTTGGTACCTACATAAAAGGGTCTGCAACATGCAGTTGTTTTTAAATTTTGAGTAAGCTCACAAATTGGGATAACATTGAAACTGGGGGGATGTAAGTCTACTCTTAACTCAATTTTAATTGGTGAAATACTTTCACTTTACAAGGTCTTTTCTTTGATATACATAATATCACCATTTACACCTTTTCATTCTTTTCACTAGACACAATTTCTTTTTTGGGGAAAAAGTTGCTGATGATGAGAAAACATGGGCACACTGGTGAGAACCTACCAGAAGCCCCAAACGGAGAAGCGCATGTGAGGTACTTTCTCCCATTCATCTGTATGTTTTCTGCTGGTTTCCTGTGCTCAAAGATACTGAAGCTCAAACACCACATCTGAATGATTTCAGAAGACAGCCCAAGAGAAATATAGATCTTTAAATGCCATATGCGAATCGACGGACCATTCTGAAATATAGCAAAAGTAAATGTCTTCAGATTCTGCAGAGTGTATGCAATATATTAGTTAATGTAGACATCCCTTATCTTGATAGGCAGACTGAAAGATTACACAGAGTGTGGTCATTTCAGAATTTTGCTTGATTACCTCAAAAGAGCATATTTGTCTTTAGCCTCCCTCGTGTAGATTTAGCTGTATGTAATTCATTGTCTTAAGTCTACCAAAAGATGGTAAAATAGAGCACCATAGACAGACATTTCAAAGGGAAAACGAGCAGAATTACCAATTTGGTGACAAATATAAAACATGGACCATAGGGTAACACAGCAAAAAAATTATATAGACTAAACAATAACTGTGGAAGATAGACATCTCTTTCCCTGACTGACCGAGACGTAACTGAGACTGAAAATGCTCAATGTCAGAATTTCCTACATTTCCCCAAATGATAATATTTTTCTTCTACATAGCATGCACTGAACCATGTCAATGGCAAACAATAATGAACACAAATGTTTCCAACTGAGTTGTCGTTTTGCAGTGACAGCAGGCATATATAGATATATGTGGATAATAATTATATTTTGCCCATTGCCATTGAACCAGGTGAAACCAATGACGATGATCTTAGGATGTAGACTAGCAGAAATGTTAAGGCGACTGATATTCACTCCTGTACCACTGGGACAATACCAAAAACGCTTTTTATTCTGCAAATACTGAGGACTTGGAAAACACTTTGGAACCTTTGTAAGAATATTTATAATCAATATTCCTCTCTTTACAGACATTTTGGTTCAGCTACGCTCACATAGGGCATGTCTAGAACATATGTTTTCCTATGGGACTCTTGAGCATCAAGCAAGTGAAATTGTCAAGAGTTTTTGAGGGGCGGAGCTAGCCACGGAACGAGATGGCCGCTAACTAAGCGAGCTCCTTTGAGATCGCCCGAAATATCCTTCATAATCCTTCACAATCAGAGACAACATGCTTAAAATTGCTGCAAAGGAGCGCGAAGACATTGCGGGTACCAGCGGGCTGAGATATAAGGAAAGTATATTCAGCCTTATTCATGAAGGCTAAATCGGCTCGCAAAGGGCCGGAATCTGAGAATCCGGCCCTTTGCGAGTGCGATTTTTGCTTTTGGGATTCAGCATCCCAAATGCAAAAATCTGTAATTGCGAATTCGCAATTTAGCGAAGAATTACATTTAAGGAATCTCTTTTTGAGATTCCTTAAATGCAATTCATCATCCATTTTTAAATAGCGAATTCGCAATTTCGGCCCGCTATTTACCGCAAGGTCAAACCTCGTGGTAAATAGCGAAAACTTAGAAAAATGCTTTTAAAAGCATTTTTCTAAGTTGCATGTTGCACACACACATGTCCTTTGGACATGTGTATGCGCAACACCTGTTAAAATTTGCATTTAAGGGGTGCTACAGGGTGTCCTTTGGACACCCCTGGCACCCTTAAAATCGCTATTTTATTTGCGATTAGCAAATTGCTAATCGCAAATTAGGAATACTCCCCATTCATTCCTATGGGCCTTTTGGCCCATAGGAATGAATGGGGAGTTTTTCCTTATTTGCGATTAGCAATTTGCTAATCGCAAATAAGGAATGTGTAGGAATCGCATTTTATTTTGCGATTCCTACATGAATACCGTTTTGCGAGTCTCAAATAGCGATTCCTTATGATTCGCTATTTGAGCCTCGCAAAACGGCCCGTACATGAATCAGGCTGATAAACACTAACAAATAAACGATCGACGTACTGCAGCCCAAGCAGTGAAAGTGAAACTGGCGCCACGGGAGTAGGTGAATATCCAGGCCGGGACGTAAAGCACGTACGCGGCCATGAAGAGTGGCTAGACCTGCTGCGGACGGACATTGGCCCTGGAGGTCTGCAGAGAAATTAAAACTGCCGACGCTGAGACCAGGATTATTGGAGCCGCATGTGAGGAGGTGAAGAGTGGGTGGCAGACTGAGGGGGCCCCAGCTGTGCTGCAGGCAAAGGTAGGGGCAAAATAAATATATGCGCAGGGATAGCTCATGGGTGTGTACGGCTGATGGGCTGCGTCATCAGACACAAAGACTGCGGTGCATCTGCCCCAAACTGGGGAGTGTCACAGATCACAACGGGAGACCCGACATAGTGCACAGGGCGGTAAAACAGCAATCGGAGCAGGAGGAGGCATACGAGGTCACAAACATAGCCCATTAATAAGCGAGGGGCTCCCTTGCGGAGTGTGGGGCTGCATCCAGACCTTGCAAGAGACGAAGCTGTGCCACAAGACATCGTCCTAGGTGGGAAGGAGGTACTGAGGCTAGCGCACATAGGGACACCTGCCTTCCAAGTAACGCTAAAGAAAGGGCCCAGACGGCAGAGGAAGCGGATGGCACTTAGCTCCTCAGATGAGATATTGTTTGCAAAAACACAGTGGCGCTGAGGGAAACCCCCTTGAGCATTGAAAACCCCCCTATCTTTTATTGGGCTGCTGACGGCACCTTCATTGCAGTGCATTAAAGTGGGCCCGGGGAGAGATACATAGCCACAGGTGGACTAAGCAGAGGTAGCTATACACAAGACCATTCCGTGCTCTACGACACTGGCACTCTGGGTGGCCTGGTAAAGGCGCAGTCTGCGGAAACAGCAGTACAAGCACATATGCTTCTGAAGACATACCCAGACCACTAAAAGGTACGCTTGTACCATCAAATGAATGGAAAGCTCAGTACTCCAACTAGGAGACATAAGCAGACGCAGAGCAGACACTGAGCCAGAGAACTGCCTACATGCTGCGCAGCCGGGCGACAAGGGACATCAACACATCAGAGCACCTCTGGAGTGGACAAATTGGCAGTGCAGAATTGGACACTATTACACTCTGGAACTGTGGATATAATCAAGCCCACGCTTGCACCATGGGGAAGACAGACTGTGCCCAGCCTAAAATAAATTTTGATCAGGCAAAAAAACAACGAGTAGACATCCCTGAAAAGCAAACAACGGCGCAAACAGCGGACGGTGCAACGGGAGGGGTGTCAAATGATGACATACAAACCATGTTCACCATGACCCAAGCTGCACTAACAAACATTGATGGGAAAATAGACTCCCTGACCTATAGGGTCGACAGGATGTTGGAACGTATAGATAAACACACGGAAAGAATAGATATGGCAGAGCGCCAGATCTCTGAAGCTGAAGACAGACAAGTGCAACTGGATGCGAAACAAACTAGGATGGAAAAACAACTAGCGGCAATGACAGCGAAGGCAGTGGACTTGGAAGCAAGGTTCCAGAGAAACAACATACGCCTAACTGGAATTTAGGAAACAGCAAACACAGGGCTGATGGAACCATATGTGGAGCAGTTACTAATTTCTATGCTAGGAAGGGTCACTTTCTCAGAAATCTTTATAGTCGAAAGAGCTCACAGATCTCTGGCACCAAAACCACCTACCGGAGCCAGGCCAAGACCGATCATTGCCAGAATCCTGAAATACACGGCCAGAGTTGTGACGCTCCATAAGGCCAGAGAAATGGGCAAATTGACTCATGAGGGGATGGACATATCACTGTATCCAGATTTCATGGCATCAGTGCAAGAGGCCAAGAAAAAGTTTAGTGTGTCGAAACAAAAACTCTGGGCCCGATTCACAAAATGAACTTAAGACTAAATCCTAAACTTACTACCATTTGGTATTCACAGAATGCACTTACCAGTTCTGGCATTCACAGAATGAACGTACTACTTTCGGTATTCACAGAATGAACTTACTACTTCCGGTATTCACAGACAGACTTACCACTACTAACTTTACGTCCGCACCCGGGCCGTAATTTCTGCCACTGGGCTGGAATTTACGGCTCAGTGGCGAATTTACAATTCCGGTCCGCAATTTACGGCATTGTGCCGTAATTTACGATTCCGGGCCGGAAAATTCTATTCTGGGCCGGAAGAATTTTAGCAGTTGGTCATGTTAGCCAAGTTAAATACCTGTCCAAGTGCCTACCATTCCCCACCATGGATCAGCTGACACACTGCAGCCAATCCCATCCAACAGCTCCATTTGGCCATGATGAAGGTTGCCAGTGCCTACCACCCCCCCACCACGCTCCAGCTGAAACCAATTAACACCAATTGACCAGCACCACAAAACACATAAAAGCAGCACACATTGAAGGAACAGGTTTGGCCACACAGAGTTCGGGTCCACAACGCTCGCAGTGCCACAGAAAATGGAAATGAGGAGAAAAAGGAACGTTACAGCAGAGGGGACCACCATGCTTGTGGAGTTCATAGTCAGGCACCACAAACGCCTATATGGACTCCCACCCTACTGCACCAGTAGGACACAGAAGGCAGCCCTATGGCAGCAGTTATCCACTGCTGTCTCAGCATTGGGGGAGGAGAGGCGCACAGTACAGGACATTAAAAAAAAGTGGCAGGACGAAAGACAGAGGGTGAAGGAGAAATACTCCGGAATCAAATTAAGCAGGATCCTACCTGCTGCATACCCTGGACCCTGTATCCGTCTCAAACCACTGGAAGAGGATATCCTCACAACAATAGACCCCCACTTGGTCCATGGGTTGCCTGTCAGTGACGTCCGCTACGTGGTACCAGGTAAATGCAATGAAAAGAAAAAGTGCATGAAAAGATTGTCTGTGTTACACTGTCATTGTGATTATGGAACTTGTCCAAAGTGTATATAAAAATGTAGTCAGTCAGAGACTCATGTGTCACCCTCTACGTAGCACAACAAGTCCCAGAATCCCTTGCTTCATAAAAGGCTAATCCCTCCCCCTATTGAAAACATGAGCACAAAACTGCTGCCGTACATACACAGCCCTGGTAATTCAATAACTGTTCATATTGACTGAAAATGTGCAATGATATATGGAAATGCTAAATAAAGTTAAAAAAAAAGCAATTGACAAATATTAGAAGAAAAGCACCAGTACCAATGTGACATGCAATTCAACCCTTGCGCAAACACGGATGCGTTGCGTTTACATGGTGGTGCATTGCGGCGCAGGGTTAGACAGATGTGTTTTGAATCTGATATTGTGTAGGGGGGCTTTGCTGGAGTTGTGTCGCAAGAGCGATGCAAGTCCAATAATGTCCATGGACTGCCCATACCTTACGTGCTGTGCCACTCCTTACGTCTGCTTCAAGCAGGCGTAAGGTTGCGTCGCAGCGGCCTCTGAAAAGTGACTTTGTGAAATCGTGTAGATGTCACCGAATCACTTGTACATGGCATATCCCAAAAGAATGCCCACCCTGCCTACATCAAAGCTGACGCAGGTTCAATGTTGCGCAGGGCCTCACAACGTGACGCTTCACCATAGAAGCGTCACATTGCAAATAATTCTAAATGTGTCATCTGTTGTACACCACCGCTGTGTCAGAAGTGGTGCAACAGCAGTGTAAATCGTATTCAAGGGCCTTGTAAACCTGCCACAAATTCTCCAAGAAGTACATAACCCTGTGCCAGCCTAAATCTCAAAGCAGAAGGTGAGAGTATCATCAGATCAAAATTTGTCATACACATATTCTGTTGTCTATTTTCCACTCTGCCACACCATTACATCCCCAACACACCACTGCTCCTACCTGCCCCGTCTGCGGCAGTACTTCACAATACTGTTAGCACGCAGAAGATATGGGCAAATGCCTGACAAGTTCCACAAGCACATTTCACATTTGGTTACTTTCTCTCTTCTCACCCATTGGCACATCCAGCCAGAGCACAGACAACTGCAGTTGGAGAGGTCACCGCATCTAATGGGAGGAATCAGCAACATACAGAGAAAGGCATGACAACCACACTAACTGGTAAGTCAAACTGGCCAGGAGATGGTCAAAATGCATACATTGTCAGGAGACGACAGAGGGACAAATAGTGCCCACCTAAGTCAACCAGAGATGCAAAATTTGCTTCATTACAATTGGAGTTGTCAATGGACATTCACCTTTACCATATGACATTTGTGAACAGCGAAAGACAAAATATAAAATGTCTTGGCTCATCATACCTTTGTAATTGTGGTACAAAACATGTATTTCACCAACAGACCCAGACCGGGGAAACTAATCCTATAATCGAGTGCCACAATTAGTCAAAAGTGTGTGCCCACTATATTGTAATAGTGTCTGTAGACCTAATCAAGAAATCATATTTGCACAGATATGGAAGTGATGAACCAGCAGTGAGATACTAGTATCTGTAGTATTGACAATGCATACACTGTCCAACTTCAACTCTTTCCAATATACATTAAATTTCACAGTCCACACAGCTGGTCATGTACTGTGTACATTGGACGGATTATTTTCTGGGCATCAACAAAACACAATAGTGGACCTTATCTCTGGTCTTGTAGGCATGTCATTGTGATATAGGTAGCGTAAAGGTAGTGGGCTCATTCTAAGTTATATGTGGGATCACTCATTACATTATGTATGACACACTTCTGCAACAGCGGTGCCCACAACTGCTTGTGCTCGGCCTCTGTGCCAGAAATTGAGTGCATCACATGTGGCAGCAGAAATGTAAAGTTGCAAAACACACTTATCATGGTAGGTACAATGCGGTCCTCCCAGAATCATAGACGCACACTGACTTCTGCTACTAGGTTGGACGTAACTAGGGCTGGGCGTAGTTTGCGAAGTAGCGCTTCGAAAGCTATGTGAAGTGCACTTCGCACTACACGAGCTACGCGTAGCGCTACGCGAACTGCGTAGTAGCATGTTTACACTGTGCACGATGCCGTTTTTAATGATTGTACAGTGCGGAGAAGCAGCCGACACTGTGCAATTATTGAAAACGGCATCTTGCACAGTGAGAGCTGTAGTTTTCTGCTGCTCGAGGAGATTTTTTTCTCGAGCGGCAGCTTTCTCAATGCGGACTGGTAGTTTCTCACTGCATGCTGTAGCGAGCATACGCGACCACTCGCAATGAGAAAACAGACCTCCTTGCGTTGAGAACCTCGCAGGGAGGTTTATTTTCCACGCTCATGCTCGGCAACTTGATGTTGCTGATCGCAAACAAGGAAAAAGTCTCACCAGGATGTCATTTTGCTTGCTTGTGGTCGCAAGCAAAAAATGACCGCTGCACTACACTACACTACGCTACACATGTTCGCACTGTGCTACGTGCAGCTCGCGAAGTGCGAAGTTGTGCAAACTTCGCAAACTAGGCGAGCGTAGCATAGTGCTTCGTCCAGGCCTCGACGTGACATCTGTCCAGGTACCACACACTGCTCCGGTGCTGGGCCTGGGTAAGTCAATCTGGCTGAATGCTCATTAATTGTGCCTTTCACCTCCACCCTATGTGTTGTACAACACTGTTGTCCTGCATCACAATATGCTCACATATGGCATTTGAACACATGGCAGATCAGGCCCTGGTGGCAAATGAGAGGCTGACACAAAATGTATGCCAAGTGTGTGCATAATGGACATACAATAGAACAATGTGTGATATGTAAATGTAAATGTATTTATATAGCGCAAATCACCCACATCGCAGGCATCTAAGCGCTTGCTTAGGGAACCCGTCCTGGTATTCCCCTGTGAGATAACCCCAGCAGGTTATCCACAAGGTGAAAGCCAGGCATCCCGCCGCGAGGGGCCGTTGTGGAGATTAAGCAAGCTATTGCCCAGAGTCGCAGAGTGTGAACCCGTGAGTCAAGTAGGCACCGGAGCGAGAATTATCGAGTCCGTGGAATTATTGAGCCCAAGCCCCGTCGAGGCGGGGAATTGAACCCTGGTCCAGGGCCGATCTCAGCTTCCGGGTCTGCCGCCTCTAACCCCTGAGCCACACTTCTCCACTGACTGTACTGACCAAAACACAACAGGCTTTCAATTCAATGATAGGATAAATCCCTAGCAAAATATACATGGTTAAATCAAAATGAAATTGGTATGGATGAGGCACACACTGGTGCATATTGTGTACCTTTGAGATGGGTGTAGGGGCTGCTAAGGTGACTCTTCATGCAGTTACATCTGCAAAATGAATTGGCTGAAGAGCAACACTGTAATCCAGTGCAGGTGGGAAGCCTCAAAGCTTTTCACATCATCTGCAATGTGTGATCATAACCAAATGTTGTTTTCTGCTTGCCTCCCTTCTATCGTATTCACATGTATAGGTGAGTGTTTGACATATGAGGTTTGGATGTTTGCTGCACAAGACACCAACTGTTGTCAGGTAAGTAGTACCATGATGTTGGAAATGATGTATGGGAACAGAGGACACTCAAAGGATGGAAATTAGTAATCTGTGTTCTCTCATTCAAAAATGAGCTGTGTGACCTCATGGGTAAGGACACACAAATGGGAAACATCATGTCCCTGACAACTGCACATCTCACATATGAACTCCTTTCTGACTCTTAAACAGACAACATTACACCCATGAAAAATATTAGTCTCAATAGTAAAGGTGAAATCAGTGTGATGCAGATAAGTCCGGGTCATTTATCCCCTTCCTTCAAATATCAGTAACCTTCTCATACAAGTTTGTCACTTGATGTGTCATCTTATTGATGTCAGTGCTGCATGGATGTAACAGATGGCAAATGCTTCTTGTGAACAGGTGCCCACATGTAAAGTCAATGAGGTAAACATGCTGCACATCATCCTTGATTATCCGCAAATGGTTATTGAGAATGACATGTTCGCTCATAGCTACAATCTGTTGTACTAAAATATGAACAAAATAGGGTGGGAAGGGGCCTGCAGGGAATTTAAAGACCTAGCAGTGACATGTTCCCTAACAGACTAAAAATACAAATAATGTCACCGGGTCTAAAGAAAGAATGTGGTACTATTAGCGGTGTATTGGAGTAATTACATCTATGTGTTTGTTGGATTAGGTGGGCACCTTGTGATCTTTAACAGGGTTCCCATCAGTCACCACTCGGAACCGCCCTTCATCATTTGGAATCCCAAATGATGAAGGGCGGTTCCGAGTGGTGACTGATGGGAACCCTGTTAAAGATCACAAGGTGCCCACCTAATCCAACAAACACATAGATGTAATTACTCCAATACACCGCTAATAGTACCACATTCTTTCTTTAGACCCGGTGACATTATTTGTATTTTTAGTACTAAAATATGGACATGTATTTCTTATCACAGGTGCTGACAGGATGAGACCACTGCAGCGGACACCATCCCGGGGGATGCATGACATCCTGGCTGCAGCAGTGAAACCCTTGCGCACCTGTCCTTCAGGTAAATCGGGCATGAGGTGTGTCACCAGCTTAGATTACTAAGCCATGACAGAGATCGAGAACCCCTTCTGCATGGAATCAACAGTTGTTGTTTACAAAGTGAAATTCAAACCAGGAGTGTCACATATGCCTGTGTGTCAATTGGTGATGCAGATCATTGAGAATGTTGTTTCTACCATCTACAGCCATGTCTACAATATCTATGAGGAGACAGGTGCAGCAGGATACACCAGGGCGGAACAGCGAAGGGACAGAGAGTTGTGGCTGGTGCTGGTGAGTTTGCTAGTATTATGTACATCTCCGTGTAACACCTCAGTGCTATAGTGTGAGCGGTCATTTGTGGTGGTACCCTACCCAGATCACATGATCCTCATCTGCTGATGCAAAGTACACCACATGTAATACCTGGTCAATCACTAATACGGTTGCAAACTCTGTGTTTCAGATGATGCTGAGGGAGAGGATGACAGACCGACGACCAGTGCTGGCCGACGGGGAATCAGAGGGGAGAATCCCCTGATCCTCCAGGCAGGAATGTCAGCAGCAAGTCATGCTCAGGAGGAGGAGGAAGATCATGAGGACGTTGACTTTGAGAAGGTTGACTCCGTGGATGACAATTCTGATGTCACACCATCACATCCTCTGCCAAGCCACATTCGTCTGCCTCCTCCCAAACAAACAATACCATGTCAGCATAGATCAATCCAGCCACGGCTCCCACACATCCAATCACAGACATCACTCCCTCACAGCCCTCACGTCCTGGATCGTCATGATGGTTCCCCTATCCGCTCTTCCCTACGCAGTGTATCCCTGCCATTCTCTCCACCATCAGTGGGAAGTACCAGGCCTGTTGTGGTGCAGGTATCCCCTGGGTACCCTTCTCCTGCCCACAGTCTTCACCCTGCCACCCCCCCTGTTGTTGGACCTTCTCATCTTATCCCTGGCAGACACCTGCAGAGGGGGCCTGCACGTGGCGATGTCGGCCAGTAAGGGGCAGGACTTCTACCAACAGCAGGCAGATGTGAGGCAGGACATTCGTCCCATAGGGGCTACCCTGTCAGACATGTCTGGGTCCATGCAGGACATGGTCCAATTCCCTCAGGTGGTGGACAGGGTGTGCCAAGTTTTGGATAAAATGGATAGCACTTGGCAGGAAATGTCCAGGAATATGGCAGACCAGATATCCATCCAAAGGGAAGAGAGTGCAAGACACCATACCTTGGCCATGAAGATGATGGAGGGCATGGTGAGGGTGATCCAAAGTCTCCCTTCACGGACAACGCAGGGAGGGCAACAATCATATCGGCCTGCAGGACAGCACATCCACACACCTGTAACACCAACTGCACAGCACCAGAGCAAAGGAACACAAACACACTGGCACCCTGAACAGGCACCCCCACCACTTGAACAACCACCACCAACCCCTGTACAGTCTCTCCCACCACCCCATCACCTGCACAACCACCACCAACCCCTGTAGAGTCACTCCCATCACCCCACCACCTGCAAAACCACCACAAACCCCTGTACTGTCACTCCCACCACCCCACCACCTTCACAACCTCCACCAACCCCTGTACTGTCACTCCCATAACCTGCGCAACAACCACCAACCTCTGTACAGTCCCTTCCACAACCTGCACAACCAGCCCTTGTCCAGGCACAGACACCAAATGTGCAGACACCATCTGCACCTGCACCTCTTCATCACCCTGTACAACACCCACATACATAAAGGCAACAAGCTTAACCTGAACCTTCACAGCATTCATCACCCCCACTATTGCGGAGACACAAACACGATCGCCAGTGACATTCACGTGGTCAATTTGTCTCGGGGTCCTTAGGTGTATAGTGAAAATAAAGATCTACAAAAGTAATATCCTGTTTGTATCATGTCCTGTCTAACGATGTAGGGATGTGTGTGTGTGTGTGACACACAGTTACAAGTGTAACCCATCATAGCAACACGCTATTATGTGCATAGCATATGACTCACAAAATATGTGTCCATATTTGGAAACAGACATTCAAAATGAAGTCCAACAAGTTAAACAAAGTAGAATTCCTCAAAGATATTTATGTAGAAACAAAAACAAACCGTCCGTTTGGAAGGGAGAAAGGAAAACATATGATGATCTTAATGCAGAAGGAGAAGGGAACTTGGATTGGGGTGGGGCAAAACAAATATAATACATCAGGGAGCGTCAGGGAAACCAGTCTATTAACAAGGGGAAAAATAAATCTTTGTCCAGAACAATGTCTCAGTTCAAAAGTCAAGTGTCCTTCTGGTCATCCTCCAGGACAACAATGTCTAGATCCTCGGGGTCCGACGCAGGCACAAGGCTGGCTGGGCCAACGGACAGGGGGACACATTGACGGTGGTATGGGAAGGGATTTGGGAGACAACAGACGACTAGGCTTTGGTCAAGGACTGGAAGCAGACATGTCTGTATTTGCCCTTTTTCTCCGTCCGCATGACTGGCCTCCTACCTGGCGTATTCTTTTCCCTAGGTACCTTACTAAACTCTGAGCAGGTCCCACGGGAGCAGACTTCGGGGCACCCTAGGACACCCCTCAGGGTAAGGAATGAGCTCCGTGTCTCTTTAATGTCTTCGTCCTCAGTCTCAATTGAGCTTGTTTTTACTCTTACGATGCCTTATGCATCTTTGTTTTTAATTGCGTGTGTGTTACATGTAGAAGTAATTGCGATCTAATAAGCAATAGAGCCTCGCACTGACCGATTTCTTCTATTGTTGTTGTTGTAATACTTTATTCGATAAATATTTATCATAAAAGTACAAACATACATACAAAGTACATAAAAACAATCTGCCCAAAAGTACTACATTTTCATCAGAATAACACAGACAATTTAAAAAGAAGAAAAATGAAAACTATACAGTCGTTTCAGATAAGTTTGGTACATTGCCTAACAACCTAGATCGAATTACCCAGGCACCCGCAAGATATTTTGCCACCCCACAAACGATATACATTGAGGCGGTGTTGGTTGACATAATGCGCAGGGCTGATCTATGATCTTTCACACCCAGGACCCTGCACACTGGTTTCAGCCATTTGTTCCTGACGCGCTTATAAGCTGTTCATGCAAATAAGAAGTGGCCCAGGGTTTCCTCCGGGCAACTGCAACCTGGACAATTTAAGTCATGCCCCCCCATGCCTTTCCATTCTTCCATGATTTTCTTAAGGGGCAGAGTACCATATCTCAATTTCAAGAACAAGGTCCTGTCTCTGGGTAGCTGAATAAAGTCCAAAAAGGGTTCCAGCTTACACGTTGGTTTGTGTTCAAGGAAGTTGGTCGTCAGGGATCCCAAATTGGGGTTGACATGGACCTTAGTCTCAACCCAATCCCAATATAGCTTTTTGACAAATTGTTTAGGAGGTGGACATTGCGAGACCCAAGACTCTCCCAAACCTATAGAAATTACCAACAGCTTAAGATTGTTAAGCCACTTTATCTTATTGTTAACATTAAGGGAGATTAATTCGTCCAACACTCGGGCATATTCAATTAATTCTTGAGTCCTTCTGAGGTGCACCCAAAATAACAGAAGCCTAAGATGGACTTTATCAGCAATTGATTTCTTGCCTATGTCAAAAAATAATGGTAACAAGGGGGTTGACACTGGAAGTGATACCAAATCTCTGATAAACTTGTTCTCTGCAACCATCAGAGCCCTGATGTTTTCAGTACCCCATAATTCAGAACCGTAGACTGCCGAGGCTACAGCCTTCACCTCATAGACTGCCAGGGCTAGAGCAACCGATCTGCTGATGGAGAGGCGCTGGTTTTTTAGTATCGCTCCAGACACCCTTTGAGATTAAGTACCATTTTAGATATGTGTGGGCCCCAGGACATGTTATTGGATAACCTAACCCCCAGATAGTCAAATTCATTTACCACCTCCAGAGGTGACCCGAAAAGTGAGATATGTACCTTTCTAGACTTTCTTTTTGCAGATAAAACCATTAGCTTTGTTTTCGCGGTATTTATTGATAGACCACGCTCTTTACAAAAGAGAGAGAAACAGTCAAGCAGTTTCTGCAGGCCCTTCGGGGTCTTGGACATCAGGAGGGTATCGTCCGCAAAGAGAAGTGTGGGGGTCTTCTCTCTGGCAAGGACGGGCGCGTCTGCAGGGTCCTCCCTTAAATGGTCCATCACCCTATTTATAAAAAGGGAGAACAACGTCGGGGCCATCACTCATCCCTGCCGCACCCTTCTGTTGACTGGTACCCTCCTTGTCAGTTGCCCCTGACTCCCCCACCGTATCCTAGCAAAATTGTCCTCATGGAGCTTGATGATAAATTGCAGCAAATAGCTAGGGAGCCCCATGGCCAATAAAACCTCCCACAGTTTAACAAGTGGAATGACATCAAATGCGGTTTTGAGATCTATGAAAGCCAGATACAGGTTGCCCTTGTTAATAGATACTGACTTCCAATAGACCGCACAAAACCGAAACACCTGGTCCATTGCTCCAACATTCTGCCTAAACCCAGCCTGGAAGTGTGTTAATACCCCTTCTTCCATAAGCCATGTCTCAATTCTGCTTATAATGACCCTGCCAACTACCTTTTGTATTGTCAATTAAACTAATTGGTCTGTAGTTGGCAGGGTCCTCTCTATCTCCTTTTTTATAGATCGTGATTACCTCCGCCCCTTTCCATGAATCCGGGACGGTGAGACCTAGCTGGATTAAATTCATTAGGCATGCTATAAAGTCTGCCCATATTAAGGGGTCGTGGGAAAACAAATCTCCAGGCAAGCCATCTGGACCGGCTGCTTTACCAGGAAGGATTTTGGAGATGGCATCTCGGACCTCTCGCGCAGTAAATGGGATTGCCTCGGTGGGTAAATCTATTCTTAAGTGGGACGAAGCTAATGGTATTGGATGAGCTTGAGCGTCATCATCACAGTATACTTTTAAAAAATGGGCATGCCATTGCTGTACACTTATGTGATTTAAAATGGGATCAACTCCACTACGGTCTAAAATATTAATTAATTTCCAGAAAGTGACTGAATTCTTTTCACATGCCGCGATTTTAAGATGCTGCCAGTGGTCCTCCTCCCAGTTCTTTTTAGCTAGGGTAATAGTTTTGCGATAATCCCACCTGGCCAATCTCACTGCTCTGGGGTCTCTTAGTTTTACTGCTAGGGCAATAGCCTTCCTCTTTTTCCTGCAGTTTGCTGTGTACCAAAGATTAGTCTTCGGGGTTCGCAGCTCGGCCGAAGGCCTCCCCTTGGAAATTTTAAGGAAATGCTTTCCTATTTTAACTACAAAGTTCTGATAATGGGCTAGTAGTTTCGGCCCAGAGAGATTTGAATTTGCCAAATCCATCGCTGACAAATAGGAAGTTTCCGCGATAACTAGTTCCCTGATATGGTTAAGTTTCCCCTCTTCACACTTAACCACATCCCATCTTAGTTTCCTGTTCCAGTTAGAGGGAAAGACCTCCTTAGTGATCAGCTTCGGTCCTGCACTCTCACTTAGCCCATTGGCCCAATTAATTCCCATACACAAAGGGTTATGATCACTGTCTGAGGACTGCTTGATCTCCATATCTACAAGGTTTGGCCCAGGATTGGACGTCTAAGAAAATATAGTCAATTTGCGATGGGGAGCCAAACCTATTATAGGTCATCGCCCCATTGCGATCAGAAATGGTCCGCCCATTAAGAGCTCATAGGTTATGGTCCAGGGCCAGGGCATTCAGCTGTATTGCTCTGGGGTACCATTTCTTAATGGGAGCCAGATCTAAAGGGGGTATAGAATGTCTCCAGTCCTCTGAGCTCCAACCCAATATGTCCTCATCATCCAGGGGTTCGAATGTGCAGTTAAAATCGCCCCCCACCAGGATTTTAGATCCAGGTGGCAGTTCTGATAACTTGAAATCCAACAGCTCGATTGTTTGTGAAATTTGGCAATCCTGTGCCCCTCTTGCATAAATACAAAAAAATGTATTTTGCCCCCATGGGGGCTTTTCAGGGAAATATGCAAGATGTCATTTGAGGGGACACTATGCATGATGACAACATAGTTTAAATTAACCTTCACCCATATGTGAAGGCCACCAGACGGGCGACCTTTCCCTGAGGAAACTGCCGGAACATAATAGGTGGAATACCCATTTTTATATTGCGGGGACAGGCACCAAGTTTCCTGGAACATGCAGATATGGAAAGGATCGATAAATTCATTCCAATCTGGAGTTGCAAGGTTTTTCTTAAGCCCTGCTATGTTCCAGGAAAGGATATTAATAGGAGTGCCGTCTACAGTCGGTGCAGTAAATAAATGAGTAGGACCGGGTTCCTCTTCAGTGAAACTAGGTCCGCAAGGTTCAGAGTATGGCTTGCCCTCCCTGACACTACCAACTTCAACCTCCGAAGGGTCTATCATTTCCCTCAGTACTTCTTTATCCAGTGCAGTTGGGAGTGAAGGGCCATCTATCTCTTTACTAAGACTAGGGCTACAGGTTTTCGGGTATACTTGAGCCTCTCTAGACATACATACATCAGTCCCTGGAGGATCTAGCACTTCCCTCGGTGCTACTTTCCCCGGTGAAAAAGCTAGGAGTCAGTCAACTGCTTCCAACCCACTATAACGATTAAAACAAGGTACAGGAGGAGGATTTCTTCTATTGCTTTTACATTTTTTTAGGTCGCTTGATTATAGTAGGACCTTTTGGCCTGCCCTTTACTGACCCACTGGATGAGGTTGTAATTTCTTTTTCATATTTCACACTGTGTAGTACATAACACTTAGGTCCTGAAGAATTGCATGATGGCAAGAAACATGTTGACCTGACTTGAGGGATGCAGATAATTTACTGTGAGCTTTTCCCAGTTTATATCTCCCCTCCCACCCTTTTAATAAAGGGAGTCTACCACCTTAATAAAGTATATTGTGGATTGACTCATCTTTTTTAACTCACCTTCACCTCACGACTACACTTTCCCTTGCCCTCTCACACGCATGCACCATATGGCTGGAACAAAAGATCTCCGATAAAGAGCCCCTTTACGGGTGCCCGTCAGACATTGCAGCGACAGTCTGACGAGGAGCAGAACCCATATGATGAAGCATGACACCTAGCTCGCTGGGTGTGTGAGGGTTTTAGTTCCAAAAAGGGAATTTCCCCCTTTTTTCCTTTTTTTCTTTTTCTACGTTGCACACTCACTCTATTCTTGCATTCCTATTGGGGAACTTTGTACCCTTTTTGTGTTTCTAATCAAGTAGTATAGTCTGTCATGCGAAATCTTTGAATCTAGAATTTCATTGACTTCAAATTCTGTTCCAGTTTCTAAATGAATGGGTTTAGGGAGCGAATTCTTTTGTAACTTTGTAGTTGCCTTCTTCAACAAAGAGACATGAAAGACGGGGTGAATTTTTAATTTAGCTGGTAACTTTTTAGACGATAGGTGACGTGGTTTAAATCCTCATCAACTTGGTAAGGACCGATAAATCTAGGTTGGAATTTTCTGTTTCCCTTAAGCTTTAGATTCTTTGTACTTAGCCAGACTTGATCTCCTTTCTCTAAAAGTGGACCTTCACGTCTCTTTTTATCTGCATAACCTTTATACTTTTCCTTAGCTAGTTTCAGTTCTCTATTGCCTTCTGATGAACCTGTTCTAGGTGGGAAGCTATTTCCTTCACTGCTGGGACGGTAATCTCAGTTTGCCTAATGGTTGAATTTGAATGTCTACCGTAATTCAGGTAAAACGGAGAATAACCAGTAGACACGTTCTTTGCATTGTTATAGGCAAATTCCGCTGCCCACAGATACTCTGACCAGTTTCCACCTTGCTTCAAAAGAAGCAGTCTTAAATATTGCTCGAACTCTTACTCTCTCGGTCTGCCTATCTGTTTCTGGATGATAACTGGTGGAGTATCTGACTTCAGTACCTAAGCCGTCCAAAAAGGCCTTCCAAAAATGGAGGATAAATTGGGAGCCTCTGTCTGAAATAACTATCTTGGGTATTCCATGGGGTCTTACTATTTGTGTGCTAAACTGAGTAGCCAATTGCTTAGCTGTGGGAATTCCTTTTAAAGCTGTAAAATGTGCCATTTTTGAGAAAGTGTCTACTATCACTAGTATTGTGTTGAAACCCTGGCTAAGGGGTGAGTCTGTTAAGGTCAAGGGTTACGGTATGCCATGGGTAAGGGGGTGTAGGTAGAGGTTGAAGTAGCCCCTTTGGAGCCTGCCTTTAAGACTTCCCCTGAGCGCAAATCTCACAGGTCTTAACATACTTCTCAATTTCCTTGGTCATATTCGGCCACCAGTAATGTCTCTTGATCAATTCTTATGTTTTAGCTTCTCCTTTGTGGCCAGCTAATAATCCGTCATGACATTCTTGCATTATTTCTTGTTGCAACTCTTTAGTGGGAATGTACAATTTTCCTTGAAGATAGGGCAGCTCCTGAA
Organism: Lissotriton vulgaris; assembly: GCF_964263255.1. Taxonomy (NCBI): domain Eukaryota; kingdom Metazoa; phylum Chordata; class Amphibia; order Caudata; family Salamandridae; genus Lissotriton; species Lissotriton vulgaris. The sequence continues at coordinate 1,032,396,224 of NC_141696.1, read as the reverse complement.
TAATTTCTCTATTCTCTCCTTCCTTAACCCAAGTTTGCATATCTTCCGCATTCATGACTTCTGGAATGCGTGTTCCCAAGTTAATTGAAGTTATGGCTCCAATTATTTTGTCTTTGGGAATGATGGTCTGATTTTCCACACGGGTCTTTTGATTTTCTGTATCCATTCTCGATAGAGCGTCAGCTTTCCCATTTTATGCTCCAGGTCGATAGGTGATCACAAAATCGAAATCGGCGAAGTGCAGTGACCAACGTAATTGTCTTGCATAAGCGTTCTTGCTGTTTTCAGAAATTTCAAGTTACAATGGGCTGTGAACGCAGTTACTTGGTGCCGAGCTCCCAGAAGATAATGTCTCCATTCCTTGAATGCGTCTTTTATGGCCAACAGATCTTTCTCCGTAATGGTATAGTTTATTTCTGCTGGAGTTAATTTTCTTGACATATGAGCAACTGGGTGAAGCTGACCGGTCACCTTGTGCCTCTGGGATAACACCCCTCCAACTGCTTGATCAGACGCGTCTGTCTCTACATAAAAAGGTTCGGTAGGATCAGCATGTTAAAGGATCGGAGCCGTTGTGAAATCTTTTTTCAAAGATTGAAAGGCCTCCTCTGATTCCTTGGACCACTCAAATCTAATTCCTTTTTTGAGTAATCTTGTTATAGGAAGGATCTTTCGTGAGAATTCACTAATAAATCTTCAATAAAAGTTTGCAAACCCAATGAAACTTTGGACTTCTTTTACACTCGTAGGGGATTTCCAACTGATAACCGCTTCTATCTTCCGCTGATCCATCAAAATTCCAGTCGGGGATAGTATGAATCCCAGAAATTCCACCTGAGTGACATTGAATGCGCATTTCTCCAGTTTCACAAATAGCTTGTTGTCTCTCAACCTTTGTAGGACACTTTTCACTTGTCCTTGATGTTCGTTCACATCTGAAGAGTAAGTTAGTATATCATCGATGTATACAATCACACACTGATCAATGAATTCTTTTAGGACGTCATTAATAAAATCCTGAAAAGCAGCTGGGACATTACATAATCCATATGGCATGTCTTGATACTCGAACAATCCGAATCTCGTCCTGAAAGCAGTCTTCCATTCATCGCCATGGAAGCCCGAGTATAAGCTGGAACTGGGGAGCATCGATTAAGGTAAATTGAATTCTCTCCTCCTGTCCTTCACTAGAAATTAGTTGAATCGGTTCAGTATGACTCACTATGGGTCCGGATGAGAGGTTCGTCCCATCTACAGCACAAACTGGCTGACTCCTAGTCTTCTTAATTGCTTGGATGGCAATTTTCTCAGCAAATTTTAGGTCACAAAAATTTCCCGTAGCTCCGGAATCTATCATTACAGAAACCTCCGTTAAAGTCTTGTGTTGAAACTTAATCGTCATGGACAATATTAAATGTGCAGCCGATGACTGTAAAGTGTTAGCAACTGGGTGTTCTTCTGGAGTTGTCTTTTGATTCGCACCCACCTGTTCAACTCCACCCACAGGTGGTGCAATTAATTTTCCTTCAGCTTATAAATGGTTTTTGGCTGTTTTGGACAATTCCTAACAAAATGCCCTCCAGAACCACAATACACACACAAATTGCACGATCTTCTTTTTTCTTTCTCCTCTTTCGACAACGGTCCCCTTATATTTCCTATTTGCATTGGCTCAGCACCTTGTTGGCTGTCCATACTTCTGGCATGTTCAGTTCTAGCTCTGTCAAATCTTGGAACCACTGACCTGAATTCTTTTCTCTTTTCACCTTTTCTTTCGCCTTGACGGAAGTCGATTTCTAGCACTAAATCCACTAGTGCTGAAATTTCGGTCGGTCTATTCGGTATTTGAGCTAGTACATCCTTAATTTCGTCCTTCAAACCTCGATAGAATACTGCCGCTCTTTTACTTTCTGGCCAATCTGTTTCCACCACCAGTTTATTGAATTGGGCCAGGTAGGACACTAGGTCTCTATTTCCTTGCCATAGATCAAGGAGTTCATTATCGACGACTTGGGAGATCCTTTGCCTATCGAATATCCGAAGAAATTCCTGTTTAAATTCTTCATATTTTCGTAACATGGGGCCATCTCTGGTAACCAAGGGCATAGACCAAGACTCTGCATCTCCACTTAAATATGTTAATACGAAAGCCACTCTGGACTGCGCGTCAGGGAAATTCGAAGGCGGCACATAAAATGCAGAGAGCATTGGGTAATGAATATTTGCGCCTTTTGTGGATCTCCGCTAAATCACTCTGGGGGGCTAATGGAATGACTAGGGATAAGGAGTGAATTATTTGCGTGATCATTCTGTTTGTACCTTCCAGTGTTGGGTCCGTGTTCTCTCTTCCTAAACTAAATGGCTGTCTCAACCATTGTGCTAGTTCTGCAGTTTCTTTTCTAGAATTTACTATTTCTTGCTTAAGGCTTTGATTTTCCTCCCTGACCGCCACTAACTCTTTTTGAATAACATCCAATACTGCCCCTAAGGATTGTAAATCAATTCCATCTGCCATCTCTGTTTGGGTGCAAAGTGCAACTTGGGCACTTCACTCTGTCTCTGACTCAATAGTTAATTCAATGGTTGTAATATATATATATATATATATACATATATATTTATTGTTATACACACAAGTCTCTTACCATACTTGACGGAAACAGAGATGCTTGGTTCCGAATCCACCCAGGCAATATTCCAGAGCTCAACTAAGCTTGAGTCTCTAGTCTCTTGAGTCTCTAGTCTATTCCCATGGGGGAAGGGGAAAAGTGGATAAAATAATAAACAACAAGAAGAGACTGGTCCTGGTAGGGTTCTTCTACTCATGATCTGTCCAGCAGACACATGAATTGATGAGATTAACCTAGGGATAGAAGTCACAATTATAGATTTATCCTACCTTGGCTTTTTTTCCTTCTTTCCTATTCTCTAAAACCACCTACCCTTATCTTTCCAGGATCTTGCCTTCTCTTCTTTTCTTTTCTCTCCTGATATAGCCTTTTCTATTTTTTGTTATTTTTCTACGTCCTTAGTTAAATCTGAAAACAGATAATTTATCCTTATTAGTTTTACAGCTCTCTCCTCAACTTGCTATCAGTTATCTCTTCTAATCTTTTAAAGAACTTACTTCACTAGAACTTTCTTTCCTCTTATATATATTCTTTCTTCTTTTTTAAACTTATTCGCTATAATCAGGGATTAAGGTTACTTCACCTCTTTTCTAGAAGATACAAATTTGTATTAGCATTCTTTATCTTGGTATTATCTTAGAATGTACTCCTCACTTACTTTTAATTTTCTTGGTGTATTTCTCTCTGTGTTTTCCTTAGTTATAGTGAGCTCCTATTTTCATCTGTGCTTAGTGCTCCTTTTATTGTTCTTTTATTAACTCTCTTTTTCTCTCTTATCCGCAGGTCTCTTTATTACTCCTCAAGATTCAACTACTTGGGTAAGTATTAGCGCTATACATTACTTTATAACACGTAACAGTATTATTTTCTTTTTTATTACATTCCTTAGTAACTTAGCTTAGATCCGTGTGTGACGTTCTTTTCTTGCTTCATTCAGGGTTGCCGCAGACTGGAAGACGAAGACTCTCTTCTCAGAGATTCAATGCCTTCTGGTAAGTTCGCCTGCTTCCCACCTCGTCAATATTTCTTTATAATGTCCTCAATAAACTCGAAATGTATTTACTAAAGTCGTTCCTATCTAAAACATGAAAACTCTGACTGACACCTTAATAACGCTGCTTCCTCAGTCAAATTCCTCGGAGTAGTGTGCATTTCCAGTAGGGCTTGTGCATCACCTCAAGTCCCCTGCAGCTGTGGATTAAAAGACTAGATCGCCAACTCTAGTCTCGGAACAGCGGTCATCTTGATGCGCCATTTCCGAGTGAGTGCAGACCAAGAACGTTTTGCTGGCATCTTTCTGCTCTCAATAGCTCTGGGTGAAGTAGTCACAGTAACTTCCTGTGCTGAGGTCCTGACACACAGGAACGATTCCTAAAAATGCAGAGTGAAAGCTACAAGATTGTAGCAGGCGTAAAGATTGACGCAGCATGTTAGTCATAGGGTCACAGCTAGCCCTGCTGGAGCTGCGTTGCAATAAATGTTAGGATTCCAACAGACTATTGGGCGCTCAACCCAATTAATATCAGGGTTACAATGTATATATTGTAGTAAATTGGTGCCTCTAAAGGTAAGATGCGTATCCAACATCAACAACTCTCATGTGAAAGCGACATTTTCTACATTAACCTCTGAGCACACAAAGTCCATTTCTGTTCGTAACTAGAAGCAATTATCAAGCAAGAGTCACTTATATTAAGGAAAGAAAATTGTAAATTGAAATGTCCATAAATCAAAAGGTTGGAGTTCCTTGTTGTTTATTTTCTTTCTTCAATGTTCAACACTGATGGTACAACAGCCAACACGTGTTTCGTCGTGTACAATATAACACACTGACTTCTTCAGGGCTGTAACCAAATAAACATTACCCACAATTACTACAAGCACTACGTATGGCTAATATTAGAAGGTAAGTAAGTACTAGCCACCTTTTATAGTAACCTGCTTAGTGTAAAGGTTTTTAGGGAAAAGAAAGAAAATAGTAATGCCACTCCATTCAGACTTCTCACCCATATTTTGTGAGTAAAGTCGAGGTCCCAAAACCAAGAAATAAAATAGGAAAATTGTGTACAGAGAATAGTATAACCTAATTAAATATTCACCTCAATATCCATTGTTTCTCAAGATCAGAAGTTGTCCATAGATCTAGTTAATTTCTATTTCTAAAAAGAGAAACCTTGAAGTAAGCAAATGATCCACTGACTATCTGAATAACACAATAAATAATTGCTAAAGTATCTGGATAAGAGGCCCTCCTCTGATTCCAGACAAAAGAACACGCCAACAACTTATTTTTCCCAACCTCACCAAAAATTATTTTCCTAATTAAACAGGAAAATGTACCGCTATTTGCTCCCGTTCTCAAATACCACTAACAAATTCTCTTGTGAATCTTCCAATATCCTTAAATCAACGCAAGTCTGTAATTAAAAATATGCATATCGCTAAATCCATTGTCACGTGTGGATAGTGTAATATTCCTGTTGCTCACTATGAACACACTTACCCAGTACTAAAAAACTGGGTTCAATATACTGCCATCCACATTACTTCACTTCTCCCCATCATAACTGCAACGATAAATAGTACTTGTTACTCACTTTCAAAATTTCTATATAACCCAGTCTGAATCCAGTGAGTAAAGTGAATACAACTCACCATCGATATACACTATACTTAGATGGGGGGGGGTCGTAAGTTCTCCCAGTTATAGGATAAAGTTCCTATGTAAAAACATAATTCATATTTGACAATTCTTCAATATCTTGTCTCGAACTAAATTCACACTAGTGTATCAAATAACTCACCTACTCAGTAATTCTCTTTTCCCTACGGGTCCCCCTCCTCTAAGGCATTTTCAAGTCGTTCTCTCTCTACAACATACAGTAAATTGTCACTATAAATCTCTATCCTTTCTATATACAAGTTATTGTAGGAAAGGTTGTATGCACTCACCCACGGTCAAAAAGCAACTACTACGGCTGTGGAGGTTGCTAATATCTTTTAGTCTCTCGTATTGGCTATAGTAATAACAAAGATAGTACCATTAATCAATAACACCACATTTATAATCACATGAATAGCTAACTTAAGTTATGATACTGCTCACCAGAGATCCGTCTTCTCAATTACATCACGACCTCCAGTACTACGTAAATTCTCCTCCTATTCAAATGTAAAACAGTGTTTAGAAATCCACTCTGTCGACAAAAATATTACATAGCTTGGATTTCTCCACGGCATTAAAGTTATTGTCTACCTCGTTACGGGCAGCAACTATTCTCGCTATCCCCTCTCTGCGTCTTGCATCAGCGCCATCTTGTAGTATCTTTTTATATTCATCGATTATGAGGGCCATCTCGTAACTTGTTCATATTTCGCCGTATCTCACGCTATTCCCAACGTTCAGTAACCAAATTGTACCTTATCTTCAGTATGTAGAGTTATCTCACTTGAAAGTTTGTAATGTTCACACTCAAATACGGTATAATAATCAGCCTCTAGTCATATACAGTGAGTGGAGACACCCGTGGCAAAATTATAAATAACATTTATAATTCTAGTTCTGATTTCCACTGCTTTCCTAAGACCTTGTATAAGCGTCGTTAAAAGTAAGTAAATAAAGTACTTACAAACGCTGTTAAATCTGGTAGATTGAGGTGACATGCGGCATAAAAAAAATTTATAACGATTTCATTAGTAATGTCGGTGAGGTAAAGCAAGAGAGTAAAAAGTGTCAATGTTAGTCGGTTTACCAAGAGTAAGAGGTAAAAAGTAAAGCTCCCACATCCTTATCCAAGTGCCCTAGCAACACTCTATAGTTCAGGGCTAAATATTATCAGTAAAATCAAATCTGACCTCATTATAACCAAATTATTCATAACACATATTCTGAATCGATATTGCTACATATTCTCTATCTGAGATGGAGAAGTGTGGCTCACTGGTTAGAGGAGGCATACCCTGAAGCAGAGGTCAGACCCGGGACCAGGGTTCAATTCCCGACGCAGCAGGGTCTTGAGCCCAATTGTCCACGGACTTGATAATTCTCGCTTCGGTGCCCACTCTAATCACGGGTTCACACTCTGCAACTCTGGGCATTAGCTTGCTTAATCTCCACAACAGCCCCCCTGCGGCGGGATGCCTGGCTTTCACCTTGGGGATGCCCAGTATGGGTTATCTCACAGGGAAAAGCCAGGACGGGTTCCCAAGGCAAGCGCCGAGATACCCTAGGGTAAGTCGAGCGCTATATAAGAACACACATACATACATACATACAGATGTAAACATATTCACCATCAGAATACACATGTAATAAACAAATTTGAGGTCTTGTGCATATAATTTCAGTGGGTACCAATCATTATAAATCCAATCACTGTAATAGTGTCATTCACAATAGAGGCTCACTTATGGCCAATAAGACCTCCATTACTTCACAGTAAATACATTGTCCTGAGTACATGATTAAGCTAATCATTTCCTAGGAAAAATTGGTTCTCATTATCAATGTTGAGGCCCCGTTCGACCGCTTTCAGTTTCATGATCCAAATTACCTCCTTGCGTCTGAGTTTCAGTAAACTGTTGCCTCCCCTAGGATCTGGGGTCACATGTTCAATCCTATGACAGCAAAATTGGTGTTCATCCTTGTTTTCACTGTTTTAGACATAGTGTGCAGCAATGGGATATCTTGTATCTCCATTCTTCCATGCCCTGATGTGTTCCATCATCCTGTCTCTGAGCCTGCGTATTGTGCTGCCCACATAAATCTGTCCACATGTACATGCTATTACATATACCACAAAGGTGGTCTCACAGTTAATATAAGTGTCAATCCTGTGTAACTCCGAACCATTATAACTGAAACTCAATACTTTCTTTCTGGCCCATCTGCAACAATTACAACGCCCACATTTGTGGAACTCATTCATCATATTCCTTGGCCAGAAGCTTCTAGTTCTAAGGGTAGCTTGGACTTAAGTCATTAGCCAAGGTCTTCCCTTTCTTAAAAGTTATGGATGGTCTCTCTCCAATATATGGTAACAGATCTTTATCTGCCTTAAGTAGATGCCAGTGATGATTAATAATAGAATAAAGTCTATTGGATTCTGTATTGTAACAGGTCACTAGGCGTACTTTCTGTTCACTCCTGTCAATATCTGTTCTCTGTATCAAAGTTTGAGAACGCCTAAGTTTGGATGCTCGCCTCCTTGCTTTGTCTATCACACCCTTATCGTAGCCTCTGGCTACAAATCTCCTAATCATATCATCAATATTACTCACAAAATTCACATCCTCAGAGCAATTCCTTCTCGCTCTTACCATCTCCCCATAAGGGATCGATTTATTCTGAAAGCTCGGGTGGCAGCTAGTTGCGTGCAAAATTGAGTTGCAGCTTGTTTCTTTTCTGTACATTCTTGAGCAGAGTTTCTCATCCCAAATATACAATTCCACATCTAAAAAGGTAATTTTCTTCTTATCATATTGTGTTGTGAACCGCAAATTAACTTCATTACTATTTAAATAGTCAAAGAAGCACATAAGGTCATCAAGGGTCCCAGTCCAGATCATGAGGCAGTCGTCTATAAAGCAACCCCAATATTGTATATATTCAATCCATTTTTGACAGCGACGACCCCAGATCCACTCCGCCTCAAACCACCCCCATAAAGAGGTTGGCAAAAGACGGAGCAAATCTGGAACCCATCGCGGTCCTGAGGCATTGCCTGTACCAGTTTCGATTAAATACAAAAACAATATTTTTTAGTACAATTTGTGTCTTATCAAGTATCATCCTCGTATGTTCCAATAATTCAACTGGTCTCTTGTTAAGGAAGGTTTCCACTGCTGTTGTCCCCAAAGTATGGTCTATACTTGAGTAAAAGGAAACTACATCTAATGTAACAAGATACATATCTTCCTGCCAAGTAACATCTGACATTATGTTGAGTACATGTTTGGTGTCTTGGATATAAGAGGGCAAACTTTCAACATACGGTCTCATAAATATATCAATATACTCTGAAATCTTCTCTGTCGGTCCACCGATACCCGAGATAATAGGTCTTCCAGGTGGATTATCTCTATTTTTATGTACCTTGGGTAAGGTGTATAGGCAGGGAGCTTTGGGTGTCGATATAGTCATATAATTATATTCATCAACATCGAATAGTGTCATGTCATACCATACTTTCAATTTCTCATTAATAGTAGACTTCAGTATTTCTAAAGGGTTGCTTGTTAAGGGTTCATAGTACCTAGGGTCATCTAACTGTGATAAGATTTCCGCATTATATTTCTCAGTGTCCATTACGACAACATTACCACCCTTGTCTGCCACCCAGATGGTGATGTCGTCGTTTGTCTTCAAGAGTTTCAGTGCTGTTCTCTCTCCCTGCGTCAAATTGTCCAATTTTCTATAATATCCACCCTTGGACTTCTTATCTATAAGTCTATCGATATCCAATTCCACAGATTTGTGGAACGCATCAATAGTATTACCCATTCCAAACTGTGGTGTCCATTTCGATTTAAGTTTGAGACCACTACCCTCGCTAAGATATCTGTTAATTTCCAAGTCTTCCAGTAACTTGGCCAAAGTGATTCGATCATCTTCACTCTCAGTTAGAGAAAGTAGTAATCTCGTAGCATTTGCCCCCTCTATAGCCAAGTCACTCATTTGTTTTATTTTTTCAATACCTTTATCTTTGGCAGGTGCATGAACAAAAAACTTTTTAATCTTTAGAAGTCTTACAAATTTGTATACGCCAATTTTACTCATGTACCAATCCGGTACTACATTAGGACAAAAGCCCAATCCCTTCTTCAACAGGTTGACCATATCATCCGTGAGTACAAAATTTGACAAATTAATGATCTCTATTTCATTTTCAGGATTGACCTGTGTATTAATCAATCCTTCCAAGATCTCAGTCTCATTCCTCTTCTGGTTCCCAGTTGACCCCTTGCCCCTGGATCCTCTCCTTGTCTTGTAGCCTCGCCACCTCTGCCTCTGGTTGTAGAGTACCGATTTCCAATTCTGAGCCGTTTCACTTCCTCTAAAAAAGTATTACCTTGTGCCCCAACCTCGGCTACCGGCACACCATCGAACTCTTCATTCTCACTGTTGGCTATAGATGAAGCCTCTGTATCACTAGCACTTACGCTTGGTGTGGTCATCGTTCTTTGTTTGGAACCACAGGATTGTTTAACCAAATAATCAAAGCGCTTAGCAAACGTGAAAACGCGACCAGCTTTATAATCATTTTCATCTCTTTGCAGTTTCCTCGCCTTTCTACGTTTTATATCTGCCTGTAAATCAGTAAGATAATTATCCAAAATAGTATAATTTTTTACTGTTGCCTCTGGCAAATTAAGTTCCTTTATCTCGTCTTCAATTTTCTGAATCTCTTCTAGTAACTTTTTGATCTTTCTCTCTGCATTTTCTATGAGTATATTTATGAGGTTTCTAGATGAGGTTGTGAGTTCTTGCTCCCAGTTAGCTAGTAAATCAGGCTCCAAGTCTTCATAAGTAGGCATGATCTGTGATCCCAAACCCCTCGACATTCTATTCAGGGTAAGATACTGTTTAAGGGTCACAGCGTCCCACCATTTGTTAAGCTCTTGTTTCTTCAAATTCTCTAATTTCATAAATTTCTCCCTTTAACCTACATTCTTAGCAGGTAACGATGCACTGATGGTCTTGCCTGGTTTACTCCCTGCTTGCAGGTTACTAAATAGATCCTGTGCTTCCTGATCTCTATTCATCTTGGAAGTATATATAAACAAAACCCTGAGGGTGGCAGCTCCTTGCTGTGCAGTTCAATAAATGTTAGGATACCAACAGACTATTGGGCGCTCAACCCAATTAATATCAGGGTTACAATGTATATATTGTATTAAATTGGTGCCTCTAAAGGTAAGATGCGTATCCAACATCAACAACTCTCATTTTAAAGCGACATTTTCTACATTAACCTCTGAGCACACAAAGTCCATTCCTGTTCGTAACTAGAAGCAATTATCAGGCAAGAGTCACTTATATTAAGGAAAGAAATTGTAAATTGAAATGTCCATAAATCAAAAGGTTGGAGTTCCTTGTTGTTTATTTTCTTTCTTCAATGTTCAACACTGATGGTACAACAGCCAACATGTGTTTCGTCGTGTACAATGTAAAACACTGACTTATTCAGGGCTGTAACCAAATAAACATTACCCACAATTACTACAGGCACTACGTTTGGCTAATATTAGAAGGTAAGTAAGTACTAGCCACCTTCTCAGTTATATAGTCGCCTGCTTAGTGTATAGGTTTTTAGGGAAAAGAAAGAAAATAGTAATGCCACTCCATTCTGACTTCTCACCCATATTTTGTGAGTAAAGTCGAGGTCCCAAAACCCAGAAATAAAATAGGAAAGATGTGTACAGAGAATAGTATAACCTAATTAAATATTCACCTCAATATCCACTGTTTCTCAAGATCAGAAGTTGTCCATAGATCTAGGTAATTTCTATTTCTAAAAAGAGAAACCTTGATGTAAGCAAATGATCCAGTGGCTATCTGAATAACACAATAAATAATTGCTAAAGTATCTGGATAAGAGGCACTCCTCTGATTCCAGACAAAAGAGCACGCCAACAACTTATTTTTCATAACCTCAACAAAAAATATTTTCCTAATTAAATGGGAAAATGTACCTCTATTAACTCCCGTTCTCAAATATCACTAACAAATTCTCTTCTGAATCTTCCAATATCCTTAAATCAATGCAAGTCTGTAATAAAAAATATTCATAATGCTAAATCCATTGTCACGTGTGGATAGTGTAATATTCCTGTTGCTCACTATGAACACACTTACCCAGTACTAAAAAACTGGGTTCATTATACTGCCATCAACATTACTTCACTTCTCCTCATCATAACTGCAACGATAAGTAGTACTTGTTACTCACTTTCAAAATTTCTTTATAACCCAGTCTGAATCCAGTGAGTAAAGTGAATACAACTCACCATCCATATACACTACACTTAGATGGGGGGGGTCGTAAGTTCTGACAGTTGTAGGATAAAGTTCCTATGTAAGAACATAATTCATATTTGACAATTCTACAATATCTTGTCTCGAACTAAATTCACACTAGTGTATCAAATAACTCACCTACTCGGTAATTCTCTTTTCCTACGGGTCCCCCTCCTCTAAGGTATTTTCAAGTCGTTCTCTCTCTACAACATACAGTAAAATGTCACTATAAATCTCTATCCTTTCTATATACAAGTTATTGTAGGGAAGGTTGTATGCACTCACACACAGTCAAAAAGCAACTACTACGGCTGTGGAGGTTGCTAATGTCTTTTAGTCCCTAGTATCGGCTATAAGAATAACAAAGATAGTAACATTAATCAATAACACCTCATTTATAATCACATGAATAGCTAACTTAAGTTTACGATACTGCTCACCAGAGATCGGTCTTCTCAATTACATCACGACCTCCAGTACTACGTAAATTCTCCTCCTATTCAAATGTAAAACAGTGTTTAGAAATTCACTCTGTCGACTAAAAGATTACATAGCTTGGATTTCTCCATGGCATTAAAGTTATTGTCTACCTCGTTACGGGCAGAAACTATACTCGCTAACACCTCTCCGCGTCTTGCATCAGCGCCATCTTGTAGTGTCTTTTTATAATTATCGGTTATGAGCGCCATCTTGTAACATGTTCATATTTCGCCGTATCTCACGCTATTCCCAACGTTCAGTAACCGAATTGTACCTTATCTTCAGTATGTAGAGTTATCTCACATGAAAGTTTGTAATGTTCACACTCAAATACGGAATAATATTCAGCCTCTAGTCATATACAGTGCGTGGAGACACCCGTGTCAAAATTATAAATAATATTTATAATTCTAGTTCTGATTTCCACTGCTTTCCTAAGACCTTGTATAAGCATCATTAAAAGTAAGTAAATAAAGTACTTACAAACGCTGTTAAATCTGGTAGATTGAGGTTACATGCGGCATAAAAAAAATTAATAACGATTTCATTAGTAATGTCGGTGAGGTTAAGCAAGAGAGTAAAAAGTGTCAATCTTAGTCGGTTTACCAAGAGTAAGAGGTAAAAAGTAAAGCTCCCACATCCTTATCCAAGTGCCCTAGCAACACTCTATAGTTCAGGACTAAATATTATCACTAAAATCAAATCTGACCTCATTATAACCAAATTATTCATAACACATATTCTGAATCAATATTGCTACATATTCTCTATCTGAGATGTAAACATATTCACCATCAGAATACACATGTAATAAACAAATTTCAGGCCTTGTGCATATAATTTCAGTGGGTACCAATCATTATAATTCCAATTACTGTAATAGTGTCATTCACAATATAGGCTCACTTATGGCCAATAAGACCTCCATTACTTCACAGTAAATACTTTGTCCTGAGTACATGATTAAGCTAATCATTTCCTAGGAAAAATTGGTACTCGTTATCAATGTTGAGGCCCCGTTCGACCGCTTTCAGTTTCATGATCCAAATTACCTCCTTGCGTCTGAGTTTCAGTAACCTGTTGCTTCCCCTAGGATCTGGGGTCGCATTTTCGATCCCATGATAGCAAAATTGGTGTTCATCCTTGTTTTCACTGTTTTGGACATAGTGTGCAGCAATGGGATATCTCGTATCTCCATTCTTCCATGCCCTGATGTGTTCCATCATCCTGTCTCTGAGCCTGCGTATTGTGCTGCCCACATAAATCTGTCCACATGTACATGCTATTACATATACCACAAATGTGGTCTCACAGTTAATATAAGTGTCAATCTGTTTAAACTGCGAACCATTATAACTGAAACTAAATACTTTCTTTCTGGCCCATCTGCAAAAATTACAACACCCACATTTGTGGAACCCATTCATCATATTCCTTGCCAGAAGCTTCTAGTTCTAATAGGGTAGCTTGGACTTAAGTCATTAGCCAAGGTCTTCCCTTTCTTAAAAGTTATGGATGGTCTCTCTCCAATATATGGTAACAGATCTTTATCTGTAATTTTAAGCAAAGGTGCACCACAACAAGGACATGTGTAAACTAAGGTCTTCTAGTTTGCACACAAGATATATTCACAAGAAATTTTTCATATGAAACAGGACAATTTTTTTTCTCAAAAAAAAGATTTTTCTTTACTCATTCCAAATGTTAAAGGACACAGCCGACGCGTTTCGTCCCATCGGGGACTTCTTCAGGGCAAGATAAGTAGTGGAAGCTCCTTAAGCGCGACGATGTTTTGTTGGATAAGTCCAGTTGCAACCCAATGGCCAAATTGTGTGTGGTCACAGGATCACTGGTTCAAAAACGTCAAGTGTTTCGTATGGTTCAATAAATAGCAAGATATTCTGTTACAGTTCGAGCAACATGTCCCCTTAATTGTTTTATCTTGATTTATGGTATAATGTGCAATGGTCCGTTCTCATTCGAATCCAGCTGCAGATTCGTCAAACCAGCACTGTTCCAAAACCGTCCGTAGCCGTGTATCGTCCCCTTCCCGTCTAAACCAGTTCGTATAGAGCCAGGCTCTATACGAACTGGTTTAGACGGGAAGGGGACATGTTGCTCGAAGCCACTGAATAAATGGCTAAGCACATCCCTTGACTCGCCGTAATCCTTGAAAGAATTGATCCTTTGGGATGCCTCATCAATTAACGCACATCCGTTTCTTTCAAACCACATATGAATGCTAGTTCCAGGAACCGTAGGTCCCCTATCGAACTGTAACAGAATATCTTGCTATTTATTGAACCATACGAAACACTTGACGTTTTTGAACCAGTGATCCTGTGACCACACACGATTTGGCCATTGGGTTGCAACTGGACTTCTCCAACAAAACATCGTCGCGCTTAAGGAGCTTCCACTACTTATCTTGCCCTGAAGAAGTCCCCGAAGGGACGAAACGCGTCGGCTGTGTCCTTTAACATTTGGAATGAATAAAGAAAAATCTTTTTTTTGAGAAAAAAAATTGTCCTGTTTCATATGAAAAATTTCTTGTGAATATATCTTGTGTGCAAACTAGAAGACCTTAGTTTACACATGTCCTTGTTGTGGTGCACCTTTGCTTAAAATTACGTGTTGTATCTCAAAGTTCTATATAGAACTGCCATTGTGATGGTGGGTGGTTGTCAGTGTGCACACTACTCCCTCGGTGATATTTAGAGGGTAAATATTAATTGGGCTATTGTGGTCAGGTGCTTCGTTAAAAAAGGCTCCACCATCCAACTTGCTTCTTAGATCTTTATCTGCCTTAAGTAGATGCCAGTGACGATTAATAATAGAATAAAGTCTACTTTTTACCTCCTACTCTTGGTAAACCGACTAACATTGACACTTTTTACTCTCTTGCTTTACCTCACCGACATTACTAATGAAATCGTTATTAATTTTTTTTATGCAGCATGTAACCTCAATATACCAGATTTAACAGCATTTGTAAGTACTTTATTTACTTACTTTTAACGACGCTTATACAAGGTCTTAGGAAAGCAGTGGAAATCAGAACTAGAATTATAAATGTTATTTATAATTTTGCCATGGTTGTCTCCACGCACTGTATATGACTAAAGGCTGATTATAATACCGTATTTGAGTGTGACCATTACAAACTTTCAAGTGAGATAACTCTACATACTGAAGATAAGGTACATATTTGGTTACTGAACGTTGGGAATAGAATGAGATACGGCGAAATATGAACATGTTACAAGATGGCGCTCATAACGGATGAATATAAAAAGACACTACAAGATGGCGCTGATGCAAGACGCCGAGAGGGGATAGCGAGTATAGTTGCTGCCCGTAACGAGGTAGGCATTAACTTTAATGCCGTGGAGAAATCCAAGCTATGTAATATTTTAGTCGACAGAGTGGATTTCCAAACACTGTTTTACATTTGAATAGGAGGAGAATCTACGTAGTACTGGAGGTCGTGATGTAATTGAAAAAACGGATCTCTGGTGAGCAGTATCGTAACTTAAGTTAGCTATTCATGTGATTATAAATGAGGTGTTATTGATTAATGTTACTATCTTTGTTATTCTTATAGCCGATACTAGAGACTAAAAGATATTAGCAACCTCCACAGCCGTAATAGTTGCTTTTTGACCGTGGGTGAGTGCATACAACCTTTCCTACAATAACTTGTATGTAGAAAGGATAGAGATTTATAGTGACAATTTACTGTATGTTGTAGAGAGAGAACGACTTGAAAATACCTTAGAGGAGGGGGACCCGTAGGAAAAGAGAATTACCGAGTAGGTGAGTTATTTGATACACTAGTGTGAATTTAGTTTGAGACAAGATATTGTAGAATTGTCAAATATGAATTATGTTTTTACATAGGAACTTTATCCTACAACTGGGAGAACTTATGACCCCCCCATCTAAGTGTAGTGTATATGGATGGTGAGTTGTATTCACTTTACTCACTGGATTCAGACTGAGTTATAAAGAAATTTTGAAAGTGAGTAACAAGTACTACTTATCGTTGCAGTTAAGATGAGGAGAAGTGAAGTAATGTTGATGGCAGTATATTGAACCCAGTTTTTTAGTACTGGGTAAGTGTGCTCATAGTGAGCAACAGGAATATTACACTATCCACATGTGACAATGGATTTAGCGATATGCATATTTTTAATTACAGACTTGCGTTGATTTAAGGATATTGGAAGATTCAGAAGAGAATTTGTTAGTGGTATTTGAGAACGGGAGCAAATAGAGGTACATTTTCCCGTTTAATTAGGAAAATAATTTTTGGTGAGGTTGGGATAAATAAGTTGTTGGCGTGTTCTTTTGTCTGGGATCAGGGGAGGGCCTCTTATCCAGATACTTTAGCAATTATTTATTGTGTTATTCAGATAGTCACTGGATCATTTGCTTACATCAAGGTTTCTCTTTTTAGAAATAGAAATTAACTAAATCTATGGACAACTTCTGATCTTGAGAAACAGTGGATATTGAGGTGAATATTTAATTAGGTTATACTATTCTCTGTACACAATTTTCCTATTTTATTTTCTGGTTTTGGGACCTCGACTTTACTCACAAAATATGGGTGAGAAGTCAGAATGGAGTGGCATTACTATTTTCTTTCTTTTCCCTAAAAACCTATACACTAAGCAGGCTACTATATAACTGAGAAGGTGGCTAGTACTTACTTACCTTCTAATATTAGCCATACGTAGTGCGTGTAGTAATTGTGGGTAAAGTTTATTTGGTTACAGCCCTGAAGAAGTCAGTGTGTTATATTGTACACGACGAAACACGTGTTGGGTGTTTTACCATCAGTGTTGAACATTGAAGAAAAAAAATAAACAACAAGGAACTCCAACCTTTTGATTTATGGACATTTCAATTTATAATTTTCTTTCCTTAATATAAGTGACTCTTGCCTGATAATTGCTTCTAGTTACGAACAGGCATGTACTTTGTGTGCTCAGAGGTTAATGTAGGAGCTGCGTTGAGCTTGCGACGCAACTCCAGCAGATGCTTCACGCTTCTGTTTATACTTGTCCCATGGCACGCCGCATTGTAAATGCGGTGCATCCATGATGGCGCAAGGGGTGTCTGCCGTGACGCACAAGAACTGAGGCATCCCTGCTGATATGCAGGGATGCACCACTTATTGTAAATCTGCCCCATGGTGCCTGATTCTCCCATGAAGTCATCACTCACATTCTGGGCCCATCATTTGTGGGGAGTCAAATCTGTTGAGGACACAGGCCTGAGTATGTAAGGGTTATGGTCTTTTGTGATTTGGTGACCCTTCCTCATGAGGTCCAGGTATGTCTCTCAGGGCATGTATTGTTTGTCATCAGCGTGAATAGTTGTTTTTAGGGATTTCCACTACACTGATCGCTGACATGGGCACATTACCTGAGGCACACTCCACCTTTTGACTACTGTCAGCGGCTGCGATTTGCATGCAGTTAGTGTGGCTTCCAAAGTCGTCTCAGGGTGGGATTTATTTACGCTGTTGTGTCTATTCAAGCTCCATCATTGACAACAGACAGCAAACCACATGTTGTCCATGACACTACAGATTGCTCATGTGAAAAATGTGGCAACTAGCTGATTACAGACTTGCATGCCCTGACGTCGGTTATGTGCAATGGTCCGGTTTCCCAGATTCTGAGCTAGCCGAAGTTCCAGAGGCATGTGTAAGCCATGCGTTAAAGCAATGTTGTGCAAAACACAACAGGCTAATATGATCTTGTACACGACTTCTGGGGAGTACAGAAGCACACCCCCTGTACGGTCGAGACATCTGTATTTTGTATTTGTATTTTGGTATTTCTAAAGCGCATCCGGCTGGATGAGCGCCAATCACCTCAAGCTCAATCCAGATAAGACTGAGCTTGTCCTGACTGGTGGCTCATCCAGCCCCTGGTCCTCTGCCTTTTGGCCCCCTATTCTTGGTCCCCCTCCTACCCCCGTTCCCTCCGTTAAAACGCTGGGCATCAAGGTCAGCCATGACCTGTCAATGCACGGCCAGGTCAGCTCTGTAGTGTCTTCTTGCTTTCTTTCCCTCCGTTTGATTCGTAAAATTTCCCGTTTTTTCTCCCTTGATTCCCTCAAAATTATCATTTCGGCCCTCATCACTTCCCGCCTTGATTATGGAAATAGCTTGTTCGTGGGCATCCCTGCCTACGAAACCCGTCGTCTTCAAGCAATCCAAAATCAGGCCGCCCGACTTATTTTTCATTTTCCCAAAACTCATCACATCACTCCTGTCCTCAAATCCCTCCACTGGCTCCCCGTTCTTCAGAGATCCCTGTTTAAACTAGGGTGCCTAGCTTTCCGGGCCGTTGATCGCTCTGCCGCGGTGTTCATTAACTCTTTGATTTCCATCCACGCCCCTGCCCGTACCCTCCGCTCATCTACCTCTGCCCTCCTCAATGTTCCCCACTTTCGCAAATCCCGCATTGGTGGAACCAGATTCTCTGTCCTTGCCCCCGGTTCTGGAATTCCCTCCCTCTTTCCATGCATTCTATTCCCCTTTTCTCACACTTCCGCAAAGCGCTCAAAACATTCTTGTTTGCCCAGGCCTACCCCTGCTAACTTCCTTGGCCCTGTCCGTTCTGTTCAGTAGAGCTCTCAGCGCCAGGAAGCCGTTTGGCCACCGTGCGCTCTATAAATACCTTATTTCATTTCATTTCATTTCAACAATCGCTCCGAAAGGAGCATCCTGGCGCTAAAAAAAAAACAGTGTGCAGAAGTTGAAAAATAGAAGATTAAATGAAGGTCATTACATAATCATCAGGGAGAGAGTAGATCCATCTGAATCGTGACGTCAACAGACCAAAAGAATTCTCTATGATGGTTCGAGTACGTAGGTGTGCCCTATTGTACCTACGTTGAGGTACAGTGTTTAGACGCCTGTAAGGGTTGAGGAGATGTGGGGAGAGTGCATACCCAGCGTCGCCTGAGGAGGGAAGAGAGGGCAGTTGTTAACATTTCCCTCTTTGACTTGCACAGAACATGATCTATATGTTCGCACATGCAGTGTCTTTTGGGCCATGATTCTTATTGTACAATATTGGGGGATTTTTAGACATTTCAATGACACATATCACTAATTTTTAGTGCGTGGTATTTACCCAGTAGCCACATTTTGCTAAATTTTCCAGCAGCCATACGCCGGGCAAGAGGTGACATGCGGAATATGAAGCTGTCATGGGTACTGCCTGGGAACAGTGCATGCACATTGATGAACCTCCCACTGGCATCACAGACAGCTTGCACATTGATGGAATACCATCTGTGTCTGTTGCAGAAGGTGTGTGCAATGTGGCGGGGTGGCTGAAGGGCCACATTGTGCAATCAATTGCACCCAGCACACGTGGCAATTGTGCAAGGAGATAAAAATCTCTTGCTGCCCTTTGTCTCATGGCCAGTGCATGTGGCATTTGTATGTGGTTGGGGGCTCTAGCAGTGATGCACCTCAGTACCTAGTCAAGTCAAGTCAAGTCAAGTCAGAGGATTTATATAGCGCACTACATTCCCAGAGGGTCTCAAGGCGCTTAAGGGTGGGTGGGGAATTACTTGTCAAATATCCACGTTTTAAGTTGCTTTCTGAATGCTAGGTGGTTCTGGGTAAGGCGAAGGTAAGTGGGAAGTGAGTTCCAGGTTTTAGCTGCCAGGTAGGAGAAGGATCTACCTCCCATGGTGGTCTTGTTGATGCGAGGTACCGTGGCAAGGGCTTGGTTGGAAGATCGAAGCTGGCGGGAGGGGGTGTAGAAGGACAATCGTGTGTTGAGGCATTCTGGTCCGATTTCGTAAAGTGCTTTGTGTGCGTGGGTTAGGAGCCGGAAAGTGATCCTCTTATTGACGGGAAGCCAGTGGAGGTTTTTCAGGTGACCAGAGATATGTTCTTTACGTGGGATGTCTAATATGAGCCTGGCTGAGGCGTTTTGGATTCGTTGGAGTTTTTTCTGGAGTTTAGCGGTAGTCCCGGCGTAGAGGGTGTTTCCATAGTCCAGTCGGCTCGTGACCAGAGCGTGGGTGACCGTTTTCCTCGTTTCGGTGGGGATCCAACGAAATGTTTTTTTGAGCATGCGAAGAATGTTGAAGCAGGATGAGGAGACGGCGTTGACTTGTCTGTTCATTGAAAGTGAGGAATCCAGGATGACGCCCAGGTTCCGTGCGTGGTCAGTCGGGATGGGTGCTTTTCCAAGGGCTTCTGGCCACCAAGAGTCGTCCCATGCGGAGGGGGAGGTACCTAAGATGAGGACTTCTGTTTTATCTGAGTTCAGTTTCAGACGGCTGTGTTTCATCCATTCGGCTACTTCTTTCATTCCTTCGTGTAGGTTAGTTTTGGCGGTGCTAGGGTCATTGGTGAGTGATAGGATCAGTTGAGTGTCATCCGCGTAGGAGATGATGTTGAGGTTGTGTTGGCGGGCGATGGCCGCGAGGGGGCTCATGTATACGTTGAAAAGGGTGGGGCTGAGTGAAGATCCTTGTGGTACGCCGCAGATGACTTCAGTGGCTTCTGACTTGAATGGTGGGAGGCGAACTTTCTGGGTTCTTCCGGAGAAGAACGAGGTGATCCATTACAGTGCTTTTCCTTGGATTCCGATGTTTCTGAGGCGCTGTAGAAGGGTGCTATGGCAGACTGTGTCGAAGGCTGCGGAAAGGTCGAGGAGGATGAGGGCGACTGTGTCTCCATTGTCCAGTAGAGTTCGAATGTCGTCTGTTGCTGCGATGAGGGCGGTCTCCGTGCTGTGTTTTGCTCGGAAGCCGGACTGTGAGGAGTCGAGGGATTTGTTGGCTTCGAGGAAGGCGGCGAGCTGGTTGTTGACAGCTTTCTCGATGACTTTGGCCGGGAATGGAAGGAGAGAGATGGGGCGGTAATTTTTGAGTTCGGTGGGGTCCGCTGTGGGTTTTTTCAGAAGGGCGCTGAGTTCGGCGTGTTTCCAGCTTTCCTGGTGCAGGCACCGTGATTGGCTCGCCTGGGAAATGCCCACATTGTCACTGGAGACCCTTTGGAAGGACCCAGTGGCAAAGAAGTGGAGAGCAGAAAGGATCTTGAGATATGCTGGTATTGCATGTGAGCAGCAGGTCACAGAGTCAAGTTCCTGCTCCCACTCACATACCATATCCGAGATGACTTCTGGAGGGAAACGGTACCTGGCCCTTACATCCTGGCTGGACATTCCAAATAGGTTGATCCTCTGTCTGAAGATCCTCTCTGCTCTCCTCCTCCTCAAGTAGTTTTGCCGCATTGCAAGGGGCAGTGCTACAAACACATCCAGTGACATCCTGAAAGGGTTTGTTTGTGTCTGCTCTGCATTTATACATGCTGTAGGGCTGGGATTGGCTGCAGTGTGTCAGCTGATCCATGGTGGGGGATGGTAGGCACTTGGACAAGTGTTTACCCTTGGCTAACATGACCAACTGCCAAAATTCGTATCTTCCGGCCCGGAATCGTAAAGTACGGCACAATGCCGGAAATTGCGGGCCGGAACCGGAAATTCCGCTGCAGAGCCGTAAATTACGGCCCGGTGGAGGAATTTACAGCCCGGGTGCGGAAGTAAAGTTAGTAGTCGTAAGTCTATTCTGTGAATACCGAAAGTAGTAAGTTCATTCTGTGATTGCAAGAAGTAGTAACTGTAGGGGTGGGCGTAGTTTGCGAAGTAGCGCTATGCGAAGCTATGCGAATTGCACTTCGCACTACGCAAACTTCACGTAGCACTACACGAGCTGCGTAGTAGCATGTTCGCACTGTGCAAGATGCGTTTTCAATTATTGCACAGTGCGGACAAGCATCCGGCACTGTGCAGTCATTGAAAACGGCATCTTGCACAGTGCGAGCTGTAGTTTTCTGCTGCTCGAGTAGATTATTACTCGAGCAGCATCTTTCTCAACGCGAACTGGTAGTTTTTCATTGAGAGCGGTCGCGAGCATGCGCAACCACTCACAATGAGAAACCTGACCTCCCCGCGTTGAGAACTCGCTGGGATGTCATTTTGCTTGCTCGCGGTCGCGAACATGACGTTGAGGACCGCGAACAAGCAAAAAATGACCCCTGCACTACGCTACGCTGCACTACGCGTGTTCGCACTGTGCTACGTGCAGCTCGCGTAGTGCGAAGTTGTGCAAACTTCGCAAACTCCGCGAGTGTAGCGTAGTGCCTTGCCCAGGGTTAGTAGTAAGTGCCTTCTGTGGATACCAAATGGTAGTAAGTTTAGGATTTAGTCTTAAATTCATTCTGTGAATCGGGCCCTGAGAGACTTAAATATACCATATGCTATGCTATACCTAGCGAGACTCAAACTTACGGACGATGGAAAATCGCAGTTATACACTGAACCTCAGGAAGTAATGAAGTTCCTACTGCAAAAAAGGCAGGCAAATGTGCGGAGTAGATCGCCGAGAGGAGAGAATGGAGACCAACCCACAATGTCGGATGTCGAATAAGCAGACGTTACATAAAACTGCGACAGCCACAGAAGCGACCGTCAGGGATGCTTCAGAGCAGCCATCCACTTTTGGTTGGCAGGAGGAAAGAAAGACACTGGGCCACACTAGTATGAGGGGAGGAATGTTCTCGACGTGACCAGATAAGTCTAATGACAATGCCTTCCCTTATACTTTGATTGACAATGATGTTCACAATTGTTGCGGCTACGTAAGGAACTGCTGACTGCTGGTGCCAAGGCGCACTAAATAGTCCTCTTAAATAGGCAATATAACGTGTTTGACCTCTGATGTATATAGTCTGGAGGAGCGTTTACCCATGTGGCTTAGGCCACAGGAAACGGGGGGCAGCTCTGATCCCTATGTGTAAACCACACAAGTTAATTACTGTTTTCTTTTTTCTTGTTTGTTCTTGGAAGAACATGTTGTATGGTTTTGTTGGGAATGTCTCCACCAGAAAGAGAAGGGTGGAGTGGGAGGGGGTGGGGAAGGGAGATAAAGGGGGGAAAATTCTGACCAGTGGTACATCGATACATAAGCACAGTGGAGACAACATGAGACATATCAGACATTTCAATAAGGGGGATTGCTGAGATACAACAAGTGACTGACACTCTGAACCTACATAGAACACTGACATTCCTGACATGGAATGTACGAGGGTTACATAACCCAGAGAAAATACGCGAAGTATTGGCGTACCTAGACAGGCATAGAGTGGACGTGGTTTGTTTACAAGAAAAACACCTGTCAGACCTCAGAGAAAAGCAGATAGGGACTAGATGGGCTGCATACAAAGTGGCATTTTCTTACTCAGCATACTCTAGAGGAGTCTTGCTATTAGTGAAGCGCAACATACCTTTTACACTTATTAAATCTATAAAGGATAATCAGGGGCGCTATGTTATAGTGAAGGGGTGTTTTGGTGGCACAGTATTAACGATTGTCAATGCTTATGGGCCGAACACCAACTATCAATCTTTTTATGCGCAAATCTTGACACAGCTTAGTGACATACAACCTTCAGCCATTCTAGGGGGCAGCGATTCCAACACTTGTCCAGACCCCACATTAGATAGATCCACCGGAAACGATAAATATGGCAAACACTAAGCAACATTCTTAAGGGGGGGTGGATGACTGAGACATGGTGGACATATGGAGGTTAAGAAACAAAGACCGTATAGAAGGGACCCTTTTTTCACTGACATAGATTACGTGGTCTAGGCTTGAGTACTGGCTACGGACCAAAGACGCGTGCACGTGGGCAACTACTATAGAACACTTGCCTAAAACATTGTCAGATCACGCCCGAATTCAATTGGCAATCCCAACATATACCCCACGACAATTCACATGGAGACTAAGACAAACAGCACTTCAAGACCAGATGGTCCGGGAGGAACTTAGGCAGGCAATAACAGAGTATTTTGAACATAACTCCGGATTGGTCACCAGCACAAAAACACTTTGGGAGGCTTTTAAAGCCACCATTAGGGGACATTGTATTAGCAAACATGCAGGCATTCTAAAGGACATTCAGCAACAACTGTCAAGGATAGAAGCAGATATCACTAAACTGGAACAGGAATTTGAAAATACTCGCAATACATCATTGCTAGCTGACCTAAGAACACAGGTAGATCGATATAATGAGTTTGCTGACGACTAGCTAAAATATAATTCACGGAAATACACTCCCAGAAACTATGGAGAGGGCGGGAGGCCAGGACGAGTGCTGTTATATACAATCATACCCACTACGGCGTATATTACACAGATCCAGAATGCTCAGCGCCAACCAGTATATGACATTCAGGCAATACTGGACTGCTTCACTAAATATTATGCTAACCTATACGAAGCCCAGGCAAAGGTCCCTATGTCCGAAATACATGAATACTTAGATGATGTGGCACTGGCGTGGCTGTCGGACACACACCGAGTGTACCTCTGCCATCATATAACGAAAGACAAAATTGTAGATGCTATTAACTCTCTCCCCAATAATAAGACCACGGGACTAGATGAACTCACAGGAGAATTCAATAAGGAATTTCGGGACCTCCTGATTCTGCATCTGGCTGAAATGTTTGAGGAGGCATATGAGGAGGGCACACTACCGGCATCCTTGATCGAGGCACTGCTGATAGCGCTTCCAAAACCGGGAAAAGACCCTATGGAATTTGAGTTGTATCGGCCATTGTCAATGATTAACATAGATGCCAAGTTACTGGCAAAAATAATAGCAACCAGAATACAACCGTTGCTTTGTAATCTAGTGTTATAATTATGCACTCCACAAATACAATTACAATCCTATGCCGGATCAATCTAAATATGAGTTTCCTTTACTTTTTCAGAGATGAAATTCCACTCATGTACTGTTTTTTTTTTCTTTTTGATCATTTAAATAATATGCAGAAGCAGGTCACCAAATTGAGAAGAACATGTGCAACAAACCCTGGTTTGGTGCATCTATATGGAAACATAGCAATTTTTTTTATTTGCATAAACTTGTTAATAATTATGTACCAGACCGACCTCATCCTGAGGACCAGCACATGAGTGTAAGGGAAAAAAATTATGATTTCTAGAACGTAATGAAATTCCGAAACATTTTACATTTCTCTATGCATTTGGGCTCTAAAGCATCTCCTTTGAGACTTTCACCAAATACCTGGCTTACTGTCCTCTGTATGGGGTCGTAGGTCTCTGGCCTCTGTCCCATGCTACTACAGGAAGAGATCAGGTAGAAGGTCCTTCTCTTACCTCGCAGCCAAGACCTGGAACAATCTGCCCTTCCACCTCCGGTGTAGCCCTACACTGCATCATTTTAGAAAAGAACTCAAGACCTGACTCTTTGAATAACCTCAACGGAGCTGCACAACCCCTACCTAACAGCAGATTGACACCCTAACGGGTGAGTAGTGCCGCTTTACAAACCCCTAATTGATATATTTATGGTTGTTCTGACCAGCTCGGTAATGGATTCAAGGTTCTCACAAGTGCTAACCTGGAGGCAGTCCGGATGTACAATTTTAGATGGTAGTTTAGAATAAATGTGTGTTTGGGGTTCGGGTTCAGTATTAATTATTAAACCTGATTACAAACATTCCCTGTATGTTGTGTTTTAGTCAAGGTGACTCTGTTTATTGAAATGCAACTCTAGTTCACCTACAGACACCTGGAGCTGGGTGTGTCATGGTCTAGGTCATTTTCCATGCAGAGTTGCCTTAGCCTTTCCTCATTCACACCTGTTCCTCGGCTGCATGCATGACAAAATAAGACCTTGCCTGGCATATATGTAGTAGGGAGGATGGGCACCACAGATGATGGGACACCTTCTGAAATGTTTTCAAGTTTGCGGCTGATAGAGTGATTGACGCTCTCAAATTTGCAGGGGTGCATTACATTCACGTACGAACTGCACTTGCATATATTCTATCGTTTTGTTGAGATTCATGTTATTAATAAATGAAGTTATATCACAACATTATATTCAGTAAAGTGAAATTGTGATGTAATTCACAAGCACGTATTTAGAGAAATCATGCAACTATGCATGTATATAATGATTATTAGGTAAAATACATGTATTCACTGTTATAAGATTCATATAGAGGCCTGTGTAACGAGTACACATTAAAGAACGTTTTTAGGTTAGCTTAATTGTAGGCCTAACTTTCATTTTAACTAAGTTTTATTTCTCCTCATCTGCTATTGAGTTTGGAGTTAATTAAAATGTATGTGTGTAGAAAGTTTTTCATTCAACCCTACTGCAGGTGCAGGAATTTAACCTCTTTATTTAAGATGTAAGAAGATACATGGGAGGAGAGGAATGTCTTTGAAGAACTTGAACAGAGAGAAGGGAGGACACCTTCCATGCCTGGTGAAACCTAGGAACCAAGGTCGGCGAACTCAACTGCAATTTAATTGGAGTTTGTGGAAAGTTACTCAAGGAAGGTGTTCACGGATTAACGTACCATGTGACCTGTTAGGGGTGTAAGTTTGTCTTTTTGTATTAGACACAGGAACAGATTTGTAGGACTTCTGCTTTTGACTGAGGAAGTAGAGCATCTTAGAATGAAATCTTTAGCTTTACGCTACTTGACCCATTTTGAAGTGAGTACTTCTTAGAAAGTCAACAAGTGCTGACACCTTTGGGAGATTCTTCAGGGAAATTAGGAAAGGATGCTACTTTATAAGTAGAATAAGGAAAGATTATTCTTATTTCATGAATATAAATGAAAAGGGATTTGGATGCAGTGTCTGTACTCAGATGTGTTCTGTTTTGTTCTGTGCATATTGTGGCGCATTTACTATATTCGTAGATTGGGCTCTGAATTAGTGTTCATGTATCTTTATGCCTTGATTTTTAGGTGTGTCCATATTCTGTTATTTCAAACTTTGTAATAAATTAACAAAACAGAGTTTGAGTCTGTGGTCCTTTAGTTAGACTGAGGGGAAATGTATAATTGGTTATTTATTATCTTCCCTCCACAATTATTAACAGGCAATAAAGACCATCGGCCTGGTATTCCTAAGTAAATTTTAGGTTGCGGAATTTAGCCCCATCAATTGGAAGTAGAGGATTGTTGCCTCTAGAGGCGAGGGGAGAAACCAAGGAAATTCAGAGCACAATTAGACCATTAGAGCCAAAAAGAGAGCTCACGTCAGATAGCAGAGGACAGTGGGCATTGGCGGAGGTCAGCGGAAATTGATGGTGCAACAGAGGCAGTGGTAGCGTGAGTACGAACAATGATGTGTGTGCTAGATTGTGGTGAATTGTTTGCCTGATGTCTTGCAGAGTTGGAATGATAGTTGAGTGAACATGAGTTTATTGGTTTAGTGGTCCAAACATGTGCGGATCAGGGGGTTTAAAATTGACTCAAGAGAGATCCAAGTTCCCGGGATAGTTTTGTACAATAATTGTCTGAATATTGATGTGGGTGTCGTGGAGCACTATCGACGGCTCACTTGGGGTAGGGAAATTTGTGTGAGCGAATGGAATAGAGTCACGTGTGGAAAACCTCAGGCCAGGTGCAGACTACAGTGACTTGAGTGACTGATGCAGGTCCTGGGTCGCAGGGTGTGAATATTTTTGAGAGAGCGTATATTATCGATCTTGTAGAAGACAGACAATTACTTGGTTTTATGTAACTGTAAGTTATTGTGGCTGCCTGATAGGCGATTAGTTGGTTTAGTTGCAATTGGATAAACAGTTACTTGGTTGCATGAATGTGAGAGCGAATGTATGTGGCGAGATTGTGAAGGAATGTGAACCGTTGCAGAGAGGGAACTGTGACTCCAGAGTGTGCTGCCCTGTGATAAGCCAGTCGGTATAACGCTGCCCTGGGAGTGGAGGTTTCTCTGCGAACTTTCGAAAAGGAAAATTGTGTATGTTACAATTGATTTCAAGATGAGATGTTTTAAAGTATTGCGAGATTTATGTAGAGGAGATTCAGGTATAGTGACTCGGGTGGGGGAAAAACCCCCGCCAGAGGATACCCCGGCAAAATATATGACAACAAATGTAGGGATGCATACAATAGTGTGGCTTCAAAATTGGCACAAGATTACCGAAAAGGAAGGAGAATTGGCTTTTCCACATTATAGGTCATTTGGATTGGATGTGTTTTATCAATTAAGGGGAGTGATGTCTTCATTAAAACCTCCACCTAGACCCACACAATTTGAGGCATTAAATGCATGGATGCAGGCAGCACAAGCTAGGCAGAGAGAAAATTCTCAGGGAAGGGTGAGAAAAGCAATGAAGTCATATCAGGATGCCAGGTGGGATGCTGAGATACCATAGAAGGAGAGAGATTGTATCCCTTGCTTGTACAAGGAGCTGGTACGCAGACATGCTATACAGAAGATGACAGTGACACAGATGATAGCTTGCTAGATAGACTGTTGGCAGAACGCCCCTCACCTTACAACCCTCAGTCTGAGGAGGGAAAGCGAGAACTAGTCAAAGGAAACCGACGAGTAGTGGGATAGGCTCAGGTAGGTTTAAGTGCAAGAGTAGTGGGAAAGATTTGTTTAGGATCAGAAGGGGCAGCAAGGTCAGAAAGTGGGAATACTGAAATTTGAGAAACCAACTGTGACATACAGTTACCAGAAGCCCTTACAGTGCCGGTTACCATTGGACCCGTATTTGCAATATGCAATCCAAGCAAGGGAGAAAGGGGAAGTGAACAGTCTACAGGAACAGGGGAAGAAACTATTTCTGGAGGATGCCTTACAATGGAATGGAAGGGTCTACCTTCCGAGCCTGCAGAATCTAGCACTCCATTGCCAGCGATGGCAGACCCTTCAAGGGTGTGCACAAGACCAGAACCAAGGTGAACCGGTACACTGGCAAATTATATATCAGAAATAGGAATACAGGTTCTACCAGTGAGGGAGTCTATGAGAAGTTCAGCCATGATAGGAATGAGACAAGTGGTATTTAGAACACGACTGGGGTTCCCAAATGTATGGTTGGAGAATCGATGGAACAGTCCAAGTTATGAAAGAGAAGGCCGGCTCGCTGTACAAATTGAGGTGTCTGAGGATCGATGGAGAAGTCCAAGTTGTGACAGGGAGGGACCGTGTAATGTGTCAGATCGAGGAAGGCTTGAGGTTGCAGTGAAGGCGAAATTTTTAGATGTTTTGAAATTAAAGGCATAATTAGATGAGGTGGGAATCCGCCACAGGAGAGAGTGGATCTATATGATTAAGATGAACTGTTATTTGTGGCCAAATATGTTACTAGGTAGGCATAAAGGGTTCATGAGGCATTAGTTCAATTGGCGCAGAAATAGGATTTTACAGAAAGGGAAATGTTGCAGGGAAACCACAGGCTGAATTACACTGACCAGGAATTGGAAGAGAAAAGAATAGTAGGGTTGAAGCCCATATTCTAGAACTAAGCGGGTTTAATCAATCACCGTTCTTTAGCCCACTCTGCCACCCCAGTTCAGACATGGACATATGCAAATCAGTCAGACCCTTTGCCTCCTGGGAACAGTCCAGCCCGAACTGCCAAGCCATGCCTTCCTTGGACCGGAAACAAGCTTCCTAGGACCGGGTTCTGGCATTAGAGCCGTCTTCAGCCAGGCTTGCTTGAATCCAGTGGCAAAGTGAGCAAGGGACTCACGTCCGAGCATACCCAGAACTGGGGTGGCAGAGTGGGCTAAAGAACGGTGATGGATTAAACTCAGATCTGTTGACTGGGTGTGAGTGTTCGATTGGTTCAGATGCTCCGTCCATCACCACCCCTTTTTGTACTGCTTTGTTTGCCATAATTTGGCAGGGTATGCTCAGACGTGAGTCCCTTGCTCACTTTTCCACTGGATTCAAGCAAGCCGGTTTCTGGCATTACAGCCGTCTTCAGCAAGGCTTGCTTGAATCCAGCAGCAAAGTAAGCAAGGGACTTACGTCTGAGCATACCCTGCCAACTTATGGCGAACAAATGGGTACAAAAGGGGGTGGTGATGGACGGAGCATCTAAACCAATCAAACACTCACACCCAGTCAACAGATCTGGTTTAATCCATCACCGTTCTTTAACCCACTCTGCTACCCCAGTCCTGGGTATGCTCAGACGTGAGTCCCTTACTCACTTGGCCACTGGATTCAAGCAAGCCTGGCTGAAGACGGCTGTAATACCAGAAACTGGTCCTACGAAGCTTGAATCCGGTCCAGGGAAGGCATGCTTTGGCAGTTCGGGCTAGACTGTTCCCATGGGGCACAGGGTCAGACTGATTTGCATATGGCAATGTCTGAACTGGGGTTGCAGTGTGGGCTAAAGAACGGTGATGGATTAAACCCAGATCTATTGACTGGGTGTGAGTGTTTGATTGGTTCAGATGCTCTGTCCATCACCACCCCCTTTTGTACCGCTTTGTTCGCCATAAGTTGGCAGGGTATGCTCAGACGTGAGTCCTTTGCTCACTTTGCCACTGGAATCAAGCAAGCCTGGCTGAAGACGGCTGTAATTCCAGAAACCGGTCCTAGGAAGCTTGAATCTGGTTCATGGAAGTCAAGGCTTGGCAGTTCGGGCTGGACTGTTCCCATGAGGCACAGAGTCAGACTGATTTGCATATGGCCATGTCTGAACTGGGGTGAGAAAGTGGGCTGAAGAACGGTGATGGATTAAACCCAGATCTGTTGACTGGGTGTGAGGGTTTAATTGGTTCAGATGCTCCGTCCATCAACACCCCCTTTTGTACCGCTTTGTTCTCCATAAGTTGGCAGAGTATGCTCAGACATGAGTCCCTTGCTCACTTTGCCACTGGATTCAAGCAAGCTTGGCTGAAGACAGCTGTAATGCCATAAACCAGTCCTAAGCAGCTTAAATCAGGTCCAGGGAAGGCATGGCTTGGCAGTTCGGGATGGACTGTTCCCATGAGGCACTGGGTCAGACTGATTTGCATATGGCCATGTCTGAACTGGGGTGAGGAAGTGGGCTAAAGAACAGTGATGGATTAAACTCAGATCTGTTGACTGGGTGTGAGTGTTTGATTGGTTCAGATGCTCCGTCCATCACCACCCCCATTTGTACCGCTTTGTTCGCCATAAGTTGGCAGGGTATGCTCAGACGTGAGTCCCTTGCCCACTTTGCCTCTGGATTCAAGCAAGCCTGGCTGAAGACGGTTGTAACCCCAGAAACCAGTCATAGGAAGCTTGAATCCAGTCAAGGTAGGCATGCTTTAGCAGTTCGGGCTAGACTGTTCCCATGAGGCACAGGGTCAGACTGATTTGCATATGGCAATGTCTGAACTGGGGTTGCAGTGTGGGCTAAAGAACGGTGATGGATTAAACCCAGATCTGTTGACTGGGTGTGAGTGTTTGATTGGTTCAGATGCTCTGTCCATCACCACCCCCTTTTGTACAGCTTTGTTTGCCATAAGTTGGCAGGGTATGCTCAGACGTGAGTCCTTTGCTCACTTTGCCACTGGAATCAAGCAAGCCTGGTTGAAGACGGCTGTAATTCCAGAAACCGGTCCTAGGAAGCTTGAATCTGGTTCATGGAAGTCAAGGCTTGGCAGTTCGGGCTGGACTGTTCCCATGAGGCACAGAGTCAGACTGATTTGCATATGGCCATGTCTGAACTGGGGTGAGAAAGTGGGCTGAAGAACGGTGATGGATTAAACCCAGATCTGTTGTCTGGGTGTGAGGGTTTAATTGGTTCAGATGCTCCGTCCATCAACACCCCCTTTTGTACCGCTTTGTTCCCCATAAGTTGGCAGAGTATGCTCAGACGTGAGTCCCTTACTCACTTGGCCACTGGATTCAAGCAAGCCTGGCTGAAGACGGCTGTAATACCAGAAACTGGTCCTACGAAGCTTGAATCCGGTCCAGGGAAGGCATGCTTTGGCAGTTCGGGCTAGACTGTTCCCATGAGGCACAGGGTCAGACTGATTTGCATATGGCAATGTCTGAACTGGGGTTGCAGTGTGGGCTAAAGAACGGTGATGGATTAAACCCAGATCTATTGACTGGGTGTGAGTGTTTGATTGGTTCAGATGCTCTGTCCATCACCACCCCCTTTTGTACCGCTTTGTTCGCCATAAGTTGGCAGGGTATGCTCAGACGTGAGTCCTTTGCTCACTTTGCCACTGGAATCAAGCAAGCCTGGCTGAAGACAGCTGTAATTCCAGAAACCGGTCCTAGGAAGCTTGAATCTGGTTCATGGAAGTCAAGGCTTGGCAGTTCGGGCTGGACTGTTCCCATGAGGCACAGAGTCAGACTGATTTGCATATGGCCATGTCTGAACTGGGGTGAGAAAGTGGGCTGAAGAACGGTGATGGATTAAACCCAGATCTGTTGACTGGGTGTGAGGGTTTAATTGGTTCAGATGCTCCGTCCATCAACACCCCCTTTTGTACCGCTTTGTTCTCCATAAGTTGGCAGAGTATGCTCAGACGTGAGTCCCTTGCTCACTTTGCCACTGGATTCAAGCAAGCTTGGCTGAAGACAGCTGTAATGTTATAAAACAGTCCTAAGCAGCTTAAATCAGGTCCAGGGAAGGCATGGCTTGGCAGTTCGGGATGGACTGTTCCCATGAGGCACTGGGTCAGACTGATTTGCATATGGCCATGTCTGAACTGGGGTGAGGAAGTGGGCTAAAGAACAGTGATGGATTAAACTCAGATCTGTTGACTGGGTGTGAGTGTTTGATTGGTTCAGATGCTCCGTCCATCACCACCCCCATTTGTACCGCTTTGTTCGCCATAAGTTGGCAGGGTATGCTCAGACGTGAGTCCCTTGCCCACTTTGCCTCTGGATTCAAGCAAGCCTGGCTGAAGACGGTTGTAACCCCAGAAACCAGTCATAGGAAGCTTGAATCCAGTCAAGGTAGGCATGGCTTGCCAGTTCCGGCTGGACTGTTCCGATGAGGCTCAGGGTCAGACTGATTTGCATATGGCCATGTCTGAACTGGGGTGGCGGAGTGGGCTACAGAACGGTGATGGATTAGACCCAGATCTGTTGACTGGGTGTGAGTGTTTGATTGGTTCAGATTCTCCGTCTATCACCACCCTCTTTTGTACCGCTTTGTTTGCCATAAGTTGACAGGGTATGCTCAGACGTGAGTCCCTTGCTCACTTTGCCACTGGATTCAAGCAAGCCTGGCTGAAGATGGCTGTAATGCCAGAAACTGGTCCTAGGAAGCTTGAATCCGGTCCAGGGAAGGCATGGTTTGGCATTTCGGGCTGGACTGTTCCCATGAGGCACAGGGACAGACTGATTTGCATATGGCCATGTCTGAACTGGGGTGGCGAAGTGGGCTAAAGAACGGTGATGGATTAAACCCAGATCTGTTGACTGGGTGTGAGTGTTTATTGGTTCAGATGCTCCTTCCATCACCACCCCCTTTATTACCGCTTTGTTCGCCATAAGTTGGCAGGGTATGCTTAGAAGTGAGTCCCTTGCTCACTTTGCCACTGGATTCAAGCAAGCCTGGCTGAAGTTGGCTGTAATGCCAGAAACTGATCCTAGGAAGCTTGTTTCCGGTCCAGGGAAGGCAGAGCTTAGCAGTTCGGGCTGGACTGTTCCCATGAGGCACAGGGTCAAACTGATTTGCATATGGCCATGTCTGAACTGGGGTGGCAGAGTGGGCTAAAGAACGGTGATGGATTAAACCCAGATCTGTTGACTCGGTGTCAGTGTTTTATTGGCTCAGATGCTCCGTCCATTACCACTCCCTTTTATACCTCATATTCTAGAACTGGTCATATGAATAAGGGCATGGAAAGAGTTAGTCCGGTTTGAAGAGAGATTGTCCATGAAGAAAAGTGTTAAGAAAGGGATAGTAGACACTCTGCCTCCCGGCGGGGTGGCGGAGAAGGTAGGACATTTCCCATTGTGAGAAGTACAGATAGAGATGGGGTAAAAATTACTATTCCCACTCCAGTGAGTGCAACTGTAGGGAAAGTGTTGGATAACGTAGGAGTAAAAATTACTATTCCCATCTACCCCAAAAACCCATACCCTCCCTACAACTATAAAAATCTCCATTACTTACCCTATAATGCATTGCAATGCATGTATTGTAATGGTATGCATTGTAATGGCATGCGTTGTAGTGAGAAGCGTTGTAATGGCATGCAAGGTAAAGGCAGTTGCATGGCAAAAGCAGTGAGATGTAATGACTCCGTTGTCATGAATATTTCCTCTTCCGGGAGCTAAGAGAGAGCTTATGTCGCGCTACACCTCTGGAAATGCCAGATTATAACAAAGTGTTTTCGCTCATCTGCCATGAAAGAGAGGTGTGCGCAATAGCAGTATTAACTCAGATACATGGAGGTGCTCATAGACCAGTTGAATAATTTTTCAGCTACCCTTGATCCGATGGCTTCTGCATGTGTATGTCTCATTTCCGATCCAGTCCGAGTCACTATCTGCACCGATAGTCAATATGAGTTTGGAGTAGTTCACGATTTCGGGCAGTTATGGTCACAGAGGGTGTTCTTGATGTCATCAGGATCTCCTATCAGAAATGGGGAATACGTGCAACAGCTGTTAGAAGCATTACAGCACCCAAGGAAATAGAAGTGTGGAAATGTGCAGCACACAGGAAGGGAGAGGACTTTGTCACCAAGGGAAACCTCTTTGTCGATGAGGTGGCTCACTTTTGTGCCATACATGCTGTATCTTTAATAGAGAATATGTAGGAGAGACCACAGAAAAGACTGAGCTTAGCATGATGTTGGCTGTGGCTGATACCTGGGATGAGGTTAAAAGGCTCCAAGAGGGGGGGCGTGGCCAAGATGGCGGAGTGAACGGACGTGTTCCTCCCGAGCTCCCGCACCCGCCTAGGCCCTGAGCCCTGAATTATCGCTTTTCTCCCCCCCAACCGGCCCGGAAGATCGGGAGTGGTCGGGAGAACCTCTGAACGCGGACGCGTTGAGCTCCGGTTCCCCCGACGACCGCAGCGTCAGGAGCGGTGAGCCCGGCCGCTGGCGCCCCAAGCAGCGGTGGTGGAGCGGGGACGACTTGAGGTCCGGCTGACGGTGGCGCAGACCCTGGGGGCCGTGGAGAGAGACCCGATGTGGGGAGGCCGCCCGTTGATGGCCCAGCGGTGACGACGGCCTGGGATCGAGGTGAACTGGCCGGACCTCCGACAGCGCTGTGAGCCCCGAACCCGCCCCCGGGACTAATCGGGGCCGCGGCTGCGGCCTGGCCGGGTGAGGAAGCAGGCCTAGAAAGCTGACGGAGTTGCACTGGTGCAGTGGCGGGAACCGGCGAGAGGTCCTGAGGGGTGCGGAGGAACATCGGCGATCCACCGGCACGGCGAGCCTGGACACAGGGATCGCTGCCAGTTCTCCGGTGGCGAGGGGGACCCGGTCCCGCCCCGGAGACTACTCGAGGCCGCGGCCGCGGCCTAGCTGGAGGAGGCCGGAGGCTGGGTGCACCAGAGAGGCGGCGCCGAAGGAGTAGCGTGTCCTGACGGGCAGATCCCCGGCGCTTTGCGGACAGCGCCTAAGGGCTGGAACGGTACTGGTCTGGAACATCGAAGCCAGACTGTGACAGAGCCGGGCCCGGGACATCATTCCCCCCCCCCGATTCGGCAGAAGAGGTGAGGAGCGACTCGGGGGTGAGGGAGAAAGAGCAGAGCGCCCAGGGGGACCCCACAAAGAGCCAGAATCTGCAGGGCACAACACCGGGGTGGAACGGGTGTCGCGGCGGTGCCGGGCCCGTGATACTTAGCCGGGAAGGGGACGTGGCCCCAGAGAGCAGAGACTGAACTGAGAGGGGCTCCCCTGGAGTGGACCGTCATCAAATGCACAGTGGGTTCCACCGGATGGCACAGTAGACTTTGGGACTGCAGCGCACGGGTCCGGGGCCGCTGCGTGGTCATTGCACCTGCTGCAGGAGAGGTCCGCCTGACCTGTGGAGGAGAGGCGCTCGCGAAGCGCGGAGAGGCGGCGAAGACTGCTGGTGCCGGGGTGCACCTGCCACGCTGTCAGGCCTGGCGACCTGAAGGCCCGAACCTTTGTTACTGCACACGTCGGCAGTGTCAGCGATTGCTGAGGCTCGTAGGGACGAACATTGGTACTCCAGGCCTGGCGTTGAGCATCGACTCGACTAGTGTTACGGTACATAACGTGCGCGTTGCACAGCACGGAACAAAGCACAGGACAGATGGCCGGACAGAGGGGTGGCAAGGGGAGCAGTCGCACACTCCCAGAGATGCTTAACAAATCCCAAAGTAAAGCGGACAAGAACTCAACGACACCAGGAGGTGCTAGCGGTTCCCAAATGGTGGGCGGTGGAGAGCCCCCGGTCACCAGATCATTTCTGGAGTCCCTTTTTGGGACATTGAGGGAAGACTTTCAAGCGTTGAAACAGGAGGTGGCTGGCGAGGTGCGCGAAATACGCAGAGAGGTGGATGGACTAGGCGAGAGGGTGGCCACAATCGAAAGTTCCACGCAGAGGCAGGATGAGGAGATCACACACCTGCAGCAGGAGGTGCTTCGACTTAGAGACCAGCACATTGATCTGCAGCTACATAATGAGGACTTGGAGAATAGATCAAGGCGGAACAACGTTAGGGTCCGGGGAGTGCCATTCACGGAGGAGAACACTGGCATAATGGACTACTTGCAGGGGCTATTCCGTGACGTCCTAGGCGAATCTGAAGATTTCCCCATCAGGATAGATAGAGCCCATAGGGTGGGACCCCGGTGACGGGCCACGGGGCCCCCCCCCGGACATTCTGGCTTTCATTCCAGATTTCCCGCTGAAGGAGCGGATCATGGCGGAGGCGAGGAGGAAGCAGTCGATCATCTTCCGGGGTCACCCGGTAGCGCTGTACCAAGACCTGTCCGCGACGACTCTCCAGAAGCGGAGAGCGTTCAAGATTGCGACGGATTTCCTGAGGCAACACGAGACACCCTACTCCTGGGGGCACCCCTTTCGCCTCATCTTCCGATGGAATGGAGAATCACACCAGCTGCGGTCCCTCCTGGATGTGTGTGAAGTGCTGGGGATTACTGCCGAAGAAGAGGACTCCTCCACACCTAGGAGGGGGGACCCTGCCGCCGGCGGCTGGCGGAGAGTTTCGAGGCGCAGATCGTCGGCTGCTTCGCGAAGACCTGGCTCGCCCACCATTAGGGCGGAGATGGCGGATGCAATCCAGACTGTCTCCAGGACCTCAGCGGTTGAGGAAGAGGTGGCACTGACCGCATAACTTGGCTCCAGGGGGAGAATGACTACGCATTACTGTTGAAGCAGGCTCGGGGAAGGGTGGAGATGGGGGGGCGGAGGGGGGATGATTGTGGCAGGTCGCCCACGAAGGTAATTCACCACAGACTTGTCCGGTGAGGACAGGACTGGGACTATCAGGACTAGGGGTCATGGGAGGGACGTGGGAAGGGGGTGAATGGGGAGCAGTTGGGGTTCGAGTTGGGGTATGGGAGGAGGGAGTGTTGGGGAGTTGGGACTTGGGGGACCGGGGAACCGGGAGGGGGGCGTTGGGAACGGGGGGGATGGATCTGTCCGGTGCTTTAATTGGGGACACTTCGCAATGCCAGAGCGCGCAGGTACATTCGATTGCTGGTTTGACACTTCCGGTTGTGGTCCGGCTGCTGAGGCGAGGGGACTCTGATTTGACATGGCGGGACTGAAAGTGGTGACCCTGAATGTGAAGGGATTGAACAATCCTACAAAACGTAGAGCAATTCTCTCCTTGTTGGAAGGATCCCAGGCTGACATTTGTTTGCTTCAGGAAACACACCTGCTAGCCGGTGACTGCCATAGGCTGCGATCCCGCTCCTTCCCCACGCAGTTCTTCTCCTCCAACACCACGAAAACGGCTGGGGTGGCTATCCTAGTGTCTAAGTCCTTTAGAGGGGAGGTCCTACACAAACTCGTTGAGCAGAAGGGGAGGCTGCTGGCTTATAGGTTTAAATTGGGCACCCTGCAGTTCACCATAGGCTCAATTTATAGCCCCAACGAACAACAGGACCGATTCCTCCACACTGCTTTAATTGATGTCACGGCGTCACCTGATAGGCACATCATTTTAGGGGGGGACCTGAACTTGGTGTTTGACTCCTCTATGGATAGGTCTGCGCAACGGCACCCACAGACGGGGGAATTGTCGAACGCAGTGAAAAAGCAACTAGCTGACTCGGATTTCCATGACCTCTGGCGGGGACTTCATCCTTTAGATAGGGACTACTCCTACTACTCACACGCACACAAAACATACGCTCGGTTGGATTATCTGCTGGTCTCTGGCCCGGTTCGGGACATGGCCACTGCCTCTGAGGTGGGGGTCATTTCTCTGTCGGATCATGCCCCGGTCTCAGGGACTTTCCTCCCCCAGCCGAGCTCGGCGCGACGTGGGGTCTGGCGACTTCGGGACACCCTCCTGCACAAGAAGGCTGTGGTGCAGCACATAACGGAATCCGTGCGAGAATTTCAACTGCATAATTCCAACACTGATACCGCATTGGCGACCCAATGGGGAGCTCTTAAAGCGGTCTTGAGAGGTAATTTCATAGCCATTTCGTCGGCTGAAAACAAAGAGAGAAATGTCAAGCGGGAAGAGCTCACGCAGAAGGTTAAGGAGCTGGAGCAGGTACACCGTCACACCGGGGCTCCCAGAATATGGAAGCAACTAAAGGCGGCGAGGAAACTCCTTTCTGCTCTGGATTTAGATAGAGCGGAGTATGCAGCGCTGCGGTTGAAACACGCCTACTATACAGGGGGGATCGCTGCGGTCGGTTGTTGGCAGCTAAGCTCAGGGTAGCACACCAGGCCCATAGGGTAAAAGAAATAGCGGGGGCAGGTGGGCGTCCAGTCACCGAAGACCTCGACATAGCTGAGTGCTTCCGCGAATTCTACTCGGAGCTTTACGCGAGGGATGAACCGGGTATAGATGAGCCAGATGAGTATCTAGACTCGGTGGCTCTTCAGTCCCTGGCCCCGGCGCAGACCGAATACCTGGAACGGGAGATACGAGTGGAGGAGGTTGTCACAGCAATCTCTAGGCTGAAGCTCGGGAAAGCCCCTGGCCCGGACGGCTACACCTCTCTTTTTTACAAGACGTTTTGCACAATCCTAGCGCCGATACTGACCAAGCTGTTTAATTCCTTTGCTTGCCCTGGAGCCATCCCGCCGGATCTCCTGCAGGCGACTGTATCAGTTATACCTAAACCGGGGAAGGATAGGACTCAATGTAGCTCGTACAGACCAATCTCCCTGCTAAATGTCGATCTTAAAATATATACGGGGATCCTGGCAGCGAGATTAGCACAGTAGCTACCTGGGCTGATTGAATCGGACCAATCCGGCTTTGTGCCTGGTAGGCAAACGGTGGATAATACTAAAAGATTGGTGCACATACTGGAGAAAGCCTCGCGGATCCCGGGGGAGAGGATGCTGCTTTCGGTTGACGCCGAAAAGGCGTTCGAACGGGTGCACTGGCCGTACTTGGAGCAAGTGATGGCGCGGATGGGCATAGGGGAGAAATTCAGGACCATGGTGTTTAACTGTTACAAGTACCCATCGGCTGCGGTATGTGTCAATGGCTGCGGTTCGCGGCACTTTGATATTGGGCGTGGCACGAGGCAGGGGTGCCCATTGTCTCCCCTTCTTTTTGCTCTCTATATGGAGCCCTTCGCCCAGCGAGTACGGCAGAACCCGGATGCGGTCGGGGTATGGATGGGAAGGTACATTCACACGGTCAGCCTATATGCGGACGATGTCATATTCACTCTAGAGGACCCGAGGCGGGCCCTACCCGCATGTATGGGGGAGCTCGATGCCTTTGCGAGAGCAGCTGGGTTTCGAATGAATGTAGGGAAATCTGTAGCATTGGACATCTCCCTGACAACCGGGACGAGACAGGACCTGCAGGGGCGTTTCCCGCTCCAATGGTCGTGGCGCCACGTGCCGTACCTGGGTATCCTGCTAGCTCCCACGCTGCAGGAGATGGTGGTGGCTAATTACGAAGGACTAGGCAAGAAAGTCAAGGAGGAACTGGGGAGATGGGGCAAAGGGACGATTTCCTGGCTGGGTCGAATAGCGGCGATCAAGATGACGGTCCTGCCCCAGATCCTGTACTTGTTTCGGGCACTCCCGCTGCAGCCCCCTCGAGGCTGGATCCGACAGATGCAGACCGACCTGTCCCGATTTATCTGGCAAGGCCGCAAGCCCCGAATGAGGAGGGCTTTGACAACTCTGGCGCCAGAGGCGGGTGGACTGGGGGTTCCTGATCTTCTAAAATACTATCAGGCGTCACAGCTAAGGTACCTGGTGGAATGGAGCAGGTGGGAGTCTGACAAGCACTGGCTCTTCCAGGATCAGGCGGTGGCGGGGAGACCCCTACAAGAAATACCGTTCCTGCGCAGGACGCACCGTCCACCGAACCTTTATGCATCCTACATCACGAGGGAGCCGCTGCGGATTTGGGACGCCACTAACATACCTTTTGGCCTCACCACGTTCCCCTCTCCATTTACGCCCATAGTAGACAACCCGGACTTTACGCCGGGGACGGAACCGGGAGCCTATACACACTGGCGGGGGAAGGGCTGTAGAGCACTCTTTCATATGTATGGTGAGGACGGGGTCCTCCCCTTCGAGGCTCTCAAGGAAACTTACCAGCTGTCGGAGACGGACAGGATGAAGTACTGGCAGGTCCGACATTGGGCTCTACAGCCGCAAGTGCGGGAATCAGCAAACAGGAACCTGTTGCCTTATGAAAGGTGGCTAGCGACGCGCAAGGCAGACGCCAAACTGATATCTGATCTGTATAAAATGCTGCAACCACCGCCTTCTCATTTGTATAACCCCGGTAGAGAGAGGTGGAACAGGGAGCTGGGGAGAACACTTAGCCACAAGGAGTGGGAGCAAGTCTCGTACAGGGCACGGCATTCCGCATATCATGTAGGGCTCACAGAAACCTTCACCAAGGTTTCTACGTATTGGTACCACACTCCGGAACGCCTCCATGAAATGAACCGACTCCTAGACACTGCATGTTGGCGTAATTGCGGGCACGTTGGCACACTGACACACACTTTATGGGACTGTCCCCTGCTACAGGATTATTGGAGGGAGGTAATTGACGAGATAGATGCATGTTTCGGGATAGAGTTGCCCCGCTTCCCGGCTTACATTCTGCTGGGTCTCCCCAATGATCTAATGTACCCACTGAAATCTCGACGGGGGAGACACATTGCCATTGCGCTAGGCTCAGCGATACAGAATATTTTGATACACTGGCGTACACCCACTGTCCCCTCGATCACACGTTGACTTCATAGGCTGTGGCATGTTCTTGGCATGGAAAAAATATCACTTACACTGGCAGGAGACGTAGATCAATTCCAGGAGCTGTGGCTACCCTTTCATACACTACTAGCAACCGAATTCAAGGAGATTACCTGCCCGATATACCTGAGGCTACTGAGACTCACTCCTCCCATACAATGAGAGATTGAGGGAAGAATTCAGGACTGCACACCGGACACGGGAGGGCAGGTGGATGAGAGTAACGAGTGTTGGCGTTCTACTGAGTGTAGCACCAGACAGAGGGTGGGAGGGGAAGGGGGGAAGGGTGGGCGAGGGGTCGTTGGGTTGTTTCTTTAGTTGAAAGTGAGGTACAGCGGGCTGCTATTCGCCAGCGGTCCATCGCTTGGACACATTACATGAGCGGGACGCCCAGGGCGGCTTTGCAAAGGCTGAGACTGTTGGACTTTACAGG
This sequence comes from Lissotriton vulgaris, assembly GCF_964263255.1. Classification (NCBI taxonomy): domain Eukaryota; kingdom Metazoa; phylum Chordata; class Amphibia; order Caudata; family Salamandridae; genus Lissotriton; species Lissotriton vulgaris. Next base: position 1,032,354,406 of record NC_141696.1, on the reverse strand, counting down.
TAGCGGCTAGCCCTGGAGGAGGCGTTGATTTATTTAGGCAATGATTGCTTCTTACCGCTTTACTCTTATGCCTTCACTGTTGTACCACTGTCTTTAATAAAATACTTTAAACATAAAAGGCTCCAAGAGGGGGTCCCTGAGGAAGAAGAGGTAGCATGGATTAGAGAAGGTTGTGAGAAAATAGGGGATGGCATTTGGGTGTCATTGGATGAAAAGGCAGTGTTACCCAACTGTTTGTTGAGTCCTATGGCAAGACATATATATGGAGCAATACATCTTGGAAGACATGCCATCGTGGGGGTGTTTCGATGGACATGGTTCAATCTAAGGTTTCGTGTGTATGCTGAGGCAGTGTGTCATAGATGTGTTACATGTCAACAAATGAATGAGGGAAAGAAAAGTGTAGTCGCACTAAGTCACATTGGGAGATTAGGGGGTCCTTTTAACCTCATACAGTTAGATTTCATTGAGATGCCCAGGTGCAATGGATTGAGGTATGTCTTGGTGGTGGTGTGTGTTTTTCAAGATGGATTGAGGCTTATCCAACTAGGCAATGTGACAGTCTCAAATTGGCAAAGTTGTTACTTAGGGAGGTTATCCCACAGTTTGGATTTCCGACCTTGTTGGAATCAGACAGAGGAATTCGCTTTCATAGTGAGATTATGAAGCTGTTGTGTGCTGCCTCACCAGTTTTTTTTTCTTTTCCTTTTTTTCTTTCAAGCTGGTTTAATAACATGCATTGAAGTGCACGGTGTATAAAGCACTATTTATACCCTTCTAACATCTTTTAACGAGCAGCTGCCAAGATTAATTGGTCGTAACTATCTCATACTCTGCTGATGTTGAACATATGCTTCTAAATGTTAGTGGGGTGTCTTACAGAAGATTTTTTTTAGACAACTTTATTAGCATTTTTCAAAGTCACATGAAGATCATGTCAGGAGTTATACAGTTCAAATTGTTACAACAGTGTATTCAGTACATTCTTTGCCAAATAAAACATGGTAATATCAGCATGTTACAGGCTGTAGACACAGGTATCATTTTGCGAATTATATAAAACCTTAACAGTTAACGTATCCCCCCCACCCAGGGTCGTGCTAGTTGTGTCATGTCAGCTCCCGATTCTAAAAGTCAGATCGCTATCTGTGTGGGCTATATATCTGCACCATTCTTGGGTGAAAACTAACTTCCAGGTGTCGCTACTGTCTCTTTTCTTTCCCCGCTCTGCCCGCATGCCATCTGTTTACTCAGTAGGGAGGTCATCTTTTTGAGTTATGTCTGCTTTCATGGTGTGCCTTACCCTCGTATGTTTTCTAGTTTGCCATCCTTTCTAACTCTTTTCATTCTGATAAGCACCGCAGTGGTCCATTCATGCACATCTTTAGCCCAGTTCTCAACTGTGGGGGCGTCCGAACTCATCCATCTTATTGCCATTCGTCATTTGGCTAGCACTTGCAATAGCTGGAGAAATTTCCTGCTGAGTTTTTTGGCTTTGGGAGGAGTCCCAGTATAAACTTTTTGACAGTGTGTGGTATCTTCAAGCCTGTGGCATTCTGTAAGCAGTCTATCCCCTTCCACAAGTAAGGTGTCAACTCCGGGCAGTCCCATATCATGTGCAGACAGTGGGCGTCCGTATATCTACATTTCAGACAGTGGTTAGGTCAGTCCAGGTATATTCTATGGAGCACCTACAGGGTTAAATAAGTTTGGTGTACAATGTTATATTGTGTGAGTTTGTACCTAGTGTTGGAACTAATCTGTTTGACCCCTTCATGTACTTTCTTCCATTCTGTCTCTGTCAGGGATTCGTCCAGTAATGTGTCCCATTTAGTGTGTATTGGAAGGGGACCGGTGGGAAGATCCTCTCTAAGCACTTTGTAAATATGTGAGACCAGTCAACGTCCTCCTGCTAGGGTCATTATTGTCCGTAGAACTGCTGTGGTGTGTGGCTCCTTCTGGAATGTCAGCCACAGGTCACAAGCCACCGCAGAGATTTTTGCATATTCCAAACGTGCTTTCTGCCTCTTTCCTTGTTAGGATTCGCTGGGTAGCATATAGATCTCCCATCATGTGGAAGCCTCCCTCTGTCCATTTATTTATTGACATAGTCTGTCCTAACAAATTGTAGGGCTTCACAGCCCATAGTGGGGCATCAGGGGTGTAAGGTGCTCTTTTGACTACCTTTTTTGTTGCAGTTTTCCAGGTTGCTGCCACAAGTCTAATAATGTACGGGAGCTTCTCAGGCACTCCAGACCCCAGAATGAGGAGCTCTGGCAGCGAGACCCCTTGGTGTGTGCCCGCTAGTAACCGTTTCTCCCAATTATCTTGTTCGCCCAGCCAATGCACTGCATTCTGGAGCTGCGCCGCCATTTTGTATGACTCCACTCGAGGGACCTCAAGTCCTTCCTGTTCCCATCTACTCTGCAAGGTGTCCAGTTTTACCCGTTTCCTTTTTGATCCCCACAACAGGTCCACCAGTAGGCGCTCCAAATGTTGAAAGTATGTGTGTGGGATTCGGTAGTGAGAATGTTGTATAACATACAGGCAGCATGGTAAAATACCCATTTTTGACAATGCCACTTTACCCATCAGTGACAAAGGGGGTTCCTTCCAAAAGGCACTCGATTTTTGGATGCCTTTCACGCATCTCCCCATATTACTTTCCATAGAGGCTGTCTGAGTGTGTGCCAGCTTAATCCCCAGATAACGTACCTCGTCTCTGACCGACTGCATCCCCACCTGATGGAACTTGTCTTCTACCTTCCCAGCCAGGCTTCCCATGGGGAAAAGATGGTGCTGCCTTACAAGTTGATCAGAGGCTGCATTGTAGCTACAGTCTGGAGGTGTCTGGCCTCATTGAGCAGTTTAATGGGACCATCAAGCTGAGCGTGGCGAAGGATTGCTCGTCGACATCTTTGAAATGGCCAAATGCGCTGCCCTTGGTGCTGATGAGTTTGCGTAGTACTCCAGATAGGAGAACAGGACTTTTCCCCCATGAAATATTGATGGGGAGGGCGATGCGCTTGCCTGCAGTGCCAGCGACAGCATTGATAAACATCACTGATGATTTTGTTCTTGATTATTGCAAGGAACAAGCTGATGTGGTTAATTCTGTGTCTCGTGAGTGTGGCCAAGTCCCTAAGGTGACTTGGAATAAAGCGTGCACAGCTATATTGATGTTACTTCAAAGATGTAAGACATTTTTGGAACCAACTATTCCTTGTTTAACTCAAGAATGTATTTATTATTACTCTATTTTTGTGTGTGCTTCAAAACATGTTCAAGGCATCTCATTTCAAACAAAACATAGCATTTCACAAAATTAATACATCAAAAAATAATTTTCATAATACATATAAAATCTTTCAATCATGAGAACATTGATGTAACGCTGCCCAATGTATTTCGGAACAACTGTTCCTTCATCAGGGGCAAACAAACATGGTTCTTCTCCAGCTTCTGACCAAATAGCACTTATTGCACTAGATACCTCAATGAACAGTCTGGGTGATTCTTGCCTGTTTCTTACCAGGTTGAGGCTGCAATTGCACCCACCTCGAAAGATCTCATGCATGACCTAAGCCCAGGGGACTCAGTTCTGGTCAGAAAACACATGAGTTGCATTGAAGCATGTGGCTAGGAATGTATCAAGTGACCCTGGTTTCTACTTTCTAGCACAGCTGTTAGGTGCTGAGGCTTACCGAACTGAATTCACACCTCCCACACCTGCAGAGTTCCAGAACCTTTGGAAAAAACAGTTCCTCTTGATCAAAGGAATACACCTGAGAGAGCACGTTTGGAAGATGGGACAAGCCAACCTGTGAGGGTTCCTGTAGAAACAGTCTGTTCATTAGGTCGAGCTGAAAGGGATCATGTTGTCATGTTGTACAGGATCCCTGTACAGACACCTCCAACAATTCGATATAATAGCCCTACAGGAGACCTGGCTAGAACAACCACAATATATCCAGGACTTCAACTCATACCATCTCCCGGTGACAAGAAATGCTAAATACGGCCACCCAAAAGGTGGCCTAACAATATACACAGCCATAAAGAGCTTCAATGAATCCAAGTATATAAATGCGAAATAGACAGGCATTAATTGTACTCTCACAATAGAACTAGAAGTGAGGGGAAAAGATCTAAAACAAAAACTAAGACTGATGAACGTACACATCCCTGGGAAAAAAAAACAGGAATGAACCTCCTGATGGAAGAGATCTCAAAAACATTGGTAGAAACAGCAACTCCCAGCCTCATAGTAACAGGGGACTTCAATATGTTCCTGGGAGGGCCTCAAACAAGGGACACATCGCTAGAAGAGCTGTTCCTGGCATGGGACATACCACAAAAAGCAACAAGGAAATGGGAAAACCAAAACCGGCTGGCAAGGGCCAGCACAAAGGATCTAGAACACCTCAATCTGGCAGCCTTAAACAGCCGCTTTATAAATGACAGCCCCTGTCAGCTACTTTTCACAATTCAACTGTTAGCTCTACCCTAGACTTTACATTCATATCCCTGCAACTCTTTGGGAAAGTCACGGATTTCCGAATAGGCACAATGTCAGCCAGCGAACATCAGCCGCAAGAATTTGGCCTTAACTTCCAGGGGGCCATGCAATCTAGGCCGGTGACAAACTTGGGATGTTCACTGTCGGTGGCATAGAAAAGAATAAAATGCAACACGTGAAACTTGGAAGGCTTCACAATCGATGCAAAAAGTCGGTGGGAAAAGTGCATCATTAACCATCCTGAATATTTAATCACCTGGGAGCAATTCACGAGCAGCCTGGGACAGGCTCACACAAGGAAACCTAAGTTCCACACAAAGTTGGATCATCAAAGCTGCAAAAACCAAGTAAAGAGAAATGATTCAGCTGGCACCCATGACAAGGCCTTGAACCAAAACACCAAGTTAAAGCTCTTCAAATGTAATATCAACAAACTACTGCGGAAATGACACTGTGACGGACCGGATACCGCGATTCAAACAGAATTACAAAACTTAAAACAGAGCAAAAACAGAATAATCTCGCAGAGAAAAAGGGAAGCAGAGGATGAGCTATGGGCGAGACTTCTCCATGACACTAAAGGAACCAACACAAGCGGAAGATTCTGGACAGTCAACACACTCCAGAACTCCAGAAGTCCTACCATCGATTCTTACCTAATAGAGGAAGCCTAGGCCAACTATCTTCAGGCACACTTCAACATAGTGCTACCGTCTGTAACAACTAGCCGACCGGATAAGGTGAAAAAAAGTCTAGCTCGGTCTCCACAATAGGTCAGTACTTCATTTGACCCAACTGAAAAACAAATAATAAGTAGGATCGCGAACGGGAAGGCGGAGGGGGCGCCAGGTCCCAAAGGGATCCCCCCAATACTGTACAAACAAAACCCGGAATACTGGGCAGCGGCCCTAGTGCCACTTTTCGAACAGATAACAGACACTGCAACAATCCCAGCGTCTTGGAAAGGCTCTATGATAGCGCCAATACACAAGAAGGGCAATGTAAAGATCCCAAAAAAACTACAGGCTAGTAGCCTTAATTGATAACGAAGCCAAATACTACGCTGGTCTCCTTTTAGAGGAGCTCTTGGATTGGTCTGAAGAAAATTCAGTAATCCCCATCACCCAGACAGGATTCCGCAAACAAATATGTACAACATCAAACATGTTTGCTCTCTCGCTCCTTATCGACGCCACAAAGAGAGCCAATCTACCCCTGTAAGTATGCTTCATCGATTTTACCTGAGCATTTGACACCTTCAACAGAAACTTATTTTGGTCAAAGCTGGAAGAAAGGAATATCTCATCAGGCCTTCTCACACATCTGATTTTACTACACACGGACACATGAGTCCAAGTCAATCTAGGGCCAGGAGATCTCCTGTCAAGAAGAATAATTACCACAAAAGGATTAACTTCATGCGCGCTAGCGGAATTCCGCTCGCACGCTGAGATTTTTTAAATCGCATGTTATGTGACGAGCTGGGCTCGTCATCAGCGTGCGAGGAGGCTACGCCATGACGAGCCCAGCTCGTCATCAGCGTGGAAGGGGTTAAAACAAGGCAGTGTGCCAGCGCCAACATTATTCAACATTGTCATGTCTGACCTTGCACAGCAGCTGGATAAAAGTAACTCCCATGCTCCAAGCATAGGCGGTCTTACACTCTCAAACCTAATGTACGCTGATGATATTGTCCTAATTAGCAGAACACCGATAGGGCTACAACATCTAATCAGCACTACTTTTAAGTACTCAACAGACAACAGCTTAAGCATTAACCTCTTAAAAACCAAAATAATGAGGATAAACGCAAAAATATCATCAGAAGGTTTTCGCTGGCACATGGGAGGGACCACACTGGAAATAGTGGAGGAGTACAGGTACCTTGGGGGTAATTCTTGACAGAAAGGGCTCATTCCAACAGCAAAAGGAAGCAACAAAACGGAGGAGTATTAACATAGCGATTGCACTAAGGAGCCTCAAAACAAAAGCAGTCGGCCGAAGCTTCACCCCCCTGCTTCAAGTGCTTCAGGCAAAACTAACATCGGCCTTAACTTACGGAAGCAAATGCCTCAGAGGGAGGCATGCCCAGCTATTGAACAGCACAATAGTTAAGGCCATGAGGATTATTTTCAGCCTGCCCAACTACACCTCTCAGGCACAAATAAAGCTGGAATTCGGCCTGAGAAACCAAACGATGGAGCGAATGGGTGCCTACGTAAAAAGATGGCATAAGATCCAGAGAGGAGAAGGCGTAAGCCTAAATCACTATCTATGGAATGATAAGTAAAGTAAGAATAACAGCGCGGCTGCGAAATACTTTAAGCACTCAAAAAACGCCTTGTGTCTACAAGAAGCCTGGAAGCTTAGTGGATCTCATAACACCTTTAAACAGGTAGTCAACAAATCATTCAGATCTATCTCGTTAATCGAGGATAAAGCAAGTCTAGCAATGCGTGCCCATGGCTGGACAGTCATCCAAAGTTATACAAGCAACCTCTGCCAAAGCTATTTAAGAGTCGGGTCCACTAGGTGCACAAAGGAGAAGTTCCTACGTTTACGGCTGGGCCAACTTCCAGCACAAAACCATCTTCCCCAAAAGGCCCCAGGAAGCAATCAATTGCCGAATATGTGGGATTGCAAAAGAAGATATCCTGCACCTTATATGCACCTGCAAAGGTCTGGACACAGAATGCAGATCCCATCTAAAACTGCATTTTAACCGGCTGAGCATAAGAACATGCTGGCAGGCGGTGAAGGCTTGCTTTGATGGAAAAAATATTCAATTAGCAAGCCATGTTGTCAAATTCTTGGAGGAAGCAGAAAAGAAACAAGAACGACAGAGGGCAGACACTGGATGCTGCTAACCTAAGAAGCAAAACTCAAATGTATACTGAATAGGAATCAATCATATGATATGGGCAACGGACAGTCTCCCGAAGGCTTATTAGCGCACAATAAAACAGTCGGGGATCAATATGAACTCACATATTTTGGAGTAAAACAAGCTCTTTACGTTCGAAACATACATTACAGTTCGGTCTAAACCCAGGCGCAAAACAAGTGACTCACTCTATTTTAAATCTATGCTCAGCCCGAAAGAATTATACATTTTTGTATTTACTATTTTTTATATGAAGTAATTCTCATTTTTTATCTTTTACAATAATTGTATTTAACTAATGTTTTATATGCTAATATTTGCAATGGTTTTAATTAACTGAGCAATAAAGATTTACTTACTTACTGTACAGACACTGAGGGAGTCGGAAACGTTTGAGTTGAAGCAGAGTCGGATACAGCTGACCAGACTGGTGGGGAGCAGGAAAGGGTGAAGAGGAGAACAGAGCATGGAATTGAAACATGGCCAAGGAGAAAAGAAAGACTGTATCTGAGGCTTATATCAGAAAAGGATCTCTCTCACTTCTCCAAAACATCTGAATCGGAGCAAAGTGCCACTGAAGCAAGTTAAGAAGGTTAAGGAGATCAAAAAGAGGACGAGTGCCGTGTTGAAAGTACGCTGCTCCAGAGTGGACATACCTGGTCACAGATGCAGGGGCCGGTGAGGTCCGGGAGGCTGATGTCTGGAAGAGTGAGATGCTGTGAGACCACGCTGATTATTGACATTGAACTGTTAGTCCCAGGAGATGAGGCTCTCGGGCTCTTAACTCTGACAAACCTGATCCTTCAAGGCTGAGCGGATTGTGACTTATGATCCTAAATCAATTCTCAATCCCAACATTTGGTCGCCAGCCTTCAGCTCAAGAATTATCAGCGTTTCGTATGAAAATCTTTGAACTCGTTGTTGATGCTCTTGGCACTGATTTGATCAGTGGTGAAAACTGAACTATTTAAAGAGAAAGAAAGCATATAATCATTGTCCTAAGGAAGATAACCTAGGCCCGGTGATTGAAGTCATTACTATAGTGGTCATTACATACACCAGACATAAGAGAGGGTGCATCAAAATCAGATGAAGATATGATAAAATAAACCAGTCGCATATTACATGTAGATCTTTCTAAGGGTGACTTTACATTAAATGCGTATGTGCGATTGTTGTCTGAGTATGTGGACACCATACACTCAAAGGATTGCTATGTATGTATGCAATTGCCAACGTCAGTAGAGGAGGGCATTAAATACCATCACCTACCACTGATATATGGCATCACTTGTAGCGTGTTGCTGAGTATGTTTTATGGTAAAGCATATTTTGAGTATTTTTTCTCTAATTATGATGTAGTACTCCCTAAGGTCCCAGTACTAAAATATTGAACGAGTATGATTATTATAAGCACGAAGGAAGAATTTCAAAATATTTTGTGCCCCGCAGTCACTTTAGATACAGCATATGCCCATCGACATAACTTGACATGTATGTTATCTGACATAAAAAAGAAATTTGTGGTTCAGGTTGAGGATAGGCATGGACAATCATTATTCAGATCTGATCCTAAGCATAAGGTGATTCCATGGACCCAAGAGGAGTTAGATCATACGGTAAAGGGAAGCTCTGGTCCAATTGCTCTAGATTTGCAGCAGAAAGGGAAAGTTTGCATTAGACAACCACAGACCTCTTATGACAAAATATTAGTAGAAGAGAGTGAATGTGAGCACATTTTCTTGATTTAGGAATCTTTAAAGATGGCACATTTGGATACATTTTACCATAGTTCCCAATGTGTATTTTGTATGTGGAAGAAACATGTATGTTCAACAGCCTCCAAAGTGGTATGAGACATGTTATTTGGCTTTGGCATTGCCAAAAATATGAACAGATGCGAGGTTTGGGGCGCCCCAAACCTTCGGGATGCACTGCTTAAGACACTATGGTCCCATCCTATTTTAACTCTAGTTTCAATCAAAATTTTTAACAATGTATTCAAACTCAAACACAAAAGGATTATTGGTTATACTCAGTAACCATAAAAACAAACAGCATGACCAAACCTGATAAAGCGACTCATGTCATGCTATTGAATCTCATAAAAGCTTACCAAAAGAAGAAAAACGCTTGCTTTCAAAATTATCTGTAGAGAACCAAAACAAAACATATAACTATTAATCTTACAACCTCAATATCCTGCAATGTCCTGAGCTATCCAAACAAACGGCTCGTAAGTGCTCACCTCCGGTGTCTGCGGCATGTCTCTGCTTCTGCTGTGACTCAGCGTAGTCTCCCACGCTCGTAACAATGTGCTGACGTGTTCCTTCTTAAAGAACTCCCGTCTTTGAAAAAATGTTGCAAATTTTATTGGTTACTCCGGCCCTTAAGGAAGTGACAACATGGTCAATAGGAGTAATCGAAAACTAGAAATAATGAAAATCAAAAATATTGGCCAAACGCTTGAAAGAAGACGCCACTTGTGAGAGCCTATTATGAAATCATGCAGATGTTGCCTGATCATAGACGACTAAAAGTTATAGTAACAAACAAGTTATAAGATAATGTCTGAGTTCAAAAAAGTCCCAGTTCACAACAGCATTACCTGGAAATATGAAAAATACTCTATATCCCAAACAATATACCCTACATGAAAAAACTGACAGGCAACAGCTGTGCTAAAGCAGTTAACTACTTGTGTTAAGAAAAAGTCTAAAAGTGCAGTGGCAAAGAAAACTGAGTGCAAATCCTGTACAAATACTGGTTATGACAAGACTTCAACAAGGTGAGCAATGTACATGATGCTTACACTAACTTCAATGAGTAACATTGGATCATAGAAAACATAATAATTTGTAATGATCATTCAACCCTCCTGCGATAATCGTGCCAGAAACCTAATCCAGAAGGTCTCTCTGTGTGCTAGAGCTGTGTGATGGTCAATTCCTGGTTTTAAATTTACCTTTTCAAGAATCGTGAACCTCAACTGTGAGATGGTATGTGGTGTGATCACCCAATGTGTGGCCAAACTTGAGCTCAAATTCTTATTTCTGATCGTACTTCTGTGTTCTATGATTTGTGTTTTAAGTTTCCTTGAGGTTCGGCCAACATAAACTAGCCCCTATGGGCAACGAATGGCATAAATCACACCCTTGGTGTTGCAATCTGAGGTGTAACGTAATGAAATTTGTTTACCAGTGTGTGGGTGTGATAACGTATTTCCTGGGATGATATTGCTACACTGTCTGCAATTCAAACATTTCCTCATTCCTTTAAATTGTTGTGTTGCTGGCAAAGGACGTGATTTTAATAGTTTTCTCAGGTTCTTAGATCTGTTGTGCGCGAACAAGTGTTTGTGGTGGAATCGTTTAGTGAAGTCCACTTCCTATATAATCACATCCCATCATTTTCTGATGATAGTTTTTATCTGCGCTGATTGTGCCGATTGCCTTAAGACAAAAACTTTGGGTGAATTGGAAGATATTTTCTTGGTTTTAATCAGGAGATCTTCACGTTTCTTTTGTGCAACAATACTAACTGCTTCTGTTAATACTTCCTCAGGATAACTCCTTTCCTTGTATCGGTTGCATTGTTCTTCGATAAGTAATGTAGAATCTGAGGTTATTCTTGTTATTCTGATGAGTTGCAACACTGGTAAGTGTCTCTTAAGAGAATAGGGATGTGCACTTGTGAAATGTAACGGGTTGTTTACGTCAGTTTGCTTCCTGTACACGGATGTTTGTAGACCAGTTTCAGTCTTCTCAATCTCAAAATCCAAAAAGTGAATGCACTTGGACTGGATTTCATGAGTAACCTTTATTCTCGGGTTACAAAGATTCAGTTCTTGAATACATTCTTCCAATGCTGTTTTGGTTCCTCTCCAAACAACTAGTATGTCATCTATGTAACTTAAGAGGATGATTGCATTTTTCCCGCCAGATGTGGTTCTGTAAAATATGCTGACACTCGAAGTGTGCCATAAACATGTTAGCATACAACGGGGCCCCAGGAAATTCCATAGATGTGTAAGGTTTTTTGTAAATAAAATTGATCCTTCCAAACAAAGTAACTATGATACAATGAAAAGTGTAATACCTCAAGTAATGTTCTCTGATGGTTTCAAGTTTCAATAATCTGTTGTATCTTTGAAATATGTTTCCCATGATTGAACAAGAGGTTGTATATGGTAATCAAGGTATTGACCGATTGGTTAATGGATAGACGCATATCCTGCTACAATGGTCGAAATGGTCGATTGGTTGCGTTCTTATGTACTTTAGGCAGCATGTACATATGTGGTGTTTTGTTACAATCTCCTGGTGCTCTCTGAAATTAGACCGTTATCTACTGCCTGCTGTAAGATGGACCCCAATAGATCCCTGAATTCTCTTGTTGGGTCTGTTTCCAACTTGATGTAAGGTTTCTTCATCATTAACATGTGTGTAAACACTGTGCTCATAGAATGTCGTGTCAAGAATAAGCATGGGCGAATTTTGCGAATCTCGCGTTCGCAAATTTTGAGGATTTGCGAATTCGCAATCCGCAAAATCCGCGAATTCTCGCGAATTTGCGGATTTTTTTTTTTGTGTTCGCAAGTGTTTCTGCCAGTTCGCGAGGATTTGGTAGTAGTTCGCAATTGCGAACTTACTTGTCGGCTCGCAACGGTCGCGACTATGTTGTTTCTACGTCTAGTTCATCATCACAGCCTCCCAGCACCCTCAGTTTCACCACTGGCACCCTCTCTTTGACCCATGCCACCCTCTGTTACATCAATGCCACCCTCTGGTTCATCATCACTGTAGAAGATGGGGGGGAAAAGCAAGCCCACCAGCCCTGCTTGAACTGACATGAATTAATTTGGGGTTAGTTTATTAACAACACCTGCCCTGCCCCAACTGACAATAATGAAGTAGGGGCTAATTAATGTGTCACTGAATTTGAAGTTCCAGCCTGGCACCTGCTTGTCTGCTCCCTTAGCTGTAAATCAGGACCTTTGTGGCATACAGTTAAGGTCAGAGTACGGTCACACAATAGTTGCAAGCAGGCAACCGAATTCTGGAGGGCCCCCTCAGGAAGCACTACAGGGAATCGTTACAAATCATGAGGTTGACCTTTTGCACCTGCTCATTGCTTTTGCTTTTGCAAAAATCGTTTTTCGTTTTTTTCGCGCTATTCGCGGGGCGCGGCGTCGTGCGAAACCGACCGCGGAAGCCGCCAATTCGTGCGAATGAGCTTTTTATTTTTTTGCGGCTTGTTGTTTCGCGAGTTTTTTGCAGTATTCGCGAGCCGCTTGCAGCGCAACACGCGAATTTACCCCAAGGTCGAGTACGGGCGCGGCCATTTTGTTTGCGTGACGTATTTCCGTTTCCGCCCGCTATGTATAATCTCGCGCAGTAAGCGCATTGCGAGTAGAAGTTCGCACGAGATCGCGAGGAAAATCTCGCGCGAACTTACTTTCGCGCTCGTGAACGGGCGCCGGCCATCTTGTTTTTCATTCATTTCCTGTGTCTGGGCATGGTGTTTAATCCTCTTGCTATCTTTGCCATCCTTTGCTTGTTTTCAGTTTTTTTTTTTTGATTTTGCTTCTTATCTATCCCTCTCTTTTCCTAGCTGTATATTTTTGTCTTTTCTGCTATTTTTCTTTACTTTTAAACTACTTTTTTAAACTCTTTTCTTTTCTTCTTCCCTATCCTATTCCTTCTTAATTTTCTACTTCCTACCTTACCTGCCCAGACCATGGTGAAGCCAGGCGCCGTGAAGCTGCCCAGGCACTTGAGGGCGGCAGCGGCGGCGGGGAGGAGGAGTCCTGGACCCCGTGCCAGGACACCATGCGGTCGATTGAGGGGGGAGCAGGTGATGCGACGGGAGATCTTCAGCCCGGAGGAAGTGGGCGCGCTGGTCTACTTCGTCCAGCGCCGCCTGCCCAGGACCATCGCGGGAGGCGGCAGGATCGCGTCCGGCGGCTACAACATGCGGGAGCGCCGGAAGCGGTGGGAGAAGGTGTGCTGGGCCATATCCCACCTCTAGGGGGTCCAGCGCACCTACAGCCAGGTCACCCATCGCTGGACGGACCTCCTGGACCGGGAGCGCGACCTGCTGGACCAGCTCGGCTTGGAGATCCCCAGGCTTGGTGAGTAGTAGTAGCCATTTCATCACTCACTACTATGATGTTTTCTCCTGCTCTGTGTTGTTGTATTGCAAATATTTGTTTTTTACATGGAGCAAGCCAATAATGCCGCTGATGACGATTACATTGTAGTTAAATTATATTTCAAAATCTTCTGTGCATTTCAGGTGCACTGCTCTCCTTCTCAGTGGCGTTGCTACTATGCTTATTTGTTTTCTATTTTGTGGTCTCATTGGCCTGAGTAACTATTATGTATGAGTGTACTTTACAGAACTGCGTAATGCTAGACACTAGGGGGCAGATTACATTTACAAGCCCCTTGCGCCACGTTTACGTTGCCTTGCGTGACGCAACAGCGGCGTGAACGTGCCGCATCCCTGCGAGTCATTTACAGCATGACGCATCTAGGGAGATGCGTCACGTTATAAAGCCATGGGCCTGCACCACAATGGGTGCGTTCCTAGTACGCAGGGTGGGCGGTCCGGCGGCTGTGCGCCTCGCAAAATTGCCTGCGTGAAATCTACAAGATTTAACGCAGGCACTTCTGCGACGCTGCTACGTCAATTCAATTCCTTATGCCTGCTTGAAGCAGGCGAAAGGACTGACACAGCATGTTAAGTATTGGGTGGCCCTGAGCATTACTGGAGTTGCATTGCGTTGGCGACGTGACTCCAGCGATGCGCCGCTCTTACGTGACGAGATGCGTCACGCAAGTGCCTACCCTTGCGCCAGGGCGCGCCGCATTGTAAATGAGGCGCATCTGCCGTGTCGCAAGAGTAGTTTTGCGTGACGCATTTGATCTGGCGCATCTCTGGAGATGCGCCAGAACGCGTAAGTAAGTATGCCCCTAAGGGGCAGAATTGCAATTACCGTTGCATCCCTGCAAAGTAGCAGGGATGCGCCATTAATTGTGCGGCCCGCTACCACCACCAAACATGGTGCGCCGTATTTGCAATGCGGCGCACCATGGGCCCAAAACGTCACCGAAGCTTTACTGCTGGAGTTGCGTCGCAACAATGGCGCAGCTCCAGCAATGCTCTGGGGTACCCTATCTCCCCAATGCTGGGTCAAGCCGTACGTCTGCTTCAAGCAGGTGCAGGGTTTGTGTGACGCATCATTGTCCTAAAGGTGACTGATTGAAATTTTGTAGATTTCCCTCAGCCACTTTTAGGATGTGTTCCAGCGCAGGAATGCCCTCCCTTGCGCCGGAACGCCCCCTGATGGCGCAGGGCTTTATAACGGGATGCATCTCCCAAATGCGTCACGTTGTTATAATATTATACGCCGCACCATGGCGCCCTTTTTTGTTTAGCTGCTGCGTCACAAAAGCCACGCAAGAACGGAGCAAAAGAGCCGCAAGGGGCTTAAATCTGCCCCTTCCTTTTACCCCTGACAATAAGAAAAATAGTGGCGGTGGATTGATAGTTTGACTATTTAAATGACTGGTAATGTAGCAGGCAACTGTTAGTGTTGTCACTGATCTGACTGAAATCACAATGGAGTTTGTCTGTCACTTTGCGTCTTGCCTGCGGACTGCTGCCTGCCAGTCCTAGGTGAACCTTTCAGTACTTTGTTTAGTGAGTTACGTGACTTTTGAAGTCACAGGTCCGCAAATAAATGAAAACTAACCCTAATCAATATAATTTCGCGGAAATATTTTGTTATTGTTCTTTTGAAATGTTTGATTTGGTTGACATTGACAAGCAACAATCATCCATGTTTTCTGTTCTTTCTTTCATGTTGTACGTCAGCTCCCCCCAGGGGTGAGGGGAGGACACAGGAGCAGCAGGCGGCGGATGCTGTTCAACAGGGCCAGGATCGGGCAGGCGAGGGCTCCTTTGCTGGCCCCAGTAAGTTTTCATTTTAGACTAGTACCTATTTTTCCTAGCGTTCCTCATTTGATTTTTTCAAAATCGTCTTTGATCTTCTTGTACACTGTATCTAAATTCTTATCCTGCCTCTACTATGACTCCCTGTGGTATTACTAGATTATTCTTATTAGTCTGTCTGTGTAGCTAACTAAGATTGCACGGTTGGCGAAACTCCCATTCTAGTCAGCAATAGCTCTATCAACTTAGTGCAGTCCTTTGGGATTGTCCATAATGTCTTTTGAAGTGTTCTATCTGCTTTGAAAATTCCCAACTATAAAATGTGAATGACCACCAAGAAAGAATAAGATACTACCTTTTGGTTTGGATAGGAGAACAATCCATACCACTACAGTGGCGCGGACAATTCTTCTGCAGAAACAGAACTATGGACAATAAATAGTGCATTGCTTATCAATTATAATAGGCGCTGTTAGAGTTTCCACATACCTCTGTGATAACAGACTTTGAACCCCCAATGTCCTTACTGACTGACTACATAGTGTGGCACAGTCATTTACCTCCCGAATTCATCGATCATTGATCCCCAATGATGATTATTATCCAACGTAGCTGAAGAGTACGGAGTCAGAGTCAAGAAGTGTCAGAGGCACGGACTCATGCTTGCAAAAATTGCAAAACCTTTCGCTCAGTCACTCTAGTCACTCTGGACCAAAAAACACAGAGTCTCTCTAAGTTTAAAAGCTTTATTAAAAGTAAACACATTTATTAAAATGAAGTCATAATAAAAAAACGAAACGTTTAACTGAGAATGTAAAAGTGGTTAGTGCTGACGATTAATTGAAGACATTTCTTGTGGTCGAGCCGAGCTCTCACCTTGTTTCAACTTGATCTTGTTGTTAGAAGTCCATCTTCTGTCTGTGTGGAAAAAAATGGTGCGTGTTAAAAAGCCAGCCTTCATCAGTTGTGCCAAAAAGTGCTGCATTACATTGTTTTCACATGTCTTCATTCCTTGACCAAATACTAGTGAGTGGTTTATTCTAACATTCTTAAATGTACTTTGTAGGTGGAACATCTGGTGGCGGGGCCAACGCGGAGGTGGTGGTGCTCGACACGGAGGCGGAGGGCAATTCCTCAGGGGAGGATGCGGCGGTTCCAGTGCCGGCTGTGAGAGTTCAGACGGTGGTGGTGGCGGGCAGAGGTAAGCTCTTATATATTCCTTACTTATTGAGATTGAAGACGTGGCTGGGAAGGAAAGAATATGAGATGCATGGCTGGGTGAATGATGAAGCAATGATTGGTGGAAGGACAACAGCCTGGGTGGGTGACACAGAAACTGTATGTGTCCATATACCTGGATCATGCTACTATCTGACTCTTAGATAGCATATGTGTATCTAGAGCAGGGGTACTCATAGTACGGCCCGCGGGCCGGTGGCGGCCTGGCAAGCCTTCCTTGGCGGTGTGCAGACCTTGCAGGCAATCACTGCTCCCCTGGCCCCCACAGAGCAGAGTGGAGATGCAGGGCCACAAAGAGGTGAAATAGAACAAAGCCTCTGCTCTGTGGGGCCGGGCAAGCAGTGATTGTCAGGGTGGAGATGCAGGGGCGCTACAACAAACAAAGCCTCAATAATATGTTAATGGTCTTTTAAAGACCTGTTAAGTACTTTGGTGTGGCTGTCTGTGTGTGCGCGTTGAGGAAGCTGTCTCAGCCCGGGCTGAAGGCTGACACAGACAGACACACACACAGTGAGATGACAGAGGGGGAGGGAGAGGGAGGGCAGGAGGGAGAGAGAGATGGAGAGGGAGGGCAGGAGGGAGAGCATGAGTGAGAGAGATGTATGTAAATGCTGGGTCTGGTGGCTCAGTGGATGAAGGCATCTGCTGCAGGGACCTGTGTGCAACCTCATGGTCACAAGTTTTCGTTTTGCTTTAGCCCCGCCCCCTCTGACTCCGCCCCCACCAGTGCAGCCCTCGGCCACAAACTACACTGTAAATTTAGCCCCTGAGAGAAAGTTTGTGAGTACCCATGATCTAGAGAGAGTAGACGGTCAGTGGATGAACTAAGTGTAACTTTGAAGAGCATGTAACACTGCACCCGCACGTCCGTTCCAGTGTAGGAAAGGCAAGGAAAAGAAGTTTTAATTTTGTCCAAATACTACCATCAATAGTAGCAGTAGTTTGTATTGCAAGCACAGCATAGATCCGGTTATTACGGTGGCCACTCCCTACCTCTCTTAATAAGTTTAGTAGTACTCAGTCATTCATGTGTGGATGTATCACTGGTCACTCAATAAAAAGCAAAGCACCTAAAGTCATCCCATATATAAGCAAAAACATCCCATGTGAAGTGATAGATAATCAGATTATTTATCTTCTTCAATTTTCCATTTCTAGTACTCATTTCCACTGTAGGGTGAAAGTTAAATTAATTAAGCAGTAGCCCTTGAGTTGTAACAGAGTATTCTCAGTGCCACCCGTAATAGAAAAGTAAGAGCTTCACCACCTGCATGTACTGGACGGGTACAGTAACGCAACGCAAGTCTAGGTCACTCATCATGGCGTGCGTCTCTTTTTCTCGGGTGCAAGTTTACTGCGCTGGCATTATGCCGGCTTGCAGAAGATAACGTACCAATTTTCCTAAACAAGAGACAAGAAGAAGAATAAGACTGGTGTACTTTCATAGTCGACTCCAATGGAAGTCCATAGTGCTCGTAGAATTTGTTTCTTAAACTCCCACTAATGTTAGAGCAAGGATGAAGAAGTGTGAGGTTAGATAGATACTGGCCTCAATAGTTATGTAATGCGCTTGCAAGTTGCTAGTTGTACTGCAACACAAATTTCTGCTGAATGATTGAGTTAATCTTAAAGAGCATTGGTTACAGACTATGTCTTTTTTTCTTCATATAGATTCTCCTTCCAAACGAACAAGGAGGAAGGAGCTGGCTAGAGCGGCCCGGCAACGGAGGATCGATGCCACTGTGGCCGAATATCGGCGGCTGGTGGACCTGGAGGACGAAGAAAGTGTGCAGTCGACCACAACAACGTCGTCTGCATCGGCCTCCGTGCCCCCACGGGCTGCCACCCAGCACAGTGGTCCACCCAGACTGAGCTGGGCTGCCAAAGCCAAACGCCACCGCCGAGTAGCAAGGACAACAGCTTCCTCTCACAGCCGTTGCACCTGCAAGGCAGTGAAGGCACGCCTGCGCCGCAGTACCCTGATGGTGTCCCGCCTCCAGCAGGAGCTCCACCACTTTTCAAACGTGTTGGAGGGGCTCCGCGTAGAGCACGCCTTGCTCCGCCAGGAGCATGATGCCCTGGCCCAAAAAGTAGACAGCATCCACCCATAGTGTCCCTTGCCCCTTTTTTAGAGACTTTTGGGGGGTGGGAATTGGGAGTTGGGTTTTTGGGGACTTTTGAAGGACAATCGTTGGGGTTAGGGAGGGTCTTGCGGGAGAATATTTTGTTAGGGATATAAATATACTTTTTCAAACTTTATCTGAGCATACCCATTTCTTACTGCTTGCCTGGTGGGTGGGGGTTTAACAGTGACTTTGTTTTCCTGAAAGTTTAGTTCCATTTTCTTCCTTTAAGTGTAAATGCCCAAATGTTTTCAACACTAAGTGCCTCTCACAGAGTAAGTGAAGTGAATCCAAGAGTCCTAGGACTTTAGTAGTACTACCGTCAGTCTCTCGTCTCTCCTACTAATACTCCATTATACCCCCAAACCACCAAACGCTTATCTTACCTGTAATTTGTGTTTGAAAGTAGGGCTAGACCCAGGGCTGGCTCCACGGGAAACAGCGAATAAGGTTGGCAATCTTGGTCGGATAAAATTTCCTCATAGCGGTGGTACTAGTGGTGTGACACAGTGGCAGTTGCATGCCTATGAAAAAAAAGAAAATTAAATCTGGTTTGTCCTCCTGAGCAATTCAACGGTACAATAGAGAATATAGCAGGTGACAGAAGTACACTAGAACAGTGCCACAGTGTAGCCTAACAAATGGTAAAGTATAACTACTAATTCGGTTGAAGTTCTTTGACATTAGCCATGGGTCTTTGTCAAGCAGAGTAAGAATATATCCTCGGATTTCTTCACCAGCCTGTTGCTATCACCTTATCCTCCCCAGCAAGTGTGTGGATTTATTGCTGTAATTTAGTCACACATCAATCAAACCACACAGCCCAGGGGAAGAGGGTTAGGGTTTGAAAAATGGATGGGTACGGGGGTTTTTGGGAAAGGTTTTGGGAGACAAGAAAAAATAGCACAGCATGGACAAACAATTGTGAACATAAACAAATCTTTGGGTACAAACCTATCCATCAATCTTTGAAAGTGCATGCACTACTGCATGCATGTCAGTGAAAAGTAAGTAGTACTTTCGACAACTGTGGAAGAAAGAATGCGACAGTACAGGGCCTGTGTGGAATCATTGATAACTATATTCAATATAAGGTCTCTGTAGCCAGATACCTGAGAGCCTTGCTGGTCACTATAAATCCATTCACAACAACACTCAATGGGGTTGGTCTGGAAGGTATAGTAGATAGAAAAGGAGAAATTGCTTTTTTTCTAGGTGTCCCCTCACTCACCAGGGTTGCCCCTTGGTGACATGCTTCATCATTGGGGTCATCCCAGTCCTCTACGGGCTGGGGCGTGCTGCGACTTGCGAATTACGTAGGAGCACTTACAAATGACTATGTGTGGTGCAGATGTGATAGTGGAGTGGACTAAGTGATGTGTTAAGGGATCAATTTAGAAGCAGAGAGATCCAAGAAATGCAGTCACAGTCAGAGAAAAAGGCAAGGGATACTGTATCTATGTTGTTGTAGTTGTCCTGTTGGAAGTGGTAAGTAAGTTGCCTGCAGAAAAAAAATCCTCTTATTAGCGGCACTCCTCCATTGCAGCCGACGCTTCGTCCATCGATGTTGGTCACCAGAAGACACCCTGTAAAAAAAGCACAGCATAGACAAACAATTGAACATAAACAATTATTTGGGTACAAACCTATCCATCAATCTTTGAAAGTGCATGCACTACTGCATGCATGTCAGTGAAAAGTAAGTAGTACTTTCGACAACTGTGGAAGAAAGAATGCGACAGTACAGGGCCTGTGTGGAATTATTGATAACTATATTCAACATAAGGTCTCTGTAGCCAGATACCAGAGAGCCTTGCTGGTCACTATAAATCCATTCACAACAACACTCAATGGGGTTGGTCTGGAAGGTATAGTAGATAGAAAAGGAGAAATTGCTTTTTTTCTAGGTGTCCCCTCACTCACCAGGGTTGCCCCTTGGTGACATGCTTCATCATTGGGGCCATCCCTGTCCTCTACGGGCTGGGGCGTGCTGCGACTTGCGAATTACGTAGGAGCACTTACAAATGACTATGTGTGGTGCAGATGTGATAGTGGAGTGGACTAAGTGATGTGTTAAGGGATCAATTTAGAAGCAGAGAGAGATCCAAGAAATGCAGTCGCAGTCAGAGAAAAAGGCAAGGGATACTGTATCTATGTTGTTGTAGTTGTCCTGTTGGAAGTGGTAAGTAAGTTGCCTGCAGAAAAAAAATCCTCTTATTAGCGGCACTCCTCCATTGCAGCCGACGCTTCGTCCATCGATGTTGGTCACCAGAAGACACCCTGTCCACTGCCTGCCTGATGCTGAATTGTGGCTCGCTAATGTGAAGCCTGACTCCATCCTTTTTTCCCCATTGCAGAGACTGAAACCCGGCCTGTAATTATTCAATGAAAAACAGGAAGTGATATAATATTACAACACCACTGATAAATAAATATAAGGTATGTAGGCTGTGGAGTGCAAAAAGTCACAATTTGATTTTCCTAGTAGACAGTACAATATTTTTGAAAGTGCATACTCTGTCTGAGTCACCTTTTGAAGGATAAATAAGTAGGGGCAAATTAATGTAGCGGATCTTTCCCCTCAAGCTAGGTGTACTCTAAACTGTGTTTTAGAACAAAATTAGATCTTCCTAGCAGTGCTCCCACCCAGACCCTTACTAAAGCCAGTCGCAAAAATATAGAAGACCCCCAATCAAATCTCAAAAAACGAGGCCTAGCAGAAAACTGCTGACAAAAATTACTTTGAAAGTAAAAGTAGGCTGAAGTACCCCCTTCCTAATTACCCCTTACCCACCGTGGATTGCATTCAAACCACTTGCAAGCAACCAAGCAAAAGTATCCATAGCCAGCATCGCTCCAAGACTCGAAATCCCCCCCACTCAAACACATGCAATAGAAATACTGCTAACCCTAACGAACCCTAAGTTAAGAATAGTGGCAAAGGCTTTCTTTAACTATTCCAAATCCCCCCTTTCCCACCATGGATTTTCTTCAAATGACTTGCAACCAAAATTACACATTCTCACGAGTGCTCTAAGACCCCAGAACTCAGTTGCAAAAATCTAGAACACCCCGAAACACATGCAATCCTGCTGCTAGGGCTAACCCTAACGAAACCTAAGTTACAAAAAGTGCCAAAAGGCTTTTCCGCGAGGATTTTGTCCCAACCACTTCTACCCGGTATTAGACCTTCCCAGGAATGCCACAAGACCCGCCAACCCACCCGCCAAGAAGCATAACACCCCCAAACAGGCCAAAAGCAAAATCTCATACTTGCAATATTTCTCGGCCTTCGGTCCAAACGCGCTGCGTAGCTAGGCCATAAGTCAGGGTTGCCACCACGGATTTCCTGAAAAGCAAATGCAATCAAGATTAGAGTGTCCCAGCAGTGCTCCCAGACCACGAAACTCACCCACAAACAGACGGAACCCCCCCTAAGAGCACCTCAAAGGCAAGCAAGTCATCAAAAACACAAAAAAATTTCCGCCTGGGATTTGGTCCAAACCACTTTTATCCGGTATTAGAGCTTCCCAGCAATGGCCCCAGAGCAGTCAACCCAGGAGAAAACGAGTAGAAGACCCCCAAACAGCCAAAGAGCAAAAGTACAAAAATGGGGACTTGGTCAGTTTTTCACAAATTTCCCAAATCACTCCGCGCGCGCTCTGCAGCTAGGCCCTAACTCCCCTCTGCCACCATGGATTTGCTTCAAACCTCTTGCAAAGTAAAGTATATATAGCCAGCAGTGCGCCCAGACCCCGAAACCCACCCACAAACACCAGGAAGCCCCCCAAACAGGCCCCCGAAAACGCTACATTGAGCAAAATGTCAGAAATAGCCAAAAAGAATTCGGCCTGGATTTTGTCCCAACCACTTCTACCCGGTATTAGACCTTCCCAGGAATGCCACAAGACCCGCCAACCCACCCGCCAAGAAGCATAACACCCCCAAACAGGCCAAAAGCAAAATCTCATACTTGCAATATTTCTCGGCCTTCGGTCCAAACGCGCTGCGTAGCTAGGCCATAAGTCGGGGTTGCCACCACGGATTTCCTGAAAAGCAAATGCAATCAAGATTAGAGTGTCCCAGCAGTGCTCCCAGACCACGAAACTCACCCACAAACAGACGGAACCCCCCCTAAAAGCACCTCAAAGGCAAGCAAGTCATCAAAAACACAAAAAAATTTCCGCCTGGGATTTGGTCCAAACCACTTTTATCCGGTATTAGAGCTTCCCAGCAATGGCCCCAGAGCCGTCAACCCAGGAGAAAACGAGTAGAAGACCCCCAAACAGCCAAAGAGCAAAAGTACAAAAATGGGGACTTTGTCAGTTTTTCACAAATTTCCCAAATCACTCCGCGCGCGCTCTGCAGCTAGGCCCTAACTCCCCTCTGCCACCATGGATTTGCTTCAAACCTCTTGCAAAGTAAAGCATATATAGCCAGCAGTGCGCCCAGACCCCGAAACCCACCCACAAACACCAGGAAGCCCCCCAAACAGGCCCCCGAAAACGCTACATTGAGCAAAATGTCAGAAATAGCCAAAAAAAAATCGGCCTGGATTTTGTCCCAACCACTTCTACCCGGTATTAGACCTTCCCAGGAATGCCACAAGACCCGCCAACCCACCCGCCAAGAAGCATAACACCCCCAAACAGGCCAAAAGCAAAATCTCATACTTGCAATATTTCTCGGCCTTCGGTCCAAACGCGCTGCGTAGCTAGGCCATAAGTCGGGGTTGCCACCACGGATTTCCTGAAAAGCAAATGCAATCAAGATTAGAGTGTCCCAGCAGTGCTCCCAGACCACGAAACTCACCCACAAACAGACGGAACCCCCCCTAAAAGCACCTCAAAGGCAAGCAAGTCATCAAAAACACAAAAAAATTTCCGCCTGGGATTTGGTCCAAACCACTTTTATCGCTTATTTAGAGCTTCCCAGCAATGGCCCCAGAGGGGAATATTTCTCGGCCTTCGGTCCAAACGCGCTGCGTAGCTAGGCCATAAGTCGGGGTTGCCACCACGGATTTCCTGAAAAGCAAATGCAATCAAGATTAGAGTGTCCCAGCAGTGCTCCCAGACCACGAAACTCACCCACAAACAGACGGAACCCCCCCTAAAAGCACCTCAAAGGCAAGCAAGTCATCAAAAACACAAAAAAATTTCCGCCTGGGATTTGGTCCAAACCACTTTTATCGCTTATTTAGAGCTTCCCAGCAATGGCCCCAGAGCCGTCAACCCAGGAGAAAACGAGTAGAAGACCCCAAAACAGCCAAAGAGCAAAAGTACAAAAATGGGGACTTTGTCAGTTTTTCACAAATTTCCCAAATCACTCCGCGCGCGCTCTGCAGCTAGGCCCTAACTCCCCTCTGCCACCATGGATTTGCTTCAAACCTCTTGCAAAGTAAAGTATATATAGCCAGCAGTGCGCCCAGACCCCGAAACCCACCCACAAACACCAGGAAGCCCCCCAAACAGGCCCCCGAAAACGCTACATTGAGCAAAATGTCAGAAATAGCCAAAAAAAAATCGGCCTGGATTTTGTCCCAACCACTTCTACCCGGTATTAGACCTTCCCAGGAATGCCCCAAGACCCGCCAACCCACCCGCCAAGAAGCATAACACCCCCAAACAGGCCAAAAGCAAAATCTCATACTTGCAATATTTCTCGGCCTTCGGTCCAAACGCGCTGCGTAGCTAGGCCATAAGTCGGGGTTGCCACCACGGATTTCCTGAAAAGCAAATGCAATCAAGATTAGAGTGTCCCAGCAGTGCTCCCAGACCACGAAACTCACCCACAAACAGACGGAACCCCCCCTAAAAGCACCTCAAAGGCAAGCAAGTCATCAAAAATACAAAAAAATTTCCGCCTGGGATTTGGTCCAAACCACTTTTATCCGGTATTAGAGCTTCCCAGCAATGGCCCCAGAGCCGTCAACCCAGGAGAAAACGAGTAGAAGACCCCCAAACAGCCAATGAGCAAAAGTACAAAAATGGGGACTTGATCAGTTTTTCACAAATTTCCCAAATCACTCCGCGCGCGCTCTGCAGCTAGGCCCTAACTCCCCTCTGCCACCATGGATTTGCTTCAAACCTCTTGCAAAGTAAAGTATATATAGCCAGCAGTGCGCCCAGACCCCGAAACCCACCCACAAACACCAGGAAGCCCCCCAAACAGGCCCCCGAAAACGCTACATTGAGCAAAATGTCAGAAATATCCAAAAAGAATTCGGCCTGGATTTTGTCCCAACCACTTCTACCCGGTATTAGACCTTCCCAGGAATGCCACAAGACCCGCCAACCCACCCGCCAAGAAGCATAACACCCCCAAACAGGCCAAAAGCAAAATCTCATACTTGCAATATTTCTCGGCCTTCGGTCCAAACGCGCTTCGTAGCTAGGCCATAAGTCGGGGTTGCCACCACGGATTTCCTGAAAAGCAAATGCAATCAAGATTAGAGTGTCCCAGCAGTGCTCCCAGACCACGAAACTCACCCACAAACAGACGGAACCCCCCCTAAAAGCACCTCAAAGGCAAGCAAGTCATCAAAAACACAAAAAAAATTTCGCCTGGGATTTGGTCCAAACCACTTTATCCGGTATTAGAGCTTCCCAGCAATGGCCCCAGAGCCGTCAACCCAGGAGAAAACGAGTAGAAGACCCCCAAACAGCCAATGAGCAAAAGTACAAAAATGGGGACTTGATCAGTTTTTCACAAATTTCCCAAATCACTCCGCGCGCGCTCTGCAGCTAGGCCCTAACTCCCCTCTGCCACCATGGATTTGCTTCAAACCTCTTGCAAAGTAAAGTATATATAGCCAGCAGTGCGCCCAGACCCCGAAACCCACCCACAAACACCAGGAAGCCCCCCAAACAGGCCCCCGAAAACGCTACATTGAGCAAAATGTCAGAAATAGCCAAAAAAAAATCGGCCTGGATTTTGTCCCAACCACTTCTACCCGGTATTAGACCTTCCCAGGAATGCCACAAGACCCGCCAACCCACCCGCCAAGAAGCATAACACCCCCAAACAGGCCAAAAGCAAAATCTCATACTTGCAATATTTCTCGGCCTTCGGTCCAAACGCGCTTCGTAGCTAGGCCATAAGTCGGGGTTGCCACCACGGATTTCCTGAAAAGCAAATGCAATCAAGATTAGAGTGTCCCAGCAGTGCTCCCAGACCACGAAACTCACCCACAAACAGACGGAACCCCCCCTAAAAGCACCTCAAAGGCAAGCAAGTCATCAAAAACACAAAAAAAATTTCGCCTGGGATTTGGTCCAAACCACTTTATCCGGTATTAGAGCTTCCCAGCAATGGCCCCAGAGCCGTCAACCCAGGAGAAAACGAGTAGAAGACCCCCAAACAGCCAAAGAGCAAAAGTACAAAAATGGGGACTTGGTCAGTTTTTTACAAATTTCCCAAATCACTCCGCGCGCGCTCTGCAGCTAGGCCCTAACTCCCCTCTGCCACCATGGATTTGCTTCAAACCTCTTGCAAAGTAAAGTATATATAGCCAGCAGTGCGCCCAGACCCCGAAACCCACCCACAAACACCAGGAAGCCCCCCAAACAGGCCCCCGAAAACGCTACATTGAGCAAAATGTCAGAAATAGCCAAAAAAAAATCGGCCTGGATTTTGTCCCAACCACTTCTACCCGGTATTAGACCTTCCCAGGAATGCCACAAGACCCGCCAACCCACCCGCCAAGAAGCATACCACCCCCAAACAGGCCAAAAGCAAAATCTCATACTTGCAATATTTCTCGGCCTTCGGTCCAAACGCGCTTCGTAGCTAGGCCATAAGTCGGGGTTGCCACCACGGATTTCCTGAAAAGCAAATGCAATCAAGATTAGAGTGTCCCAGCAGTGCTCCCAGACCACGAAACTCACCCACAAACAGACGGACCCCCCCTAAAAGCACCTCAAAGGCAAGCAAGTCATCAAAAACACAAAAAAAATTCCGCCTGGGATTTGGTCCAAACCACTTTTATCCGGTATTAGAGCTTCCCAGCAATGGCCCCAGAGCCGTCAACCCAGGAGAAAACGAGTAGAAGACCCCCAAACAGCCAAAGAGCAAAAGTACAAAAATGGGGACTTGGTCAGTTTTTCACAAATTTCCCAAATCACTCCGCGCGCGCTCTGCAGCTAGGCCCTAACTCCCCTCTGCCACCATGGATTTGCTTCAAACCTCTTGCAAAGTAAAGTATATATAGCCAGCAGTGCGCCCAGACCCCGAAACCCACCCACAAACACCAGGAAGCCCCCCAAACAGGCCCCCGAAAACGCTACATTGAGCAAAATGTCAGAAATAGCCCCAAAAAAATCGGCCTGGATTTTGTCCCAACCACTTCTACCCGGTATTAGACCTTCCCAGGAATGCCACAAGACCCGCCAACCCACCCGCCAAGAAGCATAACACCCCCAAACAGGCCAAAAGCAAAATCTCATACTTGCAATATTTCTCGGCCTTCGGTCCAAACGCGATTCGTAGCTAGGCCATAAGTCGGGGTTGCCACCACGGATTTCCTGAAAAGCAAATGCAATCAAGATTAGAGTGTCCCAGCAGTGCTCCCAGACCACGAAACTCACCCACAAACAGACGGAACCCCCCCTAAAAGCACCTCAAAGGCAAGCAAGTCATCAAAAACACAAAAAAAATTCCGCCTGGGATTTGGTCCAAACCACTTTATCCGGTATTAGAGCTTCCCAGCAATGGCCCCAGAGCCGTCAACCCAGGAGAAAATGAGTAGAAGACCCCCAAACAGCCAAAGAGCAAAAGTACAAAAATGGGGACTTGGTCAGTTTTTCACAAATTTCCCAAATCACTCCGCGCGCGCTCTGCAGCTAGGCCCTAACTCCCCTCTGCCACCATGGATTTGCTTCAAACCTCTTGCAAAGTAAAGTATATATAGCCAGCAGTGCGCCCAGACCCCGAAACCCACCCACAAACACCAGGAAGCCCCCCAAACAGGCCCCCCGAAAACGCTACATTGAGCAAAATGTCAGAAATAGCCAAAAAAAAATCGCCCTGGATTTTGTCCCAACCACTTCTACCCGGTATTAGACCTTCCCAGGAATGCCACAAGACCCGCCAACCCACCCGCCAAGAAGCATAACACCCCCAAACAGGCCAAAAGCAAAATCTCATACTTGCAATATTTCTCGGCCTTCGGTCCAAACGCGCTTCGTAGCTAGGCCATAAGTCGGGGTTGCCACCACGGATTTCCTGAAAAGCAAATGCAATCAAGATTAGAGTGTCCCAGCAGTGCTCCCAGACCACGAAACTCACCCACAAACAGACGGAACCCCCCCTAAAAGCACCTCAAAGGCAAGCAAGTCATCAAAAACACAAAAGAATTTCCGCCTGGGATTTGGTCCAAACCACTTTTATCCGGTATTAGAGCTTCCCAGCAATGGCCCCAGAGCCGTCAACCCAGGAGAAAACGAGTAGAAGACCCCCAAACAGCCAAAGAGCAAAAGTACAAAAATGGGGACTTGGTCAGTTTTTCACAAATTTCCCAAATCACTCCGCGCGCGCTCTGCAGCTAGGCCCTAACTCCCCTCTGCCACCATGGATTTGCTTCAAACCTCTTGCAAAGTAAAGTATATATAGCCAGCAGTGCGCCCAGACCCCGAAACCCACCCACAAACACCAGGAAGCCCCCCAAACAGGCCCCCGAAAACGCTACATTGAGCAAAATGTCAGAAATAGCCAAAAAAAAATCGGCCTGGATTTTGTCCCAACCACTTCTACCCGGTATTAGACCTTCCCAGGAATGCCACAAGACCCGCCAACCCACCCGCCAAGAAGCATAACACCCCCAAACAGGCCAAAAGCAAAATCTCATACTTGCAATATTTCTCGGCCTTCGGTCCAAACGCGCTTCGTAGCTAGGCCATAAGTCGGGGTTGCCACCACGGATTTCCTGAAAAGCAAATGCAATCAAGATTAGAGTGTCCCAGCAGTGCTCCCAGACCACGAAACTCACCCACAAACAGACGGAACCCCCCCTAAAAGCACCTCAAAGGCAAGCAAGTCATCAAAAACACAAAAAAATTTCCGCCTGGGATTTGGTCCAAACCACTTTTATCCGGTATTAGAGCTTCCCAGCAATGGCCCCAGAGCCGTCAACCCAGGAGAAAACGAGTAGAAGACCCCTAAACAGCCAAAGAGCAAAAGTACAAAAATGGGGACTTTGTCAGTTTTTCACAAATTTCCCAAATCACTCCGCGCGCGCTCTGCAGCTAGGCCCTAACTCCCCTCTGCCACCATGGATTTGCTTCAAACCTCTTGCAAAGTAAAGTATATATAGCCAGCAGTGCGCCCAGACCCCGAAACCCACCCACAAACACCAGGAAGCCCCCCAAACAGGCCCCCGAAAACGCTACATTGAGCAAAATGTCAGAAATAGCCAAAAAAAAATCGGCCTGGATTTTGTCGCAACCACTTCTACCCGGTATTAGACCTTCCCAGGAATGCCACAAGACCCGCCAACCCACCCGCCAAGAAGGATAACACCCCCAAACAGGCCAAAAGCAAAATCTCATACTTGCACTATTTCTCGGCCTTCGGTCCAAACGCGCTGCGTAGCTAGGCCATAAGTCGGGGTTGCCACCACGGATTTCCTGAAAAGCAAATGCAATCAAGATTAGAGTGTCCCAGCAGTGCTCCCAGACCACGAAACTCACCGACAAACAGACGGAACCCCCCCTAAAAGCACCTCAAAGGCAAGCAAGTCATCAAAAACACAAAAAAATTTCCGCCTGGGATTTGGTCCAAACCACTTTTATCCGGTGTTAGAGCTTCCCAGCAATGGCCCCAGAGCTGTCAACTCACCTGCAAAGAGGTACAACAACACCCCCACAAGTGCTGAGTCTTTCTTCATTGGGCGTAAACCAGCCCTCTGGTTTGATGGAAATAGGAGTCTGGAGGAGGAGGATAGAGGAGCATGTTCTTCTGAACTTGTGAACCTGAGGAATGCAGACTGCGGCAACTTCAAATCAATTAGCAAACCAGTGAAGACAGTTCTGCTGATGGGCTTGTTTTTGTGATTATCTGATTAAAGTTTGAAATATATTAACTGTGCACAACAAAGAAAGACAGACACACAGGAATAAAAGTGAATAAGGACGAAAAAGAAAGTTATTGATTCGTTGTCTCATTTTCAGGGCTCGGTATCACGGTCCAGGAATGAGAATAAGGCTTCGTCATCATACTCTGCGAATTCAGGCAGGGTGAGCTCAGTGTCACCTGACAGAGTAGAAATTCCCTCATCTATGTTGCTGGCCACCTCCTCTTCATCCGACACGCTTTCTCGTACTCTGAAATCTGGTGGTATGAGGTGCTGATTCATCTTGATCATTGTTAACCTCTCCACATTTTTGGGCGAGAGGCGGCTCCGTTTGGGAGTTACAATGCCACCAGCAGCACTGAAAACCCGTTCAGAAGACACGCTTGCGAGTGGGCAAGACAAGTAGTTTAAAGCCAGGTTGGTGAGCTGTGGCCACAATTCTTTTTTCCCATGCCAATACGCCAATGGGTCAGAATTAACATAGACCTCTGTTGAGTCATTCAGATAGTCCTTCACCATCGACTCAAGGTCCTCATCCAAGGTTCCTCCACTTTGCTTAGCTCTTGCTGTGCCTCTGACCTTTTGAGAACCAAACCCACGCAGAGCTAGCCAATCCTCTTCAGCCTCCAATGTTTCTGTTGTGTCTCGTGCAGATGATCCGGTTGCCGGTGTCTTTAACGGCTGAGAGGTCACTTGTGCCACAGCCACAGGTGCAGAAGTAGATTGTTTTGACTGGGGATGGCCTGCTGATGTACTGTCATTTCCTTCAATTTCCAGCCGTTCTCTTTCAAACCTCTTGGCTGACAAGGCTAGCCAATGTTTGTACTTTGGAACATGTTCATCATCAAAAGGAAAGAATGCTTGGCCTGCCAGCGCCTTTTTGTAGCGTGGATCCAGAATAGTAGCACAAATGTAATGCTCTTCTGAGTGGATCTTTTTAAGACGTTCATCACCTTGTAGGAGCTCTAATAATTTCTCAGCCAGAAGAAAAGAGTCTTGGTTTTTTACATCTTTTTCAAACACAGAACACACCTCCTTCAGTTGGTCCTCCAGCATGTACAACAATGGGATAGCTTTTCCCAAATTACAGTCCTCCTTGCTGACTGCACGCGTGAAGAACTCAAAAGGACGAAGCATGCGTGTCAGGCTTTGAACTATGTTCCATTGCGCCGCACCCATCCTCAGCTCCTCTGTACCCTCTGTAAGGAAATATTGATTGAGTTCCGTATACTGCTCATACAGACGCTCAAGCATGTAGAAGGTTGAGTTCCAACGTGTTACCACCTCCTGGATGAGTGCTTTCACTGGCATTTTAGGTTGATATAGCAGGCTCCTCAGCTGCTTCCGGGCCTTAAAAGAATGGCTGAAATGCTTGCACATTTTTCGGCAGGTGTCCAATACGCTGTACGCTGCACTGCCTTTATTACCCAAGAATTTTTGGACAACCAGGTTTATACAGTGCGCCAAACACGGCACTCTGAAATAGTTACCGTCCCTCATGGCCTTAACTATATTGGCGCCATTGTCCGTGGAAACATAACCAACCTGGCGTTTTAGTGGGGACAGCCAGTTAAGGACCTTTGTGTTAAAGACATCCAAAATGTTTTCTGCTGTGTGACGTTTCTCCAAACCAAACATGGCTAGTGTTGCATGTTTCCGAGCAGCTTTAAAAACAATGTCCGCGTCAACACCTGCGTTTAGCTTTGCTTTAGCCCCTGAAAAAGAGACCCAGTGTGCAGTGATGCACATGTAATCAGCGCCTGCGCCACTGGTCCACATGTCTGTTGTCAGATGTATAGTG
Source organism: Lissotriton vulgaris (assembly GCF_964263255.1). NCBI lineage: Eukaryota > Metazoa > Chordata > Amphibia > Caudata > Salamandridae > Lissotriton > Lissotriton vulgaris. The sequence goes on along the minus strand of NC_141696.1, from coordinate 1,032,322,813 downwards.
TGAACAGCACTCTTCTGCAAAGCTGCCCCAATCACCTTCAGAACATCTTCATGTAGTGCTGGAACCGCAACTCGGGCAAAATAGAACCGGCTAGGAACCTTCCATTTAGGGCAGAGCGCTGCCACTAATTCTAGAAAACCAACCCCTTCTACAAAAGAAAAAGGGAGAAGGTCCAGAGCTAGCATTTTAGCCAGCTTAGTGTTATACAGACGCGTCAATGGGTGGTTGCGTTCATATTGCGCTTCTGTAAACAACATCTTTTTAATGTTGCCCTGGACCAAGGATTTACGGGATGATGATGATATCTTCGACCCAGTTACGCTCGCTGATGAACTTTTCCGCATTGATGTCGCACTCTCTCCCACACTCTTAGTGTGCCTCACATGGGGTGTGCTGCTGACAGGGGTACTGGGTGTAAGTGAAGTGTTTGAATCGTCTTCTTCCTCCTCGTCATCATCAGATGAAAAATCAACGTTTTCATTACGTGCCATTCCGGCTTCCTTGACCGCCTCTAGGTGCGGAAACCATTGGACAGGGTGCGCTCTCCTAGGATGACCTCTCTGGCCTCCGGTACCATAGTTAGAACCAAGCTTACCACGACTAACTCGAAGCTTACAAATGCTACAAATGGCTACGTTTTCCATTTTTGGGCAAACACTAAAGAAGTCCCAAACTGGAGACTTGAAATGTCTTTGGGGGCCGGAGGAGGCGGCGATACTGGTGGTGGTGGTCCTGCTGCTAATGCCAGATGAAGTGGAGGATGTGGATTGCCGAACTTCAGTACGTTTTGCACTTTCACCACCACGAATTGAGGTCGAGGTGGGTACCTTCTTGCGAGGAAGAAATATGGAAGCGGTAGGTGTTGGTGTACTAGTTAACTCCAAATCTAATGATTGTTGTGTTTCCATTTCCATTGCCTCCTCGTCGACATCATCATCACGCTCAGCAGCTTCTCGGGATAGGGTCAAAATGTCTCTTTGCTGCATGCCCGCTGGGGCTGCAGTGACCTTTATGATGACTGGCTCATCGTCATCGTGAGAGGCTTCACCAGCAGCAGTATGCGTCACTTCTTGTTGTGCCTCATCATCACACTCCATAGCTATGAGTTTTTCGACGACCTTCCTTTTACGCTTGGGTATCTTTGTCAGATCATGGTGTGCCTCACTCTCAGGCTGCCGTGGTGGTACCCATTCGTCATCCAGATCATCAGAAGGCGGTGGGCTTGAAGAAGATGTAGACACCAACCTTGATCTTTTCCTTGCTAGGGATGTGGAAGACAATGAATAATCATCAGGAGGAGTGGCTTCCAATGATACCTCGGCTTGATTGTCGATTTCCTGATGTGCCCCTACTTCGGGAGGGACAACTATTGTGGGAACTTGTTGTGACCCTCCATGCACCTCTACTTGCGCATCTCCTTGCGCTGCCTCTCCTTCCACATGTACTTGGGCTTGTACTACTTGCACATGTTGTTGTTGCGGCTGTGGTTGTTCAACACTTGTCAGATGAGTTACAACAACCTGTGTTGATTCAGGGACATTGCTGCTACTTTCTTGCAATGAGCCAACATCACTGGTCGATGGTGATTGGAGAAGTACACTGACTGCCTCTGAAGCACTCAAGGGCTTTGACTTAAGTTGGCGTGGTGGTGGAGGCACTGAACCCAATGGAGCGGGGGTGCTGCTCCCAGCTTGGTCCCCAGCAGATCCTGCTGCTGCAGGCGTACTTTTTTTTTTGCTCCCAAAAAACGTGGTGGTTGGCACACCAGCCTCCTTGGTAACTTGCTTCTTCTGCTCCTTACTAGCAACTTTCTTGCTAGAGGAGCTACGGAGAACTTTTTTTGGGGCCATCTTCTTCAGAGCAGGTCAGACAGCAGGCCGCAGTTGCACGAATTGTAGAGTTGTCTGAGGCCAGACGTGACGTCGCGTGACGTTATGCTGCACACACACACCGCTGCAGGACTTCTTCCTGGCACTGGTGGTTCTCTTGAGTCTTGTGCACCTAAAAACAATGGAAGACAGAGGAACATCAGTTCAGTTATACACCACAAAAAAATCGGAAAAAAAACAGAAAAATCAGCACAATCCCATTCCATCCATGCCCTCCATGATGTTTAAGTTCAAGACAGCCCACAGAAAGACTAGGCCCATGCTAGACTCAAATACCCCTGGTGAAAAGGCCACTAGTACAGCCCCAAAAAACGAAAATCACTGAAAAATCAGCACAATCCCAATCCATCCATGCCCTCCATGATGTTTAAGTTCAAGACAGCCCACAGAAAGACTAGGCCCATGCTAGACTCAAATACCCCTGGTGAAAAGGCCACAAGCACAGCCCAAAAAAATGAAAATCACTGAAAAATCAGCACAATCCCAATCCATCCATGCCCTCCATGATGTTTAAATTCAAGACAACCGACAGAAAGACTAGGCCCATGCAAGACTCACTACCCCTGGGCATAAAGGTTGAAAAGTAGGCAAAATGGTTGCAGGCCTAACAACAAAGCCAGCATTCAAAATGGCCACTTGCCTCCCAGCACATGGCCAGTGCCTGTAGCAGCACTCAAAATGGCCACCAGCCACATGGCCTGTCCCTCCCCATGAACACCCCCAAAAATCGAAAAACACTGCAAAATCAGCACAATCCCATTCCATCCATGCCCTCCATGATGTTTAAGTTCAAGACAGCCCACAGAAAGAATAGGCCCATGCTAGACTCAAATACCCCTGGTGAAAAGGCCACAAGTACAGCCCCAAAAAACGAAAATCACTGAAAAATCAGCACAATCCCAATCCATCCATGCCCTCCATGATGTTTAAGTTCAAGACAACCCACAGAAAGACTCAGTCCACCAACCACTGAGTACCCCTGGGCAAAAGGCCCCAAAACAGCCCAAAAATCGAAAATTCCAAAATTTTTGTTGCAGCAACTGTAATGCCCCAAACAAACTTACTTGTAAAATTTCTAATCCAACAGTGATCCAAAGAAAGTCAAAAAGGCCTCAAATCCAAATATCCAGCAGCATCCACAAAAAGTAATCCTTCCAGCTCCAGATCCAAATGAAAAGTGACCAGGAGATGGACAAAGCACTGGGAGGAGCCTGCTGGACAGGAACAGGAAGTTGAAGACTGTGGGGCACTTCCTTCCTCCCACCCCCCTCCCCCCCTCCCCAAAATGGACTCCTCGCTAAAAAAGTGCAGGCAAATGTCAACCTAAGGAGTTATTCAGATAAAAATCATCATTTCAAGAAGGTTTATGCTGCTTGCTGGTGGATTTCTTGTGCAGAATTGCAAATTTTATATTTTCGCTTGTGCGAGATTGTTGCTGCTCGCCGCATCTCAAATCTCGCAATTGCGAAGTACCGCGAGACGTGATCTCGCCGTACTCGCGTTGACAAACTCTCGCTGTGCAAGTTGGCAAGCCGCGATGACGTAATCGCGCTCGCCAAATTCCCGCGGGATCACACAGCAAGATCCAAAATGGCGCAGCACTCGCAAAATATCGAGAAAAACAACTCGGCAAACGATGATAAATGCCGCGCGCCGCAAAAATTGTATCACCAACGACGCGAGCCGCAAAAAAAATCCGCTGCGTGCGAATTTGCGGATTTTGCGGGAAATTCGCAAATCTCGCGGATTGCGAATTTCCCAAAAATCCACAAAATCCGCGAGCGTAACGGATTTTCCGCCCATGCTTAGTCAAGAATGACATGGGCTCCCCCTTTGTCGGCTGGCTGAAATGTTATTTCTTTGTCTTGTTGCAAAGCGTTCAAGATATACAGTTGTTTCCTGGTCAGATTGGTGTGTTTAGGTTTGGTATACTTGATTTGTTCCAAATCTCTCTTGACCAATATCTCGAAACTGTATAGCGTCTTATGAGACAGAGGAGACATGAATTTACTTTTAGGACGAAATGGGTAGACTGGTTTATCCTGATCCTCCTGTTGTTTATTCATGAAAAAAAAGAATTTCAACCTCAGTTTGCGCATGAATATGAAGAGGGATATTTCCGTCTCCAATGCGTTCGAAGAATATGTGGGAACATATGACATACCTTTGCTCAATACTCCTATTTCTTCTGTAGTCAAATTTCTTCAATGGATGTTCATAACTAGTGAGCCCCCTTCTTGAGGTTTCTCTGAGGTCTGCCTATTTCTTTTGTCTTTTTTAGTTTGTCCCCTGCGGATACTTGTTGTGATGTAGTTTTATTATGTGGTTGGTTTGAGGAGTGACAAATAGAGCTACAAATAGAAACAACCTCTTGTCTAACCTATTTAATTTGATTCAGGCAACCGCTCTGCTAATCTTCATTAAGTGTACAACACAGATACAAGGACAAAAGTAAGAATGATTTTTATTTGAGTTCTATTTTATTTGTACAAAAACATATTTTATCTCTTTTTTGTTTTTATAATTCTATTTTTATGTGTAAAAAAATGTTCTTTTCAAACATAGGTCGGAACAATCAATTGTTGACATTATCATACAATGAACATTATTTTCTAAAATTCAGTTCAAATCATAAAAGTACATAAAAAACAGTGTTATAGGAATCAAATCCAATAGTAATTCAAGCTATGAAAGAACAGTAACCCAGTCAAATTCATGCAGCATGCACAAATAAATCCACTCTTAAGGTAATAAAAATATACGTTAAAAATAAAACCTTTTAAAATAATTTAAAAAGGTGAACAATAAAACATCCTCCTAATTCATTAACGGTCTGCGTATTATCAGAAGTTATATCACCACATTACAATTGGTAAAGTGAAATTGTGATGTTATTTACAAGCACCTATTTAGAGAAACCATGGAACTATGCACATATATAATCATTATTAGTTAAACAAATGTATTTACTGTTATAAGATTCATATACAGGCCTGTGTAACAAGTGCAAATTAAACAACGTCCTTAGGTTAGCCCAATTGTAAGCCTAACTTTAGTTTTTCTTAAGTTTAATTTCTCCTCGTTTGCTCTCGAGTTGGGAGTTAATTAAAATGTATATGTGTAGAAAGTTTTTCTTTCACCCCTACTACAGGTGCAGGAATTTAACCTTGTTATTTTAGATTTAAGAAGATACATGGGAGGAGAGGAATGTCTTTGAAGAACTTGAACAGAGAGAAGGGAAGACACCATCTGTGCCTGGTGACACCTGGGATCCAAGGTTGGCAAACTCAACTGCAATTTAATTGGAGTTTGTGGAAAGTTACGCAAGGAAGTTGTTTACGGAATAACATACCATGTGACCTGCTAGGGATGTAACTTTGTCTTTTTGTATTAGGCACGGGGACAGATTTGTAGGACTTCTGTTTTTGACTGAGGAAGGAGAGCATCTTAGAACGAGCTCTGTAGCTTTACGACACTTGACCCAACTTGAACTGAGTACTTCTTAGGAAGTCAACACGTGCTGACACCTTTGGGAGATTTTCCTGGGAAATTAGGAAGGGATGCCACTTTGGAAGTAGAATAGGGACAGATTATCCTTATTTCAAAAATACAAATGAAAGGGGATTTGGATGCAGTGTCTGTACTCAGCTGTGTTCTGATTTTGGAATTTATTGTTCTGTGACTATTGTGGCGCATTAAATATATTTGTAGATTGGGCTCTGTATTAGTGTTCATGTATCTTTATGCCTTGATTTTTAGGTTTGTCTATATTCTGTTATTTCTGGCCTTGTAATAAATTAACAAAACTGAATTTGTGTCTGTGGTCCTATAGTTAGACGGGAGGGAAAATGTGTAATTGGCAATTTGCTTTCTTCCCTCCACACTTCTTTAGCAGGCAAAACATACCATTGGTCAGGTATTCCTAAGTACATTTTAGGTAGCGGAATTTGGCCCCATCACAGCCATGAGCATAGGGAGCTTCAGTTCACGAGAACATTTCAGCATTCTAACATGCTCACTCTAAAAATCCACATTTATCAATATTTAGGGAAATAAATCCGAGCACTTCCATTGAAAAGCATAAAACGTCGCATTTTAATTTTGACTTTTTTAAAGTTAAATAATGCAATCTCTACACCTGCATTAGCCAGAGCATACTTAAAAAAAAACACAGGGATTTTGATGTACCTCAGATTTTTTCAGGAATTTGAAGTTTATCTCTAAAACGTTTGGCTCTAAATGTGTTCCATTCTGTGCTGCAGTCATGGTTTCTGTGTGCTGGTTTCTAGCAAACCCACGAGCTAACTAGGACCTATGACCCCTAAACGTTAGATATCCCAATAATTCTGGACTTTGTTCTTTATACACTTTTGTTTAGCTTTACCATTTGCAAATGAAAGGCTAAAAGCCCCACAATGCAAATAAAACCACAAATTGAGCGCCTGCAATTTGGGGTGAATTAATCTCTTGCAATCAACATGTCTATCAGTTTAGGATTTCAATAAGAGGCTACATTTGTTGAAATAATTAATCCCTTGTACCCTGGAATGAGCTTGTTTTGCTGACTCTCACAATTACATTCTTTTTTTTTTAAACCTTTATTAGTCTTGCAATCAATTACAGGTACGGGCCTACAACCTTCTCGGCCGGGCGCGAAGCAGAGTAAAAGTATAGCAATCAATGCGGAGAGTCAGAACAGTTCAAAAGCCAGGGCGATACGTAGACCAGGAGACAACTCGTGGACAAACGATCAGGTCCGAAGTCAGGATTACAGAGTTTCATTTTTAAATTTATAAGAACTGAAAAAGTGCCATACAATCACATGTGGTCCTGCAACACACAATTACATTCTTAATGTATCCCATGCAAGGTATGAGTAGCCAGTTCAGTGTGTTTTTTTTCCTTGTACTCTCAGCCTGCAGATGTGACTAAACCTCAGACCCTTACAGACCTAGCAATACATATTGTATGAATGCATTTAACTTTTGATTTCTGAGTGTGTATGAACTTTAAAGGTGTTTGTAAAGGAGATGTATGTTGTGGTAGCCCATCTCAGGAGAGCTTCTGTGACTAGTTGTCAATTTCTTGATAACTCGTTCACCAGGAGTGGGTTGCCCAGGTCAGAGACTTTGTCTGTTTCAACCACTCTCTTTCAAGTGTTGGGTCTCCTGGTAAATTAGAACAAGAAGCCTCTCCGTCCCAGACTCAGCAATTTCATACATAGAGTAGATAGTAGACACTTGTCTTACATGCTCCTCCTCCCTCTTGGATGGCATTTCCAGAATACAAGATCTGGATATGCATCTAAACCCTTCCCTCATGTATCCCTTCTAGACTCATCCGATACCTAGTTTTTCCTCCCTAATCCACTTCTAGAGACTCTTCCCCCTTCCATCTCTTCTTTACTAATCCCAAACCTCCTCCTACTGCGATGATACCCAAATAAACACGTTCTAGACTCTTTCCTCTTCTACCCCTCCATTATACTTTTCATTCCAACTAACACTCCCATATCCACAAATCAAATCAATTAATCTGTCCCTATACCAATCCACCACTAATGCTTTTTGGGTTCGGGAGTAGGGTGCTACTCACCAAAAAGTACTCCCACACCTCGTTAGAGGTAGTACATGCTATATAAATGAAATTACAATTACAATTATACAGCCCACCGCCAGGAAAAACATAAAGACAACATACATTTTCACACTAAGCACTCCCTTGCTAATCTGACTATAACTGGTGTATTTGCCACTCTCTTTTGGCCTAGACAGCAGACCTACCGACATTTATGTTTTTCTTTTTAGAATTCCCTAAAAGATGTTTATCTATAGTTTCCCTTTTGCAGGAGATTACCTGATTCCTGTGTATAATGATGGTTTCGTTTAATTTTCTTTTGGACATTTTGAAGACATTGGTCCGCAGATTCTTTAGGCACTGCTTTGGACTGTACTCAAATATAAGTGATCATATATTTGTAACTACCCATCAATAAACAAGTACTTACTTGTGTGTGGTAACCCATGCTATTCTTAAAACATACACTTAGAGACCACAGTGAAAGCTGATTCCACTGTTATTTATGTATTTCTCTTTTGCCTGATCAATAATCCTTACACTTTCATACAAGAAAACAGCTTTTGAGGGCTGAGCTCAGATATGTCTTTCTTTGGTTCATTTGAGTGCAGTAATATCCATGATTAATAGCACACAGGTAACACACTCCAAAAGGAATTTACATTGTTAATGTGTAGATGTGTGTGTGTGGAGGAGAGTGAATCTAGTTGACAGCTAGATTGAATGGGGTTGTACATCTTTTCAGAAAGTGATTCTGAGCTTTTCCTTGTAGTGGCAGCCTGTCGTTGTTTGGTAGGTGGTAGAAAGGATAGGAATAGTAAATGGATATGCTGAGTTCCTCCAAGGCTCCCTTGTAGCTCCAGTCTCACCAAGCAAGGAGTCTGGAGGTTGCTCATATCACTCAGGCCTTAAATACGTTCTTAGGCTGAGGGAAAGGAGTTGCAAGTGGCTCATTTGAGAGAGGCTAAATAGCACCTCACGTCTTGCCTCTCAAATCACATACCACCCTTGTATCCAGTATAAAGTCTCTTCAGTCTACATGATAACAGGGAGAATGGAGAGTATGAGAAGTAACCTTCAAGAGAGCTTTAATGTGGGAGGTCGAACATGGACATTGGTCTTTAGGTTAGGGCTAGATCACATAGATAATAACGTCCAGATTCATCAAGCTTAATTGCGCTCTCAAAGGGCCAGATTCTGAGAATCTGGCCCTTTGTGAGTGCAATTTTTGCATTTGGGATTCATCATCCCAAATGCAAAAATCGGTAATAAAGAATTCGCAAATTTGCGAGGATTAGCATTTAAGGAATCTCTATTAGAGATTCCTTAAATGATATTCATGAAACATTTAAAAATTGCGAAATCGCAATTTAGGAGCGCTATTTACCACGAAGTCAAAACTTGTGGTAAATAGGGAAAACTTAAATGCATTTAAATGCATTTTTCTAAGTTGCATGTTACACACACACATGTCCTTTGGACATGTGTGTGCACAACATCAGTGTAAATTCACATTTCAGGGGTGCTACAGGGTGTCCTTTGGACACCCCTGGCACCCTTGAAATCGCATCCTTAGCAAATTGCTAATCGCAAATAAGGAATAACTCCCCGTTCATTCCTATGGGCTTTAGGAATCACAATTTATTTTGCGATTTCTACATGAATCCCGATTTGCAAGTCCTTAATAGGATTCCTTAATAATCGCTATTAAGGACTCGCTAATCAGACCTAAGTTTACATTCATTTGCATTTAAAGCCTAATTTGAGTTTGGATTATGTGATACTCCCTCACAAACATGGTGGATGTCCCATCTGCCTTATTACAATTGCACTTAAGGCTCCGTGGGACTGGATATCCTTCATGTTTAGTCACAGTATCCCATCTGCCAAACTCTAAATAAGCCTAGTAGTTTTCTTTATGTGAAGGTGACAGTGCAGATACAATTAGGTATACCTGTCAATGAAGCTGGTAGGACGAGCAGCAAAAGAAAACGTGTGACCTGATTATGGTACTTTCAATGGATGGGAGTTCTTTACATCATTTCACTCTCATTCACTTTAGGAAACATACAGGGAAGAAATCTTTTCACAAATGAGGTGGTGGTATCCGTGTTATGATTTGAACTAATCAAATAGGAGGAAACACACCCTAAAATTGAATTAATTAAGATCCCAAAATTATTTAAAGGTGAAATGTATTGGATGTGCAATAAATTCAAGAAATAAAAAACTAATATAAAGAGTGAGGATGTACAAAGACTTTTTGGGTGAAAATATCAGAACATAGGATGGATTTTATTTTGTATCTTAAAAATAAATTGAGGGTATACAGAAATGAATGTTGGAATGAACGATTTTGCAAAGTTAACCCTTCCCGGTCCATAAATGCTCCTTTAAATATCTATTGCCATTTTGACAAAGTTGACAAAACAATTCTGATTTCTTGCTTGCTAAACAATTTTAACACAATAAAATAAGTTACTATTTCTCTTGTTATCTGAAAGAGAAGATGTGGTTGGTTGAGATGGCAATAACAACTTCAAATCCGTGCGAAACATCCGCCGCTGCGGTGGTTGGTGGTCTAGCTGCTCAACCGGAAACATAGACAGTGGATGCCTGCCTCGACGCGCAGCCGATGCGCTAGAGGCAATTTAGGAGCCATATCAGATCAGTTGGTTTTAGTGCACTGAGTTGAGCGTCTGGTAAAGGGCTCCTTGTGATTCTCCTTTTAACTGTAAATTGTTTAAATTAATCCTACTCACTTCCCGATTTCCTGTTTCACTTGAAATAAACGCACATTACACTTATTTGCACATTATGCTCATCTCCTACCGCGTACCTCCCTGGTCCACCATGGATTGTACCCGAGTGAAGGGAGTTTAGATGCAGACCGGAAGTATCTCACTCCCGGCAGAAGCGCTGCGGTAGTTGTCAGTCTAGCTGCCTCACCGGCAACAAATAAATTGGATGTCTGCCTCGACGCACAGCGGACTAGCATAGTGGGCGCAACTAAGGCAAGCCCGTCTGTGCCTGTCCCCGCCTGACCGGGCCCAAGGGCCAGAAACTCTGCCCTTTCCACCTCAGAAGAACTTCCTCCACCTACTTATGCACGAGAAATGCTTCTAAATTTAGCAGGTAAACAAAAGACAACTATGTGCCACACAAAAGCTCCTCCGGAGGAGTTTGAGGGCCCTTTAACCTGCCTTAACTGTAAATGGGGTTGTCAAGACACCTACACCACAGGGATATTTACAAACAATCAGCTTTGCACATCAGCCATAAATTGTATCTATCTTAATGCTTGATCTCTTCCTAAACATAGCACTGACATTTGGGATACATAAGATGCCCTAAACCCAGACCTTGCTTTTGTTATCGAAACCTGGCTTGATGACAATAATACCCCTGACATTGTTTCTGCCCTGCCACCCGGTTATAAAATATTAAAACAGGATAGAAAGGGCAAGAGAGGTGGTGGTATAGCAATTCTCTTTAAAGAGCATTTCTCCTGCATTCCTTCCACAGTTATCCAAGTGGAAACCCATTAGATCCTAGCTTTCTCAGTTTCAAAGGATAATTACATACTATTGGGAGGGGCAGTCATTTATAACCCTACTGTTCACCATCCCGGACTAAGCACTGACTTACGTACACAACTTTTTCCTCTCTGTCTGAAGCAGAGCCAGTTTTTAGTTCTAGGCGATTTTAACCTTCACTATGAAAATGCAGCAAATTGGGAGTTAAACACCTGGAAAATAACATGGCCATAATGTAATTAATGCAGAGGATCCTGGAACCAACCCATGAGGCTGACCACACCATGGGCCTAGTGTTCTCCAATATATTGACCATTCACTTTCGCGAGAGCAAGCCACTTTATTGGACATATCATTTCCTAATCCCTTTCTAGTCGTTAGTCCTACCAAATAAATCACCCAAGGCTGAAACAACATATCAAATAGTTAAAAGAGCATTGAAACTAATTACCCACTCACTTCACTTATCATGACTCTGCCGCACCCCCTCTAGCTCTGCCTCCACATCAGCTGCCCAACTCCAATAAGAGGTCGAGAAGTCGGTAGAAAAATGTGCTCCCAAACTCAATAGAAAAGCAGTTTCTAATTCCCGATCAGAAAGATGGTACACACCTGAATTAAAAACAAATAAACGGAAATGCCGAACTTTTGAGCACAAATGGAGACTGTCAAAAGATAGCATTGATAGACTAAATTATTTAGCTGAATTGAAAAACTATAACTGCGCGTTAAAACAAGCCAAAAGAATTTACTATACAAAAAGGGTTGAAAAAAATGGCAGCTCCTCTAAGGAACTGTACAAAGTTATTTATTTGCAAACTTTGTAAACCTTCTAGTCTATCATAAACCATAACTCCCACGACAGAGAACTGTGAGTTAACCAACAATTTTTTCACTGATAAAGTGACAAAAATGTATGCATCTTTTGGTAATGCCCAAGAAGAGGCCAATACTGATTGGGAAAGTCTGGCCCCTCACCCTGCAGCAAAAACCCACCTTGATACTCTGACTCCTTTTTCAGAGGAACAGGTGGCCAAAGCCATGGCTGAAGTTAAGGCACGATCTCCACTTCACCCTTGCCCACATCTTATGTTTTCCAGACTAGTACCGTCCTATGCCTCCTCATACACAACATCTTTAATCAATCTTTGGAGCTAACCTGTTTTCCAGATGAATGGAAGAAAACAGTGGTCTTTCCCCTCCTAAAGAAAGCAGGACTTTATGACCCGGTCAACTATCACCCAATTTCCCAACTACCATATCTCTTCAAAGTTTTGGAGCATCTAGCCAATTAACAACTCACCACTTTCTTTGAGACCAACAACCTATTTGATTTATCACAGACAAGTTTTAGGGAAAATAATAGTACAGAGGCTACCCTACTAGCGGTATCTGACAGTATTAGATCGCAAGCTGATCAAGGTAAAACCTGTAGCATTAATCCCATTGGACCTTACTGAGGCTTTCAATACCATCTTTTTAAACAACAAGGGTAACCCAAAAAAAGTCAGCTAGGGACTTTGGGAATTAATTATTTAACACAACAGTGGTCCCTAGTGGAGAATAGAGATGAACCAAAAGCAATAAATGCAGGCCCAATCAGTGCTGTATTAGTTAAACTTGTCCAGCCGGACAGAGGTTCAATATTTAATTGGCGAAAATTTTTAAGGATTCAGCACACAAGGATACTGAAAGTGGGACACAAGCCTGTGTCCTACTACAAAGACATTAAGACATACAACCACCAAGGACCTTTCTATCCAAGCACATATTAACAGTCATGCTTATATAATGTCCTGAAGATGATCCTTGCATTGTTCTCTTGGACCGAAACGTCGTCGACACCCAGAACTTCTCATACATAAACTTTGATGTCACTGTTTTTTACGTAGAGTCATTCCTTGCGATTTGTTTGTTTAATTGATGATCTGTCTTGAAAACAAACTGTGAGCAATGCCTGAGCCTCCTCTATATGTTTCCCCAACTGTATGTCTTAATGTCTGAGTAGTAGGACAATGTTGTGTCCCACTTTCAGTTTTGATACCGTGTTACACTCTACACTACTTCAAATAATACATAAAAAATGGATCTGCTGTAAAACACTATCATGGTTCGCTTCTTTTCTTAAAGATCGAACCCAAACAATCCAAATGGGATCTTACACTTCCCCCTCAAAGAATATTAAATATGGACACTGGCAAGAAGCTACCTTAAGTCCTACCCTTTTTAATGCATATGTCTCATCTTTGGCTGACATTAGCAGTAAATGGGGATTTGAAATCTGCTCCTATGCCGATGATACTCAATTGGTGATCCCTCTGCTAAATAAACTGACCAATACTGAGACCAAGGTCAACCTAATAAATTGCCTCACTAAACTTGCAAACTGGATGTCCCAGTACTGTTTAAAATTAAATGCAGGGAGGTCAGAAAATCTACTTTTGAAGTCATCCAGATAATTTGGGGATAATAGTTGGTGGCCCCAGGCCCTAGGTACACCCCAAACCTAAGCGAGCAGCAAAAAACATGAGCATTGTCTTTGATGACACTCTTTCCATGCAGGACCAACTATGCACTCTATGTGGAAAAGCTTTCGTCACACTGAAATTGCTCAGACAACTGTTTGCCTGGATCCCCTCTAACTGCAGACAATCAGTAAACCAGGCTTTGCTCTTGAGCAGACTGGACTACGACAATGCCCTTTATGTTGGAATGGCCGACTATCTCTTTGCTAGACTCCAGGTAGTCCAAAACTCTGCCGCTAAACTAATCTATAACAAAAAAAATACAGCTCAGCATCGAATTGCCTAAGGGAACTACACTAGTTACCTGTACGCCAGAGAGCAAGTTTGAAGCTCCTGTGCTTTGCGCACAAAACTTTGCATAAAAATGGACCACACATCTTGCGAGATAAGCTACAATTTCATGTCCCCCCACGAAATCTGAGATCATGCCATCTGGCCCTTGTGTCAGTCAAACGCACATCAAAGGTTAGGATGGGTGATCGATCCTTCTCTAAAGCAGCTGCGGTCCTCTCGAACAATCTACCACTTGATCTTCGCCTGACAGACGACCATCTGCTGTTCAGGAAAAAACTGAAAACCATCTTGTTTCCCAGATACTGATTTTATTAAGACCAAACTAAATTGCTCAAAATTTCGTCCTAGTGCCTTGATATCCCTTGGGATGATTGATGCGCTCTATAAATACATTAAAATACAAATACAATTAATCATCTAGAGCTGGGTCTTGATTAAAACTAATGAGGGTAAAGCCATGTTTGAATCCTTTTCTAAACTTAATTTCATTGGGTTCCGTTCTTAATTTCCTTGGCAGAGAATTCTATAATTTGGGGGACAGATAGGAGAATGATGCGCCACCACATCTGGATCTGTGGGCATTCGACACTCCCAAGAGACCAACATTAGATGATGGTATGCTCCTTGTAGGGACTTAGGCTGCTATAAGAACACTTATCAGGGTATGATTTACACTCCTCTGGACCAAACAGAGCACCTTTAATTTGATCCTTTTCTCCACTGGGAGCCAGTGTACGGAGGACAAGGCACTTTTCACAGAGGAAATATTTGGTATCTTGTAGATGGTCAATGCTGTGGCATTTTGGGCCACTTGATGTTGCTGGATGTCAGACTTTGGGGAAACAAGAAGTTGCCACAGACCAGTCAGAAAGAATGAGCATGTCAATTAGAGTGGGAAATAATTAAGAAAGTCTTTAACATAAGTGCCAAGATTGTGTTTTCTTTGCTCAAATGAACAATGGTTCTGTTTGAGTCAACTAAACTTCTTGCTTCTTTTGCTTTGTTTTTAGGTCTTTCGGAGCTCCCATCAACCTAAACACCCTCGACGGAGAGTATATCTCAGGTCAGTGAATGCACTAATACATAATATCACTTGTCTTGTGAAGTTAGTGGCAATGTGATTCACTATCGCACTTTTCTCTGTTGGTCGATAATTATAATAATATTAATATAATAATAAAGAGGTTTATAAAGCGCCTGGTGACGCCATTTCGGCGTGTCCTTGCGCTGTGGAGATAGAATACGTACAAAGGCAATGGTAGGCTCCTCTGCCCAGCTATGTATTAAAGATTGTACAGGTGGGTTTTTAAGATTTTTCTGAACTTATTGTAAGAAATGTGTAAGAAAAGAAAATATATCCCAATAAAGAGTCTCTTTCACCAAATTCAAGGGGCGAGATAGACTTCCTTTCCAGGCTAGTGATGGTGGTATTAACATAACATAACATAACATAACATAACATAACATAACATGACATAACATAGCACATGTTTTTGTGAAGTGCCCTTATCACCTGTGGGTCTTTAGGCGCTAAATAACAGATCTTGGGCTATTAATCACCCCAAAACAAATATAGCTGTGAAAGAGAAACGAGAACAAAAATCCTCCTAGAAATATGATACTCATTTTTTCTACAATCATTTCCATTGCTTATTCTTCCCGTGCCACTCTCCCTCTTTTTCCACCTCTCATCTCGATTCAGTAAATGTCCTAAATCTGGTGTAACCACGCTCCTCCTGGAGCACAGCGGGTGAAAAGACTCTTCAGCAGTGGATCTCCACGTCGGTTGCTTAACGTTCAGGGATCTCCTCCGTAGTCCACTGAAGGGCATTCACATCCCTTATCGTCTCATCCATTTCCACAGTTTTTCTGATCCCTTCACTCAGCTTCTTTAGCAAGTTGATTTGTCTATAACTCACATGCAATGGAACCTCCACTCCGTCATTCTCCTCCTGATCTCCTCTCTTGGCATTTCTGGACTCCTCCTCATATTTCCCCACTTCACATATGCCCATCAGTATTCTTTCTCTCGTTGGTCTGCCTGACTTACTGTTTGTTTGTCCTTGGAAATCCTGCTCTGTAACATACAAAGGATCCAGGTTTTGTTGAATTCAAGTTTGAGCTTTGATTTATGAAATCTCCATCCTGCATATTTGGACACACCCCCTTCCCAGAATTTTCACAATCGGGGAAAACGTGATAAGAAGTAAGCATTATTAAGATTCTTTCCTTTTTTGTGTCAGACTTCAAACTAGAAGAGTTGCAATGAGAGGAGCCAGAGAAGAACCCTTGGATTATTTTCTTTATTTCGGATCGGTATGAATAATGAATGGTTTACCACCAAGGTAATTTCGTTTCTCCAACTCCAGTTTAATAGCCAATCATTCTTTTTCTATAGTAGGACACGTAATTTTGTCAAGGGAATAACAGAATGGGCATCTCCATACTTTCTTCATTAATTTAGGAAAAGGTAGCTTCTATGCTATATAATTAGAGGTGTCCACTTGCAATATAAAAAGATTCTCAAAATCAGGGACATTAATAAAGGACTAGAAGTAATAGCCTTTTTTAAGTTTTAGAAAGGTTCTATTACTTTCTTGGGGGTTTGATTGGCTCTTGTTAGTTCCTTTAGTACATTAGTTAGATGGTTTAATGTTCTTTCCAGGTGGGGCTAAAAATAACATCATGTATATAGGCTGATGAGTATTCCTTATGATCTTTTAATACTTGGGTCATAAGACACTGAAATGTCGCAGGAGCCCCATGAAGTCCAAAGGAAAGTAATGTGAATACATTCAACCCAAAAGGAGTGAAGAAGGTTGTTTCTCTCTATGTTACTCTGTTAGTAGGACCTGCCAATAACCTTTTGTAAGGTCAATATTAGTTATATATTTAGTATCTTCAAATTTTTCAACAAATTCATGTATTCCAGGAAGTGTGTAGGCATCAAATCTAGAGATATCATGAACAGTAATGAAATCTATGCAAAAGTGTATGCTCCCATCAGGTTAAGGGAAGAGGACTATGGGGTTGGACCAATTATTCTGAGAAGGTTCTATAACTACCATCTTTAGTCACTGGAATCCGATAAGGTTTTTGTCTTATCACTTTTCTCTCATGGGTAGGGATAGCATGATCAGTCAGGGTAGTTTTTCCAGGTACATCGGAAAAAATAGAGGAAAACGATTGTAGTGCTCTTTTCAGTTCCTCTTTTGGTTATTAGAGAGATCCTCATTCACAGGGAGTTTTTCTATGCTGGTATCCAGTTTCTACCTGAGATTGGTGTTAAAATAGATTTTGGAAGATGACCTGACCATTTCTTTAGCAGGTTTATATGAAAAATGTGTCCTTTCGGTGGACCCATTTTAAATGTAAACTTACTTGCTCCTATTCTCCCAAATATGTTATAGGCGCTGGCGGAGAACTCCGCTCCGCCCGTGGAGTGTGTGGAGATTTGACGCGGAGTAGGCAAATCTCTGCACACTCTGCCGTGGAACGGAGTTGGCCCGCTGCCGCCTCCACCCCCCTATTAGCAATTAATTCGATATTAATGAAAATTAAAACAAAAACTACTTACCTGTACTGCGGCGTCCCTGGGCTGCCCTCCTTCTCTTCCTCGCTGTCTCTGGGTGATCATGCAAAAACTACGCATGTGCAGTTGTAAGGGGTAAGTCTTTTTTGTTTTAGTTTTCATTGATGTCTAATTAATTTTTATTGGGGGGTGGAGCCGTGTGACGAAGCGGAGTACCACAGATTTTGTTCCCAACTCCGTGGATCTCTGTGTAGTCCCGCTATGCCAGCTTTGCCCAGGGTTCGTATTTTATAGTGTCCTTTCCACTCAGACTTCATTTTGGGTCCGGATGTAGGAAAGAATACAAGTACCCATTCACATGCCTGGAATAGTCTCCATTTCTTTCCCATATCATATACTTGTTTTTCCCTCTTCTGATTTTTCTCTAGGTTCTTACAAGGCAATTCCAGTGATTTTCTAATTTTTTGTATTAAGTTGTTGAGTATATTCCAATAAAGTACCTGTGTCTTGTTCTGTATCCTTTTTAAAGGCCCCCCCTAGTGATTTCTAAAAGAGTACGGGTCTTTTATCCATATAACAGCTCAAAAGGAGAGTATTGGAAACTTCTCTGTACTTGGCCCCTTAAAACAAAAAGGGCTAGAGGGAGCATGTTTTCTCAATTCTTACCTTCACTGGATAACATATTTTTCAATGTAAGCTTAAGAGAACCATTATAAAGTTCTACTTATCCATCCATTTAAGGGTGGTATACTGACATTTTGAGTGTTGGTTGCCAAATTGTGTGACATTAGTTTTAAGACAAAAGGTGTATTCTGGCCTGTGAGTATTTCTTCTGGAAATTTGAATCGAGAACAAACTTCTATTAAGTGTTCCTCTACAGTTTCCGTATATGGACTACATTTAGAAAAGGCCTCAGTATATCTAGTAGCATAGTCTCCCAATACAAAGGCGTATTGATGTCCCCTGGATGAATTTGGGAGTGGGCGAATAAGATCCATTCCAAATTTTTCAAAAGGTGTACCTACAATAGGCAAAGTCTGTAACAGGACTTGGGTGTACAATAGGGATTATTCATTGATAAATTTCACATTCCTGCAAAAATACCTGGCCAATAAAAATCTTAAAGGATTTCTTGTGTTGTTTTTTCTGTTCATGAATGTGCTGCCAATAGGTGTGTATGAACATAAAACACTATCGGATCCTGATACTTGGATGGGGACTAATCCTTTTGGTGTATTGGTGGGTCCCACTGCCCTGTACAGCAGCCCATTTTTTATCTGAAAATGTGGGTATATGGCAGTGCAATTCTGCTACTCTTTATCACAGATGGATTGGACAAGACAGTCATTCAAATGAGTAACAGGAAAATATCTATCTATCATTCAGGGATCAGAAGTTAGTAAGGGGGGTAAGGGTTTGTCTACTATTCTTTCTGTTTTAATAAGGCTTGCCTGAATAAATCAAACAAATGTGGGTTATCAGTTCCCAAAATATCATCTTCAGGTAAGCCTCAAAGAGCTCCCATCTCAACCTGTACATTCCGACAGGTCATTGTGGTTATAAAAAGGCAAGCTACTCGATATGTCTTCACTTCCCCTTGTACACATTGAATGTGGATTAATTTGTCTGAAATTATCTGAGAACGAAGTGTCAAATTATTTTGCATTAAAGACTGTTAACGTCCAGAATCTGACAGGGCAGTTACCCATTTCTAATTAATTGGAACGCTTACATAGAAGCATGGACCCATTTCCTGTGTAAAATAATTCGAATTTGGAGCATAGTTGAATTCCATAGGCTCAACTGTGGATTTCCTATTCTTACAGAACCGGGTGATATGGCCCAATTTCCCACATTCAAAACATTAGTGTCCTAATGATATTGGAGAGTCAGCTTGAGATGGGAGGGTTCTTTTTATGTCTTTCAAAGCTTTAGAGGAATTGTTTTCACCATGCAGTACTCCTTGTTTTACTGCATGTTTTATTCCTTTCTTAATTTCCATCTAATCGAAACAGGTTTGAACTCCTGAGAAGGTGATGGCCATTTCCACCACTGGTTCAATAGTGATTCCCTTATGTTGTTGTAACCACTTCTGTGTATGGCTAGGTAAAGCTAGAAAGAACTGCTCAAGGCAGATTATATCCATTAGGTCTTCTATATCAGATTCCTTGGGCTTTAGCCACTTCTCAGGAGTTGTTTTTAACTTAAAGGAGAGGGTTTCCGGTGTATCTCCTGGGCTTCTTCTCTATTGTTTAAACCTAAACCTATAAGCCTCTTCATCCAGTCTGGCTCTGTCAAAAATGCTCTCTTTGACTTTTTGATAAGTAGATTCCCCCTAAGAGTTTTCCATTTGACAGGTAGCTCGAGCCTCTCTGGTCAATAATGGTGGCAAATAAAAGGAACAATTTCCTAAAGACGATGAGCTAGCCCTATCATTCCATTTAAAATTCTATAAAAAACAAAGAATTTCATTCAATGCATTCAATTTGATCTAAGATACAGAAGAACAATGGTTATATAGAGTGAGCACAAAGGGAACTTGTTTTTATTTGTTCTACTGACCCTGTCCATTTTGGCTAGAAATGGTGATTCTTGCATTGAGAGTTCATGCCCGCATTCTCCACCACATGTCAATCAGCGCGGATAATAAACAAGAAAATCTTTAACTTAAGTGCAGCGGTTTTATTTGCTTTGATCGAATGAGTAATAGTGCTGCGTGAATCAACTAAACTTCTTTCTTCGTCTTCTTTGTTTTTAGGTCCTTTAGAGCTCTCATCTGCCGGCACCTTCAACAGAAAGGATATCTCAGGTAAGTGACTGTACTAATACATAATACTTGTGAAGTTATTGGCAATGTGATTCACTATCACAGTTATCTATGTGGTAAGATTAATATGTGTTAGAAAAGAAAATATATCCTGATAAATAGTCTCTTTCACCAAATTCAATGGAAAAGATAGACTTCCTCTCCATGTTAGTGATAGTGGTATAAATCACCCCAAAACAAATATAGTTGTGGAAGGGAAACAAGAACAAAAAACACCTCCTTGAAATAAGAATCTCAATGTTTCAACAATAATTTACATTTTTTTCTACTTCCTGTATTACTCACCCTCTGTCCTGCCCCTTCCCAGCGAATCATGAAATGTTCACACATCTTATGTAGCCTGCTTCTCCTGGAGTGTGGGGGGTGAGAAGACTGTGACAACGGTTGCTCCACTACCGGTTGCTTCACTTTCAGGTATCTCCTCCGCAGTGCTTTGTAGTGCTTTCTCATCCCGTAATGGCTCCTCAATGTGCACTTTTATTGATTCCTCCACTCAGCTTCGCTAACATGTTTATTTTTCTACAACGTGCGCGCATTGAAACCTCCTCTCTGTCATTCTACACCTGATCTTCTCTCTTGGCATTCCTAAACTCCTCCTCTTGTTTCCCTACCTCGTTCATGTCCATTAGCATTGTTTGCTCTCACTGGCCTGCCTGAATTCCTGTTTGTTCATCCTCGGAAACCCTACTCTGTAAGATAAGATGGGCACAGGTTTTGTTGAATTCAATTTCAGGGTTGTGATTTAATAAATGTTCATCCTGCATATTGTGACCAAGCATCTGGTCCACAATTCTCCTGGCTTTTGAGGGAAGTCAGTTTAAGACTTTTTGTAGCGTTTGTAGTGTAGTTCCTATTTTCCCTATAGGCCCTGCGCATTGGAATAACATAAACAGCAGTGTAGACGTAGGAGTGCGGTCTTCTAGGTCTCTACTGACTATGTTAGACTTAATTGGGTTTGTACCAGCTAGCTCAGAGGTCACTGGAAACTTTCTTGACTGAATAGGAAGTGATCAGCTTCCCTGGCTCAGAAAAGAAGGGATTCAGTTTTCCAACAACCGCATTAACAGGACAACTTTGCTCCTCAGAATAAGAGTCAATCTCTAGAGTCGTGTGAAACAATAGACAGCTATTTCACTCAGTCAGTTGTGCAAAATTACTTTCACCAGTAGGCAGAGAATAGAGAGACGGGCGTTTTCAATAAAAGGTATTATTTATTGAACAGTCTTCCTTCTCATGCAAGAGAAATGAATTGCCACAATTGCAAGACTTGTTATTATAAAAAGTGCGTACAGTAAAAGGAGTATTGCTAAATAATACTGTAAAAGCATTGATATGGTTTCTTAGCCATACGATAGTTAAAATGAATAAAATATATACATTCATATATACATTTGGCTAACGTCCTCAACTGGTGCTTCTAACTACGCCTACCCCGGTGTACCTGACCTAAGCCTAATACTTGGGAGGGAGTAAGTGAGTAGCAGTTTAAGTTAAGTTGGTTTTGCCAAGGGTTTGCTTCAAGAATTCTCTCTAAGGATTTAGTCAACACCGTACCTCTGGAATAGAATGTTGGAGGTCTGGTATCTCCTCTCAGGACTCGATATTCCAGTTACCCGCGAGGGTAGGCTGGAAACGCCGGAGCTGGATTTTCTGGGCAGGAGAAAAGACAGCGTCTTTCTCAGCGCGTCAAGGAGGAGGAGGGGTAGTATCTGTGGGCTTCTCGCATCTGCTGGGCTCTGCAAGGGACAGCTGTTCTGCTCCTGTATTCACCACCACCATCGCGTTTGCTTAAGGCAACCTTGGTATTATTTATACCTGAAAGGTGCCTTGTTTGACGTAAGTTTTTGGACATAAGACGTCAATAAAGATGTCACTAAGAACTGGTTGTTCTTACAGTGCTTGCAAGAGTTCTATTACTAATCAAAACAAAGCAAGCGGGGCTTTCCCAGGTTGCTGGGGTTTTATCTGTTGAAAGAACTCGGTGTGTTATCTTCTGCTGTGTCATGTACTGTAATGAGCTGCAGAGATGAGGTACTGAAATATGGCTCTGATCGTTTATGCCATTATAGGGATATGTATTCCGAAAAAGATCGAGAGGGACGTGTATCAATACTTTGATATCTATCAGGCTTTTTCAAGTTATTCCTATTTCTAAGGTTATATCTTTTCTCAGAGTGCTCCCTCTGGGGAGACTGGTGATCTCGAGCCGGAGTTCTTTCCCTGCGTCGAGGAGACCTTCCTCTGGACTGGAAAACTTTTTCTTTGGGAGTGGATTGTTTATTTCCATCCCAGCTCTTTATGCCATTATAGGGATATGTATTGATTATAGCCGTATAGGGGCATAAGGTCACAATATTGATCGGGGTCCTAGATAGAACACAACACGTTATTAACATGGCAAAGCAGGATATGGTCAGTCTGTTGTCCTAGGCTACCACCATTAGATAACTCTCTTACCACATACCCAACATTTTCATAAGTGAAGCAGGAAGAGGAGACAGTCCTAGGCATTCCCCCCAGCTTAATGTTGTATGTGGGTTAAGAATAATTCTCACAATCATCAGTTTGGTTTCATCTCCGTTTAATTTTAAGGAACAGTTCACCATCCTTTGTGCAACTTTTCCAGGCAAGGTGCTAACTGATGTGGAGACCCTGTCTTAGGGGCAAGAAAGACCAGCAATCGCATGTCATTAGCAGAAGAAACCAGTGATACACCAAATTCCTTTGAAATGGCTGCTAGTGGTCATACGTATATATTGAATAGTGAGGAACCATTAGGGACCCAAACTTCAAAGGGACAGTCTCGGATTAGCAGGGAGGTACCCAAATCTGAAAGACTGTTGATTAAAAAAAGGAGAGAGCCAGTTGAGTGCATCCTTTCTTATTCCTATTTCCCCCAGCCAGAGTCCTAGCAACTCATGATTGACCATGTCAAACGCTACACTCAGGTTGAGGAGAATGATGGCCTCAGACCCGCCATTGTCCAATAGCATTTTTGCCTCCACAGTTACAGAAAGTAATGTGGGTTTCTTGCTGTTTTAGATGGAATGCAAAACAACAATTGATTGGCAGAATGCAGAACTGGGGTGGTGTGGAGTGCAAAAAAACGATGGATTTAGGCCCAGATCTCTGTACTGGGGTGAATGCATGACATTGTTCTGCATTCTGTCCATCAACTGTTAGTTTTGCATTTGTCACCCCGAGTGGGATGGGTATGCTCAGACGTGAGTCCCATGCTCTCCACACCACTGGAGTCAAGCTATCCTGGCTGAATAAGGCTGATAGCCAGAAACCGGTCCTAGGATGCTTGATTCCGGTCCAGGAAAGACATGGCTTGGCAGTTTGGGTTGGACTGTTCCCATGAGGCACAGGGTCAAGGCTGATTTGCATATGGCCTTGCACAGGTGGTGTGGAGTGCAAAAAACGATGATTTAGGGAATCCTCAGATATCACAAAATACCAGGATTTCTGCAACAAACTCAGCTCCTACTTCCATTTCAAGATCAAGTCCCTCTATGACGACTCCAACAAACAGATAGCAGACACCGAAACCACTCCTACCCCCGCAACACCAGCCAACCTACCATCACCACCTGGACCGCGGTCACTACAGAATCCACTGCCACAACCATGAACAGCATTCACTTAGGAGCCCCGATAGATCCCTGCCCACAGCACATCTTTCACAGAGCCACCGCCACCATAGTACCCGAATAAGGACGCACCATCAACTTCACCTTCGAAACTGGCACTTTACCCAACGACTGTTCACACTCAGAAGTCAAGCCCCTCCTCAAGAAGCCCTCCTCAGACCCAACGTAACTCAATAACTACAGACCCATCTTTATCCTACCCTTCACAGCCCTAAGTCACTGAAAAAATCATCAATTTGCAGCTTACGAACTTCATGGAAGCTAACTCCATCCTCAATGCCTCCCAATCCAGATTCCGGAGCAACCACAGCACCAAGACTACCCTCCTAGCTGCCACGGACGACACCCCCACTCTCCTCGACCAGGGCCACACGGCTGCTCTCATTTTACGAGACCTCTCTGAAGCCTTTGACACCATCTCTCACTGCACACTCGCCGTTAGACTCCAAAATGCTGGCATACATGGGTCCGCCCTCAACTGGATCAGCTCTTTCCTTACCAGGAAGACCCAAAGAATCAGACACGCACCCTTCCTCTCTGAACCCACTGGGATCATCTGCAGAGTAGCCCAAGCATCATTGCTCAGTTTCATGTACTCCAAAATCTACATGGCCCCCCTCGACGCGATCGTAAGACAGCATGGACTCAGCATAGTATCCTATGCAAACGACATCCAGGTCCTCCTCTCCCTCACTAAGGAACCAGACACCACCAGATTCAGCTTCCAGGAAGGAATGAAAGACATTGCCTCCTGGATGAGCAGCAGCTGCCTGAAGCTCAACTCGGACAAGACAGAAGTGCTTGTCCTTGGACCCACCCCCTCTGCATGGAACAACACCTGGTGGCCTACCACCTCTGCAACCCCGCTACACCCACGGACTATGCCCGCAACCTTGGCACCATACTCCACTCCCCCTCACCATTACCCGTCAGATACATGCCATTTCCACCACGTGCTTCAACACCCTCTGCATCCTCCGCCAGACCTTCAAATGAATGGCCCCGAAATCCAGAATGGCCGTCACTCACGCACTCATAACCAGCAGATTGGACTACGGAAATGCACTCCATGCCATAATCAATAAATCCCTGCTCAGAAAACTTCAGACCATCCAGAACACCGCTGGGAGACTCGTCTTTGGCATCCCACGACAAGACCACATCACCCTGCACCTATGTGAGCTCCACTGGCTCTCCATCAAGAAGAGAGTGACCTTCAAGCTACTCACACACACCTACAAGTCCCTCCACAACACCGTAGAGCGATACCTCAACGAAAGACTCTACTTCTACGCACCCAAGAGAAGCCTCCGCTCCACTGACCTTGCCCTTGCCAAAACCCCTTGCATCCGCAGAACCAGAACGGGGGGAGGAGCCTACTCCCACATCGCAGGCAAAGACCTGGAACGAACTCCCACTCAGCATCAGATGTTCCCCCATGCTGCAAGCATTCAGGAAGAGCCTCAAGCACTGGCTCTTTGAGTGAGACTGAGCTGCACAACTACCCCCCCGTGCCTTGAGACCCTCATGGGTAAGTAGCATGCTTCACAAATCCCTGACTGATTGACTGATATGCTTGTCTAGAACTTTCCCTATAAGAGCTAGCAATGATATGGGTCTGTGGTTCCCTGGGCTGTAGAGTCAAGGTTAGATTTTTTTAACAAAGCTTGACTACTGCATGTTCCCACTCCCATGAAACGATTCCTGTGGCTATTGACACGTTGAGACTAGGAAACATTTCCTGTTCCTCCTGTAGAAAAATATGGGGTGAGCTAGGTCCAGAAGAGAACCGATTTTTACTTTTCCAAATAGCACTTGAAGTGCATCTATTGTAATCAAGTGAAAATCCGAGAGAGAGGGCATCTCCTCAGGCCCAGTGTGCACCTTTAGTGTGTAAAGTACTGCTTTATTTTGTTTTTTGTAGATCGCTGTAAATTCTGGGCATTTTGTCTTGAAGTGTCCCATTGGAGGACAGGGAGAAAAGTAGGATGCACAAATTGGAGCTGGCCAAGCTCAAGTTGAGTGGGCAGTTGGAGTTAAAGAATAGGAAATTGGCCCTAAAGGAAAAAAGGATATAGTTGGATCATAAGAGGAATTTGAGCGAGTTGGAGTTGAAAGCTAGGAGCTTAGAGATTACTCCCTCTGATGGCAGCACACAGTCAATGCCTGCTGAAGCAAGGGTGTACATACATAAGGATGTGGTTAGAGAGTTTTATAAGAATGATGACATTGGGCAGTTGTTCAAGGCCGATGAAGTAGCTATGTCCTCCCACCGGGTCCCTGAAAAGGATTGGGGAGCAGGGTTGTGGGGAAGTTCCTTAGTGAGGGGTGTGATACCTTGTTAGACTTGCCAGGTGTCCAGGTATGGGTTGATTCCTGAATTGTATAGACAGAGGTGTAGAAATTGCAAAAAGGTGGAGTCAAGCACATGGGTAGAATATGTAACTTTCTTTTGTAGAACATTGGATGGTTGGGTGAAGGGTAGCAAAGTGAATTATTTTGAAAGGCTCTTTGATTTAATTGCATGGGAGCACTTGTCAAGTAATTGGATTCCAGAGCTACGCCAGCTCCTTATACATAGCAGACTGACTAACCCTAGGAAGCTTGATGAGGCGGCGGACCACTGGGTGAGCACCTGGATCCACAAGGGTCATGTGGGAGACTTCGCCAAGAGTGGGCAGGGTCCCCAGAAGAGGAGTGGGGGGGGGGGACAAGGGTAAACATAGGGAGTTCCAGAAAGGGCCCCAAAGTACTTCTCAAGGGAACCAAGCGAAAGGTTCCCAGCCTACCCCTGAGAGGAAGCAAGGGGCCCGACAGGTAGACCTGTTCCCAGGGGACCCCTGAGGTGCTTCACATGTCGTGAAGTATCCATAAGTTTATTGATGCCCTGTGCCCCCAGTTTGAAAATACAGCACCCACTGGTGCACCATCCCTGCAGATGGCGAGTGTAGCTCTGGGGGAAGAGATGGGTGTCGAAGGTGGTTTGGGTCCCGCAGAGACGTCCATTGTCTCTTTAGGAGACTGTGAGATGGTCCCCAGGATCCAACTGCCTGATAACGCTAACCAGTACAGGCAGTGGGTTACCATCAATAGCCATAAAGTGGAGGTTCTTCGAGGCACAGGAGCCAGTGTGACAGCTGTCAAGTGTCACTTGGTGTCTGAAGAGCAGGTTGTCCCCAATGCATTTTATCCACTTGTTGCGGCTGAAAACACAGAGGGCCATTGCAATGTGACTCAGGTTCCCATTGAGTGAGGGGGTCTCTGGTACTCTTCAAGTAGCTGTCAGGCTAGCCATGCCTGTTGACTGTTTGTTAGGGAACGATTTGGAGAGATCACCTTGGGCTAAGGTGGAGCTATGTGCTCATTTGTAGATGTTGGGTCTCCCTGACTGGGCGAGCGTGACCACACGATCCATGGCAGCCAGTAAGGGTGTTCAAGAGGAATTGGAGCATGAGAGGGGGGGCCAGGTGCCTGCCTTAAAGAGAAGAGGCAGGGGGCGCAGGAAACAGGCCCCCGAAATTCCCACGGACCAGGAGGAGGCAAACCCTGAGGGGTATTCCCTGGAGCCTACAGGAGAACAGGTAGCTGAACTGGCGTCCGTCCTGAGCTGACCTATTGGCAGCAGGAAAGAGGACCCTGCAGGGAAGAGTTCTGCAAGGAGCAGAAGGAATGCCCTTCTCTTGTTGGTCTGTGGCAGCAGGCTGCAGATCAGGCAGAAGGTGATCAGTCTGGATCACATTGGATCTACTGGGAGAATGATCTCCTGTATGCTGAGCCTAAGGTTGCTGAGTCTTGGTCAGCCCCTGTGCTGGTGTTACCTCAGTACTTCTGATCCTTCCTCCTGGGGCTGGCTCATGATGTGCCTTTAGCGGGACATGTGGGGCAAGACAAGATCTTTGAGAGGCTTGTCACCCACTTTTATTGGCCCCAAATGTGCAAGATTTCAGACACTCATTGAAGGACTTATCAGACTTGCCAGGCAATTGGAAAGAGTGGAAGGAAGCAGAAGGCTCCTCTCCAACCATTCCTTGTGGTCAGCACCCCCTTTGAATGGGTGGGTATTGACATTGTGGGGCCACTAAACCCCAAGACAACCATGGGCAACAGGTTCATACTGGTCTTGATGGACCATGCCACCCCGTAGTCATCCCTCTCAGGACAGTGTTGGCACCTGTGATTGGACGGGCACTGATGGGAATTTTCTCCTAGAGAGGTGGTGTCTGATCAAGGCACAAACCTCCTTTCCAAGTATATGAATTCCCTGTGGCAGGAGTGTGGGGCAACTTATAAGTTTACCACTCCCATGGAAATGGGTTGGTTGAGAGATTCAACTGGACCTTAAAAGGCATGATTATGGGTTTTGAGGAACCTTTGAGGCATAAGTGGGACGTCCTCTTACCATGCCTGCTCTTTGCATACCGTGAGGTGCCACAAAAATATCTAGGATGCAGCCCCTTTGAGCTTCTTTACGGTCACCCAGTGAGAGGACCTCTGAGTCTAGTCAAGGAAGGCTGGGGGCATTTTCCCAGGGAACCTCCCCAGGAGGTATATAGCTACATGCTGGCGTTCGGGAACCAGACTAGGTGTTTCAGGCAACTCGTTGAGGCAAATCTAGAAGCCAGGCAGGAAGAGATGAAGCGGTGATATGACCAGAATGCCACTAAGGTCGAGCTACAGCCAGGTCAGAAAGGGTAGGCCATGGCCACAGTGGAGCCCTGTGCGCTCCAGGATAAGTGGACCGGACCATTTGAGGTCGTGGAGCGCAAAAGTCCTGTTACCTACTAGGTGGACCTGCGATCTCCCAGAAACCCCTTGCGGGTCCTTCATGTCAACCGCTTGAAGCCCCACTTGGAGAGGTCTGAGGTGGGCATGCTCTTAGCAACAGATGCTGGAATGGAAGAGGAAACTGAGCCTCTTCCTGACCTTCAGTCAGCAACAGAGCGGGATGAGTCCGTGAATGGTGTGAACCTCTCATCCACCCTGACCCTTGAACAACAGAATGACTGTCACCAGTTGCTGGGACAGTTTTCTGATTTGTTTTCCCTGATCCCCAGTGTCTCAGATTGGTGCATCCATGATGTGGACACTGGAGACAGCCCTCCTGTGAAACACAAAATGCACAGGGTGACTGACAGGGTGAGAGCTTGTATCAAGGAGGAGGTCTCCAAGATTCATCTGTTAGGGGTGATTGAGTCCTCTAAGAGTCATTGGGCCGGCCCAGTGATCTAGGTCCCAAAGGCTGCCGCACCGGGTGCCACACCAGAACTCCGGTTCTGTGTGGACTACTGAGGGCTTAATGTCAGGTACTGGCAGATCGCCTTGACTGATGGGGCAAGAGAGAGGTCAGCATTCTCCATATCAGATGGGCACCACCAGTTCCGGGTTATGCCCTTTCGAATGAAGAATGCCCATGCCTCCTTTCAGAGGTTGGTCAACCAGGTGTTGGCTGGACTGGACGAGTTCAGTGCTGAATACCTGGATGACATTGCAGTGTTCAGCACCAGTTGGGAAGAACATCTGCGCCACCTCTGGGTAGTGTTGTTTGCGTTGTGGAGGGCAGGCCTCACGATCAAGGCAAGTAAGTGCCTGATCGGGCAGGGTTCTGTGGTGTACTTGGGTCACCAGGTCGGGAGTGGTCAGGTGGTGCCCTTACAGCCCAGGATTGAGACCATCCAGGCTTGGGAACCCCACAAGACCCAGACAGAGGAGAGAGCCTTTTTAGGACTCACTGGGTATTACAGGAGGCTTGTCAAGGGGTATGGCAACATTGTTGCACCCTTGACAGAGCGGACTTCCAGGAAGCAGCCCAAGAAAGTCATTTGGACTGACACATGTTAGAAAGCCTTTGAGGCCCTGATAACTGCCATATGCATGATGCCCGTGCTCCTGGCACCCAACTTCTCAAAAGAGTTTATCGTTCAGACAGATGCTTCAGAGCATGGTGTGGGGGCTGCTTTGTCACAGATAAATGAGGAGGGCCTAGATCAAACTGTAGCCTCCATCAGTAGGAGGTTACTTCCACAGGAACAGAGGTGGAGCGCAATTGAGCGTGAAGCATTTGCTGTGGTCTGGACACTCTAAAAGTTGAGACCATAACTGTTTGGGACTCCCTTCCGGGTTCAGACAGACCACAGGCCCCTCAGATGGTTGCTGCAGAAGAGGGGTGACGATCCAAAGCTGTTGAGGTGGTCCATTTCTCTCCAGGGTTTGGATTCCACGGTGGGACACCGCCCTGGTACGAAACACGCCAATGCTGATGGTCTGTCTAGATTTTTCTGCCTTAGTGTTGAGAACTTCCAGAAGGTAG
The DNA here is from genome assembly GCF_964263255.1 of Lissotriton vulgaris. Classification (NCBI taxonomy): domain Eukaryota; kingdom Metazoa; phylum Chordata; class Amphibia; order Caudata; family Salamandridae; genus Lissotriton; species Lissotriton vulgaris. Next base: position 1,032,292,673 of record NC_141696.1, on the reverse strand, counting down.
TTTAGTTCTCCCCACATTTCAGTTGGATGGGGATACGTGTTAGAATTGGCACCTTGGCGTGGGTCTCCCTTCCATTTTTTCCTGTTGCCTCAAGTGTTTTTGCTGGTTATAGATGCATTGGGCACTGTGCCCCTGCTGTCCAGTGCCACAGTGCAAGTGCTCCCCATGGTACATTGATGCATGGATTAGTGATTCCATGATTGGTTGGTTTGGTGTACTTGTCAGACCCTAGTACAGCGCACTGAGGGTGCCCAGGGCTTGTAAACCAAATCCAGCTTGTGGGGTTGCAGCACTGGTTGTGCCACCCACAGAAGCAGCCTGTAAAAGTGTGACTCAGGTCTGCCATTTCAGATCCTGAGTGCATCCGTTACTGCCATGCTGCCTGGTCAAGGCACCCACTTGCCAGTCCATAAACCTTCCCTTTTCTGCATATTAGTCACCACTATAGTAGACTCAAGGGCAGGGTGCATTGTAGGTAAAAGGTAGGACAAGCCCTGATGTGTGTGGCATGTCCTAATAGTGAATTACAGCCATTTTCGTTTTTCACTATTGCAAGGCTACCTGTTCCCCATAGGCCCGAATGGGCAGTTTGATTATTACATCTTATAATCCTAACTGACTTTAGGGAACTAGGTAGAAATTCGAGATTAGTATGCCTGAACTCAGAATGATAAAATACATCTTTTAATGAAGTTGGTTTTAACATTCTGTGTCTGAAAATACCACTTTTAGAAAGTAGGTATTTACTTGCCTAACTATCCAAGCCTGCCTCTGCTAGGTTGTGTATTCCTTGTCTGGAGTTGTAGTGACAGGGGCTGGGGGATTACAGGAGACAGGGTGAGTCAGCACAGGGATGAATAGAGAGATATGCAGGTAGATGAGTAGGAGGAGTTGCACCTGGGACCTGAATAGGGCTGCGCCTTCCCTCCAGGGGGGCCGTCAAAGGTTTATGTCAGTGGTGGAGATGGAGTTGTCACTGCCATCGTCATAATGAAGGTTTCTCTACTATAAATGAGCCGAGCAGGCTTTCAGTTTGGTGGAGAGAGTAGTTTGCAATGGAGCACCCTATCCTCAAAACTCTAAATTAGGCCCTTAGTCACAAGAATAGAAGCCAAAGTCATTTATTGGTTCAAGGCAGCAGGCTGTATCCAAGGGGGCTCCACGATATTGGATAGGCATTGGACGAGGTCTAAGTGAACTGTTGGTTTTGGCAAGAAACACTCCAAGCAGAAAAAAATTAAGATTTGACATCCTTGAAGTCCTCTTATAGGCAAGATTATTTTGCCACCTTAACCAGGTCTAGATTTCTACCTTCTGACCGAGGGCATATTCTACATTTTGGCGGACAGCCCATTTCTCCACTACAGGGACAGGACACATTGCTCCATCAACCTAAGGGAGGTGTCTCTACCCAAATTTTGAAATGTCTGCTGGGCCTGCGGAAATTTCAAGCATGGACAGGAATCGCAATCATGGTGATTCATTCCAGTATATTTAAGATTTGCCGGACAGCTCTGTTAACATGATGGAGCTGTGAGGCAAACTCACAACAGTGTTTTTACTTACAAAAATAGAATCCCAAAGTAGACTTTTCTTTTTGAAAATAAAAAAAACTATTTCCTCCTCACTAGGGGATTTTCCCTCCATTGCGAGGGGGACATTGAGCAGGTTTCTGACCCTTATGGACAGGTTTTTCCTGACTGATGGGTACTGAAAAATGGCTAAATGTCTGTTCCCCAAAAATAGGTGGATGGACATACAGTCAAACCTCTGATGGCCCTTACTCCATTGGGCAGTTGGAGCAATGTTAAAACGGCAGATATGGAAAAGTCATATTCAGACTATGGTCTACCTGACATATAAATTATACTATTTTTTGGAGCTTGGAATTCTCCAGCGTGGCAAGGCTATGACTGTGTCTGACAGGGATACAATGAGACAGATTCCTTCCAGACAAGGTCCAGCTGAAATAGATTTGCTACTGCAGAGAAACTCCAAGTGGAAGAAACCTGCTTCTTCAGCCTAGCAACATTGCGCTTTGAGCAGATCAGCTTGGAAGGTTCAGAAGGTCTTAAAGTTACAACATGTTTAAAGTCCCAGATTTTCAGAGGTGATATGATAAGTTCAGTTGAATACAGCCATGGTCACAGTACATGAGGAACAGCTCTTTCAGATCAAGACTCACACAAGCAGCAATCATCAGGATGGTCCAGATCAAGTCCAAATGGAACTGGTCAGCTGGGCACTTCAGGGAAAAGGCCTCTTAAAGCTTGCTGTGGCCCTGTTGCTTACACAGGAGGTCAAAAAACTGACCCTTTGAGTCCTCTTCATTGTCCTGGATACAGATGGGGGGAGGCCTCCTCACAAGTCTCAAACAGCAGGTGCAGTCTTTCTTCTGTTCTTCCACAGGTCCAGAATGTTCTGAAGAACGTGTCTTGGTGTGCCATATTTATGCCTAGTGAGAAAAAACAGGAGTAGGACCCATAGACCACGTTGGGATTGGGTAAACAATGTGCATGAGAAACAATATCCCAACAGGTAACAGTATTAAGGCAGTTTAACCATGTATGCAAACAGCATTACAAAGGAAGGAAACAAGGAGACTCAATTGAGTTGTGTATGGCTTGTAATTCACCAATTCTTAAAAGAAGTTGCACATGGAAATACAGTTAAAGCAGCACTGTACAGTAAAAAATCATGTGGCAACCCGGAGGCATTTGGTGAAAGGTGATATATACAAATAAACAGTGACGACGCAAGTGATAAAGGTGAACAACGTGAATGGCGCAAAGTGACCAATATATGTACAATGGTGGCTCAGTGAGTAATGATTCTAATTAATCATAATACAGGTTTTCATGTTCGTGAGCCAAACGCTAGAATACGCCAAACAATTGCGCTGTAATGTCGACGGCGTTCCGATCGACGTTTATTTGGGATCTTCTTCAGGACGGGGTTGTCGTGTTGGTTGTGTGCTGGGTGGGCACTGCTGTCGCGGTCAGTAGCCCATGGAGACAGCCGGGGAGGCAGTTACTCGAGTGGTGGCTAGAAGAGGGAAATGAGGGAGGTTAAGGACAACCAAGGGAGCTCAAAGGTGGCCGTGGGTGGAGAAGGCGAAGAAAGGACATACTTGTGATTTAAGAAAACGTGCTTCTCGGTGGTTCGAGATCGTCGTCAGATACAGCACATCTTGAAGGAAGCTACGGGTGGCTTGCTTGTGGGTTTGAGTAACTCTTCGCCCCTTCTTATTCATCAGGGAAAGTTCCCATTCATATCCCTACCAACTTTTCCAGTCTTCCATGTCTTCTCTACTGCTAACAATATCACATTGCTCCTCACTCACTAAATCCAAGATGGAAAAACCATTTCCCCCTGCCCAGAGACTGTATACTCACCCAACTGCAAGGTCAGGATAATGAGTAGCACATCCTCTATTGCCATTCCAAACTAGTACTGGAGGCATCATCCAGCCCAATAGGTTTGATTTCTGACTGACTGGGAGGACAAAGGAGGGGTCTGTTCAAGTGTCATCTGACATGTGCTTTGGACAGAGGAGGCCCCTGTGTATTAGGTAAGGTTGCTGGTCTCAGCTCAACTGGTCTTCTCGCTAAAGGAACAAAAACAACTCTCCATACACACGGCATTACCTCATCACTGGGACCAATTGTAACACCTCATCAGTCCAACGCACTAGTTGGATGCCAGTTGGTGGAACACTGCAAATTAGCCCCCAGGCCTTTGAGGCAGGGAAAAGGTGATTGTTCCAAAAATCTGTTTTCCTTAATTATCAAAATCCAACAATACCATTAAGTTGGATTTCTGATAAATATACAAAATAATCATTTTATCATTTTAAGCTTAATTTTGTGATTTGTAGTGAAGAATGAAATCTCCCAGGAAATGCTTGAGATGGATGACATAGGAATCGTTTAATATCTATTGAAACAAAAATATGGTGATAGAATACTTGAACAAAAGATATGCAAACCAGTACCGACCCTGCTCCTCATGTGATCAGTCCATCCCAGACTACCTGAAAAGGCTCCACCTGAAGTTACCAGAAGCATCCCCAGACAGCTTTCAACCTCCTTAGGTCTCATCAGTGGGGTAAAGGTTGAGCCATATGGCACAGAGACCATGGGACCCATGTCTGGGCATATTCATTGCACTTTGATCATTAACCTCAACAACAATAGGGTGAAGAATGGAAGGCTTGAATTAATCTCAGGAACTTGCAATTGCTTGGGACACTTTTAGTCCATTATTTTGCACCCACCATTCTACTTTAGACAACACTATCAGATTGAGACACAGTTTGCCAACAATGGAACTGTTGCTGTGATCAGAGCGGTGAGAAAAGGAGATTATATTATATTGAGCCTTGAAGATATGAAGAAAGATAGCTAACGTCTGCCATCAGGAAATGGAAAAAGGGTAAGATGGAGTTTAGACAGACACAGGATTGAACTAGTTTTTAGGGTAATCATGCAGTGCCCCATGGGTAGGTCTGAGAGGACAGTGTGTGGAGCAGTTTTGTAGCTGTTTGTGGGACTGTTATATCGTCTGCTGGACTGGGTTGTAATGTGGATTTCCTTGATATTAAATCAAACATCGCCTTCAACAAGCTCAAAAACACGTACTCTTCCATACACTGCAAAACACTTCTACGGCTGTCTACAAGCTTAAAATTGCCCCCATTCACAAACATAGGCCACATTTTTACCTTTCTATTTCCCTAATAGAGGACCACTAGTATTTTGGTGCCACCTATAATTTCTGTCCGAGTCCGACCCTGGACAGACATGGTGAAGATAGTAATTCTATGAATCTTTGTTCTGCTTCCTCCTTTCTTTCCATTCTCTTCAGGACACGCTGGTGGACAAACCCACAGAAAGAATGAGTGCAATTGTGTTAAACCAGATTTGAATGAGAATCAGCTGTTCAGGTTTGCAGTTAACACTCATGTCATGAAACTTTATTGTGGTTAGCTTTGGCTGAGTGACAGCCGATGAAGGCGATTTTGAAATATTGTAATTCTTTAGCAGGTTCCGCGTCCTGGAGAGGTAAACATTTTACTTTGACAAGCTTATTATTGTTTTACCTACAGAGATGTCAGTCATTGCCTGGGGCGAATAATGGTTTCTAGCTGGGAGGAGTGGGTGGTCAGTACATTGTCAAACTGGACAGGTGACGATATAACTACAGGCAATGGAGAATCAGTGTGATGATTGCAGCCCTTCCCTTTGTAGAAGCAGAAGTGTATTTTAGAGATGAGCAGTTGAAAGGAAGGCTGAAACAAGTGAGAGAATCATGTTTTTTGGAGGGATCTGGGATTTGGCTTGAATGAGACTGGAGGCATGAGTGTGCTTAGACGTAATTGCAGTAATGGAGTGTGAAGTGAATTTTGATTTTAGATCGCATGATGCCAAGTCACCGTCTCTGACTAGAAGATTTACATAACTGAATTAAATGTGGATATAAGCACACACACCAAGATTTATTCTGCAAGCTACTTTCTCTTGATTTTACAAGTTGGAACTTTCTATTGCACTAAAATGCATCAGCTAGCATAATACTTTATTAGAATGTACTAATGTGAACAACAACAGGTTGTCTTTCTCGCATACTGTTGGAAAATTACCTCTATGCCATCTGCTCCTGGTTATTATTCCTATGTAGTAAATGATAGCTAATTGTTCCAATTCGTCAGCTGTGATAAGGAAGTGCGCTACGTACATCGCTCTTAAATTATATGGCGTATCACACTGTCTCTCTGCATGTTGTGGCATCAAAATCCAATGATCATTTAAAATACATAGACAGCCTTTTGAAGGTCGAGTATTTCAATTGAATATATTTTGCTGTGATGTGTTTGTTAAACTTTACTGCATCCGACTATTGTAAACGTCGTGTAAATGGTCGACGATATCTCCCAAAGCACAATCTTACACATGAGATGATTAAAATGTAAGTGTATTATTTTTGCTATAAGAGTTAAATGTTTGTTTCGAATAATTGGCCATGTATGAAACCAAAAGTCGTATGTGTGCAAATTGTGTTTGTGAGTTGTCACATGAGCAAAGTTTTATTTGTTTATAGAAGGCAAATGTAAGTGCTCGTAGAGGCTCCAATGTGAAAAAAACTGTGGGCCTCATTTATGAGAAATGACGCATCGCTGCGTGAAAGCAGCGACGCGTCACTTCTCAGTGCGACATCCTTGCGACATTCCTGATGCATCAAATGTAACCCATTAAGAGCACTGGTGTGATCCATCAAAAAACTGCATTATACTCTCCTCAAGCTAATGGCTTAGCTGAGAGAATGAACCGGTTGTTAAAACCTGCCTTCAACGGGCATTGGATACCAGGTTGTCTCTTAAGGAAATCTTAAGAGATACCTTGTGGGCACATAGGACCACACCTAACGCTGTTGCTTTAACGTCTCCTTTTGAGGCCTTAAGGGGCAGGAAGGCGACCTCCAAGTTGAATCCTGTTTGGTTGCCAATAATGGATGGTGAAGCTTTATCAGTTGATGAAAACCCCTTGCATACATTATACCTGGCGCAGGTATAATGTGGCGCAGGGCTTTACAAAGTGACGCATCTACCTAGAAGCGTCACTTTGTAAATATGGCGCAACAAGGCGCATTTTTTATGCCTGCGGCGTAAAAGTGACGCACGGCCTCATAAATGAGGCCCTATATTTGCAAAGTAAAAGAAGTCGGAAAGAACAGTTGTTTGTGAATTCTTATGTATTATTCACCTGCGATAAGCAGTCAGTACATCCCCTAATACAACAAATACTTTAAAGGCACTATTTCGGCCGCCATAGCTGCATGATCTGTCACTGTGCTTTTTTCCAGTGTAGGGACACGCCCAATTAATATAATTATGTGAGCACGAACCTTCGCTGCTACTTCACTTATACTGTTCAGCAAGGATCTGAAAACCAGTTTCTAAAAACAACGCCTCTTCACATTTAATCATCTGGATGTCCATCACAGATGAAGAGTTCAAACACCCACCCCTTTTGCACTGCACTCCATCACCCACCCTTATATCTGTCATTTCTCCACCCCTAACTGTACGCATCACCCTATTAACCTTCAGTTCCTTGCTATAAATACATGCTCCTTAACGCACAAACCAGAGCATTGAGCATCAATATCCCACACAGACAGACAAGTTCTGACTCAAGACTATCTCCCATTTTAAGCTGGACTTCTCGGCTGTGGAATATCGGAGGGTAGATCTCACAGCTGCCATATCTGACTCTTAAGGGGTGAATGACCCATCGCTGTTGAAGTCCCTGCATGGAATGCTCCAAAAGTACCATTATCAATACTTCTCTTGTCTAGACCACGCTCCAACTGATAATATCATAACATTGCAGAATCTATTGATTCTCTTTCAGGCCTAGACCATTCAGCCTCCCTGGCAAATGCTAATGTAAATCCAGATACTCTGCGTGGATTTGATCAGGATGGCACCCATTTGAGAGTGGCAGGTAAGGTAAGATTTAAATTGGTGTAAAGGGTGGCTCTAGGAGTGCCTCACCTCATAGTGTTCTACTATGCTCAGCAGCCTAGTTGTCTCATGGAGGGGTCCAAAACAGGGATGGACTACGAGTGATGCTTCAATGATCACTCTCTTGCAGGGAAACCGTTTTGGGACACCTAAAGGTCAAGACCAAATACATTGTGGTCCCCAGTGAAGCAGGACCTTTATTGAAGCCTGTAATCTTACTGGGATGACATTTGGTCTCATAGGCTTTCTGTCCCCTTACACACCCTCATTAGGAAACTACATTTTGGACCAGTTATGAATAGAGATAGAATTTGTGAGCAGCAAAGCGCAAGATATCTACATTTGGGGGAGTTCAAGAAGGGGACTCTGAAATCATTCAAGCAGATCGGAATATGGGTTATGAGAGTTGAAAAACGATTGCTACACATGTCAGGCACATGGTACTGAACACAGAAGTAATATATTCAGAACTGTACCGACTGATTTTATTTGAGAAACTGCTCTGGAACACCACTGACTGGTGTGCTCTACAGAATACTGTTAGAACTGGGGGTCTCTAGTTGGCAGAGGTAGGTACCACTGTCCAAATAGGGACCCTTGCTTCTAGTCAGGCTAAGGAGGAAAGACTCCTTAGATAACCTCTGCTCACCCCCTTGGTACCTTGGCACAAGCAGTCAGGCTTATCCAAAAGCAATAGGTAAGTATTTGTACCAACACTCACAGTAACACAGTGAAAACATCACAAACTGACTCCAAAACTGTTTAGAAAACTAAAGGTATTTAATCTAAACTACACAAGACCAAAACAACAAAAATCCAACATACACAGTTCAAGAATATGGTTGCGAAAGAGTTCTTAAGGTTGCGATAAAATAATCCACAGTTGCGTGAAAAGTTCACAGTTGCGTCACGTTGGAGAACCGGGCCTTATGGGCCTGGCAGCGCAGGGCACGCCTTGAATCCCCAGGTTCACCTGCCTTGTCAAACAGAGACACAAGACACTCTGTTGAGCGTGGAAACCAGGTTTATTACCTGCAGCCAAGCACAGTTATCACAGAAGTTACACACAAGGTGGGTTCTGAGGAGACTGCCACTTCAATCCGTGGCGCACAATCTTTTATAGGAAACACATTTACGAAATTCACTCCTTACACATATAAAACGGACCAATGAGAAAAGTTGGAAAACAAGCTATCAAGTATCTCAAATACGATCTTTCTCAGACCCCGTGTGTTACCCCCCCCAACAATTTAATCAGTGATGGTTGCAACAATCCAATTTGCAGGTGGCAGGACGTATTTTTGTGCTTCAAAGGATAGCTGTATAACAAGAGAATACAAGGAAAGAATAGTGAAGGCCAGTCGGATAAGATAATGTAAGGAAAGAATAGGAGAAGGCAAATAGTCAGTCGAGACGGGGATCAGTCAACCCAGACATGGATTAATGAACTCGGCCAGACCCTGACATCGGTTTCATAAACAAGGGCAATAGAGTTATTCTTTAACTGAAAGGACACGCAGCAGCTGGGAAAAGCGAAAACACTCCGTTCGCCGTGCGGCCTTAGTGAGGGCAACACAAAATGGCGATGATACGGAACAAAGTCAGAAATCAAAGAACCTCAGCGTTTAGCCAACAGTACCTTTTAAATGCGACAAAGTTCCAAAGCAGAAGCTAGTGCGGTGGAAAACAAGCGATGCGTTGCTCCTGAGACCCTGGGGAGGCGATGCGACAACACAGCTGCAGCAACGGGCGTGTTGCGCGAATCCGGTCCGTATGGGGAGGAAGGCGGACTTGTATGGATTTCGGTGCGTAGGTTCAGTAGGAAGTTTTCTCTTGCAAAGGCACGATGCGATGATCTATGGAGTTGTGACGATCTCCGGGCCAACAGTGCGCGGACTAGAGGTGATCTCTCTCTCACAGCTCCTCGATGCGATGGCTTCTGCGATGACACTAGCAGCGACGTGATGCGGTCCGCAGGTAAGCGGTGGGGAGATCTCACCCAGCGACTACAGGCTCTGCGATGACACTCGCAGCGATGGTAATCTTCCCGCACCGGTCTGGTGCATCCCGCAAAAGAAGAAAGAGACGACTCTGGCAGCGGCAACAGGCGCTGCGATGATCTCCGCCTTCGTAGCAGCGGGAATTTCCTCGCTCTGTCGGGGATGCGCTCCGCAAGCGAGCGATGCGTCAAAACTTACAGAAAATCTTTAAAAGCTTGGTTTTCAGCTCCCCAACATAGGTACAACTTCCAGAGGAACCCCACATGGGCCACACACTCCAGGAAGGACAGACCTCTCTCAGTAGAGTTCAGGGAAGCTGGGGGTGAAGTCCTTTTGTTCCTGGGACTTCATAACAGGGAGCCAGCTCTACTCAGGCCCTTGGAGATTCCTTCAAGCAAGGGGACACAGAACAAAGCAAAGTCCTTCCCCTCTCCTTGGCAGCAAAGCAACAATAGGTCAGTCCAGCAGAGCAACAGCAGGACAGTCTCCCTTCTTCAGTTTCAGCTTTCTCCTTAGCAGAGGTTCCTTCTTGATTCCAGGATGATCTAATTTTCTGTAGTCAGGGGTCCTATACTTACACCCATAAAAGTCTTTGTTCCCTTTGTGCAGGAGGGCTCTGAGCCCGGTCTGAACCAGTTCTAGGTGTTCCTTGAGCACTTTGTTTTCCTGGCTTCTCCTTTCCTTTCAGAGTGAAGGGCAGGGTCGTCAGCCGCCCAGCAGGAGGTGGAGCCAGCATTGTGGGCTGACTCAGCCAGCCTCCTGGGGAATCCCCAGCCCCTGTCACTCTCAAACCAGACAGTCAATACACAAACAGGCCAAGGCACACAGAAAGGGAAGACAAGAGAACAGCAACTTTCTAAAAGTGCTGTTCTTAAACACAGGATATAAAAACAACCTTTCCTAAAAGGTGTGTTATTAAATTCTGAGTTCAGGGATACTAGACTTTTATGTCCTAACTTGTTCCTATGGGAAGATATGCTGGTAGCCACTGTAGCCAGCATCCCCCATGATAGCCTATGGAGCAAGATAGCCTTGCAGCAGTGAAACATGAAACTGGCTGTAATTCACTACCAGAGCATGTCACCTGCACCGGTACATGCTCTACCTTTCACATACACTGCACCTTGCCCAAGGGGGTACCTTGGGCCTTCCATAGGGGTGACCAATGTGCACAGAAAGGGAAGGGTTAGGCCTGGTCAGTGGGGACTCTGACCAGGAGGACATGGCAGTTCACAGACTGCACACAGGCACTGCGGTGGCAGGCCTGAGACACCATTTTAGGGTTACTCATGTGGGTGGCACAACCAGTGCTGCAAGCCCACTAGTAGCATTTGTATCACCCGCCCTGGCACACTCAGTGCACTTTACTAGGGACTTCTGGGGGGATACAAACATGCCAATCATGGATTACCAATTACCATTACAATTTACACAGAAATCCTATGCTCTTAGCACTGATCAGCAGTGGTAAAGCGCGCAGAGTCCTATTGCCAACAGCCACAGGTCAGGAGAAATAAGGGAGGAAGAAGCAAAAAGTTTGCGGATAACCCTCCAAAAAGGGCCAGTTCCAACAAATACATATTATATTGATCTATGGATGCATATTGGGACACTGGATTTCACATGATGCACAGGTTGAACACACACACACACGTACACACAGACACACACAGGTGCTGGAAGTGGAAGGCAAGATTCTACACTAGCTGGACTGGGCAGCTCAACAAATCCATACTATAGACACACTAAATCAGCCTTATACTAAAAATAATAGGTCCTCAGGGTCCAGGATGATCCATCAAATATTATGCTGTGATAAATGGAGTAGATTATGTGGGGTATTACAAAAAGGTCAGTCGCATTTGTTAACATCATATTGTTGGAAGCCAAACTTTCTCTCTGCCCTATGGGGAACTCAACTGATTCCCCCGCATCCATAAATGACAATCTAGACTCTAAAATGCACTAGGTTTGGAAAGGTTCATGATTTCTTTGGGAGGTGAGGAGAGCATCTTCTCTGTTATCTGGCATATCCTTTTAGTCAATTTTGCAACACAATACAGAGCAGTCTTGCACAAGGTTTTTAACATTTCTGCATTGTTAAAAAATGTGAATTCTTTAAATCACCTGCCTTTGTTTCAAAATCGTCTCCTAATTACAATGTATGCATCAAGGAGAACCAATCAGTTAAAAGTTTGGAGGGAACCAATCTGATGCAGGCTTACTCAGCAGTGGGTGGGTGCAGCTCCAAGTTCCAAGATACTTAAATGTCTGTTCCAGCATGGACACCTAGCAGATGTGAGCAGCAGACTCACCAAAGGATCTCCAATGGCAAACCTGTCTGCACTCTTCTGTGGCCAGACACTATGCCCAAACTCGTAACTACTCCCCAAAAGATGTAAAAAAAAAACACTCAACAAGTTACAAATTAGACCGCACAGTCCTGCAACAATTGCACAAACTAGGCATCCCCAATACAGCAAATGCCATGCTAATCCCTACATTTATAGAAGGCCAAACATCCAACATGAAATCTTCTCTCAGGAACAGCGCGCAAAGAACCAACCCTGACCAAACGATGATTTACTACTAAAATGAATGCTCCATGGTGAAACACCAAGCAGAGGTCTCCTGCCGACTAGACTATGACTCCCCAGATATTCGTCTGCTAAATGAAATATGACTCACAGAACAGTCCTCCCCTAATATGCTTGTTGTCCTCCATGATAACTATTACATTCTTCAAACTAACTGACCTCCTGGTAAGACCAGTAGGGGCATAGCAGCAATCATTAAGGAGAATCTCAGGGTCTCCAAACTAACCAATTGAAACATCCCGGTGGTAGACACCGTCATAATCAAACTGGAGTCTCACTCGTCCCCCTTATATGTTTCCTTGCCTACTGATCCCAAGTATACATGCAGCATTTTCCTCAGCTTTTTAAAATCCAATTTCCCCACTTCTTCATCGACTGTGCAAAAAAATCGGGAAACAACACTTACAACGCAACTTTTACAACACACTACCTTTACAACAAAACTTTTACAACGCAACATCCATTACAACGCATACCATTACAACGCATGTCACTACAATGCATACCACTACAACGCATGTCATTACAACGCAGTCATTACAATGCATACCATTACAATGCATACCTACACTATCCAACATTTACCCTACTGTTACACCCTCTGGAGATAGAATAGTAATTTTTACCCCTGCACTATCCAATACTTACGCTACTGTTGCACCCCCTGGAGTTAGAATAGACACACAATACACACAAAGCAAAAAAACCTCATCTCTTCATTCCTTGAGAACCGATCCTTAACAGTCAAACTAGGACAATTTTGTTTGCCTACTTTTTCACTCCCATGCGGCGTCCCTCAAGGATCCTCGCTAAGTCCGACACTGTTTAATATATATGTGTCGGACTTGGCGAGGGTAATCAAAGCCCACAATATCAGCCTTACAACATACGCCGACGACACACAGCTCGTCTTATCTATCCATCATGATGGTGCTGATGTGGCTGCTAACTTTCAATCAGGCATGTTAGCAATAAGCGACTGGATGGCTGCCAATTGCTTAAAGTTGAATTCCTCCAAGACAGAGATAATGGTCTTCGGTAAACTGGAACCCATCTGGTCTCCCGTTTGGTGGCCTGACAAGCTAGGTCCCCCCCCTACCCCGGTCACCAAGGTGCGGAACTTAGGGGTAATATTTGATGACAAACTGCTATTCACCCACCATGCGAACAATGTGGTGTCCACTTCATTTTTTACGTTACGGAAAATAAAAAAGCTACTACCCTATATCCCTAGTACCCATGCAAAAACACTTATCACCTCCTTGATTTTCTCACGTATAGATTACTGTAATGCTCTTTTTCTGAATGCACAGGCTAAAATCATTAACAAACTTCAGCTAGTGCAGAATGCGGCAGCCAGAGTCCTTCTCAAGATTCCCAAATTTCAATCCATCTCCTCCCACCTACAAAACCTTCATTGGCTTTCCATTAAAAATCGCACTAGATTTAAGTCCCTCTGCATAGCATACAAAGCAATCAACAACATAGGTCCTGCTTTTCTCAGAGAGGCCTTTAAACCTAAAAACAATCCTAGAACCCTGCGCTCCTCTTCCTCTCATTGTGTTAACATTCCTCGCACCCGAAGAGTTAACTGGGGAGACAGATGCTTTGTCATAGCCCCCGCCAAACTTTGGAATTCTCTCCCCACTTACATCAAAATCAGTCCCACCCTCATGACCTTCAGGAGACAGCTGAAAACGTGGCTTTTCACTCAGTAAATGGCCCTTTCTGTTCAACTACTTTCTGTCTGACTACTTTTGATCTATAGCGCCGAGACACCCACGGGTAGTTGCGCGCTTTAAAAGTCGCATAAATAAATAAATAAATAAATAGTAATTTTTACCCCTACACTATCCAATACTTACCATACATGTTATGTAATGGTATGCGTTGTAATGGTATGCGTTGTAAATGTAGTATGTGTTGTAGTGGAATGCGTTGTAAAGGTAGTTTCAAAGAATTTGTTGTAATGGCATGCGTTGTAATGGAATGCGTTGTAATCGATGTTGCAGTGGAAAAAATGTGTTGTAAAGGTATGCGTTGTAAAAGTATGCGTTGTAACGACATACATCCAAAAAAAACTACTAGTAGAAAATGTCAATTAGTGAGCAAACAGCAACAAGGAAGAACATCTATCCATAGACTTCTATGATCACCTTACCAACCTAAATCTCAAGCAACATGTGCTTGCTCCCAATTACACCAAAGGACACACATTAGATCAAGTCTGGTCCGCACACCTATTTCTGTCCAAACTTACAGTATCCCAATGCGTTTTGTCAAACCATCATCTAATTAAATTCTTACTAACAGGACTATTTCTCTAACCAGTACCACCTCAACCTGTACTCTTCTCTAGAAGCTGGTCATAAATCGACCAGAGTTCCTCCTGCGACTCTCTGGCATTAACTACACCTGATCCAGACAGTGATATTTACATGTACAGAAAGGCAATATCCGATTGGCTATTGCTAACAATAGCTAGCGACACCCATGCACCACTACACAAATTAAAACAGACCATGAATGGTTTACAGATGACCTAAAACTTGCAAAGCTAGAATACTGTCTCTACAAATGTAAATGGCAGAAGAACTACTCCACAGAGGCTAAGACATCCTCTTTAAAACACCTCAAAGAATACAAAATGCACTACCAGCAAGCCAAAGCTGCTGTCTTTCAGAAAAAAATCCTCTTGGGTGCAAATAAATCCAAGGAAATCTTCGTAATTATTTTGGAACTCTCTAATCCTGATCGAGTCACTCTGCCAATCACCACCTCCCGGACTCTTTATAACACGCACAATACTTTTTCATCAGCAAGACTACTATTATTAGAGAGAGCATTCGTACTAGCTCTCTCTTAAACAGGAGCAACCTGGAGGATATAAACCCTGTTACCTTATCTTCATTCCCTGAAATCATAAGGATTCCCTCAAGGACATACTGATTAAAGTAAAATCAGGCACTCTAAATATTTCCTGCCCCCCCTAAAATCTTAAAAACTCTCCATTATCCAGGATCCAGTCTTGTCCTTTCTCAATATGTCCCTCAAATCAGGTAAAGATCCCAGTGCATTCAAAGAAGCCATAGTGGCACCCCTCCAGAAAAATGAGATGTAGAAACGCTCACCTTGAAAAACTGTCACCCCATATCCCTCTTACCGTACTTGGTAAAAGTACTAGAAGCGTAGTTGCCATGAAACCTCTGCCCTTTTATAGAGGAGTCCAAATTTTTGGACCCATATCAGACCTGTTTTCGCCCGGCCCATTTCACAGATGCAGAAATCCTCTCCGTGTTGGAAGATCTGCGAGTGAATCATGACAGTGGCTTCATCCAAGAACTGGTGTTCTTCGATCTGTTGTTGGCTTTGGACCATAACCTCCTGGCGGATCATGTCAAGACCACAGGGCTGAGGGACCGGGTGTTAAAATGGACCACCTCCTTCTTAAAGAACCACTCCAATTCGGTCTGCCTAACTCCGTATATCTAACCCCAATTCCATCCAGATAGTAGAGCCCCTCAGGGATCATCCCTATGCTCTCACCCACATGCAATTACTTTTCGAAATAGACAAATCCTTCAAATCTAATGAGCACTTTCTTTCCACAATGCTGTTCATCCACGACTGGATAAACAGCAACCACTTGCAATGAAACTTGGAACAACAGAAATCATTGTCATAAAAAATAAGCTTGAATATTGGACCTAATCATTCTGGTCCCTGAGATGAAAGCCCCCCACCTCTAAAAAAGCAGTAAAGAGTCTCATTGATGCTAACCTATCCATCAAGCTACAAATCGGGCCAATTATTTATTCATCTTTCTCTGCAGAATTAGGAAAATTGCTAAATTCCTCACTCAGGAGGTCCTTATCCAAGCTGCCATGACTCTTGTTCTCTCCAGGATAGACATTGTGAATTACCTATAGGTTGGCTTGCCTACATGCCTCATCAAAAGACTTCAAATCATCCAGAACCAGGCAGCCTGACTAATTTATAAACAACCCAAACAGTGCCACATCACTCCCTTGATAAAAGAGCTTCACTGACTCCAATTTTTTAAGACAGGTGTATTTTCGAAAAACACTTCACACAAACCCCCCACGTTCCTCTCCTCCGGAATCGAGAAGTACACCCCTAAATGCTCACTATGCTCTATCTATCAATGCCCAAATTCAAGAAGAAGAGATTGGGTGGCACTTAATTTTCTGTCATCGCCCCAACCTGTGGAACTCCTTCCCTCTTCAGATGAGATTGGCTTTTTGCTACACAAAATTCAGGAAGTAATATGAAAAAACTGGTTATTTAGACAAGCATACAATTAATGCCCTGTCCATCTGCAAATCATCTTCCTGTTCCCAACCTAGCAACATGAAACCATTTCATGAACATACACGTTATAAGCATCAGTAATATAACATAACAAGGTCACTTTCTTCTTGGATTATTTTTAGAGAGCGTATATCATTAGGGGCTTAGCTTAGGGAAAGGGTGAAAAACTGAAGAAAGAAAATCTGAATGATGGGATGAGGGGGGATCTCACTGGGGTGGTGTGGTATTGACATAACTATTTTGTGTTGTTTTTGGGAGGGAGGGCACTGTGATTTAGATTTGTCGTATTGTTACTTTGTTACATGTGAGAAATCAATACATATGAATTGAAGCCAGGAATGTTGGAAGGTTCTATAGAGCCCTGATCTACAATTTAGTAGGGCTCTCATAATAGTGAGATTTTTATCGCAATATAAAAATATATTCTGGGGCAGATTTAGCCTTATTTCATGTAACACAACGCAGCAAGGCAAGTAACTGCATCTCGTTTCATGGAGCATTTCTGATTACTCCTTGTGCTGGAGCGGTGTGTGCTGCCTAGCCCCAACACATATACGCTTGCACCATAGTATAAGGGGTTTTGCGCTATGGGCAGGATTATTTTAGTGCAGAAATGGACACCTTCCTGCACAAAATAATACTTAAATGCAAATTCCAATTTCCATGTGTGCTAGAGAATGAAGCCCATGTGGAAAGAGAAAATAATGAGGAGAACTAAAGGTCTTTCTCCTCATCACATCTCTGGCCGGTAGGCCCACCATTTTGGTGCAATCCCAGGTTTACAAGTCTTTGTAAATCTGGGTTTGCATCAAAATACATGGGTGGATGCATAGGAACGCCCATATCCCACCCATGTAACTCCTACCGACAGAGTTTAGCGATATGCGCTGCTTGGCATTACTTTCTATTTACTAAACCACACAAAGCCATGCAAAGTCGCATTGTGTGGCTTAGTAAATTACAGTTACGCCTTGCGACGATTCGTGTCATGCAAGAACAACGTAAACCTGCCCTCTGATATTTACAGAAAACAAGGCTAATACAGCCTCTGATGCCATCTAGTTGTATTAGCAATGCTTACTGCCTAGTTAATAATAAACATGCTGGCTTTTTAAACAGAGTGCAAGAGATAGAGCTATTGGTGTTGTAAATGACAATGTCTTTGGACCATGTGTTTTGGTTTGGAGTGGATGTATATCGGTTGAAGTATCATTTCGGGTGTTGAATTGGAATTGTTAGTTGTGGAATTGTTTTTGGGTGGAATTGCATGGTGTGTAGTGGAATTATGTGGCATGGTGAATAGATATTGGGATCAATGCCCTGTCCTACGCTGATGACACCCAGCTGGTGGTCTCCTTCACCCAGGCTCTGGCTGGTGCTGCCTCCTACTTTGTGTCCTGCCTTCAAAAGATGGCTGTGTGGATGGCAAATAATTGCCTGAAGTTGAATGGTAACAAGACCGAGTTGTTGGTGATAGGGAAGGCTCCATCAGTGTGGTCATCGGCATGGTGGCCTCAGACTTTAGGCCCTACTCCTACACCTTGTGAACAAGCTAAGAACCTTGTGGTATGGGTGGACAACAAGCTGTCTTTTGATTACCATACCAGGCGGGTGGCAGGCACCTGTTTTGTATCTTACGGGGTTTACGGAAAACCCTAGACGCTTTTCCCACTGGATCAAGGAAGATCATGATGCATGCTTTGGTGACGTCTCGCCTGGATTATGGCAATCTCCTGTATCTGGGTGCACTGCGAAATGCATGTAGAAACTGCAGTCTTGGTGTCTCCCCCTCTTTAAGGTGCTCATTGCTGACCCATAGCCATAATACAAAAATAATGCCAAAGAACAGTAGTTATGGGATGGAAAGAGATAAAAATAGACCAAAAAGTTAAATAAATGCAAATAATGACACAGGCGAGACACAGAAGCAGACAGAGAGGAGAAAGGGAAGAGGGGAAGAGACAGGACAAAAAGGAGAAAAGGGGGCTGCGGGGGGGGATGGATGGCAACAGAAAAACTGAAAAGAAAAGACATATGCAACAAGCAGAGCGCCGCTGCCCTGGTGCGGCGGTGGGACAGTCCAAGGCATTGGTAGGCCATTAAGCACCTGCAGCAACCAGCTGACAGAGGTGTAGTGTCGGCTTGGCAAGTAAGAGACGGACACTATATTCATTCAATGGAGCTTTATTAATCACGTCTGCTTATTACCTCGTCCCTACCCTACCTTTTTTTTGTGACTGGACCAAAGATTGTTCTGACAAAGCACAATTTGCACAGACATTAGTACTACCTGGCAAGCTCATACATGTCAACATTTTAGAAGAGGAAAGAGGAAAATTGAAAAAAAAAACTAATTGGGAGATTGTATTTCCTCCATTGATTTCTATTGAAGGAGATGAAGTTTCAGTCCAAAGAAGGTCAAAGTAAAGCATTTTTTTCTTAAACTATAGGGAGTCTCCCACCTGAATTAGGCTTATGGACATGTATAATACATTTTATATGTATGTGGTGGGCGGCGCTATTTAAGCTTACTTCCTATACTTTCCCAGGTCGGAAGTGGGAATTCCAGGTAATAAATGACAAGGAAATCTTCTTATGATAATCTTTATTATAAAGTGATTAAGCATGTCAATGAGCCATCAATTGGTGGTAAGACCATCTCTTTCCTCTCAACAAATACAAATGAACACTTCTTCTGTGACCCTCTCGAAATATTACTGTAACCTAGCTTACATCATGCATCTTTTTAGTCAAAAATAATTCTCCTTGTGGGATAAAAAATGTGACATGAATTAGTATGAGATTAAGGGAAGAGTGTGATCGGGACTTAATTCGAATCAATAATTAAAGCTTGTTACCATATGTGTAAAAACACCTTTCCAAAACAAAAGGTAAAGTGAAAACGTAAATAAATCAGATCCAAAACAAACCCTGGAGTCGCAATGGTGGTATGCTATTTCAACAGAGGTGTAGAGATACTACTTAATTTTACCTGCATGAATTGAGGCAGCCAGAACCACCTTAAAGTAAAGATCACAGTAAAACATCAACTAATAAATGAACAGGAATGGGCCTGTAATCCGTCATTGCATTTGAATTATGTAAATATATCAATAATAGATGAGCTGCCTATGGTCAGGTACGGTGTTTACCGGTGAATTTCACTGCAAATCTGTTTATGCAGTCCCACAAAGTGTTACACTAGCGTTTAGGTTGTACCTCATTTTATTGCAACTCAACAGACCACAGTCCTTCGTCAGTGTTGATTGAAGCATGTAGTAGGCAGTCTCAAGGTAGTCTCGATGGTCGCCATATTAAACGGGGAATCTAAAGCATACTGTTGGTTATAAAGGGAAAATAAATGTGTTTCATGCTCATTGTCTTTGTAAAACCTTGTACGTAAGGTTTAGGCCATACTATGTAAAATTCATTGCAAGTAAAATTAAAATAATGTAGAAACAAGTAATATAAGACATATGGACGTGGATTAGTGTTTTTGAACCCAACGTTATGCCGGAATGGTGAATGTGGATTTTACAAAAGTGAGTAAGTGTATCTAATTCTCAAATAGTCAGACCTGCATACTACCAAAGGGACATACATTGAATTCATGCAGTCTATTGGAGTGCTTTCCTTTCCTGTGGGCATGGGTATTCCAGTAGACACTAAGGTCCCATTAACTTGAAAACTCCCTAGGGGTTGTAACTGTAGGCACCCGGTTATAATGCTGTTGATGCAGAGGAGAGGTCCCTAAAATCTTATGCCTTTTACTCTGATGACCAAAGACTGGGAGGCGATGGACTGAAAGCAATTAAAAAACAGCAACGAGGTAAAGCAAACAATAAAAACAGCAACAGGCTTGGCAGAGATGGCATGGGGATTGGGAGGGCAATAGAAGGAATAGTACCTGTATCAAAGGACAAGGCCTCTAATTGAATGGTACTCCTGAGCCCCAAATGGAAGTGATGTATCGGGTGTGTGAACCAATCAGAAGGCAGCAAAGAAAAGCGATGTTGGAGTCAATTTATAGTAAGCAGCTGGTGGGAACACAGTCCATATAGTGGATACAACACGTCTTGTAGCAGCGCATGCGTGCTGCCAGGCTTGACCTAAAACGTTTTTTCATTAATGCTGCGACATGAGCATAGGTCGCTGGAAAACAAAGAGCCTGGGAAATAATGTCTCCTCAGTACCCTTCTTCGAATGTCCCTGTTCTGCACTAACCACTGTTAAGCTGCATTGTATACTGAAGTCATCTGCTTTATAAATAGGACTGCACTGTATCAGTTACGTGCCTGTCTGAATATAGCATGTGTTTTAAGGAACGCACATCAGATTACATGTACTGTGCAACTCTCTGAATCAGAAACGTGTTATAATAACAACAGACTGTGCACCTTTCAAAATGTAAGACGAACATCTGTGCTGTTTTCATAAAAACAAAATCTCACATTTATCTATGGATACTACTCCCTTGTGGTGAGACACAGGTATACTATTTGGTCAGCTGTTTAAAAATTGATTAATATTACCTATACCTAAGGGATAATGTCATGCTTTGCAATAATTGCAAACAACTTAGCTGTGCATTTGACTATTAAACATATGAATAATTTCGAATGCTGGGAAAAATGAGCTCGCTAATGAATAATGTAGTTTGAAATAAAGTTGTGTAAACATGAGCAAAGTGCAATCATACGTGGAATGGTTTTCAATCGTTAATGGGGTGACACAAATAACTCAATGACATTATGTTCTGTTATAGACAGGTCAAACTAATGTATTATTTGCCATAACCTTAAACTATATAGATTCCAGCACAGACCAAAAGATAACCACTACCCGTTCTACGTATACCAGAAAAGTAGCATTTTAACATGCCTCTGGAAGTATCACTGTTGCTGACCTCCCTCAGCTGGAAGCTCATTTCACCAAGGTATGTTTAGAGGAATCCCCCAGTGCATAAGCCATGCTAATGCACTTATGTGCAAGCGCAGGGACAGCTGCAGCTTCATCACGTGCATTTTGTTCAATCTGTGGAGTTACATTAGCTGAATAGAATGACTCCATCACTATCTAGATTGTGACCAGGCCAGAAACGGATTTGAGTCAATTCAATATCCCACATATCTGCCAGAGATTCGTGAAAAGTTACTACTTGAAGACTTGTGGCTTAAATGCAATAATAATCTTGTGAATGCAGCTAGCAGTATAACTCCAGCATTTTTCATATGTTGCTAGTTTGTACTTCTAGAGAACGAGGCACAGGGCCACTTGTATTAAACTGATTTTGGAGATGCTGGTCCAGTGTCTGTGCATTGACCGGGATGCCCGCCACCCCCTCTCAACACAATCCCCAAGGATGGGAAGTCGGACACAGGTTTAGAACTTTTTGGAAGGCGGGAGGGAGTCACCCTCCCGGCCGTATTTATTAAAATATGAAACAAAAATTTAAAAACATTAAATAAAAGTTTCATCTTTATGTACAATTTTACATTTATTACATTTCGATGAAGACATGTTCTTTGGCTAACCTTAACAGATCTCTAATACAAAGGTTTCCTAGCCGAGTCTAACATCCTGAAAATGCATACATTCTAAATTAAAATTGTACATCCTAGCATTAAGGGCCAACGGCAAGGTCTTAACCGGTGTCAGATCCCTACTACCAAAACTCTCGCCCTCACGGTGTGAGTGGCGCATGCGCAGAGGACTCTACCCTCATTGCCAACTGTAACTTCCCTTGTCGTGGTGGGGGCCCCCTTTCCACTCGACGCCATTTTAAAGGTCGTCCGAGTTCCCGTGTGAGGTATCTGTAGGAAGGACAGCGTGGACTCCCCCCCATCCCCACACTCTCTATCCGCCGTCGCAGATATCCGACCCCCGGGAAATTAGTAGGAGGGGCATCTAGCCGCCTCCCCCCTCTGGGAGGGGCCTATGGCCGTCTCCCCCTAGGCGACCCATCCTTAGTGGGTGCCGCCACCCCATGGAAGGGGCCAATGGCCGCCTCCCCCCGGGTGCTCCAATCCATTCTGGGTGGCGCCCCCCCTCTAGGGACCTTGAAATTACTGCTCACCGATCATGACCTTACCGCCCGACCATCAAATAAATACGACAGTTGTTTACCTACGAAGGAAGGAAAAATTCTGCATAGCCTTGATGTGCCATCAACTGCTCACTTCTACAAGGAAAAACATTATCCTACAGGCAGAAGTCACATCCTTATCTTAAACATTCCTTTACTTTCTCTACAAAGGAAAAAGGGCATATCTAAGCAAAACTTTATTTAACCAAACATTGCCATAAGGGGCTGGTGGGTGGGTTCAAAATTGCCGCTTGTTCCGTCGAGGGCTCATGAGCAACGAGTGGGTGCAGCCTTCAGAGCACAGGAAGAAGAGGACGCTTCTTCGGATTCCCGCTCTATTTATTCTTCTGCGGGAGGGCGTGTACCCTCCTCCGGTACGCCTACTGGGCGTGGTCTTCGGTGTAGGTGTCTAGGACAACCCCTCTTGGGCGGGAAAAAGGCGCGCCCCGGCTACGCCACTTCGGGCATACCAGCCGAGCCACGCCCCCCGCCAAAAATGGTTTCCCGGAAAGATCGGGGCACCCAACCATACGTTCGGGGGGACCGAGTGGTCGCCCCTTTCCATATGGCCGGGATGCCCGCCACCATGCGCAGAGGACTCTACCCTCATTGCCAACTGTAACTTCCCTTGTCGTGGTGGGGGCCCCCTTTCCACTCTACGCCATTTTAAAGGTCGTCCGAGTTCCCGTGTGAGGTATCTGTAGAAAGGACAGCGTGGACTCCCCCCCATCCCCACACTCTCTATCCGCCGTCGCGGATATCCGGCCCCCGGGAAATTAGTAGGAGGGGCATCTAGCCGCCCCCCCCCGGGAGGGGCCTATGGCCGTCTCCCCCTAGGCGACCCATCCTTAGTGGGTGCCGCCTCCCCGTGAAAGGGGCCAATGGCCGCCTCCCCCCGGGCGCTCCCATCCATTCTGGGTGGCGCCCCCCCTCTAGGGACCTTGAAATTACTGCTCACCGATCATGACCTTACCGCCACAGGCCGGATAGTTGACCGACTATCCGGGCCCCCCCAATCCTCCTAAAGGTCATGCTTCCTCAAACCCCTTAGCCATGCTACGGAGTCTCCTATGAGTAAATCATTTCCCTCCCTGGACAGGTGAACTCCATCATTCAGATACATGTGATCACCCCGAATACACCCGTGAGGAATGCTATGCAACTGCGCTGAGCGAAACAATTTACCAACTTTATTGTTAACCCTTTTCACCGAATGGTTCAGTGCTGACACCGAAAGGCCCCCCCGCCATACCTTCCTGGGAATCATGTGAGACCAGGCAATCGTGCACCCCGGGATTCTTTTAGCCAACCAGCGAACAGCAGACAAAATTTGTTCTAACAACACCCGTCTACCCAGAGTCACCAAGTCATTGCCCCCCAGGTGTACTATGACTACAGATGGCGGTGACCTTTGCCGCCCTAAGAGACCCTCCAAAAATGACTCGAATTGGTCAAAACAGAGCCCGCCCTTCCCATGGAAGGCCACTCTGTACGCGTATTCCCCAGCTGCGTGAGTCGTGTCACCTGCTTTGAATACGTCCCCGGCGCGCCTCACATATGAGTGGCCCACGACCCATACCACTTTCTCCCCAGACGGTGATCCTTGACCGCTGGTCTCTTGGTGCCGGGTCGACTGCAAATTCCGCCCCGCGTGACAGGCTCGCGAAACTGTAATCAAACAAAAGACAAGAAGCGTGAGTGACTGTCAATTGATCTTACAACATGTGCAATCGCACATACCTTTTGAAACAATTCGAGGACCATCGTCCCAACTGTTTCACTTCCTCCGCACTCTGACCCCTGGCTGTAGCCTCAGTAGCTGCCCCTATCCTAAAGGAGTGGGTCCCAAAATCGCACGGGTCCATGCCCGCAGCAGCGTTTGTCAGTGCTAGCAACCTCTGGAACTGAAACCTCGTCAGTGGGGTGCCATCCTTGTGCCTTAGCAAAGTCCCCCCCCCATGTAGCCGCCCTTAGTGCCAAGTATTCCTCTATACACTTTATTGGGCACGTGGGGGACCCTCGCGCTCGCTGCACGACAACACTATTACCCATAGCCCCCTGGTCGGTCTTAGACCTGGCTATCGAGACCACCATTGAATCACCCCTAATTTGGACGTGATCCCTGCACAAGCCTCCCCCCACCTCCTTCTTGTTCCTTGCGACAAGTTCGCTCACGAGCATAGCCCCATGGAATGCCAATGCAAAAGCTGCCCGGAACAGAACTGCTTCGAAATGGGAGGAGCACGTCTCGTCTAGTTTCGCTACTAGTAAAGCTAGCCTGTCTAAGCCAATGGGGCGCCTCGCATCTTGCTTGCGGCCCTCGAGGCGCTGCCAGCCGCGAAGGGCCTTCTTAACCAAAAAGGAACCCGTTGGGTCTTTTATGCCATGCATCTGCGCCATGAATAAAATGGCCGCCCTATGCCTATTGGCCGTTGCCGCTGTTCGGCCTTCTCTGTGCAGCGCTACCAGGAACCCCAGGAAGGATTCCTCCTGACCCCAGCTCTGACTCCCTGTTGGACCCAAAAATGTGCAATAGGAACAAAACGCTCCTTCGTATACCTTCCTTGTCCTGGGGGCTAAGCTTGCTGCCACGAGGTCTTGTAATCCGGGGCACCGATTAGCCATAGTGCTTCGTGGAATGGTGCCGCCACTAGGTCCGCTGTAGGCAGATAACCCCTGAACGCCTGCATATGTGAACGAGAGAGTGCATCAGCTGCATGATTCAGTACGCCCGGCACATGTTTTGCCCTGAACTGTACATTCAGTCTCATGCAGAGCAGCACAACTTCCTTCAACAATCTCAAGATCCATTTGCAGCGTGCTGCCTGTTGGTTAATGCATTCGACAACAGTCATATTATCAGACCAAAACACCACTGAGCGGTCCCTGAAGTCGTCTGACCATGCCATCAGAGCAACCCAAATGGGGAATAACTCCAAGAACCCAATGTTACCTGTGAGACCGCTGGTGTGCCACCACGTCGGCCATGTTTGCGCCGACCATCGATTACCAAAGATGGCGCCAAATCCCCCGCTCCCCGCTGAGTCAGTCCACAGACCTAGTTCATCTGAAGACGCTGGCGGCTTGTTCCACACGACTCGACCGTTGAAGTCCGCCAGAAATGCCAACCAAATGCGCATATCCTGGCGAACCTCTGCCGACAGTCTCGTACGGTGGTGTCCCTCTTTGAGACCCACCATAGCTTGTGCAATAGAGCGTGAGAAGGGGCGGGCCATTGGTATCACCCTCAAAGCAAAGTTAAGCTGACCCACTGTTTGTTGTAATAGGTGCAGGGTCACTTTCTCCTTGCCCAGGCATTGCGTCAAGGAGGCCCTAAACTTGGCCACCTTGTCCATCGGTAGACGGAAACATCCCTCCACAGAATTGAGCTCAATTCCCAGAAACTCCAGTGAAGTAGATGGTCCAACCGTCTTACCTGGTGCCAATGGGACTCCAAACTCCCTCATGAGGATGCGGAAGTCACGTAGCGCCTGCGCACATTTCGTGTCGCCGGCTGCTCCCAAGAACAGGAAGTCATCTAGATAGTGCATAACATGCCTATGCCCTGTGGCCTCGGTGAATGCCCACTCTAAAAAACAGCTGAACATTTCAAAATAGGCACAAGAAATGGAACAACCCATAGGCATGCATTTATCCATGTAATAACTCCCTTGAAATGCAAAACCTAGCACGCGCTGATCCTGTGGGTGTACCGGGAGCAACCGGAACGCTGATTCGATATCTGATTTCGCCATCAGCGCCCCGGGGCCCAGGCGATTTAACATGGCCACGGCATCATCGAACGATGCGTACCGCACTGAACAAACTTCTGGATCAATGGCCTCGTTCACCGAGGAACCTCTTGGAGCCGACAGGTTATGAATAAGTCTGAATTCCCCCGGGTCTTTCTTCGGGACAACCCCTAATGGGGAACAGATGAACTCCGCCACCGGCGGGCAACGAAAAGGCCCTGCCACTCGCCCTAAGCTGACTTCTTTTGCGATTTTCTTCTCTGCCACGCGTGGGTTGTGCTGTACTGATAACTGGTTTTTACAAAAGGAATCCCCCCGAAAATCCCCCGCCGGGATTTGGAAGCCATGTAAGAATCCTTTCCTCAACACCCCAGCGGATACATGATCAGGGTATTTGTTCAACCAAGGAGTCAAAGCCATGATATCAATGGGTGTAGGCAATCGGTCACAACTTTCTACATCACTCCTGCTTAGATCCACCTTTACCTCCTGCCCCGCTATTTTTAGATCTACATGTACTCTCCGGGTGTGAGGAATTCCCACAGCCCGCACACGCATGCCTGAACCTACATGTTCCCTGCGGTCTGTTACAGTTGCCTCGATTGAAGCCCCAACAAACCCCACGCTTGCCGCCATTCCCGCCGGACTTGGGCTGGTGATCCCCACCGGCGCCCGCCCGAAAGGGCACAGCGGGCTTTTGGCGGGCGAATCCTGACGCACTCCCGCCTGACGAGGACGTACCTGCCGCCCCTGGCAGGAGCTGTTTGTGCCATGACACCGAGTCCAGGCAATCCCAAGTCAAACTAGCATCGTATTCTTTTGCTTTCCGGAATTTCATATCATAACCTTTCTATTCCTCCCCCTCATACATTGAATAAAAATCCATAATACGATTCTGGTAGCAAGTTAACTCAGTCATCAGCTCGGGTTTACGTTCCCCCATAACTGCAGTAAATATCGAAAAGGCCTTAACCCAGTTCGTTACTGTCTCATCCACCCTGAATTCCGCCATCTTTGCGTGCCAGACGCTCGGGTGCCACAAATCCTTCTGGGTTTTAGCATATTCCATCTCCCGATGGTCAGTCAATAATGAAAACATGTTAACATATTTGTCTCCCCATATTAACTCTTTTGTGGCCATAGGGATGTGCTGTGCCACCTTCTCCCGCCTCGAGGGTAATGAACCCTCCCCCGCCATTGGCAATGCGAGCTTACCAGGTTCGGCCGTTGTTCCCGCCGTCTTCTCGTGACCAACTGCAGGTCCTACCGGTGCCACCTGTGGGGAAACAAGAGGAACATTCGCCTTTGCGACATCTCTCGACTGCCGCAATTGCTCGATTAGTAGTCTGGCCTCCTCAGCCGGGTCTCCAGGGGCCACTGCCCCCCCTGCTTTTTTCTTGAGCCATGCTGCCAACTGGATGGCCAATTCAGGAGGCATCTCCTCATCATTAGCGGGGGTAATCACAACCGGGATCGGCTTCTGGGTTTGGTACCGGGTTGACTGCCGGCATGACGGGGGCGACTGGGGGTACCTCTGGAACCGGAACCTCCCCCGAAACCGCCCTCTTCTTGACCCGCTTCCCTCTAACCTCGGGGACGACTCCCGGCAAGGCCGGGCCTATTACCTTCTTAGGGTTACCGGGGTCGCTCAGTGCAGCCAGCTGTTTTTTGACCTCCGTCAAACCTCGACCGATCGATTGGACTTGCCCGAGTTTTCGGTCCATGCAAGCCATCCGGTTCGACAATAGGCGTAAAACCTTATCCGTCTCGGAACCCTTTCCTGCTTTCTTGCCAGCCATGGTTTCGAGTATTCTGCTCCTAGCCGATCAACGAGGTCCTGGACTCCTCGACTCCAAATAACTGAAAGAGAAACAACAAGATTACAAGTTCTCAAAATTGCCGCTTGTTCCGTCGAGGGCTCACGAGCAACGAGTGGGTGCAGCCTTCAGAGCACAGGAACAAGAGGACGCTTCTTCGGATTCCCGCTCTATTTATTCTTCTGCGGGAGGGCGTGTACCCTCCTCCGGTACGCCTACTGGGCGTGGTCTTCGGTGTAGGTGTCTAGGACAACCCCTCTTGGGCGGGAAAAAGGCGCGCCCCGGCTACGCCACTTCGGGCATACCAGCCGAGCCACGCCCCCTGCCTAAAATGGTTTCCCGGGAGGATCGGGGCACCCAACCATACGTTCGGGGGGACCAAGTGGTCGCCCCTTTCCATTCTTCAGGTTATCTAGCTCATTGGGTTATTCCAATGCATATTATCAGTCTGTTATGTCCTTGTATAAATCCTAGATGTGAAGAGCAAACAGGCTAATTGAGAGACAAAATATTGGAAGAGACTCTTCCTTAATTTTTCAAACCTACCTCCACATATATGTACCTAGTTGATATATATATTGCCTTCGTTTGATGATTATCCACAAAACTTTCTGAAAAAGTGCTCTTTTTTTGTCTGTGCCAAAGGCTGTGCACAGCATGTGGTTGGCTGCCTGCAGAGAGTTGGAAGCAGGGCTTGGATGCAACACAGGCCCAGTGGCTAACACTTCACTACTCATGACCAAAGTCCATGCGTGGTGTGGGGTTGACTGCCTCCGGGTGGCTGCCGGTGGGAATTGGAGGTAGAACCTGTCTGCTAGCCATGCTGCACATGACAAAATGCCATGTGCAGTGTGGAGTTGGATGCTTCCAAGTGGGTTGGTCTAATGCCAATCCACTGCTGTGCATTGCCAAAGGCCATGCACAGTTTTGGGTTGGTTGACTATGGGGTTTGCCACAGGGCCTGGCTGCATGTGTGCAGCGAGGGTTGGCTTGAGTACACTGATAACATATTACTTCACGTTAAAAAACTGTAGAAATGTAAAGAAAAAAGTTTAAAAAAACAAAGGTTAAAGTAACATTATTGTTAGGTGTGATAAAAAGTTCAGTTTGTTGAATATGTCAGTGGCAACATTAATGTTTTGAACTCAAGACCACAGAAATTTACAACTTATATTTAGCAAAGCTAATTGTAACTTACGCCCCCACCATGCTATGCTTATGACCTCACATATTACTTCACTGATGAAATGTTCCATGGCATCATTCATGACATCACTTATGAAATTAAAAATTACATAATTGATAACATGACTGATGGTATCACTGATGACATCATCCAACATGTGTGTTAGTTTGTTTTATAGTTCAAATAGTGACAGGTAGCTACCATATTACTTTTCCACCTAATTTTTCACAGCGTGTGTCCAGCTAATAGGTGTACAGTTTTACAAAATGCACATGCACCTTTGGCTGTGAGTGGCACGGGGTTGACTGTAAGGCCTGGCTTGTGGAGGTAGCCAAACCCCCCCCCCCCCAAAAGGCAGCCAACACCATGCTGTGCATGGCGTTTCATTTCATGAGGTGTGCCAACCAGGCCCTGTGTCCAACTCCCCACAAGCACCCACCTGGAGGCATCCAACCCCACGCTGCACATGGCAATTGCTTGTGCGTGATATGGGGTTAGCAACAGGGTCAGTCTTGCAGGCCCTGCTTCCAACTCCCCACAGGTAGCCAACCCCATGCTGTGCAAAGCTTTTAGCCATGCAAAGCAGGGGGTTGGTCAGTGGACTGGACCTACCACCAGGTCCTGTGGCCTAACCCCCAGCAGGCTGCCAACTCCACACCGGGTGCAGCCTTTGGTATATGCAGTGTAGGCTTCGCCTTGAGGCCTGATCCTCTTGGGCAAAACATATGTATTACGTGCATGCCCATCCCTTAATTGACTCTGGATAACCCACCCCATCCACAGGGTCAGTTCCTATAAAAGAGGCAGTAGGGCTATGTGGCTACCTCCCCAAGCCTTTAAGTGGCCCCAGGGGTTGTATCCCCCGACCAAATACAATTAAACAAGTGCTGTAACTTTTTTAAAAGTGGGAACTGCATGGCCCCCCTCCCGAACCTTATTAGGCCCCAGGGACCCCATATCCAGTGGCAGCATAACATCATGAAAAGGAGACATCTGCATGGCCCCCTCGAGAGCCCCATTAGCCCTATTAGCCACTGGCACACCATCAATAAGGGCCATTCATTATTTTAAAAGGAGAAGAGGCTGCAACGCCCCCCATCCTAAGCCTTCTCGGGCTCTGGGACTGCCTGTTTTTAAAAGCGGAAGGGATCCAGGAGGCCTTCCTCCCGAGTCTCTTTTGGCCTCCAGGGATTCCATCCCATGGGGACGAGTAACTAGTAAAGGAAGGGGGGTACACTGGCCCCCTTCCTAAGCCTTTATGAGCCATGGTGACCCCATCCCCGGGCCAAATGTTATTGTAAAGGGGAGGCAGGACATGCAGCCTCCTCTCCGAGCCTTCTCTGCCCTAGGAACCCCACTCCCGGGCTGTGTTTTTTATTTAAAGGGGAAGATGGTTGCACTGTCCCACCCCTATGGTATCGCTGCAAAAATAGCATTTTCCCCAATTGTTGTCCCGCTGGGTCCCTCAGTGGACAGGGTATCCCTACCCGGGCCCCTTATATAATATTTTTTTTAATTCAGGACAGGGACTGAGTCCTGTAATGACTGCCAGGAATTGTGTTCTCGTTTTTCTGGCAGTCAATCAGAAAGCTCTCTCCTGCTGCAGTCTGACTGCCACAGGAGTGAAATGGCGCAAGGGGAAAAAAAGCGTCAGGTCCAATCAGCATGCTTTATGTTTATATTGGCACTCCCATGAGACTCTGGCGAACCTGTCGCGGATCCAACTGTTCAGATATATAACTATTTTTAAACCTAAAAAACTACTGAACTTGAGTTACACCAAATCTCAAAAGGCACAATCTAGTTTCCTGTCAGTTTTGCAGTTGCTCTTCCTAAAAAATCCTATGGAAAATGCAAGGGGATTATGCTTTTTGGTTCCCCCGTTTTTTCTCTGCTCCTGCTTGACGGATCACCCCAATACTTTCCATGCACAAATCAAAGTTATTAACAACACAAAAATGCATTTCCTATGGAACACTGACAGCTTAGATGTGGAGTTGAAAAGAGTAAATCCTTACCCCTCTTTGTGCACTCACCTTTTGATTTTATGTCCTATTATACTGTTGTAACGATATTCTGTCCTATTGATATTTGGCATTTGATGTTCCTAGCCACAATCTCTATCAGTGAAAATAACCTTGGAGCAAATGTCCTCTTTCTTTTTGGAAGACATCTTCTCTCCCTAGTCTAAAGATCGCTTTGGAATTCATTGCAGTGAGGAAAAGTCGCAGAAGAGCAGCTCGGCATTACTTTTGAAACAAAAAATATTGACACTTTTTATTGAGACCAGTGTTAATTCCACCCATTGGATCAGTTACAAATAGGACATACATTATGTATGTATTGACAGACATTTTAAAACTGCAATGGCTGTGCCTGTGCACGCTCTAATGTAGCAGTTGGTGCACTGTTCCTTCAGGATGTGCATGTTGTAGGGCTGGTTAGATGTATGCTCCTACAACGTATAGCAGTTTTTAGTAATGTAACAATGGGCACTCAGCTGTTCTAAAGGCTGGTGTATTACACTCCCACCGCCACAATCTGCTTACACAGTTCAATCTCTGGAGAGGGGAGGAACAAAGTGGAAATTTGTTACTTGAGAATGTTAGTGATACTAATTCAGGCCATGCAATAGTGCTTCAGTGGATGTATTTATTTATTTTCCATAGTGTTGGAAAACACAAACAGGACCTCAAAGTGTGTGAAAAAGAAATGTAACTTAGAATGTATTTTTCTTGACAGGGTTCAACGGATTCAGAAGGCCACCTAAATTAGAATAATTTTTACAACAATTTAGAGTATTCAATCACATTACAGATCTAAAGTGCACTAGTACATTGGAAGCATAAGGGATGATATTTGAAGACGGTAATGGGACTCCACAAATCCCCTGCAAGCGTTATTGGTCATAAGAAGCAAGCCGGTGATGAGCGTGTAGGTAGTTCATTATATGTTTAAAGTCAGTAAGCGAATAAGATTTAAGGTACGATTTCCATATGTTGGGACAATTTCCTCAGAAGTTTTGAGAAGGAGTACATTTTTTTTCTCAAAACAGTGGCCCTCTCATTTGTGATTCTTCTGGAGGTTTACATGTTTGGGTTACATATGTTGGTGTTTTCAGGTGAATTGCCTTGTATATTGCACACAGCTTTATACGAACATCTAGATTTCAATGCAAGACAACTCAGAAAGGTCAGGATTGATGTATTATGGTCATATCTGCAACGAGCTAGAAATAGCAGTATAAAAGTCTCATTTTCAAGAGGTTTAGCTTTTGGGATTCCAATTCATAATTCATTCTCCCAGGTTAATTATCAGACTATTAGTGAATGTACTACTGTTGTCCTTCTCAATAAAATGTTGGTAATTAGAGAAGTTTCAATTGGTAAAAGTCAGCTTTTGATATGTTCGTGTACTTCTGCATCTAGCATTTTTCAAGTAAGGTGCAGATAGATTTAGCAGTTGCTAAAACGTTTGGTGAAAGTCTTTTTTCTTGTAGTCTAGTCACTTATGCGTTATGCAGGCAGGACTTCTGATCAGCGGTGACAAAGAGAATTTCGTTATAGCATATTTAGTTTTGGGTGCTGAATGTCTAGTGATTATAATGTATATCTGGGTGCCGTTAGCATATAGCTTGCAGTTTATGCCCAGATTTCCCAAGTGTTCCCTAAGGGCGTTGTGAAGGCATTATAAGGTTGATTGATTTTCATCTAGTAGATTTTTTGTTTCCATGAGGTCAGGAGGCTACACCTTTTGTAAGTCGATTGATGGACCTTAGTACTTTGATGTGTCCTATTTTCAGTTAATGTAGAACAGTACGTATTTTAAGTTATACTTTGATGATGTGTATTCATATTTTTGTTGATTTTGGTCAGTAATCGTGTGATATGATCCCCTTAGCAGACAGACAAATGCATAATAAACTATCTTTGAATATTTGTAGAGGAGTTTGTTTTGATGTATGTCTAGGAATGTGAGGATCTTACTTTTGTTGGAAAGTGAATTTCCCCTGCATAGTTGACTGGTGAAACAGTCAGAACAGTGCTGGTTGAGCCTCGCCTATTCCGACAAACGCTATTGCTTGCCTTAACCACATGTACGCCTTAACCACGCATATGAGGTGAGGTAAGCGGTCTGGAGCTGGGTTTTGGAGTGGTGGGAGGTAATTTGTATGTGTTGGGGGTCGTTTTGGGGGCTGGGAGGGTAAGGTAAGTGTAGTAAGTCACTCTGAGGCTTCTGTTGAGTAACAGCAGGTTTATTGCTGGAGCATAACAGCAGGTATCTTCAACGCTAGCTGGCTAGGCACAAACTGTCTCATCCTAGAATCCTAGGATGAGTCAGGGCCACCTACATTCTGGAATACATGACATAGGGCTAATACAAGAGGAAGCATAGAAACAAAGGTAGGAATAATATACAACACATCTTCTCTCATTGAAAACAAAACAACATTTGAAACTATTAAAAAGAAGCAGAGTGAAAGAAATAACAAAACAGAAGACATGCTAGAAACATAACATGTCAAAATAATAATGGGAATACATCTCCTCTCATTAAAGCAGAGCAAACATAGCATTCCATATAAATCACAGCAGTAATCATTTAGATATAAGGGTGGTCTAGGGTACCTTTGAGACCTGGAAATGGTCTGGGAGGAGACAGCACAAGGAGAAACAAAAGTCTGGTTAGACATACCACTGCAGAGTTGAGAATCAGGAGCATCTCCCCCACCATTGCTTCTCCCTAGAATTGGCACAGAATTTGGTGTGCCAGAAACATGAGAAGGAATGAACATGTAACCATTACAATCATCCCTACAGTCAAGTTGATTCTGCTCAGGAACAGAACGAGTGGCCAAAGAGTCAGTACTAGAACTACCCTTCTGGTAAAGAGCCACTCTTCTTAAGTTCCACTTCTCTCCATTTGAAAGAACGACGTAGTGAGGAAAAGCCTTCCTTACAGTAAAGGGACCCCTAAATTTGGACAACCCACCAGAAACTACCAGAATTCACCTTTACAAGGTCCCCCTTAGAAAACTTTGAAGAAATACTCTTCATCACTTCTCCAACTGCGCTATGTTTGGGAGAACTCGAAGAGGAAGCATTCTCAGAATCAATATGAGCTTGATCAGAATTAAGCACCATTTATTTAAGCCAGGATGGAGTTATCTTGGTACTAGGAACCCTGCCCCTCATCAACTCAAAAGGAGACTTTACCTGGACACCATGAGGAGTGGTACAGAAGGCATAAACCATCTCTTGTACAAGACCACTGACAGGTGAACATTTAGAAAGAGCCATCTGAATTGTCCCTTTCACCAATCTATTAATGCGTTCACACAAGACATTTCCCTGAGGATTATAGAGAGAGGTTCTGTGATGGGAAATACCACAGTCAGCCAAGAAAGAACACATTTTGTGGGAAACTAGTTCCGTACCATTGTCAGTAATGATAACACTAGGAAAACCTTCCAAAAAAAATAAAGACTTTAAATGTTTTATGGTAGTGTCTGTGGTGATGTCCTTCAAAAATTCAACTGAAAGCCACTTGGTAAAGCAATCAACAATGACGACTGCAAACCGCCGAGAAACCGGCAACTCCTCCATTAGCCCTCTAAAATCCAAACAAATGGTGTGCCAAGGGACCTCTGGAAATTGCAACTTGCCTATTTTTGAACCAACAGCAACTTTTAAACTTTTCTCCCCCACTTTACAAGTAGGACAATCTTCAACCCAAGAGGATACCATTGAATCTATCCCAGGCCACCAAAAGTTCAACTTGAGCCTTTGTTGCATTAAGGTTTGGCCAAGATGACCCTCATGTGCTATGGAAATAAGCTTAACTCTTAAATCCACAGGAGGGACAAACTTGTCTCCCCGCATTACCACATTATCCTCACACACTTAAAGGTCATCAATAATTTTTTAAAACGGACAAACAGAGACATGCACACAACTCTACCATCGCGAACCCAATTTTATCATCTGGATAACCTCCTGCATAAAATTGTCCTTAAGCATAGCTTCTACCCAATCCTCACGTGAAAAGGAACTCTCACTAAGATAGAGCACATCATTAATCCAGGCAATGTTTTCCTCTATACCCTCAAGGCTAAAATCACCATTGGACGCAATATTGCAAGGTACAGTGAGTCTCGACAGACAATCTGCTTGGAAATTCTTCCAACCCTGAATGTGAGATATATCAAAGTGATATTCTTGTAGCTTTGAAGCTAACCTTGCCAATCTGGGAGAACTACAAGTTGCGCCACCAGTAGAAAGAATTCTGATAAGGGGTTTGTGCTCTGTCTTAAGATTTTGAACCGGGTACCCCATAAATATGTACGGAAATGGTGGGCCCCCCAAGCTGCCGCTAACGCTTCTTTCTCAATGACAGAATAGTTCTGTTCACATGAAGAAAGCGTCCTCGATGCAAAAGCAATAGGCCTCTCCCCTTCCTTATGTCTTTGTAGGAGAACCAGATCAAGGCCAGTTGCACTTGCATCGACCAATAATGTGGAGGTTTTGTTTGTATCAAATGGTGCAAGAACCTTAGCACTGCAAATAGCATGTTTGATGTTATTAAAACACTGTTCAAGCTCATGTCCCCATACAAATTTACACCCTTTTTTCAACAAAGCTCTGAGAGGTAAGGTTTTTTCAGAGAATTTCTCCACAAACTTTGAATAATATTCAACCAATCCCATGAATGAACGTAATTGGTCTTTATCACCAGGACGAGGGGCAGAGTGTCTTGCCTCGAGGAGATCCCTCTTTGGTTTAACACCATTAGCTGATATTTCATGACCCAAGTATTCAATGTCTTGAACTAGGAAAGAGCACTTCTCCCTTCGCAAGGTAAGGCCAGTGTCCTAAATCCTAAGCAAAACATTCTTAAGAACATGATTATGATCAGCCACTGAATCACCAAAGATTAAAATATCGTCCTGGAAGAACACTACTTTCTTTAACCCCTTGAATATTTCAGTAACCAACCGTTGAAACACACTCGCTGCCGAGATTGATCCAAACGGAATGCGAGTGAACTGAAAAATTCCTTCAGGAGTAATAAAGGCAGTGAGGTGCTTTGAGGTCCCATGCAACTTGACCTGATGATACGCACTCTTCAGGTCAAGCTTAGAGAAAAATTTGGCTCCCTGCAGAGTAGACACCATCTCAGTAATATTAGGCAAAGGGAATGTGTCAGCCACAACACACTTATTCAGTGCCCTGAGGTCGACACAGAACCTCAATTTGCCATCAGCTTTCTTCGAAATAACCACCGGAGAAACCCATGCTGAGGCCTCCGTTGGTTCTATCACTCCACTTTGAAGCATCTCATCGATTAACAATTTTACATCATCACGAATAGAGATAGGAACCCTTCTCACCCGATGTTGCACAGGTAAGCTATTCGTCTTGAGCCTAATGAGGTGGGAATAACCTCTAAGTTCCCCAAGCTCATCCTTACATACAGAACTGAATTCGTTCAGAATGCTCTCAATAGAATCATCGTCAACAACCATAATCTGATTTTTCACTCTGGGATTGATAATAATGTAGAGAACATACCCAGAATAGGAGGGCCATCAATAGAGACGTACACCTTACCAAACAAAGACCTTTTCTCAAAAACTATTTTAGACTCAAAGTAACCAAGAATTTCAATCCTTTGGCCACTAAAACCCTTAGGAAAAATGTCACTCTTTTCTAAAATTGTCCCTTCCCAGAAAATATCGAAGGTAGATTTTGGATTAACGGTATAACGCGACCCTGTGTCCACCATCAACGACACTTTGTGAGAGTCTATCTTGAAAATTGCCTTTGTTTTGTTCTGTCTAGGATCCTCACCAACCACGTCGACATCATCCACTACCAAAAGTCTTTCTGTATCAGTTTTACTGTCACATTCATAGTCATCCACAGTAGCAATTCTCTGCTTGCCCTTAGACTTGCACATCTTTGAAAAGTGTCCAACTCTACCACACTTTAGGCATTCTTTATTTGCAGCAAAGCAGAACCTTGCCTCAGAAGAATGACTATTGCTTTCACCCATATTGCAAAACTTATTTGAAGGAAGAGTTTTTTTAACTGGAGCCCTGGATTTGTTTCTAACCACAGCAACACTCTCTCCTCCACAATGCTCACACTCTGTAGTACCCTTCTTTTCAGAAACTACTGAAACTTCTTGTTGTGGAGTCATTTTGTGAGAATCTAGAACTTTCATACATTTGTTAGACTCTTCAATTACTTTCGCTAGGTCAATTGCATCTTTTAATGAAGGATTCTTTGCCGCCCAAAGTCTCTCCTGTATCTTTTTACTTGAGCATTGAACAATCAACTGATCCCTTATGAGCTCGTCATTCATGGCACCAAACTTACACTTAATAGACAACTCTCTACAGCGAGCTACAAAGTCATCAATCGACTCTGAGTCCTTTTGTCGCTGTGTGTAGAATTTATAACGGTTCATGACAAGATTCTCCTCCTTTGAGAATCTAACTTCGAGCCTTGCAACAGCCTACTTAAATTCGTCAGGCATTTCCTGACCATTAGCCCTCAAAGCTTTTGGCAAAAATCTGAAAACCCTTTGCCCTTCTTTGCCAAGGGTACTCAAAAGAATAGCCTTTTTCCTCTTTGCGGAAAACTCTTGCCCATCTAATGCCTCAAGATAGTTGTCAAACATTATGAACCAGTCCTCCCAAGGTATTTCTGGAATCCCTGGTTCAGGTAGGAATTGTGGTGGCAAAGTAACCACTATTTGTTGTGCCATATGTATGCTATTCAGAAAACGAAACAAATCACTTGAAAGGCACAAGAAGTTGAGGCAGATCAAGTGTCAACGAAGTTTCGAGGCTTCTTAAAAGATTTTATAGCCAACAGTACGTACCTCAAAACCGCTTCAAATAGCAGGATTATACCATGAGTAACATGTTGATTTCGTGAAGTAACCTGATAGGAAATGCCTCCAGTAAATAATAAAATGACTGGCACAGAGAAACAAACCAAAACGAGGCTTGCAGCACCAAATTTTACATTTTCCAAAAACGATGGATAAAACGCTGAATTCCTACACTCAAAATGGCCCCCACAAAGAGTTTTGTCAAAGCGAGGCTTGGAACGCTTGATTTCACAGTTAAGATGGCCACCACAAAGAGTTTTGTCAAAACGAGGATTGGAACGCTAGAATTCACAGTTAAGATGGCCGCCACAGAGATGGATGATCCAAAGCGAGGCTTGAAGTGTCGGGTACTAGCGTGACCTTGCGCTCGTCATCACGTTAGTTGCAATAGATGGTGATGACGTAGGAGCACAGCAACAACAGTGGTTGCCAAGGCGCTCGCGCTACAGTGCTCGCGCTACTCACAGTTTGAAACTCCAGGAAACTTCTTTAAAATCGAAATCGATGCACTCCATGGCATACGAGGGAAAGCACACTGTAGCCAATGGATTCTTTTGAAGAACCTTTGCTGTCAGGCTCGCTCTCACCACAACGATTTCACCACGATGAAAAGAAAATCCTCTAGGATTCGTCAGAAGCCAGCATGACCAGCTGCAATCGTCGCCAAGATTGTAGTAAGGAAGCATAGAAACAAAGGTAGGAATGATATACAACAGTAAGCTTTCAGGGCGGGGGGTTGGGGTCGTTTTCAGGGCTGGGGAGTCAGAGTCATTCTCAAGGCTGGGGGGGTCGGGTAGTTTTCAGGGCTGGGGTTCAGGGTAGTTTCCAGAGCAGGCGGGATCAGGGAAGTTCACAGGACTTGGCGGTGCGGGTTGTTTTATAGAGATGGGTTGAGGTTGAGGAATTTTTTTATGGATCATAGGGGGCTGGGTCGTTTTTAGGGCTGGAGGGAATGAGGGTTGTTTTTTAGGAGGGAGGAGGTAGTTTTAGGGGTCAAGTCGGGGAATTGGGGGCCGTTTTGGGGCTGAGTGCGGGGGGGCAGGTATTGTGGTAGGTTTTAGGGCTTAGAGGAGGGTGGGGTAGTTTTTAGGACTGGGGCTGGGAAGCTTTTAGTGCTCAGAGGGGAGGGGGTTGGTTTTCCAAAAGAAGGGGGTAGTTTTAGAACTCAGGGCGGGGGTAGGATTTGGGGGTATGACTTACCTACCAAGTCTTAACCACTGATATGTCTTTGCCATACATGCCTTAACAATGCAGATTTCGCTGTAAAAGCATGCGTGGTAAAGGCATATGCATGGTTAAGACTTACATGGTTGAGACCCAGTGGAACCGGCATGCATGGTAAATGCATGAGTGGTTCCATCACACAGTCAGTTGACAGTTGTGTTCCCTGGAGTGCCCAATTGCAAGTTTCTGGTATCTTGTTTCTTTTGGATTTTTGGCCCCAACCTCATTCTTTTCAAGCCTGTACATGAAGGGCAGTCCTGTGATGTAAGTGGGATTCTTAGCCTGTCCTTGACCCAGAGGGCTGAATCAGGTGCTTTCTCTTTAAGGAGAGCGGGCTAACGTACCTGTCACAAGTATTAGCCTGTGGAATATTGGTGGTAGCATAATGTGTGCCAGAATCCCATTCAGAGTGCCACAGAGCAAGTAGGGGCTACTGGACCCAATTATGGGGGATTGAGGCATTTTAATCCTGATTCCATAGGGCCTGACCTAAAATGAATTCCAATGAACTGGGCCCAGTACACCTTCAGCACTTCATGCTTTAAGGCCCTGTCTGTGCTATACAATATTATGAAAATAAATAAAGGAAATCATGGTCTGAGCAGTCCATGGCTCCCTCGGTGGCGGGGGGGGGGGGTGAGAGGAAGAAACAAGGGTGTAAACACAGCCTCACAACTGAAAATATCCACTGTAGCAGCAACACATTATGGTATAGCTACTAAATGTTATGATAAAAAGATAATGTATTTTTACTGCTAACAACAGAAATGGCTATACAGCACCACAAACAACGAAATTGTCCACATGAGGTCAGGCTCCCATGTTTCATAGGCGTTCTATGTGTCCAACTTCTTCATAGCTCTAGGGACAATGGTTATTTCCCTCTCACTGTAGGCAACGTCCAGGGTGAGCCCCAATAGTAGTCTCATTCTAAAGAGTCCACTTAAACACTGTATTAAAGTCAAAAGTGTTCCAATACCAAAGCTCTGCCTACCAAGTAAGTTCCTGAGGGGTTGAATGATCTGAAACAGCCTTAACCCCTTGCGCACAGCCACGATTCTGCACCTGTGCTGCACTTCTAAAGAGTGGGCAGGTTCATGACAGCCCCCAGCCGTCATCAGCACACGCCCACCGTGCTACATGACGGACGGGGCCGTCATTCAGCACGCAAGGGGATAACCTTAGGATCGGATTGACCAGAGTTTCTGAGCATGCCACCTCTGTAATTACTAGAGTGGTAACAGTTGGTTCAGGTAAGTTCACTGCATTCAACATCGGCACTCTGTGCTCGGCTGTTCTTGAGTTCCTCACATGTGGTCATGCAACAGAAGTGACTGGAAGTTCTTTGAAACTCCTCATTTTCTTTTTAACACATTTTTATTGATGTTCCATACATTTAAAAAGGAAGAAAAGAAGATGGAAAAAGGAAAGGGGATTCGGTTACATACCCTAGATATTTAGCAAAGTCCGACTTTGAATCAGGTTAGTTAAGGCACAGTTATAGCCCCCTAAGATGTCCATGCCAACTGTTTGGGAAAAGCTTATGACCCTTGCGATAAGTATTTTTCAACCATTGGAAATTCCCATCTCCAACTAACCCCTCACCCTTCCCCCCTCCCCTCCCGCCACCCCAGGCGTGTCACTTAAGTGCTGACTGCAAGACGTCAGTAGAGCTGTTATCTCAGTGGGGCGACTTATTTGAATGGGAGGTAGCTGCAGCTGAGTGTTACCATGCTTTGTGTCTATTTCCATTGCTAACCATGAGGCTACAGAGTGAGGTGGGCGCAAAGCGATCTATACGTTAGACCATGGCTGCCACAGGGTCACAAACGGAGCCGTCCTCCAAATCTTCTTTGGCAGATATAAGTGCTACAACGAGCGCTTCTGAAGCTCTTGCCCTTTCCAGTGACTTTTCACATCCCATACGATTAGCTATTTGTAACCTAATCACTCCCTCACACTTAGGCCATTTTAGGAATTCCGCTTTTCACTTTGCGATGCTAGGGCCCGGTTTCGCCTTCCAATGTGTGGTGATGTTTCTCTTGGCCGGAAGCAGACCAAGATCTTAAAATTTACTAGTAATTGTGTTCTTTGACGTATGGGGGAACCAGTGTAAGATACAGTGAGCCATGGTTGGTTCTAGCTCCCTATCAGTGAGGTCTGTCAGTAATATTGATATATCCTCCCAATAACTGTCAAGGAACGAGCAGTCCCTTAACATGTGTTTAAAAGCTGCTAGTTCTGCATTACATCTCGGGCAGGTCGCTGGCTGGGACGGAAAATATGCCTGTAGTTTTGCTGGGGTAAGATAATCTCTGTGTAAAATATGGAAGTGTACCAATTGAAACCTCACATTCCTCATGCTCTTCCAGGCTCTCTCCACTAGCTCCCCCCATGCCTTATCTGGGATGACCTCTCCTATACCAGCCTCTCTTTTAAACTTCAGTGCAGACAGGGGGAGTAAGGATTCCAGTGTCATACGTCTATAGAGACAAGT
Source organism: Lissotriton vulgaris (assembly GCF_964263255.1). Lineage (NCBI taxonomy): Eukaryota > Metazoa > Chordata > Amphibia > Caudata > Salamandridae > Lissotriton > Lissotriton vulgaris. Next base: position 1,032,250,757 of record NC_141696.1, on the reverse strand, counting down.
CAATGCTTTAAAAGTGTCTGCTGCCCACACCACGTATTGGCATCCAATGGAAGTTGGTGGTTCTGTAGGTCCCCCACCCCGCAGTAAGGGCCATGTACTGTAGGAAATCACCAACGGTTAAGTCATAGTGGGTTTGCAGGTCATTGAATGGGATGATGGCTCCCTCCTCATAGAGGTCCCCCATGGTAGTCAGCCCCCGCTGCACCCAAGTCTCCAAACTCTACCAGTTGCCACTGTGTGGCAGGACCCTGGACATTATCAATGGTGTTTCCGGGTGCACAGGGGCACTTAATAGAGGCTGCCTAAAAATATATGTTCCTGTCTCTTCAGCCTCCTCTCATTGGCATATGTTGGATGTGACAGCCAGCGCAGGTGTCTACCTCAGTTGCCTCTCAGTCGTTCCTTTGGCCACCATTTCTATGCCCCCCAAAGAACCGTTCAAGTCTCCTCCAGGGACTGTTGCTACGGTGTTGACGCCAGGTGGTCCTCAAGCTTTGTTCACTGCATGAGCGCCATTATTTGGTGCACCTTTGCATGTCTGCAAACGCTGATGGCAGGTTCCTGGCTGCTGTCTTCTCCAAGAAGGGGCCTGGCGTGGCAATTTCGGGCTCCTTCTTGTTTGGCCCCCAGTACATCTACATCTTGTGTTGCTTCGTGGCTCCTGCCACTAAGTGCAAACAGGTTTCTTGGGGAAGCACAACACCTGGTGGTCTTTCTTCCTGTGGCAAGTGTGCCTCAGTGAGAGAGGCGCCCTCCCATTGAATATTCGCCCTCCTCCACAGCGGCCTCTCTGGGCGCAGCACGTATTTGGGGCCGATCAAAGGTGGGCACGCCGGGACCTTACAGCCACCGCCGACAAGGAAATCACTGAGTTCCGCTGCTTTTTGTGGCGCAACAGTGGTCTCCGCCTCTCGGGACAAAATGCCTTTAACTCTGAGCGCCTTACAAGTTGATGGTGAGTTGCGGTGTTTATGAAGTGACAGGTGCCATTTTGTCTTCAGATCTGCTAGGTTCACGCCGCGGGCAGTGCTAGGATCCCCAGACACCACAATATGCCCCAACGTCTTATCGAGGCTGACAGGTCTTGCCACCCATTTATGTGTCCATATGGGGTTCGCCACGGACAGGCTGTCGTGCAATACGGCCGTCCCTATAGGGTGCTCACAACCTGGCTGTCATTTTGCTGCCATTGTTGAAGCTTGCTAGGGGGGTCAGTTCATCACGCACGAAGCGTTCTAGCCCCTCCACATCTTCGTGAAAGCATGCAGTTGGACGGTGATCAGTGTAGGCGATTCCACTTATTTTAACGTGTCTGCCAGCCTTAACGGTCAGGGACAGCGGCAGCAGCCAGTTCCCGGACGCCATCTTACTGGCGGGCCAGTCAGGTCAGTGATTGCTGATTTACTCTCGGGCATGGCAACAATGGCAGTTCAGGGCTCTGCCTGGTAATGCAGACACATTACTGAGGACTATGAGGTAAGTTTCATCTCCCCCCGCTGTGTCAGGGGATCATGATAGTTGGTTACTGGGAGACGGCGGTCGGAGCTCCTCGGCTGCAGGCTGTGCCCCCAGTTCTTTGCAACTCCTCATAGCAATGTAAGTCTTTGGCACGTACCATGATGGGGTTACTGAGGGGAAGAACTGCAAAATCCTGGTGCAGATCCTGTGCCCCAGTGTAGGTGTGCTTGGGTCCCCAGGATGGCCTCACTTTTCCAGCAATGATCCTGACAGGGTCACACTTCTTGCTGGCTCCTTTGACCCCCCTCTGACATATGGGGTCACCATATATCAACTGCATATAGGCTCTGACCCGATTGTTACAGCAGATTCCTTCACTTCTGCCCCTCCTGGCTTACAGCATTGCAAACTCCCCAATGCAAAAGTGCTAGAGCCCACTAAGGAGGCATTCTTTCCACAGTGGCCCCTCCTTGCCCTAGAGGGTAGCCGGTCCCTCATTACATATGGGCTGTGGGCCCATCTGCACAATGATGTTCAGAGTTTGCTTCATGGTGGCCCATTCTGGCATACACGGTCGCTGACTCGTCACTGCACACAGGTGATAAAGAAATCGGCACAGCAATGTCCATGATTCACTTAATGGAGGCCATCCTCTTGCGTACGGGGTCACAAACTTTTTTCTGCATATGGCAAACAACCCAATTGGTGCTGCAGCCATCTCCATGTTTCTGACAGAAACATGGACTGTGGCAGGGATGGAGCTGAAGCTGGAACCAGCCTGTCCAGCGGGATATAAGGCCCATCACAGGCCTAGGTCTAGGAGAAGGGTGGACGAAATTGGAATCATCTTTAAGGAGGAGCGAAATATTACCACACTGGGGGGAACATCCTTTACAATGCGGATGTTACCCCGCAGTGCAGTTACGATGCGTCTTTTACAACGCAAGTCGTAACCACGACTTGTGCTGGAGGGCGCTCTAGGCTAAGGAATAGTAGATTTACTATTCCAACACCTTCCCTACTTTACGTAGGCTGGTGTTTGAATAGTAAATTTAACTATTCCTAAGTCCAGCACCCCTACAGCGCAAGTCGTGGTAACGACTTGCGTTGTAAAAGACGCTTTGTAAAGTACCGCAATGTAATACATCGCGTGGTAACAACGTACATCCCCACACTTGACATATAAGAAGTCTCCTGTGCAGAGTTTTTAGGCTTCTCAATCAAGGATGAGTCAGGTCATGCCTTGTCGGCATGATCTATTACAGACCACCAGGGGTAATTAATCTACACCAACAACAGGAGTTGATTAATGCAATTAATAACATGGCACTTACACACAATTGATTAATAGTTCTGGGGGACTTTAATCTATGGGAAAATGGGAGTATGGACACAGCTTATGCCAGTGGGATAACCGGATCACCATCTTATAACTTTTGGGGTCCAAAGTCCGAACAAAACAAGGCCCGGGGATAGAAAAGCTAGGACGTTTCTTGGACGAGACTGGACAGGCCTTCTGAAAAAGGCAGAAGCTGGAGACCCCCTGTTTCATATAGAGACCCTGTTTAACACCGAGAAGCAGGTTACAGAGAATTATACTATATTTAATGAACACTTAACCAAGAAACTGGATCAGCTTGCCCCACTTAAAGTTATCAAGAAAAGAGGAAACCCATCAGCACCTTGGCACACAGAGAGCTTGAGAAGGCTCAAGCTCCCGTGTACAATTGCTGAGAGACAGTGGAGGAGGGAATACTTGGAAAAAGACAGATTAAGTTGGAGGTGCACAATAATAAAATATAAACAAGAAATAACTACTGCCAAGGCAGAGTATTTTGTATCCACCATATTAAAAAGCTCTAATAAATCCAGGGATACATTTAGAATAGTGAATGGTATGACCAACCCTGAGTATATTAGTAGTAAAATTAGGCCCTCCCAAGAGCTGTGTGATGGACTGGCACTTTTCTTTCAAGAGAAAATAAATAAAATTGTGGAAAGTATGAAGGATTCTTCTCAATCCACCTCGCTAGCTCGAACAGAAGGGGCAAGAGGCCTAAATGAAAAGGACGCTGGTAAGCTAGCTGCATCTGGGGCCTCGATGGATAATTTTACAACTCCATCGCAGGAGGAATTTACTAGAGTGGCCTTAGGAGTCTCCTCCGGCTCCCCATTGGATCCTCTGTCCCACAAGCTAATGAAGGAATTTGGGTCAGAGATCTTCCTCATTTTACGACAGCTATGTTGCCAGTCCCTCAATACAGGCATTGTGCCTGTTAGTTGGAAGCAGGCTAGTATCACGCCACTCTTGAAAAAACCTACCCTTGACCCGGGTTGTTATAAGAACTATCGACCAATTTCCCTCCTGCCCTACTCGATCAAGATTGTGGAACGTCTGGTCAGTAGGACCCTGTCCCACTTTTTGGAGACAAATAACATACTGGAAGAGTAACAGTTTGGTTTCCGACCGGTTCATGGGACAGAATCAGCTTTGGTGGTGATGTTGGATGACCTTCGGATGCGGGCAGACAGGGGCCAATCAGCGATTTTAATTCTGCTGGACCTGTCCACCGCATTCGATATGGTGAACCATGACATGTTGCTTTCAAGACTGGAGACTTTTGGGGTGAAAGGAGTAGCACTCAGGTGGCTGCGATCTTATCTGTCTGATAGATGGCGGGCGCTGGCACTCCCTGGTACCAATCTGAACTGGTGAAAGTCTTACATGGGGTTCCACAGGGCTCGTCAATCAGCCCCATTCTGTTTAATGCCTATATGCAATGTCTGCTGGGAATCATTAAAGTGCATAATATCAGTGTGATTAATTATGCAGATGACACACAGCTTTTGATATCCCTGCATGGGGACCAGGCGGAACCATTGAACTGCTTTCATGCCTGTATGCATGAAATGACAAAATGGCTGAAGGAAAATTTGCTCCAGTTTAAGAGTGGGAAAACTGAGATTTTACAGTGCAAGGTGGGGGGGTCATTTGAAGTCTACCAACAGACTTCTGGCCTCTAACATCAGATGGCACACTGACACCAGTGAATACGGTGCGTAATCTGGGGATCAGTTTTAATGAAAATTTCAATCTGGAGAACCACGTTAATAAACTGGTGGGAAGCTGTTTCTCCCTAATTTGAGGCCTTCGGAAGGTGCTGCCACTGTTACCTGTTCAGGCAAGAATGACAGTAGTTAGGAGTATTATCCTCAGGCGCCTAGACTATTGCAATGCCCTGCTGTTAGAATCCCCGGGATACCTGATTGCCAGATTGCAGAGTGTTCAGGTGGCAGCAGCTAAGTTAGCACCCTCCCTACCCCGTCGGTCGTCAACTACACAAGCACTGGTGGATCTACATTGGCTCCCAGTAGCTCAAAAGATCCGGTTTAACCACTTGGCTGCTAAGGCAATATTTTACTTTTCATTGATTTTCCATTGAAATCAATGGAAAGTCCATGACGAGTTACCCTTGTCATTAGCGGCGAAGAGGTTAAGTCACTGTGCATTGTGTTTAGAGCACTCCACGAACAGGGCCCTAAGCCACTACAGGGCAAGTTTCAGTGGTACAACCCTACCTGGAATCTTCGCTCCTCTACCGCCAACTGTGCCAGAATCCCCAATATAAGGAGGGTGACCCTGGGAGGAAGAGCATGGCAGCAGCTCACCTTTGAACTGGCCTCCCTTTAGAAATTAGGAGGACACAAAGTCTGCTCCTGGTCCTGCGAAACAAACAAGGTCTGGCTCTTCCCTAGGGTATAATTTGCTTTTACCTGAGGTAGCAGTGGATTCACTAGGTGGTAGGCTCATTTTCTCCTCTCTAAGCGCCAGGATGCCCGCAGGGTTACAGTGCGCTCTATAAATGTTAATAATAATAATAATAATTATACTTCTGAAAGGGAGCCCACTTGATATGATTCCCTTTTGGACCTCTCTCCCTTTAATACTCTCTTCTTCCTCAAAAGGCACACTAGTCCTGGCAACCAGGCAGGTGCTGGTGGTACAAGCTCTATGGCAGGTGGTCTTGGATTCCCTTAGCGATTTACCATCACCCATCTGGGAGACTAGCAAGACTCACTGAGCTGGGAGACTAGCAGGCCTTGCCCCCCCAGTCCTGGTCACTATTAATATTTAACCATGTGAATCGCTCTATACCTGGTACACATTAAAAAACTATTGCAAGGTGCAGCTCAATTATTTGCTTTTTGTGCCTTGAGTTCTTGGAACTACTAGTTGTAATAAGTCTCAGAACTCTGGAACCTGCTCGACACAACATCACCAGACGTCGCCTACCTGACGGAAACCTGGATGAACGCCTCCTCAGCCCCCGACATAGTTCTTGGAAAACCCACAATAAATTGACAATTCAAAATGTATGTTTGCAAAGAGTGGATAGATGAAGAGACATTAGATGCAACGAACAAATCGGAGGTATAGAAAGAGAGACACAAGTTACATAGACAAGATTATACCCACAAAACATGTTCTGCAATGTTAAATTAGATCAAATACAAACCCAAAGGATCTGTAAGGGAAAAAAACACCACCCAGGCCTAGGTAGCAGTGGGGGACACCTGAACCAATAGTCAGAGATCAAAGACTCAAGAACCAGGACAAAGACAGGACAAGAACAGCTAGGCCTCTCAGCAAACCGACAAACAACGTTGCACCCCTCTCTCGAACACCGTCAGTCTAAGCAACCCCAAAAACCACACCCCTAAAACACCTATTTTATGCCCTAAAAATACATGTGCGTCCAACAACAGTAGCAACATTCATACTTTCTAGCTAAGGGATTGGTTGAGTTCTAGGGGTGGGATGTCATCCCATCATGAGATCATTAACTTTGACTTCCCCATTGTTCTAAATAATGTTTTATACAGTCATCAATGCAGCTTCTCTCTCATGAGTACACATGTAACAAATTGTGGTACAATCTTATTAAATTCAACAACTACAGGTTCTGATCTCATGATGATACTGGCTTTGGCTGGCAGTCAACAGGTTTTTCCTTCACCAGGTCAGGCTTTTACAGCTGCCATCAGCAGTTCAGTCATTGGTCACATAGTTCCTGCTCGCATACAATTTCACCCGCCCTCGGTTGGGCTAATTTAATGACATGGAGGACTTGTTCATTACTAAAAGAATGGACAATAGACATTTATTAATTATAGGTCAATGAAATTCTCACTGTTTTCTACCCACTTTAGCTCTACTTCCTATTTACGGTTAGCCTTTCAGAGAGAAGTACTGAATATATCTATTTCAGGATGCACACTAGTAAGGATTTTCCTATTGTATCCCTTGGGTGTGCGTTCACTTCAGCCAGTGAGAAAATTAACAAAGGTCACCATTTGTACTACTACACTTGTATGCAATTGTTCAAGGGATGGTTTAAGAGGACGCTATTGAATGTGGCACAATCCACTCTAACCTTAAAGCGGTAAAGAGCTTGTATGTGAAAAACTTCAGTGGGAACAGTGCAGTGCCTTACATAGTGTTTCAATACTAGCAGCACAATTTTCAGGCAGGAGAATCGTCCACATGCTGATGACCATTCATGATGAAAGTACTTTACCTGTAACTGCTTGGGGTCAAGTTGCTGAAATTTGAAACCTGTGTGCAATTTAGGCTACAATAAGTACATGGGAGGGAGTAGATAGAATATATAAGAGGTTGGAGCCTTACAGTGCTGTCCTTAAGCCATACATATGGTATAAGAAGCTGGCAGTTCTTTTAATTAATTTGGGAACCTTCAATACTTTTTTTGTATTCAAGGATTGTTCTCCGGATTCAAAGATATTCTCTGAGAGAGTATTCTCTGGGTTGCAAAAATGGCTGCCGTGTAGGTGCTCTACACGGGAGCATTCTGGTAATAATCCCTTTTTGAACCCAGATCACCATCTCCCTTGATCAGCCCCTGCACCCCTGTCACCTAACGCAGCCAAGGTCGCAAGAGGAAACATCGATATTGGATTCGTGAAGAGGCGGCAGACTGATGCCCTGTGAGACCCATCGGGGACATGCTGGAGAAGAGGATCGCGTCCTGGGCTGACACCGGCAAGAGGAGACCTGAGAGGATCGGGCTCCGTACGGTCCTGTGATGAGCCGGTGCACAGTGCGTGCACATCGATCTCTGTCATGCCGGTGAGTGCCCAATGATCTATGTCATGCCTTGGATCCAGCTGGATCAGCGGCACGTTACCTGAGCCCACTGAGCTGAGTGGCAGGCTTTGGTGCTTCTTGGACGCACACTGGGGAGGCTGGAAGGAGGTTTGAAGGAGTCCTTGGTGGCTTGACCTTGCCTTGTGGATCGACCCTCACGTTGGGCTCACGCTGGGCATGAAGGTCAAAAAGCACTTCAAGTTGCTCGACTGGAACCGGGTGACTGCTCTTCCCAATTTTTATGGAGGGGAAGTACAACCACGTAGGCCGTAGGTCAATTTCACCATCAATTGCAACTGTCTTGAACTCAGGGGGGCTGTGCCTCGGAGTCTGGACCCTCAAGCCTCCATGTTAGGGAGATATTTCCCTTGAACTCCATCAGCTTTCCATAGAAAGATAGCGCCCACCTCCCACATTAATGGCCAGCAAAATAGGACTTACTAAAAAGCGGTGGCCATTTTGGAAAGGCCAATACCCTCAACAATGCCCTCTCCAGACAAGAAAGGACACCAAATAAACAGTTTAGGACAACTCTAAATAGGGCAGAAATTAAGTGGAAAAAAAGAGTGTCCCTAAGTAATAAGGAATTAATGAAGAAGTTCCTCAAATTAGGACCAACAAGGTCTAACAAGATTGAAAATGTGGTGGCCATCTTAGAAGGTACTAACTTCCACCAGTGCTTACACTTGACAGAGAGTGAATGATGTTACCAGCGAATTGGTGAAGGAAGGAAGCGGAGAGGGAATCTCTGAGAAAAAGGAAATAAAGAAGTGTAGAAAGAAAGAGAAAGTGATAAGAAAAGAAGAAAGTGAGAAGAAAAAAATGGATAAAAACCTAGAACCCTCAGGTCTCCATGCCTTCACCATTACCTATCTTCCCACTCTTTCCAAAAATGCAGCCAAGAAGTTCAAGCATAGGCTAATGAAAACTCCCCCTTATTTCAGATCGCTAGCTCTGCATCAACAAAGAAATACAATTGAATGACCTCATCTTCTACAACAAAAAACTTGCACAGTGGAGAAATATCTTCTACTCCATGCTTTGAATCTCCAATGTAAAAAAAACCCTCATGCCGTCAATTTGATGGTAACTGCCTCAGACCTCTGCACTGCGAATGCTACCATATCCTTATACATATACAATAATGGCAATATCTTTATAAAAGCTTCCACTGTCAATCTCGCTATCATAGACAAGATCTTTTCTACTCTCAACAAAGCAGTGAACAGCAAGAAAAACACACTCCTCGCCACTACTGAACTCAATTATTTGGAAGACACTCCAACTCCTTTACAAAATCCCATAACAAATTTAAATTAACCTAATTTTCTCCACACACCCAATGACCCCTACCCCTCCATCACAACTGTCTCAACCACACGGGGTCCCCTGGGCCAGTATGTACACGGATACACTTAGCTACTGGCCATCACCAATGCAGATACACCCCTGATATCCCTAATGACCAATGGAGAATACACCAACCTGGATTCCACCCCGACTTCCCACTCGCCCGCCCTACAGTTGAGCTGTCATGCAAAGCTCCCCATGACTTGCCATCTACCCTGATATTTGATCGTACCTAATACCCTTGATACACTCTCCGCTCATCCAAACTAACCACATCTGATCTCAATAACATTATCTCCATGGAACCAGATAACAAGATGCCCATGCAACCAGACCTTAATTGCGGACCTCCCCCTATAATAGAGCACAGGCCTATACACATAACTAATTATCCTAACTTTGATTGGATCGCACAATTCAATGAGTTAGCCATCGGCCTAGCCCATCCCAAGGTCGAAATGCAAAATGTATCAACCATCACCAAAGAACTCCTAAACTCAAAAAGAGTCACTAGTGCCACCGTGAACCAAATTAGTTACCAAACTAGCAGACACATCACCAAGAATTCACACCCTGAGGACACTAGACAGAGCAAGAAACCTTACCCCACTGACTAATTTCCTCTTTGGAGGGCAATTTCTGAACTATATGACAATGACATATTTAACCTCCTCATATCCTATGCCAGTCCTACAGACAATAGTAAGTCTCTATGAGGCATTATCCAAACCATTCAAACCAACGCATACAAAGAACTCACTCACAACTACAAATCCATCAATAGAGAAAAGCTCACAAATATCAACACTGTGCAGACTGCTCTTACCCATCAGACTTGCAAGATGAAGTATGCTCTCATCATTTGCAGATCTGCTCGCAAACATACTCCTGACAATTATGATCTCATCCTCTCGAATGACCTGGACATTATCGTCATTACCGAACCATGGCTAAATAGCTCTTCCTCTCCCAACCTAGACCTACTGGTCCCTCCTAGTCATGATGTAAACCGCCTAGACTTAACCGTGAAACCAGGGGGCGGGTAAGCCTGCATTTATCGAAACACAATCTCAGTCAATCAAGCAGATTCCTTCTCATTATCCTCCTGTGAATATCTTTGTATAAACATCTCAGATGACAAGTGCCTCACCAGCAAACTTCACATGGTATATCACCCCTCTGGTGATAATCTGATGTTCATCGATGAGCTAATGGAAGTCATTACATCCAAGGACAACTCACAAGTGCCACAGATCTTTCGGGGAGACTTCAATCTAATTTGGAACAACGCAATCAATCATGATGTATGCTGTTTTAAATACTTTCCATCAGATCAGGATCTGTCCCAATTCCGTGACAGTCCAACCCACAACAAGGGACAGACATTAGACCTCATCATGGTGAAAACGAACATTGTATCACTAAAATCTATCACACCATGCGACTGTTCTGACCATTACAGCATTTTCTTCTCCATCAATATGTAGGTAATTCCAAAAAGATGCCAACCTACAAAAACAAAACAATGGAAAACAAATATCCAAAATATGAACCCCATCGCCCTGGTAAACCGATGCAACTCCGCCCTGATCCCCACAACAGGGATGGTTGACGTCCAAGACCTAACAGTCTTTTACAACTACACTATACTTGAAATTCTTGACTCTACAGCGCCCCTCCAAAAAAAGTTTCCTCCAAAATCTCCAAACCATGGTTCAATGAGAACCCGAACTCTGATCGGCGCAAGCTAAGATCAGCTGAGCGAAAATGGAAATCAGCACTCTCCATTGATCACCTATATCACCTTAGAGTGCTGAGTAATCCATACAACAGGAAAATCCTAAAGGCTAAGGATGACTTCTTCAGAACCTAGCTGAACCAAGTCCTTAACCGCCCCAAAAAGCTATTTGAAATCATCAAACAAAAATCGCTTGCCAATTTCTTCCTAGAAAAGACAAAAATCATTGAATACGACATTCAATTTAAGAATGCCCTTCCACAAACTATTGCTCATGAGTCTACATTTTACTCACAGATCAAAGACCATTTTAGTATTCCAAAAAACAATGCCTCTTGGCATACCTTCTCGCCCATCCCTGCATATGAAATTTATAATACTCTTCTAGCAATAAACCCCTCCAATCACTTCCCTGATCCCTTACCTCCTTCTCTATTCAAAATGTTAAAAAAACACTATTCTGCCCTTATGGTCAAAGTTTGCAAACACATCTCTGAGACAAGGCTCCATACCTGACTGTCTTAAAGTAGAGCAGGTCAAACCTATACTAAAGAAAGCCAACTCCCTCTCCTCAGATCTCAACAACTACCGCCCTACACCCAACATCCCCACTTTGGCGAAACTGCTGGAAAAATGTGTACAAATTCAAATATGCAACCACATCGAGAATTACAACCTCTTAGACAAACACTAATCCAGCACTGATTCTGCACTCACCCGCATAATGGATGACATACTAAAAATGTTAGACCATAAGGAATCATGTCTATTGATACTTCTTGATTTATCCTCTGAATTAGACACAGTTAAGCGTGACAACCTATTGTCCCTACTGGAACAAAGGATGGCCCTAACAGGCCCAATATTACAATGGTTCACTTCCTCCCTAAATAACAGAAGCCAAAGATAAAGCAATCACTTTCTCAACGCTCCATGGTCACCATAGGGGTTCCGCAGGGCTCAGTACTATCACTCATTCTTTTTAATCTACCAATGAAATCCCTGGCAAATGCGCTGAACTCTGCAGACATTCTAGATCACCTGTATGCGGACGACACACAACTGTATATGAAAATCTCCTCTCCAGATGACTTCATCTCCATCAACACTATTCTACATAATACTCAAAGTTGGCTCACTGGCAACCACCTCATGCTTAACACCCAACAAACAGAATTCCTTCTCATCTCCCCCCAATCACATGCCCAAAATAGACTTGTGGCTGAAGCACCTAACTTCCTTTGATTGCGCTCCCCACATCATTGGCTCCGCAAAATCATTGGGAGTCACCCAGAAAAACTCTTAAATATGCAGGCGCAAATCAATAATGCTACCAAGGGAGCTAATCTTCAGATTAGTATCCTAAGGAAACCTAAACCCTTTCTCCCACAGACCGACTTAAAAATGGCGGTACAAGCACTAGTATTGACAAGATTGGACTATGGAAGCACAACTCTGCGCCGTCTTCCCAAATATAAGCTGGTGCCGCTAAGGGCATCTCTTAACACTGCAGCCAGACTGGTCTCAGGAACTAAAAGAAATACCCACATTTCTCCGACCTTGAAAGTTCAGAACTGGCTACTCTATGAGGAAAGAATACAACTAAAGATCACCTGCATGAACCATAATGCCCTACATAGCAATACCCCCAGTTACTTAGCACAAAAGCTAGAGAAGTCGGGAGGATGCAGACAATCGTGAAGTGCAAGTTCACTACTACTGAAACCACAATCCTTCCACAAAAAGAGAACTGGTTGCAGAGAATTCTCAGGGATCAAACCGAAGATTTGATACTCCTTACCTCCAGATGTATATAGAATCTCTTCATTTACCTCCTTCAAAAAAGAAGTAAAAACGCTTATGATGAACAAATTCACATCCCAAGACTTTAATTCATTGATGACTATCAGCCACTTATGTTATCTACATACCACTGTCTACCTTGTTTGTATTGAATGTCGATTTTCAAATGATTGTATATTACCCCAATCATCTAATGTTTTATAACAGTGTATTGTAAAGTTCTCTGATACCCTCGTGGGCCATGTTCGTGCTATATATAACTTTATAAATAAAATGAAATAAATATAATTTTATTCAGTTTCAGCAGTCTGTAATAGACAGCCTTGTTGTAGTGGAGCAGTCACATGATCCTAGAGTTGGAGTGGTGGAGGAAGCGGTTAAAATGAAAGATCACCACTGATTACATTCCTCCCACACCCAAAAAACTTTCCCTGAGGAAGAAGTATAGTCTGTGTCCAAAGAGGCATGAGGAAGGAGAGTTGTATATACTGCCCCGGTTGTCCATCTAACCTTTGGCGATGTGTGCCCACATGTTTTAAATTGTACCACATGCAACTCAAGTTTTGGTACCAACCGTGAGAGTAAAAATGATTTGACTAGTCTGTATTGTTTTATATTTTTTTGTTCAGTTTCACGATTGGTAGTTGATTGATGTATTTAGTTAGACCTGTTGTGTTTGTAGTCATAATAGTTTTTTTCATCTCCTTCAAATTGGTATGAGCTTTCTTGTTTGTTAAAAAGAAATATGGTGTGTGTAGACTGGTGCTTGGCTGATCGTGTGTGTGGACTAGCAATTGTCTGGCGGTGTGTGAACTGGAGCCTGACTGGCAGTGTGTGTGAAATGGTGCTCGGCTGTCAGTATGTGTGGACAGGCACTTGGCTGGAGTTATGCATGGATTGGTGCTTGGCTGGTGGTATGTATAGACTTGTGCTTGGCTGGTAATGTATGTGGAATGGCACATGGCTGGCAGTGTGTTTGGAGTGTTGCTTGGCTGGTGGTGTCTGTGGCTTTCAGTGTGTGGACGGGTGTTTGGCTGCCAATGTGTGTGTGTATTAACCAGCAGTAAGCCACTATAGACACACACACACCACAACTGAAACAATACTTCGAACATTTCACCAGCTTCCAGGTGAAGTGATTGTTGTTTCTGTACTGGCATCTGGCTGGTGGTGTGTATGCTGGTGGTGTGTGTGAGCTGGAATTTCACTGGCTGTGTGTGTGCAGTGACTTGCTGCTTTTCACTACACACACATTGGCAGGGCAAACACTAGTCCACACAATCAGTCAACTGCCAGGTGGTGTGATTGCTGTGTCAGTCCTGTGGCTGTATGAAAGTGATGGGCCCATGAAAGGTGTGCGAATAGCCTGTAAAGTCTTTGATGCCTTGACGTGGCTTTATAGCTCAAGAGCTGTGAGTAATTTGTTGAACATTCTGAACTCAAAATTTTTAACAAAGAGTTTTACTTTTGTTAAGTCTTGTTTTAAGAACATTTACATGTTGAACTTTTCAGTCACCCTCGTGCTGAATTCAACAGGTATGTGTGTTTAGTGTACTTGAGGAGTAGATAGTTAATGTAATGTAATGTATAATGTAATGTATAGGCATTTATATAGCGCACTACTTACCCGGGGGTCCCAAGGCGCTTCGACCACTGCGAAACCCTTCCTGGCTTCCCTGAGAGATGGTCCCTTAATGGGTATCTCCAGGGTGAGACCAGGCATCCCCGGCGGTCTGGTGGGGCCGTTAGTGAAGATGAGGCAAGCTAATGCCCAGAGTTGCAGAGTGTGATCGCTGATCAGAGTGGGCACCGAGGCGAGAGAATTATCGAGTCCGCTGACCCTGGTCCAGAAACCTGCCGCGCCGGGAATCGAACCCTGGTCCCGGGCCGTCCTCTGCTCTCGGGTCTGCCGCCTCTAACCAGTGAGCCACACTACTAGTTGTGCAGCAATATTTGCCTTTCCTTTCTTTCCCTGTCAGGGTGTACATTGTCTCTAGGAAAAATCTACCAATTCTAGATATTTTCATAAACTAGACACCAGGGGGACTCCAGGGCGGCCTGCATGGTTCCCTCAAAGTACTGGAATCTGCATACCTCATAATTTGACACAAATTGCTAATTTTCCTTCCATTTCTTTGACTTTATCATCCAGAATCAGGAGGAATCCACACAATTCCTACCACCTATCATTTTCCACTTGTCCCAATAAAAATACTGCCCCACATATGTGACTGAGCCTAGTGCTCGCAACAGGAACTGATCAAACTAACATCAATGGAAGTCTTCACAAAGGGACACTCATTGACCTTGGTTTGATCTATTTCTGTCAAAGGCATCAGACACAGCCACACAATAGGGGCACATTTTTCATTGGGAAAAGTGGGAGAATGTTGGATGGAAGGAATTTGGAGGATTCCTGCTGACTCTAGAAGTTTATGTCACAGAAATGCAAGGTAAATGTGCAATATTAGTCAAGGGTTGATATTCCAAGGGTGTCTGGGTGAGAAAATGTAGTGGTACCCACACTAGTCACATCACCTTGGATTCTCCTAGCTTTCAAAAATGTGCAGATTTGCTAGGTTTGTCTAGGTGCCGGGTGAGCTACGAACCAAAATCCACAGCTAAGCTTATTGCAAAAAAGGGGTCAGTTTTCAGCAGAAAAATGTGATGTGTTCATGTTGCATTCTCGGCCTTTCCTGCCAAAGCTACTAGCCCTACCCATATCAGTTTCACACCATTTGTATCTGTAGGCTTGAGGAAAGGGTAGGTAGGTGGTAGGAAATTAGTTACTCCCTGCATTTTTCAGAACTTTCCATTAAAGAAATGCTAGGAAAATGGGTTGCAAGGGATTCTGAGTAAGAAAACCTGGTGGGAGCTATGTGAGAAGTTGGCCTGATATGCGATGCTCACTAGTTCTAGTGATCACCTTGTATCATGCCAAGCAACCCTTATGATGATCGGTTGTAAGTCAACCTTATAGAGCAGTTATCCTAGTGGTTAAGTGGACAAAGCAGTCTTAGGCTAAACTCTGAAAGGCATGTGAAGCCAGCTGTATTACCATACACAACCCCCTTGAATACCACATGAAAGGACACCACACAGATATATATTGAAAATATATATATATTTATTAACTACAAATATCCCCTGAACTCTTTATGAGCACAGAAGCACAAGCGTTAAACAAAACACAGTTTAAAATACACAAAAGTTGCACAATATGGATGAGCCCTAGGGGCCACCTAAACCATATACTAAGAAAGTGGTATAAGAGATACCAATCGAAAAGGAAACAGGCCTAGGGCCTAGGGCCTTGGGAATCGCTGGAGCTGATCGGGACTAGCAGTGACTAAGTCGGGAAAGGACCGCGGGACTCGGGTGCAGTGTTTAAAGTGCACACACTCACCAATGTTAAGTCTATGGTGCGTAAAGGTTGTAAAGTTAGTTAGTTCGGAACCTTCCAAGTGACCTAGAAAGCTGAAACTTGAAACACAGGCCCTAGAGGTGTGTACCAGTGTGGGAACACCGGCGTTGCTGAGTTACCTCACCCACAGGACGAGGGAGCATAGGGTCGAAGTAGTGTCGGGTTTCGTCACGCTGGTCGATGGTGCTTGGAGCTGAAGATGCTGCAGGCGGCTCGATGTGAAGAGTTCCGTGGATCCAAGGGTGGATCTGAAGATGTGAAGACCTGAAAGCAGAGGGGACAATGTTCAAAGTCACTAGCCAGTGACTACCGTGGAACCAGATTGGAACCAGGCGATGTCAGGTGCAAACAGGCGTTGAGGTGTAGCTTCTCTCTGCAGCCACGTGGACACCGGGGGTTGAGGACATCCAGGAGTAGGTCACAAGCTGTCCCACGCAGGCTTCTCGCTGTTGGCGGTGTCGGCAACTTGATTGAAGCAAACAAGCCTTGGCTAATGCAAGCCACGCAGGAGTCGTAAAAGGCTTATCACTCAGACCAGCAAGGTCAGAGCGGGTGCTCCCTTTTACAGGAGCGAGGGCAAGTCTAGAGCAACCAGACTTGCTGTGTAGTTTGACGGTTTCATCGCCAAGATGGCCGCTGACCACGTGGCTAGTGGCCGGGATGGCGCGTCGAGTGGCACAATGCAAAAGGGCCCCACGCAGATCATGGAGATGCTGGGGGGCTGATCTTCGGTGCAAGGGCTGCTAGGTGGTGGGGGTTCCCAGTCCCCAAAGCACAATGTCGAGGGTGCCTCTGATGTTATGTTATGTTATGTTAAGCATATTTATTATGCGCACAGATGCTCCTGGCGCCCGACAAGATAGCAACACAACATAACTGGGCAGAGCAGGGAAAGAAAAATTAGGGAAACAGGAAGGTTTTCATAGCACGGCGAAACAAAGACAGGTCCCCTAAAGCGCGGATCGCAGGGGGAAGGGAGTTCCACAACACTGCGGCGCGGACTTGAAACGAGCGACCGCCTGCCCTGCAGAGCTTGAAGCGGGGGACCACTGCGAGTTCTAAATCTGAAGATCTTAAGGCTCGGATAGGAACATAACAGGACAGGAGGTTAGAAAGGATCATAGCAGGGGATCCTTTAAGAATTTTGTAGGCTACACAGAGGACCTTGAACTGGATCTTTTGTGCGATTGGTAGCCAATGCAGCGCACGCAAAGTGTTCGAAGTTGGACAGAATCCAGGTAGCCCCACAACAGCTCTCGCTGCAGCATTCTGGACCCGCTGCAGGCGGGTGATTTCCACTTGATTTAGTCTCGCTAGGAGGGAACTGGCGTAATCAAGGCGGGAGATCACGGTTGCTTGAATCACAAGTTGCCTGGTGGTAGCATCAAAGAATTTCAGCACAGGCCGTAATCCACGCAGGATACCAAAGCAACAGGCCGCAGTGCGCTTGGTATGGCAGACAAAGGTGAGTGTAGGATCGAGCCAAACCCCAAGGTTTTTTAACTCAGCGACCGGGGTTGGCGTAGGACCCAGGTCTGACGGCCACCACCTATCTCCCCAGAGTTCCGTTTGCTTGCCAAAGATCATAACCTCCGTCTTGCTTGCGTTCAGCTGGAGACAGTTGGTGGTCATCCAGCTGGCGACCGCCCGAAGTCCATTCTGGAATCTGGGGGCATCCACATCCGCATCCCCGCTGATCGTGACCGCTAACTGAGTGTCATCGGCATATGACACCATGGTCATACCCCACTGAGCAGTCAGCTTTTCGGGTGTCTTCCAATAGGTCCGGTCCCATGTCTCTCGGTGCCTCCACGGGTCCCTTCTTTGCAGGGACTGTGGATCGGGCTGTGAGAAGTCTGGGAGTCTGGGTCTTGTCAGGCTCTGGGCTCGGGCTCCAGCGGGAGGTGGCGGCAAAGCAGACGTCGAGTTGCTGGTTGGTGCCTGTGTTCACAGGGTGGCCACTCCTAGGCCACAAGGGAGATGCTCTTCAGTCTTCTGTGCAGCAGAATGTCGAAGTCCAGTTGTCTTCTTCGTTTAAAGTTGATTCAGGATGTTCTGAGGTGCTCTGGCACTGCTCCCACTCTTATTCCCAATCTGAGTGGTGGATCACCTGCTAGGTCCCTCCTCTGGGTGGGACCAGGAAGGGGGGCGGTTACACCCCCTTTCCTTTGT
This sequence comes from Lissotriton vulgaris, assembly GCF_964263255.1. Classification (NCBI taxonomy): domain Eukaryota; kingdom Metazoa; phylum Chordata; class Amphibia; order Caudata; family Salamandridae; genus Lissotriton; species Lissotriton vulgaris. Next base: position 1,032,232,646 of record NC_141696.1, on the reverse strand, counting down.
CCAGCTCCTCGCCAGGCCTGGGTCTGGAAAGTCCCAGGACCGGTTTGGACTGGCTTATGCACGGGGACACCTTGCGTGCCCCGGGCATGTCCCAATCTATTCAGCCCTGTCCTACCCAATACACAAAATCCTGTCTGGGGTGGTTCTCGCACCTCCCAAGGCAGGAAACCCTTTGTCCAAGCCTCCCTCGCTGGAAGGACTCCCAGCAGCAGGAGGTCAGACTCTTGTCTGTGGTGGCAGCATCCATTTTGTGATGCTGAGGCTCTGGTTAACTTTAGCCGGGGTTAAGGCTACACACATGTCGTGTCCCTCTAGAAGGGTGGAATGATATCCCCGTCGACAGAACTGTCGAGGGGATAGTATTCCAAATCGTATGACACCTTACTCGACATGTTTTGATAAAGCCAAACCAAAGTTAGTATATAACCGCGAGGATTATAATGCACTTAAGAGTATATGGTATGGCAGTATCCCGGAACAGCTTAAGGGAATGGTTCCCGACAGCTGCAGACAGGCTCAGCTCATGCTAGAGCACCATCTCACATATTTCCAAGCACTCTGCCTCCAGGATTGATGAGGCCTTCCATAGGAGTGGCTGATAGGACATATGTGTCCAGTTTAGGGTTAGATATAGGGATGCTATATCTAAGTAAGAGGTGATTACATCAACTTACCCCAGCTGAGTGATCAGCCAGTTGTGTCAAATATGGAGGCCAGGCCAGGGGTGGCACAATACATGCTGCAGCTCCTGGTAGGCCTTGGATGCACCTATGCCCTGGGTACCTAGGGTACACTGTTACAGGGGCCAACAAGGTGAACCAGTTCCAATTCGTAATGCACCTAGAGTGCATTGGCAGTAATTTAGAGAGAGAACAGCAGGCTGTGGGTCTGATTAGCAGGCCCACAGCCACATTAAGTCATAAACCAGTGAAGCAAAAAGCAAAAATGTGGGGTGACCATAGGATAGAAGACCCTACTCTCCTACACAACCCACCCCTCCCAAACGCAGGGACATTAGACTAACCTTGACCAGTTGTGTCTTCATGTTCTAAGTGGAAGTACCTGGAGAGACCATCTGCCTTGCCATGGTCAGTCCCTGGGCGGTGCTCCACTGTAAAGTCCATCCCCTGTAGGGAAATGGACCACCTGAGTAGTTTGGGGTTTTCACCCTTCATCTGATTAAGCCATAAGAGGGGATTATGGTCGGTCTGAATCTTGAAGTGAGTGCCAAACAAGTATGGTCTCAACTTCTTCAGGGCCCACACCACAGCAAAGCCCTCCCTCTCAATAGCTGACCAACGTTTCTCTCTGGGGGTCAGCCTCCTGCTAATAAAAGCAATGGGCTGGTCCTGGCCATCTACATTAAGCTGTGAAAGCACTGCTCCCACTCCCAACTCAGAAGCATCTGTTTGGACAATGAACTCTCTTGAGTAGTCAGGACTCTTCAGGATAGGTGCAGAGCACATGGCCTTCTTCAGGTCATCAAATGCCTTTTGACAGTTTTTGGGCATCTTTCTGGATGTCAGATCATTAAGAGGAGTCACAATGGACCCATAGTTCTTAACAAACTTCCTGTAGTACCCAGTCAGGCCCAAGAAAGCTCCGACCTGAGTCTGGGTAGTTGGAGGGGACCAGTCCTTGATGGTCTGGATCTTACTCTCCAGTGGTTGAACTTGGCCTCCACCTACAAGGTGGCCCAGGTATACAACCTTACTCTGCCCTATCTGGCACTTGGTTGCCTTGATAGTGAGGCCTGCCTTCTGCAGAGCCTCAAGCACTTCCTTCAGGTGGACCAGGTGATCCTCCCAGGTGGAGCTAAAGACAGCAATATCATCCAGATATGCTGTGCAAAAGTCATCCAACCCAGTAAGGACTTGATTCACCAACCTTTGGAAGGTGGCAGGTGCATTTTTCAAACCAAAGGGCATCACCACAAATTGATAATGCCCACTAGGGGTAGAAAATGCAGTCTTGGCCTTAGACTCTCAGCTAACCTGATTTGCCAGTAGCCAGCTGTCAAGTCAAATGAGCTCAAATATTTGGCAGAAGCCAACTTGTCAATGAGCTCATCTGCCCTTGGAATAGGGTGTGCATCTGTCCTAGTGACAGCATTGAGTCCTCTGTAATCCACACAGAACCTCATCTCTCTCTTGCCACCTTTGGTGTGAGGTTTGGGGACCAGAACCACTGGGCTAGCCCAGGGGCTCTCTGAAGGCTCAACGACACCTAATTCCAGCATCTTTTGCACCTCAGTCTTTATACAGTCCCTGACATGGTCAGGTTGCCTGTAAATCTTGCTTTTTACAGTAAGACTGTCACCAGTGTCCACCACATGGGTACACCAGGTAGTCTGACTGGGTGTCAATGAGAACATATGCCTGTATGCCTGCAGAACTTGTCTACAGTCATTTTGCCGATGTTCAGTGAGGCTGCCATCTAAGGCCACACCATCAACTGAGCCATCCTCAGGGTTCTGAGTGAGCAGGTCTGGGAGAGGGTCACTCTCTTCCTCCTGTCCCTCATCTGTAGCCATGAGCAAGCCCATGTCTTCCCTGTTGACATATGCCTTTAGTCTGTTGACATGGAGCACCCTGTGGGGGCTCCTGGGAGTTCCTAGGTCCACCAAGTAGGTGACCTCTCCCTTTTTCTCCAGAATTGTATGGGGTCCAGACCATTTGTCTTGGAGTGCTGCTGGGGCCACTGGCTCCAACACCCATACCTTCTGTCCTGGCTGAAACTCAACCAAGACAGCCTTTTGGTCATGCCAAGCTTTCTGTAATTCTTGGCTAGCCTCAAGGTTTTTGGAGGCCTTTTCCGCACAATAAACACCTACTGTGCTCAATATAATCCACACACATGTTTGGATACCACAAAATTCACATGTCCCCATTGCAACGTTAAGCTACAGATAGCCAATGATAAGGTCAAAACATATGCTGCTACTGCAGCTAAGTCCACCGATATCTCCGCTACACTCATTAATGCACGATCCCTTGTAAAGCACCGGCAGGAAATACATGACTTCATCATGGATAACAACCTAGACTGCCTCTTTCTTACTGAGACATGGACGGATGAAGCATCCGATCCTGATATGGCAGTCGCGACCCCCCCAGCCTACAACGCCTATCGCTTAGATAGAGTAGTGCAGCGTGGAGGAGGACTAGCCATCATCGCCCGCGACCACATAACTGTAAGAATATCACACATCCCCTCCACCTCCTGTGAAGCCCTCCTATTCGATCTTAAACTCACTTTGTCGTTCCATTTTAAAGGCATCCTCCTATATCGACCCCCAGGCTCACGCACCAGCTTTCTAGCTAACCTAGGCGCAATACTAGAAGCTCCATCGTTGGAAGACACATTTACAGTAATGGGCGATTTGAACTTCCATCTTGAGAACGCATCTGACAAGGACACCCGCACCTTGATATCAGATATGGACACCATGAGTCTTCGGCAACTGGTCACCACCCCTACCCATATAGCCGGCCATACCTCAGATGGCATCTTTTCTAACATGCAAGGCGTAAATATAATAGACATCGTACCAATGCCATGGACCGACCATTTCGCCATTTTAATAAAAATATCAGTCAAATTAAATAGAATTAGACCTCAACCCGCATGGAAACCACAAGCCATCAAGGTATGGAATGACATCGATCAAGCGGAGCTAACGGCCTTACTTGAAAGAACCCGACCTGATCCATCCTTTGATCCTAACTCTGCCACACAACAATTTCAGGAGTGGATAGGAATCGCCACTGACTCCCTAGCCCCAACTAAAAAACTCTCAAGAAACAGAACAACGCCATCAGCCCTGTGGTTCACAGAGGAACTACGTAATAAGAGACAATTCTGCAGAAACAGGGAGAGACACTGGCGCAGATCCTATAGCGCTGAAAGCAAAGCTAGTTATAAGGAAGCACTTGGACAATATAAAGCCCTCATTGTTGAGACAAAGAAAATCTACTTTACTGAACAGATCAACACTGCTAAAAACTCAAGTAAAAAACTCTATGAGATAACTAAGGTCGTAGCGGGAAACGCACCGGACTTGAATCCGCCACAATCCCAAGTTTTTTGTGACTCTCTGGCCAATTTCTTCTTCACAAAGGTGAATGATATATACCAAGCGTTCTCCACGAAAATAGTAATCAACTCACCCATGCCCAACAATGGGATTAAAAATATCGAACTATCTCAGTTCATAGACCTTGGAGAAACACAAATTAAGGAAATAACGGCCACTATTAAATCAGGCTCAGCATTAGATCCCTGTCCTCTTAAAGTCATTCGTCCGATCATGAACTATCTAGCCCCCGACATTGTCTCAATCTGCAATACAATGTTCAGAACAGGGATATCTCCCTGAAGAACACTTTGGTCAAACCCCTACTTAAGAAAGCCAATCTGGACAAAGACCAACTAAAAAACTACCGCCCCATAAACAGTCTACCTTTTCTAGCTAAGGTAGCGGAAAAGGCTATGAACATACAACTCTCAGAGTTCATAGAGAAACACCAATTATTGGACAACACCCAATTTGGCTTCCGCAAGTACCATGGAACCGAGACTGCCTTAATAAAAGCAACAGAGGACATAAGAGTGATCCGGGACCAGGGAGGTACAGCAATACTGGTATTGCTCGATCTGTCTGCAGCCTTCGACACGGTCGACCACAAGATCTTGGTCGACCGTGCCGAAAACTTGGGCATCCGCCACATGGCTAAAAATCTGCTTTCCTCCTTCCTGGCGGGGAGATCACAGGTGGTCACATTGGGGCCCTTTCAATCAGACAAGCTGTCACTACCGTGTGGGGTACCCCAAGGCTCATCCCTCAGTCCGACACTATTCAATATCTATGTGTTGGACCTGGCCTCTGTCATCAAGGCCCAAGGGATGAGCCTTACCTCATACGCAGATGATACGCAGCTTGTGTTGGCCATCAACGGGAATGGAGAAAAGGTAGCAGAAAACTTCCAAGAGGGCATGCGGGCGATCGGAGAGTGGATGGCCTCCAATTGCCTAAAACTAAACTCTGAAAAAACGGAGGTCGTCATATTTGGACATCTTTCTCCCGGATGGTCAACTACCTGGTGGCCCCCTACGCACGGAACTCCACCTAAACCTGTCCCCACCGTCAGAAATCTAGGGGTGACTTTTGACGATAAACTACATTTTATGGCCCACTCAAACAAAATAGCAGCCACCGCCCACCATAAACTCAGGCTGATCAAGAAAATCATGCCGTTCTTACTAACCACGGCAGGTAAGACGCTGGTAAGCGCCCTCGTGTTGTCATCTCTTGACTACTGTAACGGCTTATTCATCAACGCCCAAGCAAGAGTGACCAACAAAATGCAGACCATCCAGAATGCTGCAGCCCGTCTCCCATCTGGAACCCCGACGTTCTCACCAATCTCTGAGACAATAAGGGACCTGCATTGGTTCAAAATTCGGAACAGGATCAAGTTTAAAGCACTGTGCATAGTCTATAAAGCATTGCACAACTATGGTCCGCACTTCCTGAAATCCCAACTCAGGTTCTAGTCTTCCACAAGATCGCTCCGATCCAACAACCTTAAACTCCTGCATATTCCGCGAACAAAAACAGTCAACTGCGGCGATAGACGCTTCCTAGTGGCAGCTCCCAGATTATGGAATTCCCTGCCAGCATCTATCAAAGACAGCCCGTCCTTGATGCAATTCCGCAGAAAAATAAAGACCTGGCTGTTAAATCAAGAATAGTTACTGGCTCAGCCTTTGGGAATACATGCACAGTTTCTAGCGCCGAGACGCCTACGGGCAATTGTTCACGCTGTACAAATTACAAAAATAAATAAATAAATAAACAAATATACTCAGCCATCCTGGAGCGGAGACCAAGTACATAGTCCACTATGTCCTGTTTAGGCTTTTTGAGAGGTAACTCCCATCCTTCCTTCACTAGACATAGGGGTCCTCTTACAGGGTGCCCAAACAACAATTCAAAGGGGCTGAAGCCAACCCCCTTTTGAGGGACCTCTCTGTAAGCAAACAAAAGGCAGGGTAGAAGGATGTCCCATCTTCGCCTGAGCTTTTCAGGTAATCCTTTGATCATACCCTTTAGGGTCTTGTTAAATCTTCCAACAAGCCCATTACACTGTGGATGGTAAGGAGTGGTGAACTTGTAGTTGACACCACATTCCTTCCACATAGCTGTCAAATATCCTGACATGAAGTTGGCACCTCTGTCAGATATTACCTCCTTAGGAAACCCTACTCTGGAGAAAACTCCAAGTAAGGCCCTGGCCACAACAGGAGCTGTTGTGGTCCTAAGTGGAATTGCCTCTGGGTACCTGGTGGCATGGTCCACCACCACCAGTATGAATCTGTGCCCAGATGCTGTAGGGGGATCTATTGTACCTACAATATCAATCCCCACTCTTTCAAAGGGAACCCCCACCACAGGTAGTGGTATCAGGGGGGCCTTTGTGGTGCTACCTGCTTTACCACTGGCTTGGCAGGTTACACAGGAGCGACAAAACTCCTTGGTGTCTTCAGACATGTGAGGACAGTGAAAGTGAGGGACAAGCCTGTCCCAAGTCTTATTCCGGCCGAGGGGTCCTGCTAAAGGAATATCATGGGCCAAGGTAAGTAGGAAGCCCCTAAATTGCAGAGGTATAACCAACCTCCTGGTTGCACCAGGCTTGGGGTCTCTACCCTCTGAATAAAGGAGTCCATCATCCCAATATACTTTATGGGCACCTTGAGCATTCCCAGCAGCCTCAGCAGCAGCCTGCTGTCTGAGGGGTTCAAGAGAAGGACAGGTTAACTGAGCCTGCCCCAAGTCTGCCCTAGAAGGTCCCCCTGTCCCCAGAAACTCAACCTGGTCAGGTTCAAGTTCTTCAGAGACAGTTCCTTCAGGGGTCTCAAGACCAGCTTCCTGTGAAGCCTGATCCTCACTTGTAGGCAGTTGGGAAGGCACAGCCTTTACCCTCCTGTTCTTCTTCTTGGAAGGTGCTTGGTCCATTGTTCCAGGATCCAAGACCTGAGGTTCAGAGAGGCACTTTTTGGCCTGTGACCTGGTCACAGCAAGGACATGTGATGATATCCCTAACATCTCTGCATGAGTCCTGTACTCAACTTCTGACCATAGAGACCTCTCCAGGTCATTGCCCAACAAACATTCAACTGGGAGATCAGCACTAACCACAACTCTTTTTAGGCCAGTTACCCCTCCCCAGGAAAAGTTAACATTTGCCACACTATGGGTAGTAGTGACATTGCTGGCATTGGTCACCAGGTAATTATCACCTGGCATGTATTGTCCAGGGTCCACAAAGTTAGGTGTCACCATAGTGACACTGGCACATGTGTCCCTGTATGCTTGAGCCACTTTGTCATTAATCAAAGGTGTCTGTCTGTATTTGCCCAGATTACTGGGACTTATGGTAGGGGCCAAATCTATGTCCCCCTCACAAATCAGAACAGCCTGTGTAAGGGTTCGGACTAGGTCAGAATCTCCTTCAGTTCCCAAGGTTATACCCACTACCCCCTTGGTTTGTGGACCAACACTGCCAGCTGTACTAGTGGGTGCAGGTGACTTAGGGGCTGCAGTGTTGGGGGCTCCACTCTTTTTACACTCACATGTCCAGTGAGAGGTGTTTCTACAAGTACTACACCTGGGTTTTCTTTGACCTTCTTTCTTCTTTTTCTTAGAAGTTTGGGACCCACCCTCTGCATTAGTTTGGGGCCCTGTTGAAAACATCTGGTCTTTAGCTTTCTGCTCCCCACCCTTCTGGTCTGTTTTCTTCTGGTCACCACCCTGGTTCTGGTTCTGGTTCTTTTGCTTAACTCTGGTTCTAACCCATTTATCTGCCCTCTTTCCCAATTCTTGGGGAGAGGTCAAATCTGAGTCAACCAAATGTTGATGCAACTGCTGGTTCTGACAATTATTTAAAATGTGTTCTCTCATCAGCAAATTGTACAATCCTTCATAGTTTGTAACCTTGCTTCCCAGCAAACAAAACAGGTGATGGACCGAATGTGGATCAATGTCACACATTCACCCCAGTCAAAAGATCTGGGCCCAAATCCATCGTTTTTTTGCACTCCACACCACCCTGGGTTAGACAATGGCGATATGCAAATCAGCTCTGATCCTGTGCCCCATGGGAACAGTCCAGTCCGAACTACAAAAGCCATGTCCTTCCCAGAACGGAATCAAGCATCCGAGGACCGGACCGGTTTCGAGGTAACACCTCTCATCAGCCCGGCTAGCTTGACTCCAGTGGTGTGGAGTGCCTGGGACCCACGTCTGAGCATCCCCAGCGCACTTATGGCGGTATTGCAAACAAAACAGGTGATGGACCGAATGTGGATCAATGTCACACATTCACCCCAGTCAAAAGATCTGGGCCCAAATCCATCGTTTTTTTGCACTCCACACCACCCTGGTTTAGACAATGGCGATATGCAAATCAGCTCTGACCATGTGCCCCATGGGAACAGTCCAGTCCGAACTACAAAAGCCATGTCCTTCCCAGAACGGAATCAAGCATCCGAGGACCGGACCGGTTTCGAGGTAACACCTCTCATCAGCCCGGCTAGCTTGACTCCAGTGGTGTGGAGTGCCTGGGACCCACGTCTGAGCATCCCCAGCGCACTTATGGCGGTATTGCAAACAAAACAAGTGATGGACCGAATGTGGATCAATGTCACACATTCACCCCAGTCAAAAGATCTGGGCCCAAATCCATCGTTTTTTTGCACTCCACACCACCCTGGGTTAGACAATGGCGATATGCAAATCAGCTCTGACCCTGTGCCCCATGGGAACAGTCCAGTCCGGACTACAAAAGCCATGTCCTTCCCAGAACGGAATCAAGCATCCGAGGACCGGACCGGTTTCGAGGTAACACCTCTCATCAGCCCGGCTAGCTTGACTCCAGTGGTGTGGAGTGCCTGGGACCCAAGTCTGAGCATCCCCAGCGCACTTATGGCGGTATTGCAAACAAAACAGGTGATGGACCGAATGTGGATCAATGTCACACATTCACCCCAGTCAAAAGATCTGGGCCCAAATCCATCGTTTTTTTGCACTCCACACCACCCTGGGTTAGACAATGGCGATATGCAAATCAGCTCTGACCCTGTGCCCCATGGGAACAGTCCAGTCCGAACTACAAAAGCCATGTCCTTCCCAGAACGGAATCAAGCATCCGAGGACCGGACCGGTTTCGAGGTAACACCTCTCATCAGCCCGGCTAGCTTGACTCCAGTGGTGTGGAGTGCCTGGGACCCACGTCTGAGCATCCCCAGCGCACTTATGGCGGTATTGCAAACAAAACAGGTGATGGACCGAATGTGGATCAATGTCACACATTCACCCCAGTCAAAAGATCTGGGCCCAAATCCATCGTTTTTTTGCACTCCACACCACCCTGGGTTAGACAATGGCGATATGCAAATCAGCTCTGACCCTGTGCCCCATGTTAACAGTCCAGTCCGAACTACAAAAGCCATGTCCTTCCCAGAACGGAATCAAGCATCCGAGGACCGGACCGGTTTCGAGGTAACACCTCTCATCAGCCCGGCTAGCTTGACTCCAGTGGTGTGGAGTGCCTGGGACCCACGTCTGAGCATCCCCAGCGCACTTATGGCGGTATTGCAAACAAAACAGGTGATGGACCGAATGTGGATCAATGTCACACATTCACCCCAGTCAAAAGATCTGGGCCCAAATCCATCGTTTTTTTGCACTCCACACCACCCTGGGTTAGACAATGGCGATATGCAAATCAGCTCTGACCATGTGCCCCATGGGAACAGTCCAGTCCGAACTACAAAAGCCATGTCCTTCCCAGAACGGAATCAAGCATCCGAGGACCGGACCGGTTTCGAGGTAACACCTCTCATCAGCTCGGCTAGCTTGACTCCAGTGGTGTGGAGTGCCTGGGACCCACGTCTGAGCATCCCCAGCGCACTTATGGCGGTATTGCAAACAAAACAAGTGATGGACCGAATGTGGATCAATGTCACACATTCACCCCAGTCAAAAGATCTGGGCCCAAATCCATCGTTTTTTTGCACTCCACACCACCCTGGGTTAGACAATGGCGATATGCAAATCAGCTCTGACCCTGTGCCCCATGGGAACAGTCCAGTCCGGACTACAAAAGCCATGTCCTTCCCAGAACGGAATCAAGCATCCGAGGACCGGACCGGTTTCGAGGTAACACCTCTCATCAGCCCGGCTAGCTTGACTCCAGTGGTGTGGAGTGCCTGGGACCCACGTCTGAGCATCCCCAGCGCACTTATGGCGGTATTGCAAACAAAACAGGTGATGGACCGAATGTGGATCAATGTCACACATTCACCCCAGTCAAAAGATCTGGGCCCAAATCCATCGTTTTTTTGCACTCCACACCACCCTGGGTTAGACAATGGCGATATGCAAATCAGCTCTGACCCTGTGCCCCATGGGAACAGTCCAGTCCGAACTACAAAAGCCATGTCCTTCCCAGAACGGAATCAAGCATCCGAGGACCGGACCGGTTTCGAGGTAACACCTCTCATCAGCCCGGCTAGCTTGACTCCAGTGGTGTGGAGTGCCTGGGACCCACGTCTGAGCATCCCCAGCGCACTTATGGCGGTATTGCAAACAAAACAGGTGATGGACCGAATGTGGATCAATGTCACACATTCACCCCAGTCAAAAGATCTGGGCCCAAATCCATCGTTTTTTTGCACTCCACACCACCCTGGGTTAGACAATGGCGATATGCAAATCAGCTCTGACCCTGTGCCCCATGGGAACAGTCCAGTCCGAACTACAAAAGCCATGTCCTTCCCAGAACGGAATCAAGCATCCGAGGACCGGACCGGTTTCGAGGTAACACCTCTCATCAGCCCGGCTAGCTTGACTCCAGTGGTGTGGAGTGCCTGGGACCCACGTCTGAGCATCCCCAGCGCACTTATGGCGGTATTGCAAACAAAACAGGTGATGGACCGAATGTGGATCAATGTCACACATTCACCCCAGTCAAAAGATCTGGGCCCAAATCCATCGTTTTTTTGCACTCCACACCACCCTGGGTTAGACAATGGCAATATGCAAATCAGCTCTGACCCTGTGCCCCATGGGAACAGTCCAGTCCGAACTACAAAAGCCATGTCCTTCCCAGAACGGAATCAAGAATCCGAGGACCGGACCGGTTTCGAGGTAACACCTCTCATCAGCCCGGCTAGCTTGACTCCAGTGGTGTGGAGTGCCTGGGACCCACGTCTGAGCATCCCCAGCGCACTTATGGCGGTATTGCAAACAAAACAGGTGATGGACCGAATGTGGATCAATGTCACACATTCACCCCAGTCAAAAGATCTGGGCCTAAATCCATCGTTTTTTTGCACTCCACACCACCCTGGGTTAGACAATGGCGATATGCAAATCAGCTCTGATCCTGTGCCCCATGGGAACAGTCCAGTCCGAACTACAAAAGCCATGTCCTTCCCAGAACGGAATCAAGCATCCGAGGACCGGACCGGTTTCAAGGTAACACCTCTCATCAGCCCGGCTAGCTTGACTCCAGTGGTGTGGAGTGCCTGGGACCCACGTCTGAGCATCCCCAGCGCACTTATGGCGGTATTGCAAACAAAACAGGTGATGGACCGAATGTGGATCAATGTCACACATTCACCCCAGTCAAAAGATCTGGGCCCAAATCCATCGTTTTTTTGCACTCCACACCACCCTGGTTTAGACAATGGCGATATGCAAATCAGCTCTGACCCTGTTCCCCATGGGAACAGTCCAGTCCGAACTACAAAAGCCATGTCCTTCCCAGAACGGAATCAAGCATCCGAGGACCGGACCGGTTTCGAGGTAACACCTCTCATCAGCCCGGCTAGCTTGACTCCAGTGGTGTGGAGTGCCTGGGACCCACGTCTGAGCATCCCCAGCGCACTTATGGCGGTATTGCAAACAAAACAGGTGATGGACCGAATGTGGATCAATGTCACACATTCACCCCAGTCAAAAGATCTGGGCCCAAATCCATCGTTTTTTTGCACTCCACACCACCCTGGGTTAGACAATGGCGATATGCAAATCAGCTCTGACCCTGTGCCCCATGGGAACAGTCCAGTCCGAGCTACAAAAGCCATGTCCTTCCCAGAACGGAATCAAGCATCCGAGGACCGGACCGGTTTTGAGGTAACACCTCTCATCAGCCCGGCTAGCTTGACTCCAGTGGTGTGGAGTGCCTGGGACCCACGCCTGAGTATCCCCAGCGCACTTATGGCGGTATTGCAAACAAAACAGGTGATGGACCGAATGTGGATCAATGTCACACATTCACCCCAGTCAAAAGATCTGGGCCCAAATCCATCGTTTTTTTGCACTCCACACCACCCTGGGTTAGACAATGGCGATATGCAAATCAGCTCTGACCCTGTGCCCCATGGGAACAGTCCAGTCCAAACTACAAAAGCCATGTCCTTCCCAGAACGGAATCAAGCATCCGAGGACCGGACCGGTTTCGAGGTAACACCTCTCATCAGCCCGGCTTCCCAGCAACCATCCCTCCAGAGCCTTAGTGGCACACTCAACAAATTCAGACCAGTCCTGAGTCTGTGTCTTCTGGGTATCTCTGAACATTAACCTGTGTTGTTCAGTGGTTAAGCCTAACCCATCAATCAGAGCACTCTTCAGGACCAGGTAGTTTCTAGAATCCCCATCACTTACTGTGAGGAGTCTGTCTCGGCCTCTACCTTCAAAGGAGAGCCACAAGATTGCTGCCCACTGCTCCTGAGGGATCTGCTGTACTTTGCAGGCTCTCTCAAGTGCAGTCATCCATTTGTGGATATCATCCCCAGCTTTGTAGGGGGGCACAATCTTACTCAGGTTTCTGTTATCAAAATACCTGTCTTTATCCTTGTGGATAATTCTGCCATCAGTGGGTTCTATTACCCCACTCTCTCTAGGCTGTCTTGCTCTAGCAAGTTTCTCTTGGGCCAGATCAACTTCTAATTCTTGTCTCTGGATCCTAAGTTCAGCCTCTCTCATTTTGGCCTCATGTTCCCTTCTCTGAGGGCTAGTCATCTCCCTTCTGGAGTGACCATGAGAATCTCTAGAAGCCTGGGAGGTATTGGAGTCACCTGAGTGATTCCTTCTCCTCCTACGCTCCTGGTTAAGTCCACTTGGGTGTCTGGGCAAGGTCAGCCTTGCTTCAGTCCAAATAAACTTAAGTTAGCCTGGTTAAGCCTGCTGACTAGCACCTGGCTATTTCTGTCATCATCAGAATCACTGCTCCCCCCTTCTGTCTCCTCTTCTTCCTCCTCCTCATCTACCTGAGGAGCTCCAGTGACTTGGTCACCCTCATCTACCTGGACTATGGGGACAGGGGCATCTGCATTGTCATCTTCAGAAGGAGAGCCTCCTTCAGCATTCCCTCTGGGGTCTGGTTTAGAGGTCTTTAGAGTCTCAGACTGGTCTAAGATCTCTCTAAGGTGGTCTGTAGTAGGGGAAGGCCCTGTCTTCAGACCCCTTAAGGCACAAAGCTGCCTTAGCTCCTTAAAGGAAAAGATAGCAAATTTGGATGGTGCCCTTGGAGGGTCATTCTCAACAGGAGTAAGTCCACTGGACCCCTCTGCTCTAGACATTGCTCTAGTGTGGGTGGATATGATGCAATCTACCTACACTGGTGTTTACCTACTAAACCTATCTAGTAGTTGTAGTCAGGGTGTGCTACTCCCTATCCTCTACAACAACTAAGTTCAGTAGAACTTAAGTATACTAGTCTTGTTTAATATGTACCTAGCAGGTACCTGTATGATCTTTCAAATGATAATCTCAAAGATTGTAATGGTAAAACAACAGCAAGCTCAGATCCCAATCCGTTGCTCACCAATGTGAGAAGTTGGCCTGATATGTGATGCTCACTAGTTCTAGTGATCACCTTGTATCATGCCAAGCAACCCCTATGATGATCGGTTGTAAGACAACCTTATAGACCAGTTATCCTAGTGGTAACGTGGACAAAGCAGTCTTAGGCTAAACTCTGAAAGGCATGTGAAGCACGCTGTAATACCATACACAACCCCCTTGAATACCACATGAAAGGACACCACACAGATATATATTGAAAATATATATATATTTATTAATTACAAATATCCCCTGAACTCTTTATGAGCACAGAAGCACAAGCGTTAAACAAAACACAGTTTAAAATACACAAAAGTTGCACAATATGGATGAGCCCTAGGGGCCACCTAAACCATATACTAAGAAAGTGGTATAAGAGATACCAATCGAAAAGGAAACAGGCCTAGGGCCTTGGGAATCGCTGGAGCTGATCGGGACTAGCAGTGACTAAGTCGGGAAAGGCCCACGGGACTTGGGTGCAGTGTTTAAAGTGCACGCACTCACCAATGTTAAGTCTATGGTGCGTAAAAGTTGTAAAGTTAGTTAGTTCGGAACCTTCTGAGTGACCTAGAAAGCTGAAACTTGAGACACAGGCCCTAGAGGTGTGTACCAGTGTGGGAACACCGGCGTTGCTGAGTTACCTCACCCACAGGACGAGGGTGCATAGGGTCGAAGTAGTGTCGGGTTTCGTCACGCTGGTCGATGGTGCTTGGAGCTGAAGATGCTGCAGGCGGCTCGATGTGAAGAGTTCCGGTGGATCCAAGGGTGGATCTGAAGATGTGAAGACCTGAAAGCAGAGGGGACAATGTTCAAAGTCACTAGCCAGTGACTACCGTGGAACCAGATTGGAACCAGGCGATATCGGGTGCAAACAGGCGTTGAGGTGTAGCTTCTCTCTGCAGCCACGTGGACCCCGGCAGTCGAGGACGTCCAGGAGTCGGTCACAAGATGTCCCACGCAGGCTTCTCGCTGTTGGCGGTGTCGGCAACTTGATTGGAGCAAACAGGCCTTGGCTAATGCAAGCCACGCAGGAGTTAAAAAAGGCTTATCACTCGGACCAGCAAGGTCAGAGCGGGTGCTCCCTTTTACAGGAGCGAGGGCAAGTCTGGTGCAACCAGACCCGCAGTGTACTTTGTCGGTTTCGTCGCCAAGATGTCCGCTGACCACGTGGCTAGTGGCCGGGATGGCGCGTCGAGTGGCACAATGCAAAAGGGCCCCACGCAGATCGTGGAGATGCTGGGGGGCTGATCTTCGGTGCAAGGGCTGCTTGGTGGTGGTGGTTCTCAGTCCCCAAAGCACAACGTCGAGGGTGCCTCTGATGCTGTGCAGTCAGCTTTTTGGGTGTCTTCCAAGAGGTCCAGTCCCACGTCTCTCGGTGCCTCCACGGGTCCCTTCTTTGCAGGGACTGTGGATCGGGCTGTGAGAAGTCTGGGAGTCTGAGTCTTGTCAGGCTCTGGGCTCGGGCTCTGGCGGGAGGCGGCGGCAAAGCAGACGTCGAGTTGCTGGTTGGTGCCTGTGTTCACAGGGTGGCCACTCCTAGGCCACAAGGGAGATGCTCTTCAGTCTCCTGTGCAGCAGAATGTCGAAGTCCAGTCGTCTTCTTCGTTTAAAGTTGATTCAGGATGATCTGAGGTGCTCTGGCACTGCTCCCACTCTTATTCCTAATCTGAAGGGTGGATCACCTGCTAGTTCCCTCCTCTGGGTGGGACCAGGAAGGGGGGCGGTTACACCCCCTTTCCTTTGTCCAGCTCCTCGCCAGGCCTGGGTCTGGAAAGTCCCAGGACCGGTTTGGACTGGCTTATGCACGGGGACACCTTGTGTGCCCCGGGCATGTCTCAATCTATTCAGCCCTGTCCTACCCAATACACAAAATCCTGTCTGGGGTGGTGCTCGCACCTCCCAAGGCAGGAAACCCTTTGTCCAATTCTCCCTCGCTGGAAGGAATCCCAGCAGCAGGAGGTCAGACTTGTGTCTGTGGTGGCAGCATCCATTTTGTGATGCTGAGGCTCTGGTTAACTTTAACCGGGGTTATGGCTACACACATGTCGTGTCCCTCTAGAAGGGTGGAATGCTATCCCCGTCGACAGAACTGTCGAGGGGATAGTATTCCAAATCGTATGACACCTTACTCGACATGTTTTGATAAAGCCAAACCAAAGTTAGCATATAACCGCGAGGATATTAATGCACTTAAGAGTATATGGTATGGCAGTATCCCGGAGCAGCTTAAGGGAATGGTTCCCGACAGCTGCAGACAGGCTCAGCTCATGCCAAAGCACCATCTCACATATTTCCAAGCACTCTGCCTCCAGGATTGATGAGGCCTTCCATAGGAGTGGCTGATAGGAACATATGTGTCCAGTTTAAGGTTAGATATATGGATGCTATATCTAAGTAAGAGGTGATTACACCAACTTACCCCAGCTGAGTGATCAGCCAGTTGTGTCAAATATGGAGGCCAGGCCAGGGGTGGCACAATACATGCTGCAACCCCTGGTAGGCCTTGGATGCACCTATGCCCTGGGTACCTAGGGTACACTGTTACAGGGGCCAACAAGGTGAACCAGTTCCAATTCGTAATGCACCTAGAGTGCATTGGCAGTAATTTAGAGAGAGAACAGCAGGCTGTGGGTCTGATTAGCAGGCCCACAGCCACATTAAGTCATAAACCAGTGAAGCAAAAAGCAAAAATTTGGGGTGACCATAGGATAGCAGACCCTACTCTCCTACAAGCTACACATGTCACTTCATCCTGGAATCTCCTCATTTTAATACAGTTACATGTTTTCTAGGTGTTCCTATGTGTTGGCTGAGCTACCGCCCAAACTCCACAACCAGACACAATGCAAAATAAGGTTCAGTTTTAGTGGACAAATGTGATGTGTCCATGTTGCGTTTTGGGCCTGCCTACACAACTGGGGTACTATTTTTATTGGGAGACTTAGTGGAACATAGAATAGTAGAACACGTTTTATTACCAATTGTATTTCTCTGCATTTGTGCCTTCCAAATGTAAGCCAGTGTGTAAGAAAGAAGATATTTTGAGAAATGCTTTCTAAATTCACTGCTGATTTGAGAACCCACAAATTTAGAGATGTGAAAATAACCACTGTTCCTAAATTCCATATCTTGTCTTCATTTCAGAAAAAACATATGTTTCCTTGATACTTATTTTTCACTATTAGTATTTTACCATATGAATCGCTCTATACCTGGTACACATTAAAAAAACATTGCAAGGTGCAGCTTAATTATTTGCTTTTGGTACCTCAAGTTCTTAGAAAACCCACAAATCAAAGGGGTCTAGCAGATGTAATGATTTAATCCTTCTGTAAATCCACCATCATGACAAGAAGTTGAAAATGAAAACTTTGTAAAAAATGAAATCTTTTTCCTACTAATTCTCAAAAACTGTTTCTTTCAATACATACAGCCTGCATTTTTCAGAACTTACCATTAAAGAAATGCGAGGAAAATGGGTTGCAGGGGATTCTGAGTAAGAAAACCTGGTGGGAGCTACACATGTCACCTCATGTTGGAATCTCCTAGTTTTAATACATTTACATATTTTCTAGGTTTTCCGAGGTGTTGGCTCAGCTACCGCCCAAACTCCACAACTAGACACATTGCAAAATAAGTTTCAGTATTAGTGGACAAATGTGATGTGTCAATGTAGCGTTTTGGGCCCTTTCTTAAAGCGGGTACTAGGCCTGCCTACACAACTGGGGTACTATTTTTATTGGGAGACTTAGTGGAACATAGAATAGTAGAACACTTTTTATTACCAATTGTATTTCTCTGCATTTGTGCCTTCCAAATGTAAGCCAGTGTGTAGGAAAGAAGATATTTTGAGAAATGCCTTCTAATTCACTGCTGATTTGAGAACCCACAAATTTAGAGATGTGAAAATAACCACTGTTCATATCTTGTCTTCATTTCAGAAAAACATAGGTTTCCGTGATACTTATTTTTCACTATTAATATTTACCCATGTGAATCGCTCTATACCTGGTACACATTAAAAAACCATTGCAAGGTGCAGCTCAATTATTTGCTTTTTGTGCCTTGAGTTCTTGGAAAACCCACAAATCAAAGGGGTCTAGCAGATGTAATATTGTATTGCTTCTGTAAAACTGCCATCATGACAAGAAGTTGCAAATGAAAACTTTGTCAAAAATGAAAGCTTTTACCTACTAATTCTCAATAACTGTTTATTTCAATACATACAGCCTAATAATGATGTTGGTTGGAAGAGCGTCCAAGTGACAGTGTTATGGTATCGACCCATCTGACTATAAATTGGGCATTCCACCCACTGAATTTGGATGCGACTGGCCTTTGGGTGGTCGGAAACATAAATTTTTCAAGATCAGCTTATGCGGTGGCCAGAAAAGGGCTGCAGCACAGGCTGTTGTTGAAAGAATTTTGTTTTCAACCATGCGGTACCTGCTACACAGTGCAGGGATATTTAGGGTGGTACCATGGGTGCCAACCAGGCACTATAGCGGGTAGTCAGGGGGGCCCTGGTAGGGGCCCCCAAAGTCACTTTCTGCCTGCCTTTTCATGAACCCAAAACCAGAACCCAGGATGCTTGTTTCCGATCCAGGGAAGACATGGCTTGGCAGTTCGGGCTGGACTGTTCCCATGAGGCACAGGGTCAGACTGATTTGCATATGGCCATGTCTGAACTGGGGTGGTGGAGTGAGCTAAAGAATGATGATGGAATAAACCCAGATCAATTGACTGGGGGTGAGTGTTTGATTTGCTCAAATGCTCCGTTCATCATCCCCTTTGGTATCGCTTTGTTCACCCTAAGTTGCAGGGTATGCCCAGACTTGGGTCCCTTGCTCACTCTGCCACTGAACACAAGATAGCCTGGCTGATGAGGGTTATGAACCCGAAACCGGTCCCAGAATGCTTGTTTCCAGTCCTGGGAAGACATGGCTTGGCAGTTCAGGCTGGACTGCTCCCATGTGGGACAGGGTCAGACTGATTTGCATATGGCCATGTTGGAACTGGGGTGGTGGAGCGAGATAAAGAATGATGATGGATTAAACCCAGATCAGTTGACTGGGGGTGAGTGTTTGATTTACTCAAACGCTCCTTCCATCATCCCCTTTTGTATTGCCTTTACATGGCGGCTGGACCTCCTTGAAAGGGTAGGTGGAAATCGACATCGTAATCCTGCGGCAGAGCTGAGGCTAAATCAGCGGTAATTAATGGATTACAATTCTAAACTAATGAGCTATGTGAGTCTGTCATACATGCAGAAGAGTTCCCCGGCAGGTTTACCTCTGACCACCAGCATTGTAATGTGGCAGTTGGACAGAAAGCTATGATGTAGGATGGAAAGTTTCCACCAAGCCGATGGATGGTTTTCCACCGACAGCATAATTAGGGCCATAGTTTCTTTGGGAAAACCTTGATGAATCTACACAAATGTCCCCTTGTTGAATTCAGAAAGTTGTTTAGTTTTTGGAAATATATAACTTTCTGGAATCCACCATGTGTTTTAGACCTGTTTCCACCACAAACTAGAAAGAGGTTGAAAACACACAAAATAGGAAAATGGACTGTCTCCTAGTAAAATGTAAAAACTGTGGTATTAAATGTGCTTTTCTGAATCAAGTCTACCTAATCATGAGAGTTGGGATAATTGTGATTTTAGCACCACAAACCTTTCACTGATGCCATTTGCAGGGGAAAACTCCATTTTCTTCTGCAGTACTTTCCCCTAATAAAAGAACCAATGTTGAGCTAGTTTTGGACTAATTTCTTAGTCCCCTGCAGAGGAATCCTCAAACCCTGTTTTTTTAGAATCCCCAGGATGTTGGAAAAAAAGGACGCAAATTTGGCAGGGATGGCTTATGTGGAAAAGATGGTATGGAGCCCTAAGTGCAAACTATCCCAAATAGCTAGCAGCGAAAAAGATAAATTTCAACTTAAAAACAACTAAGCAACCTTCATATTTTAGGCTTCACTCTTGAATGAAGTGCCAGGCCAGCCTCTGAAAAAAGAAATGGTAATATAGCAATGTGCATGCTCTTTTTCAGATATATTCATCCAACTTTACTATCCCAGAGTGAGAGAGTTATTGCATGAACTCTCTAACCCCACTCAAACACAAACGTAATGTTTGCTATTCCATTTACTTTTGTACTGGAGGATTTTGAGCACAATCACTGAGACTTGCATTTTGCACTTTTTAAAAACTTTGTTTGTCATGTAGGGCTTGAATAATAAAGCATAATTTGCATATTATTGTGACTTTATACTTGTGGAACTCATTGTCCTGAACATTAAAAAACAAGTTCTTAACCATGTTTTCAATATATCAATTATGGATGAGCTGTTGTACACTTTGATTTGAGGTTAAATATTTCAATTTAATGGGGGGCACACAAGGGCCTGGTTCCAAGATGGCGCATCAGTGTGAAGTTCAT
Organism: Lissotriton vulgaris; assembly: GCF_964263255.1. Classification (NCBI taxonomy): domain Eukaryota; kingdom Metazoa; phylum Chordata; class Amphibia; order Caudata; family Salamandridae; genus Lissotriton; species Lissotriton vulgaris. Next base: position 1,032,212,288 of record NC_141696.1, on the reverse strand, counting down.
TGGGCTGGAGGAAAAAATCCTTCTAAATCTGCTGGTTTGTAGCCCCATTATCAGCTGATGACATGCTTTATTAGAAAACTCTAATATAACAAAGCATTTTTCTTGGAGCAACTTCCTCTTTGGTCCTCTGTGACCATGCCTGCCTGTAACAGGTCTCACTAGAGCTGTCATGGCTGTCTCGCTTATGTGACAGGGAGCTATTTATCAGGCTCATGTCATGCGTGATTAGGCTTGGCCACTACTGAACTGAAATAACTGTTTCGAATACAACAGCCAGGGGTGTTGACTGAAGGGCACTGTTCTGGCCTCTTTGGGTGCCACAGTCTTTCTTACCGAACCCACAGGAGCATCACCTCACCTCTGCCTGTTTGGGAACCTCTCTCTTGATGCTGGGTGATTCATGAGTCAAGAGAAGCACTCGGATCCCACACAAACACTGTGTTCAAGCAGGTGCTCTGGCAGAGGTTGGGAGGGAGCTTGCTTTCCCGGTCTACTAAACACCCAACTATGTCCTCTCTTGCCTCCTTCCTTCTTCTGCTCTTCTGCATTTCTTAGCTGGGGCACACAAACCTGTTGTGCCTCTATTCGCCTGGCCCTTGCTGTCTCCAACTGATATATTCTGGACTATCCGGTGATACAACAGGCCTGACTTGGGGGTCCCTTGTGCCTGATCACACCTTAAGCAAAAGTGAGGGAAAACATTCTCCTTACAATTAGTAAACAGCATTCCATCCTGATATTATCTCTCAACAGGTGTGCAACACCAACCTGATTAACTGCTTTAAAAGGGTTTAAGCGGCCATCATGTGCTTTGGACCTCTGATAAGTACCTATGCACTCCAGTGCAACATCACACCCACCAGTTGGGCTCTATAACTTCCTTCTGTTGCCCATCGTTGAATGAGAACAATCCAGATCCTCATCCAGACCGCTACAATTTATTTTAATGCTTCTAGAATACTACAAACTGCAAACCATTAGTCACAAACAGACTTGCATTGGCATAGGGCCAGGGAGGCAACCAACAGACTCTTTGTGATCATAAAACAACCACTGAGCTGCAGTGAGACTTGAATGTTCCAGCCACCTGCAAAACCAAGAATGTTTAGAACTGACCCCAAACAAATTGAGCTATCAGATAACACCAAGTACTCCACTATTATCAATCAATGGATAGCTCAGTGATGGCAGATGTACCCCAAGATTCCCCTGCATCTCCGGAGGGTAGTGCTTTCAAAATTCAATTTATAAATATATAGAAAAGCGTACTGTCCATTGACAATAAAATCAACTCATTCACCAATAGAATGGAACACATAAAGGCAAAACTAGATATGCAGGACAGACTCAGCACAGCTGAATAATTAATATGGAACCTTTAAAAAGACACTAAACTTTAGGAAGAAAAGCCGTTAAACATGAAAAAATACTCAATGCCATCATGGCCAAACATGAAGCCCTGGATTCCCATTTATTTAGAAACAATCAAAGCATTCTGGTTTTGCTGGAATTAACAAACATAGGCAAGATTTTAGACTCTGTCCACAAAACGCTATTTGGTATCTATGTCCTGGACATCTTCTGACACCTCTTCATGGTGGAGCATGCCTATTGCTCTCTGGCTCTGCAATGGCACCTGGGAGGTTCTGAGTGCTTCATCATTGTTTATCTGCAGTATTTCAAGAAAAGTGTGACCTCCCTATGACAGCAACACAATCTCAATACACCCTGACATTACTCTCATAGCACAGGAGGTAAGACAGGAATACCTACCTTTATAAAAACAAGCTGGAATAGGCAGGTATAACAAATGGTATTTTCTACCCAGTATGCTTGAAAATCATGTACCTCAAGAAACCATACATCTTTACAGGCTTTCAAAACACCTCATTATTCTTTAAAAAGTATTGGCTTGTTAGCCTACCTCACACATAATAGTGAGGTTTTGAAAGACTCAATTATAGGATCATCAAGGATGAGCTTCCTTTTCTGATGCCAACAATCAATGCACTATTAATATACGCAGCTAAAGTAGGGCACTTAAATGGGTATGTTATGTTTGCCAGGCCACTTGTCAGAAAACATTTGACAGAATAGCAACACAAATATAACAAAAAATGTAATTGTACAACCTGCTTTCTATCTAGTACATTGAAAGTTGTCTATAAACCACTATTCAAACCTAAAGATATACCTACCTAGAAGACCAGCCTATTAGGTGGAGCGACTAGGCTGCCACTGATGGTTTCTCATGGGAATGACTCAATTTGGGCACTATGTGACTTCGAAAGACATGTTGTTTAGAGTGGTAGATATGGAAGGGTAGAGTGGGAGGGTTGGGGCCATTGGTTTTTAGGCTACTAATGTGGGTGGAATGCAACGCAAGGTACAGACCAAACCCCCAAATGAGAACATTGCAAATTTTTCAATTACATTACAATGCAACACTACCACCTCTTAACCCAAATTAGCCACATTTTGCATTATCAACTATCCCAATGTTCTATTTTATTAAGACTTAACTTTGTATAACCTATAATGAAAGAGGACTGAATAATCCACAAAAAGCACTCAGGTTGTAACCTACTTAGACTGCCATAAAGTGAATATGGACTTTCCATTGGAGACTCACACGAGTAGACAGAACAAGCAGAAATTTGTCAACCACTAGGTGCATATGTCCTTATACTTATCATACGGCAGACGCATAACAATCTTCTGTAGGAGAGGGCTACATTCTAATTCCCTTATTGCCACCAGTGCCTCCGATAAAACCCAGATCAAATGTACTGGTCTGTTGGAATTGGGCTTGTCTAGTTGGCAATGGTTTGCACCTTTGTCCAAAATAAACCCTGATCACCCCAGTGGTAGCTTGGCACAAGCAGTCAGGCTTATCTCAGAGGCAGTGTGTAAAGCATTTGCACATAACCAACAGTAATACAATGAAAACACTGCAAAAGGACACCACAACAGTTAAAAAAATATCCAATATTTTTGGATATTCAAAACAAGACCACAATTACAAAGAACAAAATACAGTACTTTAAATTACCCTCTTTGCAAGAATAACTTTAAAAAATAATTTCCTTCAAGTAGGTAGCTCCCTCTGGTCAGAGTGGGTCAGCGGTAGTGTCAATAGAGTCATAAACAGTACTTTTTTCTTTGCGGCAATGCGGCCGGAAGTGGCAACCGTCGCCGTTGCGATGCGAAGCATAGAGGTACACTGTCTGGTGTCCTCAGGTCGCGGTGCAGCAAATGGCTCAGTGTCAGTCATCCAGCCGCTTCGGTGAGACCAGGGCTGCTGTGCACAATGCGCAGGGTGGTGTAAAATGTGGTGCTGACAGATCACGGTGCAGGTGACATATCCAGTTGAAGAGCAGCAAGGTTGTCAGTGAGACCAGGGCTGTGAGGTGAAGCGAGGCAGTGCAGTGCCCACAGGACAAGCAGCGGCTCGGTGGTGACGGCATTGGTCATTGTCAGGGTCGGTGACAAACTCGGCTGCTATTCCTCCTCCGCTGCAACCGAAACCCACATTCTAGAGGCGGTGCCTATGTTGAGTGAAGTCTTTGCTGTCTGTGAGACTTTGTGAACAGGAGGCAAGCTCAGTTACAAGCCCTTGGAGATAGTCAGCAACAATAAAGAGAAAGTTCAGTCCAGTCTTTTCACTGCCCAGGGCAGGAGCAGCAACTGCAGGCCAACCCAACGATGCAACAAAACAGCAAAGTGGCAGTACTCCTCCTGGCAGCTCTTCCAGAGCTTATTCTTAGCTGGTTCCTTGATTACAGCGAGTTCTAAAGTTCTGGGTTCTGTGGCTTAATATTTATACTCAAAATTCCTTTGTGCTCTTATGGCAAAGAGTGTCTGTGCTTAGCAAAAACCAGTTCTGTCCTCTGAGTTCCAGCTTCCTGGCAGGAGGTGGATACATCATTGTGTAAGGCAGACCAGGCCCATTCAGGTGCAAGAAAATATCCTCCCCTTACTCTAAATGCAGCCCAGGTCTTTTCAGCCCAGCCCTGACTCAGTTCAGTTCAAAAAGTCTTTATTTTGATACATGATCATAAAAGACATTTATATTTAAAACAATAATAACATAACATTCCAATTTCATTGTAATATAAAAATGCCTTGTATTTGATAAGTCCACAGATTCTCCATCATAAAATACAATAAATTAATCTAAACACAGTAAAAGTACCAGAATCCCAGGCCTTGATACTGTAAAAAACAGAATTTACTATAAACATCCTAGTATTTCTACTGACAATTGTGGCTTACTCAGCCTATAGGCACGGGTCATCCACATTCCATGTAAAAATTTGGCAACTGCAATTTCAGTTGGTTCATTGCTATCTGTTTTTAATATCCTTAATGCTTCAGTGCCAGAATTGATCTCCATTGTCCTACAGATAGGCTTCAACCATGTGCGCCTCAATTTAATATATGCCGGGCAAACAATTAGTATGTGGGCTAACGATTCTGACTGGGACGGGCAAAATGTGCATTCCTTACAAGTGCCTGAACCCAATTTATCAGTGAATGAGTTAAGGGGAAGGGTACCCGACTTAAATTTTTGGTACCATTTCCTATCACTGGGTACCCTAATGAGATCTCAATACGCTTCATAAGCAGGAACATGTTTGGTCTCCAAGACGTCTCTTAACAGAGAAGGCCTAGTTAAAAGTGTAAAGTGTTTCATTGTGAACACATTATCAGCAGGATTTTGACACAAAGATTTAAGGCCCATATCATTATAAGCGGCCCTTACCTGCCTTAACCACAATATTTTTCCCCCACTGTCGGCATCCCTAATCTCAAGTAAAGCTTGTGCATACTGGGCGAGCTTAGGAGTGACCAAGAGCCTCCTCCAGTAGGCTACAGATCTATAACATGCCACATCCTAAAAAAAACTGGCATCCCAAATCATAGTATAGGGGTAGTAATTGGGTAGGTTGTGGGAGACCAGTCATACCCCTCATAAATTTGTTTTGAGAAATTTAGTGTCGCTAAATTACTAAAGCCCCATAGTTCGGCCCCATACAGGATCGAAGCTGAGATTTTTGAGTTGTAGATTTTTAACACTGGAGCGATTGGCTTGGTGTGAGAAAGGCGCTGTTCTTTCAACAAGGCACCAGATAGTTGTGCGTGTTTCAGTACCAGCTGGTCAATATGCGAGTTCCAATTTAGTTTACAACCCAACGTGATACCCAGGTATGTAAAAACTTGAGTCTGCTCAAGTATGGCTTCATTCATTGTGACTCTCCCTCTTACTATCTTTTGTCTATGTAGCACCATGAATTTGGTCTTATCCACGTTGATTTTAAGACCATAATCCCGGCAAAACACTTCAAACCGCTCAATCGCCATTGTGCAGAACGTGTTGTGTTTTGGAAATTAACAAAGTATCATCTGCAAACAGTAACAGAGGGATCTTCCTTCCATCGAGAATAGGGGCATCAGTAGGATAGTCTAAAAAGTACTGGGTCACTTTATTAATATACAGAGAAAATAGTGTCGGTGCCAGTACACACCCCTGCCGGACCCCTCTGGCGATTGGAAATCTGTCTGTCACTTGCCCTTGCAAGCCCTAGTGAACTTGTGCAAAGTTCGCATCATGTATTTTAATTAAAAAGGCCAGCAAGTCCAAAGGCATGCTCTGATCTGCAAGGACACTCCACAACTTAGGACGTAGAAGTAAATCCAACATTGACTTAAGGTCAACGAATGCGGCATATATTCTATCACCTTTAAGGATCACCACGCACCAGTAAATTAAAACAAATCCTAACACCTGGTCTACTGTGCTCTGGTGTCAGCGGAACCCAGCCTGTAAAGGTGAAAGGATGTCAAACTTGTCGATCCAGCCCTGGATTCTGTTCAACACGAGCCTAGCTGTCACCTTCTGGATACAGTCAATTAAACTAATCGGCCTGTAATTACCAGGATCTGAGCACTCCCCCTTTTTAAAAATAGGTATGATCTCTGCACCCAACCATGATTCAAGGATGGGAGAACCACTTGCAATGGCATTTAATAAAAGCCGTATGTAGGTTACCCACAAGGCCTTTTTATACAGAAACAGGTCAGCCGGAATGCAATCAAGCCTGGGTGCTCTGCCCGTAGAAACAGTATTGAGTGCAGTATCAACTTCCTGCTTCGTAACATGCAAACGGGGATCCCAACATGGCTAATCGGGGAACCATAAACTAATTCACATTCTCGAGCATCATTGGCGAACTGTGTCTTAAAATATGAGACCCAAAAGTTCGGGAGCTACGTATTTAGTTATTGTTTGGCTGGGCTTTCCTTTGCCCCATTTAACCAAGTGCCAAAATGCTACCATGTTCCTGTCTTTGCCCGCAAGATACAACTCTTTCAAATATTGCTCGTCCAATTCCCGTTTTGCCTTGTACTCCACCCTCGCACTTTGAATTCTATCCCTGTTTTTAGATCTTATTGCCATTGCTGGTGATCTGTAGGCCACCCTACATGCTTTACCATACCATGATTCAACCAATGCTGTTGCATGATTTTTAGATTTTTGGATACTATTTATAAAAAAAGCCCTTCAGCTTGTTAAAAAGATCAGTATGAATGGAGGTGACATAGGACTTGTTTCCTTGTTGTGTGCGAGAGTTTTGAATTTCTGTGGTCGCCTTTTTCACCAGTTGGTTAATAGCCTCTAGCTGATTCTCTTTATTTAATAAATTTGACCATTTTACTCTCCTGGTATCATTACTTAGATGTAATTCTACACCTGCTAGAGAATCGACTGCAATGTTATTTCCTGCTAGGTGGAACGATAGTACCAGGGGGTTATGATCCCTTTCCACCCTTTCCAAAACGATCATATCTATTAAGCAAGGCCAGTATTCCTTGTTGAGAAGAATATAGTCTATACGACTACGTCGCAACCCACAATTATAGGTGGGGGAGCCATGCTTGTCTGATTTTGCCCTTCCATTACCCGCCCTTAATCCATGCTCAAAGCTAAGCGCTTTTAGCTGTAGAGCAGGTTCTGACCATTTCTTAATAGGCTTCAATGTTAATTGTGGGATGTCCCAATGCAGGTCCTCCTCCTGGCCTAGATCTATATCGTTGATATCAAGTGGTTTGAAGGAACAGTTAAAATCCCCGGCTACTATTATATTTCCCCCTCCTGTACTGGTTGAGATAGGAATCTAAAAGAGAGACTATACCTGAGGCTTTCCCTCCAGGAAGCCCTCTAGCATAAACGTTAAAAAGTATAAGGTCCTTGGCATCAGGTACCTTTATCTTGATTATTAAAATATCATCACTATCAGTATCCAGCTGCTGTACTTTCTACCTACCATTCTGCCTCACCCAGATAGGTAATCCCCCCTTCGGTCTCTCCCTTTGGCCAGCAATAGCAGGTTCTTAAAAATTTAAATAACCTAGTCTGTACTCAAGGTCCACAGACCATGTTTCTTGGAAGACCAGAATTTCGTTGGAATCGATTAGGGTTAACCAATCTGAGGACATTAACTTGTTCTTCAGCCCTGCAATATTCCAAGAGGTCAGGACAGGATTTGGTAACCCTATCCTGGCTTTTTTGCACGTATATGCCCTGTTATCCCTGGGTGCTTCACTTATATCAATTACAGCGGGCTGTGGGCTCATTTCTTCGTAAGGTATCCTAGTAGGTCTATCGACTGGCTCTAAAGTATTTATTCTAATATTTTGCCCTTCCAGTGTAGTATTTGTTACAATGGCGAGACCTCCTAGGTTCTTACAATTTTGTTTGTGACCAAACTCCCCCTCCCTTAGCCCTGACTCATCCAGGAAAGGTAGGACACATCTCAACCCCCCATCAGTGGTTTGTCTCAACAGAATGCACATCCCCAGCCCCTGTCATTCCAAAGCCAGACAGTCAATCCACAAACCCAGCAGAGGCACACAGGATGGCTAAGCAAGAAACTACCGATTTTCTAAACGTGGTTTTTTCAAACAGACATGCTAAACTCCATTTTCCTATCTTGTCCCAATTGGAACTAAGATGTTGTAAGTAAACTCCCATTCTATCCTATAGGACAGATAGCCTTTCTATAGTGAAAAACAAATGCACTGTAATTCACTACCAGGACATAACACACACATCAGTACATGTCCTACTTTTAACTTACACAGCTCCCTGCCCACAGGGGTACCTTGGGCCTACCCTAGGGGTAACATATGTAAGAAAATGGAAGATTAGCGCCTGGCAAGTGGGTGCACTTGCCAGGTCGACATAGCAGTTACAAACTGTGTGCAGACACTGCAGTGGCAGGTCTGAGATACCTTTTCAGGACTACTCATGTGGGTGGCACAATCAGTGCTGCAGGCCCACTAGTAGCATTTTTGATTTACAGGCCCTGGCCCACTCAGCACACTTTGTCAAATGTCAAATGTCAAAAGTTTTTATATAGCGCAACTTATCACTGTAAGGTCTCAAGGCGCTTACAGCACAAAAACGATTGGTCACATGTGATGCTAGAAAGTGGGGTGCGAACTATTTGGGAAAAAGCCAGGTTTTTAGGGTTTTGCGGAAAAGTTTATGTTCGGTGATGGATAGCAGATGGGGAGGCAGCTTGATCCAAAACAGAGGGGTAAGATAGAAGAAGGAACGCTGACCGTATCTAGAAGTCCGGGCACGAGGTTGAATCAAGAATGATTTGCTGCTGGATCTTAAAGGTCTTTTAGGGACATACCAATTAAGTTTTTTTGGGAGGTATTTGGGCCCATTATTATACAGAGTATTATGTGTTATGCTCAAGATCTTAAAGTGACTTCTCTGACGGATGGGGAGCCAATGGAGCTTTTTCAAAGAGGGAGCGGAAGCTGTTCTAGGAGGCAGATCGAGGATTAATCTGGCCGCTGCATTCTGGAGGGTCTGCAGTTTTGCCAGCTGATCCTCATTGAGTGCAGCGTACAGGGCAGTGCCATAATCAAGATGGCTAATGATCAAGCCCTGTACCAGGGGTTTCCTAGTTTCCTACTAGGGGCTTACCAGTTAATCAAATATTTCAATCATGGAAACACCAATCAATAATACCAAATTACAACAGGAGCACTTGCACTTTAACACTGAAGAGCAGTGAGAGAGAAAGTTTGCAGAGACCCTAGACCAGCAAAAACAGAGTCAAAAGCGGGAGGTCAGAAAGACCAGGAAGCACGCCAAAAGATGCCAGGTCTGACAAGTCATACTCAGGAATAGACAAATAACTCTCATGAGTATGTATGATGGTAAATTTGATGACCTATCTACCTCCCCTCAGTATATAATTTGGGGAATGGTTTTGGATTTTAAGTTAGATCAGCTTCTTGATGGCTCACACACAGACACACCTTGAACCTGCTTCTTTAGCCCTGTTGACTAATATTCTATAATGACACAATGTCCCTGATATTTGCCTGTCCGGACATACTGTAACTGGAGATGATCCTTTCATTGTCACAGTACACAGATATGGGTCCATATTGGACTACTGGATTGCTGCTAGGCACATTTGCAGTTGGAAAACATCTGTTGACATGTGATACCAACACTCTGTCATCACGCACTAGAATTATTTGCTAACCACTTTCCAGACACACAGAATAAAGCAATAATTGCATTACTTCTGGCAGGAACCCTACCAGACTCAGATTTAAGGAGGAGATCATAACAATGATTTCTGATTATTTTTCACTGAATGAGAACTTGATGAACAGCTCTGGCACTTTAAGGGAACCTTTCAAAACGTTTATTAGGGGATTCTGAACACCCAAACAGTAGTGATGTATTAAAGTACATAGGAACCCTTCTTAGCAGACGACATCGTGTGAGTCACTTTAATGACATTATCTATATGTTTCCGTTTTTATAGTTTTCTCATAAAATATGAGGCAAGATTACTTTTTCTAGACCCTCTGGTGAATGTGAAGGCTTGATGCCTGTTTACCAACTTGAAAATTAATCCTGAGACCATCTGAGCATTACATGAAGAAGGTGTGTTGTAACGATCAGTCCTGTAAGAATCGCAGGAGTATTTTTCATTTGTGGTTTCCAAATCTCTTTATGCCATGAGTAGACACTTAAAAAATATATGTTATGATTTGATTAAAATAAATGCCATCTCCTCGAGGAAACTGTGTATAGTTGTAACTATAAGTTTAAACAAAACAATGGGAATTGAATAATCATAAACAAAATATTGTGCCTGCATCTCAGAATTTCCTTGCACGACAAAGATGGAAGCGGGTCCTTTTCTCCAAATCCTCCCTTCCTGCCTCTAACTAAGCTGTCTTGGCGCCAAAATAGGCCTGTTCAAATTTCTAAAGTGACATCTCACTCGCATATCTCTGTTGAGATGTTCGTCTCTGTGCATGTGTTTATGGTGTACCCAGCCAGCAAATTAGAACAGGATCTGTCCAAGATGTCTGTCTGTGGCCTTCATAAAGAAGGTTCACAGCGTTTGCATATCTCCCTGGAAGTCCAAGGTTTATTCTCTGCTCTGTCTGGATCTAGCATAAATAAACAATTACATTAAAAAAAAACAGACATGCCTCATTTTGAATGACGCCAAACGAAAGAATGAACATATTAATCTTGCTGCAGCTTCACATATTTATATAAAACAAAATATTCATGGGAATACATAAATTAATATTTGATGCACTATCAAACTCTAACACAGCAAATGGGATACAGAATACATGTGCAAACAAAACACAATGTAACCAGGAATGCCCTCTATTCCGATGGGACCATGGGCTATTATATATACTATATATATATATATTATATATACTGCAACAAAAAATTCCCAATAATGAATGCAGTGTGCATTCATTAATATGAAATGTGCAGTCAAATAAATTATTATGGGGCAAATGTATCAAAGCAATTTTTAGTCGCAAACGCTGCGATTCGCAAAAAAGCAGCGTTTGCGACTACAAATTAGCTAAATGGTATGTATGAAGGAAATAGCAAAGCAAAATTAAGAAATCGCAAAATTTGCGATTCCTTAATTTTGCGTGAGAATTTAAGGAATGGCAAATTGCGATTCCTTAAATGCTATGCATCAAGCATTCAATTATTGAAATTGCAAATTACCACCAACTTCAAGTTGGTGGTAATTTGCGATTTCTTTCACAAATGCACTTTTTGGCATTTGTGAAGGTGCCATATGGTGCACATACATGCCCTTAGGGCATGTATGTGCGCCATATGCGCACACAAGTAAATTTCAGGGGTGCATCAGGGTGTTCTTATGACACCCTTGCACCCTTGAAATTATTCTCAATTTGCGATTCTCAAATTGCGATTCGCAAATTGAGAATAACTTCACATTCATTCCTATGTGCCTCCTGGCCCATAGAAATTAATGGGAAATTATTCCTTAATTGCGATTAGCAATTTGCTAATCGCAATTAAGGAATTTTAAGAAATCGCTAAAAAATTGCGATTTTTTATATACATACCATTTTGCAATTCTCAAATAGCGATTCTCAAAAAATCGCTATTTGAGAATCGCAAATAGGTATTTTGATACATCTGCCCCTTTATGAAATGCAATGAGTGGGTTCCTAAGCATGAAATATAAATATTACATCATCCCAGTAATGATAGTGTAGTAATTTTAATGAGTATGTGTGCAGTATGTCTAGTCACATTGATAATTGAAAAGGAATGTAAAATATCTTGTGCATAATTCGCATATGCATCATGGTACAAAATTAAAAAATAAATTGAAAAGGGATGAAAAGCAGAAAAAGAATGACTTAAGATGGCTATACAGACAAACAGCAGCAATGAATTGTTTTTCTCTTATTATTACTTAGTGCGTGTCATTATAAAAACTGTTGGAAACTTTCCAAACTTGCAGCTTCCAAAGTATAATGTATAGACAAAAACAATGATGTTTTTCAAGTCTGACTTGTAATCGAAAAAGTCAGACATATGAAAGCTAAGTGCAGTGATATGGTTACTAACCAACGGTTGATGATGATAAAGACATTATTTGATTGCAGATTTAAGATATTGAAATTTCAGATAAATTATGGCATCAGAAGCAGAGCAGCCATAGCTGTTGAAATACTGTGTGAGGCACACTGAAGGTGTTTAAGAATAGTGTTTTTGTTGGTTCTACGCATGTCTGGCACATGTGTCTGCACACGTGAAGATAAGGTCTGGGTAAAATATAAAACCGCTTGCTGGGTCTGCGAATTTAGTCCCCAGGCACAGCAGCTAAACGGGAGGCTGCCATGACTTGCACACCTAGAAAGCAATTTTACAGTTATTTATAACAATATAGTGTCATAACTCTGGATACCATATACATACCTATCTAACATATCTCAGAATGCTTCCAGAATATATGTGGGGCATCTAATCTCTCCGTGATAATCAGAGTGCCCATTACACATTTCAAAATGGTCGCCCAATGCTGGATGATTGCTCTCAGGACCAAAAGCATCTCCTAAACAATCAGTATAGGCTATCGCACTCATAGATGGCATTTGAACGCCACTCCGACAGTATGTCCATCCATAAACACTTTGGGAGATTTAGCCAGGGACGAGTTAAGAATAGTCGCTATATATGGTAGATTGGAGAGACTTTCCCTTATTATTGTAGGGTTGACTCTTGACTTGGCCCACGGAGTCACTTTAAGTATTATTATCGTAGAACCATTAGCACTGATATATGCTTTCATGCTTTCATACACGTCTACCTTAGACGAATGTGGTTGATTCTTGCACGATGGAACGTAACTCTCAAAATGAATCTTGAGTATGGCATCCATATCCCAGCTGTCATCTGATATGTTATACGCTTTATTAGAAATGGGGGTCTCTAACTGGCAGTGGCTTACACCCTGTTCAAGAAGAGACCCTTATTCTAGTCAGGGTAAGAGGATTACACAGCTAAAAAACTCCTGCTCACTTACTTGGTAGCTTGGCACGAGCAGTCAGGCTTATCTCAGAGGCAATGTGTACAGCATTTGTACCAACACACACAGTAACAGAGTGAAAACACTACAAATGGACACAACACCAGTTTAGAAAAATAAGCAATATTTATCTAAGTAAAACAAGACCGAAACAATATTAAACCAACATACATAATTTAGGATATCACTTTTAGGAATATTACTGTAAAAATAAAGCCCTTAGAAGACAATTGATCTAACCAGACAACGTGACAGGTATAAATTCCCATTACAGCACCAACGGTGAGGCAGTTTTAGAATCTCATCTGCATCCTTAACCCACTCCACTTACTGTTGTACTGTCTCCCAGTTTATTTGACATGCCCGTTTTTACTGCTACTGCTACCTTGTGTTTACTTCAGTTGGTAACTGGCCATGCGAAGATGAGTCATTCAACATCCACATGAGAGAGGAGGGCTTTAACATCATTGACGTAAAAAGCGAAAGAGCAGAAGGAATTGAACTTTTGTCCCCTAGCCAGGAAATTGCCCTGGCACCCCTTCTGACTATGAATTTAATCTTGTTTAGGACAGCAGACTTGGTTCATGCACATTTAATTTGGCCCATTCCCAAGGACAGTTTATATTTTTCACATTGTTTTATATAATTCACAATGCATTAAGTACACATTAACAATTTAAAAAAAAATCAAATATTGATTTCTTTCCTTTAAAAAAATCTGAATAATGCATTGTATGTCATACAAAAGAAATATTTACCTACTTTTGAAAATGCATTGAACAACAAAATACCCTTTTTTTATAATGCACCACACTGCAAAAGTGAAATAAGAAGAGAAGATAAATATTTATTTCCTGTATAATAACTTCAACATCAAACACTCAACACTGATGAACGATCGGCACACTTTTGTTTTAAAAGGTATAAATTATTTTATTTTTAAAGTGGTTTTACTGAATGTTGTAGGTGTATGTTGTAAGCGACCCTTGACCTTCTGATAGGTCGCTCCCCCCTCTGCTGCAGCGCCACCAACTCCTGTGCCAGCCTTGCCTTGCCACCTCTTCTTTGCTGACTGCGACTCCCCTCGCCACCCCCCACTGCCGCCTTCACTCCCTGAGTGCCTGGGCCCTTAACCCTTGCTTCCCTGTACCTCGTCTGCCTGTGACCCTTTTCTCAGCGTGCTCCGTCTGCCTGCCAGCCTTGCCTGCTGCCCCCTGCCGCCGAGCAGGCCTGCCTGGTTCCCTGGCCTCGCTCTTCCTCCGCCGTTTCTTTGCTGTTTTTCCCGCCGTTTTCTTTCCCGCCGCTGCCTCCCCTGCGGCCCGCTCCCCATGCCCATTCGCTGGCCTCTTTCCCGCCTCCCTGCTGACCCTCCCTCCCCACCTCCCCCTTATATGGCGGCTGCTGTTCCTAAGGCAAGCCCATCTGCGCCCGTCCGCGCCTGGACCGCACCCAGCACCAAAATCCCTGGCCCCCACGCTAGCCACGAAGCAAGACTCCACTACGACGCCAACACCCTCGCTGCACTCAGCCATGGACGGCCCCCCAACTGCTGCAAAGCCACCCCCAAGCGCACCCACGGCCCTTTCACCTGCCAAAACTGCACCTTCACCTGCACCAACGATGCCAAAGTACCAACAGCAATGGGACCCAACCAACTGCGATGCATCCTGCTCAACACCCGCTCCGCACGCAAGCACGCAGTCGAGCTCTGGGACCTACTCACCACCACATCACCAGACACCGCCTTCCGGACAAAGACCTGGCTGGACGAAACCTCCACCCCAGACATCGCAATGGCCGTCCCCGACGGATACAAGATCTCGTGCAGAGACCGCGCCGACGGAGTCGGAGAAGGAATCGCCATCATCCACAAGAACACCATCAAGGTCTCCACTAACACCGATGACACCCTCACCACCGCTGAACACATGCACTTCAAGATCCACACGGACCCCAAGACCACCCTCAGAGACACCCTCGTCTACAGACCACCTGGCCCACGCCCCCAATTCTGCAACTCAATCGCCGACTTCATCAGCATGCATGCACTGACCTCCGCCAACTACATCCTGATCGTCGACCTGAACTTCCACCTGGAAAACAACAACAACAGCAACTCCTCCACCCTGGTCGACAACCTCGCCACCTTCGGACTGAAACAGATCGTCACAACCCCGACCCATACCGCCGGCCACACTCTCGATGCCATCTTCTCCTCCAGCCCACACGTCGCCTTCGTCCACGGCTCCGAGCTCACCTGGACCGACCAACACTGCATCCACTTCACCTTCCAGAAACCTGTCACTCACCACCTCACCCCACAGATCCCCCGCCGACGCTGGAGCAAAGTAACCAAGGAATTGTTAACAGATCACCTCGCAATCAACCCACCGACCAGCCCCACTGACCCAGAGGAGGGGGCCCGCACCCTCAGACTCTGGATGGAAAACTACGCCAACATCATAGCACCAGTGTGACTACCCGCTGACAGAGACACCAGCCAGAGAGCCAGCTGGTTCACCCCGGAGCTCCTGGCCTCCAAGCGCACCTGCCGGAAACTCAAAAACATCTGGCTCAGCGATAGAACACTCGCCAACCATGCAGCCCACAAAGACGCCTGTCGCAACCATCACAGCCTCATTAGGACCACCAAAAGAGCCTCATTCAAAGACCACCTCGACAACAACGCACACAACAGCAAGGATCTCTTCAACATCTTGAAGGAACTCTCCAGTCCCGGCTCCTGCACCAACGACATCCTGCCGTCGCAAGCCCTGTGCGACACCCTCGCCGCCTTCTTCCACCACAAAACCACCAACATCCACAACAGCTTCAACCCCCAGATGAACCCAACAAACCCCACTACGACAAACACACCCAACCCCACTGACCACGACCTTCTGGCCACATGGACCAACGTGAGCACAGAAGACATCATCAAGACCATGAGCACCATCCACTGATGCTCCCCTTCAGACCCTCTCCCCTACCACATCGCCAACAAAGCCAACAGCCTCATCGCACCCCACCTGAGTAAACTCATCAACCTCTCCTTCGAAACTGCCACTCTGCCTGAGAGCTGGAAGCACGCCGAGATCAACGCCCTACTAAAGAAGCCATAGGCAGACCCGAGCGACCTCAAGAACTTCCGGCCCTGCTCCCGTTCGCAGCAAAAGTCATCGAAAAGACCGTCAACACCCAGCTCACCCGCTACCTAGAAGACAACAGTATCCTGGACCCCTCCTAGTCTGGCTTCCGCAGCAACCTCATCGCCGTCACAGACGACATCAGAATCCTCCTCGACAGCCCTCATCCTCTTGGACCTCTCCGCCGCCTTCGACACCGTCTGCCACCACACACTGCGCACACGCCTCTTCGACGCAGGGATCCAAGACAAAGCCCTGGATTGGACCACCTCCTTCCTCACCGACAGAACCCAGAGAGTCCTCCTCCCCCGTTCCAATCCGGTACCACCAAAACCATCTGCGGCGTCCCGCAGGGATCCTCCCTTAGCCCAATGCTGTTCAACGTCTACATGGCTACCCTCGCTCGCATCGCCGGACTACACGACCTCAACATATTCTCCTACGCCGACGACACCCAGCTGATCCTCTCCCTCACCAAGGAACCCCTCATCGCCAAATCCAACCTTCACCAGGGTATGAAGGCCGTCGCCGACTGGATGGAGGAAAGCAGGCTCAAGCTGAACACGGACAAGTCGAGATTCTCATCCTCGGGCCCAACCCCTCGGCGTGGGACGACTCCTGGTGGCCTCCATCCCTGGGAACCACCCCAGCACCGACCAACCACGCACACAACCTAGGGGTCATCCTCGACTCCACGCTCAGCATGACCAACCAAGTCAACGTAGTCTCCTCCTCCTGCCACCACACCCTCCGCATGCTCCGCAAGATCTACAGATGGATACCGACAAACACATGGAAAACAGCCCTCATCAGCAGACTCCGCTCCGCAGACCTTTTCCTGGCCACCGTCCCACGCATCCACAAAACCAACTCCGGGGGCAGATCCTTCTCCAACCGCGCCGCCAAGACCTGGAACACCCTCCCCCTCCCCTTCCTCCTACGACAGACCTCCCGGCATTCAGAAGACTGCTCAAGACCTGGCTCTTCCACCACTAGCTGCAGCCCCCCCTCCCCACCCAGCGCCTTGAGACCCTAGCAGGTAAGTAGCGCGCTTTACAAATTCCTTGATTGATTGATTGATTGTATGTAAGAAACTGGGATATTGGTTCTCAGCGGAATTAGTTAAGTTCCATGCTATCGATCTAACTTTGTGCTCTACCTCTGACTTTTAACATGTTGGAGGAAACAAATATTTTTATGCTAATGTTGATGCTAATGTTGATGCGGAAGGATTACATGTCTTATTGATTTGAATTTTAATTGAATTTAAAATTACCTCAAGCTATGGTCACAATCGTTTAGTTGTTTAGTCACTCATTTTAGTATCTTTTTATTGTACGCTTAGTTACTTTTACGGACACATTGCACTTTTCTCCCCTCCTCCTTCAGGAGGTAGGACGTTCAGAAAGAGCGGCCATCTTTTTTTTTTAATTTTGAGTTTGAGTTTATTGAAAAACAAGAGGAAAAAAAACAGCATATACAGTTTATACTTAGAGAACTACGGTTAATATAGGAAAAGTTAAATACTAAGATAAATCATCATAATAACAATCATGCTGTGAATAAAGAGAGGAGGGGAAAAGAAAAAAAGGGGGATGAACATAATCTAACTCTACCTAAAGTTTAGAAAAATAAACTATATGGTAAAAAGTTAAACACTCTTCGCAGAACATGAAGAAAGCAAGGAACATAGAGAATCACAATAAAAAACTAGTTCTAGTACATAGTAAATGCAATTGGGAAAGAAGGTAGAGGCTATAAGAGACCACACCTGGCAGTAAAACGTGTCTTAATGCATTGTGTAGTGCAAGGAATCAAGGAGCACTCCACCCTATGCTCCTTAACTAGGAACAGGATTCTGTGACAACATAATAGACAAAAGGGTTCAGCACCATTCAACAATTTAAAGCAACAAATATCAGTATGTAGTAAGAGGAAGCCGTAAGAGATCTCTCTTAATGGCCAAAGAAATAGGTGTAACAAAATTGGTGTCCAGCCTGTGATGAAAGCATACAGCTTTCCACCAAGCTCTGAAAGTAACTTTGTCAGTTTGTTTCCAAACTGAAGTTATTAGATGTAAAGCAACAGCCAATAACAAATCTAACAACTTAAAATTAGCTGGTGATTGAGGCCAGTGAGAGGACAAGGAACCTAAAAAGATCTTGGATAAGGAAAAAGAAATGTTGACTTTAAAGAGCTTTCTAATCTGGGACCAAACTTGCTGCCACAAATCATCATTATTAGGACATTCAAATAACATATTTTTTAAAATCTGCATTAGAACCAGAACAGGACCAGCAGATAGCTGACATACTGTGTGAAAAGGAAGATAATTTTTCAGGGGAAAGTAATAGTCGTTGATGAACTAAATAAAGGGTTTGAGAGGTGTTAGCTGCTCTTGAGGTTTTAAGAATTTTCAGCCACAATTTATCCCATAAGGAGGTTAGTCAGCATTGTTTTATATCTTTTTCCCATGCCAATTCAGTTTTCGACTTATTTCTCTCTAAGGGAGATAATAGACACTTATAAATAGAAGAAGCTGAAGGGGATGAGTCCAAAATGGGAAATAGAGAAGAGGAAGTTATAGGAAGAGCGGGGCTAGTTGGTAAGGCAAGAAGATATTGATTAAGTGAAAGAAGTAGAGAATCATATTGTTTACGAAAAGATTTAGTTAATGAAAATATTGTTTGTAAATCTGAGAAGGATAGAGGAATGTTATTATTTAAAAGTTGTGAAATCCAGAGTAACCCCTTGGATCTCCAAGATTTCAAATGAATGATACTATTATTGATGCATAATAACTTTTTTCGCCAAATATGTTGTTGAGACAGAGAGATAATAGAAGGGTAAGAAAAAGGCAGAAAAGTTTTATATAGTGCTGGCTCCACCCAGGGGTATCAGAGCGCTTAACAATATTAGGATGATATTCAGAAGAATACAGAACAATTGTATCAAAAACAATCAAGCATAGTACGCAAAAATATCATAATGAATGCTAAAGAGTCATTAGAGAGAGAGAGAAAGATAGGACAGCTAAGAAGAAATAGCATCAAAGGATGTTGTAACAAGTAATACTACTGTAAACATCTAATAATAATTTGACAGACTCAAGCTGGCAGGTAGGGTGAATGAGTAAGGTGGGATGTGGGTTGTTGGGTTGAGGAGAGTATGGAGGTAAGGTATATAATGGGGTGGGAGGGGGATGTGTGGTGAGAGGGGGAGGGTATTTGGGAGAAAGGCAAGTGTAGCAAGTGCAATATGAGAAGGATTAAGAGCCCCAGTATTTGTTGAGCAGGTGTATTTTAAGGTCTTTTTTAAATTAAGATAGGAGCGGTTTTCTCGTAGATTTTTAGGCAGGGCATTCCAAATGCAGGGGGCTGTTCAAGAGAAGGAACAGTATTGTGAGGCTTGTTTTTTCAGAAGAGGGGGGATGAGGAGAAGAGAGTTGGTGATTCTCAGCTGGCGCAACCCACTTTGTTGAGTTTGTTTGAGAGGTAAGGCGGGATTATTTGGAAGAGGGTTTTGTGCGTAATGCTGGCTATTTTATAGGAGGATCGGCCTTCAATAGGAAGCCAATTACGAGCCTTGAGGGCAGGTGATATGTGGTTGAAGGGTTTACAGTCCGTTATGAACCTAGCTACTAGGTTGAGAACGGATTTGAGGGGGGTAAGGTGAATTTCGGGAGTTCCGGAGATTAAAGCATTTCCATAGTCAATTTTTGAAAGGACTAAAGATTGGACAACCCATTTGAAATATTCAGCTGGGATAAAAGGTTTAATTGATTGTTGTTCCATAGAAATGTGGGTGACCTGACCTGACCTGGTCAGAGCGCGGTCTCTCCACCCGCCATGTGGCCCACCCTCAGTGTGCCCGGTCTCCGTTGCTGCCGCTGCTGCCTGTTAGTATTTGCCTCACTGTTGCCGCTGATCTCGCCGAACCTGTATTTCTATTAGTTTGCCAGTAACTGTATTGTATTGTATTGTGCCTGCTCTTGTATTCTCTCGCCCTCTGTCACGCCTCACTTTTGTACCTGTATCTGTATTAGTTTGTCATTAACTGTTGTGTGCCAGTATTTGTCCTCTCTTGTCCTCCGTTGTGTCCCTGATTGCATTTGTGTGACCCCATCGCCGTTTCCTCTCCCGCTGCACTTCCCCGCTCCCGGCTCTAAGCCGCTGCTCCCCCGCGGCCCCACCCCCGTCCCCTCCAGCATCACAGCACCGCTCCCCTCCCCACTCGCCACCCCGCTCCCGCCTCCCAGCTGCTCCTCCCTCCCACTGGCTACTTAGGGTGAGGTCCGCGAGGCGGGGAGCTGTGACCTGACCTGGTCAGAGCCGGTCGCTCCACCCACCGCGTGGCCCACCCGCAGTGTGCCCGGTCTCCGTTGCTGGCGCTGCTGCCCGTTAGTATCTGCCTCACTGTTGCACCTGATCTCGCCATACCTGTATTTCTATAAGTTTGCCAGAAACTGTATTGTATTGTATTGTGCCTGCTCTTGTATTCTCTCGCCCTCTGTCTCGCCTCACTGTTGTGCCTATATCTGTATTAGTTTGCCAGTAACTGTTTTGTGCCAGTATTTGTCCTCTCTCATCCTCCGTTGTGTCCCTGATTGCGTTTGTGTGACCCCATCGCCGTTTCCTCTCCCGCTGCACTTCCCCGCTCCCCTCTCCAAGCCGCTGCTCCCCTGTGGCCCCACCCCCGTCCCCTCCAGCATCACAGCACCGCTCCCCTCCCCAGTTGCCACCCCGCTCCCGCCTCCCAGCTGCTCCTCCCTCGCTCCGCCCCCCCCACTCTCCATTTATGGCAGAGTCCGCGCGTGCGCGCAGCGTTCATGCGTAGCGGGTGCACCGAAGGCGCACCAAAGGCAAGCCTGTGTGCGCCCGTCCGCGCCTGGACCGCACCCAGCTCCAGGAACCCTGGCCCCCGCAGATACCATCCCACCCGCCAGACGTACGACGCCGCCACCCTCAACACACTCAACACCGTCCGACCCCCCGGCTGCCACCGAGCCACCCCAGGACGGACCCAAGGACCCTTCACCTGCCAACCCTGCAAGTTCTCCTGCATCCGGACCTGCATCGCACCCGCACCCGCTAAGCCGAGCACCAACAGCAACCACCTGAAGTGCATCCTGCTCAACACCCGCTCCGTCCACAGACAGGCCGTGGAACTATGGAACCTGCTCGACGCCACATCCCCAGACGTCGCCTTCCTCGCGGAAACCTGGATGAACGCTTCCTCAGCACCCGACATCGCCATCGCCATCCCAGACGGATGCAAGATCACCCGGAGGGACCACGCCAACCAGACAGGAGGAGGCATCGCCATCGTCCACAAGAACACAATCCGAATCACGACCAACTCCGACGACACCCTCACAGCCGCCAAACATCTTCACTTCCAGATACACACCGACCCCAAGACCACACTCAGAGGCACCCTCATCTACAGACCCCCAGGACCCCGCACTCAATTCAGCGAAGACATCGCAGACTTAATCACCCCACACGCCCTCCCCTCCGCTGACTACATCCTACTAGGGGACCTCAACTTCCACCTGGAGAACAACAACAACAACAACACCACCACCCTGCTGGACAACCTCGCCAACCTCGGACTCAAGCAACTGGTGAACACCCACACCCACTACGCCGGACACACGCTTGACTCAGTCTTCTCCTCCAGCAAGTACATCTCCTTCAGCCACTCCACCGGACTCCACTGGACAGACCACAGCTGCGTCCACTTTAGCTTCAGAAGGACCACGACTCACCACCACCCACAACAGGTTCCCCGCAGGAGCTGGAAGAAGATCACCACCGACCAGCTCATCACATCACTGAACCAGAACCCCCCAGCCAGATCAAAGGACCCCAACCAAGCAGCCAACAATCTCACACAGTGGATCACCAACTGCGCTGACGACCTCGCACCCCTGAAAAACCATCCCAGCAGGCCCGGAAGCAAGAAAGCCTCCTGGTTCAACGACGACCTCAAGAACTCCAAGAAGAACTGCCGTACCCTCGAGAAAGCCGGGCGAAAAAACCCGACTACAGATAACATGAACGCCCTCAAGCACGCCACCCGCAATCACCACTAGCTGATCCACACCACCAAGAAGTCAGCATTCAAGGACCGACTAGACAACAACACACACAACAGCAAGGAACTCTTCAGCATCGTCAAAGAGCTCTCCAACCCCAGCGCCGGAAACAACGACATCACTCCCTCACAAGACCTCTGCGACTCACTTGCCTCATTCTTCCACAGCAAGATCGCAGACATACACAACAGCTTCGACGAACAGACCTCGCACCCAACCACAGAACCAACGCCCCCCACCACCACCCTCTGCGCCTGGACCCCGGTCAGCACTGAAGACACCATCCACACGATGAACACCATCCACTCCGGATCGCCAACCGACCCATGCCCACACCACGTCTTCAACAAGGCCGACTCCGTCATCGCACCCCAACTCCGGGACATCATCAACTGCTCCTTCAACACCGCCACCTTCCCGGAGAGCTGGAAACATGCCAAACTCAGCGCCCTCCTGAAGAAACCATCAGCAGACCCCACCGACCTCAAGAACTACCGCCCCATCTCACTCCTCCCGTTCCCTGCCAGATGAATGGATCCCTCGACCACTCGCAGTCCGGCTTCCGAGCCAACCACAGCACCGAGACCGCCCTCATCGCAGCCACTGACGACATCCGAGCCCTGCTCGACAACGGGTAAACAGCGGCCCTCATCCTCATGGATGTCTCCGCATAGTTCGACACTGTCTGCCATCGCACCCTAGTACAACGCCTCAGCAACGTCGGAATCCAAGAGAAGGCACTGGAGTGGATCATCTCGTTCCTCGCTGGAAGAACCCAGATAGTCCGCCTCCCCCCGTTCAGATCCGAGGCCACCGAAGTCATCTGCGGCGTACCACAAGGATCATCACTCAGCCCCACCCTCTTCAATGTCTACATGAGCCCCCTCGCGGCCATCGCACGCCAACACAACCTCAACATCATCTCCTACGCCGACGACACCCAGCTGATCCTCTCCCTCACCAACGACCCCGCCACCGCCAGAACCAACCTACACGAAGGGATGAAAGACGTAGCCGAGTGGATGAAGAACAGCCGCCTGAAACTGAACTCAGACAAGACAGAAGTCCTCATCCTGGGATCATCACCCTCTGCCTGGGATGACTCCTGGTGGCCCCCTGCCCTGAGCAGCGCACCCAAATCAACGGACCACGCACGCAACCTGGGATTCATCCTGGACTCCTCCCTCACGATGACCAGACAAGTCAACGCCGTCTTATCATTGTGTTTTAACATCCTACGCATTCTCCGAAAGATCTTCTGTTGGATACCCACCGAAACCAGGAAGACGGTCACCCAGGCACTCGTCACCAGCCGACTGGACTATGGAAACACCCTCTACACCGGAACCACAGCCAAACTGCAGAAAAGACTCCAACGCATCCAGAACGCCTCCGCACGTCTCATCCTGGACATCCCCTGACACAGCCACATCTCCGGACACCTGAGAGACCTGCACTGGCTCCCCGTCAGCAAGAGAATCACATTCCGTCTCCTCACTCATGCACACAAGGCCCTCCACGACCTGGGCCCAAGGTACCTCAACAACCGCCTGACCTTCTACACTCCCACCCGCCAGCTACGATCAACCAGCCACGCCCTCGCCGCCGTTCCACGCATTCGAAGAGCCACCATGGGAGGAAGATCCTTCTCCTACCTGGCAGCCAAGACCTGAAACTCCCTCCCCATCCACTTCCGTCTTACCCAAGACCACCTCTCCTTCAGGAAGCAACTCAAGACCTGGCTGTTTGAGCAGTAGCGGACCCCTCTCCCCCAAGCGCCTTGAGACCCTCCGGGTGAGTAGCGCGCTATACAAATTTCTTGATTGATTGATTGATTGAAATGTAGTTAAAAGAGTGGCCATCTTGATCATTGGCGTTCTAGTGGTTGACATTCACAAGCTATTTATTGTGCCCACCACCGCGGACGCACAGCAGAATTAGTTAAGTTCCAAGCTATCGATCTAACTTAGTGCTCTACCTCTAAATTTTAACCTTTTTATGTTGGGGGAACAAATAGTTTCACGCTAATGATGATGCGGAATGATTTAATGCCCTATTGATTGATTTTATATTTGAATTTGAAATTACCTTGAACTGTAGTCCCAATCTTTCAGTCACTCATTTTAGTATCTTTTTATTGTATGCTTAGTTTCTCTTACCACCACATTGCACTTTTCTCTCCTCCTACATCAGGGAGTAGGACATCTGGAAAGAGTGGCCATATTGATCCTTGGCATTCTAGTGGTTGACGGGCACAAACTATTTAATGTGCCCACCACCGCGGATGCGTAACAGACGTGTCAAACACGCGCCAAATGCAAGACCGCCTGTGCCCGTACGGATCCAGAAAATGACGAGCACCAGCCATGCTGTCCAAAATTTACCCAGGTATGCCTTTGAAGTTTTTTTCCCAATCTGTCATTTATATTCAGCATAATTGTGGTATTGATCTAATGCCCAATAAATGGGAAAACCCCATAACCTGCCACAAATGCAAATTGGAATTTAGTCCATACACTGAACGATTTGGCCTTCAGACCAATGAGCCTACAACAAACTTGCTGCTAGGAAGGCTGATTATTGCCTGTTTCTTATGTGAGCATGCCAAAGACATTCATGATTTGGTCTTGGAGTCCCCCCTAGACGTTGCTTATGTCACTGAAGCATGGCTTAAAGATTGGTGTAATCTGAACATTGTGCAATCCCTCTCTTTAGGATACACAAGCCAGAGACAGGATAGAATTGAATACCGGGGAGGGGGACTTGCTAATATTTATCGTAACACATTTCATTGCTTAACATTTGATCTCCTCAATCTAAGACGGGCAGAAAGCCTTGGCTTCTGTTTTAAGCTTAAAGACTCAGTTGTGTTTGCTGGAGCAATGATTTTTTGCCCACCAGGCCCTAATTCGCTTTTTTAAAGAAACTCTTGGGTGACATCTTAGGCCCCCAAATCCTAAGGCATTCAAACTTTACCCTGCTAGGAGAACTTAACCTCCAATTAGACTGCAAAAATGATCCCAAAGTGAGAAATGTTCTGGATACCCTTGAAACACTCAGGATTGAGCAGTTGGTGCACTTCCCCACTCACCATGCTGGACATACCATAGATGGGATTGGTTCGAATCTTTCACCTTTAACAGTAAATTCCCCGGTTTCCTAACTGTGGTAAAATCATATGCTCATTCCATTTAAGATTAAAATTACTCGAATCAGTGCTTCATTTGTCTCTTCAACTTATGCTCCCATTAATATCCATAAATTGAATAAAGTGTTAAACAATACTAATCTAACTTACTGTGCCTTAGCATCCAGACCTTTTTTATTAGATGACACCACAACAAATACTCAGCGTTTCAATTCCTGAATGACTACGCTCAGTGATAAATTAGCTCCCCCAGTCCTATTGATAAAGAAATCAGTTACCAAAGTGTCAGCATCTGGTACACACAGAAACTAGCAAATTTACATCTTCACTGCAAACAATTAAAATGAAGATGAGAAAGAGCATATACAACAGATGAACTAACCCAGTTTAGAGTGGCTCTCAAAGCCTATCACCAACACATCAAATTAGAAAAAAATCACTATTATGCCAAACTACTAGTGAGAGCAGGAACAGATAAAAAAACTATCTTCAAAATTGGTAAGTCGTTCACTCATTCAAAAGTATTAGAGAAGGACATTGCCCCTTTCAAATCTTTTTTAACCAAATCACTAACCTTTTTGAACAAAAAATTCAATACTTACAAATGGATTTCAAAATAGAACCTGCTACCCTTATGGACCTAGAACAAGATTCCTCTTAAACTGCACCTTGCCTCCAGGCCTTTCACAGTATCAGCTTAGGACAGTCACGCCAAGCCATTCTCTCATGTAAGTCTGGATCCTCCTTTGATGTATGTCTTCCTGAGGTACTCCATGGCATCAGTTACACCATCAACCCAATTATCAATAATGTAATTTACTCCTCACTCTCATTAACTGATGTACCTGTTGACTGAAAAAGTGCTGCAGTCAAACCCCGTAACAAGAAAACAAATATCTGCTCCCACCATTCTTTCTAACCTCCAGCCCATTTCATTACTGCCTATCCTAAGTAAAATTATTGAAAAACTAGTCATTATTCAACTAACTAACTTCTTAGAAGAGGCTAACACTCTGCAACCTCGTCAGTCAGGTTTTCTGCCTAGTCAACAGAATCTGCATTACCTGGAAATCACTAAAACCCTTAAATTTTCCCTAGACTCTTGTAAGAATGCAGTGCTTATCGTTCAACACCATATCCCACTATATACTATTGCACTGTATGAAAAGTTGCGGTATCTCCGATCTGGCCCTCACCTGGCTAAAATCCCTTTTTCCAATCACAGGCAAGTAGTCACTCTTGAAAGCTATCAGTCAACTGAAAAGGTAATTACCTCAGCTGTCCCATAGGGATGTTCTCTAAGCCCGGTGTTGTCTAACATATATATGACCCCTCTCATATAACTGATATCATCTTTCAATATTAAAACTACTTCTTATTTTGATGATAACCAGTTGGTCTTAGTGTTAGATAAAGATTCCACCAACTCAGAACATCAATTAAGCCTCACAGAAGTCATCTGTTGGATGCAACATAACCATCTTAAATGTAACATTGAAAAAAACGAGATTACGTTAGTAGGGAAGTCTGATTCCTTCAATCCAAGGCTATAGTGGCCCAAAGACTCTCCCCCTCACCCAATACTGTAGATGTGGTAAATAAAGTGGGAGTAAAATGTTATACCTCTCTATCTTTTCGGAACTGAAAGACAGTGGCAATAGCCCTCATCACATCTAGATTAGACTACTGCAACAGTTTGCATATAGGTACGAATGAATAAGAGGGTATTAAAGAAATTGCAGGTAGTGCAACATGCTGAAGCACGTTTGGTACTAAAACGGCCTCGCTGTTCCTCAGCTTCAGCAGCCCTTAAGACCCTCCACTAGCAACCAATCCACAGAAGAGTGCTAATCAAGATATTGGTACTTACATTTAGAGCGTTCAGAGCACTAGGGTCCGAATATTTAACTTCCAGGTTCACACCTTATGTTACTGTCTGCCTGTTCAGATCCTCTTCAGTAAATCTAATAAAACCTCCCTCTTTCAGGTGTAAGACAAAAGGTGGCAAATATTTGGCTGCTCTTGGGCCCAAAGTCTGGAGCCTACTTCTTTGCCAACTGAGATCCACGCAATCAGAACCTCTTTTCAGGAAAATACTAAAAACCTGGATATTTGCAGCCCCTGATTCACTGTGCTTTTCACTCATCTGATCACCCCGTCATATCCAGCTACTATTTTTTGGAAACCCAACTGAAATTCCACCTAGCGCCATGATGCTTCTTCGGAGCGATTGTTGCACCTTAGAAATGATATAGTTATATATACATGTACAAGGTGAACCACAAACATCACAAAATTAACCTGTGCTTAACCCTCTAGTACCTTGGCACAAATGCAGTCAGGCTTAACTTAGAGGCAATGTGTAAAGTATTTATACAGCCCATAAACAGTAATAAAGTGAAATTACAAAACAAGAAAAATGCCAAACCAATTTAGAAAAATAGAGTATATTTTAATAAATACAATGATACCAAAATGACAAAAATGCAATTGTTAGGATCAGAGATGTGCAATTTCAAACTTTTTAGTCAATATAGGGCCAGATGTCGGAGCCCTAATACCGGTCGGTAATGGCCGAATTCGGCCGTTACCGACCAGTATTAGGGTTTTCAGATGTAGGGGGCCTATATTTTACCGATTCTGTAAATTTACCGAATCGGTTAATTTACAGAATCGGTAAAATACCGAGTCGGTATATTTACTGATTCGGTAAATCCACATGTAGGTGGCACTCCTAAGAGTGCCACAGGCCCTTAAGAATCGGTATTTTACCACCCAATCCTATTGGGTGGTAAAATACCGAATTCAGGTGTGCATGCACATCTGTGCATGCACACCTGTGCAATGTGACACACAGACATGCCCTAGGGCATGTCTGTGTGACACATGGCACACAAGTCCGGAATTGGGGTGCTAGAGGGTGTCAAAGTGACCATTGATTCATACGGGCTTCATGGTCCATAGGAATCAATGGGCAATACCAATTCTTCCTATTTACCGACTCTTAAATATCGAATCGGTAAAATTCGGTATTTAAGAGTCGGTAAATAGGAATTACCTACATCTGGCCCATAGTGCCTAAAAGTACAAAGTACCAATTGCAGGTATCCGGTCATGCTAGACCAGGAGAAAATTACAAGCTCCGTTCGACAGCGATGGAGCATGAGTCATAGATTCAGGGACCAGGCTAGTCCTGCTGAAGAGTTACTTTCATAGTCTAATTGTTCACAATGAAGGAGGCTTAAAGGAACAAGTAGTGTGTGATGGATCGTTGACGCTGTAGAACAAAGAGCAAGCCTGGCAGCACCAACTGCTTTCAATGTAGTGCAAAGAGCCTGTCAGACACCAAGGACGGTCATTGCTGTAGCTTCCTGTTGGTTGTCACCACAGCCTGTCATTGCTGCAGCATGGAGAGGAGCTCTCACATTGTCAGTCATCGGTAGCAGTCACAGTCTTCCTTTTCAGACAGCTTGACAGTCAACTAGCAGCGAGACAGTCCTTCTTCTGGATCATCCATAGGTCTAGGAGTGTTTAGAACAGTGGCTCTGGAGGTCCAATATTTATACCAGGTGCCAGCCTGTTTGTGATGGTGTTCCCTGTCCTATCCCCACATCTGTCTTGGGTCCTAACTTTCTAGGGTGACAAAAGACAGGGCCGTCCTGGTGTTAGATTCCTTTGTGTATGCTGGTGGCAAAGCCCTTTAAAGTGTAAGTGTTTGACAGGGAACAGCCCCTTCCAGACATTCTGCTAAGATGGCCATTCGGGTCACACCTCAGCCCCTTTGTTTTAGTGTCTAGAAGTAACAGACACATTCCAACTGCAGAGCCATTCACAGTCAACTGGCCCAGACACTGGCAGAAGGCACAAATGGTTTGAACAAGAAAATGACAACTTTTTAAAAGTTTAAATGTGAGTCCAAGGAAACCCTGGACTAAGCTCTGCACAGCTCCAAAGGCACTCAGGCCTAAATGTCATAAACAAACCTTTCACAAATAGTAAACATACATTTTTACTTCAATAGTTGCACAGAAAATCATGATATGATGAATCATTGAATGAATATTGCAAAATAATGCATTTCAAAATTCTAATCTGATGAATTTCACAATGTTAAAGAATAAAGACATGTAAAATGAATTTCAATTCTAATGCCAAAAAACATTCATCAACAACCCAATGCATTTCGGGTTCACTCTGAACCCTTCATCAGGGAAGTAAATATTCAAAACAACAAGTATTAGTTCAATTCAAAGTCTTCGGAGTCAGTCAGGTAGCGAATCTACAAAAAATATATATAGTTGCCTCAGTTATAGCAATCATGGAATACAATGCAAATAATAATCAGCAGTTACCATGTGGCTGTGGGTATTTACATTCTCAAAAACGACACCACTCAAGGGTAAACCAGCAATAGAGTGATCATAAAAAAGATGGTGAAATAAAGTCAAAAACAAAGTGCGCCTAAACCATGTATTTGTGAGATAAGTGTAATATCAGCAGATAAAAAACAAATAAGAACAAAGAAGAAAACCGAGAACAGGTAGTAGCGTGAAATTATTATATCCACAGTGAGTGATACTACCCTACACCACACATAAATGATAGTATCAACGATATATCTCCTGCAGTCCAACATGGGCCAAACGAGTATATCCCGTGGTTTCAAGATAGAGTTATGAAAACGAATTGGTGCTACAAAAAGATAAATGTATAAATGTATGGTGATCTGAATGAATCCACCAACTTAAAGGACACTCACCAACTGTAGGACAACATACCCCTGTTCGTAGAAAAGCATCAAAAGAGGCTCAAAACGTAGCCCGAGTCATTCAACGATGGCCCGCGTGGGTCACTAGAATGAGAAATGCATGACTTTATGAGATCTACCAAATATAACGAGCCAAACGCTCAAGTTAAAAAAATGGGACGAAGTCTCCATCTTACCTAAATGTGAAGGAATGGTCACCCCCTCTGTACTCTCGCAGTATGTGTCCAATGTGGATCTAAAGTGAACGTGAAAAGTACTCGGTGTAAGTATATGTGCTAAACCCATTTAATGAAAAAGTTACCAAAACGGAATCTTCCATACCTCCTAAGGCAGAACGCCGTCCATAAATGGGTCTCTGTTGCTCCTGTCGTGTGTGTGGCAAGCGGTAAAAAGCCGCCGTAAGTAATGCCCAGTACTTCTGCGTTAATGCGGCATGCCGCCTCCCAACGATGAACATAAATAATGGACTAAAGCACAAATCTCGACTGATCTAAAATGGCGCTCAATTCAAGATGAATATAGTGAGTGGAGGCAAATAAGGAAAGAGAAGTTCAAACATAGATTGAATGGATAGATTAAAAATTGAAGAAAATGTAAATACATTTCTCAACATCTGAGATGAAGGTAACAGTGATAATAGAAAATGTTGTTAAGAAGCGCGTAAATAACCCCTCACAGTCTAGAATCATAGAGTGATAATCATAGAAAGCACAAAAGTTCATAATGGTCATTGAGACCCCCTGGGATTACCGTCCCTAATTTCTTGATCCATTGTGTTTCTTTGCGTGATAATATAGTGTTCATGTCAATGCCTATGTGTGGTTGGATGTGTTCAAGTATAGTGAAACTGAGTTGCGGAATGGTATGTACAGCATTGATCCAGTGTGCTTTTTAAAAGTGGCATTTTCAGAATTTTAGATTACAATTCATTTGAGTGCAAGCACCATATCTCTATCTGCTCCCAATCCAAAATTATCACTCTTTACATTTAAGATGGTAACGCAGTGTTAGTCAATGGTTGAGATTGGTCTTACAACAGTGAACAATGACTTAAGGAGTTTTCCACTGGACGGACATAGAAAATTTAAACCTGCATGCCCTACCTTTTAAAATACATTGCACCCTGCCCTATAAGCCATCAGGGACTACTTATGTTTTTGAAAGGGAAGTATTAGACCTGCCAAAAGGTTTATTTTTCCTGAAAGAAATGGCAGTTAAAAGTGCACGATAAGATGCAGTGGCAAGGCTGAGACATGCTTTGAAAGAATACTTTAGTGGGTGGTGCAACATGTGCTGCAGTCCCACTAATGTTACAGCAAACAAATGATGGTCGGAATGCTGACATGCAAGCATTCTCCACCAGTCAAAATATCTGGGTTAATTCCATTGTTCTTTTGCCCACCTCACCACCCCAGTTCGGACCCAGCCATACGCAAATCAGTCTTGACCCAGTGCCTCATGGGAACAGTCCAGACCGCACTGCCAAGCCAAGTCCTCCCTGGACCAGAAACAAGCATCCTGGGACCGGTTTAAGGATATGTCACCCTTCATCAGCCAGGCTAGCTTGAATCCAGTGGCACAGTGAGTATGGGACCCACGTCTGGGCATACAAAACCTACTTAGGGCAAATAGTGTTACAGCAAACAAATGATGGACAGAATGCTGACAATGCAAACATTCTCCCCAGTCAAAAGATCTAGGTTAAATCCATTGTTCTTTTGCCCACTACACCACCCCAGTTTGGACCCAGCCATATGCTGCAAATTAATCTTGACCCTGTGCCTCATGGGAACACTCCAGAACAAACTGCCAGGCCAGATCCTCCCTGGCCTGGAAACATGCATCGTGGGACCGGTTTCAGGGTATGTCACCCTTCTTCAGCGAGGCTAGCTTGAATCCAGTGGCACAGTGAGCAAGGGACCCATGTCTGGGCCTACCCATTCCACTTAGTGCGAAAAGTGTTACAGCAAACAAAAGATAGATGGAATGCTGACAATACAAACATTCTCCCCCAGTCAAAAGATCTGGGTTAAATCCATCATTCGTGTGCCCACTACATCACGCCCGTTTGGACCCAGCCATAGGCAAATCAGTCTTGACGCTGTGCCTCATGGGAACAGTCCAGACCGAACTGCCAGGCCAGATTCTCCCTGGACAAGCATCCTGGGACTGGTTTCAGGGTATGCCACCCTTCTCCAGCCAGGCTAGCTTGAATCCAGGGGCACAGTGAGCAAGGGACCCATGTCTGGCCATACCCATCCCACTTAGGGCGAAAAGTGGTACAGCAAACAAATGACAGACGTAATGCTGAAAATGCAAACATTCTCCCCCAGTCAAAAGACCTTGGTTAAATCCATTGTTCTTTTGCCCACTATACCACCCCAGTTTGGGGCCAGCCATATGTAAACCAGACTTGACCCTGTGCCTCATGGGAAAAGTCCAGACTGAACTGCCAGGCCAGATACTCCCGGGACCAGAAACAAGCATCCTAGGACCGGTTTCAGGGTAATTCACCCTTCTTCAGCCAGGCTAGCTTGAATCCAGTGGCATATTGAGCAAGGGACCCACGTCTGTTCATACCCTTCCCACTTAGGGTGAAAAGTGTTACAGCAAACAAATGACAGACGGAATGCTGACAATGCAAACATTCTCCCCAGTCAGAAGATCTGGGTTAAATCCACTGTTCTTTTGCCCACTACACCACCCCAGTTTGGACCCAGCCATATGCAAATCAGTCTTGACCATGTGACTCATGGGAAAAGTCCAGACTGAACTACCAGGCAAGATCCTCCCTGGACCAGAAACAAGCATCCTGGGACCAGTTTCAGGGTAATTCACCCTTTTTCAGCCAGGCTAGCTTGAATCCAGTGGCACAGTAAGCAAGGGACCCACGTCTGGGCATACCCATCCCACTTTAGGCAAAAATTGTTACAGCAAACAAATGATGGCCTGAATGCTGACAATGCAAACATTCTCCCACAGTCAAAAGATCTGGGTTGAATCCATCGTTCTTTTGACCACTACGCCACCCCAGTTTGTACCCAGCCATATGCAAATCAGTTCTGACCCTGTGCCTCATGGGAACAGTCCAGACCAAACTGCCAGGCCAGATGTTCCCTGGACCAGAAACAAGTATCCTGGGACCAGTTTCAGGGTATGTCAACATTCTTCAGCCAGGCTAGCTTGAATCCAGTGGCACAGTGAGCAAGGGACCCACATCTGGGCATACCTATCCCACTTAAGGGTCAAACTCCCACTAATAGCATTTAATATACAGACTCTGGGAATTGGTACTACAATTTACCAGGGATTTACAAGTAAATTAAATGTGCTAATTACGTGTTTGCCAATTTAACGATGTTTGAAGGAGAGAGCACAAACACTTTAGCACAGGTTAGAAGGCTTAAAGTAGGCATAGTCCTACAACCAAAATAATGGGTTCAGCAACAGAAGGCAAACAATCTGTGGCACACTCTCCCAAAAGGGCAGCTTCCAACAGAATAGAATAGTATTCAGCCTACCCACTAATAGAGGTGAGTTTACTTGTTTTGTTTATGGCATTTGTGTTGCTAATGATTGAGTTGGTAGTAGTGGAGGCTGAGGTTTTGGAGGTGGGGGAGCAGGTTGAGGTGATGCAGGTAGAGGCAGTACATGTATAGGTGGTACAAGTTGTTGTGGCAGAGTTGGTAAGTTGACAGACAGCATGTTCCTCCTAGACTGAAGTGCTTCTGTAGAATCTTGTGCATGCTTTGGCTATGAAGAATTCCGTAGAGAGTTTTGCTTTTGCCTAAATCATTTCCATGGCAAAGGTGTGGAGTCGTGCACTTAAGCTTGTCTCTATAACATTTTGCAACATGTTCCAATGCACAGGCCTGCCAATCAACTTAGGTTGTAATTTAAGCGAGATAGGTGTCTCATGGAGAGTAACACCCATTTCATGAATATCTGTTTGCACATTAGATTATTGTTGGAAAAATGTATCCTCCCACAAAGCAGGATTAGACCATGTCAATACCCATCACCACACCACATGCATGGCCATGTGATATGGCAGAGAGGGGAATCTTCAGGGTGGTTGCAGGGTGAGAATATTGAAGGTTGATACCTGTTTCTCAAATAATCAAAAACAACAATTCCCTTTGTGTGTATTTGGACAAACAAATCATACACCATTCATCCAAGCATACCAATATCACCAAAGAGTGCTGACCATTTGCAAACATCCAATATATTAATGGTTATTCTGTAAAATCATTTACAAAGACATTTGAAGAGTGCATATAATAAAAACATGGGTTATTTCTAGATAAAATAACTCCCTAAATAGAGAGCCACATCAAAATTTCACAAAGATCATACGCATTGATGCAAAAAATCACAGTAAACGAACATGGGAGAACATCATAGACATTCATTTCTTTTAATTGTTACACATTAATCACAAGGAAATTCATTGGTTAAACAACTATTTTGTGCTGTCTCTGTTTGGCCAAGATAGGGTTGATTTAGTGTTTTTGTAGAACCAGGGCGACGCAATTTGGTGGGATAAAATGATCCGACCACCTTCTTTAGGAAAAAGACTTGGGGCCCGATTCACAGAACTAACTTACGACAAAATCCTAAACGTACTACTTTTGGTATTCACAGAAGGCATTTAGTATTCTTAAGCCAGGATTTTGTCTTAAATTGTGATTTTGTCTTAATTTAGGATTTTGTCCTAAGTTAGGATTTTGTCTTAAAGTAGGATTTTGTTCTAAATTAGGATTTTGTTTTGAATTAGTATTTAGTCCTAAATTTGAATTTTGTCTTAAGTTAGGATTTAGTCTTAAATTAGGATGTTGTCTTAAGTTAAACTTAAGTTAACTTAAGTTTGTCTTCCATACTTTGAAGGGTGCAAATATGTATGTGTCCCAATATAGACAACTATCCTATCAGTTACAAAGAAAGTTTAGATCCAACCTAAAGGAGCAGACATGTAACTTACCAGTCTCTACCATTCATGTGCTCCATGGTACAAGCCTGGGTTTTGGTGAAGTGCTAGGAGCAGAAATAGATGTTGTGGCAGTTGGTGTAAGGGACAAAATCATAGTGCCTTGAAAGAAAAAAAGAGAATGTATGAACATATATTGGTTTAAACATATAAATGCCATGGTCAGATGTAAAATGTACTGTTAGGATTTAACAAATCATGTGATAGAAATACTTTGGTAGTGACAATGACAGCATAGGAGCATAGCTATATGCTTAGCTGGGTTGCGTTGAGAGACCTGACTTGTGTGTTGCTCTGCTGTACTTGCAAATACACAGGCCTCTACTGAAGCAACCAATCTGTTAAAAATAAGAACTAGATGAAAAGAGAAGAAATAATAAAAATGTAATTAAAACATCTAGGTACTTGTATAATATTTGTTAAAAGATGGTTTGAAGCGTATGTATGTGGTGTGTGTCTTACAATGTAGGTACAGGGAGGAAAGATATGGGTGAGTGATTGTAGGTTTGTTTTTAGATCTTTACGATTTCACCTGGCATTTTATTAATGTTGTCTAAAAGAGACCATCACTATAGCGGGTGGGATGCATTATGGAGACAACAGCTTTCTTGATGGGGTGAGTCAGAGACGAGATACAGATACCTCTTCAGGATGAGCTTCTACCAGCTGTATGTATCCTGGAAAATGTATCCTTCACCAGCCTCCTTTTGTCTTGCTAGTTTGTTTTAATCCTCCCTACAGTGTGTGCCTCCTCCCACAATTCCCTATTGAGTCGGTTATAACCTACTATTAGTCTGCCTTCTGATTTCCACTTGGGATGAATGGTGGGAGTACATGTTGTTCTTGAACTGTTTCATCAAAACTTTAACTACAAGGGCAATCTCTGCTTCACTGGAGTTAGTCTTCCTTTTCTAAATTGCGGTCTGCTTTTTTTCCAGAATAATATGCCGGCTGCAGGTTTTGAAAGATGAACAGGAAAATAGCACAGCCTATGGTGGGGGTAGTAGTTATGATGCTGGATGGGAAAGATGTCAGCTGTGTGCAATTTGGTTCAGGTGTATGAAATAATGTTTTCCTTTCAACGAGTGGTTTGTAAAAAGCCACAAGTAGTAACTTTGTTTTCAGATATGTTTATGCAGACTAAGGGCATATCTAGGAGTAGCTTTGCACTCAGAAATGGTAGATAGCAAAAAGTAGTAAAGGTATTCTAAGTTGTAAAAGCAAACGTTCATGTCGATAAATCTACATCTGTAACTTTACCTTCGTGAATGGGTGAAAAGCACAGTTATATTTGCTTTGGTTCATTGTCTAACCAACCCCAGTATAAAAGCGCACGTGGAGTTAAAGTATAAAATATGCACTCAATTAGGTTGATGACTGCTTCTTGTATACATAGGCATGCCATGATGTATGTGTATGTGTGTGTGTGTGTAGAGTCAATCAATCAATTCAAAGCCTTATTCGGCGTGTAAAACATCCATATAAGCATACATAAAACATAAATTACATTTTCTATTAGATACTGCATAATAGGCACTGAATGACGAAGCCAGGACAATTAAATTATCAAAGTATAGTTGCAATACAATATATACAAAAGTGACCTGTGCTTATACCATTCACTGCTTGATCAATACATTTGTACATATGATTCTTCTTTATCGAAGTTTTAGTATGACAAGAAGGTATATTTTAAGTGCAAATTAACAATAGCAGCATAGTGGTTATTGAGTATATAAAACATGTGCAAATTACGCCAAAGTGTCAAGTATAAGGTAAGTAGTGCAAACAGTGTGTAATTGCCATCTGTATCCTTAAATACATTTATTGCAAATAAAATGCATAGGCAGAATGCATATATATATATATATATATTCACTGAAAAAACCATAGGTTTCACACCAGTTATAGTTAGCTGGAAATTTTACTGACATAAAACCATAGAAATTCCAACGTTATAGTTAGTTGGTCTCACTATAACAAGCGCGCCTGCAATGCACTGCTGATGACGTCACATATTACATCACTCATGACATCGTCAGTGACATCACTCATGACATCACTGATGACACCAGCCAGTGAATGTGTGTCATTCTTTAAAATTAATATGTTTAATATTTGTATTTGTAAAGGTTGATGGAAGATTAAATGGTTAAATAAGTGTGTAAATGGATGTTTTTTTTTAAAAAAATGATTGGTTAACTGCCTTATTAAGTGTATTTTATTGAATACATATATTAGCGAGTAACTTTTAAATATTGAAATATATGTATCAGTGTTTCACTTTGTGTATAAGTAGCTGCATGGGTTGGTGACTGACTCACTGTTTCTATGTGTTTTGAAGACAGCATATGTGCAACATATCACATTGGTGGTCAAGAAGAAGAGGAGGAGGAGGAGGAGGAGGAGGAGGGGAGGAGGTGGCTGCCAGAAGATAATACCCCATACAGGCCAAGGCAGCACATTGTATGGGAGTTTTTTCCTATCCCAGAAGGCAAGAAGAAAGTCAATGCGCCTAAGGTGACTTGCCAAATCTGTGGCATTGAACTTTCAAGGGGGAACCCTAACAAAAAATATTAATTTGGTAATAACACCATGATTAGGCACATGCAGCGCAAGCATCCCAACAACTATGCTGCCGCAGAGGTGAGAGAACTGGCTAGTATTCGACCCCCAATCTTCACCCAGCACCTCCAAAAGAAAGCAACCCACTCCATCGGGACCAGAGACAAGGGAGACGATCCCTTGCATACAACCACGGTCTGGTGAATTCAGGATCACATGTATTTTTTGTGGTAAGACCATCTCCTATGGTGAGCAGAGCATAAAGCTCATCCTCCTTGCTGGTGACAACCACAATTGCCCCAAAAAAACAAAATTTTTTCCTGATTTTTTTTTTGCTCCAGTTGAGCCATTTTCAATTCCCTGTTTTTTGTTTCTCTCCATTAAAATAACAAAAAAAATATTAAAAAGTTCATAAAAGCCCAAAAAAGTACAAAATGTTCAAAAAACATTCAAAAAATATAAAACAACAAAAAGAAGAAAAAAACAGTTCTTTTTAGAACTACCTCCAAATTATAAAAAAAGGCTACATTTTTAAAAAACTCTATCATTCTTTTTTCCCAATGGAACGCTTCCCGGTACGCTCCGCGGTGCGCGTACCGAGCGCTCCCCCCGCGCAAATAAAGAAAATGAATTTTTTTTTGCCCCGCGGGGCCCTTTTATAGCCCCCACATCAAACCTAGGGGGTCGGGGGGTCTACTCTGCCCCCTTATGGTCATTTCCCCCTTTGTTTTTGCCACCTCTTGTGTCTCGATCCTACCGAGACACAAGATGGCGGCCGCTCCTGACTGTTTGGAATGTTGATAGACACCCGAGAGCCAATGAGCTTTACGCGCGCGAACTCGCGTAGCGCACTGGTTAGCGCCCCGGTGCCCGTACCGGGGAGCGCGTATAGATATATATATTTTTTTAACATAAATTACTCAAAATCCACTGGAGCACATATCTTGAGACATAGCAAAGGCACATCGGGCTATCAGTCCCTACAATTTTGCAAAGTTTGATGGAAATCCATTGAGCCGTTCGGGCTAAAAGTGAGGTTGACCGCCATACGGAAATTAACATGGGGAAAACACGTTTGGGACCCCCCTTTTATCTCGGCCTCCGCTTGACAAATCCCCCCAAACTTTCAGGGAAGGACGGGGCGCCGCGAGGCAAATTTGAGGACATTTTCAGGCAGATTCCTCAACCGGCGCCAAAGTTATTCACAATAGAATGTTGAGATTTTCTATTGAAAATATTCCTAACTATATCTACCTACTGCGACCTCCAGTAGGTAATATATATATATATATATATATATATATATATATATATATATATATATATATATATATATATACACCCGTTGTGCAACACCGTCTCTACTA
This sequence comes from Lissotriton vulgaris, assembly GCF_964263255.1. NCBI lineage: Eukaryota > Metazoa > Chordata > Amphibia > Caudata > Salamandridae > Lissotriton > Lissotriton vulgaris. The sequence continues at coordinate 1,032,173,272 of NC_141696.1, read as the reverse complement.
GTGGTGTATCTGTCCTCAGGAATTTTGGCATTAATCTTTTTATCTTGTACAAGCACTTTATAATACTCTCCGTTTTTTGCAAATTTGCACACTTCATAAGGCAATGCATGAACATGTGGGGCTCCATATGTCTACTTGCCTTGAAACTGTAATATTTTATAATATGGTTCTAAATGATGAAATTACTACATATTTGTAACACTTGGAACATCAGAAAGAGCACTGCACTTTAATCGACAATTATTTTGAAATTATGTTTTTGTCTTATTCAAAATATCCCCTCGGTTAAACTCATGTTTTTTAAATCACTATCACTTACTTTTTATTCCACATGTTTTTACGTCTACATCCCGCTTTACAAAATTTGATCTGCAATTCATGTTTTACAAGAGTTTCCAAAATGCATTTGTAGATACTCAAAACGGAGTCTGAGTAGTCTTTAGGGACTCAATTCTTCTATTTCCATTGCATTTGCAGGCTTAAACCGCATTGGTAGACTGTATTTAAAAATGTGGTAGGTGATCAACTGTGTCATGTGATCAAGCGCCCTGTGAAGCGCGAAACGCGTTGTGATGACTGGGAGCACCATTGCTGAATAAAACACCTTCTTTTTGCACCTAAACCTGGGTCCGTGTCCGTATTTGCAGCCCTTGAAATTCTGCGCCGTACTGGATTATTCCTGGAATGTGAAAGCTGATACTTTCTCTTGACAGCTTTTTTACTGACCCCCTCTCAACCAAGGGCCACAGCGTTATCAAGAGAATTGTTTTCTCACGAAAACCGCCAGGATCTCCGGAAGGAGGAAGACTGTGGAACCCCCCTGACCAACTAAACTTACACGGAGTACCGGAAGGCGTACCGGGACGCGACTGTGTCGGTGGAGACAGCAGGGTCCTGTTGAACGTCTGAGGTACGTGTATTAAACAGCAAGGTCGCTTGTACAGGGGGTGAGAGGTTGTGCAAGGCGTATACGTTAATTACGGGCAAGAATACTTTGAACACCCGTAATCTGTATACTTAAAGCCATTATTTAAACAGCGTAATTATTTGGTGATCTCCCGCTATGTCATCCGACACAGTTCAAGAGAGAGAGAGTGCGGCTCTAATGATGTTCGACGAAAAGAAATCTGAACCGGCGAAGGAGAGTAGTGCTACAAACGTGACAAACGAACCTAAAAACACAATTAAGGAAAAATTCTAACTTTTGGAACGAAAAAGCCGCGCAGAACAAAGCAAATGGTGGTAGGCGCGATCACTAAAAATGTATCTAGATGTGAATCGAGTGCCGCGTGGGCTCCGTATTCTTTTGGCGCCTACATATGATAAACCAAATCCTGCCTTAATGCGCGAATGGGCTGATTGTAATCTTGATAACTCCAAAAGACTTATGGTAATTTTAGTCAAGCATGCAAAGCTGGACAGAACAGAATTGTTGGAAGAAATCAACAAAATTAATGAGGAAATTGAGGCCCTCAATGATGTGGACGAAGCGAGCAAACTCGGAAAGGAAATGTGTATGAGATTAAAAAAAGAAGAAGACATAATAAAAAATCGCAAAACATATACATATTTCAGAGACAAAACCGATTATGAAACAGGCCAGATCTTTACTTTCTCCAGGAAATATGAGGTTCTAAGAAAGAATAAGCAAGCAGGCAAACAAGGAGCTACTAAAAAAGTCATCACAAATACTGAAAAGAGTGCTACTGGATCATCCGTGTCAGAGGACAGCTCTAATCCCGACAGTGATCAGGAGAAGGATGAACAGGCAAGGGCTGAGGCGACCCAAAAGCACACTTGATGAAGAGCTAGCCCTTTTTTGCGAGGACAGAAGACAAACCTTGCGCCCTCGGACAAGACAACAACACTACGCCGCGCAAAAAACCTCAAACGACGAGAGCGGAGGAAAGCAAACAAACGCAGGCGCAAGCTGGAAAAACAAAAACAAAAAGAGAGGGGGGTGGAACAAGAACTAATTGCCCCCATAGATTTGGACAAAACTATTGTCAACCTCGCAGGTATAGAACTCAACCAAAAAGAGAAAGAAATTCTAAGCCTGGGTTTAACTTATTGTCCAAGAAGGGACTTCAACTATGTTAACATGCGATTGGATGTTTACAAAAGTACGAGAAAGTTAAAACTCAAAAAATATTTTACATTGAACAAATTTGAAAATGCACAAACACCCTTGCCAGAAAATACAGATACCATTGCCAGTCAGACAACAGAGGCACTAATGGAAGAACTGGCGGAAATGTGGGGACCGAACGTACCTCATAACAGTGATCAAACTGTATCTTTATCTGAAACTGAAGGTGAAACCATCAACTTATCTGTGAATCAACAGCTAAAAAAACCTCAAATCAGCTTCAGAGGCAAGTCCACATACACTCCAGTCATGCTTAAAGACTCCATAGACTTATTTAACGAACAAGTTACCAACCAATTGAAGGATCTGAATATAAAAATACACAGGGGTAGACATAAATACAACAAAGAAACAGCGGATTACAGGGCTCTCATCTCTAAATTACAGAACAATCGTAATGTAATCATCCGAGCATCAGATAAAGGTGGCAACATCGTGCTGCTCCACAGAGAAATGTATGTGAAGGAAGCCCTTTTACAATTGAATGATAGAATGTGTTACATCAGATTCTCAAATGCAGAACTTAAAACTATGTACTTAAACTGCAACAAAAAACTTTCCAAATAGAAATCCAAGGGCCTCATCACTAATCAGGAGTACAAATTTCTAAAAAATGATTACCCTGTGGTACCAACAATGTATTTTCTACCAAAGCTGCACAAAAATCCAACAAATCCCCCTGGACGCCCTATAATGTCAGCTAGGAGCAGCTGTTTAGAACATATGTCTCAGTATGTAGACTTTTTTCTGCAAGGGGAGGTCAAAAATCTCCCGTCATATGTCAGTGACACGAGTGACTTTTCGAACAAAATTAGAAACATTGAATGGCAGGAAAACTACATATTGATTGCACTGGACGTCTGTTCGCTGTATACCAGCATTGTACATTTGGATGGCTTAAATGCTCTTGATTACTATTTGAAGAGGTCTTTACCCAATATGCCTGATCATAGAACGATGTTGTTAGAAATGGTTAAAATGTGCCTTGACAGCAATATCTTCATGTTCAATAATCCTATGTACAGGCAGTTGCGGGGTGTGGCCATGGGGGCCAGCTTCTCCCCCAGCTACGCATGTCTCCACATGGGCTGGTGGGAGGAGATGGTCCTCCTGGTTCAACACTCAACAACTATGCGGGCTCAGGTAGTTACCTGGTTACGCTTTATTGATGACCTTTTTGTGATCTGGAGGGGGGATATGTCATCAGCTGAGAATTTTATCTCTGACCTCAATAGAAACAACCTAAATCTCCAGTTCACAGCCACACTGAGTAAGTCATCCATTACTTTTCTAGACACTGAGGTGTTTATAGAACAGGGTAGAATAGAGACAAGATTACACCGCAAGACAACAACGGGCAATTCTACCCTACATGCCACCAGTTCTCAAATTAAACACCTCATCAATAGCATCCCCTATGGCGAGATGCTACGCCTTAAAAGAATACACAGCAGACAGACTGATCTAGATGAGGAACAGAGGGAGAGTAAATCAAGATTCTTAGCCAGGGGATACTCCCCCAAAATTGTAGATGCAGCGATCTTGAAAGCAAACCAAAAAGATAGATCTCTTTTATTGGCAGGTAACTTACCCCCAACAATAGATTCTGAGGACACTGCCAAAAAAATTCCTGAATTCAGATTAATTGTACAATACAATGCCCAACACAAGGAGATAGCTAAAATCATCAGTAAAAACTGGCCCCTAGTCCTGAGTGATCCAGTGATAGGGAGAGATCTCCCCAAGAGGCCCAGTATAACATATAGCAGAGGGCAGTCCATGAGAGACGAACTGGTTAAGACTAGTCCTGAGGTCCAAGAAGTATCAACCTGGTACCAAATGCATACAGGCTTTTTTAATTGTAAGGTTTGTAAAGCCTGTCAACAAGCCATCAATAAGAAAAGCTATCATTCTCCATTTGATAGCAGGGAACATAAGATTACCAAATTATTAACATGTAAGACAGAATTTGCTGTCTACGTGCTAATTTGTCCCTGCAATATGCTGTATGTTGGGAGCACCAAGCTCCCAGTACACAAAAGGATCTTACAGCATCTACGAGCGATTGGAAACCAGGATAACACATACCCTGTAGCAAGGCACTTCAAATCCAAACATAACTCTAGAAGTAGTGACCTCAAATACTATGTCATTGACTGTGTACAGGCTAGCAGAAGAGGAGGCAACAGAGAAGATAAATTACGCCGCCTCGAAACACAGTATATCATTGAAATTTCTATGGCAAAATTAAACCCCTCATTTTGTTCCTTTTAAAATTAAATGTATTAAGTGTTACCACTTTATTCCAATCAAGATGACTTCAGTTGTGCCATACTTTTGTCATAAGTAAGACTGTTAGCGCTCTAGTTGTTCTTTAGAACACTCTGGGACATTCTGTCATTGAGCTATAGTTGGGCTACATCCGGCTGATATTTGGGCTACATTTGTTTTTTTTGTCTCTGGTGGCCATCTTTGGGCTACATTGGGCTACATTGGGCTACATTTGGGCTCTAACATATATATAGCCCAATGTAGCCTAATATATATTTTTTTTAAGTTAATTTTCGTAAAAACCACTGGAGCATATATCTTGAGACATAGCAAAGGCACATCGGGGTACCAGTCCCTACAATTTTGCCAAGTTTGGTGGAAATCCATTCAGCTGTTCGGGCTAAAAGTGAGTTCGACCGCCCTATGGAAATTAACATGGAGAAAACACGTTTTGGGACCCCCCTTTTATCTCGGCCCCCGCTTGACGAATCCCCCCACATTTTCAGGCAAGGAGCGGAGCAGGCCACGAACTTTGAGAAATTCGCGAAGATTCGCCCACCGGCGCCAAAGTTATTCCCAATAGAATGTTGCAGATTTCCTATGGAAAGTAGATCCTAACTATAACTACCTACTGGCGACCGCCAGTAGGTAATATATATATATATATATATATATATATATATATATATATATATATATATATAATAAAGGACTTCCCAAGTAAATATCTTTACAGAACAATTGATTTCCTAGCAGAAATACATTTTAGGATAGAGGACGCAGTAAAAAAACAGGCTTCGGGGCTTTCAAGCAGGGACAACAGCCTCATGGCATTTTTGGTTGATCGAACATTAAATTTTAAAAACAATGGTTTCAAATAAAATTTCCTTAAAAAATGATAACATTTGCAGAACAATAAAAAGTGGCAGGAACTTTGTACAGATGTATTGTCGCATGGGCATACTAAGCTTGTGCTTCTCTTCATTTCCGGGAAGGACACTAAATGATGCACAATCCCTAACCGCAAACGTGTTAAAACATAGCGGTGGGAAGGCATGGTTACTTTGCTCAAATATGCCTGAAAACCAGTTGTAAGGTTCAGTTCTTTGTAAAAAACAACAGTGGGCTGAGACCGGGTTAAAATTCCCCTATTCTCATTTTTATGGGCTAGAAACGCTTCTTTAAGATCTTTTTTGGAAATGGAAGCTGCATACTCAAGATCAGTAAAGATATCACGTTTAAATAAGAGACTGTACCAGTGGCGAATATATCTCAGCCACGGAATGCGTAAATTGTTGTCAAGTTTAATACAATCTCTTATTATACTTTGAGTAAAAGCTGTTTCAGGTTTAGCCCAAATGGAGCGCCATAATAAAAGGGGAAGTAGGCCAGCCAGATCTGAAATATATTTTAGACCCACTTCCTGGTGTATTATTACTGTTGAGGCCGAAGGTGAGGCACAAAGCAGGCGTTTAATAAATGTGTTCTCATCCTGCTGTAAAGACTGTTCACAGTAATGGGCCCAAATTCCGGCACCATAGAGCGCGGATGAAACACATTTGGCATTGTATATAGTTACCATGTCTTTGATTCTACGTGCACCAACTTTTGTGGAAAAACAGAAAATGTCATTCACATTCATGCTCATTTTAAGGCGGATGTTAGCATATTCTTCTGACCACTTCCCGTTTCCCGCAAAAGTTGCCCCGAGATAACAGAAGGATTTAACAGATTGCATTTGTATACCTTCTAGAAAAAAAGCCTTTCCCAGTTTATTCAAAGATTACCCACAGGACGAAACATGGCGGCCGTAAGCTAATGCGGCTCGCACGTCAGCAGTCTCCTGAGACCTTCGCTGCTACGCGATGGAAGTAACCTGCTGCAGTTGAGGGAAACCAATGGAGAATATGCGATAGCAAACACACTTTTCCTCGCTACTTTTGGAACTGTTCTTTTTCTGACCTGTACTCACTGACGGGGCACCGCGAGATCAAGGACGCTGCAATCCTGTGGCTTACCGCTGCTGCTTGCTGTTTGGGAGCCTCTCTCCCCGCGTCGGTCTGCCGAGCAGTCTTTTTGCGCTGAGGGCACTGTATCTGCGTCCCCTGGATGTGCCCGCCATTCGTGGGACTGTTCTCCGCTCTCCCACTTTGGGGGCGGGCAGCCGTGGAGATCGGGCGCGGCCGGGCTGCCGCTGCTCGGTGCACGCACACGGCTGCTGCCGGCGGGCGGAGAGGGGAAATCTCTACGAGTCTGCTGCCACCTAGTAGGGAAGAGCGAGAAGCTGCAAAAGCCACGAAGGCTGCAACGAATGCTACAACGAAGGCTGCAATAGAGAGCGCTGAAGTGGAGAGGGAGAGCCAGGAGATAAGTACACAAAGCCTGGAGGATCACGATACAAGTAAGGTCTTTGATATATTTAAAAAGGGTCCAGAGGCAGAAGTGAACAGTCAGCTCCATAACTCCCCATCACCTCCACCACCACCATACCCGCAATTAAAAATCACTAGAAGTAAAACTAAAAATAAAGGAAAAGCGGTAAGTTTGGAGGGGGATAAACTACCAATCCCAGAAGGCACTTGGGGGGAGCTTCAAAAAAAGGTGAGGTCAAAAAAAAAGAAAATAGACACAACAAAAGAAGAAACACCCAATATCCAAAGTAAACCTCAAAATAAGAATAAGAATAAAAAAGCAAAAGCTCCTGGAGACATAACCCCCTCCTTGAAAACATATTTTAAGGCCCTACCACAAGTGCTGCGTATTACCCAGGACATGGCTGCGGTTTTGGAAAGCACCAGCCTATTGCAGGAAGATCAACAAACTGAATCCACCCTAGGATTAAGTGCACCTCTTGTTATTTCATCAGAAGAGGTGGCAGTTGAAGCATCTATCAGGCCCGAAGTGATTGATCTTGCGTTAATAACAAAACATATAATAAGTCCTAGTGATAATCCTCTCCCTGATCAGTTTAAGAGAACCGCAGGAAAAGAGGCCCTGGGAGTGGGACTAGAAGCAGGGAAAGAGAAAACCACAATCCCCCATAATTCTGACCCGGTTTTAGGTAACACACTTGAGGCAATAGTATCCTCCATTGCAGCAATGAGGGAAGAGATAAGGCAGGACTTTGTGGTCTCCAAAACTAACCAAGCTGAGATAAGGGTAACATGCGAGGAGTTGAGCCAAAAGGTCGACAGTCTGGGTGGAAGAACGGAAATGCTGGAAAGCTCGGTAGGCATTCTGACCGCAAATCTAGAGTCAGTAAGATCTAAAGTACGTACTCTCCAAGGGGAAGGTGAAAATATGAGAGAAAGGATCGAAGTCTTGGAAAATTATTCCAGACGTAACAACATTCGTCTCTTAAAAGTTCCAGAAGGAAAAGAAGGTAGTGATCTGAAATCTTTCATAGTACAGTTATTAAAAAGTTCTCTCACATTGGAAGAACCAACTGAGGTGCTCGATAGAGATATCCAGCGAATTCACAGAGATCCGTTCCGTCTAAACCCAGCAAGAACCAAACCAAGGAAAATCCTAATTAACTTTTTGACCTACACGCTCAAAGAAAAATTTTTGAATCTTGCCTTGAAAGCAGGTACTATGAAAGGCCCTGATTTTTCATTTGAAATACGATCGGACCTATCCAAAACCACACTGGATAGGCAGTGGGAACTTGGAAGACGCATGGACTCCTTTAGATCACTTGGAGCAACAGTACAAATGAGATTTCCTGCATTCTTAAAAGTTATGTACAACAATAAGATGCACAATGTTAAGTCTATACATGATGTTGATGAACTGTTAAATTCTATAAAAGACCACGCTCAAATTCAGGCTCTGGCTCATAAATAAACAAGTTAATATAGCAAATCTCGGAAATGAAATAAAAAATAATAAATTAATATAAAAAAAATTTAAAAAAAGGGGAAACCAGGTTAAATAATTAAAACCAATAAATAAAAAGAGGAAAGGAGAAAATATATATAAAAAAAAAAAGAAGGGGAGGAGAAGGGAGGGGGAAAACAAAAACAAACAAATAAAAAGAATTGTATACATATACAGATATATGATACTGAAATAATCTATAGATCAAACCTCGAACTGAGTCTTATGGTTTAAAACTACACCCTAGTATTAAAAATAAAATCAAGCCTCCCATCTTTTGTTTCCCTCTTCGTTTATGCAACAGAGGTAGCAGTGAGTTAAGGAGACTGCAGAATGACGTATATCTGGCTAAACACCAAGCCAGAAAAAATAAGGGAGGGTTTCCAAGGGGGTGGGGGGGGAGGGGTGAGGGGGAAAAAAATGAAAAGTCCTAATTTGGAAAACAATGTCAAAATTACAACCATAATTCATACCTCTAATCACACATGTCATACGTCCAAAATAAAAACAACAAATATAAAGCTTTAAAGAAAGGGAAGGAAGAGAGATGCCATAAAGAAACAAAAATAAAACATGACAACAGTTAATTACATGTCCTGGAACGTAAATGGCCTGCGCGTGAAAGGGAGAAGAGAGCGAATTTTCCAATATCTAAGGGACTCTCAGGCGCAGGTCATTGTGTTGCAGGAAACACACCTTCTTAAGTGAGAGGCAGTTAACATAATGAAAAAACAAAGGTGGATAGATAAATTGTGTTCTACAGATCACAATGCAAACATAAGGGGAGTAATATTTATATTTAAAAAATGAGCAAAAGCGCAAATACAAGAAAATAAAGAAGATAATACAGGGAGGGGGCTAATAGTTAGAGTCTCTCTTGATGGACAAATGAGAACATTGATAGGCTACTATGGTCCTAAGTCAGATGACCCATCACACCTAGACGCTGTAAGAGAGCAATTAATATCAGTACAGGAACCAATAGTTTGGATGGGAGACTTTAACATTGTTTTAGACCCTAAACTAGACAAATCTACTAAATCTAGAGTCTCTAGCTCTGTCAAATCTAGAAATACTCTTAAAAACATCATGACACACCTGGGTCTGGCAGACTTATGGAGAGAATGCGCCGGCAACAAACCCGGAGTGTCTTTGAGAAACAGCCGATTCAAACATAAATCTAGAATCGATTATGTCTTTTTTAGCTATTGTCTAAACGATATAGTAGAGTCGATCGACTATATACCATCACACCTCTCAGATCAATCTGCAATAAAATTTGCTTTAAAATCTAGTAAACTGGCTAACCACCCGTCTTGGTCTTTTGATCGGACATTGCTGTTAGAGGATGAAGAAGTCCATTTTCTCTTAATTTAATCTTCAGTCTTCTTTGATATAAATAAAGACTCCGCAGGTCCAACAGCTGTTTGGGAAACCTTTAAACCTTCCTAAGGGGGCAGATCACTAACAGAGCCTCCTATAGGCGGAAAATATATATTCAAAAAATAAAAAACTTAGAACAGGAAATGAAACTTTTGGAGCCTAAGATCGATCCGTCTCTAACAACTTCTGATGATCATGAAAAAATGGCTGAATTGAAATCTCAATTAGAAACTACTTTACAGGAAAGAATAAATAAAAGATGGGAAGCAAGTAAATCCTCTCAATTTGAGTTCGGAGAAGCTGCAGGGAAGGTACTTGCGTGGAAAATAAGAGCTGAAAAAAACCTCAATTACATCAGAGAAATTAAGATACCTGGAGAAGCAGAAACAAGATCCACTAGCTCAGAGATAGGAAGAGCCTTCTTCGATTTTTTTGAGGAGATTTATAAAGAAAATCTCCCTAACGATCAGAAAGCAAGGGATAGTTGGCTAGAAGCCATAAACCTCCCGGCTCTATCAATAAGCCAGAGCAACTTTTTGGAGGCTGAGATCACTGAAGACGAGGTCAAGAAAGCAATTCGCCACTCAAAAACAAGGAAAGGCGGCCGGTCCAGATGGACTGCCGGGAGAAATTTATAGAACTCTTGAAGATATATCAGCCCCAGTGCTTACGTCACTTTTCAATGGCATATTGATACAAGGGAAGCAGCCCCCAAAAACCTGGGGAGAAGCAACAATCGTGCTTATCCCAAAACCAGGGAAATCAACACTAGACTGTGGGTCATACATACTAATATTATTACTAAACAATGACTACAAACTCTTCACAACTATAATAGCTACAAGACTGGCTAGTGTCATTGGAAAAATCGTTCACCCTGACCAAAAAGGTTTTATCAAGGGTAGACAACTAGCGGAGCTTACACATGAAGCTGTGGGAGCTATAGATATTGCTACGGCTTTCTCGCTACCATTAGCCACATTAACCCTAGATGCTACTAAAGCATTTGACAGGGTTAACTGGCTATACCTTAACGCTGTCTTGAAAAAATTCAACTTTGGGGAGAACTTTTGTAGGATAATCAAACAGCTATACAGTACTGCTTCTGCCAGGTTACTGGTTAACGGATCTCTAACCGAACCATTTGAAATATCAAGAGGCACAAGACAGGGCTGCCCGCTTTCCCCTCTCCTATTTAATCTTTATATTGAACCATTCGCTCAGCTTTTAAGGGATGAGACTAATATTCCGTCCTTTAGCTTTGGAGAGTGGGAAAGGCGGGTAGCAATGTACGCTGATGATATCATGATCTTTACATCTGACCCAGCTAGAGCATATCCAGTTGTTATCCACCGGGCGGAAGAATTTGGAAGAATATCGGGATATGACATCAATTCCAGCAAAAGTGAGATAATGGTTTGGAACATACCCAATATCCAGCTGGGGGCAAAAATATCCACATCGATGCGCTATTTGGGAATTAGAATAACCCAAGACGTGGCGAGAATTGGACACATTAATTTGGAAAAGATACACATTGAGACCAAAACACTCTTAAAATCTTGGTCACATCTTCCACTCTCTACCATTGGAAGGGTGAACATGGTTAAAATGTGTATCCTCCCAAAATTCACCTTTATATTTAATGCTATTCCTACTGCCTTTGACTCAAAAATGATTGAAAATTCAAAAAAAGAAATAAATTCCTTCATATAGAACTACAAAACCACAAAAATTGCGTGGAAAAAGCTAAGGAGAAGGAAAGAGAAAGGAGGCCTAGCACTGCCAGATCTACTCTACTATTCATGGGCATTCCAACTATCACATACAAGAATGCTTTTAAAGATGCCATCTATCCTCGCAACTGACTCCATGTATAGGGCTATGCTAATCGGTGCTAATCTAACAACGGATAGTTTTATGTTTAAATTTGGATGTCAGAAATACTTTAAGAACATCAAATTAAAAGTCGTACAATCATGGGCAGAAATATGGTATAACATCAGAAAGAAACTGGGTCTCTCATACTATTCCAACTACGCCCCCATTTGGGATTCACCAGGATTGCCACTTTGTCTGAGGGATAGTCTTTCCACCATAATTGAACAATCAGGTATTATAAGATGGGGTCAACTACTCAAAGAAGGCAGACTTTAACCTGGGAAGAGCTATATGAATTGGTTGGTGTAGGATTGTCAAGATTCAAATATATTCAACTAAATAGTTTGGGTGAGATCTCAGATTCGTACTGATGCGAACCTAGGGAAAATGAGCTTAATAGAACAAAACTTGGTAGAAAGAGCTATGGGGGGAAAGGAAGTAACAATCTGGTATTGGCAGCTGCTAGAGGAAATTGACGGGGAATTTCAACTCCCAGACGATCTATGGAGAACGGCAATTGGTACCTCATGTGAGGAGAGATGGCAAAATTCTTTTTCTCTACTATATAAAACAGTAAAGCCTTCATGGCTAAGACGGAACCACTTATTCTCTATACATCGTGCATACATAACCCCACTAAAACTATCTAAATTCTTACCAAACAAAAAATGCAATAAATGCAACTGGCCAGGGGCCTGTGACATACACATGTTTTTTGAATGTCCAGACATCCAGAATTTTCGGAGCAATGTGAAGGAAACTCTAAACTCTATCTTAAATACTTCTCTAGAAATAACTCTGTCTCTCGTAATTTTTGGATTAGAAGACAACATCAAAGGATTGGCAAGGTCCTTTCTCTTCTACGCAATTTTGCTGGCGAGAAGACAAATCTGTATAAATTGGGTAGAGAAAACACCTCCATTACACTCTCGATGGCTTTCCTCCTTATATGAAACATCTAAAATGGACCTTAAAAGAACAACTAATAAGAGGCATATGGCTTTTTGGAACCTATTAATTAACTGGAGATAAACCCGGGGTTTTTTTTTTTTTTTTTTCCCGGGTCCAATGATTATGCCTTTTATACTCCTGGACCAGGGTCAGGCAAGTCGTGTTAAAGGTCCTACAGGTTGAAAGACACCTTGATTGAGTAAAACATCTCCAATTCTTCTTATGGGACATCTCTACTACCAATATATCGGATCACGTCTACAAGCCGTGCAAGGTGGTTGGTATGCTCCTTATTGAAGAAAAGGCAAATGAGGACAAAAAAAAAAAAAAAAAAGATTACCCACAGGACATAACAAAGGTCTTAGTTTTTTTAATTACAAGTTTTCTGCCTTTGATAAAAAGAGTAAAATTATCTATAAGACGTTGAAGGCCGATCGGGGTACGTGAAATTAAAACCGCATCATCTGCATATAGAGGGTGCATCAGCAGGGATTTGTTTTAGTGTACTGTCCACATGATTGATAAACAAAGAAAACAGAAATGGCGCAAGTAAACATCTCTGGCACAAGTACACATCCCTGGCGGATGCCCCTTTTCACACTGTGTAGAGTCATATGACCCAGCTCACATTAATAGTGAGTTTGCTCATGTGTGGTTGTATTCTTTTAAAATCTCTAGAAACTCCCAATATTTGCAGTGTTTCCAGTGATTGATGGCACATCGATTCGAAATGTCCTTCTGCCTCATTTAAGCACAGTCAAAATTTACAACCAAAGAAGGTCTGCAGTTTTGACAGATTTCCCACATTTATACAGACACAACTCTGCAGGTATGTTCTTCCTTCTGAATGGGTTGTATGATGGAACCACACATGCCTTTACACCACTGACACTTGAATGAATGCGTCATTATCACATGTTCCTTTACCACGCATTTCGTTACAATGACAAGCCTTAGGGAAGCGCTGGATTGTTGAATCAACAGTTTAGTGGTCCAACTCCAGTCTGTGCAACAGTAGGGAAGGTGTTGGACTTAACATCCAACACAAGTCCAATAACACACTTCCTGAAGCAAGTCATTGTAATCACTTACATGGTAAAGGAATTTGTGGTAATGACCCGTTTGATGTAGTTTGTCTCCATTTTGTAAAGGCAATACCTGGTTCCAGCTGGGTGGTAAAGGCTGTTACCCTTCTGGATGCCTTGTAAAACATCAAAATTCCACCCTCAAGCTACGTATACCGGTATTCCGGGTCTTTACTAGGCATTGCACTTGTTGGTCCTTTGTAGAGTAGGTATATTTGTTGGTTATATATTAATGGCAATCTTAATTCATGTAAAGTTAGTTCTTCAGCAAGCCTTTAGCTAACATAATAGCAATATGAATTTTATGTACATCGATTGGTAAGCAAAACGTTATTGACATAAAGGATGTTTATCAAGTCCGATTTATCCCGATGTTTTTGGCATTAATGAAGTCTAAGCCTGCACTTAAAATGTGCTGAAGGCAGAGATGTCATTTTTAAATTCTGTGGCAAAGGCTGGACGTTTGAGGGAAGAGCACAAAGATGAAAACGAACATTCATTCTTCTAGTTAAAGAAGAGCATTGCTTAATTATAATCTTCACATGTTCATAAAGACTATGGAATGCATATTTTCTGTAGTAAAGATAATAAACTTTTATCTTCTTCCGCCGATCAGCAACTTTCTTCCCCTTACTCGCCCTCTTTTTTCCTCGATGATGACTAATGATTGCATTTCAGTGATTCTATAAGAGCTAAATTAATAACAAAGGGATAGTACACGGTATTCTTACTGATGTCAATTTACATCTTGACTCATGCAAGGACCCTGAAGCAACTTGCTTCAAGGAGATAATGGACGTACTTAGCCTACAACAACGTTCCCTATATGCCACACACAGTGCAGGCCACACTCTGGACCGTATTTGTTCTAACTTGGATACCAGCTTTTTGGGCAATGGATGCACAAACTGAGAGACTGGTTAGCACCCATGATCTCACGTTACAGTCCATCCAAAAAGAAACCCTCTGCCCCATGGTTTTTACGATCCCTAAAAGAACTGCAAGGCCACATCAGGGCGTTAAAGCGCAGATGGCGCTGGAATTATGATGAAAATTAGCTTAATATCTATGAAATTGCACGCAGAAAATATCATGCTCTGATCAAAACCACAAAAAACAATCAGAAAGAGATCTTTAAAATAGTTAATCTATTTAAAAATCCCAATAGTTTACATCAAGAGATTCCTCCCTATCAGAGCCTCTGTTATAATATAGCAGATTTCTTTGAAGAAAAAGTTTTGACACTCTTTAAGGTTTTCTCCCCTCCTATTCTCTCTGCCATGAACAATGAAATTTCTGCAGACAGAGCCTGCATGACAACTTTCAAGCCAATAACGATGGAAGAATCGCGCCTGGAGATTTTGTGCATTAAATCAGGCTCCCCTTTCGATCCCTGCCCCCTACTCGGCTACACGCCCTCATCGACGTTGTGAACCCTA
This sequence comes from Lissotriton vulgaris, assembly GCF_964263255.1. Classification (NCBI taxonomy): domain Eukaryota; kingdom Metazoa; phylum Chordata; class Amphibia; order Caudata; family Salamandridae; genus Lissotriton; species Lissotriton vulgaris. Next base: position 1,032,158,234 of record NC_141696.1, on the reverse strand, counting down.
TAATTAATAATAATAATGAACTCCTCGCTTCTCACAGCCAAGATCCCAACAGAATGGAAACTTGTTGCGGTAAAATGACTCCAAAAAAACTAACTGGCGGATACTACGATTCTCTCTAACCTACGTCCCATCTCGCTCCTACCTAGGCTGTGCAAGCTGACTCAAAAATGTGTTAATAGCCAACTCACTAAATTCCTAGAGAAAAAGAATACGCTGCACTCTAATCAATCAGGTTTTAGAGCCAGCACTCAACAGAATCTGTCCTACTGTATACAACGGAAACCCTAAGAGCAGCCCTGGATCAGGGAAAGAGAGCGGTCCTACTGCTATTAGACCTGTCAGCGGCCTTCGACACGGTCTCATATGTCATTTTTTTAGACCGTCTCGCGTAATCTTGCATATCTGGCTTTCTGAAAGATCGACGCCAAATGATCACGCTAGGATAACATAACTCTCAAGAAAAAGCACTCATATCAGGGGTACCCCAAGGATCGAGCCTTAGCCTGACCCTTTTCATTGCATATATGGCCCCTCTGATCAAGCTAATATTGTTCTTTAACATAAACACCATAGCATACGAAGCAAATCCTGGTCTTGGACAATGACACTACCCAGGCAGAAGAAAATCTCTGCAATTGCCTCACAGCGAATTTCAGATGGATGAATAATAACCATATGAGGTGTAACTCGGAAAAAAACGAAATCCTGCCTTTTGGACAACTAAACCTTTTCGCGCCTAAACTTTGGTAGCCAGAAAATGTGACTCCTCCCCCTAATATAAAAAACATAGCTAGGAATCTAGGAATACAATTTGACACTACCCTATCATTTAAACAGCAAACACTCACAGTTGCTGGTACCTACTTCCACATCATAAAAAGCTTAAAGACATTCTTCGACCTGATTCCCATCTCAGCCAGGCAAACTGTGGCTGTTGCCCTTTTTACATCTAGGCTGGACTATTTAACAGCCTATATGCAGGAACCAACAGATCAGTTATGCACAAGCTCCAGATGGTCCAGCATGTGGCTGCACGGCTGGTACTGAAATGGCCCAGGAGATCATCTGGTTCTGCGGCACTAGATATCCTGCACTAGCTGCCAATTCACGTCGCGTTCTGTTTAAGGTCCTTATCATTACCTTCAGGGCCTTTCACTCCCTAGGCCCCCAATACCTTTGAAACAGCTTAAAGCATTATGTTCCCTCCTGAAGTTTAAGATAATCTAATCTGTTGATTATTCCAACTTTAAGATTGGTGTTCATAGCCTCAAAGGCTTGGAATAAACTCCCACCTCAACTTTGCCAGATTGCATCCGAGTCTATGTTTAGGCAGGCACTTAAAACCTGGATCTTTGGCGCACCAGACACACTCTGCAAAACTCTGATTTGATCGCCCATCTTTCTACCGTTAGCAGTTAATCAGCTCTGTTTCCATCTCTGGTTTCCGTATTAGCGCCAAGATGCTGTTTGGAGTGACAGTCGCGCTATATAAATATACCTTTACATTACATTACATTATATAACTGATGACTATTTAATAAAAAACACGGAAGTCTGTTGACCATTTGTCAGAATGGCTAGCAACCCGTCATACTTTTTTCCTAATGCTTCACTTCACTGTTTTGCTACAAACTCCACAGTTAAATAGTCAAACTTTATCAAAAGTATTCTTGTCGTGACAAGATCCATGCTACTTTCAAAGTACTTTGCGTGCAGAGTTTCTTTAAACCTCACCCATTATATGTAAGTGCATTTGAAATATTATTTGCGTTCTCCATTCACATCGAAAGTTAAAAATATGTGCACATTATTTCTACTATAGAGCCGAAAAGCTTTTAGAACACTTACCAAAAGTATTCCCATTAGGAATGAACAGGGAATTTCAAATGACCATGCAGACACCGAGATCTATGACGGCTCAATATTCACTTCAGTTTTTTCTGCTATAAAGCAACAGCAGAATGAACAGAAAAAATTAAATGAGAATCTGCAAGTGTAAAAATGTAATACTATGCAATGGCCAGAATGATCAGCATTTTCACACTAATTTATGCATGTTTCATGCACGGATAATGATCCTGTTTTCTATTTCGTTATGCCAATCACGCTGATGTTCATGTGTGGGTTTAGATTGAAATTATGATCCAAGTCACCCCAGTTAGAAGCCCGCTGCACCCGTTTATCAGGGATTTCAAAAGAGACTGCATTTGTACTTTACGAATGATAAGCATTCAGTGTACCTTACAATTATACATCGTAGAAGAATCAATGTAAACAACACAATTAGGCATCTTAAAACACATATAGCCATTATTCCGACATGGAATATTGGGAATATATCAAAACATTTTGAGAAAGAATGACGACTGTTTGGGTTGAACTACTTTGAAAAGAGAAATAAACGTAATTTTCGAACTTCTGTCCGTGTGAAAAGCGATTGATGGTTGAGTGAAGTGAAATCCTGCGCAAGGAACAGCCACAATCCCTGTCAGGGTGAATCACTAAATAATTGTAATACCCCCTGGTAGCATGGAACAAACCAGTCAGGTGTAACTTACTGGCAATTTGTAAACTATTTATGCAGCACACAAACAGTATTACATTTGCAACACAACACAAGGAAAATTCCACACCAGTTTAGTAAAATAGAGCCAATTTTAATCAAAGTATGTTACACCAAAACTCCAAGAATGCAATTAGTAAAACTAGAGATATGGAATTTACAAAATCTATGCAAAAATAGTGCTTAAAAGCACAACGCGTCAACTGTAGTTATCCAGTCCTGCCGGACCGGATCAAATTCATATTTTCAGGGTGACCACGATGGATCGCAAGCCGGATACACGTACCAGGTTAGGCCTGCGATAAATTGTACCTTATTTCGCTGATGTGGGGCAATGCACCGTCCAGCAGCTGTTCCAAAGAGTGATGCAGGGTCTGCATCAAGTTGAGCCATGCTGCGTATGTTCTGATGGGAGTTGTGAGAGCTGCGATGAGAGTTGCATTGCGTTTCGTCAGTTCTGATGAGAACTGCAGTTGGGCTGGCAGGGCACCTTTATTATCAAACCACAAGAACCATGGAAAATCTCCACACTGGGGAACTAGAAGCTAAGGGCGTCAAGGTGGAATCTTACAATCAAATCCCATCTCACACAAAAAGCCACCCTAATGAAATTATGTTATTTTACTGTTTTAAAATATGTTGTTATTGCATGATTACTTGCGTATTCTAAACACACACGAAAACTTTGATGGGATGTCCGAACCCACCTACAGGTCTCATGCTTTATCATAGGACATCCACATGCTCTCCAAAAACTTTGCTTTGATGGAGAGCAGGTCTATACCCTAGGATCAAGGTGGCACTTGTTTCTAACCTAGGATCCCTGAAATATATCAAAACCCAATGTGATAGCCAAGTACTTAAACTTAAGTAAGGAGTATCTGGGAATCACTAGCCCAACCCACTATGATGTCAACATGTTTCCGACAAGTGGCTTAACCGATTCTATTGCATTTATCAAGACAGATGCTGGATCAACTTTAAGCATATACCCTTCGTATACACCAATGTAATAGTGGCATAATACTTGCCACCACCTACAGTTCATTGGTCACTTGTTACCTGGAAAATAATAATAAGAATATATGTGTGTTGCAAATATTTCTACTGACTGATAAAAAGGACCTGGAGTCTTTCAGTCCCCTTAATAACATTGCATGTGGTGTAAGAGTGAAACTGCACTTGTGTAACACACCTATACAATATTGTGCAGTGTTATGCTGTGAGAACTGCCACACACTCTCATCCTACTAAATGGTCATCTGTGTCCCATGGAAAAAGTAATCAGGGAGTCCTGTAGTCACACTCTATATGGGAGAGGAAAGGGTGATCACCCATACTAGTCAAAAATTGCAATTGAAAGTCCTACTTCCCACTATTACCCACTTACTACACCAAGATGTGTTCCTGGCCGTCCACCTACTCATACTGGCTCTTTCTCCTGATAATTGTGGGAATCACTAGTGGAGAAGTGTGGCTCAATGGTTAGAGTGGCAGACCCTGATGCAGAAGTCTGGCCTGGGACCACGGTTCAATTCCCGCCTCAGCGGGTCTTGGGCTCAATTTCCTTGGACCTGATAATTCTCGCCTCGGTGCCTATTCTAATCATGGGTCCCACTCTGCAACTCTGGGCAATTGCTTGCTTAATCTCCACAATGCCCCCAACAGCGCTTGGATGCCTGGGTTCACCTTGGGGGTGCCCAGGAATGGACATTTCACAGGGAAAAGCCAGGAAGGGTTCCACAGCGGTATGCGTTACAGCACCAGGACACCCCAGTTGGGGTATTAGTGAGCTTTACAAGTACTAATTACATTAGATTACATTACTATCTATTTCCCTTAAAAACCCCAATATGGTCGCACCTGTGCTTAATTGCTTACCCCAATAGTGTATCTATTGTTGATGCCTGTAACTGATTAAAACAATGACTGTCAGCTTTGTTAGGTATGTATCCCCAGGAGCGAATTCATGTTTATCACAATCATGCTTGAGCGAATTGGAAGAAATGAGAGCCAGCTGTGTCAAGCACTTTTTCTCAGGAGGGGATGTGTGTCAATTAAGAGCAAGCTAGTGCTATCAACATGTCAAGCGGGAGTGCCCTCTCAGTGAGAGCCAGCTATATCAGGCATGCATCTCCATGAGTGGATGCATGGAAATCAAGAACAATCTAGTGCGATCAAGAAGTCAAGTGGATTTGACATATCTGAGCAAGTTGCACCCCATCGACAGGACGCAATTCCAGTAACCAGAACCCTTTCCTCTCCCATGTAGAGTGTGACAACAGTGATTCCTCAGGCCTTTCGTCATGGATTATGAACACAACGGAATGTGGATGCTGACTGGATTCAAGCAATGTGCAATTTGGGACTATTTATCACAGGTGAGTATTGGTGGTGAGCTACTTTTCCCAGAAGACCACATACTTTTTTTTATATGTCAGCTGATTAATACAGGCACATGTCACAATAAGTACAGTCGTCCATACATGACCCCATACCAGCTCCCACTCTGCTGCATGTCACTCACATTCAGCAGTTGTTCCTTTCTTTATTAGCCTTATTTACACCAGCGTTATTGTCATCCTTTAGTGTTTTCTGCAAGGCCTGCACCTTCCATTATCGCTGGGCTGCTGTTAATCCATACTTCATTAGCCCTTTACTGCCACATTATATCTTAGTGCTACATTGTATCCCTTAAGCCTCTAAACAGTACGCTCTGTTTTTATTTGCTTAACATTTTTTTTCTGCATAGCCTTTCCCTTTCCACTACCACTGTACTGTTGTTCTCCGTACTTCATTAGCCTCTCACTGCTACATTGTATCCCTTAAGCCTCTAAACTCTATGCTATGATTACCTTTGCTTGGCTTTGCATTTTTGCATTCTGTTCCTTCTTCATATGCTGTCACTAGTTTTTCTCAGTACCTCACTCTTGCTCTCTCCCTACAGCTTCCCGCCTCTCATTGCCGCTCCTTCCTGCCAGAACCTATAAAATGGAGGCTGCAGCACGGCCCCACTGTAGATGCATGCAGTGGATGTAAAGCCAGTAGAAGATATACCTAAGGCAAGCCTATCTGATGCATCTGAGCCTGGATCACTCCCATTGGCAGGAACCCTCGCTCACCCAGCACCCAAAGCTTCACCACCACATAGCTCCTAGCTATGGATCCTGGACCCGACTCAACAACTGCTTCCGTACCTTACCTCGATCCATGGTAGAACCTTTCACCTGCTGGCACTGCCTCTTCGCCTGCAACCCTGAAGCACCCACACATACAGCAACCACCACCACGCCGACCACCACCACACCTGATCTTCTCCACTGCCTCACACTTAAAAACATCTTCCACACTGAGACCTGGCTCAATCCAACATCAGCACCTGACATTACCTCAGCAATGCCCGGAGGCTACAAGAAAACACACTGAGACCGCATCAACAAACACAAGGTGGAATGGCCATCATCCACAAGGAAACCTTTCACTGCACCACCGCCAGAGACAACACCACCCAGATCAGGGAGCACTTCAAACCAACGGCAAATTCACCATCAGAGGTATGCTCATCTATAGGCCACCAGAGGGGTGCCCTAGTTTCTATGACGCTATCCCTGATTTCATCGCACTGCTTGCCATTGACGCCAATAACTACATCTTCCCCAGGGACCTCAATTTACACCTTGATGACCCTGATGACATGAACACCACCAACCTCCTCGAAAGCAAGAACACCATTGGCCTCACATAACTAGTCACCATCCCCACGCACATGGCAGGACACACACTTAACCCTATTTTCACAGCCAGTGACAGAGTAAAATACAGCCACATCACTGAACTCACCCGGGCTGACCACACCATTGTCCACTTCACCATCACAAGCCCCCCTGGCACCACCACCAAACCTCCCAACACCTCCCATCCAGACACCTTAACCAACCTTGAGCCAGCTGTCAAGCACTTCACAGCATAGATCACCAATTGTGCCAACAGAGTCGCACCCATCAAGCCCACAAAACCTAACAAGTCCTCCTAATTGGCCAGCTTGTACACCATTGAACTAAGAACTACAAAACGTAACTTCAAGCAACTTGAAAGAAGATGTGGCTCCAGCAAGGACACCACACAATGAGGATCCTGAAAAATCTTGCTGAGCCAATTCCACCAACTCCTGAAAAGGATAAAAAGTAACATCCTCCCCAATGCATTGAGGCCAGTACCAACCACAGCAAAGAGCTAGCCAAAATTGTGAGACAGTTCTCCTATTACTCAGCCTTCAAAAAGATCATCACCCCCTCACAGGAACTCTGGGACACCCTGGCAGACTTCTTTCATGACAAACAAGCCAACATTTCAAACTCCAACCTACCGCCGCCCACATCCCCAGACTCATCACTCCCACAGAGGCCAACCACAACCACCTGCTAACCACCAGGGACTAGCTCACCACTCAAAACACCACTGCCACCATGAACTCAGTCCACTCACGAGCACCTACGGATCCATGCTTCCACCACATATTCAATCTAGGGAGTAGGATGATCAGCTTCAAACTTCACACCATCTTCAATGTATCCATCACCACGACCACATTCCTTGATTAATTGAAACATACTGAAGTCAAGCCCCTCCTCAAGAAAATGTCTGCCAAACGCAGCAAATTAAAAAATGTATGACCCATCTCTCTACTCCCGTTTCACACAAAGGTCCTTGATAAAGTAATCACTCAGCAACTCAGGGAACAACTGGAGAACAACAACCTTCTGGACATCTCCCAGTCTGTATTCTGAGCCAACACCTGCTTCAAAACCACCCTCATTACTGCCACCAACAACATCAGAGCTCTCGTTCACTGAGGAGAAATGGCAGCCCTGATCCTCCTTGACCTCTCAACTGCATTCAACACTGTACACCATTATCAAGAGACTCCACCAAATCGGAATCCAAGGAGACGTTCTCAGAGGAATCGCCTCCTTCCTCACTGGTAGAACTCAGAGAATCTGTCTACCTTGCTACACCTCTGAACACAAAAGCATCATCTGCTGCATCCCTTATGCCTCATCCCTCAGCCCCACCCTGTTCAACACCTACTTGACACCCCTGGACGAAATAGTAAGAACACATGGATTAAACATCATATCCTAAGTTGACAACACACAGCTCATCCTCTCACCTTCAGAAGAACCCTCCGCCATGAGGGTCAACTTCCACAACTCTATGTCGAGCATTGCAGGATGAATGGAAGACAATTGCCTTAAACTCGACACAGAATAAATTGAAGTACTGATCTTCGGGAACAACATCTCTTCATGGAACGACACCTGGTGGTCTTCTTAACTAAGACCCTCACCGACAGCAATGAACCATGCCCACAATATTGGCATATTCCTGGACAGCAAACTTACCACGGGAAACCAGATCAACACTGTCTCTTCCACCTGCTTCCTTAGTCTCCGCATGCTCCACAACAGCTTTAAATGGCATTAGACTAACCATCACTCAAGCCTTTGTCACCAGAAGACTGGACTACAGAAACACACTCTGTGCAGGAATCACAGTGAGTCCTCTACTTTACCCTGACAGAAGCACTGTAAAGAGCTCAGATGGGGATTCCTGACCCTAAGATGGCCACCACTTGGGACCTTGAGTGATCATTGGAGATCACTTGAAGCTGTCCCTGCCCCCTTTTGACTCACTTATTAATTCGAAGGCACGACCCCCACTCACTTGGACACTCAAACAGATGAAAGCGCCCCCCCCCGATATCTGCCCAATAGAAAACAAAAAAATGAGCTTGTTCACGCTCCGGACTATGCCTGATCTGAAAATGGCCAACGCCAGTCCACCTCAGCATTAAGAAAGTGTAATTTAATTCGCCGCCAGGTTTAAGAGTACACTCAAATCACCAAGCCAAATGCCCATGCTGCCTAAGGGCATACTCAGGATACCTAACCAAGCGTGACCCGATCTCCACATTTCCCGTCTTGATGACAAATAAGGCCAGCCTCCCGAAGCCTAGAGATTGCCGGACCCTACGATTGCAACCAACAAGGACTACCCTCCACCTGCTCCAACAACGCTAGCAACTCCTGGCCCACTCTAAGATACCAGACCTGCGCCAAGCCCCCTGCAGCAACCACTCATATACCTTGGTCCACTCTGTGCCACCACTAACTGCTCCATGACGTTTTCTCCCCCTTCAGCAACCACCCCTATACCTTAGTCTACTCTGTGCCCCCTCAATCACTGCTCCTATTGTAGGGCCATGGTACCAGCCATGGAAAATATGGAGCACCGGCTGGATCTACTAGAAAGCCAGCTTGATATTATATTCAGTGGCCTTGATGAAACCTTTCCAACCTAGACAAGGCACGAAAGCCACAACATTCCCAACTAAGGGCTTCCTATTCGATTGACTCTACCCCCCTAAACCCCAATTCGGAACTACACCCGCCCGCGAGAACCGACTGCTGCGGTCCCCTAGAACCGACGCTGTGATCCCACTACAATCTTTCACAAGAATCAAAGCCCCTCGTCTGGAGCTGAGAGCCACACTAACAAAGATGTGGAGACCCAAACACAATTACCATCCAGAACGAAAGCAGAAATGTCCGCTGAAGAAGCTATGGACCTAACCTCCACTTATGACTCCCCTTTCCCAATTTCCACTAACTCCAATATTCAAGTGATCATGGGCTTTAGAGGAGTCCTCCCTCTCGTGAAAACCTCAAGAGCCCCGCCCTCCCTCACCTCCATACCGAGGGCCCCATTAGGAAAGCATCTGAACAAAAGTAATCTAGCGACTAACTGCATGCTCATTAACTGCAGATCAGCCCCCAAGCATGCAACGGAATTAGCTGAAGCCATCCTCTCTCAGGACCTAGACATTGCGTTCATCACGGAGCCATGGTTAAATGAAATCACCCCACCTTGTTTAGACATGCTGCTGCCCCCAGGTTTCACCATCATCAACATAGATAGAAAAGATCAACGCAGGGGGGGATGTAGCCATCAACCATTAAGATGACATTGACATTGCTGTAATGGACCCATGCAAATACAGCTCTATTGAATGTCTATCTGTCACCATCAAGACTAAGGATAACCACCCTTTAGTTGGTCACCTTCTCTATCACCCACCTGGCAACTCCCCCACTTTTGTTGAACATCTATCCAACCTGATTGCCCATTGCCCTCTAAAAGACAATAACTTCATAATCCTGAGTGATCTCAACTTACGCTTGAGCGAGGCCAACAACACACTAATTCAATATCTCATTACACTCCTTTGTGACAATAACCTTTCCCAACACTCCTCTGAAGAAACTCACAACAAAGGAGCGACCTTGGATGCCATCATTGCCCATCAAGACGCAATCATGATCGACAACATCCTCCCAGTGGACAGGTTGGATCATCAAATGATCTTATTCCACATCAACCAAAGATTCCTATCCCTGTCTCCTGTTCAAGACCCCCCCCCCCCCCAAATGGTCAAGATATCTCACCCAGATCCCCCTGGATATTATGGAAGATAGACTAAAGTTGTTCCTACCCACTGACAGAGATCTCTCCACAACTGACCTCACCTTGCTCTATAACACGAATATGGTATGGACCAACTAGCACCCTTGAAACTAAGAAAAAATCAAGTCATTCCGTCCAGATCTTGGTTCGACTCTGACACTAATGAAGAGAGGAGACAACTAAGAGCCGCAAAAAGACGCTGGAGGAGCTTGCCCACTATCTGCCAAACTTAGAACTATCCAGAAGAAATACAATAATCACATCAAAAACAAAAAGTCTATGTTTTTTCCGCACTGCTCTGGAGAACGCAAAAAACAAACCTAAGGAACTCTTCAGTATTATTAGACAGCAAACCTCCAAACCAGATACTTCCCTAGGGCAGGCCTCCAAAGAACGATGCAACAACTTCGCCAACTTCTTCAATGATAAGATCTCCAAGATCGAGCGCTTCCTGGTCACCAACTGGTCTTCCTCCTCCCACAGCAGACAGGATAGGGTGCTTGGTAGCGCTCCCCCTCCCACTACTAAACCCTGGTCACTCTTTCAGCCCATTCTAGAAGAAGAGATAATCAAACTTATCTCCACCTCTAAACTTTCATCTCACACCCTTGACCCCCTTACAGATCATATTGGTTGATTGATAATTCATATACACCAGGGAATTTATGGAATACATTGTGCAATAAAAGCATGCAATATAGTTGCAAAATTGGAGACATGTAAGTCCAGGCAAATACGCTCCAGTGGTTTATTGTTCAGGATGTATATAAAGATCCTTTCTAGCAACCTTGGATACTACTAGTTTATGGTTCAGATATGATTGGCATGTTAGACCTTGACAGCAGTAATATTCCAAGATGTGAGGGTAACACTCTGCTTGTAGGTATTAGCAATGTGGGTATTGGTGTAACATCTGAATAAGCAGGAGAGGTGAAAGTAGGAATAACAACAATAACACTAATACCAATGATGGGGTAATACTCCCATTGAAGCCTGAGGAGAATAACTAAAATAATTCACTTGTATTATCAGCTTTATTATTATTATTATTATTATTATTATTATTATTATGACTCATATTACTCTTATTATTATTATTATTATTATTATTATTATTATTATTATTAGTATTAGTATTAGTATTAGTATTTTATTTATTATTAATATTATTATTATTATTATAGTTATTATTATTATTATTATTATTATTATTATTATTATTATTATTATTATTATTATTATTATTATTATTATTATCCCTATAACTCCATATATATTATTCATTGTCCATTATTCATTAGTAGCTGGGGCGGATGTGCATGGAGTTGGAAAAAAATCAATAAAATGGGAGGGAATGTAAGATCTATTGAAGCAAATACTGGTGTTTACTGCCTATGTCAGAGTCTCACCAAAGTTCTTTATTCGGCCCATAACAGACCGTGAAAGTCACAGCAAGAAATAAACTATCATGATAAAAATTGTTCCAAAGAAGATAAAATCTTTCTGTCGAAAGGACATTCTCATGCGCAGGAATACAATAGTACACAGATAGATTGGGTGCAGCTTTACCTTTGTTGCCTGTGTCCACCCTTACATTAAAAAACAGGGCAGCAAAACATGTACAGTACCTAAAGTAAAATATCATAACATTTAAAAAAAGTAGATGCCTAACTTCTATCTATTGTCTCTTAATTGTCAAATGTATATGATACTCATCATGATTACAGCAAATTAAAAAGAATAGATCTAGTCTCTCTCTAAGGTCTCTCCCTTCTTAAAGTGCAGAACATGCTAAAAATTATTTCACTGTGAAATTATATCATAATCAAGTCAGCACTAAATATTATCCCCTTTAGTATAAAAAAGTGACAGGCAATTGTTGGCCATAAGCGGGTCACAATGCATGCTGCTTCCTGTGTAATAAAATTCAAATCAGAACAACATTTTAATGGGGACTCAAGATGCTGCAGGAAAAGCATTCCCTCCTGATGATTCACAAATGATCTTCCAGTAAGTATTTGGTAGAGTAACTATTTTACGAAGGCAGTGTACAGGGTGCAAAATAAAAATACAGTTTGTTGTTGACTGGTGTGACCTCCAATCCCATGGGCAACATGGTAATGATGAAAACCAGGCGCTGTTGACAGGAAAGACCACTAAGCAATGTATAGTGTTTAACCTCAAGCAGGGAAGGTGAAATCTATGCTCCAGTGTCTTTGCCCAGGTTAAATAAGACTCCATACTTTCAACAATTGAAAGTGCCACATAAGCTTGAACTTTTACTGAGCCTAACACTATTGTAAGCTTGGCGTCTTCTTTCTTTACAGAATGCCTTTCCTTAACCTGGCCCTTAGCATATAGTTTAATCTTTCCAGCTATTCAAAAATGTTACTCATTCCTAGATTGGAAAAGTATTTTAATATATTGTAGCCAAGGAATAGGTCTCGAGCTACTTTGCACAAGTTAGTCCTCCAATATTTTTTAGTAAACCCTATAGCTGGAGTTACCCAAATGTTAATCCAGAGCGTACATTACCTTATCTTCCAAATAGTCATTCCCTAGGTCATTATGAGTTATACAACTTGGGGTAATTTTGGAACCCCTAACAACCTGTTTAAAAATGTGTCCTCCGGAGGAGGAGCTAGGCGTCGAGCAAGATGGCCACATAGGACCTCGGCTCCGCATAGCTAGCCACCCCAGCTTGATGATCCTGATAATTCTCCTGTAACCGAGGTGTGCCTCCCGGTTTCCGAACCACCGCTGATGTCCCGGCTGCTGTCTGAGCCCACTGCGGTGCCGGAAACCGGAGCTGTGGAAAGTGAAACTGTGGCCTGGAGGCCAGATGAGCCCAGGGACCCGAGTGGCACGGGTGGCGGTAACATCTCGATAACAGCGGGGCCATCGGCCGGAAGTGCCCGGCCTGACCCACATGGAGAGTCCATGTTGGGATTTCTCACGGGCAGGAGCAGCGGCCTGCTGACGTTATGCCAACTTCGGATTGTGACTCCGGTCCTGCTGTGACACCGGGGAGCGGAGTGGACCATCGGTGCGGCGGCGCCCAGGTGCCGGAGAGACAAGCCCCGAACTACAGCCGGTGACAAGGTGACGGTGGATGCGCTGTTGGCCGAGAGGCTAGTCTGTCAGTAAATCCGGGGACCGGTGCAGAACAGCGATGCGGTGGTGCCCGAGTGCGGGAGAAACAAGCCCTGAATTGCAGCCGGTGATAAAGTGCGGCCGGATATCTCTGGGTTGGCCACTGCAGGGGTCTGCCTGCAATTGGTGGGGTCAGGGTGTTTTGACTACATGCCTCCCCCCTCCCCCCTAACCCCTCCTCTCTATGCTAACTAAAGGACGTCTGAAGCGGTGCAAATACCGGCGGGGTGTGCTGCGGGCCGGTACACTCCGAAACGCCAGTTACAAGCGAGGTTTGCCGTCGGTGCTGTTGGGACTTCCGGGTAGACACTGATTCGTGGAGCAGAGTCTGGCTGTCCCGGTTGGTGTATGACTGCAGTAGTAACCGGTGCCTAAGAAGACCATTGCATCTGCCCCCTGTGGCTATATCAGCTGTCCCGTGTGGAGGCCGCCCGGGGTCTGGCCGCTCGAGGCTCTAGAGTCGTGCGGGAACATGCTCTGCTCAGCCCAGCTGTGGTGCAGCGGACGTAGATACTAGTGACCACACTATTGCCTCTATTAGTGAGGACAAACGACAGCGGTTGGCACATGGACTGACACGGGAACTTAATCTTGTCGTGGACTACACCATAAACGAGGCTGACCTCTTTATTGCCGTTGAACAAGTCACCTGGTGTTGGCTCACGCCTCGGGCCAAATCAATGACCTGAATTGCAGAGATCTTAGGGGGTGCTGAAGCAACGAGTCTCGCCAAGGGGTGATTAACATGGCAGCCAGGGGAGATACGGATAAGTCTCAGACCAAATCCTCGAGAGGACCTAAGCCGGTCCAATCCAATAAATTGGACAGATATACATTGCCAAAGGGATCACCAGTGGAGATGAAAAGGGCCCAGTCACTGACTGGAGACTCTTCGGTCGCACCGGCGGAACTAACACTATCTGATGTGATGGCGGCCATCGAGGGAGTACAGACTTCGTTGGGGCATAAGATGGGGTCTCTTGATGCCAAACAGGATACAGTCACAATAGAGGTTATTCTTATCCGTGCGGATCTCGCCAAAGCTAATGAGAAAGTCAAATCCTTGGACATAAAGACCACTAGCCTGGTGGATGACATGGCGCAACTTCAACAGGAGGTACGTGATCTTAAGGCCTCCCGGGTTTTGATGGGCAGAAAGCTAGACGATTTTGAAGGGAGGGCCAGACAGAATAACGTACGCATCCTAGGGGTCCCTGAGAAGGCAGAAGATCCGGCGCAGGACCTATTTGTTGAAGACATTACCCTTAACCTTCTTAAACCCAAGGGACTAGGAAATTTCTTTACTGTCAAGCGAGCTCATAGAGTGCCGGGGGGTAGACCCAAACCTGGCACCCCTCCTCGCCCAAAAATTGTGAGGGTACTGAACTTTAGAGATCATGATGTAATACTGCAGGCGGCCCGTGCAAAGGGACCCCTCCAATATGATAATGCCTTGCTATACTTCTTTCCATACTTTACACAACTAGTGCAGAAACAACGCCAAAGTGTCCTGCCAGAAAAGAAGAAACTGAGGGACAAGGGTTTGCAATATGGAATGATGTTCCCGGCGAGATTGAGAGTGGAAGAGAGGGGGCAGACTTTGTTCTTCGATAATCCTGAAGTCGCGACAGACTGGATTGATTGTTTCCACTCCCCTGAGTCCGAAAGACAGGATCAGGGGGGTAGAGGAGGACCAGTAGGTGGGCGAATGGGAAAGGAGGGTGGAGATGTGACACTGAGACAATCATCGCTCGGAGGCGGTTCCCACAGTGTTATACCGATATTGATGTGGTACAGTGGAGGGTGGGAGGGTGACTTCGGAAAACGGGATTAACGTTGGGCCTAGAGCTGGGGGGGAGTGCTACATCGATTCTCCTCCCCGTTAGTATATTTAGTTAGAGAGTTGATTTTGAGTTAGGGGCGACAGGCACAACGCCAGTTGGGGATGGGCGTAAGCCATAAGCAGGGGTGCAGGGAGGTTGGAGGGGATCCAGGGTCCGGGAAGTTGATATCGCTTGAGGGTTTGTTTGAGTTTTGCTGTTTTTTGCATTGGGTGACAGTACTGCAACTAGATGCTAGCAGTGTGGGGTGAATGTCATGTACTAGTCAGGGGTCGGGGATACGGGTGTTGAGCCGGAATATCAATGGTCTGGGTGACAAGATAAAGAGGGGTATGGTGAATCAACTAATCAGAGGACACTCCCCAGAAGTCGTATTGCTACAAGAGACGCTCCTTGTCGGAAATCGATGCATGGCCCTCCACAAAGGGGGATATAAACTTGTGGCACATGCTGGATTCACGTCGGGATCTAGGGGGGGTCGGTATCCTAACAAAGAATTCCTTTGCGCTCGATTTTCAAGCCACTTGGTCAGACCAGAGAGGTAGATATGTGGGTGTCTCAGGCGACTGGCGGGGAGGACGGTCACATTTTTGTCAATCTATGTACCACCCAGCCTCCAGTCTGATACTTTCAGAGATTTAAGTGCCATTTTTCTGACATTGCCTGTGGGGCTCTTGGTGCTGGGGGGGGAATTCAATGCAGTACTTGATGGGGTATTAGATCGCTTCCCGCTGCGGGTTCTCCCACCTTCGCAGAGGTGGCTTCCTGATTTCCTTGAAACGCTGGCGTTGACCGATAGTTGGAGGTTACGCAACACGCAGCAGACATGCTTTACTCATGTGTCCGCCGCGCATAATAGTATGTCCAGGTTAGATTACATATTGATAATGGCTGCGCTGGCGGGTACAGTTAGAGAAGCACGATATCTTGGCTGGGGCATTTCAGAACATTCTCCGGTGTGGTTAAAGGTCGAGGTGGGGCAACAAGTGGTGGGAAGGGTTGCTCCTATTGCGGCATGGCACCTGAAAAACCTGGCCACTAGAAAGGAGATACTCCAGATTTCAGAACGCTATTTCCAGGTGAACGTAGGTACGTTTGATTCGGCGCAGTCGGTGTGGGAGGCATATAAAGTGGTGCTTAGGGGTGAAGTCCTCTCCTTGGTTGCAGGTAAGAAAAAGAAGCACCAGGCAGAGGTGAATAGGGTGGAAGCGGAAGTGATACAGTTAGAGAAACGTGTAGCTGAGTCTGCTGATCCAGGAGACTTACACTCAATGCAGTTAAAACAAAAGGTATACCGAAACTTCTCCAGGGAGAAAGCAATTGCCCATGACGGTGCCCTGCAGAGTCGGATCTATGAGCACGGGGACAAGGCTGGCAAACTGATTGCTTGATTGGAGTGTGGGGAGTGGGCCTCTAGGTTAGTGCAGGAGATAGAGGGGTCTGGATCCGATAGAGTCACAGACCCACAGGCAGTTACAGATGTGTTTTCTACATATTTTAAGGAAGTGTATACCTCGGTTGGAGGATTCAGGGAGACTGACAACAATGACATGCTTAAGGATATCGGCATGCCGAGTCATTCAGAAGACAATAGGGCCTATCTCGACTCCACTTTCACGGAGGATGGAGTTGCACAGGCGATTAGAGGCATAAGATCTGGGAAAGCAACGGGTCCGAATGGTATTCCGAATTGTATGAATTGAATGCCCTTAAAATCGCTCCGTTTCTTCAAGCCATGTTTCTAGAAAGTAGGGAGTCAGGGCAGCTTCCATATGACCAGCGGATGGCAAATATTGTGTTAATCCACAAGACTGGCAAGGATAAGACAACTCCTTCCTCATATAGGCCCATCTCACTTCCTAATGCTGAGCCGAAGATTTTGGCAAAATTGCTAGCCACTAGATTGGTCAAAGTCATAGCGACCCTTGTACACCCCGACTAATCCGGCTTTATGCCACGTCAAAAAACGGCCCTGAACCTGCGGAGACTGCATGGGATCCTGGGTGGTTCCCTGAAGATACTTGAGCCGGCTGTCTTGGTGTCCTTGGATGCCACTATGGCATTTGATAGAGTCGAATGGGCATACTTGTTTGCTGTTTTGGCCAAGTTGGGCTTTGGTCCGGGGTTTATCGGATGGGTTAGATTGCTATATGCAGTTCCCCTAGCCAGGGTGATAGTCAATAATTGTAAGTCTGCGGATTTTTCCCTCGGAAGAGTCACAAGACAGGGGTGTCCGCTGTCCCCGCTCCTCTTCGCATTGGCACTGGCGCCTCTGGCGGCTTGGGTCAGGTGGGACCAGTCAATACGTGGCTTGCGGTGGACGCCTGACTGGGAGGATAAAATCTCGCTTTATGCGGATGACATTTAGCTATACCTCACTATTAACTGGTCAAAGTCGGTATTGTTCGTTATGTCAGGGGCTCCACCCGTGATTCCGCAATCGTGCCCGATAAAGGTTGAACTGGTGGGATTCACCTATCTTGGTATATATATATCCTCTGACCGGAAGATGAGATACGCTAATAATCTGACTCCCACCTTGGACGGATTTAAGAAGGATGTGGAATAAGCATGGGCAGAAAATCCGTTCCGCTCGCGGATTTTGCGGATTTTCGGTAAATTCGCAATCCGCGAGATTCGCGAGTTTCCCGCAAAATCCGCAAGTGGAACGGACTGGGTCAAAAGTTCAAGCTGACTTTTGTAACTCTTTTAGAATGGCGCCGGCAAGCTGCCAGAGCCATTCTAAAATAGTTACAAAAGTCAGCTTCAACAGGAAGCTCTAATAGATAAAGTAAAGCAGGTGCTGCTCAAATTCAGTTACACAATCATTAATCAGCCCAAACTTGGGGTGATTAATGATTGTGTAACTTAATTTGACCTTCAACTCGACCACATGCTTTACTTTATCTATTAGTGCTTCCTGTTGAAGCTATTTGTAGCTATTTTAGAGTGGGGCTGAGGGCAGAAGGGCACAAAAGTGGGACAGACGGCAGAAGGGGACAAAAAATGAGTGGGGCAGAGGGCAGAAGGGCACAGAAACGAGTGGTACAGAGGGCAGATGGCCATAAAAAACGAGAGGGTGGCAGTGATTAACCAGGCAAAAAAAACCCGCGAACACGCAAAGCGCCCCGCGAAAACACCCGCGAGCACGCAAAGCGACCCGCGAACACCCGCGAACGCGCAAAAATAAAAAAATCTGCAAATTCACATGAATTTGCGAATTTTGCAGATTGCGAATTCGCAAATCCGCAAATTCGCGGATTGCGAATTCGCAAAATTCGCATATGCTTAATGTGGAACGATGGAAGGCTCTCCCTCTCTCGGTACTTGGGAGAGCGGTAATATTTAAGATGATGGCCTTACCCAGATTCCTGTACATGCTCAAAAACACAATGGACACAGTGACATTGTCCTATTTTAAGGATATTGAGGCGCTTCAGCGACAGCTCCTTTGGCGTATAGCCTTTAAGAAATTAACCCTTCCGTGGTATGATGGAGGTATCGGTCTCCCAGACTTGAGGAAATATTATTGGGCCTCACATCTTGCGGCGGTGAAACACATGATCTATGGACCCCCTGGGGGCCCAGGCTATGCTATGGATCGGGAGCTTGTTTCCTTCCCAGTGTAAGAATTGTCTTTTGTAGTTTGGTTTGCCCTGTTCCCATCATGCACTGGGACAGGAACAGACTAATTTGCATACAGCCAGTTTCTGAAACTGGGATGGTGCAGTGAGCTAAAAAACGGTGTTGGATCTAGCCCTGATCTCTTGACTGGGTGAGAGCTTTCTGCTTAATTCAGAGACTCTGTCCCTCACCACCCCTTGTTGTAAATATTTTTGTCCCCCCTAAGCGTGGAAGGGTATTCTCAGATGTGAGACCCTTGCTCATTGCACCATCAGGATTCAAGCAAACCGGGCCGAAGACGGCTGTAATGCCAGAAACCGGTCCCCGGGAGCTTGTTTCCTTCCCAGTGTAAGAATTGGCTTTTGTAGTTTGGTTTGCCCTGTTCCCATCATGCACTGGGACAGGAACAGACTAATTTGCATACAGCCAGTTTCTGAAACTGGGATGGTGCAGTGAGCTAAAAAACGGTGTTGGATCTAGCCCTGATCTCTTGACTGGGTGAGAGCTTTCTGCTTAATTCAGAGACTCTGTCCCTCACCACCCCTTGTTGTAAATATGGATCGTGGGCAGGTGCCAGGTGGTGATATTCTTAAAGCTTTATATGCCAGACCCGGGAGGTTCACGCTGATAGGCCCTACAGCACAAGCTGTACAAGTTTGGCATGCTGCTACTAGGAGTCTGGGATGGGAGGGCATATTGACGTTTGCCACCCCACTGTTGGGTTCAGAGAAACTTGGGAGCTTGTGGAAGACTAAAGGGTTCGATAGGTGGGACCTCATTGGAATCAGCCAGATTAAAGATGTATGGGGGAAGGATGGTGTGTTGACATTTGAATCTTTGCAGAAACAATACAGTTTGAATGCTACTGAACACTTTCGGTACAGGCAGGTTTATCACGCTCTCCTCGCTGACGTGCCCAGAGATGCAGATCTTCCTGAGGCTTCTCCTCTTGAAGTCCGAGTACTAGATGGTCACATGCCACAAAGGACTATCTCCTTGATCTATAGGAAACTTATAAATAATATGGAGGACCTGTAGGGAAGTATCAGAGCGGCGTGAGGAGCAGATGGACTGGAGTTAGACGATGAAAACTGGGTGGAGGCGGTCTCTTCCCCGAAAGTGGTCTCAATTCAGATGAGGCTCAGACTGGTGCAGCTTAAAATTCTACATCAATCATATATTACAGGACCTAGGCTAGTACATATGAGACGTGCGATGAGCGGTGAGTGCAGGAGAGGATGTGGAGAGCTTGGCACCTTCATGCATATCGTATAGCATTGTGAAGTGATAAAGACCTGCTGGGCAGCAATACATAATAAACTTAGAGAAGTACTGGGGGAGGAGATACGACCAGAGCCCCGGAGGTGTCTGCTGAATGTTTGGGAACCCACAGACTTGAATGGCGAAGCGAAACATTGCTCAGCTTTGGAGGGCCAGCCAGCCGCCCAGGATTGCTGAGTGGGCCGAAGACCTAGACTGGTGCATGTTCAGGGAAAGGGCGATGTACATGGCCAGAGGTTGTCCGGGAAAGAGGGGGAAGATATGGGGAGCATGGAATAGTTATTGAGGCGACCTTTGTACACCCCCGAGGCTACAGAGGGACGTAGAACCCCCAGAATCCCCGTTATCCCAAGTTCCATATGATTGGTAATTGTTGATTTTTATGAATGACAACTAAAACCCTCACAATGATGTCAACTACTGTGTACCCAAAGCAAATGTTTCTTTTTGTGCTATTATAATAAAAAGATATTTAAAAAAAAAAAAGTGTCCTCCACCACCTGTAAAGCCTTTGCTGATGCGTGCCCACTCCCACACCCACTCCATACATTCCAGCAGTAATACCTTTACATTTGTAAGCAAAACCATTTCTTTTAAGGGCTTTTGTCCTAAATTAATAGCAAATCTGAAGATGGCTACATATGAGGGCCCCATCGTCTGATACGTCTGGTTGAATATCTATCCCAGAGCATATTTTCATTGAAGAGGATGCCTAAATAGTTAAAATCCTTTATCTTTACTCCCTATGTCGTCTTAGTAGACATCCGTGTTGGTATCAAGAAAGGGCAACCAAATGCCCTTGAAGGTCTCTATGTTGTCTTGTAATTAACATATGAGTTGTTCATATGAGACCACTTTATACATCTTAGTTAACCATTCACATTATGTAGGCATTTGCTGTGAGTACCTGTAAACGTCTGTTGTTGCCTTTTAAGAGGGACATATCTGTAGTGTTGTGTGGCATGACTATCAGTTTTATCAAGGAAAGGTTTTTTTTTATGTTGTGCAATGTGTGTGTTTGATTCAAGACAATATTCGGCTGATAGCTGGGCAGTCAAAGAGAATGTGAACGGTGTTAGAGGTAGCTTGGCTATATCTCCAGCTATTAAAGGTGTACTGCAGGCCTGTGGATACTATTATCTCTGGTGTCCAGTAGCAGTCCTAGGGTGTTTTGAAGAGGAAAAACTTCATTCTGGATTCTTAGGTTCCTTTATCTATATTTTCTATCTGGACTTCCCAGTAAGTCTCCATATAGACCATTTGCACTAGTCTCTACATGTTAGTGTATAGTTGTAATAGAAGGAGTTTGAAAAGATGTTGATGTATCAAAAGGTTATAGAAGCCCACTGCAACTCACTTGTGCAATCCCCAGTGCTAGTTGCTAATGACAGGGTTAGTGTAAGTGTAAGTATTGTTGGGTGGGAGAATCAGGTGAATCTCATGGTAAACCACCAATCTGCAAGATAGGCAGTGCCACAATTGTCTGTATTTCCATCTTTTGGAAATGGGCAAGTGAAATTCCTCCTCCAGCATTGTTAGACCTGTCATACTTAGGGTGGTTTTCCCCGAACGTGTTGCCTATTTATCTCCTCTTTTTGCTGATTCATTTTGTTGGCTTTAGGACTCTGAGTACATCACCACTGTTGTCCAGTGCTAAAGTGCATGGGCTTCTCCACTAAACATGGTAACATTGGTGAATACACAACTGGTATATTTAATTTACTTGTGTGTCCATTGCAAAGTGGTCTACCACACACCCGGGGCCTGAACAAAAAGTGCTGCTAGTGGGCCTGCTGCACTGATTGTACCACCCACACAAGTATCCTTTCAAACCTGTCCCAGGACTGCCATTGCAGGGCCTATGTGTGCAGTTTAGTGCCACCACAACTTGGCATTTAAAAACTTTTGACAAGTCCTAAACTCCCCTTTAATTATAGAAAATGCACTTATAGGTAGGCCCTAGCAGCCCACAGGGCAGGGTGCTGTTTAAGTAAAAAGGTAGGACACATACTTTTATGTTTTGCATGTCTTAGTAGTGACAAATACCCAAGTTTGTATTTCACTATTGTGAGGCCAACTTCTCTCATAGGTTAGCATTGGGAATTCCTTAATACACCTTTAGGCTGAAATTTCTGATTAGAACATAGTTCCTGTGTCATGTTTTATATTATTGGAAGGGTAATGATAAATCCTCTTTACTAGCACAGTTGGATTTAACATTATTTCAGAAATGACACTATTAGAAAGTGTATACAGTAGCAAGGGTTGGGCCTGTTTAACGTCAGCAATGCTATGCCACTAAAAATAATGGACAAATAATTGCAAACACTGAATTCACTTCAGCTAGACAATCATTTTTATAAATGTTACCACATCACAATTATTATGATCGCCATGTATTTTCATCATTATTTGTAAAACATTAAAACAGTCATAAACGGAGGAGAAATACTTAATAGACTCAGTCAATTTACATTCCTTGTATAACCCACTTCAAAGCAACATTACATTACCATTACAATAAATTATTACATCAAACAATACAGTAAACAATACAGGAAACATGGTCCAAACAGTGTCCTAATTCTAAACTTTAATAACCAAAGGGGTACTGTATAAGACACTTTGTCAAACCCCTAATTAATTTGATTAAAACCTAGTAGTGTGAACTTGGTCTTTGATGCAAGGCCTCGGTCAGGAATCTACACACAGTCGTTGTTCCACCCAGGGATCCCCTCCCATCTTCAGAAATCTGGTGACTCCTTACACCACCTCAAGACCCCTTCGATCCTCTAACGTCCACTTAACGCTGATACCTAAGATCAAGAGAGCACGATCAGGAGGTCGGCGTTTCTCCTACAACGCCTCCAAATTGTGGAACTCCCTCCCCCCTGACATCCGCGCACAGCCCAATTTGCTGGCATTTCGAAAATCTCTAAAAACCTGGCTGTTTTGTGACCCCCTCCTGTCACATGGCCCATAGGGATATTTTCATTCTTCACTCACTTAGCATGAGCACGTTCCAGTGTGACTGCTGCTTTGCATACGTTACTACACGTCTTTATTTTTTGCAATATTTACTATGCCTGCATGCACATGAGAACTCATCGATGTGTTCACTCTCTGCATGTTCCTGAGATTTTGACTGAACATTATGTGCAAGGTCAACCAACAATGCACCTTGTTATTTTGTTCCGGCCAGACCGTAGCCCTTAGACAAAACATACCTATGCAGCTGTTGTTTGGACAACGCACTTTAGTTTTTAGTGGGGTACACAAATAGGGAGGATACACTTTGAATGAGAGCTTTCCAGGGAGAAGAGTGAGAAAGCACCTATGATGCAGATCTACCACCTATTGGCTCAGATATGGGGTCTGCAGACAAAGCCCAGAGATCTTCTCTTATATTATAATACTTCTTCTTAGCAAGGGGAGGAAGGTTAGCCACTATAGTCTTTTCTCCATTGTCTTTGATGACATCTCCCTTCATGATATATGAACTACCTGCTATGCTGTCTATATTTGTACTATGCATTTTCCTGATTGTCGTGGCACGTATGCTGCAAGTTAGGGCACGTTAGTTAAAAATAAATATTTTGAACTGCTTTGTGTCTCTGTCAGATTTTATTGTGCAGAAGTACAAGACTGCAAGCAAAAGGGTGTGTCTTGTTACCAAGATACCTGAGAGATTAGGATTTTTGTGTTCCGGGGTGTCTAGTCATATGTTTCTCTGTGAGTGAGTAGGAGATCAAGTCAAACACTATAGCTAGTCGGTCCTGGGCTCATGGGTACTAAGGTGGTAGGAAGAACCAGTCCCTTTACACCAAGATCCTATCATCCTGAGCATAGCTCTGTGTTTGTGTAGAATCCCTGGTTGGCGTAGGCTTTCAATGTGTTTAGAACCCAGCTTCAATTCGGGGTTCTCATTAGGACACAGAATAGAAGAACACTGCATTAAAAAAGAAAAACATTATTGTGACTATGCTACCTTAAATGTGTGTGTAAGCTAAAAAATTATTTTGACACCAAAACTCTTCACTTGTTCACTGAATTCTCATCAGTTGCATTGTTTTCATCCTATTCATCAACTTTTTTGCAAATACAGAAAGCTAAGTGAAACAGAGTGGTGATTGGGGTCACTTTTAAGAATGAGCCTTTCTTTCAAGACACACTGTTTTTCTTGAAATCCTACATACAATCTGGGCACACACGATGGCTCAACTCACTTATTTGATGGAATGCGGCTGGTTGCAGCTAGAACCATTACCTTTACCCTCTCCTCTGTTGTCATGTAAGTAAAATCTTTTTTTCGGTAATAGGTCTGGGTGAGCAATACTAAGCTTGTTAATTTAAACCAATGCTGTTGAAAACAATTAAAGTAAAACTCAAGGACATCATTCACTTGGATGTAGTCTTGAAAAGGAATTTACACATCTTGTTCATATTCAGAATTTGTATATTTACTTCAAGTTCATCTTTCTGTTGAATGTTAAATGTAGTTAAATGTTAAAAGATTTCTAGAGCGCATGGCTGCCCGTGAGCGTCCCAGCGCTGAATAAGTACAGGTAGAGTCCGAGGGGGAGGCTCATGGGAACAGCCAGGTTTTTGAGATTTTCGAAATGCCAGCAAATTGGGCTGTTCGCGGATGTCAGGGGGGAGGGAGTTCCACAGTTTGGAGGTGTTGTAGGAGAAACGCCGACCTCCTGATCGTGCTCTCTTGATCTTAGGTATCAGCGTTAAGTGGACGTTAGAGGATCGAAGGGGTCTTGAGGTGGTG
Organism: Lissotriton vulgaris; assembly: GCF_964263255.1. Lineage (NCBI taxonomy): Eukaryota > Metazoa > Chordata > Amphibia > Caudata > Salamandridae > Lissotriton > Lissotriton vulgaris. The sequence continues at coordinate 1,032,133,471 of NC_141696.1, read as the reverse complement.
TACGGAGTCACCAGATTTCTGAAGATGGGAGGGGCATTCCCGTTGAGGATTTTGTGCGTTAAACAGGGCGCCTTGAACTGCACTCTTTCCATGACGGGCAGCCAGTGAAGCGCTTTAATGGCTGGCTTGGCCGAGCAACGGCTTTTGGTGTTGGTAAGAATCCGTGCTGCCGCGTTCTGTACTACCTGTAGTTTAGTAGTTACTTTCCGCTGGGCGCCCAGATACAGTGCGTTTCCGTAATCCAGCCGTGACAGAATGAGGCCCTGGATCAGGAGTTTTCTTGAAAGGAAAGGGAGCAGTGGTAGAATTTTCCGGGCGGATCGCATGAGCCCATAGCAGACTCCGGCCGTTTACCTTGCCTGGGTGTGCATGGTAAGGTTTTGGTCCAGCCATACTCCGAGGCTTTTGATCTCGGATTTGGGGGTTAGGGGGCTTACCCATGCATGGGGGCCATAGAGAGTCCGGACGAAAATGGGACTGATTCCCCATCACCAGTATCTCCGTCTTGTCACTATTTAGCTTCAAGTGAGATCTGTCCATCCAGCTGACTATGTCTCTCAGGCAGGAGTAGAGGTCGGTGGTAGGATTTTCCTGCTGAGAAAGAGAGACAACCAGCTTGGTGTCGTCCGCATAAGTTAGGAGTTTGATACCATGGGGGGTGACTATTTTTTCCAGAGGGGACATATATACGTTGAAGAGCGTAGGGCTCAAGGAGGAGCCCTGTGGCACTCCGCAACGTATAGGGGTCTCTTTAGATGTGTAACTACCCTCTATCACCTGGAATGAACGGTCATGCAGAAATGATTTCAGCCAGGACAGGGCGACATTAGTGATCCCAAGATCTCTGAGTCGCTAGACCAGGATTTGATGGTTGACCGTATCGAAGGCCGCGCTCAGGTCCAGGAGGATCACTGCCACTGATCCTCCTGCATCCATGATCTTCCTGGCCTCCTCGACCACCATCACCATCGCTGTTTCAGTGCCCTGCCAGGGCGAAAACCTGTCTGTGAGGATTTGAGTAGTTCATTAGATTCGAGATAGTTTGACAGCTGGGCATTTATACATTTTTCTGTCATCTTACTGATGCAAGGGAGGAGAGAGATAGGCCTGAAGTTGGCTAAATTGAGGGGGTCTAGATTAGGTTTTTTAGGTAGGGCTCTAACCTTCGCATTCTTCCAACTGGGGGGCACTACTCCGTCTGCTAGGGAGGCATTGATCAAATTTACCATAGGTGCAAGGATGGTGGGTGCTACTTGCTTTAAGATTTTAACTGGGGCAGGGTCAGACGGAGAGCCACTTTTGAGAGATTGGAGAATGGCGGACAAGGTATCCTTACTTAAGAAATTGAATGTCTCAAGTATAGTATTAAGGTTGTGGGCCTGCATTAGGGGCGTAGATGGTAGGTCCATAGGGGTGATTGGCGGGAGTTGCTGAAGGATATTTTGAATTTTTTGATCAAAATAGGTGGCTAGCTTATCACAGTGGTTGTCCGAGAGGTCGATCGGACATGTGGGCTCTGGAATTTTCAAAAGTTGTTTTACTATTCGGAAAGTCTCCCTCGACGAGCAAGATGCAGCATTAATTTTCTCCTGGAAAAAGACAGTTTGGGCATTTTTCAAGGATTTTTTGTAGTTAAGTATAGCCAGCCTATAATCCTTCTTGCTATTAGGGTCGAAGTCTTTCCGCCACGCTCTTTCAGCCCTTTTACATAGCTTCTTCAGAAGGCGGGTCTCCTAGGTAAACCATGGGGAGGAAGTCTTTTTACGGGATGTCCGAAACGGTATTTTTGGGAGGATGGTGTTAAGAGAGCTTTCAATCCAGGATGCGAACTCCGCATCCGCTGTTACGGGGTCAGTTGCAAGGCTGGGCTTGGAAAGATCCAAGGCCTGCTCCTATTTTTCGGTGTCTAGTTTGGCCCAAGGACGAGCCGGTCTACCGGGAGGTTGGTTGGGAGGAGACGTAGTCGGGATCTCCCATCTAAAGGTAATGAGCATGTGGTCTGACCAAGGCAGAGGGATCGGGGCATTTATTTTCAGAGCATCGATGTTACAAAAGATGGTTTCGAGTAAGTGTCCAAGACTGTGCGTGGGTTGGTCACTCTGAAGATGGAGATGACGGGTAGCTAGGTCTAGGAGCAGCTCTGAGGAGGCTTTGTCATCCCTATTATCAAAATGGATATTGAGATCCCCTAAGATTAACAAATTAGGCAGAGTGCTCGTCATGGCGGTGGAAAATTCCACGAGGGAGCTACAGACTTGACCCAGAGCGCCTGGTGGGCGGTAAATAAGGACTCCTGAAAGTGAGTTACAAGGGGAAAGTTGGATGCTAAAATGTACATTATCACAGTCCGAAAGGGGGCTGTCGTGAAATCTACATGAGAATTGGTCCTTGTGGATAATAGCTATCCCTCCTCCCTTTCCCTTCACTCGGTCCAGGTGTTGCACAAGGTAGCCTTGAGGTAGCGCCTGAACTATGTCATAGTCCGAGTCTGGAGTGAGCCATGTCTCAGTGAGGAACAGAATCTCAAATTGCTCTTCTTCCAGGAGCATATGGATTTCGTGACTATGTTTGGGCAAAGGTCTGCAGTTTCACAAGGCCATCTTGATGATTGTCCGGGGTGCTTGACTTTTCTGTAAAGGCAAGACACGCCAGAGTCAATAAAGGGGGTCGATACAATGTTGAAAAGTACTAATTGTTAACTGTTGTAATCTGCAGACAGGCACCTGTCAGAAAAACCCAGATGTGTTTTTAACGCCTGTGAATGTAATAAATATGCTTCTCTATCTGATTGTTTTGACTAAGCAAGACGGCCTATGCTGCTGCTCAATTTAGCCAATTCTGATGAAACCCTTTGACTTGCGGTCAGTCGCTCATAGGTCACACTCTCAGCCCCTTTGGCTCTGCGGATATCTGCTTACAGGTAAACCTTTATGTCAGGGCCGGACTGGCCTTAGTGGGCTCTGGGCATTTCCACGGTAGGCTGTGAGGGTAGGGGCCAGTTATTGGCCCCAGGGCTGCCATTTGTGTTACAGGGGCTGGCAACATTGGGCCCCTTCAACGAAATCAGCCGAACCAGGCCCTAGCAAACAGCTGGGTGGCCCTCACAGGGGGCACCTTCCAGAGTTAATGTAGTTTGGAGTGGGAATACTAAACTATATATGTTTAGGGTCCAGTGCCTTCCCTGAGTTAATGTAGTTTGGAGAGCATTGATTCTGTTAGGACTGCATGCTTCCGATTTCCTCTCACCCCGTCGGCAATTTCCACTCTGTGAGTCCTGACCCACGACGGGCTACCACTGTTGAGCATTATTCATTGCTCTACTCTCCATCTTCTCCCAGGTTCTGACCTTTTGGTGCAGGTCCCACTGGAGCAGACTGCGGGGCACCTTAGGATCTCCCTTAGGGTAAGATTGGTTACTTTGTGCCTCTACTCTCGTGCCTCTTGTTTAGCGTCTTTTTAACATTTTTAACCTTGCATCGTAAACCACTTTTTCCCTTTGAGAAGGCACCTGCCATTATTTGTGCAGTCAATGTTCCTTTTCACTCACGAGTATGTCTTTGAATGTTTTGTTTGTGTGACCTTGTAACATAAACAGAACCACCACAATGCTTTTTTCTGTTACGTATTTCCTTTAGGTCACCCCAACTCAGCAGGACTTCTTTGCCTGCCTTTATACAACCTCAAGGCATAAGGTTGTATGAACACCCATTTTCTCACTGTGTAGTACGTCTCACTAAGGTCCTGACGAATTGCCATCCGGGCAAGAAACATGTTGACCTGTTCAGGGGGTTGTAGGTATACAGCTTAAATATTACCCGTAGCATTTATCTCCCCTCCCACCATTTTAACCAAGGGCGCCAGCCACACTAATAAATTTCATTGTGGACTGACCCACCTTTTTTAATCTTCACCACTTTTCTCACGACTACACCCTTTTTCTTCCCGCACACCCGCATGCACCATATGGCCGGAATAAAAGATCTCCGATAAAGAGCCCCTTTACGGGTGCCCGTCAGTAAGCATGGGCGGAAAATCCGTTTCGCTCGCGGATTTTGCGGATTTTCGGTAAATTCGCAATCCGCGAGATTCGCGAAGCTCCCGCAAAATCCGCAAATCCGCGAGCAGCGGATTTTATGGCTTGCTCGCACTGTTCGCGTGAGTTCGCGGCTTCCCAGTACAACTTCGCGCCCCGCGAATAAGCGCAAAATTGCAGAAATACGATCTGAGCAAAACTGAAACTACTTACCAGGTTCAAAAGTTCAGGCTCATCATTAGTAGCCATTTCCTGTAGTGCTTCCTGAGGGGCCCCTCCAGAGTTCAGTTGCCAGTTGCAACTATTATGTGACCCTGCTCTGAACCTCAGAATAGTTACACATATGCCACAAAGGTCCTGAATTACAGCTAAGGGAGACAAGCAGGAGCCAGGCTGGAAGTTCAAATCCATTAATCAGCCCCTAATTCATTATTGTCAGTTGGGGCAGGGCAGGTGTTGTAACTAATTTTGCAACAATGAAAGCACTTAGCAAGTGCAAAAGATCACTAATCAGGAAGCACTAAGGAAGCAGGTGCCAGCTAAAAAAATATTCTGTGACACATTAATCAGCCCCAAATTAATTCAGGTCACTTGAGGCAGGGAAGGTGTGCTTGCTTTGCCACAATAATGTACACTGACTGGACAACCAGAGGGTGCTGTGATGAAACAGAGGGTGGCATGGGTGGGCCAGAGGGTGGCATGAGTAGTCAGAGAGTGGCAGTGGTGACAGAGAGTGGCAGTGATGAAGAAGAGTGTCCCAAACAGGCTGGACACGTAGAAACAACAAGTTCGCGAAACTTGCGACCCGACAGGTAAGTTCGCGTTTGCGAAATTGTACAAAACCCTTGCGAACTGGCAGAAACCCGCGCGAACACAAAAAAAAAATCCGCAAATTCGCGAGAATTCGCGGATTTTGCGAATTGCGAGTTCGCAAATCCGCAAAATACGCGAACGCGAGATTCGCAAAATTCGCCCATGCTTACCCGTCAGACATTGCAGCACCATTCTGACGAGGAGCAGAACCCATATGATGAAGCATGACATCTAGCTTGCTAGGTGTGTGAGGGTTTTAGTTCCAACAAGGGAATGCCTACTTCTTTGGCTTCTCTCTCCCTCTCTTTTCACGCTTCACTCGACATACTCTAATTTTCTACCACTCCACCTTGGGGAACTTTGTACATTGCTTTGTGACTACCCACTTTATTCTATGTGCAATATTTTGTATGCATTTTATAAAGCAACATAATAATAAAAATGTTTCATTGTAACATATTGTGTAAATATTTTGACAAAGATAATACTATTTTTAAACACAGTAATTATTCTGCATTTTTTATTTTGGATAATGCAAACGTTGGTAAACATACACAATTCTTTCAAATGTAAGAATAATTAATTGGGTGCCTTGCATACATATATGCATTTAATGTGTTTTTTGTGAGAGTTATACAATGTATATTATGCTTAAAATATGTATTGAATAATTATATACCGTCTTTCGGATCCGGTGGAGGCACTGTTGAGCAAACCTTGAGGAACGCAGAGAGACTCAGTCGAGAGCAGCGGAGCATCCACAAACTCAGCTCTCCCCCGCTTCCGCTTCACGTCAATCTGACCATCTCCATCTCCACTCCTTCCCTGCTCTCCACAAGGATAGCGACATCCGCAGAGGCAGAATCAGGGGGCAGAGACGCTGTGGAGATGCCGCAGAGGCAGGAGGCGCTGCGCTGCGGGGGAGGCGATCCACGAGCCTGAAGCCACAAGTTACAATCGGCAAGCCCACGAAAGTTGTTGGACTCTGTCGAGCAACAGTGAGGTGAGGAGCTGCGAGGGGGGGCCGCGGAGAGGGCAAGAGCCCAGGAACCCCCACTGGAGAGCCATCTAAACCGTCTGAGCAGCGAAAACCCAGCAGGGCGGAGGGGACTCACCTGCCTGCCGCACTTTACCTCCATTGCCCCCCCTTGCCCCACAATTCCTATGCAGCTCCTCCTAATTATCTGTTGGTGCATAGTGCAGCAAGCTGCAGGTGAGGCGAGCAGCGGCAGCACCAAGGAGGGGAAACAAGGGCGGGGGGCGCTGCCTGTAGTCCCTGGAGGTCCTGAGCTTGAACGCAATCACGAAAACCCCCCAAAATACCCCCCAAATACGAGTAGCTCAGAGCTGAGCAGCACTATTGTGGAGCTGGTGAACTGGTGGTGATGGCAGCTTAGTAATCCGTGCCAAACCTTTCAGGAGCACGGAGCCTCAGCAAGAGGTAGAAGCAGGCTAACTTTAAAATAAAAAAAAAGAAAAAGCAGCCTATCACCAAAAACGACCTCGCAAAATCTCAAGGGAAAGTCGGAACCAAAGGGAGTCCACCAAATATCAAACAAAGGACATCCAGAGACATCCAAAATATCCAACATATCCAAAACATCTGAAAGTTGAGCTAATTGCTTAGAATTGCTTAAAGATAAGTCAGTAGCTACCAATAACCAACTCAGCCAACCAGCAGCTAGCATTAGCCGTCATTAGCGGGTATTAGCATCACTTTCGCCATCAAACTCTTCAACTCACTCACCGCTGGCAAAAAGGAGGTCCAACGTTGAACAAATACCTAACATACCTAACATACAGGGTATTACTGGAAAAAAAAGGAGCAAAAGCAGCAAAAGGACAAAACGCCTGAAAACCTGCCGACCACCCTAGCCCAACCCGTCATAGAGGGTGCCAAGTCGATAATGACGACTGGCAGGAAGAGGCGAGCCATAGCTTCTACCACCAATACCAGGAAAAAGAAAATCAAGAACCCTAAGGTTCAAAACGAGTCAACCAAGAACACCCCTAAAACCCCAAACACCACGACTGGACGGGAAAAGACCGCAAGTGCACCAGACAGCTTGCTATTAGACCTAGAGCTAGAATTAATAGAGGCAGGAGTAACGACTACTGGGAAGCAACATGCCCCTCAGGGAGTGAAAACACTTCAATGTAAAATTTACTCCAAGTTTTCCTTTATCAAAGACTCAGGAGCATTACTTCACCTTAACACCAATAACCAAATGGATCCCCCTCCCCGCTACACCCTCAGCTACCAGAAGGCATTTCAGGAAACATCTCAGTTACAGCGGTCTTATCAGTCAAATGCCTGTCAATTCAACCGACTGAACCAGAGGAGAGAAGACATAGCCCCTTATACATGTCAAATAATGGGACCCCAAAACTTGTCACAGGCTCATCAGCAGTTATTTTACCCTCCTTAACTAACTCTGTAAAAACCGCAGGAGGCGCCCAAGAACAGCCTCTGTCCAGCTATGAAACCACGTTTCTGCCAGCTTCGCAGCCTCTTCAAGAGGATGAAAAGGATTTACCTACGGAACCATCTGGGATGCCTCTAGAGCCTGAAATTACAGTTCTGCATCGCCAGTCTATAAGTCACCTTCCAGTCATAGGCCCCCCTGCTCACCCTGCCCCAGTGTCAGATGTATTCCACTTTACAGACTACACAACTCCTTCAATTGAAGACAAAAGTGGCACAAAGACAACCAGAGAGCCATTCACCCCACAACATACAAAATCCTATTCTACCAACCCCACTCATAGTAATTTCGAACTTATTAAGTGTAAAGACAACAAGAAAGAATTTGCCCCCACCCAGCCGACAACGGCCTATTCACCCATTCAAAACAGCACAAACCACAAGCCCCTGAAGCTTACTCCGTCGGAACCTCATCCTGAGGCACCCTTATTTGAGCAACTGTACACAACGGTCAATACAGAGGGCAAACCAGGCGACACAACACAAGGAGGGACCAACATCGCGCCCCTCACAAATGAAGAATGGGAAAACCTTGTCACCATATATACATCTGTGGGCAAGAATGAAGAGGTCTCCCAAGGACTGGGAATTAATTCCAATAAGGCGGACGTAAACACTCAGCCAGGTGAATCAGGAATATGGACCTCCCTTTTAAATACTATGCAACTCTCAACCAAAGCTTTGGAATACCATTCTGACAAAATGGACATCCAGCTCACCCTTCTCAACTGTCTGGCATTACATGTTACCATTATAGTAAACTTTCAGACATAAATAACCTTATTGAAAGAGCCCAACGGGATACAGCCATATTCCCACCAAGTTGCACCTGCCACCTAATCGTTGAAAAAATCACCACACTACCAACTGTGATGAGCGATCTCCTCACCTACTTGAAAACTATAGGTTCAAGTTTGAAATCTGACAGAGACAGTGCAAACACCAGCATTAGAGGATCAGTAATCAACAATCAAACCGGTCCTAAGGAGTGGGTACAAAAAGAAGCGCAAGAACCGGTCACCAAAGAACTCAACTCACCCATCACCTGTAACTCATTTCGCACTAGTACAGGTTAAGGGAAAAAAACAAAGGAAGAAGCAATTTGCTCGACGGACCTAACCTCCCAAGAGGCCGGCCATGACTTGGAAACCAGAATTGGAATCAAAAGTTCCCTCAAACCAATCAATCTGTCTCCCCCTAAACCTCCAGGGACTGGCGAGACAATAAATCTGGAACTAATGGCAGTAACCACCAGCCAGTCAAAAACACACGAAGTAATAATTGTTGGAGGCCAGGCTGAGCAGAACAAAAGTCAAACCTCCAAGCAGCGAAGGAAACAAAGGAGGAAAGGGAGGCACAAGAACTCACCTATAAAATCATACTTCCAAATCGCACCAAACCCACAGGCCGGCCCTCAGTAGGAGCTTGAAGAATTCGGCACATCAAAGATTCAACAGTCGGCCCAAGGCTTAACCAGCACCCAGACATCAAGCGGCCCAGCACGAGTAGCCAAGGGCAGCCCTAACGACCATAATCAATACCTCACAAACCATCAAGAAAAAGTGACTTGCAGTCACTAGTCCAGTATATATGGTGGTGATGACCCAACAACCGGCAGACATTCTGCAGTATGTGACACTTACCAACATAAACTTTTAACTGCACAATCAATCTCAGAAGTAACAATTGAAAAAAACACAACTCATCTACCTAACATTGACGATCAACTCCACCACGAAGAGCGATCCTACAGCAACGAAAAAAAAGCAGAAAAAATCCGAATGAAATTATTGACCGAAGAGCAAGGCCGTAAATGCTCAGATAGCAGCAATCCGGCAAACCAATGTCAGCAAGCCATCTCACAAACTGTCAAGTCTCACTCACCTGTGCTTCCAGTTAGTTCTGCTCGAAGGATGAGATGAAAGTTTGCACCCTCACTTGAACCTCAGACCCACCACACAGCGAAAGCAAAATGTGGAAGAGAAAGGAGCCCAAGGGAAGGGGGAAGTGGATAAAATCATAAAAGAGATAACAGCGCTCCTTTTGACTCTCAAACTCTTCTTCTCATCCTGTTTTTTCTTGCAGATGAGCTAGGAGTATCTTGTCTGTGGAGCTTTGTCTTTTAACAAGAGAGAGAATAAAATATACATATATATCAGTACACTACTATTGTCTGTTATTCTTTACACCAATATCAAGTAAAAATTCTCATGTTCTCAAAAATTAACAGTCTAACACGGATGTACCTCTCTGATCTGGTTTTTCATGCACACCAGATGGGGGCGCCCTTAGGAAGATATAATCCTCTCTTTCCTAAAGAACTGTGATGAGAAATATGGAAAAGCCAACACATAAATTAAAACATACTTGGTATTGACATTATCTTATTTGAAAGCCTTTTTGTGCTTTGTGCTTACTCTCTAAATTCCCCGAAACAGCTGTTCTATTCAGCATACAGTTTCTTAACAAATGTCTCTTTGTTTAGATTTATCAACATTCTTATCAGCATAAATAATCAGAGATAGTTACAGTAGCCTTTTGCCTCAGGGATTCTGCACTCATAACCCAATAAAAGAATGTGACTGTCCTCCTGCAATTCCAAACGTTTATACAAGTTGACAGGTGTAAGAATAAATCGCTCCATATTTGCCTTAGGATTTTGTAAAGTCTTGTTCTTGGAAAAAGGAAGAAAAGTCTCTTGTGGTAATAAAGTCTGTACACTTATTTTTCAAGGTACGTACCTTCAGATCGCCTGAGTCTGATTACCGTTCCTTTCCCTTTCTTTTTTAGGTGTCACAAAGGATTTCCGGGTCTTTGATGAAAACCAGAAGCCGGTAGCAAGCAGAAGACGGGAGAAAGGATCACTGGAGGACGCGGAGAAACGGAGGGTGCCAGGAACCGAAGCCGTCTCAGCCGAGGGGCTCTGCAGACTCAGAATCAGGTAAGCGTAACCGGAGTTTCTCTGGAGCGCAGGTGAACAGGACAAACGCCGACGAACACAAGCGCTGCTTTGGAAGATGCGCTGCCTTTTATAGACGCTCATGGGTGGGGCTGCTTGTTGCACAAGGAAAAGATGAAAAAGGAATTGTCTGTTGACACGTGGGGGAAAGTCCGTGAGCAATTTTGTATTTAGAAATCCGGAGGCCATATACTTAAACAAGAAGCATTGCTAAAACCAAATGTGTACATGAGCATATGATTGAAGATTGAAAACATTACTCATAACTAAGGATTACATAGAAGCATTACATAGATGTTGGCCATTGTCAAACAAACAGGTTCATCAAAATAAACAGGATACATGTTTCTTTTGTGCTGACTACAATGAACAGTTAAAGGACAGGCTGTTTGCAAAGGACACACTCTAACAAAAACAAAGTTTGGCCGGGGTCAAAACTAAAGATCTGCTGACAGTAGAATTTGAAACCTTCAAACATCTCTCCGATCAAGAGGTAACTAAAACCGAGTGGGCAACACCCGAGCTAGCAGAAAGAATCCTCAGCGAAGAGCTGCAACTAGAAGCCTGGGGGATCCGAGTGGTACAGTGCCGACCAGATGGTTATCGGACCCCTCTGCTACAACACCAACCTGATCCCAATAAGAAGCCACCAAGTACCAGGAATGGTCGTAACCAAATCAACACAGTCCTCAAGGGAGCCCGCAGCACTTCGGTCACAGGCCGAGATCGACTAAGCCCCCCGGTAGGGGGGGGGTAGGCAGGCAGAAGAAAATCATCCCCCAACTGATTGGTCGTGGATATCTAAAACTATAAATTTAAGATCTAATATTCCATGACCCAACCTCGATCAGGGAAGCAATGAAAGGAACTTAAAACTCTGCTCATGGAACATCAATGGCCTCAGGACCAAAATAAAAGACCCCTCTCTAATGTCATATTTTCAAAAAATTGACCTAGTCCTCCTACAGGAAACCTGGCTGGAGGAACCCTGGCACCTCCAAGGCTATAATACCTACCATCTTCCTGCAGTTCGACAATCAAATTACGGTCACCGAAAAGGTGGACTAACCATCTACTCCTCGATCAAATCCATAACTGCAGGAAAAAAACGCATGAGCAAAAATATAACATCTCTTGGAATATTGGCAATAAAATTTGAAATGCAGGGCCAAAGTAATCTACATGATATAACCCTGGCTAACATCTATATTCACCCACAGAGCAAGATGATTGTCGCAAAGCAGCTGATACTCGAACTTACACAGCTAATAACGGAGGATGGAGGTCCGAATTACATTATAACAGGTGATTTTAATATGTTCCTAGCTGAGGGAACAGACGACTGTAACCCAGAAGACGATAAACCTTGAGCGTGGGGGATCATCTCCCAGGACAACTATAAGTGGGGCAAACCAACTAAAACCTCAAAGGATGTGCACAGAGAACTGGAAAGCCTATCGATGGTAGCTCTAAACGGTCGTATGCAAAGGGACAGACCCCAAGCCCCAACTTTTCATAGGAACTCGGTTAATACTGCAATCGACTACACTTTCCTCGCCCTGCCACTCCTTAGCTTAGTAAAAGATTTTAGAATTTGGGTGTCCAACCACAGTGACCACCAACCTCAAGAGCTCACTCTTGGTATTCCGGGAACCGCCTTAACATACGCAAACCCAGACCCCCATCAAAGGACGACATACGAACACAAGAGAATTCAATGCAAAATCCGTGACCCAGAAAAGTTATCAATCACTGCAAAAACACTGTAGGATGAAATCACATTTAGTGAAGGAAGCACTGTCCATGCCTGGGAAATCTTCTCCAAAGCGCTGGGCCAAACAGCCCCACCGGCCGTTATTCAACCTGCAAAAAAAGAGCACCAGCTAAAGCAAAACATCTGGGCGGGAATAAGCCAGTGCCCCTATTTGTCTTTAAACCAGCATGCCAAATTAAGACAACTAAGGGGCGATATAAACAGAGCAATCCACTCCTTGCGCCAAAACAGTACAACTGCTGGCTCCGCAGACATACTAAGAAAACTTTGAACAAGGAAAAAGAAAATCATTTGGCGCGCAAAAAAGACCACACAGAATCGCTCTGGGCCAAATTGCTGCACGATACCAAAACGAATACCAGTGCAAGGTTCTGACAAACGTTCAAGAGCATAGAGAATCCATTGGGTCCCATGATCAACTCACATATAACGGAGAATGTTTGGACAAACCACCTGCAAACTTATTTCAACGCAGACCCTCATAGCAATTTGCAAAAACCAGCGGAGGTTCATCTCACATTTCCCCTGCCACCCCTTATCTAGGGCAAAAATTGCCACTTTGTTTCTCTTTAAAACTGATTGAGGGCAGAATTAAGCAAGGCCATCAAGAGGCTGCCCCTGAGCCCAACGGCTTGCCACCAACTTTATATAAACATGACTGAAAATACTGGTCCAGTGCATTATTACCGCTTTTTGATAACCTTGTTGCAACAGGAACAATCATAGAATCCTGGAAAGGCTATATCATTTCCCCTATTTATAAAAAAGGCTGCAAGAGCGACCCAAAAAACTACAGGCTCATCGCGCTCATCGACATCGAGGCCAAGTATTATGCTGGTGTCATCCTGGTCGAACTCCGGGAGTGGGCAAAGGAAAAATCTTTAATCCCAATTAATCAAACAGGGTTCCAGGGTAACCTGGGAACCACCACAAACATTCTGGCTCTTTCGCTTTTGTATGACTCCTCAAAAGCGGCAAGAAAACCATTATGTGTTTGCTTAATCGACTATAAAGCCGCATTTGACAGTATAGATCGTGAAAAACTATGGTCAAAGTTAGCACAATGGGAAATACCTGCTGCCCTCCTGAATCAACTTATCCTACTACATACTGAGACATGGGTCCAAATAAAACTGGGGAGCGGTACAATTGTGTCCGGGTTGATCCCAACCACTAGAGGTTTATAGCAGGGTTGCGTTCTGGCTCCCACCCTATTTAACCTTTTCATGGCTGACCTCTCAACTGATCTCGATAACTGTAACCACCATGCACCACAATTAGGAGGCCTCCCTCTCTCCAACCTACTGTATGCTAATGACCTGATATTAATCAGCCAAACACCAGTCTTCCTGCAGCATCTGCTTCACACCGCTAACAACTTCGCCTCAAAAAATGGGTTAGAAATTAACCTAGAAAAGCCAAAAATAATGGTGCTAAACCAGCACAGCACAAAAAAATGACTGAAATGGCAGCTGGGCGAAAAAGAACTTGAAGTTGTCAAAGAGTATAAATACTTAGGAATCATCTTTGACAAAAATGAGGCGTATGACCAACAAAAGGCGTCGATTCAAAGGCGAGTCACTTTGAAAAATCTCAAAAACAAAATTACAGGCCCAAACCTGCTCCTGCTGCTTGAAGTGCTTCAAGCAAAGCTGTTACCAACGATAACCTATGGCAGTGAGGCCATGCGAGGGATAGATGAAGAAACCCTGTGCATTTCGTTTATGTGCGGTTTTAAGAGCTCTCTCCTTTCCCGGTTTGGAGACTTGAGATGGGAACAAGGCAAACCGGTCCCCGGAAGCTTGTTTCCTTCCCAGTGTAAGAATTGGCTTGGTAGTTTGGTTTGCCCTGTTCCCATCATGCACTGGGACAGGAACAGACTAATTTGCATATAGCCAGGGTCTGAGCTGGGATGGTGCAGTGAGCTAAAAACGGTCTTGGATCTAGCCCTGATCTTTTGACTGGGTGAGAGTATTCTGCTTAATTCAGAAACTCTGTCCATCACCACCCCTTGTTGTTAAATATTTTGTCCACCATAAGCGTGGAAGGGTATACTCAGATGTGAGTCCCTTGCTCATTGCACCATCAGGATTCAAGCAAGCCGGGCCGACGACGGCTGAAATGCCAGAAACCGGTCCCCGGAAGCTTGTTTCCTTCCCAGTACCAGAATTGGCTTGGGAGTTTGGTTTGCCCTGTTCCCATCATGCACTGGGACAGGAACAGACTAATTTGCATATAGCCAGGTTCTGAGCTGGGATGGTGCAGTGAGCTAAAAAACGGTGTTGGATCTAGCCCTGATCTTTTGACTGGGTGAGAGTATTCTGCTTAATTCAGAAACTCTGTCCATCACCAGCCCTTGTTGTTAAATATTTTGTCCACCATAAGCGTGGAAGGGTATACTCAGATGTGAGTTCCTTGCTCATTGCACCATCAGGATTCAAGCAAGCCGGGCCGACGACGGCTGAAATGCCAGAAACCGGTCCCCGGAAGCTTGTTTCCTTCCCAGTGTAAGAATTGGCTTGGTAGTTTGGTTTGCCCTGTTCCCATCATGCACTGGGACAGGAACAGACTAATTTGCATATAGCCAGGGTCTGAGCTGGGATGGTGCAGTGAGCTAAAAACGGTCTTGGATCTAGCCCTGATCTTTTGACTGGGTGAGAGTATTCTGCTTAATTCAGAAACGCTGTCCATCACCACCCCTTGTTGTTAAATATTTTGTCCACCATAAGCGTGGAAGGGTATACTCAGATGTGAGTCCCTTGCTCATTGCACCATCAGGATTCAAGCAAGCCGGGCCGACGGCGGCTGAAATGCCAGAAACCGGTCCCCGGAAGCTTGTTTCCTTCCCAGTGTAAGAATTGGCTTGGTAGTTTGGTTTGCCCTGTTCCCATCATGCACTGGGACAGGAACAGACTAATTTGCATATAGCCAGGTTCTGAGCTGGGATGGTGCAGTGAGCTAAAAAACGGTGTTGGATCTAGCCCTGATCTTTTGACTGGGTGAGAGTATTCTGCTTAATTCAGAAACTCTGTCCATCACCACCCCTTGTTGTTAAATATTTTGTCCACCATAAGCGTGGAAGGGTATACTCAGATGTGAGTCCCTTGCTCATTGCACCATCAGGATTCAAGCAAGCCGGGCCGACGACGGCTGAAATGCCAGAAACCGGTCCCCGGAAGCTTGTTTCCTTCCCAGTACCAGAATTGGCTTGGGAGTTTGGTTTGCCCTGTTCCCATCATGCACTGGGACAGGAACAGATTAATTTGCATATAGCCAGGTTCTGAGCTGGGATGGTGCAGTGAGCTAAAAAACGGTGTTGGATCTAGCCCTGATCTTTTGACTGGGTGAGAGTATTCTGCTTAATTCAGAAACTCTGTCCAGCACCACCCCTTGTTGTTAAATATTTTGTCCACCATAAGCGTGGAAGGGTATACTCAGATGTGAGTCCCTTGCTCATTGCACCATCAGGATTCAAGCAAGCCGGGTCGACGACGGCTGAAATGCCAGAAACCGGTCCCCGGAAGCTTGTTTCCTTCCCAGTGTAAGAATTGGCTTGGTAGTTTGGTTTGCCCTGTTCCCATCATGCACTGGGACAGGAACTTACTAATTTGCATATAGCCAGGTTCTGAGCTGGGATGGTGCAGTGAGCTAAAAAACGGTGTTGGATCTAGCCCTAATCTTTTAACTGGGTGAGAGTATTCTGCTTAATTCAGAAACTCTGTCCATCACCACCCCTTGCTGTTCAATATTAGTAGGGTCGATATTATATCAGTGATTAAGTTTGTTAATGCAGTTGTTGCTGTTGTAGTTTTGTAATATTGTCAAATGTTTTTTTGTAACAAAACATTTTAAAGTTACTACTGATTTATGTTCTTAATAGTTGCTAAAGATTTGAATATTATTGCACTATTGTATTGTAATGTTGAATAAAACTGGCAGTTTCACCCTCAGGGAGTGCAGAAGTGCTCCTGCATGTATATCTATCTATCAGGTTGTTAAAATGAGGTTTCTGGTTGTACAACTATACACCCTGTATAAGTAGGAACCACCACTCTAGACAGGACAAGTTAGACAAACACTAAAAGATAACCTGTGCTGACCCTCTGGTAGCTTGACACAGAGAAGTCAGGCTTATCCAAGGAGGCAATGTGTAAAGTATTTGTGCAACACTCACAAACAGTAACACAAACACCTGTATACACTAGATTACACAATGAGCATTTTATGAGGGTCTAGTGGGAGTCATGACATCTGAAAAATTGCTGGTAACATGTCTTGATATCAGAGTTACAAGAACTGAGCAAATACACAATCTCTAAATAGATATTAAATATGTATCTTACTAATATTCACACATGTTTCAAAATCAGAAACTTTGGTAGCAGAATTAGGCGCTATGCACAGAGTATTGGAGAGATGTGGTAAAAAGAGCAAACATCTAGGTCAGTGCTTCTAGGAAAGGAATGGTCAGTTACCAAAATAGCCCTAAAAAGCCCTTCTAAGAGGGGAACAATCAGACAACAATATTCCAATCAAGCACACTAATGTAGTCCAAAATCAATAATACTGGAAAATGGAAACAGTATAAGGGTCCACTTTAATCCAAAATCCTCAGGAAATCCAAGGTCGCAGTTTTCACATGTATGACTGGTAATTGTTTTCATACAGCCAAAACCCAATTCAATTCATATGTGCAACGAACAGTCAGCGTACATGAATTCAGCAAGTAACAAGGTTCAGCCAACGTGTTTTTGGCGACAGGTAATTAATACCTCGACTTCTTCAGGGCTGATATATGTTACAATCATATAGAGGTCCACTCCATAGACACACAAGGAACACTCTCCTGAGCATTCTACTTTGACACTCAAGTGTATCTATATTATTTAATAATTCCTACCACACGGAGTCGGTTATGCAGCTGGATTTTACTCTCTATACTGATTGGAAGTATTACAGTAATATTGACTTTGGACTACATTAGTGTGCTCGGATTGGAATTTTGTTGTATTGCTATCTCAGAAAGAGAGTAGCCCCGTACACACCTTTCAGAACTCTGTGGTACTCAGTGAATGGCCGGGTCTCGGTTCCTAGGATACTCCAAGCCGGATCTGGAGGAAAATCCTTTAGGTTACTGGGAGCCCAAGCCTGGACACTGCTCCCAGTGACCCTCAGATCCTTAACTGACCTGTCTGTCTTCACGAAACAGTTAAAAACCGGGCTATTCCGCAACTAGGGGTGCTTGGAAAGGTATATAAAGACCATTAGCGCCGGGAACCTCTTGCTGAGTAGCCATGCGCTCTATAAATGCGCACATTCATTCATATTTTAGAAACATTTTGCAAACCTTGAGCCATATCCTGTTATGTTACAATGAAAAAAATACATTTGTTTTCTAAATAAAGTCTACGCACAACATATATTATAAAGTTATTCTACTGTACATACATTCACTAAATAAATGAATTTACTTGAAATAGAACCCTAGGGATTCACTGAGAAAAACAGTTTAAAATAACATTAGCTAAGTATAATAAAAATATCTGGGTTTTTTGGAAATCCTTCGAAATTTACAGAAAAACAAATGTTAAAGTAACATTATAGTTTGGTGAAATTCTCAGTGACAACATTAACAATAACTTGTGCCCCCACCATGCACTGCTTATCCCCTCACATATGACATCATTCATGACATGTTCTAAGACATCAGTAATGACCTAACTGATGACATCTCAAATGACATAATTGATTATATCACTGATGACATAACTGATGATATCATCACTTGTTTTTTTTCTTTACATTTTGCAACATATATGCAGATCCTCCATGATTTTGAGGCAAAAAATAAAATACAAACAAAAATGCTGTTGGGTCCATGCTGGCCATGGTATTACTTTATTACTACCCTGCCCCTTTGCGTTTTATTTTGTGCTTTTCTTAGGACTCAGCCAAGTCTCGAGTGACTAGTCAATCAGATCTCAGCATGGGATCTTTTGAATCTGCTGCCCCTCTGCTTCTCTAGATGTACAAAATCATTATTTAATTACTTAAAAACTATTGAACAGATTTACACCAACTACAAAAGCACTCTTTCTGGATAAGATCTAGCTTTCTGCTGAATTTATTGTAACTCTGTTCAGAGGTTCAGGTTGTAGCTGTGTCTTAAATATCTTATGGTAATTTTGTGGTAAAAAAGCATTTTGGAACCTACCCTTTTTCTAGGCCCCCGCTTGACAGACCACCCAAAACTTTCCAGACAGCAGGTCAAGTGGCTGGCAAACCAGTTTTGAACATTTTGTAAAGATTTGTTAAACAGCACCAAAGATATTAGCAAAACAAAGAATGCTATTCTAATGGAAACTAGGTCCTAACTATAACTACCTTCTGGTGACCTCCAGCAGGAAATGTATGTATATATATATATATATATATATATATATATATATATATATATATATATATATATATATATATATATATATATATATGTATATATATATATATATATATATATATATATATATATATATATTATGGGAGGTCATAAACAGTACATTGTGGAGGTGCGAGTTATAGTTAGCTTGCTAACTTTAAACACTACATTTTTCTCGTTCTGTAACTAACTATAAAGTCCCTGTAACCTTTGCTTTTTTCTGTGAATATCTAAAGTTTTTAAAATGCTAATTACTAACTAGACCGTCCCTGAAACCCGTGTTTGTTTCAGTGAATTTCTAAGGTTTTTTAACTGCTAATTTCTAACTATAACATCCCTGAAACCTGTGTTTTTTTCAATGAATTTCTAAGGTTTTTAAATGCTAATTTCTATCAATAATTTCCCTGAAACCTGTGGCTTTTCAGTGAATTTCTAAAATGTTTAACTAGCAGTCATGTTTGCAAAGTGGTGGAGAAAGGGGTCTTGGCATCTGATCAGTTCTCAGGAATTCCATGGCGTAGCACTTAGAGGCGGTACCAGTAGGGCTTTGTGGCCCCCAAGGTCCCTCTGGAGTGAAGTGGACTTCACCCCCGACCAGTAGTGCACCAAGAGGCGTATTTTCAGAGTGGGGGACAAAGGGGGTGTGGCCTTCAAAGACATCTTAGCCATCCCACTGTGTGGGACATACTGAAGGGGTAGTTGGTCCACACAGCAGAATTGCTGAGTTTGGATGGCAGGCCATGCCCCCTTTGTCCACCACTGCGCAAACTCCCTTCCTGTCATGCTCTAGGTTGGGGGATGAAGTCCACTTTGCTGATCGGGGTCCAACTCGCCTACCTGTTACCTCTAGTACGCCCCACTCAGTGGGATTGCTAAGAGGTTTTCAGAGGCCACACCTTTTTGTCCACCACTCGGCAAACATGCCTCCTTGCACACTTCTCCTTTGGGGATGAAGCTACTTTAGTCCTGAGGCCATCAGGACACAAGGGGACCTCATCCCCCACCAGCAGTGCATCAAGAGCCGCGTTTGCAGAGTGGTGTAAAAAAGCATGGCCTTCAATATATTTAAACAAATTTCTTCATTTTATTTCTAGAGATATACACAGAATGGCAACAGTAAAGCAAGTCAGCTATGTACACTTAGGAGGGGAAACAAACTACTGAAGTACAGTGGCTACCTTTATTGTAAGGAGAGATTAACTGAACGTAGGAGTCATTAGAGGTGTGTGCAGTATTATTCATCCCTTTGCACAGGCAGAGCGGTTACGCTTGGTGACACTGCTGAAACAATCAAGCCTAACCACTGTACCTCTGTAATGGAGATCGAAGTTATAAAAAACATAGAACAAATCCACCTCCAAGGAACACATTTTACGGAGGTATTCTAAAACATTCCTATGCACATACCCAGTTGTATACCCACAAAACATAACCTCCATAGAATTATTCAAAAACAAAAAGAGACAAGTAATCCACATCGTATAAGACCCCAGGCCTACTCTCATATTAAAATCCCACCTGAGCTAATTGTAACCTTTACTAAAGAAACTTTCCTATTGCATGGCAACAAACACCCTCATAGAAAAATATTAATCTTTAGTACATCCCATAAATTAGTTAAACTTGAGATGATGGATCACATATTCAAGTCCATCCCATCCATTCACCCACATATACACTATCCATGGTAGCAACAATAACACAACATAGCTGGGTCTGAACAGGGGTGGTGATGTGAGCTAAAGCATGATGATGCATTCAACCCACATCTGTGAGTGTGGGTGAGTGTCTGAAAAGGTTCAGAGCTCTGTCCTTCATTTCATTATGAATTTTTGACAGTGATGAAACCAAAATCATTAGAAAAAAAAGTCCTAGAAAAGTGATAAGTGTTTAACCATGATTAATACTTTTTCTATTTATGCCCTGATAGTCAAATTCAAGGATGTTTCTTTCATTTTTCCTAGGCATCTTGGAGAAAAATACAAAAAATATTCTTAGTTGAGGAGTATGTATCTGACAGTAAACTGTAATTTGCATTGAAACAATGAAGGGCTGGATAACGAGTGTGCCATCCACAGACAGACAGACTCACGGGGGAGCAGCGGTGGCAGTCTTCAAAATGTACTAATACAATTAAGGCAGTCGGAAAGCCACTGCCTGCCACTGTCCGCCACAGCCTTCAGGGAACCGCCATTCCCTGGTGGTGCTACCGCAGTGTAGAGGCAGGTTTTTCCTCCATGAAAAGCATTGTGGAGAGGAAACAAAGGGGGACATGGGGTGCATGCAGGAGTGCATAGCAATTGCCCCCTATGTGTTTGCATCTCAGTTCATGCATGGCATGGACTTCCTTCTACAGTCCATGCCATGCCATGCAGAACAGTTTTTGGTGTTCCATTGTGGTGCCCATTTTCTTGAGGCAGCGCATAGGACGTAAAATAAAAAGCCCATCAGACACGAGAAGCACTTTTCGCTGTGCAGTGGAGGTGCAGACCCGGTGCGACACAGCCAAACTCGTATTCAGGCCCTAACTGTATTAAGCTTTGTCACCTGGCAGTGTAGATTATTTCTACTCTTCAACTACAAAATCAGAATATTTAGTACAAAATTAAGACAAAATGGAACCCTTACTCAATTATTTTGATGACACAATGACTGGCCATTTAAGCAGGTTAGATCACAGGAGACAGCCAAGGTTCCTTGTTGAGCAAGGTGCAAAGAATAACAATGCCATTGTTGGTTGGCACAATTCCTTCAACAAATCTGTTGGTAGACTGCACCCATACTTATATCATTTTTGGGATTTTTTAAGAAAAAGCAAGTTTTCAAGAAGTGCGAATAGCACAATAGCAAACAGATAGTCTGAACCTACATTTCTTTTTAAAAAGCAAAGAAATGTCCCAGCGCCTATTGGCCCAAATTCAACAATTTTCACACATGCTACATTTCTAAAAAACACTAATAGCTGCTCTAAATCATTTGCCTGTTTTGATCATTTTTAAAATTACAATTTATTTGTCTTTTCAGAAAATCTTTTTGTAAATTAATGGATTTTCATGGTACCTACCTGAAGATGCAATTTTTCTTTATTCCTCCAGTTACAAGAACCTCTGGTATTCTACTAATCCAATATCCAAAATCCAAAATGCACAGAACGGCACAATTTCCATGAAAAACCAAAAACATGTATAGTCGTAGACACCATTTCCATCCCAGAAGCTGCAGGATAAAGTTGAGCGTTTTTTTCAGTAAGTGATACCAAGAAAAACCCACCAAAATGTTTCTCTGTTTGCAGAAAAACACAACAAACAATCTGATAAAAATTCCAAGCTCCCATAACATCCATTCTAGTCCTTGCAAAGTAACATTCAGAATTGTGTACTTCCAAAAATCCAGTTTGAAAAGTGTGTTGCGTGTCAAAAAAATTAACTACCAAAAAAGTGGAAAAATAACCTAAAAATCAGCATCGGATTCAGAGAATCCATGGTCTGTGTCCCAGGAGAAGTCTAATCACTGTGCAAAAATACAACACAAAAAACAAGATGCTGTACTTTGGTATAAATCACTTTTTTAAAGCATGTTTGACAAATAACTCAATCATCCTGATGTGGACCTACAACCGCTGCGTGCATAGGAATGACATTGTGGCTAAATCATCAAAAACAAAACATAATACTCCTAACATATGTCTCTCTACCTTTCCCTCTTTCCTTACATTAAACAATGCCACCTATAGACTTATAAGTATAGTTTACACTAGTTTTACCAAAATGAAGCTCTTCCTTGCATCCAATCTTGATCGCGATGCTCCACTGACTATGGAAACAGACACTTAACTGCGTACATCAAGACATAAAGTAAAAACTGAAAAGGGACATTATTCCCTTCATACTTCATTGTTAAAATACGGGAAAATGCATTAATAAATATTTTAATAAATTCTCTAATATGAAGTATTTATTGAATTTCTGGGTGATTTTTTAAATAATGTGTGGTATTTATTACATTTTAAAGGATACATTTTCCCCTTGTATGTGCTAATAAAAGGTTATTTTTAATATTTTATATTTTTCTGTGTGGTTGTTATATTCATCTTTTCACTATTTCTAAAATATTATTACTCTGGAAATTGTAATGGGTCTACAAAAAATATCTGGTTGGTATATTAGTGCAATTTTTGAAGTAATATGAATGTTTATAAATGAATACTCTGTTATCAGATGTAATACCCAAGTATTAATGTACTTTCCCACACTATACCCTTATATCCCGTACACCCCTTGCCTAAAGGTGTTGCTTACACACTTTTAATAATGATTCTGTTTTTTTTTAACATTTCTTCATTTTAGTAACGTTTATTTATACATTAATACTCATGCATTACATGAACTATCTGAGTACTAAAACACTACCCCACCCAGTACCCCATTTCCTTACATCCCATGCCTAAAGATGTGTTTTACACCCTTTGAAAATGGTATTTCATTTATTAAATGTAATTGACATTTTATTAAAAATTAAATATACATTATTATAAAGGTATTACAATTAATACCTGGATTATCCCCATCCATTACCCCTTTATCCACACATCCTGTGCATGAAGGCAGGTTTTACTCCCTGACAATTTTTTTTAAATCAATAACATTTACATAGAATAAATAAGATATATAACAATAACACTATCCCACAAAAGGCAATGCATTGAATTGTATACGTTGTAAAACATTTTCGTTGTAATGGTATTCGTGGTAATGTGATGCTTTGTAATGGTAGCTGGGTTGTAATGTCTGTGTTGTAATGGTTATTTTCCCTACTAGATATATAAGGCACACCAGCATAGACAAAGCCTTGTGAAAACATCACTCTTGGATGGTTGCATTATACCATCAATTATGATAATGAATGTCCAATAACTAGTATATTCCACTGTCATCCTCCTAAGAACATTGGTTCCAAAAAGAAAAGATAGAAATTTGGTAACTTTCAAGGCAACCTTTTCATAAAGTTAAGGTTCCTATCATTGCATTCTGTCCATTTCCTTCGACTATTTAGATCGTGTTATGATTAGATCTAATACTAGGTCCATCATGAAAAATTATAACCATAGTAGTGTATGTTTTACCAGAAATAGATATTTGTCCTGCTTTAAAGTTAGTAATCACAGTATCTGCTTAACTGCCATTTGCTCTGTATCATTGTAGCATTTACATGACATACCAGTTAACAATAAAGATAGACAATTTTGTTTTGCTTTTTCCAGTTCTATTTGTGTAGTTGATGTGTATGAGCAAACATCACATCATGGAGCCATGAGTAACTAAGTCCATATAACTCATTAACAGGTATCTCCTCTTCTTCTAAAACACCAAACATCACCATTAGAAACTCCTGTGCATCCTCTTTTTGAGTATTTTGAGTGAACGTACAGATCCACTACATATATCTACAATGTTTTGAATGCCTGACGCACAATGTGTTTCACTACGCATACAGTGCAACAAAAGACAGTGCAAAGCACAATACCTTCTGCTGTTTCTCTTGAATTATATCCACAACATGTGGTAATGCAAACAATAGGTGTACAACAACATTGAAATAGCAGTTCACACCAGAGGGGTTTGACAATTGGCAAGCAAAAATATCTCCCTCAATTTCAATGTTTTGTTTCTTTGCAACTTCCTTGTTCACTTTTATTTCTTTCCTTGCAACAGCATTACTACACTGCTTTGAAACTTTCTCCTTTGTTCTGTTCAAATGTAACTAGATACAAACCAGACAATGTCCTAATTTGACACAAAGCTACATATGCCATACGTTCCTGAAACACTGTACTTCCAATATTAATAAATGTCACATCTAAACTTAAACCTTGAGATTCATAAATAATATTAGTATATGCTAGACAAACTAAGAACTGTTTTATTCAAACAAGCAAAAAACGACCAGAACATTGTCTGATTTGCGTTGCTTTGCCAATACGGTCAAATTTAATCACAAGGTATTCCACGTCATTCCTAACAGGAAAACTAATACAATCAACAACTTTACCCACAGCACCATTAACCAAACCTTCTTCAACATATACATTTCAGCACAAAATCACCCTAGAATTTTTGCATAGAATTAATCATCTATCCAATCCTGCATTTGAAGACAGAATGTTCTGATTAATCCAGTGTTGCTTGTAACATTTCATTAAGAAATACAGTCACATCCTGGTGTTCCATTAAACCGATTCATTCAGTTGCAAAATGTCTCCTTTTGTCCAATTTTAACAATTCATTGTTGAAACACGCACATTCCTCTAATGTAGCATTAGGCATACAACATGTTTACCATCTTGTATGATACTGAACATTAGTTCTGCTGCTGTCTTAGTTATAAGATTCCATTTAGTAACAAAACAACTTTCTAAAACACAGCTCCCCTCTTTTGAAAGAACACCTACTCTAATATCTTTGCAAGGATTACCATAATCAATATTAATCAATATCAGATGCTTGTTGCATATTCCTGATTAATTCTTTGTATTACAAATTTACCATATATTCACACACTTTCTTTTTTTCTTTTATTTTTTTACTAAGCAACTCCAAATATTGTACAAAAATTGATAGAGATATTCATATAGATCAGTCATAATTATTAAAAAAACATGCATCATTCATAAAGTTAATTAGTAAAGATAAATCCTTGCATTAGATAACATGTATCATGAAGCCTAAGATATATATAAAAGAGAGGAGCAACAAATAGAAACATTTCAATTTTAAGCATTTCTTACAATCCTACTCCAGGCACCAATTGGCAGCCAGATTTTACCACCCCGTATTCTAGAACATTTCCCTGTAGCTGCATAAATGGCTTTTTCTTGATTATAGATTCCCAAAAAGTGAGTTAGCCACATTTGAAAGCTTGGGTAATACGCCTCCTTCCAGCGAGCTGCCAATATTATTCTATAAACTGCTGTGCCTAAGAGTAGACATGTTTCCTCTTCTGTGCTATGTCCAAGAGTACTATCGTAACCAAGAATAAAAAGGGTGGGCGATTCCGCCACTTTATGGTCAAACACTTCCGTCCCAAAATTCTGATAACATTCTTTTCAATGGTGCTCATTTTAAACATTAGTAAAACATGTGCACTACAGTTGCAGGGCCTATTCCACATCTCGGACATTCATCATTTAATCTTTTGCCCTATGCGTATACCTTAGCCGGTATATAATATAAATCGTAAATAGTTTTGTATAGTTGGGCTTTTAAATTAGATGATAGGAATAATCTTGATGTTAGCAACAGAGACATATCAATATCTACATTGGGATTAACAAGTTTACCCGCCCACGATGTCTCTATGTGTTCCAGATCGTCGTTCTGCTTCTCCAATAGCATATCATAGATTGTGCCTATTCTAGTTGAACGTTTACCTATATTGTCAAGAAAAGGAATGTTCTCAAGTGTAATTCTTCAAATTTTTAAATTAAGAATAGTATTAACTTGGATAATTTTAAAATACTCAGTGCTAGGAATAGCAAAGTTTGTTTGAAGGCTCAAAAACCTAGGGGCTCATTAGGATTGCGGTTAATCCGCATCCTCTGAGCCGGCAGAAGCCACCGCCGGCCCAGAGGCTGCAGATTAACCGCTGCAGACAGAAAAAAGACCCCCCGCCAGATTAAGATGGCTGGGGGATCTTTTTTCCGTCTGCCGGTTTTCAGCCGCGGTCGCCTTCCGACCGCGGCGGAAAAGCTCTAACATGGCTGGCGGCGGTCCTATGCCTTTCCACGGCGGCATTTCCGCCGTGGAAAGGCATATGGACTTTTCTTTGGGGGCCCGTTGTGGTCCCCCAAGGGTGAAGGGGGTCAGGGGTGCCTTTGCGTGTCTATTCTCTTCTTTGGGGGCCCGTTGTGGACCCCCAAGGGTGAAGGGGGTCAGGGGTGCCTTTGCCTGCACGAAGCGGCAAGCACCACGCGGTGCCTGCAGCTTCGTGCACGCAAAGGAAAACATGGTTTATTTAACATTGCGGCGTGTGCTGCTTCAAGCAGCACCTGCCGCAATGTTAAATATACAGGATGTGACCGCCAGGGTGGTGGTCACATCCTAATCTGCACAGGGGGACTGCCGCTGCCCCTGCGGACGGTCCCACCTACTCTGGGGTGGCGGACGGATGCAGGTCCGTCCGCCATCCTAATGAGCCCCCTAGTTTCAGAATCACCACCCAAAAAATCACCCACTGTGGCAATCCTCATATTTTCCCATTTTTGGGCAAAATTATCATTAGCTTGTATTGACAATACGGAGGAGTGCCATAGCGGAGTGTATTTGTTACACTTTGGGATTGCCAGATGTCTGGAAGACTTCTTCCATACTTTCCAGGCACTGTTAATAATCTTAAACTTAACTTTTTTATAATAAGACGGTTCTAGTTGTCTCAGCAAAAGACCATTTGATTTCTTCCCAATTGCTAACTCATAAATAGATGGTATCTCACTACTCTGGATATTTTCAGTGGGTGATGTCGTATTAAATAGCGATGCCATTTGATGGAGAAGAGCGGCCCAGAGGTAAAGCATCATATTAGGAATCGCCAGACCGCCCCTATGTTGAGGTAGAGATAAATATGTCATAGCCCTCCTAATGTTTCCGTATTGCCAAACAAACTTGGGCATTTGTGACTCTATGGATTTGATGATATTATCTTCTACTATTAGGGGGATAGCCCGGAACAGATATAGTAGCCTAGGAAGTATATTCATTTTTATAAAATGTCCCCTGCCAATAATTGATAGGTGTAGAATATTAACCCTAATAAGATCTTTTCCTATAGCATTCATTAAGGGTTCATAGTTGAGCTTGTTGATGTTTTCTACCTTTGGGGATATACATACTCCAAGATATGTGGCTTTATCTACTTTCCTGGGATCCACATATTCAACATTGTCGGTACAAAGAAACCACTCTTTTATCTCGATTGAGCGAGTACCCAGAGTAGTGACCAAACGCCTGGGTAATAAGTTCAATTTCGACGATTGCCTCAGCAGGGTTAGGTGTTACTACCACCACATCATCGGCATAGGCAAATATCTTAGTTTCGTATACGCCAACAATAATCGGTTCTATTGCCCAAGATCTTATTAATTATAGAATCAGGGGGTTAATATACATGGCAAACTATATTGGGGCGCATGGGCATCCCTGCCTTGTACCTCTTAATATGTTAATTGAGCTTGATTCAATACCCATCACTTGAAGCTTGGCCCTTGGGTCTTGATACATTGCTCTGATTGATTTTGCAAAGCCGGGCCCAAAGTTGTTCAGCTCCAGCACTCCTCATAAAAATTTCCCATGAAACTCGATGGAAGGCTTTCTCAGCATCAAGGAGGATCATCGAAAACTGGCCCCCCGTCCCGCTCATGATGTCAAAAAGGGAGATGACCCTACGGATATGATCTGTTGTGCCCTTGCCGGGAATGAAACCGTGTTGCCAGGGGGAGACCAGATGTTCGATGTCCCTCCCGAGCTGATTGGCCAAGATCTTTGCGTAGAGCTTTGAGTTGGAATTAATTAGTGAAATTGGGCGGTATGACGAAGGAAGCTCCAAAGGCTTTCCCTTTTTAGGGAAGATGATTATGTTCGTTTCTTTCCATGATTCGGGTGGGGTACCGCTCCATTGTATTCCAACAAACAGATCTAATAAGTAAGGTATTATTTGCTCTCCAAGAATTCTATACAATTCCAGAGAAAGTTTATTGGGACCTGCGGCTTTCCCTGAGGCCTGGCCGGATAGGGCCAGTTGCAGCTCAGTGACCGTAATATCTTTTTCCAAATCTTCTCTAGTCATGTCATCAATGGTCCTAATCAGCCCAGTATTCATTAACAATTCCCTTAGACATTCTCTGATTTCATTCGGGTCAGTTAGATCATCCATTTTCATAGGTATTATTCTGGTTTGACTGAAAGGTCTCTGCTGCTCTCTGGGTAAGCCCGTTATTAAGCTCTGTTTTAAGAACTAACATTCAACGCTTAGCCAATTCTTGCATCAGTTGGTAATTGGCATTGTCTTGCTGCTTCTTGCGTTTGGCAACATAGCTAATTGTCTCTCCCCTGAGGGCGGCTTTAAAACAGTCCCACACAACCTCCCTAGATGTGCTATATCGATTGCAATCAAAGAATCCCTGAGTCCAGGCAGTTATATACTTTATATATTCTCTATCAGCCAAACGTTTTCTATCAAATGTCCAATTTGAACGTGGCCTGTTAAAATTCACTCTATTGAATGTAAGAATCAGTGAATTATGATCAGAGATTGTCTTTGGGCAATCTCTGGTTATCAGTATATAATCGATTCTTACATATTTATTATTGGGATACGAAAAATATGTATACCCGGGATCAGATTGGTTTTTAACATCCCAGATATCTATAAGATCAAAGCTACCCCTAAGTTGGTTAATGGCTCTCAATACATTCAGTTTACGTCCTACATATCACACACTTTCCAGTGCTTCCCAAAGAATTTATTGCTTCATTGTGCAACAGTGTTTTGAACAAAGGCTGACCCTTCACAGGAGTAAGTTGCAGTAAACATCCAAACACATTCAATCAGTTTCCTCCAAATAGGACATTATAATCCATTCTCAGAACCTCTTGCATTCTCAAAGGGAAGTGTTAGCTTTGAAACCATGCTCACCTTATCAATTATTAAATTATTGGACTTTTTTTAACAATCTTGAAACTTCATGACGAGTTTCATCAGATAATTTTTGGTATTCCATTTTGTTATTATGTTCCACATGCATCATCAAACGTTGATGCATATTAATCCCTTTGATTTTGTGTGCAGCTACTCCAGTTGGTACTATAACCACACATAGCAAATTGTACTCTGTACTCTTTTGGAGGAAAGCAGTATTAAGAACATTTTCAGTGCCGGCTTAACCACTGACATACAACAGTGTAGGTTTAAATGTTGAGCATGGACACAATTCTTGTCATGAAGAAATCCATAGTCAAATATACGTTTCACCTCCATACAAACAGCAAATTTGCTCATTGTTTAGCTATGCAGCTAAATCTGCCAAATCAATTGTTTCCTGTCTTGCTTATTCCATTGCAGTCTCCTCCTCATTCATTGCAAAATCAGCCTGTTTATCAAATATTGGCTGTCAATGTGGGTTCTGACTTTGAGGAGCTGACCTTTGGCTGACTTTGCAAACTCTATTTAGCCACCTTAACACCAATTTTGCTAATATTTCAAAGGAGAATGGAAGCATCTGTTTAGTACTGAGGCTTTTTCTAATGAAGTCAGTTACTCACAACAGAACAAATTAGTGCATCCAGTAGAAACAGTTGCTGAGGCAATGAGGTAAAAGATGGTGCTCTCATTGGAAAAGAGGAGATGGTTCCTAGAAATGAAGAGGTAGAGATAAGTGAAAAGTTACAAGGAAGGCATACAGATGCCCCTGTGTATAAATGGGAGTGCAATAGTATTTGAAAAATTCACCAGGAATCAATTGATATATTAAGAATTTTTCTAGACCAATTTCCAGAGAGAAGTGTGAAATGACAAACTGCAATGTTGCAGGAATTAGAGTGATGCAAAGTGAGGAGACACCCTAATTTACAAGGAATCTCATTGGCATGTCTATGCAGGAAAGTGTGCAGAAGCACATTTCATAATTTTCGAAAGTTTGCTGTATTATGAGTTGGGCAGATTGCCTTTGCAAGGACTGCAAGTGAACCGCTGAGACCACCAGCAAGCTACTGACCACCAGCTTTACTGTTGGTGATAGTCATCCACCATAGAGAGTACATGGGAGCAGTGCCACTGTGAATATTACGAGTTGGCTTTTCTATGACCAGCGGTCTAACTGCCTGCTTCAAGGTGGGGGTAATTAAAGGTTTGGGGTTCATACTCACCCTTTTCTTGTTCTTCCTGGTATATTTCAACATAGATCCCTTTCTTCAGGTTCCTCCTTCACAGCAGGATCTTCACCCAGAGGACTACAACCCAGTTTGCGACGATCTACAGGTGAGTCCCTTTTGTACCATACACCCATTGCCAGGACTGTCCACATATGGGCCAAACCCTGACAGTGGGCAGATGGTATTTTTCCACAGGTATCAGGCATAAGTGTGCATCCTAAACATATGCAGTTGAAATGCACACACAGGCATCAATATATTTTGGGAATAGAACTCACAACTGCAGCAAAATCTCCGCAGCCACACTGATGGCACTGTGGTCAACTCAATACGGCGATCTTTGGAATGCCAGTGCAGGTGGCTACTGACGGGGGTAGACATGGTTTACTGGCAGTCAGACAACCAAACTCCAACCAGGAGCCTGCCATTGTGCCACTCAGGAGTACGGTGGCAAGCCAACTGCATTCCAGCTGCTGCATTGTGATTTTACCGCCAGGCTGGTGGTGTGCTAGAGGTAGTCGTGCACTGGTGGCGTGTTGTGGCTCTACAGATTGAGCCTTAGGGCAATGCTGCCGCACATCTGCCCCAGCACTGTCGGGCATGCACTGTTGTAATGCACCATGTCATGCATGGCACACAGAGCTCACATGATGGTGCAGGCATAAGGGGACACGACATGTGCCCTCAGCCAAAATTTCAAATGTGCTAAAACACATGGGGGCCTCTTCCCTGCCTTTCCGATGACCTTTCCATTGCAGGGTTCCCACCATAAAAAGGTTGTCGAAAAGGCAACTTGTATTTCCGACTGCAGCACCTGCACCGGCATCGCTGCCATAGCTCCCTGCTTTCCGAACAGCTGCTGCTGTGGGATCCAATATCCTGTCAGTGGAGGTGGTCTTGAAGCGGACTTGAGGAGGTCCAACTGCCCTATTTATAATAATGCAGTTGGTCCGACGATTAGGCAGCAGTCAGACCGCCACCGCTGGTACAGTGGTCATCTGACCGCCATACTCTTAATCAGGCCCTTATTGCAGATTGCTGGAGGTGACTCTATATGTTTTGATTGAATTGATAGTAACAGCCTTATTTGTTGTTGTGGGGTTCAGTTTGTAAATTGTTTTAGTCATGGCTTGTTCAAAGTCTTTGCTTATTTTCTATGGGCAGCAGTTATTTTTTAACTGTAATGTGATTTAAGAGGTCATTGTAAGTGCTGCTTAGTTTAATTAGGAATAGGGCATATATAAAGGTGATATTTGTGTTTCGATATTCACCATGTATTGTGTATCTCTGAGTGAATTGTTTGTTCTGTGATGTGTTTGGGGACTTTAGGCAGTATATCTTTTAGAATTCTGGTTGTGAGTTCCTGGAAACTATTTCTTGCCTCTCTTAAATAATTCAATAGCTCCCTTACTTCGATTTCTGTCACATTTGGGGGTAGTTATGCTTTCTTACAAAAATGACAACACCATATTCCTTAGTGGACCTCCCATAGCATGCATTAGAATAAATTTTGGTACATTTCCAATTCACGTTTTCAGTTGATGCACTTGGGTGTAGCCCATGTAACTTAGTAGGTGCTTTCCTCTATGGGAATTTATATATTTGTCTCTCTCTAGCATTGTGTCTGAAGTACTGTAATAGTATAAATAAATAAAATTTGATAAAGTATATACATTTGTCATTAAAAACTATTCGCGTAATGAGTATAAAAAAACGACTTTAACAGTTAAAGCTGTCAACTTCTCTACTAAAATTCTGAATGCCCCGAATAAATCAAAGGAGATCTTTGAAACTGTGAATGATCTTAGCAACAACGATAGTATTTTAACCACCCAAACTCCAACTCAAGAATTGTGTGACTCCCTGAATAATTTTTTGGGGGGATAAAATCACTGTTATAAAGGCGAGCATCCCACCCATTGTCAACAGGGATCCACTGGACAACATCTCCAGAAATCCATCCTGCCTGAGTCACTTGTCAGGTATATGTCTTAACAAACTACTAGATCTCTTGAGGCATGTTACATCTGGCTCCCCCAGCGACCGTTGTCCTCCTCCAGTCCTCAGAGATGTTTTCTCTGCACTGCCCTAAAGATTTTTTCTTTTTCTGAATGAGTCCCTTAGTAAAGGGAAGGTTCCCTTCAACTTCAAAAATGCTACAGTAATTCCATTGCTAAAAAAATCTGGAGCTGATCCCTTAAACCCCTCTAATTACCGCCCTATCTCCCTTTTACCTTTCCTAGCTAAGATCATGGCGACCCATGTGGCCAGCTGCCTCTCTAATTTTATAGAACAATCTGAATACCCGGAGCCTAATCAAGCTGGTTTCCGACCCGCACACTCAACGGAATCAGTTATCTTTGCTCTTATGGGTACGCTGAGAGAAAATGCTGACAAGGGGGCCTCCTAGGCACTGGTGCTCTTGGATCTGTCGGCTGCATTCGACATGATTGATCATAACATCTTATTGAACTGTGTCAAAAAAGCAGGTATACAAGGCCTTGCTTACAACTGGATTAAGTACTTTCTTACAGTACGCCTTGGCACATTCACGGCCACCAAAGTATCCATCTAGTGTGGGGTACCACAGGGTTCCTCCCTTTCCCCTTTGCTGTTTAACCTCTACCTAAGGCCATTGATCCATTCACTAAAGGACAGGAAGGTAATTACGCCGACGATCACCAGCTGATTTTTTCTCTGGATTCTTCTAACTCTGCCACGGAATTCCAAACCACGATGCTTTATATCTAACGTTGGATGGACCGTAACCATCTGAAGCTTAACCCAGGGAGGACTGAACTTGTATTGCCTGGGAAAAGTTATATCAGCTGGGGCCCACACTTCTGGCCAAGGGAATTTGGTCATTCCCCCACCCCTTCGTCCTTTTTGAAAAGTCTAGGGGTCATTATAAATGCAGATCTCTCTCTTAGAGGTCAAGTGGGTTCGGTAGTATCCACTAGTCTCTTCCAACTGCGGAAAATTAGAATGATCTTCCACCTGCTGACTCACGCATCCCTGGTTCAGGCGGTGCTAGCACTGGTCCTATCCCGCCTTGATTTTTTAAATGCTCTTTTCATAGGCCTGCCACTATGCTTGCTCAACTGTCTTCAAATAGTCCAGAATTAAGCGGCAAGACTAATCTACAAACAGCCGAGATGACAGTCAGATAGACCTTGTTTGCAAAACCTCCACTGGTTACCGGTGGAGCAACGGGCTACATTTAAAGCTAGCTGCCTTGCTTTCTAGGCGCTGCATTGCAAGAGCCCTATGTTCATCAATGACATGGTCATAAAGTATGCCCCCAGACGGAACTTACGCTCCTCTCACCTACACCTACTGCCTACCCCAACCATCAAACTCAAGAGACAGGGAGGTGGCAGGTTCTCTTACTTAGCCCCCAAATGCTGGAATTCTGTTCCATTGTCAATCAGGAGCTGCAACAACCTACTGTGCTTTAGAAAGGCCTTGAAAACCTGGCTGTTTAAACAAGCTTACTAACATCCTGCATGCTACGCAATCATACAGCATTAGCACCATGAAACCTTTGGTGACTGTGCGCTTTACAAGCTTCTGATAACATAACATAACTACTCATTTTTTTTATACTTACATGTATGGTCTTTTTAGATGTTCCACAATGTTTGGGGACTTTTCAATATGTGATGGGCTAAAGTGGATCAAGGGCTTTCTTTTCTCTTGAAAAACAAAGTGCCAGATTCATTTTAAATGTTTATTTGTTGGTAGTTTTGTTTGAGGTCATAATGTATGTATTCTTTCTTTGGTACATCTTTTTGCTGATTTGTGATAAAAAAAATTCTGGCAGCTTATCACTTTTTGGTGTTGTCTTTTAGGGTATACAATGAAATTATTTACATTTATTTACAAGTAAGTTTTAATTTGCTTTATAATTTACCTTATAAATACCATTTAAGAACTTCCATTCCCCTGTGACAACATGCATCACTTAAACACAATGCAAGTGCTTAGACCTAAATACCTACATGCAGTATCAACAGTACTGGGCTTTATTAATACTTCCCTCTTCAGTTCTCAAGATGATTGGCGAGAGGAACAATAGATTGTCTGAACCACTCATGGGTTATCCAATGTAGGTTAAATGCCTCATTCCAAACACTCTCCAAACTATCAGCCTGATTCATGTACGGGCCGTTTTGCGTGTCCCTAATAGCGAATAATAGCGACTCGCTATTGAGAAAACGCAAAACGGCATTCATGTATTTTTCTGGGAAAAAATAGCGACTCGCACGCGGGCGCAAAAGCCGTTAGCGACCTACAAAAAACGCAGAAAAATCGCAATTTCCGCCCACCAGCGATCGGGATTGCGACACGCAATCCCGATCGCACGGGATAGCGACTCGCAATCCCGTGCGATCGGGATTGCGTGTCGCATTATCGCGGGATCCGGAAATACGGGATTACGCATTCCGAGCACCGTGATGACATCACAACCAGGAAGCTGCCAAATCCCACCTGCAAACACCACAGTGACGCAATCATCCGACTCGACACGACGGAAAGCAGCCGCCAAACCGCCGATAGCGACTCCCGACCCGGCAGAAATTGCGCCCGCCATGGCTGAAGAACCACTGCCCGGCCCCAGCAACAGCGCTAGCCGAAAGCGCAAGCTTAAATTCTCCGAGTCGGAGTTGGAGAATCTGATTGAAGGGGTGGTGGCCCACCACGCCCAGCTGTTTGGGGCAAACTCAAGGAGGGTCCCCGAACCAGAGAAGAGGAGGATCTGGGTAGGGATTGCCTCCAGCGTGAACGCAGTTGGCGTTGCGGCAAGGTCGGTGGAAGAGATAAAGAAGAGGTGGTACGACCTCCAAGGGCGTGCCAAGGAGAAGGTGGCGGCGCGTCTCGGAGAGTCATCAGGCACCGGAGGTGGTGGACCGACTGTCCCACCCAACACCCCCCTGGAGGACAGGATTGAGGACACCCTTGAGACGGAGGCGTGTGTTGGTGTGACCACCCTGGACTCCTCCCGCCCGACCCACAACACCCAAGGTAAGTGGCATGCGACTGCGACCCTGTCCCTTATGACCGTCCCTGCCCAAATAGGCTCACTCATTGGCCCTTAATCATGCCTATGTTGTGCATTGTGGGAGACGTAGTATGTCCACAATGTAGTTGTACCACTATGCGGCCTGAAAGGTTCCTAAGCGCACATGTCCACAGCCATCCAGGGAATGTCACCCAGCATGCATGTAACATCTGCACGTCTGACAGTCACATGCACCTAATGAGTATCCACTTACCCTCACAGGTGCAGACGATAGCAGTGACAGTGAGAGGCTGGTGATCGTCGAGGAGTCCCAGGAGGAGGTATCCCTACCCGCCACCCTGCCACCATCCCCTGCCGCTGCGGCAACACCAGCAGCCAGGCCCACCACCTTACCTGCAGCAAAATCTGCAGGACCACCGCCAGCCAAGGTCAGGCCCCCCACCAATGTGCCTCCAGTGCCTGCCGCACCTGCGACGCCAGCTGCCACAACACCTGCAGCTCGTCCTCCAAGATCTGGCCCAGCCACATCCACAGCACAGCGGCAAAAGAGCAAGAGGGGCAAAGGGCATCTCCATGCCTGCATGTCCGTGGAGCGGCGAATGCTCCGTCTCCACCAGAGGCAGTCGCAGCAGCAAGGAGCCATCCAGCTCCAGCTGCAGAAGATCGGCCGCAATGTGGCAGGAGTGGGCCAGCGGGTGGACCGCATGACGGCGGCCATTGAGCGCATGGCGGTGGCTATGGAGGCCAACACTGCTGCGCTGGGGAAGCAGCGCAGTGCTGCACGCAGGCGCCACCACCATCTGGTGAGCCAGATGGCAACCTACAGTCGCTCCAATTATGTGGCAGCCAATGCCACCACCCAGCTCTCCCGGCGCTCAATGACACAGCAGCACCAGCTGGTCCAGTGCTGCGAAGAGATCACCCGAGTGCTGGAGCATTTAACCACCGCCGTGGTCCCACTGCTCCAACCTGTGGTACCGGCTGTCGTTGGGGGAGACGATGGGAGTGAGGCTGCCTCCAGCGTGAGCAGCAACTCTGCCACGCAGGCCCCCCCACCTAGGCGCAGCACCAGGGCTACGCCTGGTCCATCTGCCCAGGATGAGGATGAGGAGCCACAAAGGCGGCTGGGAAATGTGCGCAGGAAGCAGCATTGACATTGTGTCAGGGACACAGGCACAGGCTGAGGATAAGCCTGCCAAGCAAAATAACATGCAGTATGCTGGAATACTGTACTTTTTTTTGTAAATAGTTATTTCCATGTCCCTTTTCTGTTGTGAATCAAACAAATACATTTATTTTGAAGCATACATTTGCCTTGTGTTATCATTATATTTTGCATGCAATTGTGATATGTGGGGTGGGGGAAGGGGGTGGGCTAGAAATAGTTATCTGTGATGTGGTTGCGACGTCTGTGGCCTTCAGCTGGGTTCTCCCCGCGTGCATGGTGCGCATTTGCTGGTGGCCGGTCGTCCCCCTCAGATTCACTGCCTGAGATGTCAACTGGTATCCGCCGCTTGGTAGCAATGTTATGAAGCATTGCACAGACAGCCACAATGCGGCAGCACGCTGCAGGACTGTAATACATGGCCCCACCTGTCTTGTGCAGTATACGGAACCTGCTCTTGAGCAGGCCAAATGTCCTTTCAATACAGTTCCTTGTCCGGATGTGCGCAACATTGTAGCGCCGTTGCTGAGGTGTGGCAGGGTTGAGGTAAGGGGTCAGGAGGTATTCCCGTAGGGCGTAGCCACTGTCACCTGAATGAGAGGAGCAGATGTTGATTGCCTGTGCAGCGGAGTTACTTCATAGCAATGTGACATTGTCGGCAAAGTGTACTTACCAAGTAGGTGTCCTTCCCCAAACTCTCCCCTGATCAGTCGTGTGTGGAGTCCGCTGTGCCTGAAGATGAAGGAGTCATGGGTACTCCCTGGGTACTGGGCCACAATGTCAGTGATGATGCTCTTGGCATTGCAGACCATCTGTATGTTGAGGGAGTGGTAGCACTTTCTGTTGCGGTACATATACTCCGTGCCAGCTGGTGGGCAGATGGCGACGTGGGTACAGTCTATGCAGCCGAGGACATGGGGTAAATGGGCAACATTATAAAATTGTAGTTTAGTGAGGTCCAATTCCTGTTGGCTCGTGGGAAATGTGATGTACCGGTGGAGCTGGCTGAGCATGGCGTCAACAAAAGTGTGGAGGCAGCGTGACATGGTGGGCTGGGATATCCCCCCAGCAGCGGCTACTATGCCCTGGAAACTGCCGGAGGCCAGGAGGTGCAGGCTGCACAATACCTGCACATGTGTGGGCACAGAATTGTTTCGCCTTGTTGGGTGCTGCATGATGGGGTCGAGTTCTTGTATCAGCCAGGTGATCATTTCCCCATTCAGCCTGTATTTCGCATAAATCTGTTCTCTGGTTTGGCCCAGCAAGGTGACCCGCAGCCGGTAAATCCTTGCCTGCCTCATGCGTCTCCTCCGTGCTGCTCGCTGTAGCCTTCGCCGCCTCACCACCATGTACATCCCTGGCATTGTGGAAAGCCTAATGCTGCTGCTGAATGTCCTTATGTGTGATTGGTCAGGCCTGGCCCTGTTGGTGATAGGTCAACGGTTTTTTGAAAAAAATTTTCAATGCCTTTCATGGTTACCACCTGCTTTGAGTTGTCCTTATTTTGCGCCGTGCAAATAGCGATTTTTGGGTTTTTCGCACATTGCGATTGTTCTTGAATGCCGATAGCGATTTTCTATTGCGAATTCGCTATTATTTTCGCAGAATCCGTGGTGTGTCGCAATTTCCGATTCGCTAATGCTCAGCAGCAGGGATTCTGCGATTATATTAGCGACTTCGCAAATATGTGTTAGCGAATTCGCTATTTTGTTGTTGAATGCCGATTACGGAAATTGCTCCCGCATTTGCGTTTTCGCAGCGATTGCGGGCGCAATTTCACTTCATGAATCAGGCTGTATGTGCTGGTCTCGAAAATCTAGAACATCGTAAAGGAATAAGAGGCCTAAACAAGATCTCTTGCAATAAAACATATAATGAACAATAAAGAAGAAGAGCAGCTCTAAAATTCTTCCTGGCACTATGATTTAAAATGCAAAATAGAACATGTAACTGAAAAAAGTAAGAATATATTTTACATTTGACCCATACAAAATATCATAAAACACTCAAAAGAATGAAAATGTATCTACTACATCTATTTTAACTTTTACCTGAAGGTATGTTATTTTTGCTTCACTGTCTTCACTGTGCAAGCCATCAGTACTCCATCTAGGGGAGAGCCTTCCTGATGGCAAGCTCACTCATGAGAATCACTGCCATAATATTGATACATACAATAATGTTAAAATAAATCAGAAAATAAGTATCATTAACAAAAATAACACTTCACTATACTTAAATAATAAAACCACAAATATTGAGAACACATATATCTTTAAAAATGTCGATTGTTACTTATATTGAACACACACATATTGGGAATAATAAATATGATCACTGTTAAATAAGCATATAATAAGACAAAATTATGTATTCACACAATACTGACTACAATAATATTGCCAAAAAAATTACATATTCCTTAATAAACGCATAAAAGGATTTTTTTCTGATTTTTTTTTTTTAAATAGTCATAAAACATTTGATATACATGTTTTAGTTAAAAATCAATTGATCACATCACTAAAATATTGGCAATTCACCACTATAAAATGTATAAATGAAAACAATATAACAAAACATTTTTGCATTAACTGCAAACATTTATACAACAACCTAAATACTAATTATACTTATATATATGGTTGTGTGGGTGTGCAAGCGGTTGTCTGGTGGTGTTAGTGGGTATGTGAGTGAATCTGTGGATGATGTCATCAATGATGTCATTTGAGATGTCATCAGTGATGTCACTGACCATGCCATGAGTGATGCAATATATTAGGTCATAAGCAGTACATTGTGGAGATGTAAGGTATAGTTAGTTCAGGTAATTATAACTGTTGAATTTTACTGGTTTTGTACAAGGACCTTCAGCATCCAAGGGGACTTTATCCCCCATCCAGCAGTGCACAAAGAGGCGTGTTTGCAGAGTGGTGGAGAAAGAGAACATGGCGTCCAAAGACCTCTCAGCAGTCGTGCTCCGTGGGATTTAGTGGAGGTAACAGGAGGGCTTGTTGACTGCCAAGGACCCTCTGCATCCAAGGGGAATTAATCTCCCAACCAGCAGTGTTCCAGGAGGTGCGTTTGCAGAGTGGTGGAGAAAGGGGTTGTGGCTTTATTTATTAGGGGAGGCGGCTGCGTGGCGCCCCTTCCCTTTTTTTATTGGGGGAGGTGGGATGTGTGGCCACCCTCCCTGGGCCGATTTCAGCCCAGGGGATCCCAGGGTCCACTCTTTTTTAATTATTAATGTTAACAAGGACCCCATCACTCAGGGTCTGGCCTTTTTATTTTTTTCATTAAAAAATAACAGGGTACATGTGGCCTCTGTCCTGGGCCGATTTAGGCCCTGGGGACCCCATCCCCCGGGGACCGGCCTCTGTTCTGGGTGCCCTGGTCCCACCCAGGGCACCCACTCAGCACTGAAGGCCCCGCAGAAGGCCCCCGCTGTCCCTGCCGGCTCCTTGCCTCCTGCCGGAGCCGTATATGTAGAAAAATATCCCAACTGGTATAATTTGTAGACAATTAGTAAGGATAGGAATACAACATTATCAAGCGAGAAACAAGGAGACTCTGTATGTTTGTCATGTGTGCTCAAGGCATTATTTTACTCCATATTTATCTCAAAGGATCGGGCAAGTACAATTACAGTTAATATCAGCACTGCAATTTACAATTCAAGCATAACAACCCAAAGTTGTACAAGGTGCACGAGTGAAGAAGTGAATAACACTACCGCAACACATGTGACAGAGTGATCAGCGTGAGCGGCGCAAGGTGTTTGTGCATAAATATATACAGTGAATAAAAACAGAGCGGTTACGAAATGGTTTGAAATAGTTAGTTTCCGTTTGCCAATCTTTGCGAGAACCACTGTGTGAGGGGCGCCTAGGGTCTTGCTGATAAGTCGACGGCGTTTCGATCCGTAAAAATGGGGATCATCTTCAGGACTGGGTGGGTTGGTGGCAGTGCTGTAAGGGAAAGAAGGGCATGTATCAGAGAGGGTGGGGTTTAAAAACAACACCAATAAGGTGTGGGTGGCATGGATAAGGGTGTGGGTCTCACCGTATATCGCGACTGGTCAGCCGTGTAAGGGAAGCCGATATGCGGGGTTACTCCACTTTGTCTGGAGAAATTGCGTGGCTCATCCAGTGTAGTTAACGCAATGGAGTCGAAAGTATCTCTGTTGGTACTCCGTGGGCCATGGATCTGGGAAAAGGGAAAATTAGACCCAGTAGGAAAAGGGGTAGAAGGTACGCTAACCAGACAGGTATCAACGGCAGAGATCGCCTACTCACCCAAAAGAGCGTGGTTCTGGTGTTGAGCAACAGCAGGGGAAACTCCCAGTGCCGGGGTACGGTCCGATCTGAATCAAGTGTGATCGGCGGGGTAAGGAGATTCAATCTGAGGACAAGGGTGAAGGGTCAATGAGGGACGCTGTAAAAGTAGCGTGCTGTTTAGGAAGGCAGTCCGGAACCCGGACTGGCGTGAAACGTACCTTTCCTAAGGGGCTAAACGACATGAGTGAATCGCTTTCCAGGCATTGCTAGGGCAACCGGGTGCTTGGATCAGAGATATGTAGGGATTGAGCGGTGGATTCCGCTTGGTGACGTAAGTCAGGGTGCGTTCATAAGCCCCGTGGTGATAGGCGAAAGAAGAAGAGGCGGGATTAGGAGGCGGGGTGGGAAAAAGGCTGAGGCGGCACTACAGAATTATAATGCACTCAGAACTAGGAGCAGTGTGGCTAATGGACCAAGGGGGGAGCGATATCTGTGGTAGTATACTTAGTTCTGGTGGAAATGAAATGTAACTGCAACTCGAGCTACTAGACAGATATTACTTCATAGAAAAATTGTCAACATAAGCATTAATAACTGCATGGTTAATTAACAGGCATAATGGTTACAATATGTCACATTGGACAAGCACTTGAAGAAGTGGTACACACAGAATTAATTAGGACAATATTAATTCGTGTAGGGGGGCAGGTCAGAAGCCGGAGCCAGCATTGCTTTTACAAAGAGCAAGCTGCTAAAAATGCAGCTCCCTCTGTGTAAAATCAATTTTGCTCTGCTTCTAGCAAGTAGTTCTGATTTTTAATAAGGGATCCAAGAGTGATTCCAAATACTCCTGCCCCATCTCCATCCTAGACTATTTTGCTAAGATACTGGGGAGAGTAATCATAGAAAGACTGAAGCAATGGACAAAGGAAAACAGAGCCCTCACAGAGTCACAATATGGTTTCAGGAGGGGGTTGGGTATGGTATAGCAAGTGAATTCTCTTAAATGTTCTAATAAGGAAATACACAAGAGCAAATACCTGCCATTTATATGTTTTGCTGACGCATCCAGTGCGTTTGATTTTTTAAATCACTCAATCATTTGGCAAACCTTGTCCTTAATGAGTGCTATGTTAGAAATTGTGTCATTGTAATCACAGTTCTACAGGAATTTATCAGCAAAAGTGCGCTATGGGCCTAAAGTGGAGGGCTCTCCTCTGTTCAGTAGTTAGAGGGGAGTCAGGCATGGGTGCGTACTGGCCCCCTTCCTGTTCTTTCTTTTTAATTGTGTGGATGACTTACTCCAGGAAGTTTCTCAATGGGTGGAAAGATGAGCAGTCCCCATTCTTTTCTATGGTGATACTGCTGTCTTCCTTTCACAGACCACCACTGGCCTGCATAGTGTGATGCACAGCTTTGCAGCCTTTATTGGAGGTAGGGACCTCTAAATAAATTTGAAGAACACCTGCATGATGATATGTGGAAAGGGAGCTCGTAAATCATGTGCCCACCTCATCAGTGGCACACCAATAGAAACTGCCAGTTCATTCTCTTAGCTGGGTATTCTCTTCTGGTTTAAAGGCTCCTGTTCCAAGTGCATCCAAAATAACAAGCTACAAGTGACAAGTGCCTCTGAGGACATTTGCAGGTTTGCCACAAAGTTAGGCTGTCAACCAGTTCAAGAGATAGTCTCAATTTTTATAGCGAACTGTGCTTCTGCAGCTTTGAATGGGACTGGATTATGGGGCTTCACAGAATCTACCATTCTACAAACACAAGACAATATGGTTCTTTGGCTTCTGCTTGTCACACCACAATCTACACCAGGCTATATAGCACATATAGATCTGGGAATGCATCATCTGGAAGATATCTTAGCAATTAGGACTGCCCTCCTGTGACATTTTATTTTTAGTAAAGAAGACACAAAGTTCACCAAAACTATTATAAGAGGCTCTCGTATCTCTCCAGACAGGTAGCCCAATTCAACTGCTTCTATCATTGAGTTAACCTGATAGTATAACATCCTATAGTAAAAGGGAATTAAAACGTCATTGCCCAAACGTGCCAGATGTCCCAATGACAGTATCAAACAGTCAGTGATCAGATACCTTGCTGTGGCACAAACTGGGGGCCTCTAGAGGTACCTAACATATCTAACAGCCAACATCAATTTGATTCGACAAACTAAGGGGT
The DNA here is from genome assembly GCF_964263255.1 of Lissotriton vulgaris. Lineage (NCBI taxonomy): Eukaryota > Metazoa > Chordata > Amphibia > Caudata > Salamandridae > Lissotriton > Lissotriton vulgaris. The sequence goes on along the minus strand of NC_141696.1, from coordinate 1,032,090,389 downwards.
CGATTAGGATGGCGGACAGACTTTGCCCGTCCGCCATCCCTGTGGAAAACAGGACCTTCCGCGACGTGAGCGGCGGTCCCGCCATGCCAATTATGATGCACCCACCACACTGGCGGGCGCATCATGCATTTTTAACATTACGGCCGACGGTGCTGACGCCGCAATGTTAAAAATGCAGGTATGCATTTGCATACACAAAGCGGCAGGCACCGCGCAGTGCCTGCCGCTTTGTGTATGCAAATGCAGATGGGTACCTCAGGTACACCCCATGTGCACCCCCCTCTCACCTTCACCATGGGGTCCCGCAGGGGGCCCCCAAAGTAAAGACCGCAATGCTGCCACGGAAAGGCATCTACATGAGGCCATCCTAATATGGCTGGCGGTGTCTGGAAGACACCACCAGCCTTATGAACCCTTTTCCGCCCCGGTCGCAAGGCGACGTGGCGGAAAAGCGGCGAACGGTGTTTCCGTACGCCGCGGTCCCCCCGCCATTGTTATATGGCGGGGGGGGGGAATTAGGTGGCGACCGGGGTCGGATGTCGGGTGGATCGCCACCGCCTGCATGGCGGTGGCAATCCGCCCGACATCCTAAGGGGCCCCTTATTTTGGGTATAATTCATGTTTTTGCAGCATTCCCTAAAACGAAACAATGGCCAAAGGCAGCAGTTAAATGTCTGTGTGATGGAAGATCCACCCAAACAACAATGCATTTTATTATTTTCTATTGCTTCAATACTGCAAACAGGAAACTCTATTTAAAAGGTTTGTTTTTAGCTAAGAATATCAGGAATTTATAAAGATGCTTTTCTATACATATGTTCTCTGAAGGACCCTTTTATTAGTTTTGATGTTATCTCCTTGTTATGGACATCCATATGCCATAGGAAACATCTTAGGTACCTGCATTAACTCCTCTTATGATATTTTTATGTGACGTCCTGATGGTCCAATCCTTTACCTACATGCACTGTGAGTTTAGTGCACCATTTTTGGGTTGCAGCTTGGTAGACTACCCATATTGGTTTACTCCTGGGAAGGAACCAGCATAATCTAGAGGGACTCAAGGCTTATAGTAACGCAGTGATGGTCCGAGAGTGATATTCAGCTGAGCTTGCAACTTTCGGACCCTAGAGAGAGGTTTTTGTTTTTATAGAGCCTAGTGGCAAACCAGGGGTAACATCAATACAGCCACTTACTACATGCTGACAGGCTTTAATTAGCCCTACATCAATGCCCTAAGCTGCTCATGCACTTTGTAATTCTCTACTTGGATGATCTAAACTCACAAAATTATATCTGAATTTTATAATGAATTGGCTGCCGTTTTGTTATGGCCGATAAGCATGGGAACATGTTAGGAACGGCATGATATCCAGTTTTGTTGTCTTTTTACCATTTGCAATTTGCTACCTTACCTTACATTCTGCTCTTAACATTTTGCATTTTATATTGACATCTTTTGCCTAAGAGTTTTAAAATATTCTAAATGCACCGTGTCGTATTGTGCGCTCTCTAGGTCGGAGATATCACTTATATGACAAGGACCCTTCCTCTGTGGTTTTTGAACTGTTATTTGCACTTTATGGTTTTATCTCCCGCTGATTTATTTTTTTAATCGAATCGAATAGAATGCTCCTGACTAGCAAATGGAGCACCAGAAATCGTTGTGGTCAAATGCATAAAAAATTAAAGGCAATTTTATTTGAATTCTTATTGGGATGCACCCAAAAACTTGCATCACAGAAAATCGCATTGTAAATTCTATTTTACTGAAACATCAGTGAAATTCCTTTCAGACTATTGGCCTGTCTTATATATCACTTTTAATGGGGTGTATTTAACCTTGGAAGGTTAAGCTCCTACATAGAGCACTTTTTAAATGGTGTAATTAATAATAACTAGCATTTACAAATGAAGGGTATCCTCTTAGCGAGCCAGGAATACAGAATAACAGTCTGACAAGCGCACTATCTCACACCTATTACAAGAAGGATAAGTGCAAGGTGAATTAACAGTGCCCAGAAATCATTGCATACATTTAAAACACTGGGAGAAATGACCTTCACTTGGGAACTCCAACAGGGCAATTCAAATTAAGAAACTGTACCACTTCCAAACAATATAACTTTCAGGAGGGCTACCAATACTAAAACATTAGGAATCTATAATAACCGAACATTTGACTGAATACAAACCAAAGTACATTTCTATATATTTATTCTGTCAGCAGCCCAAAGGGTGTATTTTTTTGCACTATTTCTGTGGCTTTGTTAGTCCTTTGTGTGCATAGCTGACACAAATCCTCAAGTTGCAATGTGCTTTAATCGGTTTACCCTTTTGCCACTGGATTTCAAGTTACTGTCAGAATACAGGTTAATAGAGCAATAATTCTTAGCATTTTTAAAGCTTTTAATGGCACGCTAAGTGCACTATATATCGGTATTATTGAAAGAGCCTCCATGCAGATGACTGCTCTCTCCACAATGAAGTATTACAGCTAAGTCAACGTGGATGCTATCTCTTTTTGAGTGGATGCTGCCCACCTTCACTTTTTAATGAAGAAAATTTAAAGGTCTAATTTCAAAACCCTGATATACTAACCCACCCAACCAATGAGTTAAAATAGACAATACAATATTAAGGAGAAGCAATAGTAATTTACGGCGTAAAGACTCATTTAGAAGAGAGGCAAATGATACCTATGAGAGGTAACCAGATGTGATGCTTGAGACTTTTACATTGTCAGTACTCCATGGCATGCTAACAGCGTCGAGGTGCCTTCCACCATTGCATTGCCTTTGAGGAGTCCATCAAAGACCAGGGTGAGATCTGTCTACTTTATTTCATTATCAATACTGTGTGGATTCTCTAAATGAGAGCATGTCTTTGTTATTAAGGTCCTCATCAATTATAGGGTTTCATTGGTTATGACCAGAGGTATTACCATATCGAGTACTTACTGTCTTGGTTATTTGGCTAGTACATTGAAATGCCTTTACCCTTGTGAGTGAGGTATTTGATGGCAGGAAAGGTTTTCAGAAGCCCAGGATGGCTTTATAAAGGCCTCTGTGGAAAGATATGGGTGGGAGAAAGGAATTGTGATTAGCATGTTTTTGTGGAGTGTTGTGCGACTTGTAAAGAATGAGGAGTCACTTGTTGGTATGCCAGTGTTGTGATGTATGTATTTGAAACGTTCGTTTTAGTGTGTGCCATAGTCTGCAGTCTGCATCGTTGCTTGGTGGTTTGTGCTGTTGTGAACATGATGGCATGTCTGTGTGGTATTGAATGGATGTGCTATGTTTCATCTATTTTTAGGCTTTCCTGTTTTCAGTTTCTATTTTTGGTAAATTCTGGTGGGGTTTTTTCAGTGTTTTCAATATCTTAAAAAGCAGTTGTTATCAGTGGTTACACATTTTTGCGCCACTAAAAACAACAGAAAAAGTGTTTTTCCGGTGTTTATGGAACGTTCTGCTTTCATTATTGCTGGCTTTCTGCACTGAAAGAACATGGTATATAGACAGTGTACTTATAGTGTATATGAGGTCCAAACAGATTTTTGCAAATTAATCTTATTGTAGAACACCATACAATACTTCTTCAGTGAGTCTTGGGGTCATGTGCGCTTGCTCTTTCCTTCCCATGTAAACTTCTGTGAAAAGGCCCTCTCAGCATTCATAGCCCCTTGGGCTGAGAACCATCAGCTAAGGGACACATTTGGGATGACTCTTTCTTTGATGCCACATAAAGCACAGAATTATACATATTTGCATTTTAGTTCCTGTGCATAACAAAACAGTGCACCAGAATGATCTAAAAAGTCAATAGCATCCCTCATTAACTCTGAAGATTGTAAAGATGCTTTCAGCATACCATCTAACAAGTGGCAAGGATCTCCTACAGGGAATCAGTTCAGCTCGGTTATCAATTTTGACAGGTCATCATACAACTTTTTTATAAACCTAGCTGAATCACTGCAAATACAAACAATATCACTCCAATCTTTGTTGAACTTGGAAAGAACCTTTTTTGTAGAGCATTACAAGTTAGACTGCGTTCCATGTTTTCCAAAAGTCTGGTGTCATGTTTTCACCACTATTCCAGATGCATGGTGATATATATACTTGTCACTATACCTTGCATTGAATGTTTAAAGCCTGAGGTGTTGGAAATTCACCTACTATCAATTCTGACCCACTAGAAACTATGGCCTGATGTATTAAGGGTTTTTACCCATTCTCTGTGGGTAAATGTGATGACACATATTAGGAAAGATTTTTATGAAACCAGCCATTTTACCTATCAGTGAAAGAATCAAATGCAGCCAAAATATCAAATATGACTTTTGATATTTCCTGATTCTCTATAGTTTATAAAATAATTAAACTAGACCTAAAACATCAAACTAAACCCTGCATCTTTAGACCAAAGGCCACAAAACTGAAAAAGTAAAAGGAAGAAGAAACAATATTTTAGTGGCATCTCTAAAGAACAAAACTCAAGCAGAATAATGTTACTGCTAGCTTGTATAACAAAGTTACATTGTATTGACCCCTTTAGGCAGAAAAAAATTACTCTTTCACTCTCTTTTTCCTTTCTTTGAATGGCATTTAGTTTGTGGTTGTCCAGGTGTTTTTTCAGTGTTTATATGTTTTCACCGGTGAGGGCTATTTTTCTTTCAGTGGGGTTTTATCAGTTATTATAGGTTTAATCCTAAAACCCCACAGCCTATCTATTGTGGTAATTTGGATGTGGCTAGTTGTCTTTCAGTGGCCAGTGCTGTGCTGTGGTGAGTATAGCGATATCTAATTGTATTGTGTATTTTTTATTGTATGAAATTTTTGTGTTGAGTTCTCTCACATGGGCCTTGGGTGCTTGCGATTGTTTTTCTCAGTGGGAGTTGCTGTAGTAAGAATGGTGATACCCAGCTGTATCTTATGACCGTCCTGTATTGGATCTGTGCAAGCCATTCGATAATTGATTGGCTGTATTTGAAGCAGTAACAACAGCAAATGTGTCTTTGAATAGGAGTATAGTAAGCGGTACCAGCAGCAAACCGCAATGTAGCATTCTTGATTTAAAAAACAAGACTTCTAAATGTATTGCTAGTGTATATATATGTGAATGTTACACCATTTCTGAGCTCAGTTTCTATCAAAACGTCCCCATTTTCCAGCCACTAAATTCTGCCCCTCCCACATTTACGACTAAAACATATACTTGGTGTAGGTTTATGAATAGCATTTGGTGGTATGTTTTGTAGAACCACAAAACGTACTACAAAATGCTGTTTGTGAATAGTCTCATTAACCGCAGTTCCTCTGATGGCGCATAGATTACTTCGGAGCTGGGGGTGATCTCTAAATATGGTGGGTGGTAGTACTACAGGGTGTCTGAGGTAATGACCTCTAACACCTTGTCAAATTGGTAGGCTGCCAGTCAAACTCTAAATCGACCCCTAAACCATAGAAATATCTTTTTTTAATAGTACATCGTTTCATCAGACAGGCACTTGTAACTTAGAAAGAGAAGTACTTAGGAGCGTATTACAAGTTTGGTGGTCTTCCTGTGAGACCGCCATTGCTGTGCCTACAGGAGGACCGCCAAGCCTGAGGTGCCCCTGCCCTCTAGAATCCAAGTTGAATCCAGGGCAGGTTGGTGGTGTGGTGACAGTGTCGCAGCAGTGGTCTGCTCATAGGAGCCTAACATGCAGACCGTCGCTGTAACTAAGCCTAAAGAACGTTCCTGCATAGTCTGTTGTGCACGATGTTGTACATGCCACACAGTGCAGAAACATAGGTGCAAGTATAGGGGGCACAACATGTGCCCACTGCACGCACCCCATGGGCAAATTTGGACTTGCATGTCCGCCATCATTTTCATGGCGGGCTCACCGCTATGAAATAGGTGGTGGAAAGGCAACTCAAGTATGCTCGGTGGTGCTGGCATTGGCACTGCCATCATATTACTGTACATTTAGACACTGCTGGGGGATCCTGGATCCGGGTGGAGTTGGCAGTTCTGTGGTAGTGAATATGACAGGGAGCCCGCAGTGGTGGCTGTGGTCGAACTGCCACCCCAAATATGGCAGTCCTGGGACTGCTATACTCGTAATAAGCCCCATAGTCACAATAAGGGGGGCCTGATTGACAAAGGTAAACTTACACTTTTGTGTGTGTTCAAGAATGCTTGGTATTTACAAAGAAATTTATGACTAGTATCTTAATGACTGAGGAGTCTCTGTGCATAAAAAAGTACGACTGTCCTCTCTTTTTACGTGCAGAGACTCTGCACTTTAAAAATACTGGGGCATATTATCAAGGACAGGCGATACATTATCGCCGGTTTTATCGGCAGGAAACTGCTGATAAAGCGGCGATAATGGCCTTGATAATAGGCTCTATGAATTCCAATCGAAGCCCATGTTAAATGTGAACACATCTAACATGGGCTTCGATTGGAATTCATAGAGCATATTATCAAGGCCATTATCGCCGCTTTATCGGCAGTTTCCTGCCGATAAAAGCAGCGATAATGTATCGCCTGTCCTTGATAATATGCCCCACTATTCTTAAATCCCTTTGGGAATACCAAACGTTCATAAACTCACAAAAAGGAGTAGGGTTTCCTTTGTCAATCAGGCCTTGAGAGTTCAAAAGATTCAATACTAAAGTTCCAAACTATTCTTTAGTGAAATAACACATTCATGTGATGTATAAATGCACAACCTTTAGATAAAGATGTAAAAGAAAAATGATATGTCTCTTTAGCGGTTCTAATTTTTAGTGCTGGTAGGCTGGCGCTCCACATTTCAGGCACTGCAGCAAAACACACCCCACTTCATGACCACTTACATTCATGCTAAGAAGGGCTGCCTCTTCTTATATACTCACTCCTCCTTCTTTCAATTAATACGTTCCTGAATATATATAGTAATAGGTTAAAAATTAACTTAAATTGTTTATTATTCATTTTTATTGTTTGATTTTATATTTGCAGTTTTATTCATTGATGTATTTTGTTTTCCTTTTTAGTGGTGCTAAATATATATATCGCACAGTGGTCTCACTGGGTAGTTATAGTTAGACCCTCATTTCTATAGAAACAGCCTTTATTATTTTGCTAGTAACCTTAGAACTGTTTTATAAATCTTCACAAAGTCTCCAAAAGTTCTTTCCTGGAAAGTTTCAGGGTGATCTGTCAAGGGGTTCTGAGAGGAACGTATATCCCAAATTAGATTTTCCATGTCATTTTTTATAGGAAAAATAGACATAGCTACAGCCAAAATATTTGAATGCAATAACACCATATTTGATAAAAATAAAGATCTTGGCTAAGAAAGGTAAAAGAAATATAGATTTTTCTTGCTGCAGAAGATCTGTGAAGCTGATAGATCTAGAAATACGATCTGACTGGCTGTCACAACATCCACAAAGATGTGATGGTAGACATTTTAGTACTTGGGGGCTCAGTCCCTTGTCCTGAACAATTGTTTAAAAAAATATAAGGGTACAGGGTAGGGATTTCCTGTCCTCTAGGCCTGATGGGGGTCCCAAAGTGATCCCTCTTCAGACCCAAAATATATATTTTTATTTTTACACCAAATCTGGCCTATCTCTTTATGTGACGACTTCTCCATTCCGACTGTGGAGTCTCCAAAGTCGGAAAGTTTCGAATTCATTCATTGTTTGTAAGTAAAGAAAAACAGAAAATGTACACAAAAGGGTATTGGGCCTAATGATTTTTATAATTTACCTTACAATTTATTATCTTTTTGTTTAATTTAATTATGTATTTATCCATTAAATTAAGTATATATTTATTTTTTGTTTACATTGAATTTGAAGATAGATATGTCTTCATTTTTTAAATAAATAGACATAACAGAAAAATATGTATTATTAAATAGAGAGAGAGAGAAATATAGATATAGGCATAGATATATATTAACAAATAGACATAAATATAAATTAAAAGCGAAAACAATATTAACATGAATATTTATGTTATTTGAATTACTTAAACACTTAATTTACATTCTTATTAAACAATTAAACAAAATAATACATGATAACATTTCAAATGAATAAAATAACAATTAAAAATACTTTGACCCTATTTCAATTTATACTTTTAAAAACTCACAAAAATTAAAAAACACAAGTTTTCTTAATTTATCAAACATGATAATATTGATGAAATATAATTAGAATTAGTATTTTTTTAGTTTTAGAAAACCTATGTGCTATGATGATGAAAGTTTGCTCTGGGTGATCAACCTATTTGGAAAGATCTTTAAAGCATGAGAAGCCATGACACTCTGGAATACGTGATTCCCAGATAAACCTTTTCCAAATCTCCCAAATAAAAAGGCAAAACTGCTATTCATCAAATTGGAAGGAGAGGACTTGTGAAAAAAATCTCATGATAAACTCGGTTTCACTCTTTGCTACACCACAGCGGCCTCTCTTTATTAGAAGCTGACCCAGCCACTCTAGAAAAAAAGCCCTAATAAGACAAAGCTTTGTGCTTATCAAAGAGATTTTGGGAACAGTCGACTTGGGAGTGAACCAGGCTGATCATGCCACTTGTGTGGGGTGGCTTCAATCAATCAATCTGCGGTTTGTAAAGAGCACTACTCAACAGTTAGGGTTTCAAGGCGCTGGGTGGGCTGTGCATTTCCATTTCGACCATCTGAAAAGCCAAGTCTTGCGGTCTTTCCTGAACTGGAGCAGTGGGGGGCTTTGCCGGCGGTGGAGGGGAAGGTTGTTCCAGGTCTTGGCTGTGAGGTAGAAGAAGGATGTTCCACCTGCTCTGTTCCCATTGAAGCATGGGATGGTGGCCAGATCTAGGTTGGCTGAATGAAGGTTTCTCTTTGGGGCGTGGAAAGAGAGATGGTTGATGATGCATTGTGGTCTGATGTTGTGGAGGGCTTTGTATGCATGCGTCTGCAGCTTGAAAGTTATTCTTCTTTCAACTGGGAGCCAGTACAGATCACAGAGGTGTTGGGTGAAGTGGATGTGCCTGGGGATGTCTAGGATTAGTCTGGCTGTGGCGTTCTGGTTGGTCTGGATTTTTCAGGGGAGTTTTATGTGGATTCTGGCATAGAGAGCATGTGTGACCTCCCTCTGTATTCGGTAGGGATCCATTTGAATGTTTTATGGAATATGCAGAGGGTGTTTTGAACAGGGTGAGGAGACAATGTTGATCTGGCAGTTCATAGTGAGCAATGAGTCCTGTATGATGACAAGTTTATGTGTATGATCTGTCGGGTGGGTGGGATTCCAAGGGTGGGGGGCCACCAGGTGTCTTCTCAAGCTGAGGGGGTGAAACCGAGGATGACAACTTCTGCCTTCTCTGAGTTGAGTTTTAGGCAGCTGTTCTTCATCCAGGTTGCGATGGCTTTCATCCCTTCTTGAAAGTTGTGCCTGGTGATGTTGGATTCTTTGGTGAGGGAGAGGATGAGCTGGGTGTCATCGGCGTAGGAGAAGATGTTGAGCCCGTGGTTTTTGGCGATGGTAGTGAGGCAGAACATGTAGATGTGGAAGAGGGTGGGGCTGAGGGAGGATCCTTGGGGTGCTCTGCATCTTGTCTCTGTTAGTTCTGAGAGGTACACTGCATCGAGTCTGACTCTCTGTGTTCTGCCTGTGAGGAATGAGCATATCCGGTCTAGGGCCTTTCCTCTGATGCAGGCGTTGTGGAGTCAGGTTGCTAGTGTGCGGTGGGAGATGGTGTTGAAGGCTTCTGATAGATCCAGGAGGATGCGGGCTGCCATTTGAGCCTGGTCGAGGAGGGTGCAGATGTCATCAGTGGTAGCAAGGAAAGCGGTATATGTGCTGTAGTTGCTGTGGAGTCCAGACTGGGAGATGTCTAGGATAATGTTGGTCTAGGATGAAGTATGCTAGTTGGGTGTTGACGGCCTTTTCAATTACTTTGGCTGCACATGGAGGCTGCAAGATTGGTTTGAAGTTCTTGAAGTCCGTCAGGTCTTCATGGATTTCTTGAGGAGGGAGTGCTAAGGTGTCATATCTGACCAAGGAAGCTACACAGCTGAAAAAATTACAGACAATTCAGAATATCATAACCTGCATAATAATTTCCATATTTATGTTGTTCTGAAAGGCTCAGAGGGCCAGGATATGATTACATTCCTAAAGATGCATATCCCAAATGTTGTTGGTTTAAAATCTTCGGTCGAGTTAAATATCCGAAGGGCTCATCGGATAGGTCATTCCCTGTCTTCAAACTCTAATAGACCTAGAGGGGATATTGCTTTGTTTTTCCAATATTCAGACCTTATGGAAGTTCTCACAATGGCCAACCAATGTAAACAGATGCTTTGGCTGGTACATAAGGTTTTTTTTGGGCAAGGTTTTTAAAAGCCACCTCCGATATAAGGAAAGAATTCTTGGACTTGAAACCCATATTAAGATCTATGAATGCCAGATATATGTTCATTTACCCTTGTTTTTTTAAGGTCACTTACAAAGATAAAACAACCACATTTGAGGACCCAAAGGACCTTCAGTTGTTTCACCATGAGCAGAAGGGGGAAAAAATGGAACTTAATAAAAACTTGACCTGCTATCTGCATAATTCTGTAACTCGTGTTTTAGTGTTTATTTACAGGTCCCAAAATACACCTAGTTCATTGGAATTTGTTTTGCTGTTTGTCTGTGTTCGTCCATTTTCAGTCATCACTTTATGTTATTGGTATATAGTTATTTTTCATGTATGGTGTGTTCAACTGTTTGACATGATATGTTCTGTATCTATTTTATTCCTTGGTTTTCCTTGTTCAGGCTCGACATCTACTTGACTTCTTCCGCCTCCCACTACCAATAGCCTTTTCTTTTTTAGTGGTTATTACGACTAAAGCCTTTTGGCTTTTAGTCATCTCTTTAATTTCTTTCCACACCAGGGAGCTATTTTCACTCCCTAATATTCTTTCTCTCTTCCCTATAATTTTTTCACTTTTTTCAATCTTCGTCACTCTCCTTACATTTTTTTCAAGCTGACTTATTTTTTCTTTATTCACCATCATGTTAACTTGCTATTCCACCAATCCACCTCACATTCTATGTATTTTGTTTCTTGTTACTTAGTCATAAGCTCATATATGTTTTTCTGGTTAACAGTTATTGTTAATCTTTTTAATGGCTAATTTACGTGTTATTTCATTGAACGCAAAGGGGCTTTGAAACCCGTTTAAAAAGCAGAGGGGGCTTACTCACTTTTACTAATGTAATTGCTTTATTGCAGGAGGCACATCTTGAAAATCAAGATATGGACTGTTTGCGAAGACAATGGTTTGGATCTGTTTTCAGTTCTTCTGCTCTTAACAATAAGAATGGCATTTCAGTTTTGGTGCATACATCTCTGCCTATTGTTAAAGAAAAACAATGGTTTTGGGTGGCCTAAGAAGGTCCTAGTAAAGAAAGATATAATTTTGTCAAATGAATTAATCTTGGGAGACGGTTTTGTAAGGTAACAAACATATAAAGGACTTTATTAATGTTTTCACAATTATGTTTTCTCGTTTTTCAGGTGCTCACACATGTGACAAAGTGCTTATAGTGACTAAGTGAGATATTAAAAAACTATATACAGAGTTTTTCCTCTCAATGTAAATAAAAGCGCGTTACATTCACGGTTCGCCCTATATCTACATTTATAGAAATGTGCATGAATTATATGCCACTGGGAGCACCATTCACTTCGTTTTTAGAAGCTATGTTTATGTAAGGATATAATAAAAACTTTAATTTAATTCTTTCAGGAAAGCTCACGTCCTGATGATGATCTAAAGTCATTTTAGATTGAAACGCCGTCGACCCTTGCAAGGAAACTCCCCTACCCTATTGTATATATTTTTTGGGGGAATACCCTTGCTTGTGACACTCTGTATATAGTTTTTTAATATCTCACTTAGTCACTATAAGCACTTTGTCACATGTGTGAGCACCTGAAAAACGAGAAAACATAATTGTGAAAACATTAATAAAGTCCTTTATATGTTTGTTACCTTACAAAACCGTCTCCCAAGATTAATTCATTTGACAAAATTATATCTTTCTTTACTAGGACCTTCTTAGGCCACCCAAAACCATTGTTTTTCTTTAACAATAATTTCACCCCAGGTTTGACTAATGGGGTACCCTTGTTTCTTATGACTACATCTCTGCCTATTCAATTATTAAATGAAATGAAAGATGATATTGGTAGATGGATATTTTCGAAAATTAAGAATAATTATATCCCTTTCTCGTTTTGTAAAGTTTACAATTCGGGATTGTTTTTCTTCCCTTTTATCTGCTTGTCCCTTAGAGAGTTTAATAGTAGTGTGTGATTGCAATCAATTAGTGGATCCCTTTTCAGACCGTCAGTCCCTGGTTAGATATATTTCTAATAAAATGCAAATATCCTTTCAGAGAGTTATATCTTCTAGAGGATTAATTGATGCCTGAGAATAGCCCATCCAGATGTGTTAAAGTTCACCTATTTTTCTCCTGCAGATTTTTCACATTCCAGAATAGATTATTTCTTTGTCACACAAAATGTTCTTCAGTCTGTTTTAAATGTAGAGACAGGTTATAATCTGAACTCTGTCCAACCCCTTGTATTATTAGATTTTGATACCCCCAATGACATTTCCCGTCCTAATAGGTTGATATTTAACAATGCACTTGAAGATTCTTCAAAATTGCAAAAACAAATTAAAATATTGGAACATGAGTATAATCAATATTTTGCCTAAATTAACACAAGTCAAACTGCAATATAATATACAATCTTAGGATAATGGTTGTGGTCTTTTCTTAAAGTTAATGCTAAAATGTTTGTTGGTAACAATAAAGCTGGAAAATGTTTGGCCAATTATCTAAAAAAAAGAAGCAACAGTCTGAAATGCAAGTTGTAACAGATACTCATAGGGTCAATCACACTAGTGACAATAAAATATTAGAGTGTTTTACACAATACTATACTAAACTACATTCTTCAGAGTCCTCTCCTACTGCTGGTCAACTAAACATTTTCTTTCAATCTATCCCTAAATCGTCTGATTACAAACCAGACCTTTCCATCCAGGAAATTGAGATAACAGAGCTGGAATTTAAAAATGGTACACTTCAACCTCCTAAGGATGAAGCTCCAGGGTCAATGGTTTTTCTGTCCAATTTCGGTCTCAATGTGTGCAACTTTTGATTTAAAAATTGATACTTTTAATTTCCCACTGTTTAGCTCACAAACACACAGAAGGCACGTTTTCTTGGGCAATGCTTTGCCTACTTCCTAAAAAAGTGTGGGAATTATTGGCCTATTTCCCTTATTAACACAGCTTGCCAGATATTCGCAAAAGTCCTTGCTTTATGTATCAAGCAAGTCATTCCAGACTTAAATTTTATACACCAATCAGGAATTGTGAAGGGGTGTGTTATTTCTGACAATTCCAGGACCTTCCTTAATATAGTCCATGTGGCAGCTAAATCGACTAAGAAAAAACTACTGAATGAAGAAGGGTCTCAGGGAGAAGTTTATAGACCTGGCATGGATATATTCCCCCAAAACATATGAATAACCAACACAAATATCCACGGGGCTGGTAAGCAAGATAAGCGTTATAAACTAGCAACTGGATCAATCTGATTTCTACAACTCAGTAAAGAAAAATTATTTTAAGAGGATGGATTCCCATCACTCACCAGTGGTGACATGCTTCATCATTTGGGTCTCCTCCTAATGCCACACTAGTGGCACTAAGGGACTAATACTCGGCAAAGTCGCATCTGAGATGGGCGTTATTTTTACTGTGGGAGATCCAACTATTATAAAGTCTATACAGGTATTCCAACTGAATAAGGATTGGATCCGCATTCAGGGACTTTAACCGAGTAAGTCTCTGATGGGCTGTCAGGTGCTTCCTGTAGAACATCGCAATGCCATTGCAAAATACTATGAGGGGCCATATTAATACAGCGTTAGTGTCCCTGGTTATTCCAACTGTTTGAGCAAGCTACAGTTCGAAGCTGCTGTTTTCCCTGTGAGTTTTACTGACAGTTGTATAGTTGGTGCACTGATAGTAAGAATTGTATAAATGGTATAAAGGCTGAATACCAAGTAGGTGATCACATATATATGTGGTTCTTTTTCTTACTTTTTACAGAGTGGTGCCTACTATGTCCTGAGCCGTGGCCAGGTAAGGCGAGGTCTTATCCTATTAAAAAACGGGTAAGCTGATATCATAAATAAAGGAATTGTATATAGAGCGAGCACAATTGAATTCATTGGCCATAGAGATAATGATTGGAGCTCTTAGCTATACCTGGATCTTCTCTTTTAGTTTTCTTTTTTCTTTTTATATTTGACAATGTGGATATACATGTTTTTGTTGCAGAAATCGTAATTTACAGAGGAATTGTTATATTTATTCACAGGTAAAGAGGATGTATCAGTTCCAACTCTTTACACACGTTATATATCGTGTATATACAACATTCACTTGCAGTAGCAATATTTACGGTCCTGACGAAGGCATAGGATAATTTATCCATAATTGCTGAAACATTTTGACCCCTCACATCTAGTGAGTTATTTGTTCAATACTGTAGTTTTGCACCATTTTTATATTTTGATCTATGAGAGCGTGAATAAATAATTTTGCTTTCCATTATTAAATTTTAACTCACATCACACACACACTATTGCACGCAATCACGATTCCCACATAATTGAGTTCTCTCATCTAGAGGTCTAATACAGCGTGTTTTGTTTCACAATAGGATAAAACATCTGCAAGCTCCCCTTTCCTTAAGCATGGGCAGTACCCCTTAGTGCCAATAGTGTGGCATTAGGAATAAACCCTGGTGATGAAGCATGTCACCACTGGTGAGTGATGGGAATAAGTCCTCTTAAAATAATTTTACTTTACTGAGTTATAGAAACCAGATTGATCCAGTTGCTAGTTTCTAAAGTGTATCTTGCTTACCAGATCCTATCCCTTATGCTGCCTTAACCTTAGATGCTGAAAAGGTGTTTGATCAGGTTAACTAGGATTGTATGTTTGGTGCTTTGAAATGGCATGGTTTTAGTCCACACATTTTCATATATATGCATCTTTTACACTGTCAACCCTCCACTTCAATTTTTTTAATGGCAAATCATCCGCATATTTTCCTCTTTTTTGAGAAACTAGACAGGGATGCCCTTTATCCCCGCTTTTATTTTTACCTTTGAAACTTTTTCTCCAGCTTTTTCAGGATTCAAATGTAAACACATAGGTGTGAAATTGACTGCATATGCAGATGAATATTTACTATATATGTTAGGTCCACAAACTTCGCTTCATGCTTTTTTCTCTTTTAAACGAGTATTCCTTAATATCTGATACAAGCTTAACATAGAAAATCAAAGGTAATGCCATTAAATAGGTATTGTCTTTCCGAAATGTTTAAAGACACAGGTTTCACTTGGACTCCTATTTGTATCAAATGTTCAGGTGTCTTTTATTCTAATAGTATTAAAGAAACCACTCAAATAAATTTAGAACAAGTCAAATAAAAAATGCCAAGTCTGTCAAATATTTGATATCCTTTTTATTTATCCTGTTCGGGAAGAGTAGCTACGATCAAAATTATGATGTTACCAATAATACATTTGAATTTGTCCATGATTCAAGTTAAACTTCCTCTCATATTTTTTAAGTCTATTAACCATTAACTTATATTGTTTTTAGGTAATAAACGTCAGTCAAGAGTTTCTCTATTAAAATATCAACAAATTAAGGGTAGTGGAGTGGTGAATTTCCCCAATCTCGTACAATATCATTCTGCTTTTTCCCTTAAGCAAGTATGCACTTCTTTCTATGCTCCTCCCCTGGATGTATTTACAGTTTGGAGGCAATTGTAACATGCACATATTGTACCATTTACATTTTCGGAGACAGTCCAATATTCCCAAGTTCTCAAGGCTTTGTTTTCACACCTACATTCACATTCCATTTCTCTTGCACAAACTTCCACTTCTGAAATCTAATTCCCCATTTGAAAGTTGTTATACAGACTCCTATATAGTATAATAAGCATATTAAATTAAAGATGCAATATCCTTTTTTTGGACAAAATTGATCCAGAATGGTAATATTATTGGCCATATAATTTACAATGATTCCCTGGTAGAGGTTAAAGACATGCAACTTAAATATTGTATCTCATCTTATTATGCAGACTCAATATCAGCTTCTTAAGCCTATTCTCATCCAGTTCCTCTCACAATCCTCTCCTTCACCACTCAACCATCGACCTTTCTCTTCCTCCACTGATTTTTCTTCACAAGCAAAGACATCCTACATATACAAACTTTTATGTTTTTCCCATGAGAGTAGATCAACATGCAAGACTGAATTATAGTAGAAGTCAGACTTTAATCTAGAATGTTCTCTATACACTTGCCAATTAATTTTGGGCTAATGTACACACTACTTCTCCCTCCGCCGCTAAAACTCAAACATCATTTTATTTCTATAATAGAATGTATTATACTCCCATTTAAACTTCATAGGTGTCAACAGACACTAACTGCTGGCCATGTCCACAAGTAAATCACAATATTTTTCATATTTTTTTGACTGTCCTCAGGTTAGGGACTTTTAGTTACATATTTGGGATATACTAATATTCTATCTACAGATATTACATTTAGTACTGTTCATCTTTTCTTAGGTGGTTCATTCTCAAAGGATAGTTGGGAAATGTATTGATTTGTTGATAGCAATTGCTTTACAATTTATCACATCTAATTGGTAAGACATTTAAAAAAATAGCATTTATTGCTTGGTGGAATTTACTTTGCCATCACCACAGGTTAGAAAGACCATATGCTGCTACACTCCCCTTTTTGATTAGAAGAGATCTGTTATGGCTTCCACGCACTTCATACCTATCCAGAACTGTTGCTATTTTTGGTAGTTCCTGTTTGCAACAGTGCAAACAATCCCACAGTGCAGTGACCCTCAGTCTCAAAATTCAAAATGGAGGAAACCATTCTCTCTGATGCAGAGCCTGGTTGTCTAACCAGAGCGATGGCCACAGTGATGAGCAACCCCCTCCTATGTTGTCACTCAAAAACTGATTCTGGGTAGTTTTCCTCCCACTGGTTTTGATGCCAGTGTGATCAAGAGGACAAAGGCTAGTCCTTTCCAGGTGTCACCTGGTATTTGCTTACCACAGTTAATTAAGTTGCTAGGCACACTTACACTGTATCTCCTGCCAGAGAAAGCAAAGCACCTCCCCTCTCCAAGGCCATTATCTCTGCCCTGGGAGCGGTTGTCACACCACTTTCACACCTCATTCAGGCCGGATACAGACAAGCCAGTTGCAAGAGAGTTAATGTACCATAGCTTGTAGCAAATTTAGGCAGCGTAAAGATACCTTTTTAAAAGTTATATCTTACAGATGGTTGATAAAACTCTGACTTCACTATTAGATTGGATTTTTTAATAACCCTATGGTGGATGTGTCGGCCAATTGCATTACCTCCCCAGTGCATGGAACGGCCATTGGCTGACACCAAGGAGAGTTAATTACGATCCTCCACTGCTTACAATGGAGGATTCCTTTTTTCAAAGGAAAGGGTGTCTTGGTTACGGGCTGTGGCTGTAGGGGGCTCCACCACTCTACGCAGGAGCAGTCATTGGTGTGCCAGCAAACTGTGTGATAAACTGCATGGACGCTACTCCACAGGTAAGTTCTGGTGACGGTGTCCATTGATATCCCCTTGGTATTAATTTTGCCTCTATAACAACCTGGCACTGACTTTGCCATTATAAACATATGTACTATGTTTCATGTACTGTGTTGCATGACAGTCTGCTCACAAATGATGTTTTGCCTAATACCGTTGGTGAGATAGCGATAGAGGGGCAAGAACCACACGCCCTAGGGTACCTGCACTAGGTCCACGCCTTACTTGAGCATTGTCAACAAAATCATAAGAGAGTGGCAGAAAGCACAAGCCCCAGTGCTACCTGTGATACGTCTACGCCATGCTTGATCGCCCAGAGGTACATACTTCAACCGTCTCGGGCCCTCGCTGCACGGGCCCATCTTGGCCTGTCATAGCAGGGAAGAGGCTGGGCTGGGCCCCTCCCCTGATGTGTCGCCTCAGAGGCATGCCTTCGGGCATCTAAGATAAGGAAAAAGGTACTGTGTTAAGATAGATCCGTCTTGAATAGCTATTAGTTCACTCTAGCGGACTATCTGTTGGCTAAGCTTCCTCTATCTTCCTTGTTGTCAACCTGAATTGCAATGGGGAAGCATAAAGTCTCAGAGGGGAAATCGAGGGAAGTTTGTAAAAAGAAGGCAAAGACGGTAGCCCAGTTGACGCTAGGGGGCTATTAGACCATATAGACAGCCTATTATCAGAATGCAAGAGTCTTCTTGATCTAAATTCTAGCGATATTTCACCTAAGCACACTAACCTACAGGTATCTAGAAGCCCCACACACACTGTCCACATAACAGCTATGTTTTCAAGATGGGTCACCTGATTCGGCCAAAAAAACCTGTATGAACCTTTACCACATAAATGAAATTAATAACCCAACGGGAAAAAAGTATAAACATAACTTACTACAATTGGTGTGGAGCATTGGACCAACAGTCTAGAGGAGCAACAGTTACTGAGAGCACGATTAACTTATTTCCAGACCTGCAAAGTCTCTCACGGTGTGTGTGGTATGATATAGTGACAATGTATCACTTGCGAGAATTATCGCAAGTTGGTATATCAAGTAAAAACAGTGGCCTTATTGGCACATGTTCTCAGTAAACATAAGAAAATAGCTCGAGTGGCCAAGTTAATCAATTGGAAATTGCTTAAAAAAGAGAACGGATAATTAGGACAGAGGAAGCAGCCCTAGTGTATCGCAAAATAATACAAAGAAGTTATATATCTAAATTCATGAGGATTAGCATACATGAAAAAGAAGCTGGCCCACAAACATATCAACACCTAAAAAGGAAATTTGTCCAAAGCAAGAAAGGTCCCTAATTATGAGATGTGGTCAAACCATAGTGCAAGTAACAGATACCCAATATAAAATTATAAAATATACAATATAAAATATACAAAATCTCGAGGTGTTCCACGGTGTGTCTAGTATGACACATGGAGAGTGTATTAGGAATAAGGCACTTGATGCTCCAAATGTACCATCTAGAAGACTTGGAAGCAGGGATATTGAAGTGCAAAAGATTGTGGCTGATTTGTCTGTTTTCCCCTGTAGTATGAGTTTTTCTCCACTCTCAGGGCACATGGATTCACTTGTTATGCCTATAAGCTCAGGAAGTGAGGTGCAAAAAGAGGGTACAGAGGTTGTAGAGGCTAGTACATGCAAAACAAGGGGTGCCAAATTTGCACTACGTCCAGATTTGCATCCAATTAGTTTAGGCACGAATAGCAAAGATAGCCAACCAAACAACCCAGATGCACTGTCAATTGAGGCATCCTTTTAAAGATCACTAACCCCGCAAGTAATAGACCTAGTGTAGGAAATTGGAGCTATTAAAGCAACTGTTGGCAGCCTCTCTGATTCTCTAAGTAAGGTACTGACAGATGTGCAACATGTAAAAAACAAGTGGGTTCCCAACCAAAATAGCATACCTAATGACTAGGAAGGGATATAACTTAGAAGACAGCTATCAGGGGGTTCTACAAGTCATAGTGTGAGTAGAGTAGGAAAGAAAGTTCAACTAAGTGTGCCAGAGTCGATCTCCCAGTTCCTAGATAACCTAGTGGGGTAATTTCAAATAGGGTAGACTGCCAGCAATCTGACAAGCCTATCAATGTCCTCGGCCCCCCACTGGGAACTGTCTACCATCGGGCAAATATGGCTCTAGGTTTACAAACTACTGTTAGGACCCAAGATATGAAACAAATAGTACACCTGAGAAATGTACCAAAGCTCACTCTCAGTTTATATAAAGAGATGAGGGATCCCTAATAAATAAGTCTATTCATTGGATTCAGCAGATGAGGGGGTGCTGGTCTATAATAAGGGATGACTTTATAGGGGCTAAAAGACATTTTCATCCGGGGGCCACCCTTGATGTTATTGCACTTACATTAGCTGAGTCTGAACTGGGGTGGCAAAGTGAGCTAAATGACGATAATGGATTCAAACCAGATCTCTGACCAGGATCCCTTGCTCACTTTGCCACTGGACTCAAGCTAGCCTGGCTGATGAGGGGTGTTACCCTGATACCAGTCCCAGGATTTTTGTTTCCGGTCCATGGTTTGGCAGTTCAGGCTGGACTTTTCCCATGAGGCACAGGGTTAAGACTGATTTGCATATAGCTGATTCTGAACTATAGTGGTGAAGTGAGCTGAAGAACAATGATGGATTCAATGCAGATCTCTGACTAGGGGTGAGTGTCTGAAAAGTTTCAGTGCTCCGTCCATCATCTCCTTGTGATTTTTCATTGCACTTACATTATCACATCGAGATCTTGTTGAGAATCTGGTGGCCTTTGATATTCTTACCCAACACCTCCTCAAATCCAATACTTGTCATAAATATAATCCCCTGGAAACTGCTTTAAATACAAATCCCGCCTGTCCCTTAACATCCCATATTGAGATAGATTGAAGGTCTCTACCACCCCCATTTTTAGTACTCAGGTCACCAAGCCAGTATACATTAGTGAGTCTATTGTCCCCCACCCAAAAGAAAAGTATTTCCCAAAATCAAGTTGCTAGAGAGTGAGGTGGGTTGCACATCAGGGACTTTAGATTCTTGGGATAGGATGATACCTGAGTTTAATCCAACATCACATAGAATAGCACTTTTATCATGCAAAATTACCGGGCTTAGGTCTAAGGGTGCTTCGCCTAACTGGAACACCTTCGAAAGTTTCAACATTTGTGCTTTTCAGGCAGCTTGGTCTCTAGAGCCACTTCACCACCTGGGATACTTAAAGTAATATATATATATCTATATATATATTTCCCAGCTATTCGTGGTGGTAAGTGTTGTCCATCGGGGTGCTAATATTATGGGTCATACAGGACATTAAGGTACAGGTACTTCTGAACAAAAGCAATGATATTCTTGCCATTAGGTTGGCGACTGGCCCCTATGGTAACATTGACATTAACAAAGTGTATGCAAGAGGGTATAGCGTGGGGTGGTGGTCCAAAACTATACTGGCCTTTGGTGAGCTACTTGACAATATTTCTTGGGCCGCCTCTGCTGTTGTAGCGGGTGACTTTAATTTGACTTTAATTTGACTTTTGAGTCCCTTGATAGCGAGGAAAATGATCTGGCAGAGGGGGAAGATGCTCAGTGTGGCATCCCATGTTTGGAAATATCTCAAACTAAAAGATGGACAGAAGTAGCTATACAAATTAAAGCTATTTTCTTTGAAAATGTTTTAAGGATGGCCAATAGCATAACCTTTTGTGATAGGCAAGGGGCCAACACGTTTAACAATGCCCACCACTCAAGCCGCATTGACTATTTTCTAATTAGCTTAAAATTATGGCATACCCTTTAGGATATGGCTGTACTAGACCGTGTAGAGAGTGAATTCAGGAAACTGCATGAACTAACACAATCCACAACTCCTTTACCACCAGTGATTTGCAAACTACCAATGACATACAGCGACCTAAAAAGCCAATGATTCTAAAAAAACTGAAACACTATCTATAATTGCCAGTGATGTTGAGAGCAACTTATCCGAGATGGAGGTTTCCCTCCTTAAATCACAGCCGCCTAAAGAAATAGTATTGCCCCACTACACACTATTTGACAAAATGCGTTTGCATTTTCAAAGACCTATTAGGGCTAAGGAGAAGGGCACACAGTCACAGCACCACTGGAATAACAAAGAGTATAAGCTAGCCCCTACATCACTGGGGGAGGCAATTAGATCAGGTCACTCGTCTAGAGTACAAAACGCCAGAAAACGCCAGAAAACGCCAGAAAATTTTATAAAAAGCAGATGGTAAATGCTAATAAAATATGGGATGAGAATAGATTGCAGCATCTACAATTATCATGTACCAAGAATAATAACCAGCACTTTTGGAACCTGGTAAAATGGGGTAGGGGTGGAGCTTCACTATCTCTTTAAAATCATGAAGACCCTGATACCTGGGTTAACCATTTAGCCACACAATATGCCAATGATGACAAAGAGGTTTATGAGTCTTTCCCGACTCACTTTTATTTAACTGATAAAGTATTTGATTTGTTGGACGTAAGTGCTGCCCTTTGCTCTATCACATGAGGAGAGTGCCAGACATCAGTAGTATCCCTGCAGATTTCTTTTGCATGATAAGGCAAAATTAGGTAGGTACATAATGCTTTTAGCAATGCTATAGCCCATGGTGGCCCATCCCAGATGCCTGGCAGGCGTGGATATCATCCCAGTATAAAAAGGGGATAAGTCTTTGCCATGAAATTATAGACCAATAAGCCTAATTGATTCGATTCAAAAGGTGGTAGCCTGACTTGTCCTGGCTAAGGGTCAAGAGTGGATGGATGAAAATGACATCCTAACCCCACATTAAGTGGGTTTCAGGGCACTTATTAGTACCATAGACCAGGTCTTTCGATTTCTTTCAATATACTTGGCGGATTGTAGTCCTAGACAAGGGTAGCATGTATGCTGCTTTTGTCGACCTCAAGTCAGCTGTTGACCAGGTCGCACGCCACAAACTGTGGGTGGTGCTACAGGAGTTGGGGATGCCCATTGATTTGCTCTCCATTATCATCCGCCTCCACGAGAAAAACTTTGCACAAATATGCTGGGGATCACAGGGGAATAAAACAGATCCCTTTCCTGTGGAGAAGGGAGTCCACCAAGGAAGTGTAATGGCACCCACACTACTTTCTATTTTTATTAATGGAGTTGCTAAATTTGTAACTACTGTCCCTACTGATGCACCAGTTTTAGAAGGTAAAGCATAACATTTATTTTCTCAAGACCTTTTTTGTAGCATTAAACATTACACAGCTTATGGCCTACAACCCCTCGGACCGGCCGCAGCACTTCTTTATGTTATGCAGTAGTTTCTGGAGTACACAGCCCCTGTGCCGTCAACCCGATGGGTACGGCGGAGTTGTAAATCAGCGTGTGCATTTGGTTCGCGTTCAGAAAGCGGATTAGTGTAGGTCCGATTTTATATTTTATAACTTTAAACAGTATTTTCCTTTCAAAATCTTTTTCATTTTGGAAGTACAAACAAAACAAGAAAAACCCCAAACACGCTCATCAAGTTACAGCACAATCGAGTCTGTTGCAGCACCAATGATACATTGACAGTACAGCGTGATCCATGCATAAAAAGCCATTGAGAAGTCAATTTTATTCTATATCTTCTGAACTAGTCTGTGTGGTGTGCGGAGGCTCGCAGATGTTTCCCCTAAAGTCATTCCAGCGTGTCCATATTTCCACCCATTTCTGAGGGCACCCTCTTGCTACGTACACAGTCTTTTCTTGCAGCATACACCAGTCCATGTCGCTTTGCCAGCCTATCAGTTTTGGTGGATTAGGGTTACCCCACAATCTGGCAATTTTCCTTTTTGCCACCATCTGTCCAAGCGTCACCCACATTTTCCCTTTTGGAGACATGTCTGTAGACTCCCAGATGTTCAGGAGACACCTCTTGGCCTCTGGACGAACCTCCACTTCCCACACCTCCTGCATACACTGCACCACCCGTCTCCAGTACCTTTGCACCCGTGGGCAACCCCATAGTATATGGAAAAAGGTGCCCGTTCCACCACACCCCCTCCTGCAGAGTCCCTCACCACCCTTCCCCATCATTTGTAATCTCGTACATGAAATATATATTCTGTGCAATATTTTCAGTTGGATTAGTCATAGTCGGGCTGATATCGCCACCTCCCATGGGGAGGCAAGAGCATATGTCCATTCTTCTTCATCTATCTCCAACCCGTCAGCGACCCATTTATCTTTTAGGGGAAGGAGCATGTCAGGGGGGTTATTGATTAATTTTTTATATGTGAGAGAGATGGCGTGTTCTGTCATGTGTCCATCGAGTAATCTGTCTTCGAGTGGGGAGATTTGTGGTAAATTAGTCTGTGGTGGAATGTTCGCCTGCAGGGAGTGTCGCACTTGCATGTATCTAAAGAATTCGGTTTGTGCCAGTTCATATGTGTCTTGTAAGTGGGCGAACGTGTGGATCCCTTTAGGGCCCCAGATGTCTTTGATTTGGGAGATTCCAATCAGGTCCCAGTTCCGGAACCCCTTAGTGTGCCCCAAGTTACCCAGTTTTTCGGAGGCCCATAGTGGTGTGGTCATTGTGAGGATGTCCGACCATCCGAGTTTCTTCTGTGCAATATGCCATATCTGTACAGAGTGTTGTGTAGGTCCAGTGAGTCGGTGTGTGCCCGGTTTGGAGGAGAGTGCAACCTCATAGTTCCCCCCAGGGAGCAACCATCTGTCCATCCCGTAGCCGGGATCATTACCGTCACTGTACGTCCCCTGGTTGATCGCTGAGAGGTGGGCTGCACAGAAATATTTGCGGACATCTGGGAGGTCTATTCCACCGTCATACCACCCCAGTGTGAGTTTTCTCAGTGCGATTCTCGGCGCTCCGGCCCAGAGGAGGTCACGCTGCGCCACCTCAATTGCTGTGAAGTAGGTGTTGGGTACCAGGTCAGGATAATTCTGTAAGGCATAAAGAAATCATGTCAATGCCATCATTTTAAATAACGGTACAAAAGTGGGTGGTGATGGACGGAGCATCTGAATCAATCAAACACTCACACCCAGTCAAAAGATCTGGGTTTAATTCATCACCGTTCTTTAGCCCACTCTGCCACCCCAGTTCAGACATGGCTATATGCAAATCATTCTGACCCTGTGCCTCATGGGAACAGTCCAGCCTGAACTGCCAAGCCATGTCTTCCCTGGACCGGAGACAAGCTTCCGAGGACCGGTTTCTGGCATTCCAGCCGTCTTCAGCCCGGCTTGCTTGAATCCAGTGGCAAAGTGAGCAAGGGACCCACGTCTGAGCATACTCTGCCACACTTATGGTGGCCAAAAGCGGTACAAAAGTGGGTGGTGATGGACTAAGCATCTGAATCAATCAAACACTCACGCCCAGTCAAAAGATCTGGGTTTAATCCATTACCGTTCTTTAGCCCTCTCTGCCACCCCAGTTTAGACATGGCTATATGCAAATCAGTCTGACCCTGTGCCTCATGGGAACAGTCCAGCCCGAACTGCCAAGCCATGTCTTCCCTGGACCGGAAACAAGCTTCTGAGGACCGGTTTCTGGCATTCCAGCCGTCTTCAGCCCGGCTTGCTTGAATCCAGTCGCAAAGTGAGCAAGGGACTCACGTCTGAGCATACCCTGCCACACGTATGGTGGCCAAAAGTGGTACAAAAGGGGGTGGTGATGGACGGAGCATCTGAATCAATCAAACATTCACACCCAGTCAAAAGATCCGGGTTTAATCCATCACCGTTCATTAGCCCACTCTGCCACCCCAGTTCAGACATGGCTATATGCAAATCAGTCTGACCCTGTGCCTCATGGGAACAGTCCAGACCGAACTGCCAAGCCATGTCTTCCCTGGACCAGAAACAAGCTTCCGAGGACCGGTTTCTGGCATTCCAGCCGTCTTCAGCCCGGCTTGCTTGAATCCAGTGGCAAAGTGAGCAAGGGACTCACGTCTGAGCATACCCTGCCACACTTATGGTGGCCAAAAGCGGTACAAAAGGGGGTGGTGATGGACGGAGCATCTGAATCAATCAAACACTCACACCCAGTCAAAAGATCTGGGTTTAATCCATCACCGTTCTTTAGCCCACTCTGCCACCCCAGTTCAGACATGGCTATATGCAAATCAGTCTGACCCTGTGCCTCATGGGAACAGTCCAGCCCGAACTGCCAAGCCATGTCTTCCCTGGACCGGAAACAAGCTTCCGAGGTCCGGTTTCTGGCATTCCAGCCGTCTTCAGCCCGGCTTGCTTGAATCCAGTGGCAAAGTGAGCAAGGGACTCACGTCTGAGCATACCCTGCCACACTTATGGTGGCCAAAAGCGATACAAAAGGGGGTGGTGATGGACGGAGCATCTGAATCAATCAAACACTCACGCCCAGTCAAAAGATCTGGGTTTAATCCATCACCGTTCTTTCGCCCACTCTGCCACCCCAGTTCAGACATGGCTATATGCAAATCAGTCTGACCCTGTGCCTCATCGGAATTGTCCAGTTCGAACTGCCAAGCCATGTCTTCCCTGGACCGGAAACAAGCTTCCGAGGACCGGTTTCTGGCATTCCACCTGTCTTCAGCCCGGCTTGCTTGAATCCAGTGGCAAAGTGAGCAAGGGACTCACGTCTGAGCATACCCTGCCACACTTTTGGTGGCCAAAAGCGGTTCAAAAGGGGGTGGTGATGGACGGAGCATCTGAATCAATCAAACACTCACACCCAGTCAAAAGATCTGGGTTTAATCCATCACCATTCTTTAGCCCACTCTGCCACCCCAGTTCAGACATGGCTATATGCAAATCAGTCTGACCCTGTGCCTCATGGGAACAGTCCAGGCCGAACTGACAAGCCATGTCTTCCCAGGACCGGAAACAAGCTTCTGAGGACCGGTTTCTGGCATTCCAGCCGTCTTCAGCCCGGCTTGCTTGAATCCAGTCGCAAAGTGAGCAAGGGACTCACGTCTGAGCATACCCTGCCACACGTATGGTGGCCAAAAGTGGTACAAAAGGGGGTGGTGATGGACGGAGCATCTGAATCAATCAAACATTCACACCCAGTCAAAAGATCCGGGTTTAATCCATCACCGTTCATTAGCCCACTCTGCCACCCCAGTTCAGACATGGCTATATGCAAATCAGTCTGACCCTGTGCCTCATGGGAACAGTCCAGACCGAACTGCCAAGCCATGTCTTCCCTGGACCAGAAACAAGCTTCCGAGGACCGGTTTCTGGCATTCCAGCCGTCTTCAGCCCGGCTTGCTTGAATCCAGTGGCAAAGTGAGCAAGGGACTCACGTCTGAGCATACCCTGCCACACTTATGGTGGCCAAAAGCGGTACAAAAGGGGGTGGTGATGGACGGAGCATCTGAATCAATCAAACACTCACACCCAGTCAAAAGATCTGGGTTTAATCCATCACCGTTCTTTAGCCCACTCTGCCACCCCAGTTCAGACATGGCTATATGGAAATCAGTCTGACCCTGTGCCTCATGGGAACAGTCCAGCCCGAACTGCCAAGCCATGTCTTCCCTGGACCGGAAACAAGCTTCCGAGGACCGGTTTCTGGCATTCCACCTGTCTTCAGCCCGGCTTGCTTGAATCCAGTGGCAAAGTGAGCAAGGGACTCACGTCTGAGCATACCCTGCCACACTTTTGGTGGCCAAAAGCGGTTCAAAAGGGGGTGGTGATGGACGGAGCATCTGAATCAATCAAACACTCACACCCAGTCAAAAGATCTGGGTTTAATCCATCACCATTCTTTAGCCCACTCTGCCACCCCAGTTCAGACATGGCTATATGCAAATCAGTCTGACCCTGTGCCTCATGGGAACAGTCCAGGCCGAACTGACAAGCCATGTCTTCCCAGGACCGGAAACAAGCTTCCGTGGACCGGTTTCTCGCATTCCAGCCGTCTTCAGCCCGGCTTGCTTGAATCCAGTGGCAAAGTGAGCAACGGACTCACGTCTGAGCATACCCTGCCACACTTATGGTGGCCAAAAGCGGTACAAAAGGGGGTGGTGATGGACGGAGCATCTGAATCAATCAAACACTCACACCCAGTCAAAAGATCTGGGTTTAATCCATCACCGTTCTTTAGCCCACTCTGCCACCCCAGTTCAGACATGGCTAGGGTCAAGAGTGGATAGATGAAAAGGACATCCTATCCCCACATTAGGCAGGTTTCAGTGCACTTATTAGTACCATTGACCTGGTCTTTTGATTTCTTTCAATATACTTGGCAGACTGTAGTCCTAGGCAAGGGTAGCATGTATGCTGCTTTTGTCGACCTCAAGTCAGCTGTTGACCAGGTTGCACGCCACAGACTGTGGGTGGTGCTACAGGAGTTGGGGATGCCCATTGATTTGCTCTCCATTATCATCCGCCTCCACGAGAAAAACTTTGCATAAATATGCTGGGGATCACAGGGGAACAAAACAGATCCCTTTCCTGTGGAAAAAGGAGTCCACCTAGGAAGTGTAATGGCACCCACACTACTTTCTCTTTTTATTAATGGAGTTGCTAAATTTGTAACTACTGTCCCTACTGATGCACCAGTTTTAGAAGGTAAAGCATTTAAAACAAAAAAAAAATTCCCAAGACCTTTATTGTAGCGTTAAACATTACACAGCTTCTGGCCTACAACCCCTCGGGTCGGCCGCAACACTTCTTTATGTTATGCAGTAGTTTCTGGAGTACACAGCCCCTGTGCCGTCAAACAGGGGGTACGGCGGCGTTGTAAATCAGCGTGTGCATGTGGTTCGCGTTCAGAAAGCGGATTAGTGTAGGTTCGATTTTATATTTTATAACTTTAAACAGTATTTTCCTTTCAAAATCTTTTTCATTTTGGAAGTACAAACAAAACAAGAAAAACCCCAAACACGGTCATCAAGTTACAGCACAATCGAGTCTGTTGCAGCACCAATGATACATTGACAGTACAGCATGTTCCATGTGTACAAAGCCATTGAGAAGTCAATGTTATTCTATATCTTCTGAGCTAGTCTGTGTGGTGTGCGGAGGCTCGCAGATGTTTCCCCTAAAGTCATTTCAGCGTGTCCATATTTCTACCCATTTCCGAGGGCACCCTCTTGCTACGTACACAGTCTTTTCTTGCAGCATACACCAGTCCATGTCGCTTTGCCAGTCTATCAGTTTTGGTGGATTAGGGTTTCCCCACAATCTGGCAATGTTCCTTTTTGCCACCATCTGTCCTAGCGTCACCCACATTTTCCCTTTTGGAGACATGTCTGTAGACTCCCAGATGTTCAGGAGACACCTCTTGGCCTCTGGACGAACCTCCATCTCCCACACCTCCTGCATACACTGCACCACCCGTCTCCAGTACCTTTGCACCTTTGGGCAACCCAATAGTATATGGAAAAAGGTGCCCGTCCCACCACACCCCCTCCTGCAGAGTCCCTCACCACCCCTCCCCATCATTTGTAATCTCGTACATAAAATATATATTCTGTGCAATATTTTCAGTTGGATTAGGCGTAGTCGGGCTGATATCGCCACCTCCCTTGGGGAGGCAAGAGCATATGTCCATTCTTCTTCATCTATCTCCAACCTGTCAGCGACCCATTTCTCTTTTAGGAGAAGGAGCATGTCAGGGGGGTTATTGATTAATTTTTTATATGTGAGAGAGATGGCGTGTTCTGTCATGTGTCCATCGAGTAATCTGTCTTCGAGTGGGGAGATTTGTGGTAATCTAGTCTCCTGGTTGAATGTTCGCCTGCAGGGAGTGTCGCACTTGCATGTATCTAAAGAATTTGGTTTGTGCCAGTTCATATGTGTCTTGTAAGTGGGCGAACGTGTGGATCCCTTTAGGGCCCCAGATGTCTTTGATTTTGGAGATTCCAATCAGGTCCCAGTTCCGGAACCCCTTAGTGTGCCCCAAGTTACCCAGTTTTTCGGAGGCCCATAGTGGTGTGGCCATTGTGAGGACGTCCGACCATCCGAGTTTCTTCTGTGCAATATGCCATATCTTTACAGAGTGTTGTGTAGGTCCATTGAGTCGGTTGGAGTCTGCCCGGTTTGGAGTAGAGTGCAACCTCATAGTTCCCCCCAAGGAGCAACCATCTGTCCATCCCGTAGCCGGGATCATTACCGTCACTGTACGTCCCCTGGTGGATCGCTGCGAGGTGGTCTGCCCAGTAATATTTGCGGACGTCTGGGAGGGCTATTCCACCGTCATACCACCCCAGTGTGAGTTTTCGCAGTGCGATTCTCGGCGCTCCGGCCCAGAGGAGGTTGCGCTGCGCCGCCTCAATTGCTGTGAAGTAGGTGTTGGAGACCAGGTCTGGATAATTCTGTAAGGCATAAAGAAATCGTGGAAATGCCATCATTTTAAAAAACGGTACAAAAGTGGGTGGTGATGGACGGAGCATCTGAATCAATCAAACACTCACACCCAGTCAAAAGATCTGGGTTTAATCCATCACTGTTCTTTAGCCCACTCTGCCACCCTAGTTCAGACATGGCTATATGCAAATCAGTCTGACCCTGTGCCTCATGAGAACAGTCCAGCCCGAACTGCCAAGCCATGTCTTCCCTGGACCGGAAACAAGCTTCCGAGGACCGGTTTCTGGCATTCCAGCCGTCTTCAGCCCGGCTTGCTTGAATCCAGTGGCAAAGTGAGCAAAGGACTCACGTCTGAGCATACCCTGCCACATTTATGGTGGCCAAAAGCGGTACAAAAGGGGGTGGTGATGGACGGAGCATCTGAATCAATCAAACTCTCACACCCAGTCAAAAGATCTGGGTTTAATCCATCACCGTTCTTTAGCCCACTCTGCCACCCCAGTTCAGACATGGCTATATGCAAATCAGTCTGACCCTGTGCCTCATGGGAACAGTCCAGCCCGAACTGCCAAGCCATGTCTTCCCTGGACCGGAAACAAGCTTCCGAGGACCGGTTTCTGGCATTCCAGCCGTCTTCAGCCCGGCTTGCTTGAATCCAGTGGCAAAGTGAGCAAGGGACTCACGTCTGAGCATACCATGCCACACATATGGTGGCCAAAAGCGGTATAAAAGTGGGTGGTGATGGACTGAGCATCTGAATCAATCAAACACTCACACCCAGTCAAAAGATCTGGGTTCAATCCATTACCGTTCTTTAGCCCACTCTGCCACCCCAGTTCAGACATGGCTATATGCAAATCAGTCTGACCCTGTGCCTCATGGGAACAGTCCAGCCCGAACTGCCAAGCCATGTCTTCCCTGGACCGGAAACAAGCTTCTGAGGACTGGTTTCTGGCATTCCAGCCGTCTTCAGCCCGGCTTGCTTGAATCTAGTGGCAAAGTGAGCAAGGGACTCACGTCTGAGCATACCCTGCCACACTTATGGTGGCCAAAAGCGGTACAAAAGGGGGGGGTGATGGACGGAGCATCTGAATCAATCAAACACTCACACCCGGTCAAAAGATCTGGGTTTAATCCATCACCGTTCTTTAGCCCACTCTGCCACCCCAGTTCAGACATGGCTATATGCAAATCAGTCTGACCCTGTGCCTCATGGGAACAGTCCAGACCGAACTGCCAAGCCATGTCTTCCCTGGACCGGAAAGAAGCTTCCTGTAGGAGAGTAGGGTCTGCTATCCTATGGTCACCCCAAATTTTTGCTTTTTGCTTCACTGGTTTCTGACTTAATGTGGCTGTGAGCCTGCTAATCAGACCCACAGCCTGCTGTTCTCTCTCTAAATTGCTGCCAATGCCCTTTAGGTGCATTACGAATCGGAACTGGTTCACCTTATTGGCCCCTGTAACAGTGTACCCTAGGTACCCAGGGCATAGGTGTTTCCAAGGCCAACCAGGGGCTGCAGCATGTATTGTGCCACCCCTGGCCTGGCCTCCATATTTGACACAACTGGCTGATCACTCAGCTGGGGTAAGTTGGTGTAATCCCCTCTTGCTTAGATATAGTATCCCTATATCTAACCCTAAACTGGACACATATGTTCCTATCAGCCACTCCTATGGAAGGCCTCATCAATCCTGGGGGCAGAGTGCTTGGAAATATGTGAGATGGTGCTCTAGCATGAGCTGAGCCCGTCTGCAGCTGTCGGGAACCACTCCCTAAGCTGTACCGGGATATTGCCATACCATATACTCTTAAGTGCATTATAATCCTCGCGGTTAAATGCTATCTTTGGTTTGGCTTTATCAAAACATGTCGAGTAAGGTGTCATACGAAGTGGAATACTATCCCCTCGACAGTTCTGTCGACGGGGATAGCATTCCACCCTTCTAGAGGGACACAACATGTGTGTAGCCTTAACACCGGTTAAAGTTAACCAGAGCCTCAGCATCACAAAATGGATGCTGCCACCACAGACACGAGTCTGACCTCCTGCTGCTGGGAGTCCTTCCAGCGAGGGAGGCTTGGACCAAGGGTTTCCTGCCTTGGGAGGTGCGAGCACCACCCCAGATAGGGTTTTGTGTATTGGGTAGGACAAGGCTGAATAGAATCAGACATGCCCGGGGCACACAAGGTGTCCCCGTGCATAAGCCAGTCCAAACCGGTCCTGGGACTTTCCAGACCCTGCCTGGCGAGGAGCTGGACAAAGGAAAGGGGGTGTAACCACCCCCCTTCCTGGTTCCTCCCAGAGGAGGGACCTAGTAGGTGATCCACCCCTCAGATTGGGAATAAGAGTGGGAGCAGTGCCATTGCACGGCAGATCATCCTGAATCAACTTGAAATAAAGAAGAAGACTGGACTTCGACATTCTGCTGCTCAGAAGACTTAAGAGAATCTCCCTTGTGGCCTAGGAGTGGCCACCCTGTGAACACAGGCACCAACCAGCAACTCAACGTCTGCTTTGCCGCCGCCTCCCGCTGGAGCCCGAGCCCAGAGCCTGACAAGACCCAGACTCCTAGATCTCTCACAGCCCGATCCACAGTCCCTGCAAAGAAGGGACCCGTGGAGGCACCGAGTGACGTGGGATCGGACCTCTTGGAAGACACTCGAAAAGCTGACTGCGCAGCAACCGAGGCATCCTCGACGTTGTGCTTTGGGTACTGAGAACCCTCACCACAGAGCAGCCCTTGCACCGAAGATCAGCCCCCCAGCATCTCCACAATCTGCGTGGGGCCCTTTTGCATTGTGCCACTCGACGCGCCATCCCGGCCACTAGCCACGTGGTCAGCGGCCATCTTGGCGACGAAACCGACAAACTACACTGCAGGTCTGGTTGCTCCAGACTTGTCCAAGCTCCTGTGAAAAGTAGCACTCGCTCTGACCTTGCTGGTTCGAGTGTTAAGCCTTTCTTCATTCCTGCGTGGCTTGCATTAGCCAAGGCCTGTTTGCTACAATCAAGTTGCCGACACCGCCAACAGCGAGAAGCCTGCGTGGGACGGCTCGTGACCAACTCCTGGACATCCTCAACCCCCATTGTCCACGTGGCTGCAGAGAGAAGCTACACCTCAACGCCTGTTTGCACCCGACATCGCCTGGTTCCAATCTGGTTCCACGGTAGTCACTGGCTAGTGACTTTGAACATTTTCCCCTCTTCTTTCAGGTCTTCACAACTTCAGATCCACCCTTGGATCCACCGGAACTCTTCACATCGAGCCGCCTGCAGCATCTTCAGCTCCAAGCACCATCGACCAGCGTGACGAAACCCGACACTACTTCGACCCTGTGCACCCGCTTTCTGTGGGTGAGGTAACTCAGCTCCGCCGGTGTTCCTACACTGGTACACATCTCAAGGGCCTGTGTCTTAAGTTTCAGCATTCTAGGTCACTCGGAAGGTTCCGAACTAACTAACTTTGTACTTTTTACGCACCATAGACTTTACATTGGAAAGTGCGTGCACTTTAGACACTGCACCCGAGTCCCGCAGGCCTTTCCTGACTTAGTCACTGCTAGTCTCGAATAGCTCCAGCGATTCCCAAGGCCCTAGGCCTGTTTCCGTTCTGATTGGTATCTCTTATACCACTTTCTTAGTATATGGTTTAGGTGGCCCCTAGGTCTCATCCATATTGTGCAACTTTTGTGTATTTTAAACTGTCTTGTGTTTAACACTTATGCTTCTGTGCTCATAAAGAGTCCAGGGGATACTTTTAGTTAATAAATCAATATATATTTTCAATATATATCTGTGTGGTGTCCTTTCATTTGGTATTCAAGGGGGTTGTGTGTGGTAATACAGCTGGCTTCACATGCCTTTCAGAGTTTAGCCTAAGACTGCTTTGTCCACGTTACCACTAGGATAACTGGTCTACACGGTTGAATTACAACCAATCATCATAAGGGTTGCTTGGCATGGTACAAAGTGATCACTAGAATTAGTGAGCATTATATACCAGGCCAACTTCTCACATTGGTGAGCAGCGGATTGGGATCTGAGCTTGCTGTTGTTTTACCATTACAATCTTTGAGATTATCATTTGATAGATCATACAGGTACCTGCTAGGTACATATTAAAACAAGACTAGTATACTTAAGTTCTACTGAACTTAGTTGTTGTAGAGCAAAGGGAGTAGCACACCCTGACTGCAACTACTAGATAGGTTTAGTAGGTAAACACCAGTGTAGGTAGATTGCAACACATCCACCCACACTAGAGCAATGTCTGGAGCAGAGGGTTCCACTGGGAACATCCCTGTTGAGAGTGACCCTCCAAGGGCACCATCCAAATTTGCTATTTTTTCCTTTAAGGAATTAAGACAGCTTTGTGTCTTAAGGGGTCTGAGGGCAGGGCCTTCCCCTATCACAGACCACCTTAGAGAGATCTTGGACCAGTCTGAGACTCTAAAGACCTCTAAGGCAGACCCCACAGGGGATGCTGAAGGAGGCCATCCTTCTGAGGATGACACTGTAGAAACCCCTGTCCCTATCATCCTGGTAGATGAGGAAGCCCCCATCACTGGAGCTCCTCAGGTAGATGAGGAGGAGGAAGAGGAAGAAGAGACAGAAGGGGGAGAAGTGAGTCAGATGATGACAGAAATAGTCAGGTGCTGGTCAGTAGACTGAACCAGGCTAACTTAAGCCTATTTGGGACTGAATCTGGTAACAACCCATTCAGACCCCCAGGTGGACTTAACCAAAAGCCTAGGAGGAGAAGGACTCACTCAGGTGACTCTAACAACTCCCATGCTTCTAGAGGTTCTCATGGTCACTCCAGAAAGGAGATGACTAGCCCTCAGAGAAGGGAACATGAAGCCAAGATGAGAGAGGCTGAATTGAGGATCCAGAGACAAGAGTTAGAGGTTGCCCTGGCCCAAGAGAAACTTGCTAGAGCAAGACAGCCTAGAGAGAGTGGGGTAATAGAACCCACTGGTGGCAGCAATATCCACAAGGATAAAGACAGGTCTTTTGATAACAGAAACCTGAGTAAGATTGTGCCCCCCTACAAAGCTGGGGATTATATCCATAAATGGATAACTGCAATGGAGAGAGCCTGCAGAGTACAGCAGATCCCTCAGGAGCAGTGGGCAGCAATCTTGTGGCTCTCCTTTGAAGGTAGAGGCCGAGACAGACTCCTCACAGTTAGTGATGGGGATTCTAGAAACTACCTGGTCCTGAACAGTGCTCTGATTGATGGGTTAGGCTTAACCACTGAACAGTACAGGTTAATGTTCAGAGATACCCAGAAGACACAGACTCAGGACTGGTCTGAATTTGTTGAGTGTGCCACTAAGGCTCTGGAGGGATGGTTGCTGGGAAGCAAGGTTACAGACTATGAAGGATTGTATAATTTGCTGATGAGAGAACACATTTTAAATAATTGTCAGAACCAGCAGTTGCATCAACATTTGGTTGACTCAGATTTGACCTCTCCCCAAGAATTGGGAAAGAGGGCAGATAAATGGGTAAGAACCAGAGTTAAGCAAAAGAACCAGAACCAGAACCAGGGTGGTGACCAGAAGAAAACCGACCAGAAGGGTGGGGAGCAGAAAGCTAAAGACCAGAAGTCTTCAACAGGGCCCCAAACTGATACACAGGGTGGGTCCCAAACTTCCAAGAAGAAGAAGAAAGAAGGTCAGAAGACACCTCTCACTGGACAAGTGAGTGTAAAAAGGGTGGAGCCCCCAGCACTGCAGCCCCTAAGGCAAGTGCACCCACTAGTACAGCTAGCAGTGCTGGTCCACAAACCAAGGGGGTAGTGGGTATCACCTTGGGAACTGAAGGAGATTCTGACCTAGTCAGAACCCTTACACAGGCTGTTCTGATTTGTGAAGGAGACATAGATTTGACCCCTGACATCAGTCCCAGTAACCTGGGCAAATACAGACAGACGCCTTTGATTAATAACAAAGTGGCTCAAGCTTACAGGGACACATGTGCCAGTGTCACAATGGTGACACCTAACTTTGTGGACCCTGGACAGTACATGCCAGGTGATAATTACCTGGTGACCAATACCAGCAATGTCACTACTACACATAGTGTGGCACTTGTTAACTTTTCCTGGAGAGGGGTAACTGGCCTAAAAAGAGTTGTGGTTAGTGCTGATCTCCCAGTTGAATGTTTGTTGGGCAATGACCTGGAGAACTCTCTATGGTCAGAAGTTGAGTACAGGACTCATGCAGAGATGTTAGGGATATCATCACATGTCCTTGCTGTGACCAGGTCACAGGCCAAAAACTGCCTCTCTGAACCTCAGGTCTTGGATCCTGGAACAATGGACCAAGCACCTTCCAAGAAGAAGAACAGGAGGGTTAAGGCTGTGCCTTCCCAACTGCCTGCAAGTGAGGATCAAGCTTCACAGGAAGCTGGTCTTGAGACCCCTGAAGGAACTGTCTCTGAAGAACTTGAACCTGATCAGGTTGAGTTTCTGGGGACAGGGGGACCTTCTAGGGCAGACTTGGGGCAGGCTCAGGTAACCTGTCCTTCTCTTGAACCCCTCAGACAGCAGGCTGCTGCTGAGGCTGCTGGGAATGCTCAAGGTGCCCATAAAGTTTATTGGGATGAAGGACTCCTTTACACAGAGGGTAGAGACCCCAAGCCTGGTGCAACCAGGAGGTTGGTTATACCTCTGCAATTTAGGGGTTTCCTTCTCACCTTAGCCCATGATATTCCTTTAGCAGGACACTTAGGCCAGAATAAGACCTGGGACAGGCTTGTCCCTCACTTTCACTGGCCCCACATGTCTGAAGACACCAAGGAGTTTTGTCGCTCCTGTGAAACCTGCCAAGCCAGTGGTAAAGCAGGTGGAACCACAAAGGCCCCCCTAATACCACTACCTGTGGTGGGGGTTCCCTTTGAAAGAGTGGGGATTGATATTGTAGGTCCAATGGATCCCCCTACAGCATCTGGGCACAGATTCATACTGGTGGTGGTGGACCATGCCACCAGGTACCCAGAGGCAATTCCACTTAGGACCACAACAGCTCCTGTTGTGGCCAGGGCCTTACTTGGAGTTTTCTCCAGAGTGGGGTTTCCTAAGGAGGTAATATCTGACAGAGGTGCCAACTTCATGTCAGGATATTTGACAGCTATGTGGAAGGAATGTGGTGTCAACTACAAGTTCACCACTCCTTATCATCCACAATGTAATGGGCTTGTTGAGAGATTTAAAGGGCATGATCAAAGGATTACCTGAAAAGCTCAGGCGAAGATGGGACATCCTACTGCCCTGCCTTTTGTTTGCTTACAGAGAGGTCCCTCAAAAGGGGGTTGGCTTCAGACCCTTTGAATTGTTGTTTGGGTACCCTGTAAGAGGACCCCTGTGTCTGGTGAAGGAAGGATGGGAGTTACCTCTCAAAAAAGCCTAAGCAAGGCATAGTGGACTATGTACTTGGTCTCCGCTCCAGGATGGCAGAGTACATGGAAAAGGCATCCAAAAACCTTGAGGCTAGCCAAGAATTACAGAAAGCTTGGCATGACCAAAAGGCTGTCCTGGTTGAGTTTCAGCCTGGACAGAAGGTATGGGTGTTGGAGCCAGTGGCCCCAGC
The DNA here is from genome assembly GCF_964263255.1 of Lissotriton vulgaris. Classification (NCBI taxonomy): domain Eukaryota; kingdom Metazoa; phylum Chordata; class Amphibia; order Caudata; family Salamandridae; genus Lissotriton; species Lissotriton vulgaris. Next base: position 1,032,052,742 of record NC_141696.1, on the reverse strand, counting down.
AGCACTCCAAGACAAATGGTCTGGACCCCATACAATTCTGGAAAAGAAGGGAGAGGTTACCTACTTGGTGGACCTAGGAACTCCCAGGAGCCCCCACAGGGTGCTCCATGTCAACAGACTAAAGGCATATGTCAACAGGGAAGACATGGGCTTGCTCATGGCTACAGATGAGGGACAGGAGGAAGAGAGTGACCCTCTCCCAGACCTGCTCACTCAGAACCCTGAGGATGGCTCAGTTGATGGTGTGGCCTTAGATGGCAGCCTCACTGAACATCAGCATAATGACTGTAGACAAGTTCTACAGGCATACAGGCATATGTTCTCATTGACACCCAGTCAGACTAACTGGTGTACCCATGTGGTGGACACTGGTGACAGTCTTCCTGTAAAGAGCAAGATTTACAGGCAACCTGACCACGTCAGGGACTGTATAAAGACTGAGGTGCAAAAGATGCTGGAATTAGGTGTCATTGAGCCTTCAGAGAGCCCCTGGGCTAGCCCAGTGGTTCTGGTCCCCAAACCTCACACCAAAGATGGCAAGAGAGAGATGAGGTTCTGTGTGGATTACAGAGGACTCAATGCTGTCACCAGGACAGATGCACACCCTATTCCAAGGGCATAGGAGCTCATTGACAAGTTGGCTTCTGCCAAATATTTGAGCACATTTGACTTGACAGCTGGCTACTGGCAAATCAGGTTAGCTGAGGAGTCTAAAGCCAAGACAGCATTTTCTACCCCTAGTGGGCATTATCAATTTGTGGTAATGCCCTTTTGTTTGAAAAATGCACCTGCCACCTTCCAAAGGTTGGTGAATCAAGTCCTTACTGGGTTGGATGACTTTTGCGCAGCATATCTGGATGATATTGCTGTCTTTAGCTCCACCTGGGAGGATCACCTGGTCCACCTGAAGGAAGTGCTTGAGGCCCTGCAAAAGGCAGGCCTCACTATCAAGGCAACAAAGTGCCAGATAGGGCAGAGCAAGGTTGTATACCTGGGCCACCTTGTAGGTGGAGGCCAAGTTCAACCACTGGAGAGTAAGATCCAGACCATAAAGGACTGGTCCCCTCCAACTACCCAGACTCAGGTCAGAGCTTTCTTGGGCCTGACTGGGTACTACAGGAAGTTTGTTAAGAACTATGGGTCCATTGTGACTCTTCCTAATGATCTTTTATTTAACAACAAGGGGTGGTGATGGACAGAGTCTCTGAATTAAGCAGAATACTCTCACCCAGTCAAGAGATCAGGGATAGATCAATCACCGTTTTTTAGCTCACTGCACCATCCCAGCTCAGAATCTGGCTATATGCAAATTAGTCTGTTCCTGTCCCAGTGCATGATGGGAACAGGGCAAACCAAACTACCAAGCCAATTCTTACACTGGGAAGGAAACAAGCTTCCGGGGACCGGTTTCTGGCATTTCAGCCGTCGTCGGCCCGGCTTGCTTGAATCCTGATGGTGCAATGAGCAAGGGACTCACATCTGAGTATACCCTTCCACGCTTAGGGTGGACAAAATATTTAACAACAAGGGGTGGTGATGGACAGAGTCTCTGAATTAAGCAGAATACTCTCACCCAGTCAAGAGATCAGGGCTAGATCCAACACCGTTTTTTAGCTCACTGCACCATCCCAGCTCAGAATCTGGCTATATGCAAATTAGTCTGTTCCTGTCCCAGTGCATGATGGGAACAGGGCAAACCAAACTACCAAGCCAATTCTTACACTGGGAAGGAAACAAGCTTCCGGGGACCGGTTTCTGGCATTTCAGCCGTCGTCGGCCCGGCTTGCTTGAATCCTGATGGTGCAATGAGCAAGGGACTCACATCTGAGTATACCCTTCCACGCTTAGGGTGGACAAAATATTTAACAACAAGGGGTGGTGATGGACAGAGTCTCTGAATTAAGCGGAATACTCTCACCCAGTCAAGAGATCAGGGCTAGATCCATCACCGTTTTTTAGCTCACTGCACCATCCCAGCTCAGAATCTGGCTATATGTAAATTAGTCTGTTCCTGTCCCAGTGCATGATGGGAACAGGGCAAACCAAACTACCAAGCCAATTCTTACACTGGGAAGGAAACAAGCTTCCGGGGACCGGTTTCTGATCTTTGGACTGGGTAAGAGTGGTCTGCTTAATTCAGACACTCTGTTCATCACCACCCCTTTTTCTGAATCGTTTTTGGCCACTATAGGTGTGGCAGGGTATACTCAGACATGAGTCCCTTTCTCACTGCACCATCAGGTTTCAAGCAAGCCGGGCCGAAGACGGCTGAAATGCCAGAAACCGGTCCCCGGTAGCTTGTCTCCTTTCTGGTGAAGAATTGGCTTGGTAGTTTAGTCTGCCCTGTTCCCATGATGCACTGGGCCAGGGACAGACTGATTTGCATATAGCCAGGTTCTGAGCTGGGATGGTGCAGTGAGATAAATAACGGCGATGGATCAAGCCCTGATCTTTGGACTGGGTAAGAGTGGTCTGCTTAATTCAGACACTCTGTTCTCACCACCCCTTTTTCTGAATCGTTTTTGGCCACTATAGGTGTGGCAGGGTATACTCAGACATTAGTCCCTTTCTCACTGCACCATCAGGATTCAAGCAAGCCGGGCCGAAGACGGCTGAAATGCCAGAAACCGGTCCCCGGTAGCTTGTCTCCTTTCTGGTGAAGAATTGGCTTGGTAGTTTAGTCTGCCCTGTTCCCATGATGCACTGGGCCAGGGACAGATGGATTTGCATATAGCCAGGTTCTGAGCTGGGATGGTGCAGTGAGATAAATAACGGCGATGGATCAAGCCCTGATCTTTGGACTGGTTAAGAGTGGTCTGCTTAATTCAGACACTCTGTTCATCACCACCCCTTTTTCTGAATCCTCTTAATGATCTGACATCTAAGAAGATGCCCAAAAAGGTTCAGTGGACAGAAAACTGTCAAAAGGCATTTGATGACCTGAAGAAGGCCATGTGCTTTGCACCTATCCTGAAGAGTCCTGACTACTCAAGAGAGTTCATTGTCCAAACAGATGCTTCTGAGTTGGGAGTGGGAGCAGTGCTTTCACAGCTTAATGTAGATGGCCAGGACCAGCCCATTGCTTTTATTAGCAGAAGGCTGACCCCCAGAGAGAAACGTTGGTCAGCCATTGAGAGGGAGGCCTTTGCTGTGGTGTGGGCCCTGAAGAAGTTGAGACCATACTTATTTGGCACTCACTTCATGATTCAGACCGACCATAAGCCCCTCTTATGGCTTAATCAGATGAGGGGTGAAAACCCCAAACTACTCAGGTGGTCCATTTCCCTACAGGGGATGGACTTTACAGTGGAGCACCGCCCAGGGACTGACCATGGCAACGCAGATGGTCTCTCCAGGTACTTCCACTTAGAACATGAAGACACAACTGGTCATGGTTAGTCTAATGTCCCTGCGTTTGGGGGGGGGTTGTGTAGGAGAGTAGGGTCTGCTATCCTATGGTCACCCCAAATTTTTGCTTTTTGCTTCACTGGTTTCTGACTTAATGTGGCTGTGGGCCTGCTAATCAGACCCACAGCCTGCTGTTCTCTCACTAAATTACTGCCAATGCCCTTTAGGTGCATTACGAATTGGAACTGGTTCACCTTATTGGCCCCTGTAACAGTGTACCCTAGGTACCCAGGGCATAGGTGTTTCCAAGGCCTACCAGGGGCTGCAGCATGTATTGTGCCACCCCTGGCCTGGCCTCCATATTTGACACAACTGGCTGATCACTCAGCTGGGGTAAGTTGGTGTAATCATCTCTTGCTTAGATATAGTATCCCGATATCTAACCCTAAACTGGACACATATGTTCCTATCAGCCACTCCTATGGAAGGCCTCATCAATCCTGGGTGCAGAGTGCTTGGAAATATGTGAGATGGTGCTCTAGCATGAGCTGAGCCCGTCTGCAGCTGTCAGGAACCACTCCCTAAGCTGTACCGGGATATTGCCATACCATATACTCTTAAGTGCATTATAATCCTCGCGGTTAAATGCTATCTTTGGTTTGGCTTTATCAAAACATGTCGAGTAAGGTGTCATACGAATTGGAATACTATCCCCTCGACAGTTCTGTCGACGGGGATAGCATTCCACCCTTCTAGAGGGACACGACATGTGTGTAGCCTTAACCCCGGTTAAAGTTAACCAGAGCCTCAGCATCACAAAATGGATGCTGCCACCACAGACACGAGTCTGACCTCCTGCTGCTGGGAGTCCTTCCAGCGAGGGAGGCTTGGACAAAGGGTTTCCTGCCTTGGGAGGTGCGAGCACCACCCCAGACAGGGTTTTGTGTATTGGGTAGGACAGGGCTGAATAGAATCAGACATGCCCGGGGCACACAAGGTGTCCCCGTGCATAAGCCAGTCCAAACCGGTCCTGGGACTTTCCAGACCCAGGCCTGGCGAGGAGCTGGACAAAGGAAAGGGGGTGTAACCGCCCCCCTTCCTGGTTCCTCCCAGAGGAGGGACCTAGTAGGTGATCCACCCCTCAGATTGGGAATAAGAGTGGGAGCAGTGCCATTGCACGGCAGATCATCCTGAATCAACTTGAAATAAAGAAGAAGACTGGACTTCGACATTCTGCTGCTCAGAAGACTGAAGAGAATCTCCCTTGTGGCCTAGGAGTGGCCACCCTGTGAACACAGGCACCAACCAGCAACTCGACGTCTGCTTTGCCGCCGCCTCCCGCCGGAGCCCGAGTCCAGAGCCTGACAAGACCCAGACTCCCAGACCTGTCACAGCCCAATCCACAGTCCCTGCAAAGAAGGGACCCGTGGAGGCACCGAGTGACATGGGACCGGACCTCTTGGAAGACACTTGAAAAGCTAACTGCGCAGCAACCGAGGCATCCTCGACGTTGTGCTTTGGGGACTGAGAACCCCCACCACCGAGCAGCCCTTGCACCGAAGATCAGCCCCCCAGCATCTCCACAATCTGCGTGGGGCCCTTTTGCATTGTGCCACTTGACGCGCCATCCCGGCCACTAGCCACGTGGTCAGCGGCCATCTTGGCGACGAAACCGATGAACTACACTGCGGGTCTGGTTGCTCCAGACTTGCCCAAGCTTCTGTGAAAAGGAGCACTCGCTCTGACCTTGCTGGTTTGAGTGTTAAGCCTTTCTTCATTCCTGCGTGGCTTGCATTAGCCAAGGCCTGTTTGCTACAATCAAGTTGCCGACACCGCCAACAGCGAGAAGCCTGCGTGGGACAGCTCGTGACCGACTCCTGGACGTCCTCGACCCCCGGTGTCCACGTGGCTGCAGGGAGAAGCAAAACCTCAACGCCTGTTTGCACCCAACATCGCCTGGTTCCAATCTAGTTCCACGGTAGTCACTGGCTAGTGACTTTGAACATTGTCCCCTCTGTTTTCAGGTCTTCACAACTTCAGATCCACCCTTGGATCCACCGGAACTCTTCACATCGAGCCGCCTGCAGCATCATCAGCTCCAAGCACCATCGACCAGCGTGACGAAACCCAACACTACTTCGACCCTGTGCACCCGCTTCCTGTGGGTGAGGTAACTCAGCTCCGCTGGTGTTCCTAAACTGGTACACATCTCAAGGGCCTGTGTCTTAAGTTTCAGCGTTCTAGGTCACTCGGAAGGTTCCGAACTAACTAACTTTGTACTTTTTACGCACCATAGACTTTACATTGGAAAGTGCGTGCACTTTAGACACTGCACCCGAGTCCCGCGGGCCTTTCCCGACTTAGTCACTGCTAGTCTCGAATAGCTCCAGCGATTCCGAAGGCCCTAGGCCTGTTTCTGTTCTGATTGGTATCTCTTATACCACTTTCTTAGTATATGGTTTAGGTGGCCCCTAGGGCTCATCCATATTGTGCAACTTTTGTGTATTTTAAACTGTCTTGTGTTTAACGCTTGTGCTTCTGTGCTCATAAAGAGTCCAGGGGATACTTTTAGTTAATAAATACATATATATTTTCAATATATATCTGTGTGGTGTCCTTTCATTTGGTATTCAAGGGGGTTGTGTGTGGTAATACAGCTGGCTTCACATGCCTTTCCGAGTTTAGCCTAAGACTGCTTTGTCCACATTACCACTAGGATAACTGGTCTACACGGTTGAATTACAACCAATCATCATAAGGGTTGCTTGGCATGGTACAAAGTGATCACTAGAATTAGTGAGATTATATACCAGGCCAACTTCTCACACTTCCGAGGACCGGTTTCTGGCATTCCAGCCATCTTCAGCCCGGCTTGCTTGAATCCAGTGGCAAAGTGAGCAAGGGACTCACGTCTGAGCATACCCTGCCACATTTATGGTGGTCAAAAGCGGTACAAAAAGGGGGTGGTGATGGACGGAGCATCTGAATCAATCAAACACTCACACCCAGTCAAAAGATCTGGGTTTAATCCATCACCGTTCTTTAGCCCACTCTGCCACCCCAGTTCAGACATGGCTATATGCAAATCAGTCTGACCCTGTGCCTCATGGGAACAGTCCAGCCCGAACTGCCAAGCCATGTCTTCCCTGGACCGGAAACAAGCTTCCGAGGACCGGTTTCTGGCATTCCAGCCGTCTTCAGCCCGGCTTGCTTGAATCCAGTGGCAAAGAGTGCAAGGGACTCCCGTCTGAGCATACCCTGCCACACTTATGGTGGCCAAAAGCGATACAAAAGGGGGTGGTGAAGGACGGAGCATCTGAATCAATCAAACACTCACACCCAGTCAAAAGATCTGGGTTTAATCCATCACCGTTCTTTAGCCCACTCTGCCACCCCAGTTCAGACATGGCTATATGCAAATCAGTCTGACCCTGTGCCTCATGGGAACAGTCCAGCCCGAACTGCCAAGCCATGTCTTCCCTGGACCGGAAACAAGCTTCAGAGGACCGGTTTCTGGCATTCCAGCCGTCTTCAGCCCGGCTTGCTTGAATCCAGTGGCAAAGTGAGCAAGGGACTCACGTCTGAGCATACCCTGCCATACATATGGTGGCCAAAAGCGGTACAAAAGGGGGTGCTGATGGACGGAGCATCTGAATCAATCAAACACTCACACCCAGTCAAAAGATCTGGGTTTAATCCATCAACGTTCTTTAGCCCACTCTGCCACCCTAGTTCAGAAATGGCTATATGCAAATCAGTCTGACCCTGTGCCTCATGGGAACAGTCCAGCCAGAACTGCCAAGCCATGTCTTCTCTGGACCGGAAATAAGCTTCCGAGGACCGGTTTCTGGCATTCGAGCCGTCTTCAGCCCGGCTTGCTTGAATCCAGTGGCAAAGTGAGCAAGGGACTCACGTCTGAGCATACCCTGCACACTTATGGTGGCCAAAAGCGGTATAAAAGTGGGTGGTGATGGACTGAGCATCTGAATAAATCAAACACTCACACCCAGTCAAAAGATCTGGGTTTAATCCATTACTGTTCTTTAGCCCACTCTGCCACCCCAGTTCAGACATGGCTATATGCAAATCAGTCTGACCCTGTGCCTCATGGGAACAGTCCAGCCCGAACTGCCAAGCCATGTCTTCCCTGGACCGGAAACAAGCTTCTGAGGACTGGTTTCTGGCATTCCAGCCGTCTTCAGCCCGGCTTGCTTGAATCCAGTGGCAAAGTGAGCAAGGGACTCACGTCTGAGCATACCCTGCCACACTTATGGTGACCAAAAGCGGTACAAAAGGGGGTGGTGATGGACGGAGCATCTGAATCAATCAAACACTCACACCCAGTCAAAAGATCTGGGTTTAATCCATCACCGTTCTTTAGCCCACTCTGCCACCCCAGTTCAGACATGGCTATATGCAAATCAGTCTGACCCTGTGCCTCATGGGAACGGTCCAGACCGAACTGCCAAGCCATGTCTTCCCTGAACCGGAAAGAAGCTTCCGAGGACCGGTTTCTGGCATTCCAGCCGTCTTCAGCCCGGCTTGCTTGAATCCAGTGGCAAAGTGAGCAAGGGACTCACGTCTGAGCATACCCTGCCACACTTATGGTGGCCAAAAGCGGTACAAAAGCGGGTGGTGATGGACTGAGCATCTGAATCAATCAAACACTCACACCCAGTCAAAAGATCTGGGTTTAATCCATCACCGTTCTTTAGCCCACTCTGCCACCCCAGTTCAGACATGGCTAGGGTCAAGAGTGGATAGATGAAAATGACATCCTAACCCCACATTAGGCGGGTTTCAGGGCACTTATTAGTACCATTGACCAGGTCTTTCGATTTCTTTCAATATACTTGGCGGATTGTAGTCCTAGGCATGGGTAGCATGTATGCTGCTTTTGTCGACCTCAAGTCAGATGTTGACCAGGTCGCACGCCACAAACTGTGGGTGGTGGTACAGGAGTTGGGGATGCCCATTGATTTGCTCTCCATTATCATCCACCTCCACGAGAAAAACTTTGCATAAATATGCTGGGGATCACAGGGGAACAAAACAGATCCCTTTCTTGTGGAAAAGGGAGTCCACCAAGGAAGTGTAATGGCACCCACACTACTTTCTCTTTTTATTAATGGAGTTGCTAAATTTGTAACTACTGTCCCTACTGATGCACCAGTTTTAGAAGGTAAAGCATTAAAAAAAATGTTTTTTTCCCAAGACCTTTATTGTAGCGTTAAACATTACACAGCTTCTGGCCTACAACCCCTCGGGCAGGCCGCAACACTTCTTTATGTTATGCAGTAGTTTCTGGAGTACACAGCCCCTGTGCCGTCAAACAGGGGGTACGGCGGCATTGTAAATCAGAGTGTGCATGTGGTTCGCGTTCAGAAAGCGGATTAGTGTAGGTCCGATTTTATATTTTATAACTTTAAACAGTATTTTCCTTTCAAAATCTTTTTCATTTTGGAAGTACAAACAAAACAAGAAAAACCCCAAACATGGTCATCAAGTTACAGCACAATCGAGTCTGTTGCAGCACCAATGATACATTGACAGTACAGCGTGTTCCATGCGTACAAAGCCATTGAGAAGTCAATTTTATTCTATATCTTTTGAGCTAGTCTGTGTGGTGTGCGGAGGCTCGCAGATGTTTCCCTCAAAGTCATTCCAGCGTGTCCATATTTCTACCCATTTCCGAGGGCACCCTCTTGCTACGTACACAGTCTTTTCTTGCAGCATACACCAGTCCATGTCGCTTTGCCAGTCTATCAGTTTTGGTGGATTAGGGTTAACCCACAATCTGGCAATGTTCCTTTTTGCCACCATCTGTCCAAGCGTCAACCACATTTTCCCTTTTGGAGACATGTCTGTAGACTCCCAGATGTTCAGGAGACACCTCTTGGCCTCTGGACGAACCTCCATCTCCCACACCTCCTGCATACACTGCACGACCCGTCTCCAGTACCTTTGCACCTTTGGGCAACCCAATAGTATATGGAAAAAGGTGCCCGTCCCACCACACCCCCTCCTGCAGAGTCCCTCACCACCCCTCCCCATCATTTGTAATCTAGTACATGAAATATATATTCTGTGCAATATTTTCAGTTGGATTAGGCGTAGTCGGGCTGATATCGCCACCTCTCGTGGGGAGGCAAGAGCATATGTCCATTCTTCTTCATCTATCTCCAACCCGTCAGCGACCCATTTCTCTTTTAGTGGAAGGAGCATGTCAGGGGGGTTATTGATTAATTTTTTATATGTGAGAGATGGCGTGTTCTGTCATGTGTCGATCGAGTAATCTGTCTTCGAGTGGGGCGATTTGTGGTAATCTAGTCTCTGGTGGAATGTTCGCCTGCAGGGAGTGTCGCACTTGTAGGTATCTAAAGAATTCGGTTTGTGCCAGTTCATATGTGTCTTGTAAGTGGGCGAACGTGTGGATCCCTTTAGGGCCCCAGATGTCTTTGATTTTGGAGATTCCAATCAGGTCCCAGTTCCGAAACCCCTTAGTGTGCCCCAAGTTACCCAGTTTTTCGGAGGCCCATAGTGGTGTGGCCATTGTGAGGACGTCCGACCATCCGAGTTTCTTCTGTGCAATATGCCATATCTGTACAGAGTGTTGTGTAAGTCCAGTGAGTCGGTGTGTGCCCGGTTTAGAGTAGAGTGCAACCTCATAGTTCCCCCCAGGGAGCAACCATCTGTCCATCCCATAGCCGGGATTATTACCGTCACTGTACGTCCCCTGGTTGATCGCTGAGAGGTGGGCTGCCCAGTAATATTTGCGGACGTCTGGGAGGGCTATTCCACCGTCATACCACCCCAGTGTGAGTTTTCGCAGTGCGATTCCCGGCGCTCCGGCCCAGAGGAGGTCGCGCTGTGCCGCCTCAATTGATGTGAAGTAGGTGTTGGGTACCAGGTCTGGATAATTCTGTAAGGCATAAAGAAATCGTGGCAATGCCATCATTTTAAATAACGGTACAAAAGTGGGTGGTGATGGACGGAGCATCTGAATCAATCAAACACTCACACCCAGTCAAAAGATCTGGGTTTAATCCATCACCGTTCTTTAGCCCACTCTGCCACCCTAGTTCAGACATGGCTATAGGCAAATCAGTCTGACCCTGTGCCTCATGGGAACAGTCCAGCCCAAACTGCCAAGCCATGTCTTCCCTGGACCGGAAACAAGCTTCTGAGGACCGGTTTCTGGCATTCCAGCCGTCTTCAGCCCGGATTGATTGGATCCAGTGGCAAAGTGAGCAAGGGACTCACGTCTGAGCATACCCTGCCACACGTATGGTGGCCAAAAGCGGTACGAAAGGGGGTGGTGATGGACGGAGCATCTGAATCAATCAAACACTCACACCCAGTCAAAAGATCTGGGTTTAATCCATCACCGTTCTTTAGCCCACTCTGCCACCCCAGTTCAGGCATGGCTATATGCAAATCAGTCTGACCCTGTGCCTCATGGGAACAGTCTAGCCCGAACTGCCAAGCCATGTCGTCCCTGGACCGGAAACAAGCTTCCGAGGACCAGTTTCTGGCATTCCAGCCGTCTTCAGCCCGGCTTGCTTGAATCCAGTGGCAAAGTGAGCAAGGGACTCACGTCTGAGCATACCCTGCCACACCTATGGTGGCCAAAAGTGGTACAAAAGGGGGTTGTGATGGACGGAGCATCTGAATCAATCAAACACTCACACCCAGTCAAAAGATCTGGGTTTAATCCATCACTGTTCTTTAGCCCACTCTGCCACCCCAGTTCAGACATGGCTATATGCAAATCAGTCTGACCCTGTGCCTCATGGGAACAGTCCAGACCGAACTGCCAAGCCATGTCTTCCCTGGACCGGAAACAAGCTTCCGAGGACCGGTTTCTGGCATTCCAGCCGTCTTCAGCCCCGCTTGCTTGAATCCAGTGGCAAAGTGAGCAAGGGACTCACGTCTGAGCATACCCTGCCACACTCATGGTGGCCAAAAGCGGTACAAAAGGGGGTGGTGATGGACGGAGCATCTGAATCAATCCAACACTCACACCCAGTCAAAAGATCTGGGTTTAATCCATCACCGTTCTTTAGCCCACTCTGCCACCCCAGTTCAGACATGGCTAAATGCAAATCAGTCTGACCCTGTGCCACATGGGAACAGTCCATCCCGAACTGCCAAGCCATGTCTTCCCTGGACCGGAAACAAGCTTCCGAGGACTGGTTTCTGGCATTCCAGCCGTCTTCAGCCCGGCTTGCTTGAATCCAGTGGTAAAGTGAGCAAGGGACTCGCGTCTGAGCATACTCTGCCACTCTTATGGAAGCCAAAAGCGGTACAAAAGGGGGTGGTGATGGACGGAGCATCTGAATCAATCAAACACTCACACCCAGTCAAAAGATCTGGGTTTAATCCATCACCGTTCTTTAGCCCACTCTGCCACCCCAGTTCAGACATGGCTATATGCAAATAAGTCTGACCCTGTGCCTCATGGGAACAGTCCAGCCCGAACTGCCAACCCATGTCTTCCCTGGACCGGAAACAAGCTTCCGAGGACCAGTTTCTGGCATTCCAGCCGTCTTCAGACCGGCTTGCTTAAATCCAGTGGCAAAGTGAGCAAGGGACTCGCGTCTGAGCATACCCTGCCACATTTATGGTGGTCAAAAGCGGTACAAAAGGGGGTGGTGATGGACGGAGCATCTGAATCAATCAAACACTCACACCCAGTCAAAAGATCTGGGTTTAATCTATCACCATTCTTTAGCCCACTCTGCCACCCCAGTTCAGACATGGCTATATGCAAATCAGTCTGACCCTGTGCCTCATGGGAACAGTCCAGCCCGAACTGCCAAGCCATGTCTTCCCTGGACCGGAAACAAGCTTCCGAGGATCGGTTTCTGGCATTCCAGCCGTCTTCAGCCCGGCTTGCTTGAATCCAGTGGCAAAGTGAGCAAGGGACTCACGTCTGAGCATACCCTACCATACTTATGGTGGCCAAAAGCTGTACTAAAGTGGGTGGTGATGGACGGAGCATCTGAATCAATCAAACACTCACACCCAGTCAAAAGATCTGGGTTTAATCCATTCCCGTTCTTTAGCCCACTCTGCCACCCCAGTTCAGACATGGCTATATGCAAATCAGTCTGACCCTGTGCCGCATGGGAACAGTCCATCCTGAACTGCCAAGCCATGTCTTCCCTCGACCGGAAACAAGCTTCCGAGGACCGGTTTCTGGCATTCCAGCATCTTCAGCCCGGCTTGCTTGAATCCAGTGGCAAAGTGAGCAAGGGACTCACGTCTGAGCATACCCTACCATACTTATGGTGACCAAAAGCGGTACTAAAGGGGGTGGTGATGGACGGAGCATCTGAATCAATCAAACACTCACACCCAGTCAAAAGATCTGGGTTTAATCCATTACCGTTCTTTAGACCACTCTGCCACCCCAGTTCAGACATGGCTATATGCAAATCAGTCTGACCCTGTGCCGCATGGGAACAGTCCATCCTGAACTGCCAAGCCATGTCTTCCCTGGACCGGAAACAAGCTTCCGAGGACCAGTTTCTGGCATTCTAGCCAACTTCAGCCCAGCTTGCTTGAATCCAGTGGCAAAGTGAGCAAGGGACTCACGTCTGAGCTTACGCTGCTACACTTATGGTGGCGAAAAGCGGTACAAAAGGGGGTGGTGATGGACGGAGCATCTGAATCAATCAAACACTCACACCCAGTCAAAAGATCTGGGTTTAATCCATCAGCGTTCTTTAGCCCACTCTGCCACCCCAGTTCAGACATGGCTATATGCAAATCAGTCTGACCCTGTGCCTCATGGGAACAGTCCAGCCTGAACTGCCAAGCCATGTCTTCCATGGACCAGAAACAAGCTTCCGAGGACCGGTTTCTCGCATTCCAGCCGTCTTCAGCCCGGCTTGCTTGAATCCAGTGGCAAAGTGAGCAAGAGACTCACGTCTGAGCATACCCTGCCATACTTGTGGTGGCAAAAAGCGGTACAAAAGAGGGTGGTGATGGACGGAGCATCTGAATCAATCAAACACTCACACCCAGTCAAAAGATCTGGGTTTAATCCATCACCGTTCTTTAGGCCACTCTGCCACCCTAGTTCAGACATGGCTATATGCAAATCAGTCTGACCCTGTGCCTCATGGGAACAGTCCAGCCCGAACTGCCAAGCCATGTCTTCCCTGGACCGGACACAAGCTTCCGAGGACCAGTTTCTGGCATTCCAGCCGTCTTCAGCCCACCTTGCTTGAATCCAGTGGCAAAGGGAGCAAGGGACTCACGTCTGAGCATACCCTGCCACACTTATGGTGGCCAAAAGCAGTACTAAAGGGGGTGGTGATGGACGGAGCATCTGAATCAATCAAACACTCACACCCAGTCAAAAGATTTGGGTTTAATCCATTACCGTTCTTTAGCCCACTCTGCCACCCCAGTTCAGATATGGCTATATGCAAATCAGTCTGACCCTGTGCCTCATGGGAACAGTCCACCTCGAACTGCCAAGCCATGTCTTCCCTGGACCAGAAACAAGCTCCTGAGGACCGTTTTCTGGCATTCCAGCAATCTTCAGCCCGGCTTGCTTGAATCCAGTGGCAAAGTGAGCAAGGGACTCACGTCGGACGATACCCTGCCACACTCATGGTGACCAAAAGCGGTACAAAAGTGCGTGGTGATGGACGGAGCATCTGAATTAATCAAACACTCACACCCAGTCAAAAGATCTGGGTTTAATCCATCACCGTTCTTTAGCCCACTCTGCCACCCCAGTTCAGACATGGCTATATGCAAATCAGTCTGAACCTGTGCCTCATGGGACAGTCCAGCCCGAACTGCCAAGCCATGTCTTCCCTGGACCGGAAACAAGCTTCAGAGGACCGGTTTCTGGCATTCCAGCCGTCTTCAGCCCGGCTTGCTTGAATCCAGTGGCAAAGTGAGCAAGGGACTCACGTCTGAGCATACCCTACCATACTTATGGTGACCAAAAGCGGTACTAAAGGGGGTGGTGATGGACGGAGCATCTGAATCAATCAAACACTCACACCCAGTCAAAAGATCTGGGTTTAATCCATTACCGTTCTTTAGCCCACTCTGCCACCCCAGTTCAGACATGGCTATATGCAAATCAGTCTGACCCTGTGCCGCATGGGAACAGTCCATCCTGAACTGCCAAGCCATGTCTTCCCTGGACCGGAAACAAGCTTCCGAGGACCAGTTTCTGGCATTCTAGCCAACTTCAGCCCAGCTTGCTTGAATCCAGTGGCAAAGTGAGCAAGGGACTCACGTCTGAGCTTACGCTGCTACACTTATGGTGGCGAAAAGCGGTACAAAAGGGGGTGGTGATGGACGGAGCATCTGAATCAATCAAACACTCACACCCAGTCAAAAGATCTGGGTTTAATCCATCAGCGTTCTTTAGCCCACTCTGCCACCCCAGTTCAGACATGGCTATATGCAAATCAGTCTGACCCTGTGCCTCATGGGAACAGTCCAGCCCGAACTGCCAAGCCATGTCTTCCATGGACCAGAAACAAGCTTCCGAGGACCGGTTTCTCGCATTCCAGCCGTCTTCAGCCCGGCTTGCTTGAATCCAGTGGCAAAGTGAGCAAGAGACTCACGTCTGAGCATACCCTGCCATACTTGTGGTGGCAAAAAGCGGTACAAAAGAGGGTGGTGATGGATGGAGCATCTGAATCAATCAAACACTCACACCCAGTCAAAAGATCTGGGTTTAATCCATCACCGTTCTTTAGGCCACTCTGCCACCCTAGTTCAGACATGGCTATATGCAAATCAGTCTGACCCTGCGCCTCATGGGAACAGTCCAGCCCGAACTGCCAAGCCATGTCTTCCCTGGACCGGACACAAGCTTCCGAGGACCAGTTTCTGGCATTCCAGCCGTCTTCAGCCCACCTTGCTTGAATCCAGTGGCAAAGGGAGCAAGGGACTCACGTCTGAGCATACCCTGCCACACTTATGGTGGCCAAAAGCAGTACTAAAGGGGGTGGTGATGGACGGAGCATCTGAATCAATCAAACACTCACACCCAGTCAAAAGATTTGGGTTTAATCCATTACCGTTCTTTAGCCCACTCTGCCACCCCAGTTCAGATATGGCTATATGCAAATCAGTCTGACCCTGTGCCTCATGGGAACAGTCCACCTCGAACTGCCAAGCCATGTCTTCCCTGGACCAGAAACAAGCTCCTGAGGACCGTTTTCTGGCATTCCAGCAATCTTCAGCCCGGCTTGCTTGAATCCAGTGGCAAAGTGAGCAAGGGACTCACGTCGGACCATACCCTGCCACACTCATGGTGGCCAAAAGCGGTACAAAAGTGCGTGGTGATGGACGGAGCATCTGAATCAATCAAACACTCACACCCAGTCAAAAGATCTGGGTTTAATCCATCACCGTTCTTTAGCCCACTCTGCCACCCCAGTTCAGACATGGCTATATGCAAATCAGTCTGAACCTGTGCCTCATGGGACAGTCCAGCCCGAATTGCCAAGCCATGTCTTCCCTGGACCGGAAACAAGCTTCAGAGGACCGGTTTCTGGCATTCCAGCCGTCTTCAGCCCGGCTTGCTTGAATCCAGTGGCAAAGTGAACAAGGGACTCACGTCTGAGCATACCCTGCCACACTTATGGTGGCCAAAAAGCGGTACAAAAGGGGGTGGTGATGGAAGGAGCATCTGAATCAATCAAACACTCACACCCAGTCAAAAGATCTGGGTTTAATCCATCACTGTTCTTTAGCCCACTCTGCCACCCCAGCTCAGACATGGCTATATGCAAATCAGTCTGACCCTGTGCCTCATGGGAACAGTCCAGACCGAACTGCCAAGCCATGTCTTCCCTGGACCGGAAACAAGCTTCCGAGGACCAGTTTCTGGCATTCCAGCCGTCTTCAGCCCGGCTTGCTTGAATCCAGTGGCAAAGTGAGCAAGGGACCCGCGTCTGAGCATACTCTGCCACTCTTATGGAAGCCAAAAGCAGTACAAAAGGGGGTGGTGATGGACTGAGCATCTGAATCAATCAAACACTCACACCCAGTCAAAAGATCTGGGTTTAATCCATCACCGTTCTTTAGCCCACTCTGCCACCCCAGTTCAGACATGGCTATATGCAAATCAGTCTGACCCTGTGCCTCATGGGAACAGTCCAGCCCGAACTGCCAAGCCATGTCTTCCCTGGACCGGAAACAAGCTTGTGAGGACCGGTTTCTGGCATTCCAGCCGTCTTCAGCCCGGCTTGCTTGAATCCAGTGGCAAAGTGAGCAAGGGACTCACGTCTGAGCATACCCTGCCACACTTATGGTGGCCAAAAGCGGTACAAAAGGGGGTGGTGATGGACGGAGCATCTGAATCAATCAAACACTCACACCCAGTCAAAAGATCTGGGTTTAATCCATCACCGTTCTTTAGCCCACTCTGCCACCCCAGTTCAGACATGGCTATATGCAAATCAGTCTGACCCTGTGCCTCATGGGAACAGTCCAGACCGAACTGCCAAGCCATATCTTCCCTGGACCGGAAACAAGCTTCCGAGGACCAGTTTCTGGCATTCCAGCCGTATTCAGCCCGGCCTGCTTGAATCCAGTGGCAAAGTGAGCAAGGGACTCACGTCTGAGCATACCCTGCCACACTTATGGTGGCCAAAAGCGGTACAAAAGGGGGTGGTGATGGACTGAGCATCTGAATCAATCAAACACTCACACCCAGTCAAAAGATCTGGGTTTAATCCATCACCGTTCTTTAGCCCACTCTGCCACCCCAGTTCAGACATGGCTATGTGCAAATCAGTCTGACCCTGTGCCTCATGGGAACAGTCCTGACCGAACTGCCAAGCCATGTCTTCCCAGGACCGGAAACAAGCTTCCGAGGACCGGTTTCTGGCATTCCAGCCGTCTTCAGCCCGGCTTGCTTGAATCCAGTGGCAAAGTGAGCAAGGGACTCACGTCTGAGCATACCCTGCCACACTTATGGTGGCCAAAAGCGGTACAAAAGGGGGTGGTGATGGACGGAGCATCTGAATCAATCAAACACTCACACCCAATCAAAAGATCTGGGTTTATTCCATCACCGTTCTTTAGCCCACTCTGCCACCCCAGTTCAGACATGGCTAGGGTCAAGAGTGGATAGATGAAAATGACATCCTAACCCCACATTAGGCGGGTTTCAGGGCACTTATTAGTACCATTGACCAGGTCTTTCGATTTCTTTCAATATACTTGGCGGATTGTAGTCCTAGGCAAGGGTAGCATGTATGCTGCTTTTGTCGACCTCAAGTCAGCTGTTGACCAGGTCGCACGCCACAAACTGTGGGTGGTGGTACAGGAGTTGGGGATGCCCATTGATTTGCTCTCCATTATCATCCACCTCCACGAGAAAAACTTTGCATAAATATGCTGAGGATCACAGGGGAACAAAACAGATCCCTTTCTTGTGGAAAAGGGAGTCCACCAAGGAAGTGTAATGGCACCCACACTACTTTCTCTTTTTATTAATGGAGTTGCTAAATTTGTAACTACTGTCCCTACTGATGCACCAGTTTTAGAAGGTAAAGCATTAAAAAAAATGTTTTTTTCCCAAGACCTTTATTGTAGCGTTAAACATTACACAGCTTCTGGCCTACAACCCCTCGGGCAGGCCGCAATACTTCTTTATGTTATGCAGTAGTTTCTGGAGTACACAGCCCCTGTGCCGTCAAACAGGGGGTACGGCGGCGTTGTAAATCAGAGTGTGCATGTGGTTCGCGTTCAGAAAGCGGATTAGTGTAGGTCCGATTTTTTATTTTATAACTTTAAACAGTATTTTCCTTTCAAAATCTTTTTCATTTTGGAAGTACAAACAAAACAAGAAAAACCCCAAACACAGTCATCAAGTTACAGCACAATCGAGTCTGTTGCAGCACCAATGATACATTGACAGTACAGCGTGTTCCATGCGTACAAAGCCATTGAGAAGTCAATTTTATTCTATATCTTTTGAGCTAGTCTGTGTGGTGTGCGGAGGCTCGCAGATGTTTCCCTCAAAGTCATTCCAGCGTGTCCATATTTCTACCCATTTCCGAGGGCACCCTCTTGCTACGTACACAGTCTTTTCTTGCAGCATACACCAGTCCATGTCGCTTTGCCAGTCTATCAGTTTTGGTGGATTAGGGTTACCCCACAATCTGGCAATGTTCCTTTTTGCCACCATCTGTCCAAGCGTCAACCACATTTTCCCTTTTGGAGACATGTCTGTAGACTCCCAGATGTTCAGGAGACACCTCTTGGCCTCTGGACGAACCTCCATCTCCCACACCTCCTGCATACATTGCACCACCCGTCTCCAGTACCTTTGCACCTTTGGGCAACCCAATAGTATATGGAAAAAGGTGCCCGTCCCACCACACCCCCTCCTGCAGAGTCCCTCACCACCCCTCCCCATCATTTGTAATCTAGTACATGAAATATATATTCTGTGCAATATTTTCAGTTGGATTAGGCGTAGTCAGGCTGATATCGCCACCTCCCGTGGGGAGGCAAGAGCATATGTCCATTCTTCTTCATCTATCTCCAACCCGTCAGCGACCCATTTCTCTTTTAGTGGAAGGAGCATGTCAGGGCGGTTATTGATTAATTTTTTATATGTGAGAGATGGCGTGTTCTGTCATGTGTCGATCGAGTAATCTGTCTTCGAGTGGGGCGATTTGTGGTAATCTAGTCTCTGGTGGAATGTTCGCCTGCAGGGAGTGTCGCACTTGCAGGTATCTAAAGAATTCGGTTTGTGCCAGTTCATATGTGTCTTGTAAGTGGGCGAACGTGTGGATCCCTTTAGGGCCCCAGATGTCTTTGATTTTGGAGATTCCAATCAGGTCCCAGTTCCGAAACCCTCTTAGTGTGCCCCAAGTTACCCAGTTTTTCGGAGGCCCATAGTGGTGTGGCCATTGTGAGGACGTCCGACCATCCGAGTTTCTTCTGTGCAATATGCCATATCTGTACAGAGTGTTGTGTAAGTCCAGTGAGTCGGTGTGTGCCCGGTTTAGAGTAGAGTGCAACCTCATAGTTCCCCCCAGGGAGCAACCATCTGTCCATCCCATAGCCGGGATTATTACCGTCACTGTACGTCCCCTGGTTGATCGCTGAGAGGTGGGCTGCCCAGTAATATTTGCGGACGTCTGGGAGGGCTATTCCACCGTCATACCACCCCAGTGTGAGTTTTCGCAGTGCGATTCCCGGCGCTCCGGCCCAGAGGAGGTCGCGCTGTGCCGCCTCAATTGATGTGAAGTAGGTGTTGGGTACCAGGTCTGGATAATTCTGTAAGGCATAAAGAAATCGTGGCAATGCCATCATTTTAAATAACGGTACAAAAGTGGGTGGTGATGGACGGAGCATCTGAATCAATCAAACACTCACACCCAGTCAAAAGATCTGGGTTTAATCCATCACCGTTCTTTAGCCCACTCTGCCACCCTAGTTCAGACATGGCTATAGGCAAATCAGTCTGACCCTGTGCCTCATGGGAACAGTCCAGCCCAAACTGCCAAGCCATGTCTTCCCTGGACCGGAAACAAGCTTCTGAGGACCGGTTTCTGGCATTCCAGCCGTCTTCAGCCCGGATTGATTGGATCCAGTGGCAAAGTGAGCAAGGGACTCACGTCTGAGCATACCCTGCCACACTTATGGTGGCCAAAAGCGGTACGAAAGGGGGTGGTGATGGACGGAGCATCTGAATCAATCAAACACTCACACCCAGTCAAAAGATCTGGGTTTAATCCATCACCGTTCTTTAGACCACTCTGCCACCCCAGTTCAGGCATGGCTATATGCAAATCAGTCTGAACCTGTGCCTCATGGGAACAGTCCAGACCGAACTGCCAAGCCATGTCTTCCCTAGACCGGAAACAAGCTTCCGAGGACCGGTTTCTGGCATTCCAGCCGTCTTCAGCCCGGCTTGCTTGAATCCAGTGGCAAAGTGAGCAAGGGACTCACGTCTGAGCATACCCTGCCACACTTATGGTGGCCAAAAGCGGTACAAAAGGGGGTGGTGATGGACGGAGCATCTGAATCAATCAAACACTCAAACCCAGTCAAAAGATCTGGGTTTAATCCATCACCGTTCTTTAGCCCACTCTGCCACCCCAGTTCAGACATGGCTAAATGCAAATCAGTCTGACCCTGTGCCACATGGGAACAGTCCATCCCGAACTGCCAAGCCATGTCTTCCCTGGACCGGAAACAAGCTTCCGAGGACTGGTTTCTGGCATTCCAGCCGTCTTCAGCCCGGCTTGCTTGAATCCAGTGGTAAAGTGAGCAAGGGACTCGCGTCTGAGCATACTCTGCCACTCTTATGGAAGCCAAAAGCGGTACTAAAGGGGGTGGTGATGGACGGAGCATCTGAATCAATCAAACACTCACACCCAGTCAAAAGATCTGGGTTTAATCCATTACCGTTCTTTAGCCCACTCTGCCACCCCAGTTCAGACATGGCTATATGCAAATCAGTCTGACCCTGTGCCGCATGGGAACAGTCCATCCTGAACTGCCAAGCCATGTCTTCCCTCGACCGGAAACAAGCTTCCGAGGACCGGTTTCTGGCATTCCAGCATCTTCAGCCCGGCTTGCTTGAATCCAGTGGCAAAGTGAGCAAGGGACTCACGTCTGAGCATACCCTACCATACTTATGGTGACCAAAAGCGGTACTAAAGGGGGTGGTGATGGACGGAGCATCTGAATCAATCAAACACTCACACCCAGTCAAAAGATCTGGGTTTAATCAATTACCGTTCTTTAGCCCACTCTGCCACCCCAGTTCAGACATGGCTATATGCAAATCAGTCTGACCCTGTGCCGCATGGGAACAGTCCATCCTGAACTGCCAAGCCATGTCTTCCCTGGACCGGAAACAAGCTTCCGAGGACCAGTTTCTGGCATTCTAGCCAACTTCAGCCCAGCTTGCTTGAATCCAGTGGCAAAGTGAGCAAGGGACTCACGTCTGAGCTTACGCTGCTACACTTATGGTGGCGAAAAGCGGTACAAAAGGGGGTGGTGATGGACGGAGCATCTGAATCAATCAAACACTCACACCGAGTCAAAAGATCTGGGTTTAATCCATCAGCGTTCTTTAGCCCACTCTGCCACCCCAGTTCAGACATGGCTATATGCAAATCAGTCTGACCCTGTGCCTCATGGGAACAGTCCAGCCCGAACTGCCAAGCCATGTCTTCCATGGACCAGAAACAAGCTTCCGAGGACCGGTTTCTCGCATTCCAGCCGTCTTCAGCCCGGCTTGCTTGAATCCAGTGGCAAAGTGAGCAAGAGACTCACGTCTGAGCATACCCTGCCATACTTGTGGTGGCCAAAAGCGGTACAAAAGAGGGTGGTGATAGACGGAGCATCTGAATCAATCAAACACTCACACCCAGTCAAAAGATCTGGGTTTAATCCATCACCGTTCTTTAGGCCAATCTGCCACCCTAGTTCAGACATGGCTATATGCAAATCAGTCTGACCCTGTGCCTCATGGGAACAGTCCAGCCCGAACTTCCAAGCCATGTCTTCCCTGGACCGGACACAAGCTTCCGAGGACCAGTTTCTGGCATTCCAGCCGTCTTCAGCCCACCTTGCTTGAATCCAGTGGCAAAGGGAGCAAGGGACTCACGTCTGAGCATACCCTGCCACACTTATGGTGGCCAAAAGCAGTACTAAAGGGGGTGGTGATGGACGGAGCATCTGAATCAATCAAACACTCACACCCAGTCAAAAGATTTGGGTTTAATCCATTACCGTTCTTTAGCCCACTCTGCCACCCCAGTTCAGATATGGCTATATGCAAATCAGTCTGACCCTGTGCCTCATGGGAACAGTCCACCTCGAACTGCCAAGCCATGTCTTCCCTGGACCAGAAACAAGCTCCTGAGGACCGTTTTCTGGCATTCCAGCCATCTTCAGCCCGGCTTGCTTGAATCCAGTGGCAAAGTGAGCAAGGGACTCACGTCGGACCATACCCTGCCACACTCATGGTGGCCAAAAGCGGTACAAAAGGGGGTGGTGATGGACGGAGCATCTGAATCAATCAAACACTCACACCCAGTCAAAAGATCTGGGTTTAATCCATCACAGTTCTTTAGCCCACTCTGTCACCCCAGTTCGGACATGGCTATATGCAAATCAGTCTGACCCTGTGCCTCATGGGAACAGTCCAGCCCGAACTGCCAAGCCATGTCTTCCATGGACCAGAAACAAGCTTCCGAGGACCGGTTTCTCGCATTCCAGCCGTCTTCAGCCCGGCTTGCTTGAATCCAGTGGCAAAGTGAGCAAGAGACTCACGTCTGAGCATACCCTGCCATACTTGTGGTGGCCAAAAGCGGTACAAAAGAGGGTGGTGATGGACGGAGCATCTGAATCAATCAAACACTCACACCCAGTCAAAAGATCTGGGTTTAATCCATCACCGTTCTTTAGGCCACTCTGCCACCCTAGTTCAGACATGGCTATATGCAAATCAGTCTGACCCTGTGCCTCATGGGAACAGTCCAGCCCGAACTTCCAAGCCATGTCTTCCCTGGACCGGACACAAGCTTCCGAGGACCAGTTTCTGGCATTCCAGCCGTCTTCAGCCCACCTTGCTTGAATCCAGTGGCAAAGGGAGCAAGGGACTCACGTCTGAGCATACCCTGCCACACTTATGGTGGCCAAAAGCAGTACTAAAGGGGGTGGTGATGGACGGAGCATCTGAATCAATCAAACACTCACACCCAGTCAAAAGATTTGGGTTTAATCCATTACCGTTCTTTAGCCCACTCTCCCACCCCAGTTCAGATATGGCTATATGCAAATCAGTCTGACCCTGTGCCTCATGGGAACAGTCCACCTCGAACTGCCAAGCCATGTCTTCCCTGGACCAGAAACAAGCTCCTGAGGACCGTTTTCTGGCATTCCAGCCATCTTCAGCCCGGCTTGCTTGAATCCAGTGGCAAAGTGAGCAAGGGACTCACGTCGGACCATACCCTGCCACACTCATGGTGGCCAAAAGCGGTACAAAAGGGGGTGGTGATGGACGGAGCATCTGAATCAATCAAACACTCACATCCAGTCAAAAGATCTGGGTTTAATCCATCACCGTTCTTTAGCCCACTCTGCCACCCCAGTTCAGACATGGCTATATGCAAATCAGTCTGAACCTGTGCCTCATGGGACAGTCCAGCCCGAACTGCCAAGCCATGTCTTCCCTGGACCGGAAACAAGCTTCAGAGGACCAGTTTCTGGCATTCCAGCCATCTTCAGCCCGGCTTGCTTGAATCCAGTGGCAAAGTGAACAAGGGACTCACGTCTGAGCATACCCTGCCACACTTATGGTGGCCAAAAAGCGGTACAAAAGGGGGTGGTGATGGAAGGAGCATCTGAATCAATCAAACACTCACACCCAGTCAAAAGATCTGGGTTTAATCCATCACCGTTCTTTAGCCCACTCTGCCACCCCAGTTCAGACATGGCTATATGCAAATCAGTCTGAACCTGTGCCTCATGGGAACAGTCCAGCCCGAACTGCCAAGCCATGTCTTCCCTGGACCGGAAACAAGCTTCTGAGAACCGGTTTCTGGCATTCCAGCTGTCTTCAGCCCGGCTTGCTTGAATCCAGTGGCAAAGTGAGCAAGGGACTGACATCTGAGCATACCCTGCCACACTTATGGTGGCCAAAAGCGATACAAAAGGGGGTTGTGATGGACGGAGCATCTGAATCAATCAAACATTCACACCCAGTCAAAAGATCTGGGTTTAATCCATCACTGTTCTTTAGCCCACTCTGTCACCCCAGTTCAGACATGGCTATATGCAAATCAATCTGACCCTGTGCCTCATGGGAACAGTCCACACCGAACTGCCAAGCCATGTCTTCCCTGGACCGGAAACAAGCTTCCGAGGACCAGTTTCTGGCATTCCAGCCGTCTTCAGCCCGGCTTGCTTGAATCCAGTGGCAAAGTGAGCAAGGGACTCACGTCTGAGCATACCCTGCCACACTTATGGTGGCCAAAAGCGGTACTAAAGGGGGTGGTGATGGACGGAGCATCTGAATCAATCAAACACTCACACCCAGTCAAAAGATCTGGGTTTAATCCATTACCGTTCTTTAGCCCACTCTGCCACCCCAGTTCAGACATGGCTATATGCAAATCAGTCTGACCCTGTGCCTCATGGGAACAGTCCAGCCCGAACTGCCAAGCCATGTCTTCCCTGGACCGGAAACAAGCTTCTGAGGACTGGTTTCTGGCATTCCAGCCGTCTGCAGCCCGGCTTGCTTGAATCCAGTGGCAAAGTGAGCGAGGGACTTACATCTGAGCATACCCTGCCACACTTATGGTGGCCAAAAGCGGTACGAAAGGGGGTGGTGATGGACTGAGCATCTGAATCAATCAAACACTCACACCCAGTCAAAAGATCTGGGTTTAATCCATCACCGTTCTTTAGCCCACTCTGCCACCCCAGTTCAGACATGGCTATATGCAAATCAGTCTGACAGTGTGCCTCATGGGAACAGTCCAGAGCGATTTGCCAATCCATGTCTTCCCTGGACCGGAAACAAGCTTCCGAGGACCGGTTTCTGGCATTCCAGCCGTCTTCAGCCCGGCTTGCTTGAATCCAGTGGCAAAGTGAGCAAGAGACTCACGTCTGAGCCTACCCTGCCACACTTATGGTGGCCAAAAGCGGTACAAAAGGGGGTGGTGATGGACGGAGCATCTGAATCAATCAAACACTCACACCCAGTCAAAAAATCTGGGTTTAATCCATCACTGTTCTTTAGCCCACTCTGCCACCCCAGTTCAGACATGGCTATATGCAAATCAGTCTGACCCTGTGCCGCATGGGAACAGTCCATCCCGAACTGTCAAGCCATGTCTTTCCTGGACCGGAAACAAGCTTCCGAGGACCGGTTTGTGGCATTCCAGCCGTCTTCAGACTGGCTTGCTTGAATCCAGTGGCAAAGTGAGCAAGGGACTCACGTCTGAGCATACTCTGCCACACTTATGGTGGCCAAAAGCGGTACAAAAGGGGGTGGTGATGGACGGAGCCAATGAATCAATCAAACACTCACACCCAGTCAAAAGATCTGGGTTTAATCCATCACCGTTCTTTAGCCCACTCTGCCACCCCAGTTCAGACATGGCTATATGCAAATCAGTCTGACCCTGTGCCTCATGGGATGGCGTGTATTCAACAAGGACCCCCTGAAAGTATGGATACAATGGTTCCTAGGTCAGGGAAAGCAGAACTTTTGACAGAAAACAACCTAGGCAACTAGTGTTTTAAGACATCTAACAATGTAGTATACATAAGGACAATTGGTTACAAATTATTATAAAAAGACGTGTTTTATTATAAATTTTTGAACATTTAAAAAACAAATGGCATAAATGTAATAAAAAAGACAATGAACACAATTTTAGTCATATATCATACAATATCAATAAAATTCATACATTCATAACATCTTATGTAAACAAAGATTAAAAAATTATCAGTGGCAGAATTGGTCTCTACGCGTGTTTCGGCGAACCAGCGCCTTCTTCTGGAGTAGCCACATAAACTAAGCAACAATGGAAATACACCGAAAGTTGATAGTGAATCAATTTGATGCCCGGGTATTTTCTACGTTGATGAGATATTGTAGGTGCTGATTCGATGCAGCTTATCAATGTAGTTCCCGCCAGCCGGAGACTTGTCATAAGCTAGTCACTTTTGATAGTTTGGTATCGTCTTCTTCTATATAACCGATTTATCATAGGATTTAAGGAAGACGCTCCAAGATTCGTAAACAGTGAATATGAGGCGATTATTTAAAAGATCTCCCTGCCCGAGATATTCGGCAGAGCTCCTTATGTTGATTGTTTAAAAGGTCTCCCTGCCCGAAGATATTCGGCAGAGCTCCAAATGTCCGGCGGCGGGACGTCAAGAAAGGCGACTCGATCGTAGGTTTGGTGCCTCATGGGAACAGTCCAGCCCGAACTGCCAACCCATGTCTTCCCTGGACCGGAAACTAGCTTCCGAGGACCGGTTTCTGGCATTCTAGCCATCTTCAGCCCAGCTTGCTTGAATCCAGTTGCAAAGTGAGCAAGGGACTCACGTCTGAGCATACCCTGCCACATTTATGGTGGCCAAAAGCGGTACAAAAGGGGGTTGTGATGGACAGGGCATCCGAATCAATCAAACACTCACACCCAGTCAAAAGATCTGGGTTTAATCCATCACCGTTCTTTAGCCCACTCTGCCACCCCAGTTCAGACATGGCTATATGCAAATCAGTCTGACCCTGTGCCTCATGGGAACAGTCCAGCCTAAACTGCCAAGCCATGTCTTCCCTGGACCAGAAACAAGCTTCCGAGGACCGGTTTCTGGCATTCCAGGCATCTTCAGCCCGGCTTGCTTGAATCCAGTGGCAAAGTGAGCAAGGGACTCACATCTGAGCATACGCTGCTACACTTATGGTGGTCAAAAGCGGTACAAAAGGGGGTGGTGATGGACGGAGCATCTGAATCAATCAAACACTCACACCCAGTCAAAAGATCTGGGTTTAATCCATCACCGTTCTTTAGCCCACTCTGCCACCCCAGTTCAGACATGGCTATATGCAAATCAGTCTGACCCTGTGCCTCATGGGAACAGTCCAGCCCGAACTGCCAAGCCATGTATTCCCTGGACCAGAAACAAGCCTCCGAGGACTGGTTTCTGGCATTCCAGCCGTCTTCAGCCCGGCTTGCTTGAATCCAGTGGCAAAGTGAGCAAGGGACTCACGTCTGAGCATACCCTGCCATACTTATGGTGGCCAAAAGCGGTACAAAAGGGGGTGGTGATGGACGGAGCATCTGAATCAATCAAACACCCACACCCAGTCAAAAGATCTGGGTTTAATCCATCACCGTTCTTTAGGCCACTCTGCCACCCTAGTTCAGACATGGCTATATGCAAATCAGTCTGACCCTGTGCCTCATGGGAACTGTCCAGCCCGAACTGCCAAGCCATGTCTTCCCTGGACCGGACACATGCTTCCGAGGACCGGTTTCCGGCATTCCAGCCATCTTCAGCCCGCCTTGCTTGAATCCAGTGGCAAAGTGAGCAAGGGACTCACGTCTGAGCATACCCTGCCACACTTATGGTGGCCAAAAGCTGTACTAAAGGGGGTGGTGATGGACGGAGCATCTGAATCAATCAAACACTCACACCCAGTCAAAAGATTTGGGTTTAATCCATTACCGTTCTTTAGCCCACTCTGCCACCCCAGTTCAGACATGGCTATATGCAAATCAGTCTGACCCTGTGCCTCATGGGAACAGTCCAGCCCGAACTGCCAAGACATGTCTTCCCTGGACCGGAAACAAGCTTCTGAGGACCGGTTTCTGGCATTCCAGCCGTCTTCAGCCCTAGGGGGGTCGCCATGGAGAACGTAGAGGTGTGTTTTGCTCCAATTGATACAAAAGCCGGAGTTACGTACGAAGCATGTGAAGATATCAAGTGCCACCAGCATTGACCTTCGCGGCTTGGAGAGGTACAGAAGGATGTCTTCTGCGTAGAGGGAGATTTTGTCTTCCCATTCTTCCACCCAAGCTATCCCCTTCAGGTAAACATCCTGTCTTATCCAGGCAGCGAGCGTTTCAAGGGAAAGCGCGAAGAGAAGAGAGAGAGGGGGCAGCCTTGTCTAGTCCCTCTCTCCAAGGTGAAAACTTCGGATACCTTGTTGTTTACTAGTACCTGTGCCAACGGTACCGTATATAGGAGACGGACCCAAGTTATAAAATGAGGTCCGAAGCCCAATTTACGTAGGACTGCGATCATGTAGGGCCATTCTAAGGTGTCGAATGCCATGGTGGCATGGAGTGAAACCACCACCGCGTCTTCTTGCAACCTATTGAGACCCCATTGAGATGTCCAATGTTAAGTGTGGTATTGCGATGGGGCATGAACCCTGATTGGTCCGGGAGGACCAGTGTAGTCAGTACAAATTGGAGCCAATTAGCGAGTGTTTTGGCTAGTATTTTGGGCTCCGCATTGAGTAGCAAAATTGGTCTATATGAGGTGCAGAATTCTTTAGGTTTCCCCTCTTTATGTATCGCCACTATGGTCGCTATGCTTTGGTCTCGTGGCAACAGTCCCACCTCCCTGCTTCTTTCGAACATGAGTTTACGGTGTTTACTGATTAAGCATGGGCGGAAAATCAGTTCCGTTCGCGGATTTTGCAGATTTTCTGAAAATTCGCAATCCGCGAACTCTCGCAAATTTACCGAAAATCCGCAAATTTGCACGCAGTGGATTATTTTCTTGGTGATACAATATTGTGGCGTGCGGCGTTCACTTACCATCATTCAGCGTTTGCCGAGTTGTTTTCTCGATATTTTGCGAATGCTGCGCCATTTTGGATCTTGCTGCGGGATCCCGCGGGAGTTTGGCGACCGCGATTACGTAATCGCGGCTTGCCACCTTGCACAGCACGCATCGCAAGAGTTTGCATCTGCGAACACGTAGATGCGGCGGGCAGCAACAATCTCGAACTCGCGAAATTACAGAATTTGCAATTCTGCACAAGCAATCCACCAGCAAGCAGCATAAACCTTCTGAAAATGATGATTTTTATCAGAATAACTCCTCAGGTTGACATTTGCCTGCACTTTTTTTTGCAAGGAGTCCATTTTGGGGGGGGGGGGAGGAAGGAAATGCCCCACAGTCTCCAACTTCCTGTTCCTGTCCAGCAGGCTCCTCCCAGTGCTTTCTTCATGTGCTGGTGACTTTCATTCAGATCTTGACCTGGAAGGATTACTTTTTGTAGATGCTGCTGGATATTTGGATTTGAGGCCTTTTTGAATTTCTTTGGATCACTTTTGGATTAGAAATTTCACAAGTAAGTTTGTTTGGGGCATTACAGTTGCTGCAACTACAATTTTGGAATTTTCGATTTTTGAGCTGTTGTTGGGGCCTTTTGACCAGGGGTAATGAGTGGTGCATGGGAATAGTCTTTCTGTGGGGTGTCTTGAATTTAAACATCATGGAGGGCATGGATGGCATGTGATTGTGCTGATTTTTCTGTGTTTTTCGATTTTTGGGCTGTTGTTAGGGCCTTTGGACCAGGGGTACTGAGTGGTGCATGGGCCTAGTCTTTCTGTGGGGTGTCTTGAATTTAAACATCATGGAGGGCATGGATGGTATGGGATTGTGCTGATTTTTCTGTGTTTTTAAATTTTTGGGCTGTTGTTGGGGCCTTTTGACCCGGGGTAGTGAGTGGTGCATGGGCCTAGTCTTTCTGTGGGGTGTCTTGAATTTAAACATCATGGAGGGCATGGATGGCATGGAATTGTGCTGATTTTTCTGTGTTTTTCGATTTTTTGGGCTGTTGTAGGGGCCTTTTGAGCAGGGGTAGTGAGTGGTGCTTGGGCGTAGTCTTTCTGTGGGGTGTCTTGAATTTAAACATCATGGAGGGCATGGATGGCATGGGATTGTGCTGATTTGTCTGTGTTTTTTGATTTTTGGGCTGTTGGTGGGGCCTTTTGACCAGGGGTACTGAAAGTGCAAGGGCCTAGTCTTTCTGTGGGGTGTCTTGAATTTAAACCTCATGGAGGGAAAGGATGGCATGGGATTGTGCTTATTTTTCTGTGTTTTTCGATTTTTTGGGGTGTTCATGGGGACAGGCTATGTGGGTGGGGGCCATTTTGAGTGCTGGTACAGGCAGGCCCTGGCCATGTGCTGGGAGGCAATGGGCCATTTTGAATGCAGGCAGTGTTCTCAGGCCTGCACCCATTTTGCCTAGCTTTCAACTATTATGCCCATGGGTAGTGAGTGGTGCATGGGCCTAGTCTTTCGGTGGGGTGTCTTGAATTTAAACATCATGGAGGGCATGGATGGCATGGGATTGTGCTGATTTTTCTGTGTTTTTCGATTTTTGGGCTGTTGTTGGGGCCTTTTGACCAAGGGTACTGAAGGGTGCATGGGCCTAGTCTTTCTGTGGGGTGTCTTGAATTTAAACATCATGGAGGGCATGGATGGCATGGGATTGTGCTGATTTTTCTGTGTTTTTCGATTTTTTGGGGTGTTCATGGGGACAGGTAATGTGGGTGGGGGCCATTTTGAGTGCTGGTACAGGCAGGCCCGGGCCATGTGTTGGGAGGCAAGGGGCCATTTTCAATGCAGGCAGTGTTCTCAGGCCTGCACCCATTTTGCCTAGCTTTCAGCCATTATGCCTAGGGGTAGTGAGTGGAGCATGGGCCTAGTCTTTATGTGGGGTGTCTTAAATTTAAACATCATGGAGGGCACGGATGGCATGAGATTGTGCTGATTTTTCTGTGTTTTTCTATTTTTGGGCTGTTGTTGGGGCCTTTTGACCAGGGGTAGTGATTGGTGCATAGGCCTAGTCTTTCGGTGGGGTATCTTGAATTTAAACATCATGGAGGGCATGGATGGCATGGGATTGTGCTGATTTTTCTGTGTTTTTCGATTTTTGGGCTGTTGTTGGGGCCTTTTGACCAGGGGTACTGAGTGGTGCATGGGCCTAGTCTTTCTGTGGGGTGTCTTGAATTTAAACATCATGTAGGGCATGGATGGCATGGGATTGTGCTGATTTTTTTTGTTTTTCGATTTTTTGGGGTGTTCATGGGGATAGGCCATGTGGTTGGGGGCCATTTTGAGTGCTGGTACAGGCAGGCCCTGGCCATGTGCTGGGAGGCAAGGGGCCGTTTTTAATACAGGCAGTGTTCTCAGGCCTGCACCCATTTTGCCTAGCTTTCAACCATTATGCCCAGGGGTAGGGAGTGGTGAATGGGCCTAGTCTTTCTGTGGGATGTCTTGAATTTAAACATCATGGAGGGCATGGAAGGCATGGGATTGTGCTTATTTTTCTGTGTTTTTCGATTTTTGGGCTGTTGTTGGGGCCTTTTGACCAGGGGTAGTGAGTGGTGCATGGGCCTAGTCTTTCTGTGGGGTGTCTTGAATTTAAACATCATGGAGGGCATGGATGGCATGGAATTGTGCTGATTTTTCTGTGTTTTTCGATTTTTTGGGCTGTTGTTGGGGCCTTTTGAGCAGGGGTAGTGAGTGGTGCATGGGCGTAGTCTTTCTGTGGGGTGTCTTGAATTTAAACATCATGGAGGGCATGGATGGCATGGGATTGTGCTGATTTTTCAGTGTTTTTCGATTTTTGGGCTGTTGTTGGGGCCTTTTGACCAGGGGTACTGAGTGGTGCATGGGCCTATTCTTTCTGTGGGGTGTCTTGAATTTAAACATCATGGAGGGCATGGATGGCATGGGATTGTGCTGATTTCTGTTGTTTTCCCTCTGAGGCGGAAGCCGGAGGTATCTTGCGCTCTCTTGCACCTTTCTGCTGATTAAGATTGTTATTGATCCAATAATATCGATCTTTTTAAAAAACTGTATAATATTTTAAATTGTGCGTTTTTAATACCCGCCCCCACCTCGGTGCGAGACTACTTCGCCTGAGGCTTATTTGCACGGCATCCCTCAGCGCCGCCGTTATCAGGCGCTGGAAACCCCATTGCACAACTTTAGGCGCCATCTTGGGAAGGGAAGGCTGGCGGGATAGCTCTGCGCCCCTCCCGCCCTCCCAGGATACTTAAGGGCAAGGCTTATCATTCCCCGAGGTTTCTGTTGTTTTCCCTCTGAGGCGGAAGCCGGAGGTTTCTTGCGCTCTCTTGCACCTTTCTGCTGATTAAGATTGTTATTGATCCAATAATATCGATATTTTTAAAAAACTGTAAAATATTTTAAATTGTGCGTTTTTAATACCCGCCCCCACCTCGGTGCGAGACTACTTCGCCTGAGGCTTATTTGCACGGCATCCCTCAGGGCCGCCGTTATCAGGCGCTGGGAACCCCATTGCACAACTTTAGGCGCCATCTTGGGAAGGGAAGGCTGGCGGGATAGATCTGCGCCCCTCCCACCCTCCTCCCGCCCACCCCCAACCATGAATATAAACAACAGACCCACCCAACTGCGCAGCGGGCGCGCCGGCGGCGCGCCGAAGGCGCGTCAAAGGCGAGCCCGTCTGTGCCCGTCCCGCCTGGCCCGGGCCGAGGCCACCCCCCCTGGTTCCCACCCTCTGCCCCCAAGAGGCTACTACTCAGCCACTGAGCTTCTGCAGCTGCGTCCCCCTACCACTCAGCCCTGCCTCATATTTGATCCATATCCCCTGGCGAGAAGCCCGGTCACACTATGCCCAGGCTGCAAAGCTTCTATACCCTCCATTTTTAAACCACCCCCCTGTAACAAGGATAAATCCTTGAAATCTTATATATTTGCCCGCACCAATGTCCGCTCGCTCGGTAAACACCGACAGAACATATTCGAGCTGATAGAGGATAACAAAGTGGACCTACTCTTTATGACAGAAACCTGGATGGACAATGCGTCCGATCCTGATCTAGCGATTGCTGTTCCTAAAGGGTTCTCCACACATAGATTGGATAGACAACGGAAAAAAGGTGGTGGCATTGCCATCATCGCACGTGATATCTTCTCAGTAAGGATTAAAATGATGACACTATCATCCTGTGAAGCCCTTGAATTTTCCATCAATCTGACCCCATCCTACACATTTAAAGGGATTCTTCTTTACCATCCTCCGGGGCCCAGGACTGATTTTATTTCAAACCTCAGGTCTACGCTGGAAGCCTCCGCCCTCGAAAATTCCCTCACGGTATTAGGTGATTTCAACTTTCACTTTGACAAACCTGAAAACCCAGACACCACCACTTTCCTAGCAGATATGTCCACCTTTGGTTTCCAACTCCTGGTGAATTCACCTACGCATGAAGGGGGCCATACATTGGATGGCATTTTCACTAATGTAGCGGGCTTGCAAGTCACCCAAATACTTCCCCTTACCTGGTCAGTTCATTATCTCATCCTGGCATCATTGTCATTTCATGACTCTCATGCCATCAAGTCACGCCCCAATCCCCGTCAACCTTACTTGGCATGGGATGATATCGATAACTCCAGTCTGGAAACTCTCCTTACTGATTCCATCCCCTTGCTATCACCTGATCCCAATACTGCTACTACCCAATTCTACGACTGGGTGGGCTCTGCGGCCACTGAATTGGTCCAGGTCAAACAACAGTCCCGCAATAGATCCGCCCCGTCGGCCCCTTGGTACTCAGAGGAGTTACATACCCACAAACAACAGTGTAGGAACAAAGAGAAGCATTGGCGGAAAGATTATGCAGAAGAAGCCAAAACCAAGTACAAAGAATCGGTGGCTAAATATAAAACCTTAATTAGTGAGGCAAAGAAAAAGTACTATTGTGAGAGAATTGAATCAGCAAAAAACTCTAACAAAGCATTATACGAAACCACCAAACAGCTAGCTGGATATTCTCCCAACCTGACACCTCCCCCCTCCCAATCACTCTGCGACGATCTGTCTAACTTTTTCTTTAGTAAAGTTGAGGACATCTATCGGGTCTTCGCAAATAACGCCAATATCTCCTTGAAACCACCTACCTCTTACTCTGGTCCTACCTTCTTGCAATTCACAGATGTCTCCTGCCCCCAGGTTCGGAACATCATATCCTCTATCAAATCGGGCTCTGCTCTAGACCCATGTCCCCTGAAAGTTTTCCTCCCGATCATAGAAGTGGTTCTCCCGGCTATGACTGCAATCTGTAATGCTATGTTTAGTACAGGCGTTTACCCAGAGACTTTAAAAAAGACCCTTATAAAACTCCTTCTCAAAAAACCGAACCTCAATAAGGAAGAACTAAAAAGTTATCGTCCAATTGCTAGTCTCCCAGTCTTGGCCAAAATAGTTGAAAAAGTTATGAATCTCCAACTATCAACCTTTATCGAGGAACATAAGCTACTGGATGAATCTCAGTTCGGCTTCCGCCAATACCACGGAACAGAGACTGCCCTGGTTAAAGCGGCGGACAACATTAGATCCATCCGTGATGTTGGAGGAACAGCAGTCCTGATTCTGCTGGACCTATCTGCGGCCTTCAACACGGTCGACCATGCTACTTTGGTCGATCGTGTCGAAAGCATGGGTATCCTACATAACGCCAAGAAACTTCTTGCTTCTTTTCTGGCGGACAGGTCCCAGGTGGTCACTATTGGATCCTTTCAATCATCCTCCTTGTCACTGCCATGTGGAGTTCCTCAAGGCTCATCCCTTAGTCCAACACTATTCAACATTTATGTGTCGGACCTTGCCAAAGTCGTTCAGGCACATGGGATGAGCCCTACATCCTTCCTACGCAGATGACACCCAGCTGGTCCTTGCCGTCAGGAATGATGGGCACAAAATTGCCAACAATTTTAATCAGGGCATGCTGGCAATAGGGAATTGGATGGCCTCCAATTGCCTGAAATTAAACTCCGACAAATCGGAAGTGGTCATTTTCGGCAACTTGACCCCGGAATGGTCCTCCCTCTGGTGGCCGCTATCTATGGGCCAGCCTCCGGCTCCGGTTAGTAAGGTGAGGAATCTGGGAGTCATGTTTGACAATCGCCTTAATTTCCTACCTCACGCAAACCAGCTCTCCTCTTCGGCCTTCCACAAATTACGGCTCATAAAAAAAATCTTGCCATTTCTACTTGAGTAAGCCGGAAAAACCCTGGTAAGCTCCCTGGTATTTTCTACATTAGACTACTGTATTGCTCTGTTTTTAGGTGCCTAAGAAAGAGTGTTACACAAAATGCAAATTATTCAAAATGCAGCCGCCAGGCTCCTTGGACGAATCCCTAAACACCAATCTGCGTCAGAAACTATAAGACAGTTGCACTGGCTGCCTGTAAGAAATAGAATCAAGTTCAAATCCCTCTGCATAGTGTATAAGGCTCTACACAATGTCGGACCTGCTCTTTTTTACTCAAAATCTCATTTCCTACAGTCCCTCCAGAACACTACGCTCATCCAGTTCACACGAATTGGTGGTACCCCGTACCAAATCTGTCTCATGGGGAGACAGAAGATTCCTTGTAGCCGCACCTAAACTCTGGAACACCTTGCCATACTCGATCAAAACGAGTACCTCACTCTGGTCTTTTCGCAAGCAACTCAAGACCTGGCTTTTTAATCAATAAACTCTAGCTCCCCTTGTTGGTTAAACACTGCAGAGATTCTTAGCGCCGAGAGGCCCAAGGGCCTTCGTTCGTGCTCTATAAATGTTTTAATAAATAAATAAATAAATACATTTTTCTGTGTTTTTCGATTTTTTGGGGTGTTCATGGGGACAGGCCATGTGGGTGGGGGCCATTTTGAGTGCTGGTACAGGCAGGCCCTGGCCATGTGCTGGGAGGCAAGGGGCCATTTTGAATGCAGGCAGTGTTCTCAGGCCTGCATCCATTTTGCCTAGCTTTCAACTATTATGCCCAGGGGTAGTGAGTGGTGCATGGGCCTAGTCTTTCTGTGGGGTGTCTTGAATTTAAACATCATGGAGGGCATGGATGGAATGGGATTGTGTTGATTTTTCTGTGTTTTTCGATTTTTGGGCTATTGTTGGGGCCTTTTGACCAAGGGTAGTGAGTGGTGCATGGGCCTAGTCTTTCCGTGGGGTGTCTTGAATTTAAACATCATGGAGGGCATGGGATTGTGCTGATTTTTCTGTGTTTTTGATTTTTTGGGGTGTTCATGGGGACAGGCCATGTGGGTGGGGGCCATTTTGAGTGCTGGTACAGGCAGGCCCTGGCCATGTGCTGGGAGGCAAGGGGCCATTTTGAATGCAGGCAGTGTTCTCAGGCCTGCACCCATTTTGCCTAGGTTTCAACCATTATGCCCAGGGGTAGTGAGTGGTGCATGGGCCTAGTCTTTCTGTGGGGTGTCTTAAATTTAAACATCATGGAGGGCACGGATGGCATGAGATTGTGCTGATTTTTCTGTGTTTTTCGATTTTTGGGCTTTTGTTGGGGCCTTTTGACCAGGGGTAGTGAGTGGTGCAAGGGCCTAGTCTTTCGGTGGGGTGTCTTGAATTTAAACATCATGGAGGGCATGGATGGCATGGGATTGTGCTGATTTTTCTCTGTTTTTCAATTTTTGGGCTGTTGTTGGGGCCTTTTGACCAGGGGTACTGAGTGGTGCATGGGCCTAGTCTTTCTGTGGGGTGTCTTGAATTTAAACATCATGGAGGGCATGGATGGCATGGGATTGTGCTGATTTTTCTGTGTTTTTCGATTTTTTGGGGTGTTCATGGGGACAGGCCATGTGGGTGGGGGGCATTTTGAGTGCTGGTACAGGCAGTCCCTGGCCATGTGCTGGGAGGCAAGGAGCCATTTTGAATGCAGGTAGTGTTCTCAGGCCTGCACTCATTTTGCCTAGCTTTCAACCATTATGTCCAGGGGTAGTGAGTGGTGCATGGGCCTAGTCTTTCTGTGGGGTGTCTTGAATTTAAACATCATGGAAGGCATGGATGGCATGGGATTGTGCTGATTTTTCTGTGTTTTTCGATTTTTGGGCTTTTGTTGGGGCCTTTTGACCAGGGGTAGTGAGTGGTGCATGGGCCTAGTCTTTCGGTGGGGTGTCTTTAATTTAAACATCATGGAGGGCATGGATGGCATGGGATTGTGCTGATTTTTCTGTGTTTTTCGATTTTTGGGCTGTTGTTGGGGCCTTTTGACCAGGGGTACTGAGTGGTGCATTGGCCTAGTCTTTCTGTGGGGTGTCTTGAATTTAAACATCATGGAGGGCATGGATGGCATGGGATTGTGCTGATTTTTCTGTGTTTTTCGATTTTTTGGGGTGTTCATGGGGACAGGCCATGTGGGTGGGGGCCATTTTGAGTGCTGGTACAGGCAGTCCCTGGCCATGTGCTGGGAGGCAAGGGGACTTTTTGAATGCAGGTAGTGTTCTCAGGCCTGCACTCATTTTGCCTAGCTTTCAACCATTATGTCCAGGGGTAGTGAGTGGTGCATGGGCCTAGTCTTTCTGTGGGGTGTCTTGAATTTAAACATCATGGAAGGCATGGATGGCATCGGATTGTGCTGATTTTTCTGTGTTTTTCGATTTTTGGGCTTTTGTTGGGGCCTTTTGACCAGGGGTAGTGAGTGGTGCATGGGCCTAGTCTTTCGGTGGGGTGTCTTTAATTTAAACATCATGGAGGGCATGGATGGCATGGGATTGTGCTGATTTTTCTGTGTTTTTCGATTTTTGGGCTGTTGTTGGGGCCTTTTGACCAGGGGTACTGAGTGGTGCATGGGCCTAGTCTTTCTGTGGGGTGTCTTGAATTTAAACATCATGGAGGGCATGGATGGAATGGGATTGTGCTGATTTTTCTGTGTTTTTCGATTTTTTTGGGGTGTTCATGGGGCCTTTTGACCAGGGGTAGTGAGTGGTGCATGGTCCTAGTCTTTCGGTGGGGTGTCTTGAATTTAAACATCATGGAGGGCATGGATGGCATGGGATTGTGCTGATTTTTCTCTGTTTTTCAATTTTTGGGCTGTTGTTGGGGCCTTTTGACCAGGGGTACTGAGTGGTGCATGGGCCTAGTCTTTCTGTGGGGTGTCTTGAATTTAAACATCATGGAGGGCATGGATGGAATGGGATTGTGCTGATTTTTCAGTGTTTTTCGATTTTTTGGGGTGTTCATGGGGCCTTTTGACCAGGGGTAGTGAGTGGTGCATGGGCCTAGTCTTTCGGTGGGGTGTCTTGAATTTAAACATCATGGAGGGCATGGATGGCATGGGATTGTGCTGATTTTTCTCTGTTTTTCAATTTTTGGGCTGTTGTTGGGGCCTTTTGACCAGGGGTACTGAGTGGTGCATGGGCCTAGTCTTTCTGAGGGGTGTCTTGAATTTAAACATCATGGAGGGCATGGATGGCATGGGATTGTGCTGATTTTTCTGTGTTTTTCAAATTTTGGGGGGTGTTCATGGGGACAGGCCATGTGGGTGGGGGCCATTTTGAGTGCTGGTACAGGCAGTCCCTGGCCATGTGC
Source organism: Lissotriton vulgaris (assembly GCF_964263255.1). Taxonomy (NCBI): domain Eukaryota; kingdom Metazoa; phylum Chordata; class Amphibia; order Caudata; family Salamandridae; genus Lissotriton; species Lissotriton vulgaris. Next base: position 1,032,014,502 of record NC_141696.1, on the reverse strand, counting down.
TGGGAGGCAAGGGGCCATTTTGAATGCAGGTAGTGTTCTCAGGCCTGCACTCATTTTGCCTAGCTTTCAACCATTATGTCCAGGGGTAGTGAGTGGTGCACGGGCCTAGTCTTTCTGTGAGGTGTCTTGAATTTAAACATCATGGAAGGCATGGATGGCATGGGATTGTGCTGATTTTTCTGTGTTTTTCGATTTGTGGGCTTTTGTTGGGGCCTTTTGACCAGGGGTAGTGAGTGGTGCATGGGCCTAGTCTTTCGGTGGGGTGTCTTTAATTTAAACATCATGGAGGGCATGGATGGCATGGGATTGTGCTGATTTTTCTGTGTTTTTCGATTTTTGGGCTGTTGTTGGGGCCTTTTGACCAGGGGTACTGAGTTGGGCATGGGCCTAGTCTTTCTGTGGGGTGTCTTGAATTTAAACATCATGGAGGGCATGGATGGCATGGGATTGTGCTGATTTTTCTGTGTTTTTCGATTTTTGGGGTGTTCATGGGGACAGGCCATGTGGGGGGGCCATTTTGAGTGCTGGTACAGGCAGGCCCTGGCCATGTGCTGGGAGGCAAGGGGCCATTTTTAATGCAGGCAGTGTTCTCAGGCCTGCACCCATTTTGCCTAGCTTTCAGCCATTATGCCCAGGGGTAGTGAGTGGAGCATGGGCCTAGTCTTTCTTTGGGTTGTCTTGAATTTAAACATCATGGAGGGCATGGATGGCATTGGATTGTGCTGATTTTTCTTTGTTTTTCCCTTCTTTTGGCTGTTGTTGGGGCCTTTTCACCAGGGGTAGTGAGTGGTGCATGGTCCTAGTCTTTCTGTGGGGTGTCTTGAATTTAAACATCATGGAGGGCTTGGATGGCATGGGATTGTGCTGATTTTTATGTGGTTTTCGTGTTTTTGGGGTGTATAACTGAACTGATGTTCCTCTGTCTTCTATTGCTTTTAGCTGCACAAGACTCAAGAGAACCACCAGTGCCAGGAAGAAGTCCTGCAGCGGTGTGTGTATGCAGCATAATGTCACGTGACGTCACGTCTGGCCACAGACAACTCTGCAACTCATGCAACTGCGGCCTGCTGTTCTGACCTCTGAAGAAGATGGCCCCAAAAAAAGTTCCCCGTAGCTCCTCTAGCAAAAAAGAAGCAACTTACCAAGGAGACTGGTGTGCCGCCCGCCACATATTTTGGGAGTAAAAAAAAAAGTACGCCAGCAGCAGCAGCGGGATCTGCTGGGGACCAAGCTGGGAGCAGCACCCCCACACCATTGGGCTCAGTGCCACCACCACCATGCCAACTTAAGTCCAAGCCCTTGAGTGCTGCAGAGGCACTTAGTCTAGTTGTTCAATCACCATCGACCAGTGATGTTGGCTCATCGCAAGAAAGTAGCAGCAATGTCCCTCAATCAACACAGGTTGTTGTAACTCATCTGACGAGTGTTGAACAACCACAGGCGCAACAACAACCACATGTGCAAGTACAAGCCCAAGTACATGTGGAAGGAGAGGCGCAAGCAGAGATGCATGGAGGGTCACAAGTGCCCACAATAGTTGTTCCTCCCGAAGTTGGGGCACATCAGGAAATCAACAATCAAGCCGAGGTATCATTTGAGGAAGCCACTCCTCCTGATGATCATTCATTGTCTTCCACATCCCTAGCAAGGAAAATATCAAGGGTGGTGTCTACATCTTCCTCAAGCCCACCTCCTTCTGATGATACGGATCAAAATTGGGAACCACCACCACTGCCATCTGAGAGTGAGGCACACCATGATCTGACAAAGGTAGCTAAGTGTAAAAGGAAGGTCCCCAAAAGTCTCGTACTTATGGAGTGTGATGATGACGCTCAACAAGAAGTGGCGTATACTCCTGCTGATGAAGATGAAGTCACTCCAGGCTCAGTGGGCATGCAGCAAACAGACATTTTGACCCTAGCCCGAAATGCTGCTGAGCGTGATGATGTTGTGGACGAGGAGGCAATGGCAACAGCACAATCATTGGAGTTAACTAGTACACCACCACCTACCACTTCCATATTTCTTCCTCTCCAGAAGGGACCACCATCCACCTCGACCTCAATTAGTGGTGGTGAAAGTGCACAACGTAGTAAAGTTTGGCAATACACATCCTCTACTTCATCTGGCATTAGCAGCATGACCACCACCAGTATCTCCTCCTCCGCCCCCCACAGACATTTCAAGTCCGCAGTTTGGGACTTCTTTAGTGTTTGCCCAAAAAACTTTGCCATTTGTAGCATTTGTAAGCTTGCAGTTAGTCGTGGTAAGTTTGGTACCAACTATGGTACCGGAGGCCAGAGAGGTCATCTTAAGAGACAGCACGCTGTCCAATGGTTTGCGCACCTAAAGGAGATCAAGGAAGCCCGAATTGCAAGTCAAGAAAACGTTGATGTTTCATCTGATGATGACGAGGAGGAAGAAGTGTCAAACACTTCACTTACACCCAGTACCCCTGTCAGCAGCACACTCCCTGTGAGGCACAGTAAGAGTGTGGGAGAGAGTGAGACACCAATGTGAAAAAGTTCATCAGCGAGAGTAACTGGGTCGAAGAAATCATCATCATCATCATCCCGTAAAATGGTCCAGGCCAACATTAGAACCATGTTGTTTTCAGAAGCACCATATGATCCCAACCACCCACTGACGCGTCTGTATAACACTAAGTTGGCTAAAATGCTAGCTCTGGACCTTCTCCCTTTTTCTTTTTGTAGAAGGGGTTGGTTTTCTAGAATTAGTGGCAACGCTCAGCCCTAAATGGAAGGTTCCTAGCCTGTTCTATTTTGCCAGAGTTGCGGTTCCAGCACTACATGAAGATGTGCTGGAGGTGATTGGGGCAGCGTTGCAGAAGAGTGCTGTTCACACTATACATCTGGCAACAGACATGTGGACCAGTGGCGCAGGTGCTGATTACATGTGCATCACTGCACACTGGGTCTCTTTTTCAGGGGTTAAAGCAAAGCTAAACGCAGGTGTTGACCCGGACCAAGTTTTTAAAGCTGCTCGGAAACATGCAACACTAGCCATGTTTGGCTTGGCGAAAGGTCATACAGCAGAAAACATTTTGCATGAGTTTAACACAAAGGTCTTTCACTGGCTGTCCCCCAAAAAATGCCAGATTGGTTATGTTTCCACAGATAATGGCGCCAATGTAGTTAAGGCCATGGATCTGGTTCACTATTTCAGAGTGCCGTGTTCGGCGCACTTTATAAACCTGGTTGTTAAAAAATTCTTGAGTGAAGAAGACAGTCCAGCGTGCGAGTTAGTGGCCACCTGCCCAAGAATGTGCAACCATTTCAGCCCGGAAGCATCTGAGGAGCCTGCTACATGAACGTCGAATGCCAGTGAATGCACTCATCCAGGAGGTGCCAACACGTTGGAACTCAACCTTCTACATGCTTGAGCGTCTGTATGAGCAGTATACGGTACTCGATCACTATTTCTTAATACTGGGTACAGCTCAGAAGGACCTGAGGCTAGATGCGGCGCAATGGAAGCTAGTTAAAAGCCTGACAGACATGCTTCGTCCTTTTGAGGTCTTCATGCGCGCAGTCAGCAGGGAGGACTGTAATTTGGGAAAAGCTATCCCATTGTTGCGCAACTGAATGCGGTGTCTTCTATGTTTCAAAAAGATAAAGAAAAGAAAGACGCTTTTGTTTTGGCGGAGAAATTATTAGAGCGCCTACTTGGCGATGAACGTCTTAAAATGATCCACTCAGAACAGCATTACATTTGTGCTACTATTCTGGATCCACGCTACAAAAAGGTGCTGGCAGGCCGAGCATTCTTTCCTTTTGATGATGAAGATATTATAAAGTACAAAAGTACAAACGTTGGCTAGCCTTGTCAGCCATGAGGTTTGAAAGAGAACAGCAGAAAATTGAAGGAAAAGGCAGTACATCAGCATCAGCAGGCCTTCCCCAGTCAAAAGAATCCACTTTTGCACCTGTGGCTATGGCAGAAGTGACCTCTCAGCCGTTAAAGACACCGGCAACCGGATCATCTGCACCAGACACAACAGTAACATTGGGTGAAGAAGAGGATTGGCTAACTCTGCTTGGGTTTGGTTCTCAAAAGGTCCCAGCAAAAAGTAAGCAAAGTGGAGGAACCTTGGAGAACCTTGAGTCGATGGTGCAGGACTATTTGAATGACTCAACAGAGTTCTATGTTAATGCTGACCCATTGGCGTATTGGCATGGGAAAAAAGAATTGTGGGCACAGATCTCCAGCCTGGCTATAAACTACTTGTCTTGCCCACTCGCAAGTGTGTCTTCTGAACGTGTTTACAGTGCTGCTGGTGGCATTGTAACTTGCAAATGGACCCGCCTCTCGCCCAAAAATGTGGATAGGTTAACAATGATCAAGATGAATCAGCACCTCATACCACCAGATTACAAAGTACGAGAACACACGCCGGATGAAGACGAGGAGGAAAGCAACTTAGATGAGGGAATTTCTTCTCTGCTAGGTGACACTGACCTACTCCTGCCTGAATTCGCAGAGTATGAGGACGAACTCTTATTCTTATTCCCTGACACCGAGCCCTGAAAATGAGCCAATGAATCAATAACTTTCTTTTTCGTCCTTATTCACTTTTATTCCTGTGTGTCTGACTTTCTTTGTTTTGCACAGTTAATATAATTAAAACTTTAATCACCTAATCACAAAAACAAGCCCATCAGCAGAACTGCCTTCACTTGTTTGCTTATTGATTTGAAGGTGCCGCAGTCTGCATTCCTAAGGTTTACAAGTTCACAAGAACATTCTCCTCTATCCTCCTCCTCCAGACTCCTATTTCCCTCAAAGCAGAGGGCTGGATTACGCCCAATGAAGAAAGACTCTGCACTTGTGGGGGTGTTCTACTTCTTTGTGGGTGAGTTGGCGGGTCTTGGGGCATTGCTGGGAAGCTCTAATACCGGATAAAAGTAGTTTGGACCAAATCGGAGGCAAAATTCTTTTTGCGTTTTTGCTGACTTGCTTGCCTTTGAGGTGCTCTTTGGGGGGGTTCCGGGTGTTTGTAGGTGGGTTTTGACTGCATTTGCTTTTCAGGAAGTCCGTGGTGGAAAACTGGAGTTATGACCTAGCTGCACAGCGCGTTTGGACCGAAGGACGATAAATATTGTAAGTATGAGATTTTCCTTTTTGGCTGTTTGGGAGTGTTGTGCTTTTTTGCGGGTGGGTTGGCGGGTCTTGGGGCATTGCTGGGAAGGTCTAATACCGGATAGAAGTGATTTCCATGAGGAAAAAGTTTTTGCCATTTCTGACATTTCGCTCAATGTAGCGTTTTCGGGGGCCTGTTTGGGGGGGCTTCCTAGTGTTTGTGGGTGGGTTTCGGGGTCTGGGAGCACTGCTGGCTATTGATACTTTTGATTGCAAGAGGTTTGAAGCAAATCCATGGTGGCAGAGGGGAGTTAGGGCCTAGCTGCAGAGCGCACACGGAGTGATTTAGGAAATTGCCATGAAAATGACTACGTCCCCATTTTTGTACTTTTGCTTTTTGGCTGTTTGGGGGTCTTCTACTAGTTTTCGGCTGGGTTGACGGCTCTGGGGCCATTGCTGGGAAGCTCTAATACCGGATAAAAGTGGTTTGGACAAAATCGGAGCCAAAATTCTTTTTGTTTTGGGGTCTGGGAGCACTGCTGGGACAGTCTAATTTTCCGTGGTGGAAAACGGGAGTTATGACCTAGCTGCACAGCGCGTTTGGACCAAAGGCCGATAAATATTGTAAGTATGAGATTTTCCTTTTTGGCTGTTTGGGGGTGTTGTGCTTTTTGGCGGGTGGATTGGCGTGTCTTGGGGCATTGCTGGGAAGGTCTAATACCGGATAAAACTGGTTTGGAGAAAATCCATACAGAAAAGCCTTTTGGCACTTTTTGTAACTTAGGGTTCGTTAGGGTTAGCCCTAGCAGCAGGATTGCATGTGTTTCGGGGTTTTCTAGATTTTTGCAACTGAGTTCTGGGGTCTTAGAGCATTCGTGGGAATGTGTAATTTTGGTTGCAAGTGATTTGAAGAAAATCCATGGTGGGAAAGGGGGGATTTGGCATAGTTAAAGAAAGCGTTTGCCACTATTCTTAACTTAGGGCTCATTAGGGTTAGCAGTATTTGTATTGCATGTGTTTGGGTGGGGGGCTGTTTATGGGGGGGTTTGCGAGTCTTGGAGCGATGCTGGGTATGGATACTTTTGCTTGCTTGCAAGTGGTTTGAATACAATCCACGGTGGGTAAGGGGGCATTTGGGCCTACTTTTACTTTCAAAGTACGTTTTGTCACCGGTTTTCTACTAGGCCTCGTTTTTTGAGATCTAATTGGGGGTCTTCTACATTTTTGCGACTGGCTTTAGTAAGGGTCTGGGTGGGAGCACTGCTGGGAAGGTCCAATTTTGTTCTAAAGCACAGTTTACAGTACACCTAGCTTGAGGGGAAAGATCCGCTAAATTAATTTGCCCATAGTTATTTATCCTTCAAAAGAATACTCAGAGTACGCACTTTCAAAAATATTGTACTGTCTATTAGGAAACTCAAAGTGTGACTTTTTGCACTACACAGCGTACATAGCTTATATTTATTTATCAGTGGTGTTCTAATATCACTTCCTGTTTTTCCATCAATAATTACAGGCCGGTTTCAGTCTGTACAATGGGAAAAAAAAGGATGAAGTCAGGCTTCACATTAGCGAGCTGCAATTCAGCATCCGCCAGGCAGGCAGTGGACAGGGTGTCTTCTGGTCACCAACATTGATGGACGAAGCGTCAGCTGGAATGGAGGAGTGCCGCTAATAAGAGGAATGGTTTGATGCGTGCAACTTACTTACCAAATTCAACAGGACAACTACAACAACATACAGATACAGTATCCATTCTTTTCAAAATATTTTTTATGTAATGTTATTGCTGTGAACTTCTATGAGTGTGACTCTGCATTTCTTGAATCTCTCTTTGCCTCTAAATTGATCCTTACAGCCATTCTATAGGTTTTACTTCGGCTATTTTTTAAAATCTAATTTAATGTAAGAAGTGTTTCTCTGAGTGCAGGTATAGGCAAGTGAAAACGCTGCAGCCCTGTACTGTCGCATCATGTCATTCGCGGATGTCGAAAGTACTACTTACTTTTCAGTAACAATGCATGCAGTAGTGCATGCACTTCCTTTATCTCACTTAAAAGATTTATGGTTGAGGGGCGTGGCCAAGATGGCGTCGGAGTAGGACGCTTCTCTGAGCCTCTCCGACGCCGCACCGACATAGCTCCGAATAGCGGGGTCCTACGAAGGCTGCTAGGCACTGGCAGGAGGACGGAGAACGGCGGAGTGCTCCGGTGCCGTCGGAGGAGCGATTTGGCGCCTCCGGCGTAGTTTGGAGCGGAACCAAGCTGCGGCCTACGAAGCAGCGGCCTCGAGTGCTGAGGGGCCGGGCTCGACCTGACCGGAGCTAGGCCTGTGTGGACCTACCCAAGGCGGCTGATCCCGGCTGGGCCTAAACGGAGTGGGACGCAGCGTTCCCGCAGGGGCCCGGTGCACAGTGCGGTGTGAAGGAGGGCACGGCGACCCCGGCATTGAAACGCCGTAGCCTGGCTGGACGAGTTCCGGAGGGATCGACTCGTCGGGCGCGCTGTTGGCTGTTCCTGCCATCGAGACGCACCGGAGGTGACCCGGAGCTACGGCGGGGTCGGCCGAACTGGAGGAGTGAGTGAGGTGCGCCGGGAAGCTTGATCCGGGGAGAGAGCAGGAGAGGTGTGGACGACCGGAGGGCGGATCGGTGACAACGAGGGAGCTCTCCCGGCCTCCCTGCTATCTGTGGCCAGGGGAGGCTGCCTGTGACCGCTGCGGGACTCGAGGACCCACATTGGTCGGTCCCGTTGTCCGGGGCGCTCTGCTACTCGAGCCAAAGAGAACTCAGAGGGCACTTCAGCGGCATCGTCCAGGCGGGGCCTGGGGGAAGTAAGGCGCTACGCTCTCTCGATTGCCCCATCGCGCCTTTAGCTAGCTGCGCAGTTGGCTACGGGGCGGCCTATGGGTAGCCGATTCTGAGGGACCCTAGGCCTGGACTCGGACACAAGCACAAGCGGAGAGGGTCCCAAGGCTTCTATACCAGGCACCGCGGTGGAGGTGAGAATCCTGCCGACCGTCACTGGATTTGGGCCTGGTCAGTGCTGGTGGCTGGAGGGCCGATGCGGGGGCTTGTACACGCCTACACACAGCGAGGCAGGAAGCACTGAGCCGGTAGTGGCTGGGTTCCAGAAGCCATCGGGGGCCCTGGTCACTGCTGCAAGAGACTGTGGAGTGGCTTGCCATTACGTTGGTGGTGAGCTTATGCTGCGACGCCTGGAGGGAAAGGGGCATTGACGACTTGCCAGCACGGTTTTGAAGTACGGAGCGCTGTGCCTGCCGCCACTCGGACAGTGTGCCTTGGTAGCGGCCGAACGCTTGGAGTTGCTTTGGAGGGGCCTTTTCACTGGCCGACCGACCTGGACTGTCCCTGGTATTGGCCGTTGGAGGAGACGCGTGCCATATTGGGATGCCGTAGGCCTTGAGCCTAGCAGTCTGCCTTGCGGTGCATGCCTCCCCGGCCGCCCTCTGCCCCTGGGTGGAGTCTTGGACACTGGTACGCCAACGGATCGAGGTGACCTGGAAGGAACGTGACAGCACCGCCGTGGAGAGATACCTGACTGGCCATTGAAGTGGACGGCCTGCGCTATCGGCGGGTCGCCCTTGCGCAGTGCATCGCCATCCCGGCTCCCACCCTCCGAGGGGCGGTGATCTGGAGCCTGACGTGGGAGTGTGGAAGAAACTGACCGCCATGTCCAACTCGCAGCGCAGAGGGGGGAAGTTGGGAAAGGAGGTAGCCCCCAAAACATCGCAACAGCCAGCCTCGCCAGGGGCCAGTGGCTCCTCCAGACAATCAGATGATGAGGCGCCGGCGACTAAAGCCTTCATGAAAGAACTCTTCGCCACTATCAAAGACGATATTTCCGAACTCCGCACGCAGTTGGCTTCGGACCTCAGAGAAGTGCGGAGAGACGTAGATGGGATCGGCGAAAGGGTGGCGACGTTGGAAGACCATGATCTTAGCATGGCGAATGATGTGCATCAACTCCAACAAGACATCATACGCCTTACGGAGCAGAATCTGGATTTGCAAACCCACACGGAAGATTTGGAAAACCGCTCCAGAAGAAATAACATTCGCATCAAAGCGGTGCCGTGGGACGGCGAGGCAGGGGATCTGCGTGGGTACGTCCTGGCCCTGTTTCTCCAGATCTTGGAGGATGCAGATGTACGTGACATCCAGATGGACAGGGTGCATAGAGTGGGGCTGCCCAGGAGGGGCGGAGGGCCGCCTCCTGACATCCTTGTTTGCGTACACGACTTTCAGTTGAAAGAGAAGATATTACGGAAAGCGAGAGTCACTACCCCATTGCTATTTAGGGGCCATCGCCCCCAGCTCTATCAGGACCTGGCAGCGACGACTTTGCAGAAACGGAGGGACTTCCGCCCTGTGACCGCCTTCCTCCGGGAGCGCGGAGTATCCTACTCCTGGGGCCATCCCTTCAGGATCATCTTTCGTTGGGAGAATCGGTTGCGACAGATCAACGTCCTGCGGGAGGCAATGGATCTCCTAGGTATTGAAGAGGCGGAACCGACGCAGGAGACCCGTGGCTCCCAGTTTCGGAGGCGACGGCGCTCTTCCTCATGGCACAATGTGGGCCCGGCTCCAGAACGACGACGGCCGGATTCGGCAACTAGTGAGCAGGAGAGAGGGGCCGCAGTGGCTTCAGTGGCCTCCGCCACCATGACAGACTCCCAGACGAGCTCTGGTGCAGCGTGACCCCGTGCTCATGGAGTGGCGTCGGAGGGGCTCTTGGCCTGAGGTCCCCGGGGTACAATGGTACTTTTGGAGAAGACACCCCGGACTGTGGACCTGGGGGTCCCCAGGTGGACCCCCCCGCCCCGACCCCAGTCCAGTGAGAGACTTCTGAACCACGACTTACTGGAACTGAAGACTGTGAGGTTCAGGTTCAGTGTCTTGAGTTGTATTTTGTTGTTCTTTGTTCTTGGGGGGGGAGTGGGTGGACCTCTTGATGCTCTGCATATGGATGTCATGGCAGGGTGGTTTGGTGTGGGGTTGGGGTTACGAGGGGTGGCGGCGGCGATATGTGCTGAGTGTGTGCTGGGGATATTTTCGAGGTCATTCTCCTATACGTATGTGTGTTGTTTTGGGATGTGCCTTTTACTGGCCCCTATGTGCCTTCGGAACGTGCATGCCGGGCGCGGCCTGCGGTATGACCATGTGGGTCTCCTAGAGTGGATGTGGCTGGGATCCTTCCCCCGAATCCTTCTGTGGGCTTGGGCCCTGATGCCTGTGCGGGACCGGTGCGGGCTCCGGGGCTGTCTGGTTGTGAACATGGCGTGGATTCTGTGTTGCCCCTTATGCCTGTCTGCATAGGAACGTGGAATGTGAAGGGCCTTAACTCTCCGCAGAAGCGGCAGAAACTCTGGAAGTACGTTATGGATCATCATTTAGATGTGGTGGCCCTCCAGGAAACACATCTGGCTAGGAGAGATGAATTGAGGCTTCGTCATAGGCAGTTCCCCCTTATTTACAGGGCATCTGCGACCACGAAGCATAGAGGGGTGGCCCTACTCTTCAGGGCTTCCCTGCATTTTCAACCTGTGGGGGTTAGTGGGGATAAGGAAGGCCGTTGGCTGCTGGTGAAGGGTTTGTTGCGTGGACGCCTATGTACTTTTGCTGTGTTGTATGCCCCTAATGCGGGACAGAATGGCTTTCTGCAGGAGCTGCTGGACAGGATGGGGGACTTTGTGGAGGGTCACTTACTCTTATTAGGAGATTTCAATATGGTGTGGGACAGGGGTCTGGATAGCTCTGGGGGCCGCAGGGCAGACTCCGGGGTCTTTTCGGATGAAACTAAGCGTCAGATAGGAGACATGGGACTGATTGATAGTTGGCGCTCTCTCCACTCGCAGACCAGGGATTATACTTTTTTCTCCAATGTACATCACTCATACTCCCGCATTGATTATGTTTTGGTTAGTCAGGCCCTCCGGGGGGACATCCAATTAGCTGATATTCTTCCGCTTTCGCTATCGGATCATAGCCTTGTGGTTCTGGGTCTGCACTGGGCCGCCGGGGGAGATGGCTGGCGCAAGTGGTATTTCCCGGCGGCTCTAGTGCGAGATGAGGAATCGTGTAAGGCTCTGCGCAAGGCAATTGGTGACTTCTTCCTCCTCAATCCACCTGCGGACACGTCGGTGTATACCACGTGGGACGCATGCAAGGCCTCTCTGCGGGGCACATGCCTCGCCCTCAATGCAAATTTGAACAAGCTGAGGCGCAAGGAACGGGAGGCTCTGGAACTAGAACTGGCTTCCTTAGAGCAGGCCCACAAGGCGAATCCCTCGAGGGTGACTCTACGCCCCCTGACGGCGGTGCGAGGGAAATTAAGGGCCCATTACAATAACAGGGCGGAGTATACTCTCCTGCGTCTTAGGCGCACCTCCTACTCCCAGGGCAACAAGATTGGGCGCCATCTTGCCCGACAACTCCGGGACAAGCGTGAGAAAGATTATATAGGGGGTATTCGCGACCACGTGGGCTCTGTCCAGCACAGAGATGCTGACAAAGCGACTGTATTCGGGCGCTTTTATGAGGCACTCTACTCGAGTGACACCCTTGATCCAGATGCGCAGTCCAGATTCCTGGAGGATCTGCCCCTCCCGAAAGTCTCAACAGAATGGAATGATTCACTATCTTCCCCTATCACCCGAGAAGAGGTCTTAGACGCCATTAAAGGCCTGAAGCTGCACAAGGCCCCGGGGCCTGACGGCTACACGGCCCTCTTTTACAAAATGTTTGCCTCTGAGGTGTGTGACTACTTGGTCTCCCTCTTCAACGCAATGGCGGTTGATGGCAGAACCACGGACTCTATGGCCGAAGCTCTGATCACTGTCATTCCCAAGCCGGGGAAGGATCCTACTCTCTGTACATCCTACCGGCCGATCGCGCTTCTCAACTTAGACGCTAAGCTATATTCCTCTATTCTGGCGGGTAGACTGCAAGATCTGATGCCTACTCTAGTTCATCCTGATCAATCGGGGTTCATTAAAGGCAGGCAGACCCATGATAACCTGCGTCGCGTCGTACACCTCATCGAAAAGGCGGAACGATTTCGCGTGCCTGCAGTGCTAGTGGGGCTCGACGCGGAGAAGGCCTTCGACCGCGTCGACTGGGTTTTTTGCACAAGACGCTGGTGGCCTTTGGGTTTTCGCCCTCTTTCGTACGGATGATTGAGGCCAACTACAGCGGCCCTATGTCCCGAGTGCTGATCAACGGCCATAGGTCCCCGAGTTTCCGTCATTCCCGAGGGACGCGCCAGGGATGTCCCCTCTCGCCCCTTCTCTTTGCTCTTAGTATTGAGCCATTGGCTATGGCGGTGCGGGACAATGAGAGGATTTTGGGCCTTCCCTTCACGGGAGAGCAGCACAAGATCTCGCTATTTGCGGATGACGTTCTGTTGTCTATCAGGGAACCTGCGCTGTCGCTCCCGCATGTCCACTCGGTGCTCTCCGTCTACGAGGAGGTGGCGGGCTTCAAGGTCAATTTCGATAAATCCTACATCCTGAATCTGACCCTGTCGGCAGGGGAGGTACGGCTGACCCGGCCGCTCACCCCACTCGCCTGGGCGTCGGAGTCCTTGCTTTACCTGGGCGTGCGATTGACTCCCTCCGTGCCTGCCCTGTTCCAAGCCAACTTCCCTCCGATGTTCTCTACTATTAGGGCGGAACTGGAAAGGTGGAAGCCTAAATACATCTCATGGCTGGGCAGGATACACGCTCTTAAAATGGTGCTTCTTCCCAAACTGTTGTACCTCTTTCAGGCTTTGCCTATTCCGATAGGGTTGGATTACTTCCGCAGATTGAAGACTATGATGCTGAAATATGTCTGGCAGGGTGGCCGCGCAAGGCTCCCGTTTTCGGTCCTGCGGCGCCCACGCTTGGAGGGTGGGGTTGGCTTTCCGGACATGCATTTATACTACAAAGCCGCCCAACTGAGGGTCATAGTAGAGTGGTCCCAGCAGCTATCGGAGAAGCACTGGCTCCACATGGATCGGAGTGTTGCGGGTCGCTCCGTCTGGGACTTGGCCTGGAAGCCTAAAGCAGACCGGCCAAAAAATGCCTACATTAGCACTCCCACGAGTACGGTATTGAAGGTTTGGGACACGGTGAGCGGTGATGACCGCTGGACCACGTTCCCGTCCCCATTCACCCCGATTCATTTCAACCCGGCTTTTACCCCGGCCCTGGAGGAGGGCCCCTTTGATGCTTGGAGGGAGGGTGGCTGTCGATCCCTCACCCATTTATTCCATGGCGTCGAACCCCTCACTTTCCACAACTGCATGAGGGACTACGGCGTCCTCCCGACAGAACGCTACAGACATCTCCAACTCCTGCATTGGGCGACGTCGCCTGCCGTAGTGGACGCGGCTACCAGACCCTTGTCGAAATTTGAATCCTTCATTCTTCACACCTCCACCATGAAGGGAACGATTTCTTTCCTGTACAAACTACTGTTAGACTCTACCGTGGCACCGCGCCCGCGTTATCAGGACCACTGGGAGACCGCGCTGGGGAGGGACATCTCTACTACTGAATGGCAGGCCTTATGGAGAGACGTGACAACACATAATCACTCTAATGACCTCAGAGAAGCACATATGAAACTCGTCTTTGACTGGTATCTGTATCCCTCTAAATTACACCGTATATTTCCCACTGCTTCAGATAGGTGTTGGCGGGGCTGTGGGATGTTAGGAGACTTTAGCCATATATGGTGGGATTGTCCCGCCATCAAGCCATTCTGGGCTGAGATTCTCTCTCACGTAAAGGATATCCTGGGTTACCCGATCCCGGCCACCATGGCCTTTGTTCTACTAGGGCTTAGGGACCCGCTGCTTGAACATCAGACTAGAGCGGATAAGCGAGTTATGTGGTTATGTTTGGGTGCGGCCAAGTTGACTCTGGCAGCTGCGTGGAAGTCCCCGTCTGCCCCAGCTCTTTCCTTGTGGCATGCCCGTTTGTGGCGTCTGTTGAGTATGGAACGCCTCTCTGACATCTTCCTGGGGAAATTTACAAATTTCATGTACAACTGGGGCTCGCTTGTGAGATTTCTGTCCCGAGGCTTGCCTTCGGCTGTGTGTCCGCCGACACTGCGATCTCTTCATCTTTTCCAACTCTGAATACGTGAAGTAGGCATGGCACTGTGTGTTTGTTGGTCGCCGCCACCGGGGGGAGGGTGATGTTGGGGAGGGTTGAGGGTGGAGGGATAGTTGGGGTAATCATCTTGTGTTCTTCCTTTCTCTCTTCTCTCTTTCGCTACGATTGGCTATGACTAGGGGGGGCTGCTGGACACTGGACGAACTTGGGCTGGACTGGATGCTACACTGGGTGGATACTCCCCCGTTGCTTATCGGACTGTTGTCAGCTACCAGTGAACTGTTCCTTTTTTGCATGCACCCTCCCTATTTCTGCGCCCCCTGTGTGGGGCTGAGTGGCGACATGTCGCCGGTCTTTCTCTCTTTTTCTGATTCCCCTCTTGCTGTTCCCACCCCCCTTTCCGTTTCAACTGATATTCTGCAAAATAAAAATTTTACAAAAAAAAGATTTATGGTTAGCTTTGTACCCAAAGGTTTCTTTATCTTCAATTATTGTTTGTCCATGCTGTGCTTTTTTTTCTTCTCTCAACAAAACTTACCCCAAAAAAAAACCCCATTCCCATCCATTTTCCAAACCCTAACCCTCTTCCCCCTGGGCTGTGTGGTTCTGATTGATGTGTGACTAAATGACAGCAATACTTCCACACACTTGCTGGGGAGGATAAGGTCATAGCAACAGGCTGGTGAAGGAATCCGAGGATATATTCTAGACTTACTCAGCTTCAGTACTATTTCTTGTAGTAGTAGCCAGTGTCAAAGAAATTCAACGCAATTACTAGTTATACTTTCAATACTTTACCATTTGTTAGGCTACATTGTGGCACTGTTTTAGTGTACTGTCACCTGCTATATTCTCTATCGTACCGTTCTAATGCTAAGGTAAGGACAAACAAGGTTTCATTTTCTTTTTTTTCAGATGCTGCAACTGCCACTGTGTAACACCACTAGTACCAACGCAATGATGACATTTCATCCGCCCAGGATTGCCATATCGCCGTTTGACGTGCAGCCCGTCCTGTGCCTTGCCCTATTTCCAAACACAAATTACAGGTAAGATAAGCGTTTAGGGGGAGGAAGTATAATGGAGTATTAGGAGAGACGAGAGACTGACGCTGGTACTAGTAAAGTCCTAGGACTATTGAATTCACTTACTCTGTGAGAGGCACTTAGTTTTGAAAACATTTGGGCAATTAATTACACAACTTGAATCAAGATGCCACTTAAGTGTCACCAAAACAAAGTTACTGTTCAACCCCCACCCACCAGCCTCAAAAGCAGTAAAAAAAACACGTATGCTAAGATAACGTTTAAAGTATATTTATATCCCTGACAAAAATAATCTCCCACAAGACCCAACCCACCCCCACTCCCTAACCCCAACGAATGTCAGTGAAAAGTCCAAAAAAGTGAAAAAACCCAACTCCCAATTCCCACCCCCCAGAAGTCTTTAAAAAAGGGGCAAGGGACAGTCTCCTCCTACTGCTGGCTGCTGCTGTTGAATTTCCGAGCCAGGTCGTAATGCTCCTTGTGGATGGTCTCGAGCAGGGTTTTGGTGTTGAGCAGCTCCTCCTCGAGGTAGGAAACCCTCAGGGAAAGGCGGTGCATACGTTTCTTGCAACTGCTGTGGGGGGCAGCTGATTTCTTTGCTCGGCGGTGGCGGGTGGTTGCGGTACCCAGGCTCCGTACCGCTGGAGACCTGCGCAGTCTGGGTGACCCAGGGAGCGCGGAGGAGGATGCAGCTGTCCCGGTAGATGTTGTGGTAGACTGCGTGTCCCCCTCCTCCTGGGCCACCAGCCGCCGATATTCAGCGACAGTGGCTTCCAGCCTCCGTTGCCGGGCCCGTCTAGCCAGCTCCTTCCAGGTTGGTTTGGAAGGAGCATCTATATGAAGAAAGAAAGACATAGTCTGTAACCAATGCTCTTTAAGATTAACAAAAAATGATTCAGTAGAAAGTTGTGTCACAGTAGAACTAGCAACTTGCAAGTGCAGTACATAACTATTGTGGCCAGTATCTATCTAACCTTCCACTTCTTCACCCTTGCTCTAACATTAGTGGGAGTTTAAGGAATCAATTCTACGAGCACTATGGGCTCACTCCATTAGAGTCGACTATGACAGTACACCAGTATTTATTCTTCTTCTTCTCTCTTGTTTAGCAAAATTGGTACGCTAACTTCTGCAAGCCGGCATAATGCCAGCGCAGTCAACTTGCACCCGAAGAAAACAGACGCCCGCCATGATGAGTGAGACAGACTTGCGTTACTGTACCAGTCCAGTACATGCAGGTGGTGATGCTCTTACTTTTCTATTAAGGGTGGCACTGAGAATACTCTGTTAAAAGGGCTACTGCTTAATTAATTTAACTTTCACCCTACAGTGCCAATGAATACTAGAAAAGGAAAATGAAGAAGATAAATATTCTGATTATCTATCACTGCAGATGGTATGCATTCACTTACATTTGGGATGACTTTAGGTGCTTTGCTTTTTATCGAGTGAACAGTGATGCATCCACACATGAATGACCGAGTTCTACTAAACTTATTAACAGAGGTAGTGAGTGGCCATCATAATAGCCGGATACATGCTGTGCTTCCAATACAAACTACTGCTACTATTCATGCTAGTATTCGGACAAAATTACAACTTCTTTTCTTTTCCTTTTCAAACACTGGGACGGACGCGTAGGTGCAGTGTTACATGCTCTTCAAAGTAACACTTAGTTCATCCAGTGACCGTCTACTCTCTCTAGATACGCATATGCAATCTAGGAGTCAGATAGTACCATGATCCAGGCATCCATCCATTCAAACTATGGGGCAGATTAAGATTGCAGATTTCCTGCATCCTCCGGGCCGGTGGAATCCACCGCCGGCCCGGAGGATGCGGGAAATCCGGAGCGGACTGAAAAAGACCCCCCACCAGATTAGGATGGCTGGGGGATTATTTTTCAGTCCGCAGCTTTTCCGCCGCGGTCGCCTCCCGTCCACGGCGGAAAAGCACTAACATGGCTGTCGGTGTCTATCATGTCTGGAGGAACATGCCTTTACACGGCGGCATTTCCGACGTGCAAAGGCATACGGATTTTTGTTTGGGGGCCCATTGCAGGCGCCCAGAGGTAAAGGGGGTGTGGGGGGTGCACATGGGGGGTACCATAGGTACCCCCCTGCATTTGCCTGCACAAAGTGGCAGGCACCGCACCGTGCCTGCCTTTTTGTGCATGCAAATGCACAACTTATATTTTTATCATTGCGGTGGGTGCTGCTTCAAGCAGCACCCGCCGCAATGATAAAAATACAGGATGTGACCGCCATGGTGGCGGTCACATCCGAATTACCACGGAGGGACTGCCGCTGCCCCTGCGGACGGTCCCTCCTACTCTATGGTGGCAGACTGACTCAGGTCCGTCCGCCATCATAATAGGTCCCTAAATGTCAATCATTCTTCTTCATGTCTCTCATCTGGACAAACCTTACGTTTTCTCAGGGGGAGCACACTATGCAGTCTGCAATCTCAATAAGTAAGGAATATAAGAGCTTACCACTGCCCGCCACTACCGTGGCAACCCGTACAGCAGTTTGGTCCGGCACTTGCTCCGCCTCCTCCCCAGAGCATTCCTCCTCCACCTCCGCGCTGGGCCCAGCACCAGATGTTCCACCTACAAAGTACATTTAAGAATGTTAGATTTCATAGACATACACCACTCACTAGAATTTTGTCTAGGAATGAAGAAATGTAAATACAGAAACTAATCTAATAATTTGTGACCGTCTACTCTAAAGTAAAATTTTCCAGTGAAGGGTCTTGTCTTGCTGCACTTTTTGGCACAACTGATAAATGCTTGCTTTTTAACACCATTTTTCTCATAACAGACAGAAATTCACTTCTAAGAAAAAATCATCATCATCACCACTAGGACAGAGGGACCAACGATTCAGCACCAAAAAGAAAAAATAAAGTTCAAACCAGGTGAGTGCTCGGCTCGCCCACAATAAATGTGTGAAATAAATCACTATTAGCACTTTTCCATTTTTAATCAACCGTTTCAGTTTTATGACAAGCTTGATTTTAATAAATATTTTTACTTTTAATAAAGCTTTAAAACTTAAATAGACTCTGTGGTTTTTGGTCATGAGTGAATGAGCAAAAGGTTTTGCAATTTACAAGCATGAGTCCGTGTCTCTGACACTTCTGGACTCTGACTCTGTACTCTTCTCTTGCATTGGATAATCATCATTGGGGATCAATCATCGATGAATTCGGGAGCTAAATGACTCTGCCACACTATCTAGTCAGTAAGGAGATTGGGGGTTCTTCAAAGTCTGATATCATTGAGGTATGTGGAAAGTCTACCTGCGCCTATTATAATTGATAAACAATGCACTATTTAGTGTCCATAGTTCTGTTTGTGCAGATTTGTCCCAGCAACAGTAGTTGAATGGATTGTCCTCCTATCCAAACCAAAAGTAAAGTAGTATCTTATTCTTTCTTGGTGGTCATTCACCTTTTTATTGTTGGCAATTGTCAAAGCATAAACATTTAGAAGACTTGAAAAGACATTATGGACCATCCCAGAGGACTGCACTCAGTGCATAGAGCTATTGCTGACTAGAATGGGAGTCAAATGGAATTGCCAAATGTGCAATCTTACTTAGCTACACAGACAGACTAATAAAAATAATCTAGTAATACCACTGGGAGTCATAGTCGAGGCAGGATAAGAATTTAGATACAGTCTACAAGAAGATCAAAGATGATTTAGAAAAAATCAAATGAGGAACGCTAGGAAAAAATAGGTACTCTATATTAAAATTAAAACTTACCGGGCCAGCAAAGGAGCCCTCGCCTGACCGATCCTGTTCAGCAGCATTGAGACAAGCAGTGGTACTGTGAAATATGCACAATGTATGCGGTCCCTTTACCCCTTGCAGACTACTGAGTCAGTCCTACAAAAGTCCAGGTAATAGTCATGCGTGTCTGGAATCACACTGTGAGTCTGTGTCAACTCCTACAATCATCCTGACAAAAGCATGTCCTTATCTAATCACTCTGCTATAACATAAGCGCTTATTAACTCATCCTGCTGTCCACTACTAGCACTCCAGGTACCCAGTTACTGTCTATGCACTTGCAGAATGACTCAAGCATTGAGACAAGCAGTGGTACAGTCAAATGTGCACAATGTATGCGGTCTCCTAACCCCTTGCAGATTACTGAGTCAGTCCTGCAAAAGTCCAAGTAATAGTCATGCTTATCTAGAATCACATTGTGAGTCTGTGTCCACTCCTCCAATCATCCAGACAGAAGCATGTTTTTCATCTAATCACTCTGCTGAAACATAAGCGCTGATAAACTTATTGTGCTGTCAACTACTAGCACTCTAGGAACCCAGTCACTGTGTATACACTTGCAGTGTGACTCCGGCATTGAGACAAACAGTGGTACAGTGAAATGTGCACAAGATATGCGGTCCCTTAACCCCTTGCAGACTGCTGAGTAAGTCCTGCAAAAGTCTTGTAATAGTCATGCTTGTCTGTAATCACACTGTGAGTCTGTGTCCACTCCTACAATCATCCTGACAGAAGCATGTCCTTATCTAATCTCTCTGCTGAAACATAAGCGCTTATAAAATGATCCTGCTGTCTTCTACTAGCACTTTAGGTACCCAGTCAATCTCTATGAACTTGCAGAATGACTCAAGCATTGAGACAAGCAGTGGTACAGTCAAATGTGCACAATGTATGCCGTCTCTTAACCCCTTGCAGACTACTGAGTCAGTCTTGCAAAAGTCCAGGTAATAATCATGCTTATCTACAATAACACTGTGAATCTGTGTCCACTCCTACAATCATCCCGATAGAAGCATGTTCTTACCTAATCATTCTGCTGAAACATAAGTGCTCATAAACTTATTGTTCTGTCATCTACTAGCACTCTAGGTACCCAGTAACTGTCTATGCACTTGCAGAATGACTCAGCCATTGAGACAAACATTGGTACAGTGAAATGTGCACAATGTATGGGGTCCCTTAACCGCTTGCAGACTAAAAAGTCAGTCCTGCAAAAGTCCAGGTAATAGTCATGCTTGGCTGAAATCACACTGTGAGTCTGTGTTCACTCCCACAATCATCTTGACAGAAACATGTCCTTAGTTAATCACTCTGCTGAAACATAAGTGCTTATAAACGTATTGTGCTGTCATCTACTAGCACTCAAGGCACCCAGTCACCCTCTATGCACTTGCAGAATTACTCAGGCATTAAGACAAGCAGTGTTACAATCAAATGTGCACAATGTATGCAGTCCCTTAACGCCGTGCAGACTACTGAGTCAGTCCTGTAAAAGTCAAGGTAATAGTCATGCTTGGCTGGAATGACACTGTGAGTCTGTGTCCACTCCTACAATCATCCTGACATAAGTATGTCCTTATCTAATCTCACTGCTGAAACATAAGCGCTTATAAACTTATCCTGCTGTCCACTATTAGCACTCTAGGTACCCAGTCACTGTCTATGCACTTGTAGAATGACTCAATCTTTGAGACAAGCAGTGATACAGTGAAATGTTCACAATGCATGCGGTCCCTTAACCCCTTGCAGACTACTGAGTTAGTCCAGCAAAATACCAGGTAATAGTCATGCTTGGCTGGAATCACACTGTGAATGTGTGTCCACTCCCACAATCATCCTGACAGAAACTTGTCCTTATCTAATTACTCTGCTGAAACATAAGCACTGATAAACGTATGCTGCTGTCAACTACTAGCACTCTAGGAACCCAGTCACTGTGTATGCACTTGCAGAATGACTAAGGCATTAAGGCAAGCAGTGGTACAGTCAAATGGGCACAATGTATGGAGTCCCTTAACCCCTTGCAGACTACTGAGTCAGTCCGGAAAAAGTCCAGGTAATAATCATGCTTGTCTGGAATCACACTGTGAGTTTGTGTCCACTCATACAATCATTCTGACAGAAGCATGTACTTATCTAATCACTCTCCTGAAACATAAGCGCTTATAAACTTATCCTGCTGTCAACTACTAGCACTCTAGGAACCCAGTCACTGTCTATGCACTTGCAGAATGACTCAGGCATTGAGACAAGCTGTGGTACTGTGAAATGTGCACAATGTATGCAGTTTCTTTACCCCTTGCAGACTACTGAGTCAGTCCTACAAAATTCCAGGTAATAGTCATGCTTGTCTGGAATCACACTGCGAGTCTGTGTCCCCTCCTACAATCATCCTGAAAAAAGCATGTCCTTATCTAATCTCCCTGCTGAAACATAAGCGCTTTTAAAACTATTCTGCTGTCAAGTATTAGAACTCTAGAAACCCAGTCAATGACTATTCAATTGCAGAATGACTCAGGCATTGAGACAAGCTGTGGTAAGTCAAATGTGCACAATGTATGTGCTACCTTCACCCCTTGCACACTGAGTCAGTCATGCAAAAGTCCAGGTAATAAACATGCTTGTCTGGAATCACACTGTGAATCTGTGTCCACTCCCACAATCATCCTGACAACATCATGTCCTTATCTAATCACTCTACTGAAAAATAAGTGCTTATAAACGTATCCTGCGGTCCACTACTAGAACTCCAGGTACCCTGTAACTATCTATGCACTTGCAGAATGACTCAAGCTCCGAAACAAGCAGTGGTACACTCAAATGTGCACAATGTATGCAGTCTTTTAACCTCTTACAGACTACTGAGTTATTCCTGCAAAAGTCCAGGTAATAGTCATGCTTGTCTGGAATCACACTGTGAGTCTGTGTCCACTCCTACAATCATCCCGACAGAAGAAATTTTTTTATCTGCTGAACCATAAGAGATTATGAACTTATCCTGCTGTCAACTACGAGCACTCTAGGAACCCAGTCACTGTCTATGCTCTCGCAGAATGATCAGGCATTGAGACAAACAGTGGTACAGTGAAATTTGCACAATGTATGCGGTAGCTTAACCCCTTGCAGACAGTCAGTCCTGCAGAAGTCCAGTTAATAGTCATGCTTGTCTGGAATCACACTGTGAGTCTCAGTCCACTCCTACAACTATTCTGACAGAAGCATGTCCTTATCTAATCTCTCTGCTGAAACATAAGCGCTTAGAATCTTATATTTCTGTCAACTACTAGCAATGTATGCGGTCCCTTTACCCCTTGCAGACTACTGAGTCAGTCCGGCAAAAGTCCAGGTAATAGTCAGGAATGTCTGGAATCACACTGTGAGTCTGTGTCCACTCCTACAATCATCCTGACAGAAGCATGTCCTTATCTAATCTCACTGCTGAAACATAAGCGCTTATAAACTTGTCCTGCTGTCAACTACTAGCACTCTAGGAACCCAGTCACTATGTATGCACTTGCAGAATGACTCAAGCATTGAGCAAAGCAGTGGTGCAGTCAAATGTGCACAATGGATGCAGTCCCTTAACCCCCTGCAGACTACTGAGTCAGTCCTGAAAAAAGTCAAGGTAATAATCATGCTTGTCTGGAATCACACTGTGAGTCTGTGTCCACTACTCCAATCATCCTGACAGAAGCATGTCCTTATCTAATCATTCTGCTGAGACATAAGTGCTTATAAACGTATCCTGCTGTCCACTACTAGCACTCTAGGTACCCAGTAACTGTCTATGCATTGTCATCCCAACAGAAACATGTCCTTATCTAATCACTCTTCTGAAACATAAGCACTTAAAAACGTATCATGCTGTAAGCTTCTAGCACTCTAGGAACCCATTCACTGTCTATGCACTTGCAGAATGACTCAAGCATTGAGACAAGCAGTGGTACAGTCAAATATGCACAATGTATGCGGTCTTTTAAACCCTTACAGACTACTGAGTCAGTCCTGCAAAAGTCCAGGTAATAGTCATGCTTGTCTGGAATCACACTGTGACTCTGTGTCCACTCCTACAACTTTTGTGACAGAAGCATGTTCTTATCTAATCTCCCTGCTGAAACATGAGCGCTTATAAACATATGCTGCTGTCAAATACTAGCACTCTAGGAACCCAGTCACTTGCAGAGTGACTAAGGCATTGAGACAAGCAGTGATACAGTGAAATGTTCACAATGTATGCGGTCCCTTAACCCCTTGCAGACTACTTAGTCAGTCCAGCAAAAGACCAGGTAATAGTCATGCTTGTCTGGAATCACACTATGAGTCTGTGTCCACTCCCAGAATAATCATGACAGAAACATATCCATATCTAATCACTCTGGTGAAACATAAACGCTTATAAACTTATCCTGCTGTCAACTAACAGCACTCTAAGAACCCAGTCACTGTCTATGCTCTTGCGGAATGACTCAGGCATTGAAAGAAGCAGTGGTACAGTCAAATGTTCACAATGTATGCGGCCCCTAGCCACTTGCAGACTACTGAGTCAGTCCTGCAAAAGACCAGGTAATAGTCATGCTTGGCTGGAATCACATTGTGAGTCTGTGTCCACTCCCACAATCAATCAATCAATCAATCAATCAATCAATCAATCAATCCATCAATCAATCATCGCATTTATATAGCGCACTACTCACCCAGAGGGTCTCAAGGCGCTGGGGGAGGGGGGTCTGCTACTGCTCGAACAGCCAGGTCTTGAGTTGCTTCCTGAAGGTGAAGTGGTCCTGGGTAATGCGGAGGTGGGTGGGGAGGGAGTTCCATGTCTTGGTGGCGAGGTAGGAGAAGGACCATCCCCCTGTGGTGGCTCTTCGGATGCGGGGGACGGCGGCGAGGGCGAGGCTGGTCGATCGAAGCTGGCGCTTGGGAGCGTAGAAGTTGAGGCGGCTGTTGAGGTATCCTGGGCCTTGGTTGTGTAGGGCTTTGTGTGCGTGGGTGAGGAGGTGGAAGTTGATTCTCTTGTTCTGACAGACAGAAACATGTCCTTATCTAATCACTCTGCTGAAACATAAGCGCTTATAAACATATCCTGCTGTCAACTACTAGCACTCTAGGAACCCCGTCACTCTCTATGCACTTGCAGAATGACTAAGTCATTAAGGCAAGCAGTGGTACAGTCAAATGTGCACAATGTATGGTGTCCCTTAACCCTTTGCAGACTACTGAGTCAGTCCGGAAAAAGTCAAGGTAATAGTCATGCTTGTCTGGAATCACACTATTACTCTATGGCCATTTCTACAATCATCCTGACCGAAGCATGTCCTTATCTATTCACTCTGCTGAAACATAAGCTCTCAAAAACATATCCTGCTGTCCACTACTAGCACTCTAGGTACCCAGTCACTGTCTGTGAACTTACAGGATGACTCAAGCATTGAGACAAGCAGTGGTTCAGTGAAATGTGCACAATGTATCTAGTCCCTTAACCCCTTGAAGACTATTGATTCAGGCCTACAAATGTCCAGATAATAGTCATACTTGTCTGGAATCACACTGTGAGTCTGTGTCCACTCCTACAATCATCCTGACAGAAGCATGTCCTTATCTAATCACTCTGCTGAAACCTAAGCACTCATAAACGTATCCTGCTGTCCACAACTAGCACTCTAGGTACCCAGTCACTGTCTATGCACTTGCAGAATGAATCAAGCATTGAGACAAGCAGTGATACAGTGAAATGCTCACAATGTATGCGGTCCTTTAACCCCTTGCAGACTACTGAGTCAGTCCTGCAAAAGTCCAGGTAATAGTCATGCTTCGCTGGAATCACACTGTGAGTCTGTGTTCACTCCCACAATCATCCTGACAGAAACATGTCCTTATCTAATCACTCTGCTGAAACACACACGCTTATAAACTTATCCTGCTGTCAACTACTAGTACTGTAGGAACCCAGTCACTGCCTATGCACTTGCTGAATGACTAAGGCATTGAGACAAGCAGTGGTACAGTCATTTGTACACTATGTATGGGGTCCCTTAACCCCTTGCAGATACTGAGTCAGTTTGACAAAAGTCCAGGTAATAGTCATACTTGTCTGGAATCACACTTTGAGTCTGTGTCCACTCCTACAATCATCCTGACATAAGCATGTCCTTATCTAATCGCACTGCTGAAACATAAGCGCTTATAAACCTCTCCTGCTGTCCACTACTAGCACTCTAGGAACCCAGTAACTGTCTATGCACTTTCAGAATGACTCAAGCATAGAGACAAGCAGTGGTTCAGTGAAATGTGCACAATGAATGGAGTCCCTTAACCCCTTGAAGACTACTGAGTCAGACCTACAAAAGTCCATGTAATAGTCATACTTGTCTGGAATTACATTGTGAGTTTGTGTCCACTGCTACAATCATCCTTTCAGAAGCATGTCCTTATCTAATCACTCTGCTGAAACATAAGTGCTTATAAACCTATCCTGCTGTCAACTACTAGCACTCTAGGATCCCAGTCACTGTCTATGCACTTGCAGAAACAGTGGTATCATGAAATGTGCACAATGTGTGCGGTCCCTTAACACCTTGCAGATTACGGTGTCAGTCCTGCAAAAGTCTAGGTAATAGTCATGCTTGTCTGGAATCACACTGTGAGTCTGTGTCCACTCCTACAACTATCCTGACAGAAGCATGTCCTTATGTAATCTCTCTACTGAAACATAAGGGCTTATAAACTTGTCTTCCTGTCAACTACTAGCACTCCAGGAACCCAGTCACTGTCTACGCAGTTGCAGAATGACTAAGACATTGAGACAAGCAGTGATACAGTGAAATGTTCAAAATGTATGCGGTCCCTTAACCCCTTGCAAACTACTGAGTCAGTCCTTCAAAAGTCCAGGTAATAGTCATGCTTGGCTGGAATCACACTGTGAGTCTGTGTCCACTCCCACAATCATCCTGATAGAAACATGTCCTTATCTAATCACTCTGCTGAAACCTAAGCGCTGATAAACGTATGCTGCAGTCAATTACTAGCACTCTAGAAATCCAGTCACTGTCTATGCACGTGCAGAATGACTCAGGCATTGAGACACGCAGTGGTACAGTCAAATGTGCACACTGTATGCGGTCCCTTAACCCCTTCGCTGCGGGGGTTATTTTCCCTTTGTGCTGGGGGCACGCACTTCGCCCCATACTCATGACAAGCTAAGCTCGTTATGAGGCACGGCGCTCCTGTGCTCATGACTAGCTCAGCTCATCATGGCCATACCTGTTTCCGTGGAACGCTCAGCACAGCAGTGGAATTATCCTCGCATGCAAGCGTTCCACGGCTCATGACAAACTGAGCTCGTCATGAGCACCGGAGCGCCGTGGCTCATGACGAGCTCAGCTCGTCATGAGCATGGAAGAAGTTAACACCCTGCAGTGTACTGAGTCAGTCCTGCAAAAGTCCAGGTAATAGTCATGCTTGTCTGGAATCACACTGTGAGTCTGGGTCCACTCCTACAATCATCCCGACAAAAGCATGTTCTAATGTAATCACTCTGCTGAAACATAAGCACTTATAAACTTACTGTGCTGTCAAATACTAGTACTCTAGGCAGCCAGGCACCCTATACACACTTGCAGAATGACTCAGGCATTGAGATAACCAGTGGTACAGTGAAATGTTCACAATGTATGCGGTCTCTTAGCCCCTTCCAGAATATTGAGTCAGTCCTGAAAAAGTCCAGGTAATAGTCATGCTTGTCTGGAATCCCACTGTGAGTCTGTTTCCACTCCTACAATCATCCCGACTTATCTAATCACTCTGCTGAAACATAAGGGCTTATAAACCTATTGTGCTATCAACTACTAGCACTCTAGGAACCCAGTCACTGTCTATGCACTTGCAGAATGACTCAGGCATTGAGACAAGTAGTGGTAGAGTGAAATGTGCACAATGTATTCAGTCCCTTAACCCCTTGCAGCCTACTGAGTCAGTCCTACAAAAGTCCAAGTAATAGTCATGCTTGTCTGGAATCACACTGTGAGTCTGTGTCCACTCCTACAATCATCCTGACAGAAGCCTGTCCATATCTTCTCACTCTGCTGAAACATAAGTGCTTATAAACGTATCCTGTTCTCACCTACTAGCACTCTAGGAACCCAGTCACTGTCTATGCACTTGCAGAATGACTCAGGCATTGAGACAAGCTGTGGTAAGTCAAATGTGCACAATGTACACAATCCCTTAACCCCTTGTACACTACTGAGTCAGTCCTGAAAAAGTCCAGGTAATAGTCATGCTTGTCTGGAATCACACTGTGAGTCTGCGCCCTCTCCTACAATCATCCTGACAGAAGCATATCCTTATCTAATCACTTTGCTGAAATGTACGTGCTTATAAACATATCCTGCTGTCAACTACTAGCACTCTGGGAACCCAGTCACTGTCTATGCACTTGCAGAATGACTCAGGCATTGAGACAATACCTAAGCACCTATAAACTAACTGAGCACTCTGTTTGCAGCACTCTCATCATTCTAGTTACTAGGGATGTTCTTATGACCGAGGCACCAACACAAGTACACGTACAATATTCTGTGTCCAATCCTTACAAACCTCTAAGCAGATACATACTATTGGTACACTCCACTAAATACTGAAGTAGAACTCATGCAGTCTAGGATACCTCTTGTCAGTCTCATGCAGTTCGTCAATCAGCCTTCAAGCACTTTGTTCTTATTTTATCACTCTGCCAATACCTAAGCACTTATGGGGCAAATTTACAAGCCCACTGCGCCACCAGAACATCACTTTTTGTAACGTAGTGATGGCGCTGGGGACTCCTCCATATTTACAAGGAGAGGAAAAGCCACCCTGCGTGGCTTTTCCTCTCCCTGAAAATACGATCCATTCAAAAGCAGCACTGCATTGAAGGGGCGTTCCATGGGTGTTGCTGTGTCTGTTCCTACACAACACCCATGGAAAAACACATCTCAAGACTAAGGAAAAATGTGTAAATCTGTAGATACGTGTGAATGGTGCGCCTCCCTAGAGGTGGTGTAGCGAGGCACAACAAGCAGAAATGTTTTCATTTCTCCTCATTTTTTCCTCTTTCAATGCATGCTACATTCCACAGCACACATTTGAGGAGAAAAATACCTTTAGTGATTGTTTTTGTGCAGGAAGTAGTCCCTTCCTGCACAAAAACAATCTCCCCACGACACAGATATCTGTGCACCAGAAACTAAGTAAACAGTTAGCTGTTGGAATTCAACATCATTCCAAAAACAAAAGAAAACAAAAAAATGCATTTGTGGTTCAGTTGAGCTGCACAAATAGAATCCACTGACTGTTCACCATAACAGATGATGGTTTTGCACTTAGTGCAGTGCTGCTGCAGAAAAGCAAATTCTGGGTGAAAGTTTACTGGTGGTGCTGAAGTGGACGCTCCGGAGGTGCTAGCAATGCCTTGTGGTGGATTTTTTGCTGCACACCTCATTTCTTCTTGTGCCAGTTTCTTTGGGTGAATGGTCTGCAGATGTTTATACATAGTCGCTGTTACACAGGAGTATTTCTTGTCACTGCCTCATGACAGGACCCTGTCACACAGCAAGCATGTGACTTTTCTTGCATTTACCTTTTTTTCTCCGGCAGGAGAGGTGAAAAACTTCCATACCACTGATTCAGGCCTCTGCTTGGGTGGATTTTCCTCCACGATATCTTCATAGAAAGAATGATGAGGAGCCTGCAAACCAGATGCCATTTCTTCAATGCAATTTTTGTAAAACACCCAAAAAATTCCAAAACCATCTCTGGAAGAAGAAGAGATGTCTCTCATCAACTACTCTAAACTGTTATGTATCATTTTGGGACCCTATTGTAAGTTTCCCAAGTCATGCCCTATATAGGTATAAATCACCATATCCTTATTTAAGCATAGAAATCATAACCATATTTAGGCATAGGTTATGCAGTCTAAATTCGGCAGGGCTACCTCCACTAGTTCCGAAAATCCACAACGATTTCCTGGAAAACTCAGCTTCAGCAGCCGGGGACTTCCCCTTGCTTGAATTTTGATTTTAGGACTTTTAGCCTCTGTTATTTATGTATGTATTTTTATATGGTTTAGGAACCATACAATGCTTTTACAGTATTATTTTATTCTACTATTTATACTGTATGCATTATGTTTTACAAATAGTGTTACGATTGTAGCACTTTATTTCCTATGCTTGAGAAAGAAGACTGTTCAATAAATCCTTTTATTGAAAACACCCGTATATTATTTTTATAAATACCTTAGATAATCTTTTGCCCTAATATATACATTAAAGACACGTACCTATCATTTTAGAACATAAAAGTTTTCACGGGAGTCGCACATCCAGCGCGCCCTAGCACGTATTTGACGTCATGTGGGGCCCACCACTGCTCAAGAGTCGCGTACCGTAATACGCATGTGTCATGAATACGCGGCAGCAGGAGTCGTGGACCGGTCACATACCGGTCGCGCACACCACGTTTCATTTTTAAATGTATTTAATTTTTTTTTGCAATTTTCAGAAACTATATAATGTTTAATAAATACAATATTTATAAATATACAGTTTACAAACTGTAGAAATTCAGTACAAAAAAGTAGGTATAACTACTATTGTACTTAAAAATTTGAAATTAGCATTTAAAAATCCTTTGAAATTCACTGAAAAAACCATAGGTTTCATGAGTGTTATAGTTAGCTGGACATTTCACTCATACAAAACCATAGAAATTCCTCTGTTATAGTTAGTTGTGCTAACTATAACTCACGTGCCTGCAGTGCACTGCTGATGATGTCACATATTACATCATTTGTGGCATGGTTGTGACATCACTGATGACATCACTGATGACATCTCAAATGACATCACTGATAGCATAGGGAAACCTGCTCTCTCTTCCAAAATCCAAAGCCTACTGCTTTTCCACACAGGGAGCTGTATGTCAGCAGCTCCCCATGTGGAAAAGCAATGCCAGCTTCTGCAGGAGGCGGGTAGCTGGCAGGGACCGCGGGGACATTGGAGCTCACCCCATAGTCCTCAACGAAGAAGCCAATCCCCAGGGGATGGGGTCCCCAGGGCGAGATGTGGCCTGGGAGGCGGGCCACGCAGCCCTCCTCATGTTTTTTTTTTAAAAATGTACATGTGGGCATGCCTTGGGGGATGGGGTCCCCGAGGCGAATGTAAATTAGTGAAAGTGGAAGTTTAAAAAATTATCAAAAGTGCGGCACAGCGCAGCCCTCTGTGTGAACGTGATGGGTGTGCAGCTTTCAGCATGGCCCCCCAGTGTGAACTCAAAGGGTGCGCGGCTCCCAGCATTGCCCCCGATTTGAACACAATGGGTGCGCGGCTCTCAGCGGGGTCCCCCATGTGAAGGCGATGGGTGCGCAGCTTTAAGTCGCACTGGATGCACTACTCCAAGCAAGAAAATACATTTTACATTTTTCCAAAAACTAAATGATCTGTTGGGTTATTAGGTGGCTCTAGAAAGAGCCCTTGTATTTAATGGGAGATTTTTGTAGCTACATTTAAGTGCCGATGCACATCCTTAGGTTGTTAGGAAGGACTCTGTTTCCCTTATCTGTGAAATGTACACCATCACTCCTGTAGATGTCATCCATATTGAAAGGCAGATTGTTGTTATATATGGAGCCCGTACTAGGGTCTCTGAGATAAGCTGAAACAACAGCCTTATTTAAATTTTTTCTAGCTTTCTCAATCTGTGGACAGAGTTGATTGGACCATTTCTATTTCTGTCTTTGGCATAGGTTAGAGTATACTAAGACAGTTTGGGGCAAACGCAACATCAATTCTGCAAAGGTGTCCTTCATTAGCATGTCCAGAGCTACGCCAGTCAATGCGCCTAGGTCCTTGCCACCACAGTGCACAATCATGAGTTCAGGGGGTTGGAGATGTAAAATAGTTTAAACCAAAGGCATCAATTGGTGCCACTTAATCCTCTGTGTCCAATCCATTTAATGCCCACATTTTGCAGAACAAGATCTTTGCCAATACCTCTCTTTTCAGCATACCTTTTCCACCAGAAAACATAGCTGTGTCCCACAATCCACACTCTAAGCATTTTGAAGGGAAGTCTGGATGCACTGAAAAGGTGTGTGTATTTGAAGTAGACAGTTGGTAGAATGAGAGGTATCTACAATGTTGGACAGGATACAGTTTAAAAAAAAGAAGAGCAATGATTGGCTGTTTGAGAAGATTATATAGTCACAAATAGGGTGCATGCTTCTGTCTTTAAAAAGCATGTTTCTTATTGGTTACTAAAACATGTCTGAACAGTACATTAGATAGGATAAGGTCATATTTTAGAAAGTCAAGTACACTTGCTGTTTGTATTAGGCAACATTGTGTGCTGAACTTGTGACCTGTGAGTTCAGTTGAGTGTTGCATCAAATGTTGTATGGAAACAGGCATTAGGGAGAATGGAGGTAGGTTTGAAAGTTAACTGTGGCATTAAAATGTGAATTTGTTATAAATATTAAAGTAATATGTTATTACAGTGAAAGAGAGAAACTTTATTTATTTAGACCATAGTCTTTTGAACAGTGCAAAACACGATCAGGATCCAAATAATATAGACAATCTAAATTCTACTGCATAATAAATAATTAAAATCCAATACGTGTTAAAAGGATTTAACGCCCTCAAAAACATACAATTCATTGAACCCAATTTTTACAGAAATCTCTAGATTCCTAAAATAAAAGAAAAGTTCACATTTATAAAAGACCTAGAAACCCTTAAAATCAATGCCCCTCCTTCAGAATCTCCCTTCCAAATTCTTTTATGGCCTTCAGGGATTTTCCCAATTCTATTGCAATATCTAATGAGGGCATATCTGTAAGTAAACAAACCGCTTGAGGGCGCAAATTTATCTTATGTGATATAAATATAGGACGTAAAAACAGTTCCCGTATGGCAAATACAAATGTGCAATCAAGCAATATGTGCAACATTTCGTTTTACAGTGAGATTTCCCAAGTCTTTGCTACCTTTAGAAGTAGTGTATTATTTAAAAAAAGTGGTAAAATTATTTGTATATTTTGATATATGTAACCAATAGAAATGTGTTTTAGAATTTGAAATAATCTGGGAAGCAATGTGATTTGTTATTTACATCTATATGTGTAGAGAAAGAGAGGGAAAGTTTGCCATTACCTGTTTTGCTAAGAGCAGTGCATTATATGTATTGTGTGCATAAGAAAATCTGGTGTGAGATTCTAATACTTCATAATCTACAAATCAATTTGAAAGGTGAATTATCAATTTGTGAGTTGTACTATGCGGTGCCTTTGTTTTTAAACATAAAATATAAATCATGATATTTGAAGTTTGAGATATATTTTGAAATGAAGGAATGTTTATTGCAGTTTTTTTGTAATGTATTTAAGTTTTGTTTAATATACTTTCTGTATAGTATTATGTGCGTTTTGGAAAGGGGATTGCTGATTATGGTAGTTTGTTTTAGTGTGTGGATATGTACATTAATAGTATACTGCATAATTTTAGGCGTTGATTTCAAATTGGAAATGCATATGTTTAGTTGAGGTATTAGTGATAAGACTAGTTTTTATAAGTCTCTAGAGAGGTACAGTTGAAATATGCCAAATAATTTGTGGTGTTTGGTTCAAAATTGAAGCTTGTTCAGTGAATTTATGAGGTGTAGATAGGGTTGTGGTAGAGAGATATCCATTTATGTTTTTCAGTAATATGGTGAGACGTATAGCACGGCACCCACTTGGGGAATAACACATGTGGAACTACGAGGTCCAGGAGGCTTTTGGCACGCCTACAAGGGCGGGACCTGGCAGCTTTATCAGAAGATCCGCATGAGCTGAAACTTTTTTAAGCCAGTGATCAAGGGCGGACATGCCGCCCGAAATGCGTTTGGCATTTATTTTTATTTGAGGAAGAGCTGACTTTGTAATTTTACCTGCAACAATAAATGGATTAAAAACTCCTTTGTGTGCAGCGATTACATAGGGGCAAACTCGTTGGTGGATGTGTTGCGCCTGGTCCAGCCGCGAAAACGCCCTGCCGCTTGATTGAGCGGACCTCCAGCACCGGAAGATTCCGAAGCTGCAGTGGACATGGAGTCCTGAGTTGTGGGCCAGCATTGCTGGCAGAATTACGGACTCCAGCCATCAAATAACCCACATGGGCAAACTGAACTACATTTTAATTTTTACAATTGTTGCACGGCACCCACTGGGGGAATAACACATGTGGAACTACGAGGTCCAGGAGGCTTTTGGCATGCCTACAAGGGTGGGACATGGCAGCTTTATCAGGAGATCCGCATGAGCAGAGACTTTTGTAAGCCAGTGATCAAGGGAGGAGATGCATCCCGAAACGCGTTTGGCATATATTTTCATTTGAGGAAGGAGCTGAATTTGTAAACTTACCTGCAACAATAAATGGATTAAAAACTCCTTTGTGTGTGGCGATTCCATACGGGCAAACTTGTTGGTTGATGTTTTGTGGCTGGCCCAGCCGCGGAAACGCCCTGCCGCTTGATTGAGCGAACCTCCAGCACCGGAAGATTCCGAAGCTGCAGTGGACACAGAGTCCTGAGTCAGCATTGCTTGCAGAATTACGGTCTCCAGCCATCAAATAACCCACATGGGCAAACTGAACTACATTTTAATTTTTACAATTGTTGCACTGTACCCACTTGGGGAATAACACATGTTGAACTACGAGGTCCAGGAGGCTTTTGGCACGCCTACAAGGGCGGGACCTGGCAGCTTTATCAGGAGATCCGCATGAGCTGAAACTTTTTTAAGCCAGTGATCAAGGGCGGAGATGCCGCCCGAAATGCATTTGGCATTTATTTTCATTTGAGGAAGAGCTAACTTTGTAATTTTACCTGCAACAATAAATGGATTAAAAACTCCTTTGTGTGCAGCAATTACATAGGGGCAAACTCGTTGGTGGATGTGTTGCGGCTGGCGCAGCCGCGGAAACGCCCTGCCGCTTGATTGAACGGACCTACAGCACTGGAAGATTCCGAAGCTGCAGTGGACACGGAGTCCTGAGTTGTGGGCCAGCACTGCTTGCAGAATTACGGCCTCCAGCCATCAAATAACCCACATGGGCAAACTGAACTACATTTTAATTTTTACAATTGTTGCACGGCACCCACTTGGGGAATACCACATGTGGAACTACGAGGTCAAGGAGGCTTTTGGCATGCCTACAATGGCGGGACCTGGCAGCTTTATCAGGAGATCCGCATGAGCCGAGACTTTTGTAAGCCAGTGATCAAGGGCGGAGATGCCGCCTGAAACGCGTTTGGCATGTATTTATATTTGAGGAAGGAGCTGACTTTGTAAACTTACCTGCAACAATAAATATATTAAAAACTCATTTGTGTGCGGCGATTCCATAAGGGCAAACTCGTTGGTTGATGTGTTGGGGCTGGCCCAGCCGTGGAAACGCCCTGCCGCTTGATTGAGAGGACCTCCAGCATGAGCTGAGACTTTTGTAAGCCAGTGATCAAGGGTGGAGATGCCGCCCGAAACGCGTTTAGAGGCACTACAGTAACCACAATGCCGTGTGTAGGAGACAGGAAGTGATGTCAATGAATTTCAACAATGTGATTCCCTTTAAAAAACAAAAGAATGTAACTCTTGTGTAACTATCAACCTCATGAACAAGAACTTTGTAAAGATTGAAACGCATAGAGGGTTACTGGTATGCTGAATAATGCTGAATAAATCATATCTTCAAAAATCATCAAGTTGATTTGACTCGGTAATTTTGAGTGTGCATGGAATTGTCTCTTTGGAGATACTGGATGTATATATATATATATATATATATATATATATATATATATATATATATATATATATATATATATATATATATATATATATGTATATGATCAAGGGCGGAGATGCCGCCCGAAACGCGTTTGGCATTTATTTTCATTTGAGGAAGGAGCTGACTTTGTAAACTTGCCTGCAAGAATAAATGGATTAAATCTCCTATGTGTGCGGCGATTCCATAGGGGCAAACTCGTTGGTTGATGTGTTTCTTTTATTGTAAATAGTATGTATATATCATGAATTTTAATTATTTATGAAATTGTATAAATATATTTGTCTTAATTGAGGTAATTCCTAAATTGTGTAAATACGAGATATATTTTTCTACGGAATTTTCAGTAGATACTTTGATACCACTAAGAACTGAATATGCATTACTAACTAGGGCACTACGCCTTTTATTTATAACAACTTTGAACAAAATACCGCTATGTATATATGTACAGAAAGCGAGACCACAATGAGTTAATTTGGGAGGTTTTTCTATGTATAGAACTCCGCCTTTCATTGGTTTACAAATGCCTTAAATACCCTCTTTTTAGCTCTACTAGCGTATCATGTGATCAAGCCTCTGGCTAGAGGCGAAACGCGTCATGCAGGACAGCTTGGGTGTTACTCGATGAAAATAAAGAACACTTAATTTTGCACGAAGATTTGGGTCCGACTTGTTAGTTTTTCCAGTGGAGTGGAAGAGTGATGCCGTTGGCATTAAGCGATACAGGACTTCATATATATATGTATATGATCAAGGGCGGAGATGCCGCCCGAAACGCGTTTGGCATTTATTTTCATTTGAGGAAGGAGCTGACTTTGTAAACTTACCTGCAAGAATAAATGGATTACAATCTCCTATGTGTGCGGCGATTCCATAGGGGCACACTCGTTGGTTGATGTGTTGCCGCTGGCCCAGCCGCGGAAACGCCCTGCCGCGTGATTGAGCGGATCTCCAACACCGGAAGATTCCGAAGCTGCAGTGGACACCGAGGCTTTTGGCATGCCTACAATGGCGGGACCTGGCAGCTTTATCAGGAGATCCGCATGAGGCGAGACTTTTGTGAGCCCGTGATCAAGGGTGGAGATGCCGCCCGAAACGCGTTTTGCAATTATTTTCATTTGAGAAAGGAGCTGACTTTGTAAACTTACCTGCAACAATAAATGGATTAAAAACTCCTTTGTGTGCCGCGAATCCAAAGGGGCAAACTCATTGGATGATATTTATATATATATATATATATATATATATATATATATATATATATATATATATACATTCATTGAAAAAAAACATAGGTTTCACACCAGTTATAGTTAGCTGGAAATTTTATTGACATAAAACCATTGAAATTCCACGTTATAGTTAGTTGGACTCACTATAACTTGCGCACCTGCAATGCACTGCTGATGACGTCACACATTACATCACTCATGACATGGTCAGTGACATCACTCATCACATCACTGATAGTTTGAAGAAAAAAAACAACATTAACCACTACATTAGCATAGCAGTTGACACCAGAACTGTTTTCAAACTGAAATCCAACAACATCTTCATCAGAATCCTTTTTCTTTCTGTTTTCAATTACATTTTCATCTACTTTTTGTCTTTTTGCTACTACCTCACTGCAAATATTCTCATTTCTTCTTTTTCGGCCTACCACACATTTTTCAAACAGAGGATATTGAGGAAAATGTGGAGCATACTCTCTTCTTAACCTATTGTATTCTTTAACACAATCTAGATCAGCACAAATCTTTGTCTCATCACACTTAATCAAGTACAATCCTGATAAAGTTCTGACTCGAGATAATGCCACATATGCCATACCCTCTTTAAACACAGAACTTCCTATATTCACCAAAGCACTATCTACACTTAAACCTTGATGTTTATGAATTGTCACCACATATGCCAAACAAACAGGAAACTGTTTTCGGCGAACATATAAGTCTTTTACAAGCAAAAATCTAGCAGAACAACAGCTGATTTGTTGTACTTGCTCAATGCCATCAAATTTTATTTTTAAAAATTCAATTTCATCTCTATTTCTATAATTCAGAAAATCAACAACATGACCCATTGCTCCATTTACCAGACCTCGTTCAACATTTAAATTCCTTCTCAAAATGATACGACAATTTAAACACACATTCAGAGTCTTTTCAAAACCAGCTGTTTTAGATATACTCTTCTCCAATGAATCCACTTTTGATTTCAAATTTTCTGACAAAATAATTGTTGCTCCCATATGCCCAATTTTATCTATTGCTTCCAGTTTCACAATCTCTTCATTTTCTAACCTTAACATTTTGTTGTTGAAGATGGAACATTCTTGCAGAGTTGGCATCAAACATATCCCAGATTTGTTCTCAGTAATTTTCTTAAAAATATTCTCTGGAAGAATGTTTTCATTTGGATACAAATTTAAAATTAATCGTGCATGTAAAGCTTCTT
This sequence comes from Lissotriton vulgaris, assembly GCF_964263255.1. Lineage (NCBI taxonomy): Eukaryota > Metazoa > Chordata > Amphibia > Caudata > Salamandridae > Lissotriton > Lissotriton vulgaris. The sequence goes on along the minus strand of NC_141696.1, from coordinate 1,031,977,107 downwards.
TCCCGTGCTCGCTTACTTTTCCGATTTTTATATCTTGTATAATTTTTTTATAATCTTCATCCTTTGCCTGTCGCATATTTTGAAACAGTTCTGCATATTTGAAATTTAAACATATATTAACTTTTCCAATGCTTCCAAGGAACTTCTTGGTATCTTGATGCGTGAGCATTTTAAACACTGGTTGTCCTTTTACTGGAGTCAACTGCAGTAGATCTCCAAAAACAATAATGTGTTTTCCTCCAAATAACACATCATACTCTGTTCTAAGAATTTCTTGCCTTCTCAAATGCACAAAAGCAAGCATTAGATTTGAGACCATGCTTACTTCATCAATGATAAGAAGTTTCATTTTCTTCAGGACTCTGGAAACTTCAGAACACGCATCTCCAGATAGCTTGTTGTAATACAATTTATTATCATGCTCAACTGGCAGCATCAGTAAACGATGTAGAGTAATCCATTTAATGTTATGTGCTGCCAGTCCAGTTGGAGCGGTTACAACACAAGACAGCGGTGATTCAGACCTTTTTTGCAGATAAGTTGCAATTGCTTTAATCAGAAAACTTTTTCCTGTTCCCGCTTCTCCACGTACGTACAGTCAGACAGGCTTAAATGATGTACATGAGCACTCTTTTTTCTTATGTCTAAATCCATGTTCAATCTGTTCTGTGACTTCGTCATATATCTTTTTCTGCTCAACGTTTAGTTGCTTTACCAAATCTTTTAAGTTAACTACATCCTCTTGAGCTTGTTCCATAGCTCTTTCCACCTCATCCATGGCAGTGGCAGCTTCATTTTGGATAATTGGTCCTCCTAGTGGATCCTGACTCAATGAAGTAGAACTCTGATTGTCTTGAGAACTGTCTCCAGCAATCTCTTCAGCAATTGTGGCTTCTTGCTCTATTTCTTCGTTCAACATTTGCAGATAATATGGAAAAACAGGACATTCTATGGTATCCTTGGTTGCATTAAAAGAATTTTTGTAACAGAGAAAATATCCAAGTAGTTCCTCTTCTGTACGCCATGGCTTAAAGAGTTGCAAAAGAGCTAAATAGTAAAATTCTCTTTTGTCTGGGGATTCGCAACTCAATTTTCGATGATTAATCAAATGACCTTTTCTCTGCTTCACTAGACATCCTTCATACCCAATGACAGCATATTTTCCATTATTGATATCTTCTGTGATGTTCCTCTAATAACTATAGTTTTGCAGAACTTCATACAAACAAGTTTTCTCAAGGTGAGTACTTCTATTTGGATAGTATGTATCCAACTTGTTTGTCTTCAAAATATCTGTACTGTTTGGTTCTTTCTCCGCCAAATACTCAATTTCTTGTACAGATTTCAAAACTCGGTTTTGTGTTGCAGCAAGACCTTGACTCACCCAAATGATTGTTCTAGATTTGGCATAGAGACTTGCTGATGATAACCGATCAGAACATTCATATGCTCCAATTTCTCGATGCGACAACATCTTCAGACTGAAACTGTATAATTTTTTACTTACACTCTTTTCATGTGAAATGTCCTCCCACATTTCCTTCAGTTCTGTCTTTCCTTTTTTTGTGATGTAAGACGTCACATATTGAGCCACAACAATAGAGTTGTCAGCAACAAACTGAATATCCATGTTAGCATTCCACATGGACAAAATCACTGGGTTGTAGTCGTTAATATACTTGGACTCTTCTTTCTTTTTAAATTGTATGTATGTTTTGGTGATTTTCTCGTCACAGTATGTCGCAGGAGACATGGAGAAAAACTTCACAGTAGACAGAGATACAGAGGGCGAGCCAGACACACTAAAATATATGAAGTAAGCAGCACAAAAACAGTATGTTGAGAAAAGGAAAATAGCAACACAGATATATGTATACTGACTCCACTAACTTAGTGCAAGAACGTATCTGTTGCAGGAACTTCTGCATAACCTCATACCCACAACTCTTTGTTTCCCTTTAGCCCCAACCCTTTCCCCTCTGACCTCTCACCCACCAGTGCAGCTCTCGGCCACAAACCACACTGTAAATTTTGCCCTTCATATTTTTGCATGTAGGTATGGTATAACATGTAACATCATACCTACAGCAACTGAGTACTAATACCTTTGACACAGATTCATAGCTGCACAAGTTAAGTAAACAGTCTGCCTACGCCAGGGCTCAAAAGTGGAGCCCGATAGACAGCAAGCCTACCTTTAAGAAACTGCCTGTGCTGAGACCCAAAGAGACCCGGCCAACTTAAAGCCCTGAAACTATCTTAATGTCTCCTCTCTCTTTAAACCTTTGCATTTCACTTTCAAACCACGTTTGCTTTCCATGACACACGCTTTTTTTTCAGTGTTCCACATTCAACGCCTAGACACTTTTCCCTTTTTAGTATCCGAAGCCGCAACTGCAACATGGCTAATGCACGAATTAATTAGTCTATCTTTCGCGTTTTTTCAGTGTTCAAATTCTATAAATATCTTCACATGAATAGATACGAGCGGCTCAGTACCTCCTACAGTCATAAAACCAAGTCGCTCCCTTTCACTTACAAATGCCTTGGAGACGGCAAACAAATGTCGGGCAGATTTACAAGCCCCTTATGCCACTTTAGCGTCGCTTTTAACATGGGACAAGTGAAGCAAAAGTGCCGCACGGAGCATGTTAATCTGCCCCAATATCTGTATACAGATGAGTGTACTGAAACATGTAATTAGTCGTTCACATCCAGGCACTTTCAATTACATGCCTTATTTAACTAGAAGCGCTGTAATGTTGCATGTCTTTTCAAAGATACACCAGTGCCTGCTATGATGCCGACTTTTCCCTTATTCTTCAACAGTGGTTATTTTTTTTCATGTAATGAAAATTGTTATGAGTTTTTAAACGACAAAGCTTACGCGGTAATAGTCACTCTGCATATGCTTCCATGTAAGAATGTAGTTTATCCACCCCGCATGGGAACCTTGATGTTTCCATCTGGCCGTGAATTCCGGCCTTGAATTCAAAGTTGAATCACAAGACATGAACAAGAGCCTTATTGTCACAAAAACAAGTTACCCTACCATCTATTCACAAACATATCCCTTTCACTTAGCTAACATTCATAGAGAAGTGCATTCCTTATAAAATAGTGACCTTCCTTTACAATTTGCTGAGGTGACTCCCATAATCTTTAACGCATCCTCCCATTCAGGGCAGGCCTATTTTTTTTATAACAACTAAGCAATGGCTTAGTGACTTCTTTGCCAGAAATTATTTGAAGTCATTCTGCTACTCTTCACTCCATAGTTGCCGACCTATTTTTCTGGACTTCCTGTTCTACTACCAGTGCCTGCTGCTTTTGTGTTCCTATTTTGTTTATTACAAAATGGATGTCCGTCCTGTCTTCGCAAACGACCCGGAGCACTTAGAACTATTTCGCCAGAGGATGCTTGAATACTATGGCATCCTGCCACTTGCGACTTTGAGTGCATCATATGCATTATCATTTAGATTTTCCTATTTCACCTGTGTGCAGCCTGTATTTCATTGCCTGAACTGTGATTTCATGTGGGCCCTGGACTTATGTCTCTGCAACTTGGTATCTCCTGAAGTGAATTACAATCATCTCATGAATCCGTTAATTGATCATGAACTGCTTTGTTCCGAAGGAGGTATTATGGCCTTTGCAGCGATACATGGAGTTCTGGGTCATTGGAATATATTCGCAGCGGCGCAGGTTTTTTTGGCACACAGCTACATAGAGAAGACACCGAGTTGCCCTCTGATGGTACTAGAGGCTCCGGTAATTCAAGAGCATGTATGTTCTTTTCCTCTTTTCAATTGGATGACTGACATGTTTTCAGATGATAACAGTGACTTCCTTTTAGAAGCGGTTGCTGCTTATTTCGCCTACTCAGTTGTTGGATGACTCTTATGCAAGCCATTGACGTCTACATTTTTTTTCCCTCCCTATCTTTTTCACGTTTTCTTGGACTTCTTTTTTTATATGAACAGACCTATTGGCTTTACTAACAGTGGGCATTACAATTTCGTGCTGGTCAGATTTTCGTGTTTTATGTGGACTAAAACTTTTTCCTCACCTACTCGATTTCAAACTAAACTTTTTATTGAACTCTAATTTCAACAATTCAGTTGCATATCTTATCTTATCTTCTTTGAAACGTACTCGGAGCAAAGCAGGGTAATATATGCTACATGTGCCCTGATTAATGTGTAAAGTTAGCATGAGTTTTTTATAAGTTTAAACACCATTTTCCCTTTCAGCTGCTTATTTGCGCCTCACACACCTCTGCTGCTTTAGTTTTCCATGTACTGAAATATTTTCAATTCATACGAGAAAAATATGTTCTTACACTAATATTAGCCTTACTTTTCGAGCTGTATCTCAGATGGAGTACTGAAACCTTCAAAAGATATGTCAATACAGTAGTTGTTCTCAACACTGATTTCCGAACGTTCCAACAGATAACATACATGCAGGTCCAGCCAACTTGTCGCTTTTGGCGCATTTTTTTTCCTCACACAATAGCATAACACAAAGTTGATAGTGCTTCGCATGCAGAGAGCTGATTGTTAATGAGCTGATGTCTAACCACTAGCATTTTCATGTATTGTTGCTAAACTTAAAGTCAAGACACCTTCTTAGATTTAATAAAATGTAATATAATTCCTCAGAATGGTGTAGAATAAATTTTGCTAAACCGTATTCATTTTACATCATACTATACTTGCACCGTTTGTATTCTATGGACTAGTGACTATGCCTATTACTTTGTTTCTTACAATATCTGTACTCGTATTAGATAAGAAACTTCCCTTGAAATCATTGCATTACTGAATAAACATTTCAAATATACACGTTCTCTCTTTTAATCCATATTCTGAACTGAAATGATTGTATACTGAAAGAGTATTCATGTGTTCCACGTAACCTCAGCTGTACTAAGTTAATGTTTTCTTTTGTCGACCTGAGTTACTCATACTACAACCCGCAGGCCTGTGACGGTCCGTCAAGCCTTTGTTAGCGGGTCACGGACTATGCAAACAGTCGTACCTCTGGTAAGAAAATAATTTATTACTGTTACCAAGCACCGCCGCAGTTCTGCTTCACTCATAGTGATAATCACTGCTCCCCCGCTTCTACAGACCAGACGCTATGTTTTATTTCACTACTTATCATGCTTTCATCTCCACTATAACAAATACTTCAACGCCAGCCACCAGAGAACAGAGTGGAAAAGCGAAGGCACTAAGAAGTCAAATACGACATACCCTCTGCTCTGTGGAGCCAACCGAGCGGTAATTGTGAAAGTAGACATTCACTAGCGCTTCAAAAAAGCATCTCAATTATATAAATAGTTTTTTGAAAACCTGCCAAGTACTTTGATGCGACTGTCTTTGTGTGCCTGCAGAGCAAACTTCCTCAGCCCGAACTGAAGGCAGACACAGACAGACACACACACACTAAGATAACACTGGGCAATGGAGACAGAAAGCAGGAGTGAGATAAAGATTGAGTCAGACGGCAGGAGGGAGAGAGATCTATGTATACTTGGTCTGCTACCTCAATGTATGAAGGCATGTACTGCACGACCCTGTGTACAACCTCATGGTCACAAGTTTTCATTTTTTTTTACTCCGCCCCCTCCCCCTCTCACCCCACCCCCACCAGTGCAGCCTGCGGCCACAAACCACAATGTAATTCTGTCGTCTGACAGAAAGTTTATGAATACCTTAAGCATTAGCACTTTTTGACGACGGTATCACATGTAATGTACCATTTCTCTCTCTATCTGCATTATCTGTGTCTCTGCTAATACCATTTTTTCATCTCGAAACCAACTTCTCTGATTATATGGAAACGCTTCAAAATCACACAAATAAATACTGTCTATTTTAAACATATTTTATATTCCATTTTTTGCTGTACACCAAAATTATATACACAACTATAATTTACACTTGAAAGAATGTGAAGAAAAGGTGCGCAACCCCCATTAAATTCACAGGACTTCAGGCCCCCACCCCCCTCCCGTCTGGTGTGGCAGCCCAAGGTAACATATATATTCCAGATACACACACAGCGGCACCTGAACGTTTCACATCTCTGTAAACATCCATTTGAATGTTAATTAGGCCTTGCAGTTGTTTTACCCCTTGTAAAAGCCCCTGCAGCTTTACTCTACCTACTAATTAAACATTCATGTACGCCTAACAAAATTGTTTTAATTTGCCCCCCCCAAATTTCGTTCCAGTTTCGTCTCTGACTGACAGTGAATTAAAAAAAACTAACAGTAAAAGATTACATAAGAACATGACTGAAGACCATTCAGCTTATTGAAATTTATTATTCAAAATTTTAAACTAATAATTGCAAACAAATAATGTCGTTAAAGAGTGATGAAACTAAATGGAAAAATAGTTTTAAAAATACAAGACATTGTCACAGTCAAAAATTACGTTACTCAGAGACTGTGAGGGAAATGAACCAATTACAGTGACTAAACCACATTTTACGGTACATGACAAAAAAACAGTTACAGACTTACCTTTACCAATGCTTTGTAAGATGTAGAACAGTGACAGTCACAAAACAGATATTGTTTGACGGAACTCTCAATAATGCTTCTATCACTGCAACCAAAATTCAATGGCACAGATATCCTGTCAATACAGACTCATATAAGTCTCTTCAACCAATCATATTTGTTCCCGCACAATTTTAAAATCAAATTAACATTTCAGTTGGTTGTCCCTTTCAATATTTTCAAAGTAAGATAAAGGTCACCCATCACTCTCTGCCTTCTCTGGCTGTTTCCATGGTAACACCGCTGAAGGCACAGGTCAAAAGTTCATATCTCCACGTTCTACATCAAACCAAGAATGCTGATTTCCCTCCAAAAACACCTGCCTATCCACTCCTTTGTTACATGTCATTTTTTTTGACACCCAATAGTACTTTTCGTTTTACATAAACATTAACATGCAACGTAGTCTTCAATCTTGAGGTATTAGAATCAACCAATCATTTTTAGTTTTTCAACCACACCAAGCCTCATCCACTTTTTTATCCTGACTTTCAGCTTCTAACTGCCATTCCACTTCCAAAACCCATCGAAGTACTACTGCATCTGCCTAGAAAATGAAGGTTTGGCTTTTAGGACACAGCTATATTCACTGGAGTGGAAAATATGCAGCAAACAGACGAATTTCCAACCTTGATTTACCAAATGTGCAGATAACGTGGATTGGCCAGAGAGGATTGAGATGTCACCAATTGATACATTGGTGAAAACTTTTATGCATCTCCCAGAACCTGACCTTATAATTCTGCACTGTGGTGGGAACGATCTAGGCACATTGACTGGGGTAGGTCTGGAAATGGTTCTAAAGGACACCTTTCGGCAATTGATGACACTTTTTCCTCGAACTGCCTTGGTGTATTCCAATATATGCCAAAGACAAAAATGGAATTGGTCCAATCAACATTGTCCACAGATTGAGAAAGCAAGGAAACATGTAAATAAATCTGTTTCTGCTTTCCTCAGAGATTATAGCATGGGTTCTATATACCACAACAACTTGCGTTACAGCATGCAAGGCATCTATAGGAGAGGTGGTGTTCATTTCACGGATGAGGGAAACAGAATCTTCCTCTGTAACATGAGACTCTGCATCGGTACTTACTTATAAGTGCAAAAAAAAATCAATTAACACAAGGGCTCTTTTAATAGCCACCTTATATCTAAACACTCAAACTTCTGATTTATCTCCATCTTTCCTTTTATTTTTGTTCTTCGTGCGCGACCGGGTGCGCACCCCGCTACATTTTTGCAAAAAAAAGCTACTTTTAGACTTTCTGTGACCTTAATAAACCCCTGAGGAAACCTACCAGATCAAACACTCTCCACCCTGCTCCTTTTCCATGCTCTACACAATAGTTTTTCACCGTCTTGTAAATAGGTGTGCGTGACCGAGTGCGTGCACCCCGCAACTTTTATTAAAAAAAAATATATATCTTTTCGCGTTCAAGGGCCTTACTGCACCCCCTGAGAAAACCTACGCGGCCAGACAATCTCTAACTTGTCCCCTTTCCATGTACCAACGCTTTGAGATGTACAATATATTTACTCGCACTAACAAAATGGCGGTCAACACTTCCTGATTTCCTCCGAATCGAACGTTCACAGACGTCAAACAGCTTGCACACAGCCGCTTGCACACAGCCGCATTAGTGCGCGCACCAGTGCGAGCTTACAGATATATAATTGAGTTCAATTTTAATTTTCTCAGCAACTACTGAACGGATTTACACCATTCAAACAAAAGCGTAATCTGCGAGCCGGACTCTATCTTTTTGCCAAATTTCTTATAAATCCATTCAGCAGTTCGAGCTGTAGCCGTATCTAAACGTCCTATGGAAAATAACATGGGGAAAACACGTTTTGGGACCCCCCTTTTATCTCAGCCCCCACTTGACGAATCCCCCCAAAACTTTCACGGAAGGAGATCAGCGGACTGAGCCATCTTCTTTGAGAAATTCGCAAAGATTCGTCCACCGGGGCCAAAGTTAATCCAAATAGAATGTTGCGGATTTCCTATGGAAGCTCCAAAATCTTCTTGACTTATAAAGAATTATCCACACTCACGGGGCTGATTCAGGAGGTTGTTTATTGTCCAACAACATATATATATATATATATATATATATATATATATATATATATATATATATATATATATATATATATATATATATATATATATATATATATATATATATATATATTCACTGAAAAAACCATAGGTTTCACACCAGTTTTGGTTAGGAATTAGCATTTAAAAAACCTATTAAATTCACTGAAAAAACCATAGATTTCACACCAGTTATAGTTACCTGGAAATTTTACTGGCATAAAACCATTGAAATTCCCATGTTATAGTTAGTCGGACTCACTATAACTTGCGCGCCTGCAATACACTGCTGATGATTTCACATATTACATCACTCATGACATGGTCAGTGACATCACTCATGACATCACTGATGACACCATTCTTGTGACAGAGTGACAGACCTCCTTTCAGTGTAATGTAACCCTTGAAACACATATTAAAAAATTGAAATTAACATTTTCAAAAAAATGGAGATACCCATACCAGTTACAACAACCAATTCAGTAATTCCACCATCTATATACACATCCACTCATTCACCAACAGTTCTATATAGTCACTCGTACATATACCCACTCATCATATGTAGTGATACACCTACACATCCTGTTACACACAGACAGTCATCCAAAAGTTACTCACACACATACTCACACATGCAAATAAACTATTGAACATCCATTTATTTGCATATAGAAATATACACACACTACCACTTTACTTGTATGGAAATTTTCACATACTTACTCTCTTAAACAATCACTTATAGAAACACATACTTATTTAAACGGGGACTCTTACAATCTCTCGCTCTCACATATACTCACTTATATACATCAATACTCAAATATAATAGATTAAAACATATGTAGTTACTGATAAAGACACTAGTGAGACAGTCATTCACTCACTAACACACACATATACACACTCATCCACCCATACAGTCCTGCACATATGCTGTCTTCAAAACACATACAAACAGTGAGTCAGTCACCAACCCATGCAGCCACTTATACACAAAGTGAAACACTGATACATATATTCCAATATTTAAAGGTTACTCGCTAATATATGTATTCACTAAGATACACTTAATAAGGCAGTTAACAAATCATTTTTTTTTAAAACATCCATTTAAACACTTATTTAACCATTTATTCTTCCATCGACCTTCACAAATACATAAATAAAACAAATTTATTTTTCAGAAAGACACACATTCACTGGATGGTGTCATCAGTGATGTTATGAGTGATGTCACTGACCATGTCATGAGTAATGTAATAAGTTATAGTGAGTCCAACTAACTATAACGTGGAATTTCAATGTTTTTATGTCAGTAAAATTTCCAGGTAACTATAACTGGTGTGAAACCTATGGTTTTTTCAGTGAATATATATATATATATAAAATCACATTAGATTTACATATTTTCATTTTAAAAAAACATTGAAATTCACTAAAAAAACATAGGTTTCAGGCACCTTATAGTTAAAAATTAGCATTTAAAAAACCTTAGAAACGTTATAAATTAACTGGAAAAAACATAGTTTTCAGGCATCAGTGATGTCATCAGTGATGTCTCTGACCATGTCATGAATGGTGTAATATGTGACATCATCATGAGTGCATTGCGGGGGGGTGAGTTAGCTGAACTAACTATAACGGCCGAATGTCATTGTTTCTGTATGAGTGAAATGTCCAACTAATTATAACGTCCCTGAAACCTGTGTTTTTATCAGTGAATTTCAAAGGTTTTTTAAATGCTAATTTCTAACTATGCCTACAAAGGTAGGAAATGTTAAGAAAGAGGAAGAAAAGCGCAGAAAGAAGCAAGACAAATGCAGAAAGAGGCAACAGAAGTCCAGAAAGACGAAGAAAAATGCAGTAAGAGGCAAGAGATGTGCAGAAAGAACCAACAGAGGAAAATAAAGTCCTCCTCTACCCCTAACATTTTGGTGATGGGTACTGGTGGTAACTGTCTCTGACTAACCATGTCTAGAGCTAGTGCTATGCTAAAAAACACTTATAATACAGTGAAAACTCCCACATACACTAGGGAACACTAAGCGTTTGGTTACCCCTGTATTTAGCATGACCTCCTCTGTATTTGCCATGAGTTAATGCCTGGGCCATTGCATGAGTAGATGCATAGTGACTGGATGATTAGAGTGCTGCAAGGAGACTGCATGGTGAATTCATAAGGGTTTGTGTATTGACAGAATGATTGGAAAACTGCATAGTGCTGGATGGGTGATCGGAGAAGTGTACGGGGAGTGACAGTGTGATTGCTGGACTGTATTAGTACTACATGAAAAAAGGTAAATTTATGAGTGATTGGAATTTGGCAGAGCGATTAGATAAGTATATGGTGCTGGCAGCGGCAGAGTGATTGGTAGAGTGTACAGGGAGTGACAGAGGGATTGCTGGACTGCATGGTTACTGCTCTGGGAATTGTAGCAGTGCATCTGTTAGTGCCTGGGCGATTGCATCAGTACATGGGTAGTGACTGGTTGATTACAGTACTGTAAGGAGAGCACATTTTGAATTTATAAGTGCTTGGGTTTTGGCCGACTGATTGGATAAGTACATTGTGCTGGCTGGGTGATTGGAGGAGTGCATCGGTAGCGACAGTCAGATTACTGGACTGTATAGGTAGTCCTCAGGGGATTGTAGCACTACATCTGTTAGTGCCTGGGTCATTGCATAAACACATGGTTAGTGGCTGGATGATTAGGGTGCTGGAAAGATACTACATGGTGAATGTATAAGTGCTTGGGTAATGTCCCAGCCACTAATACATTCACTGCTAAAATCGCCAGGGCAGTACCTATGCACTCCAGCATTCCCCCTGTCACTCAGTGAGCACTCTTCCAATCACCTTGTCAGCACAGTGTACTTATCTAATCACTGCTCTAATACCCTGGGACTTATACATTCACCATGTACTCTCTTTGCAGTACTCTAATCATCCAGTCACTAACCATATGCTTATGGAATCACCCAGGAACTGACAGATATAGTGCTACAATCCCCTCAGGACTACCTAAGTACTCCAGCAATCCACCTGTCAGTCTTTGACCACTATAGGTGTTACAGTTGTTTGCATTAGTGCATGGTAGTGGCTGGGTGACTGGAGGAGTGCACAGTGAGTTACGGTGTGATTGTGGGACTGCATGGGTACTACCTGGTGAATTTAAGGAGCAAATAAGAAGTGTGTAAGTGGTTAGAGGACTGTATGGGTAGTGTACAGAGGATTGTAGCAGTGATCAGTTAGTGCCTGGATATTTGCATGAGTACATAGCTACTGACTGAAACATTAGAACACTGCAAGGAATATGCCTGAGTGAATTTATAAGTGATTGGGAATCGACAGAGTGTTTGGATTAGTGCATAGCTGTGGCTGAGTGACTGAAGGAGTGCACAGGGAGTGACAGGGTGATTGCTGGACTGCATGATTACTACCAGAGGACTAGATGGAGTGAATGAGAAGTTTGTAGGGGATTAGAGGACTGCACTGGTAGTACACAGGTATTGTAGCAGTACACGTGTTAGTGCCTGTATCATTGGATGACTACGTGGGTAGTGACTGGTAGAGAGTGCATGGTGAATTTATAGGTGCTTGGGTTTTGGCGCAGTGATTGGATAAGGACATAGGACCAGCCGGGTGATTGGAAGACTGCATAGGTAGTACCAGGGAGATTACTGAACTGCATAGGTAGTCCTTAAGGGATTGCATCAGTGCATGTGTTAGTGACTGGGTCATTGCATGAGAACATGGGAATTGACAGGTTGATTAGAGTGCTGTAAGGATAGTGTATGGTGATTTTATAACTGCTTGGGTTTTGGCCGAGTGATTGGATAAGTAAATAGTGCTGCTGGGTGATTGGAGGTGTGCTTGGGTAGTGACAGTGGGATTTCTGGAGTGCATGTATACTACCTGGGTAATTGGAGGAGTGAGTCAGTAGAGTGTAGGTGGTTAGAGATCTGCATAGGAAGTGCTCAGCAGATTGTAGCAGTGCATGTGTTAGTGCCGGGGCCATTGCTCAGAACATGGGTAGTGACTGGATGATTACAGTACTGAAAGGAGAGTCCATGGTGAATTTATAAGTGCTTGGGTTTTGCGGACTAATTGAATAAGTACATTGTGCTGGCTGGGTGATTGGAGGAGTGCATAGGTAGTGGCAGGCAGATTACTGGACTGCATAGGTAGGCTTCAGGGAATTGTAGCACCTCATCTGTAAGAGCCTGGGTCGTTGCATAAACACATGGTTAGTGACTGGATGATTAGAGTCTTGCAAAGATACTACATGGTGAGTTTGTAAGTGCTTAGGTATTGGCACAGTGATTGGATAAGTATACGGTGCTGACAGGGTGATTAAAAGAGTGCTCACGGAGTGACAAGGGGAATGCAGGAGTGCATAGGTACTGCTCTGGGGATTGTAGCAGTGAATGTATTAGTGCCTAGGCCATTGCATGAAGATTGCACAGGGAGTGACAGTGGGATTGCTGGGCTGCATGGGTAGTACTCTTGGTATTGTAGCACTGCATGAGTTAGTGCATCAGCCATTGCATGAGTACATGGATAGTAACTGGATGATTAGAGTGCTGCAAGCAGAGTGCATGGTGAATTTGCAAAAAAAATGTACTCATGCAATGTCCCAGGCACTAATACATTCACTGCTACAATCGCCAGAGCACTACCTATGCACTCCAGCATTCCCCCTGTCACTCAGTGAGCACTCCTCCAATCACCTTGTCAGCAATGTGTACTTATCCAATCACTGCTCCAGTGCCCTAGCACTTATAAATTCACCATGTACTCTCTTTGCAGTACTCTAATCATCCAGTCACTAACCATGTGCTTATGGAATGACACAGGCACTGACAGATATAGTGCTACAATACCCTATGGTGCTACAATCCCCTGAGGACTTCCTAAGCACTCCAGCAATCCCCCTGTCAGTATTTGACCACTATAGGTGTTATAGTTGTTTGGATTAGTACATGGTAGTGGCTGGATGACTGGAGGAGTGCACAGTGAGTGACAGCGTGACTATGGGACTGCATGGGTACTTCTTGGTAACTTGCAGGAGCAAATAGGAAGTGTGTAAGTGGTCGGAGGACTGTATGGATAGTGCATAGGGGATTGTAGCAGTGATCAGTTAGTGCCTGGATCATTGCATGAGTATATAGCTACTGACTGAAACATTAGAACACTGCAAGGAGAGTGCCTGTGTGAATTTATAAGTGCTTCAGTATTGGCAGAGTGTTTGGATTAGTACATAGTAGTTCCTGAGTCACTGGAGGAGTGCACAGGGAGTGACATGGTCATTGCTGGACTGCATGGGTACTACCAGGGGAATTGAAGGAGCAAATGAGAAGTGTGTAGGTAATTAGAGGTCTGCGTGGGTAGCACACAGGGATTGTAGCAGTGCATGAGTTAGCGCCTAGATCATTGCATGACTACATGGGTAGGGACTGGATGATTAGAGTACTGTGAGGAGAGTGCATAGTGAATTTATAAGTGCTTGGGTTTTGGCGCAGTGATCGGATAAGGACATAGGTGTTCCTGGGTGATTGGAGAACTGCATAGGTAGTGCCTGGCCGATTACTGGACTGCATAGGTAGCCCTCAAGGGATCGTAGCAGTGCATGTGTTAGTAACTTGGTCATTGCATGAGTACATGGGTAGTGACTGGCTGATTAGATTGCTGCAAGGACAGCGGATGGTGATATTATAACTGCTTGGATTTTGCCGGAGTGATTGGATAAGTACACCACAGAGTGATTGGATAAGTACACCATAGAGCTGCGTTGCAGACAGGTGGTCCGAGGCCATGCACCTTTTTACACCTTTCTGCAACAAAACTCTGTTGCACTTACTGAAGGTACCTGGTGGGCTAGTTGGTCTCCAGGGATCCTCAAGAAACAAGGAGACTTAATCTCCCAACTTAAAATGCACCACGGAGCGCGTTTGCACACTTGTAACATCTGGCTGCACCCCCTCCCTTCACCCCTGTGCAAATGGGCCCTCTGGTGTGTTGCAAATTGGGGGATTAAGTCCCCTTGAATCTTGAGTGTCCCTTGGGTTCAACTAGCCCACCACATACCTCCAGTAAGTGCCAGAGAGCAGCGCTGCAGAGAGGTAAAAAAAGGGGTGTAGCCTTGGACCACCTCTCTGCAACGCAGCTGTCTGGCGCTAACTCTGGCCCTCAGAATGCAGGATTGCTGTTGGTGTTTCAGAGAGCACAACTTGTAATACGCGGTGGGCAGTATATCGCCGGCACAGCTATGTCATTGAGGATGCGGGTGCGATGTTCAGGTGGTCAGACTGCCTGACTCATATTCAGGGCCTTTGTTTACCTCTGTAACACACATCTGAATTACTCCCACCATCATTACTGGAACATGACGCCCTTGGAGACTGTGAGAAACTGGGTTTCTGTTGCAGTACCCCACACATTTTCCCTGTTTTTTTATGCACCTTTGACTGAGGTGTACCTGGTCCCTGCCAACCAAACTCTGAGCACCAGTGTCTTTCCCAAAAAATGCACCACAATTGGCACCATTTCAGCTATCCCTACAGGTCCCTAGTAAATGGTACCCCTGGCATCTAGGGCATTGGTACTGAAGAGGGTCCACGGGGGATGCAGGACACATTGTGCCTCTCCAGGGACCCCTCACCGAGATAATGCACACTGCCATTGCAGACTGCGTGTCTTGGGGCATAGAAAAAATGAAGAGTCGACATGATGCACAAACCTGTGTGCCATGCCCCCATACACTGCATGAGGTATGGGTAAGCTACCCCTACTGCAGGCCTTACAGACCCACTTCAGGCAACACTACAACTATGTGTGGATATATCGGCATAAGCAGTTATGACCCTGTAATATCTGAGCCATTCTTAGATATTGTAAGTGCACAGGGATGCCATAAAGAGTATGTGGGCTGTATAGTATAGTGGTACCAAACATCGTGTCTTAATAAATATTGATGCCACTGTTGGATTTATTAATAAATGCACACAGAGAACCTTTAGAGAGCCCCCCAAGAAACCTAGCAAGCACTGGTATGGTCGCTGACTAGTCATAGCCAGCCTGCCACCACCAGACATTTCTGAACTCATGGGGTGAGAGCCCGTGCTCTCAGAAGCCAGCAATAAAGCCTGGATTTCCACAGTGGGAAGCTTCAAAGGCAATTACACCTTTGAAGTGCAGCCCATGCTTCCCCAGATAGTGGGGGATGCCACCCCCCTATCCTGCTCCACATTTAGCAGGAGGACAGGCAGGAAAACTAGTTAGAAGTGGAGGAGTGTCCACATACAGCCAGCCCCACCCCCACATGTGGCAGATGATGTGGACCCCTCACTTGTAAATCCACCATATTGAGATGATGGGAAAACATCCTATCAGGTTTAGAGTTGTGCCCCTTCCCAGCGGAAGTACTCATTTAGAGGGTTTAGACACCCTAAAGGTAGGTAGGCATTGGCTACTACCTGATTCCCCCACTAACACCCCTAAATTTAGCATTTAGGTTGCATCCCTAGACTTTGAACTTTAGATTTGATGGACAAGAGGAAGATACGGACAGAGGCGAGCTGCTGCCTGAGAACTGGAGCCCTGCTACAGAGTAAATTGGTATTGAACCCTGCCTGCTGCCTCAATGACTCAAAAATTGTGGTTGAGCAGTCTTGTCCTTAGCTTGTGAAGACTCCAAAAACCTAGGAGCTCCTCCAGTCTTCGAAGAATTGCTGAGAACCTCCCTTTGAGTGAACGTATCACTCGTCTGCACACCACTTGCACTGATTCTGCTAAGTCTGGTTTGTCGATGTGCTGCTCCCCTATAACTCTGACACAGCCCCCTCCTCCCCCACACCAACAGAGGTACAACAGCTCTCAGGGGTCAGATCTGTCTCCCCACCAAGCTTGGAGACACCAGGACCTACAGGAGCCGCACTGTACCAATACATGTGGTACCGGAAACTTTCAACAAACAGCAAGATGAAGAGTCCATTCCTTAGACCTACTCCAGAAGCAAGCACCCTTTTATGGATGCCCAGGCCCCTGAGACCCATGTCCTGAGTTGCCCAGCTGTCCCAGAATCGCCTCTCCAAGTTGGCTGCTCCTGACCATGATGACCTCACGTGGCCTGGCATCCAGCTTACCTACTTAGTCTGCACCTGGCCGAACATCCCGGCAACAATAAATTAGCTGGGCTCCCATGGTCCTGAGACCCTGGCAAACGGCTTTATTGTTATGTTTTAAAAACCCTTACAATATAAAAACAATTTCAGCATATTCTTTAAAAGAAAAAACAGTATATAAAATTACACAGAAATCCAAAATTTGAGTTGTACATTGGAACTCAGGAGAGGTAATGTTTCACTCAATGGTCAGCTTAGGGTCAACTGGTTTTTAGTAGTCATAGAACAGTCATCTTTTGGTCCCCCGCCGAGTCCAGCTAGCAAAGTGAGAAATCTAGGCGTCATCTTCGATGCTGGCCTCAATTTTATGTCACATGCGAATAAAACTGCGGCTTCAGCTCATATGAAATTGAGAATGATTAGGAAAATACTACCTTTCCTACCGAACACGGCCGGGAAAACACTGGTCAGCTCACTAGTCCTGTCCTCCTTGGACTATTGTAACGCTCTATTCTTAAATGCCCAAGTCCGAGTGACAAATAAGATGCAGTCAATCCAAAATGCAGCCGCACGAATGCTGGCTGGGATCCCCAAGTTCGCTCCAGTTACAAACATCATTAGGGATCTCCATTGGCTCCCGATACGCAGCCGTATCAAATTCAAATCGCTGTGTATTGTTTACAAGTCACTCAATAATCAAGGTCCCCACTTTCTCAAACAGAATCTTCTCCATCATGTCCCAACCCGATCTCTTCGTTCCTCTATTCAGAACCTCTTGGCTGTGCCTCGCACTAGAACAGTCACCTGGGGCGACAGGCGTTTCCTGGTTGCCGCCCCTAGACTCTGGAACACCCTTCCTGCACATATCCGAGCAAGTCCCTCCCTGTTCACATTCCGCAAACAGCTAAAGACGTGGTTATTTGACCAATAGCCTTGTATATCTTCTTTACCCCAGTTGCTGATCCATCCCTTAATTAGCGCCGAGACGCCCACGGATATTCGCCGCGCTCTACAAATGTCAATAAATAAATAAATAAATAAATAAACAGTTATTGAACCCAGAGATGGTGTGCCATGCTGCCGTAATGGGGAGTGGTTGGGAACATTGATGGCTTCCAACTGTTTTTGCGCCTTGGTAACAAGTTTTGTTAATCCGATATTCAGCTTCATGTTGCTCGGGTTTAAAGGTGCTATTATGGCTTTGTGGCATGATCGAATTCCAAGTCTGTTCCATTCTTCATGCTGTAAAAAACATCTGATGGTGAGCATTGCGGGACATAGGCAAACTATGTGTTCCAATCCTTCGGTATGGTCGCCACACAGCCTACAATTAGTGTGATTATCTGGTCGGCGCCTTTCTGGCAAATTCATAAAAAAAGGCCATTCATCCATCCTTAGAGCCAAAAACTTTTGTTTCAAAAAGAGTGCAAATGTAGTTGATAAATAGGAGGGTAAAGCCATGGGTTTAAAATTTGTGATCACTGCCCAGGCGTGTTTCCTTTTTGACAGTATTGCCCTGTCCGAGTGAAAGGACCACAACCTGACGCTCTTCTTAACCCCTTCGACGCTAATGACAAAGCCAGCTCGTCATGGGTGTTACCTGCGCTGCGCGGATGACGAGCTGGCTTTGTCATGAATAATGGGGATCATCAACCTGCAGCACAGGAGGGGAAAACCCATAGCAGCCAAGGTGTTAATGACTGCTTTTAATGCCGACTGAGAGGGGTTTGTTCCCCAGAATTCCTAAACACCGAGTTGTAGTAAACTATGGTTCAGGTGGAGCTGATATTTATAACTGGCTTGACTTTTCTGGATTTCTTGCCAGAGTCTGGCCTCCAAAGAGCCCTCCTGGGCATGACGCAGTCTATTACAAAACTTTATAAATGCACCAGCCTCTATGCCATGATGGTCAAGTAGACCTAGTTTGAGGCAAACTTGTGCAGGCAATGCTGACTTTGGCAGATGAAATGCACATTTAAAAATTGTAGTTATTAATTTATTTAAGAAGGTATTTTTGGTGCCCATCATGATCTCATGTCCATACGTTAATGAATTAGTTCATCACCTTCAACAGTGGGATTAAGCTGGGGCCAAGTAGCTTTTTGGAGAGTTTCGTGGTGACAACCTCTAAAGCCAGAGCTTTGGTCCTCAGTGCTTCTTTCTGTTTGACAAAAGAACTTCTGGAGTCAAGAAATATTCCCAGATATTTATAGTGAGTTGTTGAGTCCATTTTCACCTTGTTGAAATACCACCCACCACAGGTTTTCTTTTGCTTCCCATCGGAGATTGTTTTTGTTTTTGACAGATTCAACTCTAGGAATTTGCTTTTAGTGTTGGGGACCAGTTCACCAAGTACCCTCTGTAGGCCCACTTTTGTGTGGCTAAGCAGCACCAGATCGTTGGCGTATAAAAGGTTAGTAATACGTACTGTATCTCGTTGGAGCGGGTGACTGTTAATGCTGTCAAGAATTTGTGAGAGATCGATATTAACAGGTTAAAAAGGAGTGGTGCCAACATGCAGCCTTGTTTTACCCCGCTTCTCGTCTCAATCTTCCTAAAGACATGAGAGCCTTCACCCAGCTGGCCCTGAGACCCTTGCAACCTCGTCCTCCAAGTGGGCCCCACCGAACTTACCCATAAGTCCTCCTGTGCAGTGTCTTTCCAAGTGGCCCCCTTTGTGGTAGTGCACCAGCTTCCATAAACATCAGCACCCTGCTCCTGGCTGAATCCGGGACACTCCTGATCTTCTGTCATTAGACCTACTCCTGTTATCTGCCTAAAATGAGAAGGTGAACTTTGTAAAAGCATTGCTTGATTTTATATGCATTTTTCTGATTTTCCCCATTGAATTAAATGGTGCATATTTGCACACAAAAGTGATATATTTTCTGTAATCACAGTTCTTTTTTTTAAAAAAATGATCTTGGATTTATTCTTGAGTACTACCCTCTGATAATCCTCAGTGCTCACCCAAACAACCACAAATAGAGTGTTAGTATTATCTACTTTTGCCTCTGTAAATCACTGCACAGTGTGCTCCATTTTAGTACACTATATAGAGAGCCTGCTTCCTATTTTGGCCGATCAGAGGTGAGATCTTCCACTTTGCATTTGTTAATACCACTCTGTCAATAAGTGACCACACTAATAAATCCAAAATTGTCTTTAGCCAGTTGTATATTTTTGATTGGTCTATTTATCTAAATTTTAAAATTACCTGTCAGGGCCTTGCTGAAGTCCCTGTATCCAGTTGGTAAAATTTAAAAGATTTTAAAAGATTATACAGCAGTTAGGACAAAGAAAGGTGCTAAAAACAATGAGTGATACTAATAACCAGAACATACACAAGACGTAGTGGTGGTATAGAATGTTACACATCAGTTCTTGGACAGGAAAGTATCAAGTATAGTAGTTATAGTAGGTAACAACAACACCCCACTACCTATGTATGCCAATCAGAAGTCCTGTTTAGATCCATTTTGACAACTCATAGTAACCAACAGTCTGGAAAGTATTTCTAAAGTATTATGTTTACTATTTTATGACAATGTTTCACCCTGTACATAGTAGACCATTCAATTTCTTGATACAGAACATACAACTATTGGTCATATTTGAACTGCAAATAACACATGAAGGTCCAACAGTGTACCCTCCTTGGTGGCAAAAGATGATGGCGCCGACACGTGTTTCGTTACAAACTTAATTTCTTCAAGGCTTAAAAATGTAGACATGTAGATCCACTAATAACCAGGGTCAGGAGCTCGACCTGACCCCTTACGTGGACCTGTCCTATGCCAGGTGCAGGGCCCTCTGTAAAGGTTATGGTATTAATACTGGTAAACATGCTCCCAAGATTGATAGCTATGTTTAAAATAGATAACCCAGAATTGGTAGCTCAATCTAATGAAGATGATGCTACTGCAAACACTACTGAGGAAGTGGCCGGGCCCCTCCACTCAGATGCAAATGATGAGCCCTCAGAGGAGAAACTAATGCTGGAATGGTAAGTTGGAGATTGAACTTAGAAGTTCAACTCCTGGTCATAGAAAGACAAAGAAAAGATATGGGCCTAGGACCGATCTGTGGTGGCAACAATTTTGTAAATTCGGAGTGTGAAAATTCCCCTGACTCAAAACTCCCCAAAGGGATTTTCCCTAAATACTCAGAGGGTGGTGACATTACCAAATGGTTCACTGCTTCTAAGAGAGTCTGCCTAGTTAGAAGAGTAGCCAGAAGAAGTTGAGCTCCTCTCTTGTGGGAACTCTTCTTAGTAAAATATTGAGGTAGAGTACTGATATTGAATGAGAAGGATGCTGAGTCCTATGACCTCATGAAGGGGGCCCTGATAGAGGGATTTCAACTCACACTTAAGAAAACAAAATTAAATTTAGGGAGACTCAGAAAACCCAGAGTCAGTCATTGGTTGCATTTATGTTACGGCCTTTTCAGTCAAAATACTGGGGGGTTGGGTAAAAGGTAACAATGTGCATGAATATGATGGGCTTTATAATTTCACAGTGAAAGATCATCTGTTAAGTAATTTTGGGCAGACAAAGTTGGATGAATACCTAATGTACCTGGGGCCAGTATCTCCTCAAGAGTTGGTGAAGGCTGATGTTTGCATAGAAACCAGAAAATTTAAAACTAGACATGAAGGTTGTGACCAAAAGAAAGAGGCCAAAAAGACCCAGCAGAAAAGAAGGTGGGTCACTCTCAAATAGATAAAAGTAAGAAGTACCCTGTAGGCCCCCAAAAATCTGTCCAGGAGGGTGGGTCTAGAGACATCTCACAAAATAAAGGTGGGTCCCATGGTAAGAACTGGGACCCCAAGAACAATTGGTTCCTTGACTGCAACAGAACAAGGTAACAAGCCAGGGACCCCTCTTGTCCTAAAATCATACCCACTAGTATACCTGCAGAGCTTTCTAGTGTATCTTTAGAGGGTAAATCCTCAGATGAGCTAGGCACCCTAGCCTTGAACTGGGAAATGGGCCCAAAATGTGAGCTGAATATTCCGGAGGGGGGTACATTCTTCATTCACCTACTGGTGTATGAAATCCCAGTGACTGCACCGAGGGATACCTGTGCTATTCACACTGTTGCGCATGACAGGCTGGTTCTTTCCAACTGGTATATTCCAGGTGAGATAAAAATGAGTGAGGGTCATCCCAGGGGAGGTCATTGACTGCCTTGTGGCTGTAGTGCTCCTAGGAATATCTGGGTACCTTAGCATGAGAAGAGTGGAAGTCAGTATCGACCTCCCCCTTGACTGTTTCTTTGGAAATTACAAACCCAGAAGACGTTCTGAGCCAGACAGATGTACTGGTCCAGTGCCACACCTCGCCCAAGGATTCTAGGGGGTTTGTGCCATAAACTACAGCAGGTACGCCCCAAAAGAAAAAGAAGAGGAAAAAGTATAGGAAAGATAGGCAACTGTTAACCACTGTTACAGTGAGCCAAGGAGATTCTACACCAGTAGGGGAGTACTCCAATTTTGGCACTGGCCACGCCCTACCTGCTTGAGTTGTTGGCTCCTCAGCTGACAGAAAAGAAGGGTAAAAAAGGGTGTTTACTACAGTAGGTAGTAACCCCCTACTCTAAAGCAGGAGGCAGGCAACTCGAACCCCAAGACACCTATAAGTTGGTTACTTCACCTGTCAGTGAAGAGCTAAAGGTGTGGTTCTGGCAACAGACAGCTTTGAGTGGCCTCTGCTGGGTGTTAGCCTTTATGCCTGCACTGCTCTTGGCTTAGTGGTCTAACCCCATGTCAAAGAGTAAATTAGGTACCCTGACACTGTTGGTCGTGGTGGGGGTTATTCAAGGTGTGGGTAACCTTTTTGGGTAAGTTTGGTGATTGACAAAGCCTCTCTCTGTTGTGCCTCTCTCTGTTGTGCTGCGTTCCACGTACCGCCAGTGACCCGTGAGCCTCATCACGTGACGAGCGAGGAAGCTGCAACGTGAGAGGAACGCGCGAAGAAGCTGCAAGGAGAAGCCCCGAGCAAGAGACGTGGAAACTAGGCTCGGGGCACAGATCAAATCGGACGCCATAGCCGCCACCCGGCCCCCCGACCTGCGATAACCCCAGTGAGGGAAAGGAAGCGGCAGAAAAGGGAAAAGACGAGCGAAACGTGTATAGTCCAGCCCTTACAGAGAGAGCCCTGAATACCTGCAGAAAGTGGAGGGAGACGCCGGGCAAAATCGGAAGAAGGCGCAGGAATAAGGCGCCAGGGACCCCAGGCTCCTGAAGAAGTAAGGAGAGGCAAGGGCCTTTCCAGTGTAATGCTGTAAAGTCACGGGCGCGGGTAGGGCGCAGGCCTATCTATTAAAAGCACAACAGAGGTAAGTGGGGTGAAGGGTGTTTTCTTACCCCCTCCCCCTTTCTTTTACTACCTTTATTTATCCTAAAAACTGACCACCCCAGACCTGAGGACCGTATCTAGAATTAAGGGGTGGAGTCAGCTGGGGATTAAGGGCAGACACAATTTTTGTCTAAAAAGCTCCTTTGATGGCACCAAGGAAGAATAAAAGTGCGTTGGGACAGGCAAAGTCTTCTAAAATCCCCCCAATGGATCCAAACACTTCGGGGGGAATCCCTGACGACCTGGGGCCAAAACCAAGGTCCAAACGCACTCTAAAGAAAAAAGAGAAATCGCACAAGGAATTATCGCAAGTGGGACGTAAGGGGGGTATAGCTTCAAACTGCCTGAAAGACTTTGTAGGAAAACACTTTAAGGGTGTTCTAACCAGTTAAGCCCCTTGCGATGGAACAGGAAGCAGCCGGGGAGGAATCTTAGAAGGAAGGCACTTCTGTTATATTTGATGAACAAATGGTGGACTCTGAAAACTTAATTAACCAATCTTTACAGTCTTTAATTGCTCATAATGGATCTATAATGTCACCCCGTCTATCCTCGTCCCCAAAATGATCTATACTCCTTCATTCAAAGGGAACAAATAATGAAAATCAAGAATATGAAGAGGAGGACAGTTCTGTCCAGAATGGAATCTCAAAGGGACTTGAGGTGTATGATGAGCACACTACAGGGTCCAAGGGGACCAAAGACTGTAATCAATCTCTACAGCTTAATCCAGAAACTTTAACAAACCTGGCCTCCTCTATGTTGGATTTGATATTAATGTTGCAAAAAACACTCCAGGGAATCTTGGAAGTGACAATGTCAAATCATGACATCTTAAAAACACAGAACTCACACCTCTCAAAAATTCAGGGTGAATTACAAGGAACAGGGTCAACAAGCCCTCAATGATAAGACCAGTTCCTGCCCTCGAGCATGTAACACATACTGTTGGGGGGGCGGGAGGTTGGGAATATAGAACCCCCCGTTGTAAACCATTAAGTTTACATTTCAAAATGGCCTATGCTTGTAAAAAGAAGGGGCGAGTATAAGAGACATACTCTATTAAGACAGGGGAGACCCATTAGGAAAAGAGTGTAAAGAAAGGGCAAAAGTAGAGTACTGGGAAAAGCGAGAGAGTTGGAGGAATCAATAAGTCTAACGGAATATGTGTTCAAATTAAAGTCCCCAAAAAATAAGAGAGAGAGAGCGAGTAGGGCAAGAATAGGAAGTACAGAGAATCCGGCAAGGAAGCAAGTAATAAAAGGTATGGGTAAGAGGGAACAAAATAATAAGGGGAAGCAATACAATGAGAAAGCTATTGAAGTTAGAGCCTATATACAACAACTACATAGGGGGCCAAAATTAAAAGGAATGGAGCTTAAAGGAAACCAATGGCTGTATTTTGAGCAAGTAAAAATGGGAGGGGGGGGGAAATGAAGAAGAGCTCGTATTTAAATAGATCACTTCTTCTTAATTCATTCGCCCACTACCCTAACTTGAAAGGGATCGGCACAAAAGATCTCCGCCAGGTGGGCTTTCAAGCAACCTCCGATGGAAAAGAGTTTTCCAAGGTTCAAGTTTATTCTGACCTGTTAAAAATCGCCATCGAGAGAACAGAAAGTGAGATACTAAAAGCAGGGATTCGGTTAGTACCTATCGAAGAAGTAGGGGCAGAAGAAAGGGTACTGCAAGGCAAAGCTTTCCTAAAGCACCATGCAGGGTTACGAAAAAGGCAAGTAAGATTGTTAGAAAGTGGTGTAGGGATAGGCTCAGAAAATCTTAATATTACAATAAATAACTCTGCTCCTGAGGACTCTTGGAAAAATTGGAGCCTTAGTACTGCCCCCCAGGACCTTTCAAGCAGTACTTAGAGGTATCAAATAGGTACGGTCCCCTTAGCGACGTGAAATAGGTATCAGGGCAACATTATGGCCTAAAAGTACTCTCATGGAATATAAATGGGTTAGGAAATCAAATAAAACTTGAACGGTTAAAAGAACTTGCAGAAAATATTGTGATCCTTTATATCCAGGAGACCTGGCTATGTGGCGAGCCCCTATAGTGGAAGCGTTCCGTCAAGCCTACCGACCGGCAGTAAAATCTAGATCAGGACGCCCGGCAGGGGGTTTATTGACGTTATTATCCACAAAATCGGTGAAAAATGTATCCCAGCTCACAGCAACATGTAAATGGCTGCTCTGTAGTAGAATAACCCTAATTGCTGTTGGTAATAAGAAAGAAAATGTGTTGCTTTTAAATGTGTACATGCAATGGGGTGCCCTGGAAGAATATGGAGCTGAAATGGGAAATTTTAAGAATGATGTAGATCTTTTGTGTGAAAAGTACGATTCAGATTTGATTTTGTTGATAGGAGATTTTAATCATAAACTCAACCCTAAGTGGCAGGATCTCATGTATTTGGACATTTTAGAATCCAACGATATAATCCAAGCAAAGTTTCCCGAAAGCTCATGCTCTTTGCATGATGTAAGTTTGGGAATCTATTTAGCGTCCAAGAGTTTTTTCTGTTTGAATGGCAGGTTTCCACAAGACCGCCCGGCAAAGAAAACTTTTAAACAAGGTTCACAAAAGTGTCCAATAGATTATGTTTTTATGCCAGCATGGAATTTCAATTTAATAAAGGGCTTCAAGGTCAACCATATAGAAGATAGTGACCATAATATTTTAGAATTGGAGTTGGTACATTCCCACGAAATTGTCGCCGAGAAAGAAATTATACAACAGATGGATTATCCTAAGCGAATTTCAACACGGCAGACCGAAGAATATATAGAAAAGTTAATCAGGCTCCAACAAAACATACCTTTAGGATGTGCAGCTGGTTTGAATCTGGCCTGGTATATTGATAAGATAAACCAAGTGGTACAAAGCATCAAGGCTGAACTCAGAACGGACGCAAAGGCCAGCAAGAGTAACCAAAACACACAAGTCAAGAAAGGTAACTGGTTTAATACAGACAGTCTAAATAAGAAAATAGAACTAAGGAGAGAACAGCGGAGTCTACGTAAAAAAATTGATAAGGCTAGAGCAGAAAACCTCGCCAAGTTAAAGAAAGACTATATCATGCTTCTTAATAGCACAAGAAGAGCCCATAAGGATATTTGTTGGGGGAAATTGCTGGAGATCTCCAGATCCACACCAACCCGAACACCACCCTCAGAGGCACCCTGATCTACCGACCCCCTGGACCACGCACGCAATTCAGCGAGGACATCGCCGACTTCGTCAGCCCGCATGCCCTCCCCTCCGCTGACTACATCCTCCTGGGAGACCTCAACTTCCATCTGGAGAACAACAACGACCGCAACACCAGCACCCTGCTCGACAACCTCGCCAACCTGGGACTCAAGCAACTGGTGTCCACCCCCACCCACCTCGCCGGACACACACTCGACGCAGTCTTCTCTTCCAGCACAGACATCGACTTCAGCCACGCCACAGAGCTTCAATGGACGGACCACAGCTGCGTCCACTTCACCTTCAAGAGAACGACGACCCACCAACACCAGCAACAGGCCGCCCGCAGAAGCTGGAACAAGATCACAGCAGACCAGCTCGCCACCTCCCTGAGCCAGCACCCTCCCGCCAGCTCAGCGAACCCCAGCCAGGCCGCCGACAACCTCACGAAGTGGATCAGCAACTGCGCGGACGAACTCGCCCCACTGAGGACCCCGCCTAGCAGACCCGGCAGCAAGAAAGCCCCATGGTTCACCGACGAACTCAAGAGCTCCAAGAAGAACTGCCGAGCCCTCGAGAAAGTCTGGAGAAGGGAACCGACACCGGACAACAGGACCTCCTTCAAACTTGCCACCCGGAAACACCACCAGCTGATCCGCGCCGCCAAGAAAACAGCATTCAAGGACCGGTTGGACAACAACGCACACAACTGCAAGGAACTCTTCAACATCGTGAAAGAGCTTTCCAACCCCAGCGCAGGAAACAACGACATCACCCCATCGCAAGACCTCTGCAACTCCCTCGCTTCATACTTCCACAACAAGATCGCGGACATACACAACAGCTTCAACAACCAACCAACGCACACCATGACCGAGCAACCACCCCCCACCACCACCCTCCACGCCTGGACCCCGATCAGCACCGAAGACACCATCCGCACGATGAACTCCATCCACTCCGGATCACCGACCGACCCCTGCCCTCACCACGTCTTCAACAAGGCCGACGCTGTCATCGCACCCCACCTGCGAGACATCATCAACACATCCTTCCACACCACCATCTTCCCTGAGAGCTGGAAACACGCCGAACTCAGCGCTCTACTCAAGAAACCAACAGCGGACCTCACCGACCTCAAGAATTACCGCCCCATCTCGCTCCTCCCGTTTCCAGCCAAAGTCATCGAGAAGACCGTCAACAAGCAGATGGCCGCTTTCCTCGAGACGAACGGATCCCTCGACCCCTCACAGTCCGGCTTCCGAGCCAACCACAGCACCGAGACCGCCCTCATCGCCGCCACCGATGACATCCGAGCCCTGATGGACAATGGAGAAACAGCGGCCCTCATCCTCCTAGACCTCTCCGCGGCATTCGACACGGTCTGCCACCGCACCCTAGTACGGCGCCTCAGCAACATCGGAATCCAGGACAAGGCGCTGGAATGGATCATCTCCTTCCTCGACGGAAGAACACAGAGAGTCCGCCTACCACCGTACAAGTCAGAGGCCTCCGAAGTCATCTGCGGCGTCCCCCAAGGATCATCTCTGAGCCCCACCCTCTTCAACGTCTACATGAGCCCCCTCGCGGCCATCGTACGCAAACACAACCTCAGCATAATCTCCTACGCCGACGACACCCAGCTGATCCTCTCCCTGACCAACGACCCCGCCGCCGCCAGAGCCAACCTGCACGAAGGGATGAAAGAGGTAGCCGAGTGGATGACGACCAGCCGCCTGAAACTGAACTCGGACAAGACGGAGGTCCTCATCCTGGGCTCCTCACCCTCCGCCTGGGACGACTCCTGGTGGCCTCCCGCCCTGGGCACCGCACCCAAACCGACAGACCATGCACGCAACCTGGGCTTCATCCTGGACCCGTCCCTCTCCATGACCAGGCAAGTCAACAACGTCTCCTCGGCGTGCTTCAACATCCTACGCATGCTACGGAAGATCTTCTGGTGGATCCCCACCGAGACCAGGAAGACCGTCACCCAGGCTCTCGTCACCAGCCGACTGGACTACGGCAACGCCCTCTACGCCGGTACCACCGCCAAGCTCCAGAAGAGACTCCAGCGGATCCAGAACGCCTCAGCCAGACTCATCCTCGACATCCCACGAACCAGCCACATCTCCGGACATCTGAGAGACCTTCACTGGCTCCCCGTCAACAAAAGAATCACCTTCCGCCTCCTCACCCACGCACACAAAGCCCTACACGACCAAGGCCTGAGCTACCTCAACAGCCGAGTCAACTTCTACGCTCCCAAACGCCACCTCCGATCAGCCAACCATGCCCTCGCCGCCGTCCCCCGCATCCGAAGAGCGGCTACAGGAGGAAGGTCCTTCTCCTACCTGGCCGCCAAGACCTGGAACTCCCTCCCGACCGACCTGCGCCTGACCCTAGACCACCTCTCCTTCAGGAAGAAGCTGAAGACCTGGCTGTTCGAGCAGTAGCGGCACCGCCCCCCCCCCCTCCAGCGCCTTGAGACCCTACGGGTATGTAGCGCGCTTTATAAGTGTCACTGATTGATTGATTGATTGATTGAGGCAATAGAATCCAAGAACATACGGCGGTTCTGGAATCTAGTTCGATCAGTATCAGAGACCTCAGCCGCTTCAATGATCTGTGTGGTAGAAGAGGGTGCTTGGGAGGTTTATCAGAAAGAACTATACCCAGCAGGGAGAGAAATTGAAGAGGAAGCGCAGGCGGACTGGAGAGGTCTAGTAGATGATCTAAAACCTGACTTCTCTGTAGAAAATGTATTTAATACGATAAAAAGACCCTTAACCTAACAAGAGCTGCTGGCCCAGATAACCTGCCAGCCCAGATAATTAAGTCATGTACACCTTGGTGGGCTGAATTTTTCTCTACCATGTTTGCATTAATCCTAGAACTAGGGACAATACCCAGTAACTGGAAGGGTGCGATAATCAGACCAATCCATAAAAAAGGGGACGTCAACGCACCATGGAATTATAGATTAATTAATCTACTCGATATGGGAGAAAAAATGTTTGCCAAGATAATACTAGGTAGGTTAAAGATTTGGGCAGAAGAGAGAGCAATTATCCCAGATGAACAAGGTGGCTTCAAAGAAGGCCACTCCACAATAGATCACTGCTTCGCCCTATGGGCCCTGGCTCGGAAATCGATAGAACAAAATGGGAAGCTACATTGTTGTTTTGTTGATTTTCGGGGAGCGTTCGATTCTGTGGATCGTAATAAACTTTGGGAAGATATGTTAAAATATGGATTACCGGATGGCTTGTTGATGATCCTAAAAGAGCTTCATAGTGGGAATTGGGCCCAGGTCATTAGAGATACTCATGGGGCTCTAACTCATAAGATATTAGTAGAGAATGGTCTTAGACAGGGGTACGTATTGGCACCCCTGTTATTTTCAATCTTTTTGGCAGATCTTCCCGCGGCACTTGAAGTGGAAAGAAGCGCAAGTCCAATAATGAATGGGCATAAAGTGCCTTGCCTTTTATATGCTGATGACCTAGTGATCCTGGACCAAAGTGAAATAGGATTCCAAAGGAAATGAACTGCTTTTAAACATTATTGTGATAGGAAAATACTGACTGTAAATATAGAAAAAACGAAGGTTTTATGCTTTGGAAAGAGTAAAAAGAATTTCAATTGGTTTTTGGGTGATGACAAACTAGAGGGGGTTAAGGAATATAGATACTTAGGCCTCTGGTTTAATAGTGCGCTAAAATGGCGTACCCATCTGGAGGCTCAAAAAGCAAAAGCTTTTTCATTCACATGTGGCTAAAAAAGTTTAATAAAGAATATGAAGACATGACACACAAACCAATGATAAAGGCATTTAAAGCAATGATCCCCACCAAGTATTGTATGGGGCAGAAGTGTTATACTTGAGCGGTAAACATGAGTGGGATCAGGAAGAGGGAAACATTTTAAAAATGTTATTGTCTTTACCTAATTTTACAATGGTTGAAGAAATTAGAATGGAACTAGGGTAAACTTCTTGGAGTGTACAATCCCAAATGGCCCTGGTAAGATTTTGGAAGCGCCAAGACCCAGGATTGACACCTAAGGTCTCACAATGGTGTGGAGAGGAAATCCAAATAAGTAATCTCGGCTGGGCAAAGGATGTGAGAAAAACACTCCAGAAAGTATCTGGGCGCCTTAATGTGAGATTTACCCAGAACGCCCAGATAGGCGACTTTACAAAGAGAACACTTAGGGAACAAGGCCAGTCGTTCTCAAGGGTACAGGACCTAGATTACATGCTGGAGAAAAAATTGGTCCAGTGGTCAAAGAACTCCTGGGTAAATGAAGGTTGGTTCCTGTATCTGGATATATTGCCCAACCAAGGGTTAAGATATGAAATACTAAGGTTCCCGGTCGGGATTAACCCCTGGAAGATAGATGGGAAATTAAAGTCCATACTGATTGGCCAAGAAGATAACTGTAACTGTGGCTGTGGCCTAAGAAACGATGTGCTGCACATATTACTTGATTGCACATTGGTACATGATTTAAGGAAACTGTTTTTACGTCCTATATTGCTATCACATAAGATTTCACGTGCCCAGGCGATATGCTTACTTACAGATATGCATTCGTTAGAAATTACAATTGGATTGGGTAAATTCCTGAAGGCCATAAAAGATTTTGGAAGGGAGCTATCGAAGGAGGGACATTGATTTTAAGTCTTTTTAAGCCTTTTTATAAAATTTAAATCTGTCTTTTTATTTCTCTAGATATGTGAGAACTTCCATAAAATTTGGGTTTAAGGAATTTTGTGTTTGAGGGAGTCACCCTCTTTTAATCTTCTTTTTTAACCAGTATTGAATTTTAATTATTTATGATGTAGTAGAAATTTTGTCTGTTCGTAGTTTTTGGACTCTGATTGTGTTTTGTTTTGTTTTGTTTAACAGACTATGGTCTAAATAAACAAGTTTCTCTCTCTCTCTCTCTCTCTGGGTAAGTTGGGATTTGCCCTGGCAAAGTTAGACTTAGCAGAGGTGGACATCTCTTATCCCAAACTAAAAAGATTGGGTAAAGAAACTAAAGCGATAGACAAAGGACTTTTTAACTTGGGTCCTGAAAATGTAGAATAGGTCAGCTCCCCAGAGGGACTGATCTGGACAGGAGGATGTAAGGCAGAGTATGCCCTGCAACACTACAACCAGTTCTCTTACTCTTCCTTGCCTGACAGACTAGGAAGACTCTCCCACGATTTGCTAAGTCTCCTGGTCTATGGGCTGAGAGGGCTTGTTTGAGAAACTGGGTCTGTTGCAGAACCCCCGACCCACTTTTTCCCTGGATTTTGATGCAACTTTGACTGAGGTGTACTGGGTCCCTGCCAAAACTATAAGAACTCTCCCTCGCAACCCATTTATTTTAAGGATCCATGTTACCGATTCCACAATGGGCACTAACAAATACCAAAAAACAATTGCTTCTTTTACTTTCTTATTTTATTTTATTTATTCATCTTTATATAGTCATTTACAATAAATATTTATTTTTAACTTTTTTCTTTTTTCACTTATTTCTTTTATGAAAATAAATTTCTAAAACAAACACAGTTCTATCAAAAAATTACAATATTGCAACAATTATTTATACAAAAAATCTCTACTGAGTTACATACACACCTGGGTAGAGAAAGCATGCAACCAACATCAAACATACACACTACATACACACTCTTCACACAATACTCTCCGTCTGCACAAGTTAACACATTTCAGTTGTTTATCTATTGATCACAATGAGTTCACTACATTCCGTAGGATTCAGTAATAGACTTGGTCAACGCGTTTTTGATTGTTGCTGTCCTCTCTTCTCCCTGACCCAGAAAATAATTGCTTCAGAGCGGGTCCCCTTTTTTCTTTTAGAGTATGGGTCCCTGCCAGCCGGGCTCTCAGGACTAGTGTTCTCTCATCAAGAATACACCACAAGTCGCACCTCTTCAGCCACACCTATAAGTCCCCAGTAAATGGCACCCCTGGCACCTAGGGCATTGGTAGGCATCCCTATACCTTGAACTTTAGATGTGTTGGACAAGAAGAAGATACTGACAGAGAAGAGATCCTGCCCGAGAACTGAAGTGCTGCTGCGGCAAAAATTAGTACCAAACCCTGTCTGAGTCAAGGACTTCACAATCATGGTTGTGCAGTTTTGTCTTGAGCCTGTGAAGGCTCAAAGAACACTTGAGCTCCTCCAGCCTTCAAGAAATCACAGAGAACCTCCCTTGGAGTGAGGGTATCACTCCCCATTCACACTGCAGGCACCTCCTCAGCTAAGTATGGTTTGTCGATGTGCTGCTACCCGATGACTTTAAGAAAGATCCTACCCAAAATAGGTGCATCAGCTCCAGAGGGTCTGATCTGTATCCCCACCAAGCTTGGAGAGACCAAACCTACCAGAGCAGTACTGTACCAATACCTGGGGTACGAGACCCCTTTCCGCAAACACTGAGACGTAGAGTCCATTCCGGACTCCAACTACTCCATGAAGCAGCATTTGTCAAGGGGAACTGAGACCCCTGAGACTGGTGCCATAAGTGGACCACCTGTCACGAAATCAAGTCAAGTCAAAGTCAAAAGCCAGCTTTATTCGATTAGTTAAAATCATAAAAGCAACAATACAATACAATTTATAAAAACAATTGTTAAAAAAAAATTGTTTTACATATCGTATATTTCATATGGATAAAACAGTTAAAAAATCAGTCAAGGTGCTATGTAGGTCCGTTCAATATTTTAGATGTTAATACAAAAGCAATACATTCACAGTGTGGTCATAAGAAGAGTAGTTGATTTAAAAAGTATTGGCTAAGTCTGCAGTATAATGAGGGCGCCCTTCCAAGTCCTTCGGGGATAGCTTCCTGGTTTTTGTGCGCATAGCTGCGACCAGAAAGCTAGCAACCCCGAAGATTATCTTGGTACTCCCTAGTAACTGTAAATGAAGTAACGCTGGACGGACCTGCATAAAACCTGCTTCCCTTAAGATAGGGACCAGGTATAATTTTCTACTCTTCTTGAAGTGCTCACAAAACATTACAAAATGTATAAGGGACTGTTCTGAGAAGGTATCGCAGCTACAAGGAATTGACTCATCTGGCACCCCCCATACAGGGAAAACTCCCAATGAGTACTGTATGATGTTGAACCTAAATCTAACAAGAAGGTGTCAATGGTATGGACGGCTTACAATTGTTAGATAAGGTTCAATCGAGGGTGTAGTCAAGAGGAGGAAGTTTGCTCTGGCTCTGGGTTTAGTCAGCTCCTCACTCTCCCGCTTTAACGCTGCCCTCCTCAGGAAATTATCCTTAATCCATTTCACGTCCCCCTTGCAAATTGTATTAGGGTGGCTAAAAAGATTGGGCCTACTAAGACTTTCCAGGGCGCCCTTGACATAAGCCATCCACGGGATCTTTAAAACACTATCCAGCGCCATGCAATCCCTAAGAATAATGTGGTTAATCCTAATTTCATTGTTCAACCAGGTTTTGGCCCAACACACCAATGGTTCCAAGAGAAGCTGATCAGTAATCAAACCCAAGCCTAACTCTGTGTGTAAGGAGAAAACTGGGGTGGATTGTGGGACACTTAGTAGCGTTCTGAGAAACTGATTTTCCACAATCTGCAAATCACCGGTTGAGTGGTAACCCCACAGCGCTGCGCCATAGGTAGCTATGGAAAGGCATTTTGTTTTGTACACTTTCAATAGTGCCTCCATTGGACGTGAGCCTAGTCGCTTTGCGAATCTTAGCAGGGCTGAGGTTGAACGGGTTACGGCAAGTGACTTGGCACACACCTGCGGTTTCCATGAGCCCTTCTCCTCAAAGATCACACCCAGATAAGTGAAGACCTGTACCCTTGAGACCCCCTCACCACAACAACTAAAACTTTTTAATTTTTTCGGCCTTTGCCGCCTCCCGGCCACCATGACGTGCGATTTTTTGTCATTAATCAGGAGGTCGAGCTTCGCCATAAAATCGCCAAAGGCATCCAGAAGTTTTTGTAGCCCCACTCCCGTGCGGGCAAGGAGGACCGCATCGTCTGCGTAAAGCAGAACAGGCACTGCGGATCCCCCCACATACGGGATGTCAAGTGTGGACCCTTCCAGTGCTTTGTCCAAAGAGTTGATGTATAGGGTAAACAAGAGGGGGGCTAAAATGCAGCCTTGCCTGACTCCTCTTCTGGATTTAAAGGGTCTGGTGATGTTGCCTTCCTGAGTTGTTCTTATGGATGCTGATAAGTCTTCATGAAGGGCCGCCAAGAAGTCTATAAGGGGCGGATCAAACCCTATCCCAGCTAAAATGGCCCATAACTTGGTCCTATTGACCAAGTCAAAGGCCGAAGAAAGGTCCATAAATGCAAGGTATAAGTGACCCTCTTTTGCCACTGTATATTTGCTGACCAGCATATGTAAATTCAGGCACTGGTCAATTGTGCCCCGTTTCTCACGGAAACCATACTGGAGTTCCAAGAGCACCCCCTTCTCTTTCGTAATGTTATTCAGTCTAGTCAAGATAACTCTGCCGAGAATCTTGACAGCGGAGTCAAGTAACGGTATCGGCCTGTAGCAGGCCGGATCGTTTCTTGGCCCCTTTTTATATATAGGGACAATAGTTGAGGTGGCCCAAGATTCGGGGAACCCCGCTATGACCGTTGCATTAAAAACGTTAGTGAGTATTTTGGCCCAAAAGAGTGGACTTGAGCTGTATAAATCTGCCGGGACACCGTCGGGGCCCGGAGCCTTGTGTTTGGACATCTCAACTATTGCCCTGTTGACCTCCAGTTCATTAAAAACAACAGGGGGGGCTTCTATCGTAGGCTGGTAAGACCTACTGGTTGTTGGAAGCATATCACTCTTATAGATCTTACTAAAATGTTCAACCCATTGGTCTTCAGAAATTACACAGTCCATAACACTATTGTTTGATGTAGAGAAATAGGGGTGATTAATGACCATCCAAAATTTGGAGCTATCCTTCAAGACATTGGCCGATATTAGACTATCCCAAGCCTCGCTTTTGATTAACTTTTTCCGCTTTTCAGTTGCCTGTCTATATTTTTTCCTAAGCCCTGCCACAAGGTCTTTTTTTCTTGGTTGTTGTTTTAGGGCAAGAAGTAGGTCTTGATGTAACTTAGAGCATTCTTTGTCAAACCATCTTGGAGTGGAGAGATCAACCTGCTTCTTAGTGCAAGTTAAGTCCTTATTAATATTAGAACAGATAGTAGTGAAAGAACTAATAATGGCAATACCCTCAGATGTACTATCCATGCATATTGATATATCGTCTTAAGAATTATGCACAAGGTTATTCATAAAAGAATCCGGCACCACCTTTGCCCATTTAAGTCTGCGGCCCTGGTCCTTAGGAACAAGGGTGTCGCCACGTCCCCCCAGACGCTCAACCTGGGTGACGCTATTTCGGCCCATGTTCAGGAGCAGGACCACTGGGTTGTGATCACTAAAGGGGGAGGAAATCACTTCGTAAGATACTACTATATCGATTAACCCTGGTGTAATAAAAATATAATCGATGACCGTGCTAGCATCCCTGCCAACAAAGGTCGGTGTTCTTACATCCTCCCATGTCCCGTGTGCCTCGTACAAATTTTGGTTTGCTAATAGGTTCTCCAAACCCACCCCCTGTAGGGTGTGCTCGAAGTGGGTACTGAGAGCTCCTGGTGGACCCAATAGCTCCTTATTCTGGCATCCCCAATTGCACGGGTGAACATTAAAATCTCCCAATAACAGGGTTTCGAATAAAGCAGATTGCTGTGACTTGTATCTTATTAAGAAAGAAGATAGGGAACTCAGATGTGAGCAGCTTCTATCTCTATTGGGTGCATTATAAAAGTTTATTATCAAAATTGAGGGGGAATTTGGTCTTGCCCACTCTATACCTAGTATATTTTCAGATGAAAACGCAATTTTCCGTGCGGAGCCCTGCAATTTTATGGAAAAGAATATATACAGGCCCCCCTTATGTCTGCCACCCTCCCCGGGGGTAGCTTTAGTCGAAAAGCTCCTGTACCCATCAATGAAGAATTCACCACTGGAATCCCAAGTTTCCTGAAAACCCAGGATATCATATTGTGTGATTAGATTTAACCATCTTTCATCAGAGACTTTTTTCTTTAGCCCCGCAATGTTCCAGCTCATTGCAGTGACATGGCAACCGCTAGCTACTGTAGTGGCATCCCGAGATGGTAAAACAGTGGGTGGTTGTCAATCGTTAGTGTCTAGCGTAGAGGTGTTTATAAGAGGGTGGAACCTATTGCTGAGTGTAATCCCTGTCCCCTGGCTAAGGGTATACTGTACATCGGGTGCTATTACTGGAGCACTATTTAGCCTTGCCCTCAATAATGCCTGCTGGGTTTGATAGGATACATTGGACTTCACTCCCCGTCTCTCCCCACTGCCTATAGAGGCTGGGCCATAAGGGAAGTTTATTTTGGGTTGAAGGTAGGTGGGGGGAGGATAGAAGTACCCTAAAGGGAGTGGTCTGATACCTCCACTCACTAGGTCAGAACCATGCCAGAGTAGGGAGTCTGCAACGTTGGGTGTGTTAAAGTTGACAATCACGCAGTCTCCAACAACGCATTTGGGCCTCCTCCCCACCCAATCCACCCTTCGGGCAGCTATGATATATTTACCCACATCCAAACTTCCACTGCTAAACTGAGCACACCATCTCCTAGTTCTGTTTAGCAAGTCTAAATCAGATTCCCTCTGTTGTGGTTTAAGGCACGGAATCCCAGTTAGGATGACAACTAGGCTTGCTGCCTCCGGGGGAAGATCCACTGGGCGGCTCAGTCTTTTACTGGGCTCACTGAAGGGGTACTCCTGAGGTCTAGGGGTAGGTATCGTATTAGCCCTCCCCATCTCCTCTAACCCTACTGGTTGAGGTCCCCGTGCTAGATCAGTATTTTTATCAAATGAAATATGTGCAGGTAAATGTTGCGAGCTGTGGACTTCCATTGGTGAGCTGGATAAAGCTGCAGTTGATGTTTTACCCCTCCCTTCATGTTCAAGGGCCACACTGCTACTGATGTGGGGCTGGCAGTGTGGGCAATGTGTGTTTGGCTCTGTGAGATATTTGTCAATCCTTTCACATTTTTTCATAATGTTATCAACACATAATTTGAGGGTGTCCACAATGTCTTTAGCCAAGTTCACCAGTAAAGGTTCCAGACGGGATTCGATTAAGCCCTCCACTACCCCCACCAAGTTGTCCTGGAAGCCCTGGACTGTCTGTTTAACCGCTTTTGCACCGTATACTTCATGTGGCTTCTTCCCCCGTGAGTTTTTAGCCTTATGACGCGTGTTTGCAGTAGAATCCACATGTACAATATCGCTGCCCGGGGCATGTGGAGAGGTAATGACCCTGGGGACAGAGGAGGCAGTAGAAGTCGTGACTTCTATGGTGGGTTCCATGGGGATGTGTGTAACGTGCTCGGGGGCCTCTATGTCTATTACATTCCTCACCTCTGTGACCGAGTGGTCAAGCCCCAGTTCTTTTTCCGCGTTGGCAATTTTGTCATTTAAGGCCCCTACTGCAGATGTCAGATATGAAATAATAGTCTCTGATTTCTTAGGGACTTTAGCCTTCTTACCTTCTCCACCATTCGTTGTTAACTTGCGTTTTCCCATAGCGAGGAGCAGGGTCTCTGGCCCTACCCTACCTCCTCCTGCCAACGACTGCCCCGCCCTTGTCCCGGGCTTCTCCCGGGCGCTTCCCGCACGCTCCCGCGTCGCGGGGGGTGGTGCAGCAGTATATGCGCCGCCTGGCGCCAACTCGCGGTGTGCGGCTTCCGGCCGCTCGGGATGCTGGGGGTTGGAGTCCTTGCCTCCCCGATCCCCGGTCTCCGGTCTCTGGTCTGCGGCGGCGCTCGGTTGCTGAGAGCGCCGCAGCTGCAAGCAGGCTGGGGAAGTCCTTGCCGCGGGGATGCGGAGCCCCTGGTGATCTGCTATGTCCCCCGCTCTGCCGGGGGTGGTGCTGCAGTATATGCGCCGCCTGGCGCCAACTCGCGGTGTGCGGCTTCCGGCCGCTCGGGATGCTGGGGGTTGGAGTCCTTGCTTCCCCGATCCCCGGTCTCCGGTCTCTGGTCTGCG
This sequence comes from Lissotriton vulgaris, assembly GCF_964263255.1. Taxonomy (NCBI): domain Eukaryota; kingdom Metazoa; phylum Chordata; class Amphibia; order Caudata; family Salamandridae; genus Lissotriton; species Lissotriton vulgaris. The sequence goes on along the minus strand of NC_141696.1, from coordinate 1,031,938,610 downwards.
GCAGCGCTCGGTTGCTGAGAGCGCCGCAGCTGCAAGCAGGCTGGGGAAGTCCTTGCCGCGGGGATGCGGAGCCCCTGGTGATCTGCTATGTCCCCCCCTCTGCCGGGGGTGGTGCTGCAGTATATGCGCCGCCTGGCGCCAACTCGCGGTGTGCGGCTTCTGGCCGCTCGGGATGCTGGGGGTTGGAGTCCTTGCTTCCCCGATCCCCGGTCTCCGGTCTCTGGTCTGCGGCGGCGCTCGGTTGCTGAGAGCGCCGCAGCTGCAAGCAGGCTGGGGAAGTCCTTGCCGCGGTGATGCGGAGCCCCTGGTGATCTGCTTCCACGAGGGTCAGGTGGGTACAGGGACGGGTGCTCTTGTCGTCTCTGCGGAATTGCGTCACATGCAAAGGTAAGTCTTGTGGGGCACCTGGTGAGCCAAATTGCTGGAGGCCGTTTTTGAACCAGTGCTGCAATATCGGCCCCCTGTAACAAAAGGGGGAGCTGTGCTTCTTGCTTGCAGACACCCCCCCCCACTCCCATGGCCGGTCAAGCAGCAATCTGCCAGGGTTGGTTGTTGTTCCTTGGCTCTGGTGCCAACCACTTGCAAATTGTTTAGAATGTTATCACTGTTCCTTCACGAAGACTTCTTGGAGTCAGCGTCCTGCTGGCAACAACTTCCTTTCTGGATCCCTGCCTCTGTTCCTCCCTTTCTGGATCCCTGCCTCTGTTCCTCTGTCACGAAATCACTTATGCAAGTTGCCTGCTTCTGACCGTGAGGACATATAGAAGAACGGCACCCATCTGACCTACCAGCTCTGCACCCTGCCCAGACAGCCACTGCAACGACGAACCAGCTGTGCTCCAACGGTCCTGAGACCCTTACGACCTCCTGCCCTGAGTGGGACCCGCCAGACTTACCTTTAAGTCCTCCTGTGCAGTATCTTTCTAATGGGCCCCCTTTGTGGTAGTGCCTCAGCACCCTGCTGTGGACCAATCTTCCGCTACTGAAACATTGGACCTGGCCCTGCTATCAATCTAAAATGAGATGTGGAACTTCGTGTAAGCATTGCCAGATTTCATATGCATTTTTCAGCTTTTTCCCATTGACCTAAAATGTGCGTAATTGAACACAGAAGTGATATATTTCCCGAACTCTTAAAAAATCATAACTTTGAAAGTACTTATTGTAAATTGAATTTATTGGTCTTAAAAATTACATAAAATGTATACTATTTTCATAAATTGTTCTCAAATGTATTCTTGAGTGTGTGTCTCATTTATTGCCTCTGTAAAGGAAACAAATTCTTAGCACTACCCTCTGAGAAGCCTAACTGCTCGTTCACACTACCAAAAATAGAGCATTAGTATTATCTACTTTTGCCTCTGTAAACCCATAAGGGACTCACTGAACTCTCTGCTCAGTGTACTTTGATTTGGTACACTATATAGAGAGCTAACTTCCTACAGAGACCTCAATTCCTTCTTCCCTGCCTCCTCTTAAAGGCCTCTTTTGGCTTTCAGAGACTTTTTCAATGCTAAGAAAAACTTTTCTAACCAGTGCAAGTATGTGGCTTAATTATTATTCTCCATGAGTCAAGGCTGTATTTACCTTCTTTTCCTCAGCAGTCTGGTTAACTTTTTCTCCTCAAAAGGAAGGATTGCTAGCTGCAATTGTGAGGTCATCTCTGCCTGGCTGCTCTCTAGCTCTGACGGGGACACACTGCTCTCTGCCTTGGACAATGCAGGTGATGCTGCTTCTTGTGGGTAACTCCATTCTGGCACTAGGGCCTCCTCATTGTCGGCTGTTTTTCTACTTCATCCGCATTCTTCTTTGAGGTGGACTTTAGCTGAGGGTCCTCTCCCCATGCTCTGAAGTCAATATGGTAATTCTGCTTCTTGGACTTCAGACCTGCTTCAGCCCTCGCTGGTTGCACATGCTTCCCATTCCCAGGTTAAGGCTCTCAACTTTAGCCAGATCTACTTCTATGTTTCTTAAAACTTAACTTGCAAAAATTGAGTGAAAGAATACATTTAGGAAAACTACGAAGAACACCAAAAAACTAGTAAATTTTACATTTTCTAAAGATCTCTCTAATGTCCGTGTCTACTTAAGAAGGATTAAATGATAAAAAATGAAAAAAATTGATTGAGCACAAGAATTCTAGAACAGGCACCTCACAGCATGCCATAACTTAATCTTCATATTAGTGACATTATTTAAGGATTAAGCTTCTAGGGCCAACATTATTATTAATCCTAGAAATACCACTACAGCATGCACCATTAATTCCTGGATGCAGAACTACAACAGCATTAAAAGTCATCCCATTCACACCCTGTTGCCGGATACCAGGCAGAAACTGTTAGTTCGTGCAATAACTCCCTGTCCACAACTTCTTGGGTAGCAAGAAAGGCCACTGTATTAAGACAGGTGCAAAAATTAACTCTAATAAAAACTTCTTGCAATTCATTATTTAATAAACCAAAAATGTTATCTTATCAATCGTTATGAAAGATGAACCCCCACCAACTTAATCCAAACAAACACAGAAGAAACTGACGTTTGTTGATACCCCCCTCTTTTCCTTTTACTGACCTTTGAGGATGGACCAACCCGCTCAAGGCTGCCCACCCCCCAGAAAAACCGCCTACCGACTAAAAAATGGGAACCTAAACCTGTTTTACCGTGGCAACCAGGAAAGACAGCTTTGGTATTACCCAAAGTATTGCGAAAACAACTACCATACAGGACCTGAAAAGAGAAACCAAGATAGGGAAGGGTAGGTGGGACAAAAACCAAACCTACGCCACCCGCCTCCCGCCGGCACAGTATCTTTCCTGCCCTTACTTCCCCTATCTATTCTTTTTCCCCTCGCGCTCCATTAGCTAATCCCCCCCGCGCCTGGGGCCACTGTCCTCGCGCGAACAGACCCAGGGGAGAGACCGGCTCGCTCTCGGCTCCCCCTGGGTCCCTACATGCCAATAGCTCTGTGTGATGTAATAATTCAAGTCCTTTTTGCGCGGCCCAAATCCACCAAGTTTGAACTAGTGGATTTGTCACGGTGTTACCTGTGTTTATATTGCATGTTTAATAACCTCATGGGGTATTACTCCATGCCTGATATTGATGAATTGAAGGAAAAAACTCCCATCTCCACCTGATTGGTGCAAAGCTGGAGTGAACATGTTGCACGCTTAGCTCAAATGAGATGCTTTATCGGCTTTTATTTTGTATAATTCAATTGACGGTAGGTTACGTTTTCTGATCAGTCACAGAATGTATCATGAAAGTCTTTCTAATCGTATCATTCATTTGCTCAAAATAGTTTAGTTATTGCTAGAATCGGGAAACGTGATTATAAAGGGGAGAGGATGTGGTCTCACGGCTAGACTGCCAATTAATGTGTCCTTGTATAAAGAAACTGGTGCCCATGTAGAGCGCTCCAATACCTTCAGGTCGAGTTTGCGCTATATAAATCGGCAAAAAATAAAAAAATAAAAGTTAAAGGTTGCGCAAAAAATACAGAAATTGAAAACATTCTGGAGCAGATTTACAATTACTAGTGCATCCCTGCACATCGGCAGGGATGGGCCAGTAATTGTGCGCCGCAGCTCCGTCCACCCTTGATGCGCCGCATTTACAATGCGGCGCACCATGGGGCAAAAACGGCACAGATGCGTCACGCATCTGTGCCGTAAAAGCGAATCATTGCTGGAGTTGCATCACAAGCGCGGCGCAGCTCCAGCAATGATCAGGGGGGCCCTATGTGCACAATGCTGCGTCAATCCTTACGCCTGCTTCAAGCAGGCGCAGGGTTTTGACACAGCATGGGCCCAAAAGTGATTGAGTGAAATCTTGTAGATTTCACTCAGCCACTTTTGGGAGGCGTTCCTGTGCCGGAACACCTCCCCCTACGATGATATGCCTCTTCTGGCGCAGGGATTTACAACGTGACGCATCCGGGAGATGCGTCACGTTGTAAATACCCCGCACCATGGCGCATCTTTTGAGCCGCCGCTACGTCACAAAAGTGACGCAACGGCACCGTAAAAGTGGCGCAAGGGGCTTGTAAATCTGCCCCTGTGGATATAAAATACCGTAGAAATTAAGTATTATTCCGAAGAAATCCATCGACTAGCACGAGCAAATTGCGAAGATCTGCTTATATATGTAATGTGTAACTTATTTTCATGAGCCCTTTACCACGCGTTTGCTTTGGTTAGGTAATGTGCATTGTAATTGTTTTCATGCGCATATAATTCGCCGACAGAAGAGTCTCACACACAAATGATTCTCTGTCATGCCGGTGCCCCTTTGCTATGCTAATGAGGAAAAGGAGAGTGAACAAATGGAAATGCGCAGTTTCTTTCCTTTGACCTTTCTCCTTGTGATTTGTAGAGCTGTCGGTTTTAACCTTTCAGCGATACAATGGCTTTTGACAATAAAGCGGACCTGGCGCTACCATTTTAATTGAAGCGTTCGTTTCAGACACACGTTAGAAAAATCTAAATAGAAAATAGCTATTGCTCATGTGACCAGTTGGTATGATGGAACATAAGAATGATAACTACTATCCATAAAATGTATCCAACCATTTCTATTCCAGAGTTGTATTAAAAGACAGAACTACTTACTGAATCTAATTGCATAAATTATACGCCCAAGATTGTCTTGTCACTATACACTTTTCCTTATTTTTTGTTAATGTTATGACCAAAGTTCTGAAATAAGGAAAAACATACCCTTCCACCAGTTGATGGCTTATTGGTTCTTACAGAAACACACACAAGGCAGCACGTTTTGCACTTCCCCAAAATTTCAACGGGCTAAATTGATGCTACTTTTGCTACAAACATGCTAAAGGAAAACAATATGTTCCGCGGGTTAAATGCACCAAATTGCCAGTTTTTGGGGCAAACTCAGCCCCTGTCTAGGAATCGAAAAGGAGACGAACATTGGGGCATATTACCAACAACTAGCGATAATTATCGCTATGTTGGCTTAGCGGCAAAATAATTATCGCCGAGCTCCGCCGTTTTTTATCGAAGATAAACCTTGCTATTATCAAGGTTTATCTCAAATGCGATAAAAATCGGACGAAATGCATGAATATCGCTGAAAAGTCAGCAATATTCATGCATTACCGAGCTAATGCTCTTAGTCATATTATCCACCTACCATTGGATAACATGGCTAAGAACTGCTCTGGGCAGGCCTTAGCTTTTGGAGATATTCGCGCTTAGCGCGAATATTTCCAAAAGTAGGTAATAGGTGATAGCGATGTTAGCGACTGTTTCCAGTCGCTAACATCTTGGCACGCCCACTTTGCATGTTAATTAGCGATAATTATCGCTGACATGCAAAGTGGGCCCCAAAATGATCGCTATCTCCTACTACCTGTCTCTAAGTGGTGTTAGCGACAGCTAGGTTATAGGGCGATAAAATTATCGCCGCTTTAGCGGGAAAAATTCCCGCTAAAGCGGCGATAAGGACCTTGGTATTATGCCCCACCATTTTCTTTTACTCCATGTTGACCACCGTGCAAATTCTTACTAACTTATCGCCCATTTGGCTCTTTTCCTCATGATGCAAGCAGCATTATTAATCAGCTTACAGCAACAATTCCTTTTATTTTCACCCTAGTGCCTTCAATAAATGTACCTCACCATTTAGCAAAGAGGTGAAAAAATGACATCTATATAGACACCATTCCCAAAATGTTGTTTTAAAGTACTTTTGCGCCATACTTTGGAGGTGCTCGTTCGTGCAGGGCACAGATGTGCGCCATTTACTATAGGATGCAAATTTACTTAACATTTATTTAACTTGAAATGTACGCGTTAGGGTATGAGCTGCAGCAAGCTCAGCTCGAAATGGTAATTGTTGGACTGGCCAATGGGGCGATTAGTCTGTGGCCGATGATCTGATAGGGCAGAGTGTGGACCGGGTTCCTAGCTCTTTGTGGGCCTGTTTTATAGCCAGGTGGGCTGAGTTCGTATTTTAATGTCTCTGATATCACAAGGATTCCCTGCAGCAAACACATATCCATACAGTCTCCCATACGATGCAAAATACTCATACAGCGGGTCTTTTCAAGTTCAAAATTGGCCTCATTTGAAAATGTTGGCCACTTTCATAGTTATTTGGCCAGGTAATGGAGACCCCTTTTAAGTTGGTGCTTGGGCCTATTTTTTGCCCATTCTCCCTGGACACGGTGATTAGTGATTGCTTTTCTCTGTCCGAGATCTTCTGTCTGCAGCATACACAATCATTTAGAGAAATATTGAGCTTAATACATGAACTTTAAAAATGTAATGTAAATGTAATGTATAGCCACATGGCTACCTGTTAATGTTAATGTTAATGTAAGCCGAACTTTTTGAGCGCACGGCTACCCCGAAAGGTGTCCCGGCGCTTTGGCAAAGAGGCCCAAAGAAACAGGAAAGCCAAAGGCATACGCACTACAGTTACCGCGAGTTACTTGGTGAAGAGCAAGGTCTTCAACTCCTTCCTGAAAGCCAGGAGGTTGTTCGCTTTCCGAAGGGAGAGTGGGAGCTCATTCCACAAGCAGGCTGTCACGTGTTGGAAGGAGCGACCTCCCATCCGGACACGTTTGGCCACAGGCACCTCCAATTTGGCCAGGTCCGCCGACCGCAATGACCTACGTGGCACATAGAAAGCAGTACGCTTCCTCAGATAGTTAGGCCCAATCGCATGGAGAGCTTTAAACGCCAGAGTAAGGAGTTTAAATCTGATTCTCCCAGCGATTGGCAACCAGTGCAGCCTAGCCAGGAGCACTGAGGCGCTGGCTCTCCTGGGCAGGCCATAGATGGCTCTGGCCGCCGAATTCTGAACAATCTGCAGTCTGGATAACAGATACTTAGGCAGGCCTGCAAAGAGCGCATTTGCATAGTCCAGGCGGGATCCCACAAGCGCCTGGACTACATTCCTACGGTACTGGAGTGAAAGCAGAGGAAGAAATTTCCTAAGCATCTTAAGGATGCTGAAACACTTCCCTGCTAATCCCAGGATGTGTGGACGAAAGGAAAGCTCATCGTCAAACACCACTCCGAGATTTTTTACCTGAGTAGATGGTTTCTCTGGGGGGAACATGTCCTGGGGCCACCATGTCTTCCAACCCGGGTCTGGGGCACAGCCGAAAAAAAGCAGCTCAGATTTGTCTGAGTTGCATTTCAGGCTGTGCCGCTGGAACCACGCAAAGACTGCACTCAGACAGTCCTTAATTCTGCCGCCGTTGAAGACCTCTTCCTTCCTGCAGGTGAACAAAAGCTGGGTGTCAACAGCGTATGAGATGACCCGGGCCCCAAACGCCTCCGCTACCTCCGCTAGAGGGGCCATATATATGTTGAAAATGGTGGGGCTCAAGATAGAACCTTGAGGCACCCCCACCTCCAGCGAAGGCATTTCGGCCAAGAACGGCGGAGCCCAGATCACCTGTCGGCGGTCGGCAAGAAAGGATTGAAACCAGTCCAACACCGTCCCTCGCAGACCAATCTCCCTGAGTCTTGAGAGGAGACCTGCGTGTGGGACGGTGTCGAACGCCGCCGATAAGTCCAACATGACTAACAACGCCTTTCCCCCATGATCGAGCGTCTCCCTGATGGCGTCGGAAACCTCTACCAGAGCGGTCTCCGTGCTGTAGTTCGCACGAAAGCCGGACTGGGAGTCATGCAGCAGTTTGTTGTTCTCAATAAAGGTGGACAGAGTATGCTGAACATGTTTCTCCAACACCTTCGCCAGAGCAGGGAGGAGGGAGATCGGTCTGTAGTTAGCCCATTGCAGGGGGTCGAGCAGAGGCTTCTTAATCAACGGCAGAATGAGTGCGTGTTTCCACTGTCGTGGAACCACCCCTGAGCTCAAAGATAGATTAAGCAGGGGGTTCAGCAAGCTGTTCAACGCTGAGGCCACCCTGCCCAAGCATTTCGCCGGACAGGCATCCAGAGGCGAGCCAGATTGCAGCCGAGATAACAGCTCAAGCGAAGTCTCACAGGACAGCTGGGGAAAGACAGATAGTAGGGGCCCAGAATCAGCCTGTGAAGGATCCGAATAGGTAGACTTACCCCCCAAAGCGGGGTCAGCTATTCGGGAGTCCACAGATGAGAAGGTGTCCTGAATCTTTAAAATTTTGGCCACAAAAAAGTCGGCAAGCTGTTTAATCCATTCTTCCGTGTGTGAATGGACGGGGGTACCTACAACCGGATTGACAAACTCCTTCACAATTCTAAAGAGTTCCCGGCTGGTATTATCAGCTTTGTCAATTCTCTGCTCGAGATAGCTCTTTTTAGCTGCGGCAATCTGTTTGTAGTAAGACTTTATCGCGTCGCGGTATTTCGTTTTCTCCGCGATATCATACTTGCGCCGCCAGCGCCTTTCCAGCTTCTTGCAGTCTTGTCGCATGTCCTAAAAGGTGTCCTAGCACCATGCGCCTCATTTACATGAAAGTGGTTGCTGCACTTTCAAATCTCAGGGATGCGTTTTATCTACAAGGGTATGACGGAACCCTTTGCTGTCCCCTGAATTAGCCCATAATTGGCTGCCATGCGCTGACGCAGGCAACATTTCACCATGGTGGAAGGATGCTTGTGTCACGGGGATGATTGTTTACTAGCAGAAAGGTGTTCCTTCCTGCACATAAACAATCTGAAATTGTGTTTTTCAACTTCTATTTGTGCTGTATTAACAAACAGAACTTGTAAAACGTAATTTTTTTTAATGATTGTTTATGTGAAAGAAGGGACACCTTCCTGCACATAAACAATCATAATAGGCAGTGGCGGCTCCTGGAGTGAGTGCTGCCGGGCGGTGATGCAGGGCGGGGAGGGGCACAGTGGGGGGTAGGAAATTCCAGACTATGGCCTAATGGAGGTAAGTATACAAATAAATAAATAAAATTAATTTTGTTGCGCGCGCTGCATCGCCCAATACGATGCAGCGCACACAATGAAATTCATTTTATTTATTTATTTGTATATTTTCCTCAGTTTGTCCATAATCCGGCGTATACTACACCCCACCCTGCCCCTCCCCCGCCCTGCGTCACTGCCCAGCAGCACTCCCTCCAGGAGCCGCTACTGATAAGAGGTGATTTTCTCGTTCTATGTGTGCTGCAGAATGCAGCACTAATAGAAGGAAGACAAAAACCGAGGAGAAATGAATACATTTCTCCTTGTTGCTCCTCCCTATGCCTCCCCTACAGAGGCGTAGCATTCAGATTCATTTCCAGGTTTACGATTTCTCAGAAATGGAAATGTGTCAGGTTAAGGCCTGGGTGGTAAATTCCGTTTCGTTCTCGGAATTTGCAGAATTTGAGTAATTTTGCGTTCTGCGGAGAATGCAAAATTGCCCAAAATTCAGCTTTCCGCGATTTCACGAAATGTTTTGCTTGTTTGTGGTCTCAAATGCCTGTTTGCGAGATATTTCCCCCGGAGCACGCAAACAGCGATTGCGAACAGTTATAAAGCATCGCGAACAAGCGATTTGTGTGTTTGTGGAATTTCTGCATGTTTGTGGATATTTGTTACCGTTTCACGGAGATTTGCGAAACACGATTACCCGAATTCTGCCCACCCCTAGTCAGGTTCAATGGGTGTTGTGTGGGAACACCCACAGAGACACCCATGGAACGCCCCTTTCACGCAGAGTGCTGCGTGTAAAGGGGCGGCATTTACAAGGACAGCAAAAGCTGTGCAGGGTGGCTTTTCCAGTCCTTGTAAATATGGGGCAGAAAAATGCACCACTGATGCGTCAGAAATAGTGATGCACCGACCGTGGGAGGGGCTTGTAAATAAGCCCCCATGAGACTAACAATCAGCTGACACCAAGATAAGGAGACTGTTGCAATTCACTGGAAAACAGGCAGGTTTTTAAAGCTTTCCAGAAAGACAGCAGCTGTTTGTGGATCAAAGATATACAGTTAGATAATTTTAAGATTTATATGCTATAAACAAAAAAGCAGAGCCACCTGCTTGTAACCAATGAAGTCTAGGTACTACAAGAAGACAAGAGTTGGACATGGGCATTAGTTACTATAAATAGACAACAGTTTGACCAGGGCAGAAGTCTAGATCAGTGGTTCTTAACCTTTTGCCTCCTGTTGAGCCCCATTTAAACATTACTCAATCCCGTGGATACCCACTGAATCATTATTGGGATCTGGGTACCACCCCTGTGTCATTACTAGAAGCTTCATGAACAAAAATGTAAAAAAGTCAAAATTTTCATTTCAGTGGGTAGGATGAAGCTTTTCTAAATTCAATTGAGGCACCTCATTATCCATACTATAATCTGTTTGATGCACTTGCACTGCTCCCACAAATCATTCCGAGAATACTAACTTAATTTTTAGCCTCCAATTTCTTAATAATTGTCTAAGCCACTATTAGACCTGGTACCATTTTTTGCTGCTGCCTCCTGTATTTTTGCTATGTGTTTTACTGGTCAAGATGCCAAAGTGCAAGTGCTCCCTAATGTAAATGTTTGTAATGGATTAGTGACTCCATGATTGGCTCATTTGATTTACTTATCAGACACTAGTACAGTGCACCCTGTGTGACCAGGGCCTGTAAATCAAATGCTGGCGGGCTTGCAGCACTGGTTGTGCCACCCACAGAAGCAGCTTGTAAAATGTGACTCAGGCCATTGCAGAGCCTGTGTGTAGCCTGGGGCTGCCATTTCAACTTGGTAAGTGCACCCACTTAGCAGTCCCTAAACCTCCCCTTTTCTACATGCTAGCCACCCCTAAGGTAAGCCCAAGGGCAGGGTGCATTGTATATAAAAGGTAGGACACGCCCTGATGTGTGTGGCATGTCCTAAAAGGCAATTACAGCCAATTTCAATGTTCACTATTGCAAGACTAGCTGTTCCCATAGACCAGAATGGGCAGTTTGATTATAACATCTTATAATCCTAACTAACTCAGGGAACTAAGTAGAAATTCGAATTTAGTATGCACGAACTCAGAATGATAAAATACTTCTTTTAGTAAAGTTGGTTTTAACATTCTGTGTTTGAAAATACCACTTTTAGAAAGTAGGTATTTTCTTGCCTAACCATCCAGCCTGCCTCTGCTAGGTTGTGTATTCCATTTCTGGTTTGTAAGTGACAGGGTCTGGGGTGGCCCAAGGAGACAGGGTGAGTCAGCACAAGTCTAAGTAGACCTATCTGCATGAGGAGTGGTGGGAGGAGTCACACCTGGGCCTAAATAGGGCTGCGCCTGCCATCCAAAATGCTGGGTCCACCTCCTGTGCTGTTTCTGATGACCCTGGCCCACACTGACAAAGGAAGAAGTTGTGCACTGCCAGAATGCACCAAGAACTGGTTTGGACTGGTTACAGACACTCTTTACCTTCAGAGACAAATGATTTGTGAGTATAAAAAGGGGGACCCAGACCCCAGAACTTTAGATCACTTTCTGGGAATCAACACTACCCTTTGCCAAGGAGAAGAACCAAGGAAGCTGAAGGAGGAGACTGCCCCTGTGCTGTGCTATTGAGTTTGGCCTACAGTGCTTACGTTATTGCCAAGGAAAGGAGAAAAGGAACTTTGTGTGTACTTTTGCAATCTTGAAGAAGAATCTCCAAGGGCTTGAACTGTACTTGCCTCCTGCCTGAAGTCTCAGGGTTGCAACACTTCACCACCAGTTCCCCTGAATTCCTTTGCTGAGGAATTCTGCCTGCAGTGTGGTGCCTATTGTTGGTTGGACCCTGTGAGAAGACTGCGAGTCGCTGGGAGCTAGAAACACGACGCAATGAGGAGAAGTGCTTTGCCGCCGCAGCAGTTGCCGACGCATCAAAGAAGAAGCGTGCCACCACGGTTTTAGCTGTTTGCCATCGCAACACCAGAGAAACATGTTGCCGCCGCAGGGGTCACCGTCGCATCACCGGAGAAGCGTGTCGCAGGGCCTGTCGTGGCTCAGAAGTTACTGAGTTTGCCGCACCCCGTCGGGCTTGCACGCATCACATCCAACATTGTTGCATCACATCAAGACACCATTTTGTGGCATCACAGCTGATCGTCGCATCGCATTGACGAGCCATTTTGTTGCATCACCCCAGATCACAGTAAGAGTTTGTCACATCACCTCCTCTCCAGTAAGGATCCGGCGCATCACCTCCCCTGTGTTACAGTTAGGAACCGACACATTACTTCCCTCACAGCAAGGAACCAACGTATCACCTTCCCTGCGACCCTTTTATTTGTATTGCGTGATGCATTAAAGGTACTTTGAGAATAAAGTGTTGCATTTACCATCTACATTAAACTAAGCTGTTTCTACCACTTAAAAGACTATTTTTGATCACAGTATTGTGGATCTTCGATGTTTGGTCTTGTGTTAAGCCTAGTAAAGATTACTTATTTTTCTAAACTGGTGTGGTGTCCATTTTTAGTGTTTTCACTGTATTACTGTATGTGTTCACAAATGCTTTACGCACTGCCTCAGAGATAAGCCTGTTTGCTCGTGCCCAGCTAACAAGGGGGTGAGAAGGGGTTATTTTATAAGTATAGCCCCTTACCCTGACTAGAAGCAAGGTTCCCTATTTGGACAAAAGTACCTACCTCTGCCAACTAGAGACCCCCAGTTCTAACAGCCACCATCTCCATTCCACCGTGGCATTGGGAAAGTCAGGCTTGATGAAAAAGTAAAATCCTTCAAATTGTATTTTGGCATTGGGTCTGGCTAGATCGCACACAGCCTGTCGAAGTAAGAAATTGCAGAAATAGATCAATATGGCACGGGGTAATATTTTTCCTGCAGAATTATGTCTTGATAGAGTTAAAGGAAGTCAGTGAGGACTTTCAACTTCTTTATCCCAGTCCCACGAGGACAGTTCATTTAGGGAATCCTTGAACAACTTTATTATGAACTTCCTCGTATCGTTACCCTCAAGATTCTCAGATACCCTAAGCAGCCTCAGATTGTTGAGGCGGTGCCTGTTTTCATAGTCCTCCAGCTTCCACATGACATCCTTAAGAGCCTTATATGGTTTCCACTGTCTTTTCCAGTGCCTCTTTGTGTGACTCTACCATGTTCATCCATTCCGCAATGTCCGAGCAGATTTTCCCCCCTTTCTGTACTGAGCCTTGGAGTTTCTTGGTAGCTAGCCGTGCATGTTGATTGTCAGCTTTGACGTAATCTTGGAACGCTTTTAAGGATTGCAAAATCAGAGCTAACAATGGCTCAGATGAGTTCCCTCTCTTAGTATGTTACCGGTCCCTTCGGACCTCAGCCATTGATTGTTTCCCATCTTCGTTCGACATCTCTGGAGACAGCATTGGGGTCGCTGAGTAATCCCACCACACCTCTTCCACCAACTCTTGCTCCTCAGGGGTCTTCTGTCGTATCTTTCTCCTTGATACCCGTTTAGACTTTTTTCTAGCAGTGGCAACCTTTTCCACTGGTCTGCTGTCGCATGAATATGAGCCAGCATCTTCCTCACTGCTGATGGGTAGACTGGTATCTGACACCTCTGACACTTCCTTCAGAGAGAACAACTTTTTGCCTGGCACTTCAGGGGACAGACAGCCTAGTTATTTAACCCCTTTTACAACCGCACTCTGGAAGGATAATGTATTGCTTATTGTGTCTGTTATTCTGACGTTATGCACAATATTCCCCAAACATGGTATATCTGTATCTGCCCCAGGGCCCCGTCCATCCTCTCATTAGTATACTCTCATCCAGATTGATACACAGGGTTTACGTCAGCTCCTCTGCCATGGCACTTGCAGATTTATTCAACCTGTGAGTCGCATTTCCCCCATCGGGGTCCTCTGCCAGAACACTAGATGTTGCCATCTGGGCTGCCCCCAGCATTGAGTCATTGATTGCGCGGTCTGTTTTGTCCTTATGACAACCACTACCTGTTTTTTTTCTTTTGGTTTTCAGTAATAGGGTCCCTTAAGGGTGAAAATCTGCTTGGGATAGCAGGTTGTGTTTTCCCCGTTTCACTGAACAGCTTTGTCTGCCGAATATTGAGTTTCCCTGGAGGTTCATTTTTCTCCAGCTCCATTCTCCCTTGCTTGTCACCCTTCTTATCCCACACCTCTCCTTTCTTAGAATCAATTTTGGGATTGGATCCCTCTTGCCGCAATGAGGCAGCCGCAGTAGTTACACACTGCTTGCCTTTTCCCTGTGCTGCCATCGTTGCCCGCTCTCCCAGTGCTTCTTCCGGGGATGCGTTGCTGTTTCCAAACAACTTATGTGAGTAAAGTATCCTAGGCCATCTACTAAATAAGTGAACAATTAACCAAAACCAGTGGTAAAAGGAACAATCGAAATTAAAATTATATAAAAAACATGTTTTTAATTGGCATAGTAAAAAATCATATAGAAACTGAGCAAAGGTCAGACTGTATGATGAGAGTAAACATATATCATAAAGCAAACATCAACAAATACAAATGTTATAAAAAAATACATTACATATAAATAATACAGAGTTCAGTTAAAAATACATTCAAAGTTATAGTTGGTGCCTAAAACTGGAAAAACATAAAAACTCGACGCGCGTTTCGGCAGAAAACGCCTTCCTCAGGAGTCACAGGTGATACTCTGGAAATATATTTACAAGAAAAACAGGTGTCAGACATCGGAATTTATACATTATGAACATGCAAGTTTCCATAAAAATATATGGCAATGTTTTACTAAAATACAGATGGTATGAAGAGAGGCTAACAATACATAGGTCAGACTTGAAAGTCCTCAATACCCAACCAGTCTGGTCTACTAATTTGTTCACTCGATGTCATATGGTAGACAAGTATTTTCCAACAATTGTGCAGTACTTAAACTAATAATATACAATATATCCAATGTCCATTCAGTGTGCAATATTAAAAACAACACACTAAATTAAGACATAACAATGAGAAGTACATCTGGATAAGGCATGTAATAGTACATAGGTTTAAACTTACATTAAAAAGCTGTATTTCATTGCTGTACATCAAAGTAGAAGATATCTTCATATATGGATAAACAAATTATCACTCGATAAAGGATTGTTTCCTGATCAGTAAAGAAACTCAATAGTGTGTCAAAATGTTTTAAACATACTATTTTCTCTTCGAACACAATGGGCCACACAGATAACAAGACATGATGGTATAGTTTCTCGGAAAGAATGGTAAGTGAGACCCAAAGATTGTTATTGTTTTTAAAGGCCGAGTAGTATGGGAGAAAACAAAGGTATAAAAATGGTCTAAGTGATCCATGCAGAGGATGAAGGTACGATAGATAGACATATTAAAGGTCCATAGAGCCTATCCTAATATATAGATCAGTCATATGTCTACAGATATCTACAACGTATCGGACCACCACATAAAGCAAAATCAATGGTAAGGGAGCTGTATCAATCTGATCAGCAATCAATCATGTTACGAGAAAAAGGATAGATACCCCTAAATCGCTGAGGTATATCATTGAAAAGAATGGAAGAAATACGGCAATAGAGATCTAAAGAGATCATGATGGAGACTTCCAAATAGCCTATTATTCTAATTTACCTTATATGTTCACTATATTCGTATATTTACCTGATAAAGTATACAATATCCTTGCTGTGTTATTTAATCGGTTGGCGTTGATACCATGTACAGAATATATGTGGAGCAGCGACATATTTATTTTAAGACGTCGCCACAAGTATCAGTAGTTGTAGATAGAACTACAAAAAAGATGACACATCAAAAAATAAATAACACTAGTGGGATAGTTAAAGAGATGGCATATTAATTACACTTAGAGAAACGGATAGAAAGTGAATAATATTCTGAACGTTCTAGTACCTTTTAAATTCAGTATAGGTAACTCAAAAATGCGTGATGTCTGATATACATCAGCAGGCGAGGACGTCCAATTCCAACAGTAATTTCATAGCTGCAAGGGAAAATAATATAGATACCCTAGGTTAGTGAAACAAAGTTACATCTGAGCTGGATGCAATGTAACTGATTGTAAATAGCGGCGATTACATGCACTAGCGCTTGCACCTCAGTATTCAGTCGCTCGGTGACTCTTACCTTAACGGAATGAATAATTAGTGGGCAGCAAGATGGTGCTGTTCCGACGATAGTGGTGTGGCGTTCCGTCCTCCACAGCAAAAGGGATGATCGCCGGAATAGAAGCGCCCTTTTTAAAATCCTAAAACGGCGCGAAAACAGAAACTGGTGCTGCCAGCTACTAAACAGCGGCAAAGGACTAATACGGCCATAATCTAAACGTCGCAACCCATTCCAATATGGCTCGCGTGCATAGAATCAGAACGCGATTGGTAGTGCACGCGACGAATGACAATGCCATGGGCCCAGACAATGATAGTCATTGAAGGCTAAAGATTATTAATAATAAATGCCCGCATCTGAGTTAAATCATCAGATATTATATTGAGGATGGAAACACACATTAAAAAAGATATTATTAAATGCTGTGGGTCCAAAGGGAAAATTATACAAAAACGATACAATATATTAAACGGACATTTGGTGGTGTAAATAATAATAAGAAAAAGTTAAAAAGACCATCGAATGATCGACCAGGGATATACTTCCAGGATAATCCATAATCGCCATCTCTACCTGAATTGATCATAGAGATGTCTGTATATTTATCGCAATAGAACAGTTTCAGTTTCAGGTTTAAAAAAAAATAAAAAAATTATACAGGGAACATATCTCCATAGTTAGGTCGTTCTAACGCCTATCTCGGGGCCTTTAATGGGTATATACTGGTTATGTTATCTCTGTAGGATGAGCGAGAGAGAGGTAGGGGGGGACAAAAAAAGGGGGTGGGAAAGGAGGGGGAAAGGGGGGACAAAAAAGGGGGGGAAAGGAGGGGGAAGGGGGGGACAGGCGGGGGGGGTAAAAAGAAGGGGGGAGAAAAGGTTAATAGGTGGGATAGTGGACGCAAATGGTACTAGTTAGTTAAAACCAAATAGGCTTATGTATGAAGATTGAATTTAACTGGCAAAAAGGACAAATCTAAATTATGGCATTTTCCCAGGGGATTTCGGCATTCAGCCCTTTCTTGAAGGTTCCCAAAGAGAAGATCCAAAAGACTTCCCTTTTTTCTCCTAACCTTGTCACCACCTTTGCTGTCTGGAAGTCTTATTTTTTCTAAGATGCGCCATTTAAAGTCATCAGGAGTGTGGTGATTTTCCTTAAAGTGTTTGACTAAAGGCACCATATTCTTGTTGGTTCGGATGGCTGACGGGTGTTCCATTAATCTAGTCTGAATGGGTCTAGATGTTTCGCCAACATATCCAAGTTGGCAAGGACATAAAATGAAGTAGATGCAATTGGCGGTCTTACAATTCCACATGTCATTGGCACTAGTATGACAACCATTGTGTTCCATTGTGTTCAAAGGACTCACCTTCTATGATGTTACTGCAGGATTTACAGGACGAACATCTGACAGTGCCTCTAACTGGAAAATTGTCACTGATTGACCTTTGAACAAATTCAGAGTGAACATTATTTGCAGTAAAACGAGAATGCACAATAAGGTCTTTAATATTTTTATTTCTTCTATGTGCAAACATAGGTTTATCTAGCTTACAATTAGTGGGATTCGAGTTCAAAATATGCCAGTTGGTATTCACAATGCGTTTGACCGTATTATCAAGGGTGGAGTGTTTTGTAATACATATGAGTTGGTTGTTTACTGTGGGAGGTTTTGTTCTGAGCAAGGAATCACGATCATAAAATCTAGCTCGTTTGTACGAGTCTCTAACTAACCTATGCGGATAGCCTCTGTTTAGAAATTTTTGTCGCATGATTTTTGCTTTTATATCATAATCCGCCAAGTTCGAGCAGTTCCTTCTAACTCGAAGGAACTGAGAAAAGGGTATGCTTTCTCGTTGGCACCGGGGATGAAAACTTTTAAAATGAAGGAGTGTGTTCCTCGCAGTAGGTTTAACAAAAAGATCAACTATGAGTTTGTTATTTTGATGTTTAATGATTATTTAGTAGATGGCCTAGGATACTTTACTCACATACGTTATTACCCTGCCCTAGGAGTCTGTATACTACTGCTACCCAGGGGTCCTTGTTTATCTCATCTGTTTCCAAACAACTGCCACTGGCCTCGGCAACCGTGGTAAGGAGAAGCCATGCTTGAGCCTCCCAGGGACCTCTACAGTAAATCCCACAGACATGCAGGCTATGCCAGATCCAGAACAGAGTCAATCGGGGCATTCGAGGACACCACAAATCCTATTGATGCCAGCCAATCCTTCATGTATACCAGCAGCCACAACAACGGACGATTTTTAAACCAGGAGGAGAGAGGAAAGCAATGGTCTCTAGTCTGACGCCATCTTGCTCAAGTTTAGCCTCCAATTTCTAATTAACTTACATTTATAGAACTTTTTTTAAATGTACAATTTTTCATGTACTTCTTTATTGAAATAAACTTTATAAATCTGTTCATTTTATTTAATTTTCCAGCAGTTGTGGTATCCCTGAATATGCTTCAAAGACCCAGAAGGGGACTCTTACCACATGTTAAGAACCACTGGTACTGATAACTTAAAATAATTACTTGACCACTAAGGAGAGGGTATGTTCAAGGAGGAAAGAAAAATGTCTGCCGAGATGTATCAACAAAAAGAAAGCATAAGATTACATTTTATTAACCTGGACAGAAAAAAGATAGGTCCTGATCAAACTGGAAATTGTGATTTCGAATGGAAGGAGCTGATGAGGGAGCAGAGCGTAATTGAGTAGGCCAGAAATTACGAGGTGGTGCATTTGGAGAGTCGCAGCCAGAAACTGATAGGACTTCTGCCTTGTCAGTATTTAGTATGTCCATCTACACAGCCAATGCTATTATACAGTTACGGTATGGGTGGGCAGTCTCCTGTATAGAATCATGAAACATCAAGATTTGGGTGTCGTCTATGTAACATATAAATCTGAGGCCAAAGGAGCAGATGAGCAGAGCCAGTGAATCCACACTGAGGTTAAACAGAGAAGAATAGCAGTCAATGAGAAGTCTTGAGGGATTCCATGTGAGAGAAAATGTAATTCCAAGCAATAGAGAAACTGACTGAGTTCTTTCCATTACAAATAGGACTTAAGTGATGCCAGCTTTAGAAGGTGCATTTGCAAAAAAATTGTTTTCAATCTGTGCTCAGGACAAATGCACAGCTTCATAATATAGTCTGTCTTGGACTTGGTGATCGTTGCAGAGGCACTCCCAAACATTTTGCTTCCACCTCTCCTGTTTGCTGAAATTAGTTGTTGATGGCCTTAGGACATATTTCCATTTACCACTGCTAATCAGTTCTAAAGTGCAAGTGCTCACTTCTCCACACATGGTAAAACTGGATTACACCTCATAGCTACATTTAATTTAGTTGTACGTCACTAATAAAATGGTACTACACGTACCCTGAGACTGTAAATTAAATGCTACTCATGGGACTGCAATTCCAAAAACAACAAGTGATGGACTGAATGTGGATCAATGTCACACACTCCCCCAGTCAAAAGATCTGGGCCCAAATCCATCGTTGTTTTGCACTCCACACCACCCTGGGTTAGGCAATGGCGATATGCAAATCAGCTCTGACCCTGTTGCCCCATGGGAACAGTCCAGTCCGAACTACAAAAGCCATGTCCTTCCCAGAACGGAATCAAGCATCCGAGGACCGGACCGGTTTCGAGGTAACACCTCTCATCAGCCTGGCTAGCTTGACTCCAAGTGGTGTGGAGTGCCTGGGACCCACGTCTAGGCATCCCCAGCGCACTAAGGGCAGCAATTGCAAAAACAACAAGTGATGGACTGAATGTGGATCAATGTCACACACTCCCCCAGTCAAAAGATCTGGGCCCAAATCCATCGTTTTTTTGCACTCCACACCACGCTGGGTTAGACAATGGCGATATGCAAATCAGCTCTGACCCTGTTGCCCCATGGGAACAGTCCAGTCCGAACTACAAAAGCCATATCCTTCCTTATTGTGCCAACCACTTAGTAGACTTTTAAACATGTCTTAGGAATGCCATTGTAGTCTGTGGAGCAGTCTTAACCTGCCATTCCGACTACAGGTGGGTGTAGCTCGTGGAGTTGTACTCTGTGGAATTCCATGAAGTAAACTAAAAATTAAGTGGGATTCAGCGGAATTCTGCAAGCAGTGGATCCGATTGCCTTAGCGTCATACTTGGAGCTGTGGCAGGAGTCCCACACCAGCCACTTGGTGGAGCTATCCCCACACTGAGAAATCCTTTATTTCGGGTTTCAAACATATTTCTTGTAAACTTGGAGCAGCTCATTGTGCTGCACAAATTCTGTACACATCCCGTATACAGAGAGACAAGAGCTGGGCACACAACAAAGACTGCTTGCAAAGGGCTAAAGCAAATAAAAATGGGCATAGTTTCCATTATTCCCTCGTAAGGTGGTCACACAATGCATCCAGAATCTAAACCATTGCATTACTATCAAGTCTGTCCTTTCCATCGGGCACACCAGCTCCTGCGTCTGACCCTGTATCCTAACCGTAAGTGCATCATTCATAAAAAATTGCATAACATACCAATCACTAAATGTAAAGCTCACAATCCTCACATGAGGCCTCTGCCTCACTGGAGATGTGAACTGCAGCTGTGAGCACTATCCATCCCAAAAAGCAAATTAGGGTGCTATAAGCAACTAAAGTAATTAACCACAATCAGCCCAAGACTGCACAAAAGAAAGCACATTGTCCACAATAGAAAGTCAGGGAATTTTGGGCTAATGTTCAGGATGCTAAACGCGGTCAATTGAATTGATTCTACATTGCAAATGCCACTCCCCTACTCTCCTTTACTTCTTCTTCCATCCTCTCTCGGGGGACCACCTCCGCTAGTCTCTGTCCTATTGCCTGATGCTGTCCTGATCTGGGTGATGTCACACAGAGAAGCGTTGGGCTCCTCACTGGTCTGAACGAGGGCAGGCCCGCGGGCTCCCAGAGGCTCCGTAGTCTGCACATAGTGCCGTCACTCAGCGTCAGGGGAGGGAGTGATCTGGCCTGGCTGGGTGGTGGTGCTGCTTGCAGGTTCAATCACCACCCAAGGCAAGGCACCTGAATCACTGACCGCATAGCCAACTGATGGAACGCACCAGCAAGCCAACTGCATGGTATTGCTGCACCTCCACCTTCCTTTCAGAACGCTGCTTCTTGGGACTGTCTCATCTGCTTCTGCTAATGTCATTGGGCCTCCAGTTCATGTGACTATGCTGTTTTCCCTCCCATCTCTATTGTCTACTGCCTCACGTTACCCTTCTCAACATATAGTGCGGAGCCATCTGCTGACGACTGAGGGGATTTATTTTGTCTTACCTTAAGATGTGTTTATGTTGACTGTGCTGAAACTCTGCTTTGCTGCGGAATTATCCGGAACTCCGCTTTGCACTTGGATCACGGGGTTACCAAATTCTGCAAACTCTGATTTCTCTGCCCATGCCTAATTTTGACCTGGCAAAAAAAACATTTTGGAAGACCTCGACCTTCCTTTTTAATACATAATAGTCACCCTAAGGTTAGGCACTAAACAGCCTTTAGGGCAGGGTGCAGTTTATTAAAAAAGTTAGACATGTAGTTTTAAAGTTTACATATCCTGATAGTGAAGAACTATTAAATTTGTTTTTCGCGACTGCAAGACTTACCGTTCCCATAGGATAATATTGGGTTGCCTTATTACATTTAGTAAATTATACCATTTGCTTTAGAGCAGGTAGAAATGTTTTGTTTGGTCTCTAGAGAATTGCAATTTAAAACCTTCCTTAATTGTAAAGTCGAATTTTAAGTCGGAATTCTCGAAATGCCATTTTTAGAAAGGTGGTACAAAGGAGGGTGGTAATGGACGGAGCATCTGAACCAATCAAACACTCACACCCAGTCAAAAGATCTGGGTTTAATCCATCACCGTTCTTTAGCCCACTCTGCCATCCCAGTTCAGGCATGGCTATATGCAAATCAGTCTGACCCTGTGCCTCATGGGAACAGTGCAGCCCGAACTAGTGAGTGTTTGATTGGTTCAGATGCTCCGTCCATTACCACCCCCTTTTGTACCATGTTTAGAAAGGTGGCCTTTTTTCTTGTCCTAACCATTTGGTGCATGCATCCTGTGACCTGGGTTAGATAAACTGCAGAGGCCTCCTCGCAACTGCCCAGCAGACCTGCTGTCCTGGACCTGCCTGGATCTGAAACTGGACTTGCCTGAGCCATGCTGGCCTCTATTGAAGTGAGTTTTAGATCACATACACAACAACATTTTTTTTTTTTTTTTTTTTTGAAGAGGGCCCAAGGGCAAGTTTAACGACTACCCAGGTACATGCCCCAAAAACAATGTCTAAACACCCAGTGGTACCTAGTAGTCAAGAGAGTGAGTTAATCGTCTGGAATCACAATGTAAGTGCAGTACAAATAACACCCAAAGGAACACACCATGCACGTTTTTCAAATATAGAATTGGCCAAGTCAGGGCTCAAGGACATTTGGAAAAATTCCCATCAGAAGCCATACTGTACTGCCCTCTTTTGCATCATTTGGGATCTCCTTGCCCAGGAGACAAAACAAAACGGCCGGTCAGACGTTACCATTGCCGAGATGGAGATGTGAGAGGAGAGTATCACATGATTTAGTGGCGACTGAAAAAAGCCGTGTAAAGTGGAAAGGGTGAAAAGATAAGTGATTATAAAATTAGGTGAACTGGGTAGAAAATGAAGGATTTATTAGTGTCTCCCAGTCCCTAAGGTTAAAAGACAAGTGCAAATGCGGTTTTAGAAAAAATATCCGCACTCAGTAGTGGTCGACATGTTTCTGCATTAGGTGAAAAAGATTTTTCATGCATTCCTCAGGACCAGATATTTCAAACTACTGCTTTTAGTGAAAAGTAATTATTAAAAGATATCACCTGCAAAGACCAGGTTGTGTGCTCAAGAAAGTACTGTTATCGCATCACATCAAAGCATTGGATCCACAGAGAAAAACAAAGACAAACAGAAATGGGAGAACATGAGTATGTCATTTTCCCGCGGTTTTCTGAGATAGTATCAAGTAAAACCTGAGTTATACGGCACCAGATCCATACATCATGGGAAACAAATTCCATTACAAACACTCACCCATAAATGGTGGTTGAGGAGCTTCACCCCACCTGGCTGCGGCTCAGGTATGAGGAGCACCGCTCTAAAATAGAAGGATTGAATAGAAAGAAAAAAGGCAATCATTGCTCCTTCCGAAATCCATGGGATTGTGTATGGATTATATATGTGAACATTCATTATCTTTGCCGATCGTATGGACTAGGATCATAAGTCTTTAATTTACGCTTCAAAAAATATATAGAGATTGCCTGCCTGTAATGTGATGTTATACATGGTGTATACGCATAAGTTAAGGCAAAGTCTACAGAGTTCGGTATAGTGAGACAAACGTCTTCACGGTGCGATGGTAGACACTCAACCGCGTAATGTGATGACACATCGATTGGTATTTTTGGCGTTTTTTTAGACGTATTCAGCACGATCAAGTCGTGCGCATTGCTTACCTATCCGTCGGTGTCTCCCGACAGTCACCCGAGCTGTCTGGGGGGGGCACCGGTTGTGTGACTCGCTTTGTGATTTATGCGATTGTTTCTGAGGACTGAGTCACATGACCAGCTACAATCACGTGATCACTCATTATACCGGGAATTGTAGTTCTGGTTGCGGAATGTTGTAGTTCTGGTGAATGACTAGCGCTGGTACCCATCTAGTATGAGATGTGATGTATAAAATGTATTGAGTATATAAAACATTGACACCAATAAATACCCTTGGGAAACGCTACATGTTCCGCACAGCGATCAGTTTTTGATATGTATCGTAAGGACTGAGAAGGTCGTTGATTATTAAAGGGACATCCATGGTATAGGCTCATTGAGTCCCGCCTTATCGCTGTTCAATCTATATACCCATTTCTGTTCAATTTTGAACAGAAAATGGCTGGCGTCTGGACAGGCTTCTGGAATCGGTGGTTGTTCTAAAACTGTCCAATGGAAATCATTGGGGCTGTGTCCCTTTTCTAGGAAGTTTGCGGTTAGGCGAGTTGCTTGTTTACGGCACCGCACTGTGCTTTTATGCTCTTGAATTCTCGTCCTGACCTTCCTAGTTGTCATGCCAACGTATCGAAGTTTGCACGGGCAGGTTATCAGATAAATCAGGTTACTGCTATTGCAATTGGTGAACTTTGTCTGAGTCCAAGGTCTATTTGTCCCTATATCTACACTCGTAGATTTGCAAGTTTGGGGACATACGGAGCATGCCCCACAGGGGTGATGGCCTTGAACCGGTGGCAAGTCCCAAAGCGTGCCCACCTGTCTGGGTTCCTTGTTACGTGGGCGTGTATGGACTAGCTGGTCCTTAAGATTTTGTCCTCTTTTGTAGGCAAAAAGAGGTAAAGGGATATCATCACCTCCAGTTTTCAAGATCGACCAATGTTTTTTCACAATCTTTTGGACTTGGTTGGATCTGGTGTTAAAAGTATTGACAAAGGTGATACGGTTGGTTTTTTCTTTAGGTGGATGTATCTCAAGCAGAGATTCCCTGTTGTTGTTCGATGCCCTCTTTTTGGATTGGCAAATGATTTTCTTAGGATAGTTTTTTACACTCAGTTGTTTTTCCAAATCTTGTGAATTACTCTTGAAGGCTTCTTTGTTGGAGCAGTTCCTTTGCACTCTCAGAAACTGGCCAAATGGTAAGTTGTCTCTTAAGGCACGAGGGTGACAGCTATCATATCTTAAAAGGGCATTTCGAGCCATAGGCTTGCGGTAGAGTTCAGACTCCAGACCATTGGGAGTTGCATTGATTCTCAAGTCCAGGAAAGCCAGCGTTGTTCTACTGAATTCAATAGTGAATCTCAAATATGTATTCCTGGTGTTCAGCCATGCATGGAAGGAAATTAGATCTTCTTCTGTCCCCCGCCATACCACCAGAATATCATCTATATATCGCTTCCACACATGTAGCGACAATAGATAGGGGTTGGCAGGTGTGAGGACCTCCTGTTGTTCGAAGTTATGAACATACAGATTCGCTAGGCTCGGCGCGAAGACACTACCCATGCTAGTCCCAGATGTTTGTAGGTAGGTAGTGTCTTCGAAGCGAAAGTAGTTCTCCTTCATAGCGATTTCTGCAAGGGTCATGATGAACCGTGTTGGCGTAATGGACTGATGGTCACTTTGTTCTAGTAGACTCCCCACAACTTCCAGAGTTTCGGTTTGCGAATTGAAGTGTAGAGTGACTCGACATCAAACGATACAAGTATATCAGTGTTGGTGTTGAATTGTATGTTTGGAAGGAGTCTTAGAACGTCCTTCGTGTCCTGAAGGTACGTGGGCATGGCTTTGACCATAGGATTTAGAAAGTGGTCAACAAAGGTCGACAGTGGCTCTAATATTGACCCAATCCCCGAGATGATAGGCCTCCCTGGTGGAGGTCTCTGTGGTTTGTGGACCTTCGGTAGGCAGTAGAAATAAGGTATGGTAGGATGGCTTGTGAGGAGATATTGTGCTTCTTGTGGCGTGATCCAACCCTCAGTGGTCACTTCTTCCACTAAGTTGCCTATTTTTACTCTTAGTCTTTCAGTTGGATCATCAGTTAGGGGAAGGTAATATATGCGATCGCTCAATTGTCTCAGACATTCGTTTCTGTATGTCTCAGTGTCCAGAATCACAATAGCCCCGCCCTTATCGGCTGGCTTAATGATTATGTGTTCATTGGATGCTAATGAGCGCAAGGCCGATTGTTCATCTCTTGAAAGGTTCATGAAAGGTCTTTTTTCGGTTTGGTAGAGATGCTTTATATCGTTCTCTACTGCTGTTTCAAAGGTTAAGACCTTTGGGGGCAATCCGACACTTGGTGGGTTGAATGTGGATGGCTTTTTTAGACCAGTGTTCTTATCCCCCACAGGTGATTCCATGTTTACTGGTTTCAAGAAAAAATAATGTAGTCTTATTTTTCTGAAGAGTTTGGCTAATTCCACCTGTGCTACGAAAGGATCCCCTTTCTGGGTGGCCACAAAACCAAGGCCTTTGTTTAAGAGGCGATCCTCATTAGGAGATAGAGTGTAGGTGCTGAGGTTCATTACGAGGTCGTCGAATTGCTCGTCCCTGCGGTTTCTTGTGGGACTTTCTTCCCGCTGCAAAGATCCATCGTGGATTGCGGCGTGGTGTTCCAATGGACTTGAGGTGTTGTTCCTTGTCTCCTTCTGCCCCTGCCTCGTCTCGGGCCAAACCCTAAAAAAGGAAAAGCTCCGGGCCTTGTTGCATTTGGGGGGGACCAAAGGGACCCATTTGTGGGGGGTAAGACGGACCAAACATCCAGGGATTAGCCGGCCACCAAGGTTGGTAGCTGTTGAAGTTTTGTGGATGTTGTCCACCCCTCCAGTTTCTGCGATTCCCACGCCC
The DNA here is from genome assembly GCF_964263255.1 of Lissotriton vulgaris. Taxonomy (NCBI): domain Eukaryota; kingdom Metazoa; phylum Chordata; class Amphibia; order Caudata; family Salamandridae; genus Lissotriton; species Lissotriton vulgaris. The sequence goes on along the minus strand of NC_141696.1, from coordinate 1,031,912,168 downwards.
TCTAGGAGTGTTGTTTGTTGACCCATTGATTGAAGAGTCTGAGTCACTAGATGCTCCTTCTGAGCTGGATGTTCCATATGTTGAGCCACCTTTTTTTTCACCTCGATTAAATGTGGGTGCTGTGTAAGACTCGCTTGTGTAAGCGTATACTCTCTCAGTTGAAAATCTGGCTAGGTCTTTTTTAAATTTTTCTAATTTTGTGAAAAGAATTGAATCTTTGAAGTCTTTATTATTCTTGTCACTATCGTCCTGTCCTTTCTTAAAAAGGCCGCTTTTTAGTGTGGTTTTAATCTGGCCCTCAAGTACTTGGATTTCAATGAGTATTTTGTCTGCTACTCTTTTTGCAGTTTTAATGATTAGGACCAGCCAGTCCCTTGTACACCTCCAGGCAATCATCGACCAATCTCTTAGAAATTCCTTGTCATCAAGGAATAATCGTGGTGCATTATTAACAATGAGGCCAGAGGATGCACAGTTGTCACGGAGGTATTGAGCCATGACAATTCCATGGACTGTGGTTCTGGAATTTGATTTCTTAAGGACTAGGACTTTTGCCCATCCATCATCATTAGTCGTTACTTGGACTGGGACGTTCTCTAAAAGACTTGGGTTCTCATCTAGAATGTTTTGAACCTCAGCATTCTCGAAAGCCAAGCCCCAGTTAGTGGCCATAGCTAACGTAATGGAAGAGAATCAGCAAAGACAAGAAAGTTCGAAAGAAGGGGGGGCAATGAAAGGCAGCCTCTCAATGAATTCAATGATATAGAAGACCAACAATGATCAACTACTGTTAAAAAGGGCCCACAGCCTTAGCTGTACTGTTCACATACACAACAACATTTTTTGAAGAGGGCCCAAGGGCAAGTTTAACGACTACCCAGGTACATGCCCCAAAAACAATGTCTAAATACCCAGTGGTACCTAGTAGTCAAGAGAGTGAGTTAATCGTCTGGAATCACAACGTAAGTGCAGTACAAATAACACCCAAAGGAACACACCATGCACGTTTTTCAAATATAGAATTGGCCAAGTCAGGGCTCAAGGACATTTGGAAAAATTCCCATCAGAAGCTATCCCCTAACTTAAGATCCAACTGAAAACTAAGAGTAAAAATAGGCAACTTAGTGGAAGAAGCGACCACTGAGGGTTGGATCACGCCACAAGAAGGACAATATCTCCTCACAAGCCATCCTACCATACCTTATTTCTACTGCCTGGTCCACAAACCACAGAGACCTCCACCAGGGAGGCCTATCATCTCGGGGATTGGGTCAATATTAGAGCCACTGTCGACCTTTGTTGACCACTTTCTAAATCCTATGGTCAAAGCCATGTGAGGTAATATGAATTTTCATGGTCAGTTGTGTCCCCTATCGTAGACCCCACCGGCTCCATGTACGTGCTTTAAGTACATGTATGTTCCCTCCACTTCCAGCTATGAAGACGCAAATACATTTGCGTCCAACGTTAACATGTCCTCTTTCAGATCCACCATGAATGGGTCGGATATTCGGTTCCTAAGTGTGCCTTGCCAACGTCTTTACATGGTGCACTTTTCATGTTTCACTAGCTCTGGCGAGTTAGGCCCTGATTCCTGCCATCGAGCCCTTTCTGCCTTCTGTTTCTGAAAGCTACAGTCTGCTGCTTCCTGACCTCTGCCTTACTCCCTGTGCGGCGAGCGGTGCCTGGCTCGGCCTGCTTGCCTGCCAAGACTGTATTCAGCCTTCAAGTTATCTGCTCCGCTCCTCGAAAATACATTCCTGTCTAGTAGTTTCGGAAAACATCCTTCCCAGCTGCAGAGCAAAGGGCCCGGCCTCACTGTCTCCATGCAAGTAATTCATAGCTCCCGTTACCATGGTAGGCCCATGGCCCCTCGCATCTCATGTAGACACGTAGTCGCATATGCACGCACTAGCAGTCAGTATAGAATAGCCTCTGCCCGAGAGACCTTTCCTTCTAGATAATACAGTTCCTCAAACACCAGATATTAGATATGATTTAGGATTAGGTTGTTCTGACACCCCAGACTTCTGTCTCCTCATGTAGGGCTAAATGTCAAGTCCCCTTCACCCTCCAGTTCCACGTCAATTACACGTCATGCTGCTGCGCGCGCATCTCTGCCACATATTTCTGCTGACACTGCAGGATTCTCCTATGGATCCACCCACCTGTGATACGTTTCAAGTGACGTTGTCTAGCACACACCTCCGAACACGCCCTCATGCACGCCTTCTGTTACGTACATATGTCCTTATCTCGTTTCTCTCAGCTGTTACGCCTCCTGCATCTATCTCTACTGTAATGCATTGACTATATATATGATGTTCTGTTATTAAAGCATTGTACATGTCCATGTCCATTCCCTTCCTGAACCCTTGTGGTGATGGAACATGATACCTGGTTCGAACCAATTCCTTTTTAAGGAATAAAACCCCTTTTAAAACCTCAAATGCCACGGATTCTGTCTCTTATTTTTGACTGAGTTATTCTTATTGAACTTTACCGCATAAATTAAGTATAGGTAATTTAAATTTACCACATAATTGGCGCCCGAACAGGGACCCCTCCCCCACCTTACGCGCCGGCGGTGCGTTGCAGGCCCGGTCCCCTGCCACAGCCGGACGGACAACTACGCGTACCCGCAGGATTTCCTGTATCTCCCTCAGGCCAACGGAGGTGACTGAGGCTGCGATCGACACCCAGACGAGGCGGTGAGGAGTGCGGAGGATCCCGACCAGAGCCTAGCTGAGAGAGCAAAGTCCGAGGTATTCAGAGGCCCACCAGTTCCGAAGTTCCGAAGTACCTACGTCACGAGTCGAGTCGAGTCCAGTCCGGTCCAGTCCAGTGTCGAGTTTCCGAGGCCTTCCGGTCCGTGCTTCCCGGTGAGTACCGTTGCTGGGGACGCATCTAGACGAGTGCATTAATTTGTGCCCGGTCAAGACGGGTTTGGGTACACAGACCCGGTCTGCACTGTTTAGCGGTGTATCTGTACTGTTTAGCAGTATATCGAGTATGCAGGTAGTTAGTTTTATTCTAGTTATTGTTGTTTGTTTTTCAAAATGTTTAAATGTGTTTTAATGTCGTGGTATGAGTGATTGTTCGATCTACATTATTGTGTATATTGTATTAATTGTGTCCAAGTCCGAGTAAGTATCAAGTACCAAGTAGCACGGCTGAAACATGCCGCTGTTCTCCAAACTAAGACAGATAGGAACTAGAAAAGGGATACTAGAGGAAGCTGTTCCCATTCCACCTAGGGACACTCCAGGGTACTTTATGTACCACAAACACGGCCTAGATGCTGTATTATATCTCGATTTATGGGTGGATTACACCAAAGATTTAGCAGAGAATCAGAGATGGCCCGCTGCTGGGACATGGGATGCCGATTACATCATGAGAGTAGAAGAAGCATTATGGAAAAAGAAAGCCAGACAGTCACAGAAAGATGCCATTGAACTATGGCGGAAAGAATCACACAGACGGACAGAGAAAGCACTCAGAAAAGCAGAGAAAAGTAGAGAGGTTTCAGACAAAGCCCGAGAAAACGTATTAGTTGAGGAGGGGATACGAGTAAAAGCAGAACAAGTAGACCGACAACGAAACACTCTTATGAATGGTATGTATCCTCTTCTGGCCGAGGGTTTACCTAAGGCCACTCCGGAAATACTGAAGGATCTGCCCCCTCCATTGCTCCCGACTAAAGTACGTCACAAGACCACAAAGGACATTTTTCTTTCTTCCTATTTAGACGATGTAGCCCCCGAATATGTTAATATTCCGCCGCCACGCACACCACCTGCTGACGGCACTCCACCCCGAGATAATCTACACCCACTTCCGCAACAACAAACTCCTCCTCCCGTTCCACATCCTCCGCCTGTTCCCCCACCCCTTCCTGCACCTATTCTCCCTACCATTAACCCACTAAATCCTTTTGGACCTAGCACTTCGGGAGGTGCAGCAGGAGGTTTTCAAACACCGCCACAAACACATCGATTGACTTATAGGGATTTAGCACAACAACGTACACCTCAAACAGCGAGTTACGACATACTTAAGGAGCCTCTTACAGACTGTAGATATGATCCAGTACCCGGTAAAGACGACAGAATGATGCTATCATCAGTACGTCTACGACGAGTTGCAAACTATTTAATGTTACTACCAGGAATGATTGATCATCTAGACAGAATATATCTTTTTGTTCAAACGGGGCAAGGCCCTGAAAGTATTGGCGAGGCCATGGCACATCAGAAGGTTGACACTCAAAGAATGATATTACGTTTCTTCATAAACTGCTTGATAAGAGACCAAGATAGGCCTGGTGTAGACAAGGAAGAAAAGAAAGCACTTAACAAATGGGGTCAGAATATAGCAGACGGAAAACATGATAAACAGAGTTGTATAGAAAATATGTACCGAAGGATCCGAAAAGCAGTAGAACAAATACATGAAAGAAGACAGCCTGAAAGAGAAATAGATACAGACAAAAATGAATCCTCGGAGGAGGAGGAGGAACAACCAGAAACGACAACAGGAACATTGCAATTACCAACTCGAGAAACGATAGCATATGTAGGTAAGGGAAGACCTTTTAATAATTCAATACGTCCGGTATGTCCAGAAAGTAAGAGACTTTTTCAAGCTGCCATGTCAAACCCGAAGACCCCGGAACATCTATTTCAGGCTACCGATAGAATACTTCAAGAACGAATGGGGTACCATGTACTCGATTCCATGGATGAACAAGAATTAGCCAGGTCAGCAGTACAATGGGCTGACAGTTCTGATAAATATAGTGATGACGGCTTAGCGCAGACCTTTTTGAACCTTTCCCCTGATGAACAGAAATTAGCTGGAATATACATGATTCAGCATCTCATTACGTTGTTTAAAGGCCAACATTCTGATCCAGGTCCCCTACCTGATATTTTAATGGAGCTACTCTCGAATAGATGGAGAGGTCTAGGTACCGACTTAATTAAAGTAATTCTAGAACATCGACACAGGTATAGTGTTTTTCTGAATACACAGTTTGTCCCAGCTCCAACTCCAGAAAGAAAAATGTATTACATGGACAGACAGAATCCCTTGCGAGAAGTACATCCAGTTAGGAATGATGATAATACCTTTAGACGTGTGTTTGTGTACACACCCATAACTAAAATGGAACTGTTAGAAATTAAGAAACTAGTGCCTAGTCATGACAAAGACCCAGCAGGTTTTCACCGTGAAATAAAAGACATGTTACTCATGGGTGATTATACCTATCCTGACATCATGAAAATATTAAAAGTATTACTGCCTGCCGGTATTTACGAGAAACTGAAAGAAAAGGAATGGGAGGTGGGAGAGCAAAAGATTGATTGGGCTGAATTAGAGAACGAAGAAAATACTCGAACCCCAGGCCTAGGGCTTGGGGACAAAACTAAAGCATTACCAGGATTGTTAGTACAAGTATTGCCACGTTTGTTAGCAACGAAAAAGGAGGACTGGGATGCAATCTCAGCCTGCAAACAGAAACCCGATGAAGACACTAGTGATTTTTATTCCCGATTCGAGAAATGTTTTGTTATTAATAGTGGCCTGAAACCAAGTAGTGAGTCATACCCACACCTTTTTGGATCCAAATTGGTCGAAAATTCCTTGCCCCAGGTTAAGAATCGTGTTCTGAAAGTCGAGAGCACATGGCAAGCTAACACGCCTTCACAAATGTTACAGATGTTACAGTACCACCAGAACAGAATTAGAGAAGAACATGATCACGAACAAAGACGTATGAAAGACACGAAAATGAAAATGTTAGTTGCTCAGTCAGTTCCAGCTGACGGTCAGAAAAAGGGCATGACACAGTCCAACAATTCAGCAGCTCCTGTTAAAGGGATATGCAACTATTGTAAACAGCCAGGTCACTATATAAACGATTGTGCAGTTTTGAAACATCCAAACCACATACAGTAAAGGGGACCCATGGGCAGTTTAATGACCAGCTCTGAATACATGCCCACCTAACATTAATCACAAGAGAGTATCAGAGGGTCAAGAGTGAGACAGGCTAATTGTCAAAGACAGAGAAGGTGTAGCGCTCCCACTGGCCATATGACTAAGGGGCGAGTGCTGTAAAACATGCCAGATCAAGATCAGTGTCTGGTCTCTGGCTCCCATCAGTCACCACTCGGAACCGCCCTTCATCATTTGGGGCTCCGAGGACCAACACTATACCAGATCTTGGTGTTCTAGCAGAAAGGGGTTGACCTTCCTGTTAGTCAGGAAGTGTTGGTGTTATGGTTGAAGCCATATGTGTTGGTAAAGTAACTGACAGGGTTGAAAAAAGGTGTAGTGTGCAGTGCAAGGAAAACCAGGACAAATATAAAAGGGTGAATAAAATTGGTTTTAAGGAGCAAAAAATAATTTAATAAGGTATAACTCCTAGCACCAATATTAAAAAATAGCCAAGACAGGGTGAATTTATAACCTGTCTAGTGGTGTAACGTGGTCGACATGTTTCAGCAAAAACTGGCCAATAGCCTTGCTTTCTTCAGGACCTTTAAGATACAGCTACTGCAAACAAAGAAACCCAATGTGACAGATAAGTAAAATGTAGTGTAGGAACGACACAGAAAAGTCACCTGAACCTCCAGGTTGTGTCTGTTCCAGATCTCTTCATACAATCAGCGGTGGGCTGAAATAAAAAAGCATGGCGTGAGCTAATCCCCCCATACCTGTCTGAGATAAGCCTGTCTAGAATACCTGGTGCGATTTATCCACATAGGTGTAGTCCATGTCTCGGACTCTGAACAGGCACACTGACCAAATTAGTGTAGAATACAAATCGTGGAAATTGAAACATTTCAAGTTTCACAGGATGCTTCTTACCTGATTAGTAAGAAGTATACACCTCACCTCTCCTGGCTACGGCTCAGGACTGGTGAAGCACCGCTCTAAAAAAGGGTGAATAAATCCAAAAACAAGAATCATCCACCATATCATGCCTGGACTTGATCAATGAGAGCACTTGTCATAGCTAGATGCTAGCAGTTAGTGTGTAGCGGTGGAAAATGTCATAACCGCTTGTAAACAAAGGATATATCACGTTAATAAGCTGTTGTTGCATGTTACCTTTAGTTGTAGGACCCATTGCCCACTGAGCTATGCCAAAGGGTAAGACCATCTAATGTCCATAACAATACTAATAACACTGCGTGCCCCGTGAGTGAAGGCCTACTAATACGTGGAACAAAGAGCAAAAAGCCAAACAACCCATTTCAAAGCGGATCGCATGCTCAAGAATGCGTGCTGTAGCACAGAAAGTTTGAAAGATACCGCTGCGCGCACTCACCTATCCGTCGGTACTTCCTAGCGGCATCTGTGCCGTCTGGGGAGGTGCCGGCGGTGTGTTGTTGTGAGGATTATATTACGCGTGCCCTCATTGGTCCCAGACACTCACGTGACGCGCCATTCTGTGCGTCATGCGTCAGTGATGCAACGGAGTATCTGATAGGAGCAACGTCCCGGCTGAATGACCAATGACATGCTCAGTCAGTGTAAACACAAACCTGGAGTTTAAACCTTCGAAAATAGAAGTTTAATTGTTGTATTTAATTGTGTAAACAGCCGAAAATCAGGGTGGTGCAGCCGCGCGAGCAGAGTAAAGGGCATCGTTTTGGCAACTGAAGTTAAGCAAAGCTAGCCACAACAACGAAATACTTGATCTCACTAAGGTAACAAAGATAATTATGACCATATCAGAAGTCATATGGTAATGGTCATCAGTTCGTCATGCGATAGAGGACATGGCAGGCAAAAGCAATAGTATTGGTATGAATATATACAGCACAGTCTCACAGGGGTGTAACTGCAGGATGAAGCAGCTGTCATATTGGCATCAAATATGTAGCCCAAGGTGGGGATGACCACCCGTAAAATAAAGGTGCGGCGATCTGAGCACAGAAGTACCATTAATTGCAGGAGACAGGCTACCAAACTCACCAACCATTTCATCACACAAAGTCACTCACCCACGTCTTTCAAATGGACGGTCTTGGAGAAACCGTTCATTCCATCTCATATCACCAATGTGAGTGATTTCTTACATAAGAAAGAACAGAAATGGGTACTGAGGTTGGGGACCGACCGCACGGGGCTGAATGATGACATTCCCTGGTCCTCGTTTTGAATCATCTCCTTGTTGTGTATTCAACTTAGCGTGGCAACCAGACTTTGTTAACATGCCCTAATAGCTTGGTCATCCAGCATATACACCTCTGTTCAATTGGGCTACATATTTGATGCCAATATGACAGCTGCTTCATCCTGCAGTTACACCCCTGTGAGACTGTGCTGTATATATTCATACCAATACTATTCCTTTTGCCTGCCATGTCCTCTATCGCATGACGAACTGATGACCATTACCATATGACTTCTGATATGGTCATAATTATCTTTGTTACCTTAGTGAGATCAAGTATTTCGTTGTTGTGGCTAGCTTTGCTTAACTTCAGTTGCCAAAACGATGCCCTTTACTCTGCTCGCGCGGCTGCACCACCCTGATTTTCGGCTGTTTACACAATTAAATACAACAATTAAACTTCTATTTTCGAAGGTTTAAACTCCAGGTTTGTGTTTACACTGACTGAGCATGTCATTGGTCATTCAGCCGGGACGTTGCTCCTATCAGATACTCCGTTGCATCACTGACGCATGACGCACAGAATGGCGCGTTACGTGAGTGTCTGGGACCAATGAGGGCACGCGTAATATAATCCTCACAACAACACACCGCCGGCACCTCCCCAGACGGCACAGATGCCGCTAGGAAGTACCGACGGATAGGTGAGTGCGCGCAGCGGTATCTTTCAAACTTTCTGTGCTACAGCACGCATTCTTGAGCATGCGATCCGCTTTGAAACGGGTTGTTTGGCTTTTTGCTCTTTGTTCCACGTATTAGTAGGCCTTCACTCACGGGGCACGCAGTGTTATTAGTATTGGTATGGACATTAGATGGTCTTACCCTTTGGCATAGCTCAGTGGGCAATGGGTCCTACAACTAAAGGTAACATGCAACAACTGCTTATTAACGTGATATATCCTTTGTTTACAAGCGGTTATGACATTTTCCACCGCTACACACTAACTGCTAGCATCTAGCTATGACAAGTGCTCTCATTGATCAAGTCCAGGCATGATATGGTGGATGATTCTTGTTTTTGGATTTATTCACCCTTTTTTAGAGCGGTGCTTCACCAGTCCTGAGCCGTAGCCAGGCGAGGTGAGGTGTATACTTCTTACTAATCAGGTAAGAAGCATCCTGTGAAACTTGAAATGTTTCAATTTCCACGATTTGTATTCTACACTAATTTGGTCAGTATGCCTGTTCAGAGTCCGAGACATGGACTACACCTATGTGGATAAATCGCACCAGGTATTCTAGACAGGCTTATCTCAGACAGGTATGGGGGGATTAGCTCACGCCATGCTTTTTTATTTCAGCCCACCGCTGATTGTATGAAGAGATCTGGAACAGACATAACCTGGAGGTTCAGGTGACTTTTCTGTGTCGTTCCTACACTACATTTTACTTATCTGTCACATTGGGTTTCTTTGTTTGCAGTAGCTGTATCTTAAAGGTCCTGAAGAAAGCAAGGCTATTGGCCAGTTTTTGCTGAAACATGTCGACCACGTTACACCACTAGACAGGTTATAAATTCACCCTGTCTTGGCTATTTTTTAATATTGGTGCTAGGAGTTATACCTTATTAAATTATTTTTTGCTCTTTAAAACCAATTTTATTCACCCTTTTATATTTGTCCTGGTTTTCCTTGCACTGCACACTACACCTTTTTTCAACCCTGTCAGTTACTTTACCAACACATATGGTTTCAACCATAACACCAACACTTACTGACTAACAGGAAGGTCAACCCCTTTCTGCTAGAACACCAAGATCTGGTATAGTGTTGGTCCTCGGAGCCCCAAATGATGAAGGGCGGTTCCGAGTGGTGACTGATGGGAGCCAGAGACCAGACACTGATCTTGATCTGGCATGTTTTACAGCACTCGCCCCTTAGTCATATGGCCAGTGGGAGCGCTACACCTTCTCTGTCTTTGACAATTAGCCTGTCTCACTCTTGACCCTCTGATACTCTCTTGTGATTAACAGTTTTGAAACATAACATAGCTACAGGTAAAACTAAAGAAAGACCGCGTCCTCCTAGACAGGACCAGGTCCAACAACAAGTACCACAGAATATCCAGCCTATGCAAGCTTCACAACAGACAGTACAGACCGTAGCAGTACCACAGCCACAGCCCATTGCCGCAACACAACATGCAACGCAACAGATGTACCAGTATGCACAAACAGATTATCCCGATTATCAGCGATACACATGAAATAGCCTAGAGAGGGAAGTTGGCTTGCCCCTTATTGAGGTTCCTGTAGATCAAGAGGGTCCTTACGTACATAGCCAAGTGTTAGGAAAAGATAGAAAGTTTTTGATTGACACAGGGGCAAGCAGAACAACTATAAGTCATGACGAGGTTCCAGGGGCACCCCTCTCAGGCTCACAAAATGTTTCCCTTGGATTTTCAGGCAAACCTATTGTAAATGAAGTATCGAAACCAGTACCACTTTTAGTTGGTCCGTTGTCTCGCACTACAGATTTGTTATTAACGAAATCATGTCCAGAAAACTTGTTAGGTATCAAGACACTGAAAGCTCTAGGAGCCGTTATTTGCTGTTCTCCGGAAGGAGTAAGATTGTTTTTACGTGACTTTAAGGGTCACTATGTGTTGAGAGATATTGATCCCGGACTACAGAATGTTCCTGCACATTTATGGGCACATGGCCCCACTGATGTAGGTTGTATGCACATTACACCATATCGAGTCACACTCAGACCAGGAGTAGTCTTACCACGAATCCGACAATACAAGTTACCTCCAGATGCTGTAGCGGCTTTACTGAAAATCATTGACGAGCTCATTGCACAATGAGTGGTTGTAGAAACCGACTCGAATCTATGTAACTCCCCCATCATTCCAATTCTTAAACGTACTGATCCAAATGCACCCCCAGTTTATCGATTAGTTATCGATTTGCGCGAATTGAATAAATGCATCGTACCACAGTATCCTGTGGTCCCAGATATCTCGTCTCTATTGACTGCCATTGATTCCGAAGCAACGTTCTTTACTGTAATTGATCTGAAGAACGCCTTCTTTAGTGTCCCAATTGATTCGGAAAGCCAATACCTTTTCGGATTCTGTTTAAATGGTCGAAGCTTCAAATTTGCACGCGCACCTCAAGGATTCACAGAAAGCCCCAGCATCTATAGCCAAGCACTGAAAAGACAACTAGACAGTATACACATGCCTGACAACACTGCCCTTTTACAGTACGTCGATGATCTGCTGATCACCGCCCGCAGCGAACCTGAATGTGAGCAAGCGTCACTGACGGTTTTACATTTCCTGGCTGACAAGGGACACAAGGTGTCCCCTTCGAAGCTGCAATTCTGTGTTCAGCAAGTTGTTTACCTTGGGCACTTGCTGTCCAAAGGGGGGAGACAGCTAACACCTGACCGCATCCAGTTAATTGTAAACATGTCACAACCCAAGACACAAAAGGAGGTACGAGCCTTTATAGGCCTCACTTCTTACTGTAGACAATGGATCCCTCAGTATGCATTCCTAGCGAAACCACTCATACAGTTGACAACCCAGGAGGCAGTGACATCGACTGCCCTCCCTTGGACTCAGGAACACACACAAGCTTTTGACGACTTAAAGAAAGCCTTATGTCAAGCACCAGTTTTAGCGACACCATGTTACAGCAAGCCTTTTACACATTTTGTTACAGAACGTGAAGGTACCGCATTGTCAGTACTCACTCAGGATCAAGCAGGTTCACACAAACCGTGTGCTTATTTTTCTAGTACATTGGATCCAGTAGCCCAGGCTCTGCTTGCGTGCTTGAAATCAGTAGCAGCAACAGCTCTAGCGATCAGACAAAGTGATTCCATAGTGTTAGGACACCAATTGACAGTACAAGTTCCACACTCCGTGGAAGTTCTTTTAAACCGAACACAGACCCAGCACTTGACTATAGCACGACTGACAGGTTATGAATTGACATTGTTTCAGCCACACATAGAAATCAGACGTTGCAATACATTGAACCCTGCTACACTTTTGCCATTAAGTGAGACAGACCCATTGGCACATGATTGTATTGAAGTCATTACCATTACGACGAAACCCAGACAAGACTTGACAGACACCGCATTACCAGATCCAGACCTGACACTTTATGTGGATGGTTCATGCATGAGAACAAGTACAGGAGAATTAGTGGCCGCCTATGCAGTCACGACAGAAACTGAAGTCATAGAAACGAATTGTATTGACACCCTGTCAGCTCAAGCAGCAGAGCTCATCGCTCTGACTCAAGCCTGTATTCAAGCAAAGAACAAGAGAGTTAACATATACACAGATTCACGTTATGCATTCGGAGTCGTACACGACTTCGGTGTCTTATGGCGAGAGAGAGGTGTCTTGACCTCTCACGGAGCCAAAATTCAACACGGTCCCCTCATTCAAACTCTGTTAGATGCAATACATCTGCCTACAGCAATATCCATCATGAAGTGCAAAGCACATACGAAAGTCACAGATACAATTTCCCAGGGTAACGACCTGGCAGACCGAACAGCCAAGCATACAGCTCAGACTCAGACTCACGCAACTGATCTGACAAAGACGATAGTCCAGACACCGACACATTGCATGACAGTTAAGGATCCCGCCCTAGATGTAATTGACATACAGACACATGCTACACCAGATGAAATAAAGAAATGGATTGAACTAGGAGGGGTCCAGACAGATCAGGGATGGATGACAAAGGGAAATCTACATGGTTTCTCCCTGACTCTATGGTCCAAGTAATCATTAACACAGTACACAGTCCTGCACATTTAGGAGAAAAAGCCATGTTAGACAGTATTCAAAACCTCTGGTTCAATAAACATTTACGAGCAGCAGCCAAACAGAAAGTGCGTACTTGCAAGATCTGTTGTCAGTTCAATCCAGGTAAAAGCATTCCCGTAGAGCAAGGTGGATTTCATCCTCACGATCACCCTTTTGAAGTCCTCCAGATGGATTATATCCAGATGGAACGTTGTCGAGGATTCAAATATGTCCTCGTAGTTGTATGTGCACTCTCCCGTTGGACAGAAGCTTATCCAGTCCCAGATTACACTGCTCCGACCACTGCCAAGCAGCTGGTTCGTGAATTTTTCCCCAGATATGGTTTGCCCCGCATCGTATACTCCGATAACGGTCAGCCGTTCTCGTCCGAGCTGATGAAGCAGGTATCTCTCCTGCTCGGCTACCAGTGGAAGTTCCATTGTGTCCGACATCCCGAGGCAGCAGGTCTCGTGGAACGCCATAATCAGACTCTGAAAATTCGCCTTGCCAAGATTTGTAGAGAGAAAGGGGTCGACTGGATAGTAGCTTTGCCAGTCGCACTCTTTTACATGAGAATGGTCGCACACTCCAGGACAGGGCTATCCCCGTACGAGGTGGTCTTTGGTAGGCCACCGAATATGTGGGGGACGCCTCTGCCTTGCAAAATTACCGATGTTGACTGTAATATGCTGACAGATTACCTTGCTTCTTTGATGTCTGCACTACAATCATGTCGTTCACAGGTTGCTGCAGCCTTTCCCGACAACACCGAGGTGAAGCCCCATGAAGTGGTTCCGGGAGACCTCGTCTACATTAGGAATTTCGACAGGAGAAGTCCGCTGGAGCCCCGCTGGCAAGCACCAAGACTAGTACTTTTGACCACAAGGACAGCGATAAAAGTCGAGGGCCGCAAGGGTTGGCTTCATTCGAGTCATATAAAAAAATGTCATGGACTAACGCCAGACCTAGCCTCCCAGCCCGGCCCTCCTCCACAGACTGACTCAAAACTCCCCTTGGTCGAGAAAACTTCTCCTCAAGAATATAAATTAAAACTGAGGTCTAGCAAGTCAGACAGTTTAATTGTTTAAGTCCTCCCCTAGGTGAATCGGTTCGACGTGTTTCTGACATGTATCCCCTAGACCCCAACAGAGAGAGAGATAGACAGAAACAGCTCAAGAAACATGAATATTGTAAATCCCTTCGTAGCCACTGCATTGTGACACTATTGATTATGTTTTTTCTAAGTCTTTTGATTATTGCTGCTAGTATACTGTTACATGTATATTATCCTATTTTCAAGCGTGCACAGTCACCCTTCAATGTTACTGCCGAGCACTCTTTCAGTGAACTGCCCCCGCATGAATTATCTTACCGACTTGCGCTGCGCAACAACACATTCATTAGTATGTTACATCACTCCCATCAGACCAGCAATGCTACCAATTGTTGGATATGTGGCCGACTCCCTCCCTATCAGAAATACAAGGGAGTTCTGCCCCTCTTCCCATACCCGTTTACACACAATGGTTTCTGTGGGGCATGGTTTAGTTTAATGAACTCTCTAGATTCCAATTCCGTAGTTTACCAGGGCAACTGGGTATGGGGAAATCTGAACACAGTTCTGCATAAAGTATGTTTCCCTGACAAGGAGGGTCTACCAAAAAGGACAGGGACTGATCTAGAAAATGAAGTATATGGATTAGGTAACTTTACACTTAACCTCATGATTCTGAATGTTGAATCCGAAACCGAACCAGTCTTGCCTGCTATGTCCGTACTACCAGTCAAAGGTGAATTATGTGTCAGAAAGAATGGTTCAGTACACCTGGGTCATAGTAAATGTACTACTGTGATCGAATTCAGTGATAAGGGCAAGTCTACATTTAAAGCTTCACGTCATTCTTACTTCATTTGTGGTCATACCGCATATATACGCTTACCTCTAGATTGGGATGGCACCTGTTACATTGCATTCCTTTTTCCACCAGTTTTCCTAGCCCCTCCTGATTACCATAGGGATACCCATCTAGTACACAATAGACCACAGAGAGATCTCCCGATTGTCGACTACACTGAAACGGCATGGGAACAATATACAGACTTCAATAAAGGTTTCTTTCCCTACTTAGGTGCTGTCTTTAATAGTAAACTGATACGAAAACTAACCAGAACCCTCGAAGCAGTAGTGAATGAAACTACTTCCGCCCTAGGTAACTTAACAGAGGAGCAGTCTGCTATGCGGATTGTTGTTCTTCAAAATCGTCTCGTCCTTGACGTCATCCTGGCCGATAGGGGCGGAGCTTGTAGAGTCATCGGATCGAGTTGCTGTGTTTTCATTCCAGAAAACGCGCCATCAGTATACAGAGCCATAACCCGTCTTCACAAGATTGCAAGTCAGATACACCAGAATCCAGGCACCTGGACTTGGTCCAGTTGGTTCTGGAGCGTGTTGTCAGCCTGGGGATGGAAGGTCCTATCCTTCCTAGGTATTGCCCTTCTCATAGTATTCAGTTGCTGCCTATGTCTGCAATGTGGGCCAGCGATTTGCGGCTTGTGCGCCACATCATGTATTCCTCATTCAAGTCCTCATTCAAAACGCCGTAAGAAGAAAGAAGAGCAAATGATGTTACATGAACAGATTGATATATCATGAAGGGTCCGTAGGGGACAAGGAGGGAATGAGGTAATATGAATTTTCATGGTCAGTTGTGTCCCCTATCGTAGACCCCACCGGCTCCATGTACGTGCTTTAAGTACATGTATGTTCCCTCCACTGTCAGCTATGAAGACGCAAATACATTTGCGTCCAACGTTAACATGTCCTCTTTCAGATCCACCATGAATGGGTCGGATATTCGGTTCCTAAGTGTGCCTTGCCAACGTCTTTACATGGTGCACTTTTCATGTTTCACTAGCTCTGGCGAGTTAGGCCCTGATTCCTGCCATCGAGCCCTTTCTGCCTTCTGTTTCTGAAAGCTACAGTCTGCTGCTTCCTGACCTCTGCCTTACTCCCTGTGCGGCGAGCGGTGCCTGGCTTGGCCTGCTTGCCTGCCAAGACTGTATTCAGCCTTCAAGTTATCTGCTCCGCTCCTCGAAAATACATTCCTGTCTAGTAGTTTCGGAAAACATCCTTCCCAGCTGCAGAGCAAAAGGCCCGGCCTCACTGTCTCCATGCAAGTAATTCATAGCTCCCGTTACCATGGTAGGCCCATGGCCCCTCGCATCTCATGTAGACACGTAGTCGCATATGCACGCACTAGCAGTCAGTATAGAATAGCCTCTGCCCGAGAGACCTTTCCTTCTAGATAATACAGTTCCTCAAACACCAGATATTAGATATGATTTGGGATTAGGTTGTTCTGACACCCCAGACTTCTGTCTCCTCATGTAGGGCTAAATGTCAAGTCCCCTTCACCCTCCAGTTCCACGTCAATTACATGTCATGCTGCTGCGCGCGCATCTCTGCCACATATTTCTGCTGACACTGCAGGATTCTCCTATGGATCCACCCACCTGTGATACGTTTCAAGTGACGTTGTCTAGCACACACCTCCGAACACGCCCTCATGCACGCCTTCTGTTACGTACATATGTCCTTATCTCGTTTCTCTCAGCTGTTACGCCTCCTGCATCTATCTCTACTGTAATGCATTGACTATATATATGATGTTCTGTTATTAAAGCATTGTACATGTCCATGTCCATTCCCTTCCTGAACCCTTGTGGTGATGGAACATGATACCTGGTTCGAACCAATTCCTTTTTAAGGAATAAAACCCCTTTTAAAACCTCAAATGCCACGGATTCTGTCTCTTATTTTTGACTGAGTTATTCTTATTGAACTTTACCGCATAAATTAAGTATAGGTAATTTAAATTTACCACACATGCCCACGTACCTTCAGGACACGAAGGACGTTCTAAGACTCCTTCCAAACATACAATTCAACACCAACACTGATATACTTGTATCGTTTGACGTCGAGTCACTCTAAACTTCAATTCCGCAAACCGAAACTCTGGAAGTTGTGGGGAGTCTACTAGAACAAAGTGACCATCAGTCCATTACGCCAACACGGTTCATCATGACCCTTGCAGAAATCGCTATGAAGGAGAACTACTTTCGCTTCGAAGACACTACCTACCTACAAACATCTGGGACTAGCATGGGTAGTGTCTTCGTGCCGAGCCTAGCGAATCTGTATGTTCATAACTTCGAACAACAGGAGGTCCTCACACCTGCCAACCCCTATCTATTGTCGCTACATGTGTGGAAGCGATATATAGATGATATTCTGGTGGTATGGCGGGGGACAGAAGAAGATCTAATTTCCTTCAATGCATGGCTGAACACCAGGAATACATATTTGAGATTCACTATTGAATTCAGTAGAACAATGCTGGCTTTCCTGGACTTGAGAATCAATGCAACTCCCAATGGTCTGGAGTCTGAACTCTACCGCAAGCCTATGGCTCGAAATGCCCTCTTAAGATATGATAGCTGTCACCCTCGTGCCTTAAGAGACAACTTACCATTTGGCCAGTTTCTGAGAGTGCAAAGGAACTGCTCCAACAAAGAAGCCTTCAAGAGTCATTCACAAAATTTGGAAAAACAGCTGAGTGTAAAAAACTATCCTAAGAAAATCATTCGCCTATCCAAAAAGAGGGCATCGACCAACAACAGGGAATCTCTGCTTGAGATACATCCACCTAAAGAAAAAAACAACCGTATCACCTTTGTCAATACTTTTAACACCAGATCCAACCAAGTCCAAAAGATTGTGAAAAAACATTGGTCAATCTTGAAAACTGGAGGTGATGATATCCCTTTACCTCTTTTTGCCTACAAAAGAGGACAAAATCTTAAGGACCAGCTAGTCCATACACGCCCACGTAACAAGGAACCCAGACAGGTGGGCACGCTTTGGGACATGCACCGGTTCAAGGCCATCACCCCTGTGGGGCATGCTCCGTATGTCCCCAAACTTGCAAATCTACGAGTGTAGATATAGGGACAAATTGACCATGGACTCAGACAAAGTTCACCAATTGCAATAGCAGTAACCTGATTTATCTGATAACCTGCCCGTGCAAACTTCGATACGTTGGCATGACAACTAGGAAGGTCAGGACGAGAATTCAAGAGCATAAAAGCACAGTGCGGTGCCGTAAACAAGCAATTCGCCTAACTGCACACTTCCTAGAAAAGAGACACAGCCCCAATGATTTCCATTGGACAGTTTTAGAACAACCAGCGATTCCAGAATCCTGTCCAGACGCCAGCCGTTTTCTGTTCAAAATTGAACAGAAATGGGTATATAGATTGAACAGCGATAAGGCAGGACTCAATGAGCCTATACCATGGATGTCCCTTTAATAATCAACGCACTTCTCAGTCCTTACGATACATATCAAAAACTGATCACTGTGCGGAACATGTAGCGTTTCCCAAGGGTATTTATTGGTGTCAATGTTTTATATACTCAATACATTTTATACATCACATCTCATACTAGATGGGTACCAGCGCTAGTCATTCACCAGAACTACAACACTCCGCAACCAGAACTACAACTCCCGGTATAATGAGTGATCACGTGATTGTAGCTGGTCATGTGACTCAGTCCTCAGAAACAATCGCATAAAACACAAAGCGAGTCACACAGCCGGTGCCCCCCCCAGACAGCTCGGATGACTGTCGGGAGACACCGACGGATAGGTAAGCAATGCGCACGACTTGATCGTGCTGAATACGTCTGAAAAACCGCCAAAAATACCAATCGATGTGTCATCACATTACGCGGTTGAGTGTCTACCATCGCACCGTGAAGACGTTTGTCTCACTATACCGAACTCTGTAGACTTTGCCTTAACTTATGGGTATACACCATGTATAACATCACATTACAGGCAGGCAATCTCTATATATTTTTTGAAGCGTAACTTAAAGACTTGTGATCCTAGTCCATACGATCGACAAAGACAATGAATGTTCACATATATAATCCATACACAATCCCATGGATTTCGGAAGGAGCAATGATTGCCTCTTTTCTTTATATTCAATCCTTCTATTTTAGAGCGGTGCTCCTCATACCTGAGCCGCAGCCAGGTGGTGTGAAGCTCCTCAACCATCATTTATGGGTGAGTGTTTGTAATGGAATTTGTTTCCCATGATGTATGGATCTGGTGCCGTATAACTCAGGTTTTACTTGATACTATCTCAGAAAACTGCGGGAAAATGACATACTCATGTTCTCCCATTTCTGTTTGTCTTTGTTTTTCTCTGTGGATCCAATGCTTTGATGCGATGCGATAACAGTACTTGGTTGAGCACACAACCTGGTCTTTGCAGGTGATATCTTTTAATAATTACTTTTCACTAAAAGCAGTAGTTTGAAATATCTGGTCCGGAGGAATGCATGAAAAATCTTTTTCACCTAATGCAGAAACATGTCGACCACTACTGAGTGCGGATATTTTTTCTAAAACCGCATTTGCACTTGTCTTTTAACCTTAGGGACTGGGAGACACTAATAAATCCTTCATTTTCTACCCAGTTCACCTAATTTTATAATCACTTATCTTTTCACCATTTCCACTTTCCACTGCTTTTTTCAGTCGCCACTAAATCATGTGATACTCTCCTCTCACATCTCCATCTCGGCAATGGTAACGTCTGTTCGACCGTTTTGTTTTGTCTCCTGGGCAAGGAGATCCCAAATGATGCAAAAGAGGGCAGTACAGTATGGCTTCTGATGGGAATTTTTCCAAATGTCCTTGAGCCTTCCTTGACTTGGCCAATTCTATATTTGAAAAACGTGCATGGTGTGTTCCTTTGGGTGTTATTTGTACTGCACTTACGTTGTGATTGCAGACGGTTAACTCACTCTCTTGACTACTAGGTACCACTGGGTGTTTTGAGTGAGTTTTAGATCACCAGGAGGTGCCTCTCCAGGTCCTGTATCCTTGGCCGACAAGAGATGAGCTCCTCCTGTGAAGGAAAGGAGGAACTCTGAGGTTTTGGGGTCTTCACTACAGCGAACGGGCCCATTCATGCAGAGATTTAGCTGCGTGTGACAGCTGCAAATAAAAAGCTCTGCTGGTGGAGTCAACGCCTTACGGTACAGCCATTGCCAGCGATGACCAGCAAAGTGAGATCTGCATTTCATGATACAGCATCAACAGCCTGCAGTGACCGCAAATAAAAAGCTCCAGTGGTGACTGTATGTAACGTCCGGCCTGCTGTTCGTGCTACAGCAACAATCATCACTGAATCACACCCTGTTCCCCTCGGCCCTTCCACCGCAAACTTGAGTCTTCGTATTGGACTTTGAAAAGGTAACTTTTTCAGCTGAACTAACATGGTCCGTGTGTCTGTGCTCTTTCACAATCTGCCTATACTTGTGACATTCCCCCATTCTACCATGACCAGATAACTATGAGTTGCATTTTGTGCTTTTAGAGTCTGTACTTACCTGAATCTTTTAAATTGTGAATCTCTGCTTCTATTTATTGGATTTCTGTCATTTCAGTTTCATTTTATTTAGTACATTTTACTTTATGTTCTTAAAGTAGTGTGGGAGATCTCTTATGGTGGGTTTTTAATTTACTACTATTTGTGTGCTGCATAAATACATTACAAGTTGTTTCTAAGTTAAGGCTGCCTACTTTCGTGCTAAACTACCTGAGGGTCAAGCACATGTTAACTTAGTGACTTTTGTGGTTCACCTTGACATGGCTGTGTCTTTTGCTTGAGATGGCCTCACACATCCCTGAACCAACAATGCAAATTATCACAACCTGTTTAATGCTAATTACAGTGTAAATTTGGATCAGGAAAAGTGCAAAATTTCTGTGCACCAACACACTATCTTCAAGTGATGCGAATTACATGGATAATGATGGGTTGTGAAAAGGGCTTTTTTTCTTTCTAAAAGTCGGAGTACCTCTCCTTTGATGATGAAAGAGTACACCCTTAGTTGTGGACCTGAAATCATGGAACCACTTCTTCTTTCACCATTTCTTCCTTCATGCAATGACTTTGAATATTTCTTAAACTGAATTCCTTCATGCTATGACTTTGAATATTTTTTACACAGATTTCAAGTTTTTTAAAACTGCTAATGTATGTTTACAACATTGTCTTTATTTTGGCCCTTGACGTTGGTGATCTTGCTTTTCTACAGTGCAGTCTGGATCTTTCTTAGCACATTAGCAAAAGAGTTTACGCTTGTTTCCTTGTTTACCTAATGCTCCATGATGAAGATCCGATCAAAGGATGACCAGAGTTTTAGGAATTAGTTTCAAAGGGTCGAATCTCCAACTGACATTTTGTTGTACTTTGGTTGCAGTTTATCCACTGAGGGCCAGATTTACTATGGACTAAGGAGTTGTGCTTTCCTTGTGTGATTTAAATCATCGTAAGGCAGTGGATGTCCTTAAACAAGATTTACAAAGCCATGCAAAGGGCTATTTGCACCTTCTTGCGTGACTATTGAACGAAATGTAATGCAAAACAGAGACTTGGTCTCGGATGAGTTACATTTCATTATGGTAGACTTTTCACTGGTGAAGCATGTGCATTTCCATGCATTCACCAATGGAAATTGACACAATCCCAGATTTGCTAAAGGCTGAAAACCTAGGATTGCACCAAATGGTGTGCCTGCCACGAAGGGTTCACAAGGAGAACTATTTTTATTTCTACTAGATGAAGGAAATTGCCTCTTAGGATTATTTTTGTGTAGAAAGGTATGGATTTCTGCACAAATACAATCTTCCTGTGATTCAGGGTCCCAGGCAGCATGGCGCAAGGGTGCTTGCATGGGTGTTAGACAGCACACAGTGCTAAGAAAGTGCAAAGGTACGTAATTTCTTAGTAGATATGGACATAATTCTGCACTTTCATTTTCAGACATACAAAAGTGAGAACTGCAGTTCATCCTCTACTCTGAACTGCTCTCCCCCTACACCCTCGGTAGTGGGGGTACCCCTCTGCCGCGTCTTGATGACGCTGTGGGCATGCCCCACCACTGATTGGTGTGACTCCCACGTTGACCCGGAAGCAAGTTAATTGCTTCCGGGTCAAAGGGATGGGAGTCCGAGTGGGTGGACCAGTAGCATCTGCTCTACCCCTCACCCGTGGGAGGCGCCCTCTTGTTCCCGCGCTCCCGAGGCACACGCATCGCCTCACTGAGGCGTAGAATAATTTGTTGGTTAATATTTTCAGGTGACCCGAGTTTAAGGAGGGACCGGGTGAGGAGAAAGCGCGCTGGAGCACCGTTGGCAGCCATGCTGGTTTTGGATCCTGGTGAGGATTGGATCGGGACTGATCGCTCTGAAGGCGGAAGTGCGCGGAGTTATGGGTTACCCAGATCATGCTGTGTTCGCGCTTCTTTGGCGTTCGGGGGCCTGTCGGAGCATATCGATCCCGGTAAGGCAGGAATTACATGCTGTGGGGTCCTACCAGCCTGGGTCATTGTCAATGCGCGCTCCGGTATAGCCTCGAAGGCTGGGTGCATTGTTTTAGTATTTGCCAGGCAGTGTTCGGTTCCTGACGCTGCATGTGTGAAAAACGATACTGAGGCATTGTTTTTGTGCGATGTGCCATAGCTGATAAATCAAGGGAGCACGGTGATCCGGAGGCTTGGTATTAGAGTCAGTATTGGACGACATTTGAATGTAAGAGCAGTGGACCGAGGGCCTTTAAGGAGATCCCGATTTTTGGATATTGTCGGTGCCTCAGTGTCTGGGGGGGCAAAAGCATAGGCCGGCAAGCAAGGACCTGGTGTTGAAGGGCTGACAAAGATATACTGTATGATATTTGAAACAGTGGGTTAGCAGTATAACACTACCAGTGATTCTGGGCAAATCGCTCAAATATCCTCATCGCTAAAAAAAACACACAAAAAACGCTGCAATTGAATTCAGTGCCCGCTCTTTAAAGTGCTTCAAGGCGCAAGTTATTTGGGATCAACAGAGGAAGAGGTCAGGCGGTTTTAGGGAAAATCAGCATTATCAGTGCATTATCTGGTTAAAGGAGAAGGCCAATCGACTGGAGAATAGGGGCCAGTGCAGGACACAGGAACACAGGTGCATATCTCGGTGGGTCGGCCAGAATTTAAAGTTATTTTGTATGATTAAAAGAGGCGCAGTTAAAAGGCCAATGAAGTTGTATTTGTGCTACTGTGGCATGCTCATTTTCTTCTCATTGTAGGCTGGCATTTGAGGCGTCATTGCGGTTGGAGCCATCAGAGAGTGGCGCGGAGGAGAACTGTACCAGAGGACATATTCAGGCCTGCATTTCACTGCTTCTGTTGGGCCGCCGGGCCTGAGTGCTTTAGACTGCGCTCGCCCAACACACCAGTGTAGCTGGTGTGTCCCAGTCACAGTCACGTGGTGCTTACAGCCAGTTTTTGTACCTCCAACTTGATACAGGTAAATGCCAGGCAAGCGCTGGTAGGTGCAGGAACACATATCGTGCTCATACAATTGGCATCAGTGTAGGTTGTTTAACCTGGAGAATGGCTAGTGGACGTGGTGCTAAGTATTCCCGCATGGAGCATATGCTGCGGGGCATGATACACAAGATGTCAGCAATGGACAGGAGATGGGGGAAGGAGGACCAATTAGGTAGATGCATGGCAGAGCTCAGACAGAAGTTGGATGACTAGGCGGGGCCATTTGGGAGACCCAAGCACGTAATAGTGCCCCAGCAACCCAGAGGGGAATTGGATGCTTTGCCCAAGTGGGTCAGGGCCAAGAGGGGTAGCGGTCGGGTCCCAAAACAACAGGGCAAAGGGGGGCCGCCTGGGGGTGTCCCAGAGGGAGGGCTTACACCACCAGTGGCAACTATACCGACTCCACTGATCCCGACAAGCTTTCCGGTCACACCAGCCACGGCCACAACGGCGACAACGCCAAGCATAGTTCCTCTAGCAGTCCCAGGGGTAATCCCTGTGGTACCTGTGTGTAACTGTGCACCTATCCCGGTACACATCACAGTACCCTCCACCCCAGTCCTAGCTCCCACAGGGGTTGTTCAGGGATCCCCAGAACTGGCAGCGCATTTAGCAGCTGTACTCCCCTGGTTAGGGATACCTTCTTCAGTGGGTGCCAAATCAGCAGGAGAGGATCCCTCCGCAGAGGCCCAAAAAATAGTAGCAAAGATCATGATTGCTCGCGGCAGTGGCGGGGGTGTGGGGGGGTGAGCACGCTTAATTCCCCACAAGCAAAAGGTTCGGGCAGCGGCACCAGAGAATACAAGAGTGTTGAAATAACGCAAGTTGCTGAAAGTGGTAAGGAGGTAGCATTGCCAGTGCTAGGGGAAGGTACAATACCCTCCAGGAGGGAAAATCTGGCCCAACATGTTGCACAAGAGGTGAAAGATTTGATTTGGGCGGGCAAATATGTTAATATCTTTTCTTTGCTAGTGGATAATAGGGAGATGGAGTACGCTAGGTAACAGAAATAGTGGATGTTGCCTAGTGAATAGCGGGGTGAAATTGCAAGGTTCAGGGTGGAGGAGACATTGATCAATTGGATCAGGGCCTTCTCAGTGTTCATGGCAATTACAGCAGAGTGTTCCCCCAACTTACAGGCAGAAATGGCATGTTACCAGAGTAGGATCACAACTTTCAGTGATAATTATGGGGGGATGGGTGGAAGGAGTATGAAATGAATTTCAGGAAGGCCAAAGAGTTTCACCCCTCACTGTCATGGGATCGTGTGAATTCTATTTCTTGGTACGGCCAGTTTAGCAGAAATACAGGACAACCAGGGCACGCTGGGCCAAGTTGGAGCAGAAATCACTCCGTCAAACCCCAGCAGTCCTTTTGGCCAGCACAGGGGGGTGGCCCAGCAACTAAGTCAAGTAACAGTGGTGGGCGAAAAGGGGTGTGTTTGGATTTTACCAAGCATGCATGCACCAGGGCACAGGGCACTTGTAAGTTTAGGCACGCATGCTCCATCTGTAACCTTCCCTGCCACCCTGAAACAACCTGCCGCTGAAAAGGTAACGCCACTGGAAACAGAGGGAGAAAGAAGCGGTTTAAGGGGGGCGGCCAGCTGGTAGCTCATTCACCCATCAATGTTCTGGCTATGACTCCTTGGCTGAACAGGTACCCCAACTATGCCTCTGCAAGGTTGTTGCAAGAAGGTTTTTCGCAGGGTTTTAGGATTCCAGCAGTGGGATGTACTGGAACTCAACAATGCAGGAATCAATTGTCAGTTCAGCACAACCCAGAGGTGGTGGTGACAAAAATCTCCAAAGAGTTACGCCTAAGCAGAATAGCAGGCCCATTCAGTGATATTGCGGTTCAGAACTTTATTTGCTTACCCCTTGGCGTGGTTCCAAAGAAAGAGAAGGGCGAGTACAGGCTCATTCATAACATATCAGCACCTAGAGGCTCATCTTTAAAGTACGCGATTAATAAAGGGATTTGCAGTGTTAAATATGCATCGTTTGACCAGGCAGTGGTTTTGTTGAGGACTCTTGGCCAGGGGGCCTTGCTAGCCAAGTCACACATTGAGTCTGCTTTTCGGCTACTGCCGGTTCATCCACTATATCATCATCTGTTGGACTTCTCTTTTCAAGGTAAATTCTATATGGACATGTGTATGCCCATGGGTTGCTCTGTTTCATGCGCATATTTTGACAAATTTAGTTCCTTTTTGGAATGGACTTTTAAGCGGACGACAGAATACAATCATGGCATGCATTACCTGGATGACTTTCTCTTTCTGGGGTCGGCGGGCTCACATGAGTGTGCATTGCATGAATTTTGCGTGCTCATGCTGGATTGTGGGGTCCCGTTGGCACCTGGAAAGATGGTCGGTCCAACAACCACATTAGAATTCTTAGGCATGGATTCAGTGGAGGGTTGTTTCAGGATGCCGAGAGACAAAACATGAAGTTTAGAGCAGCTCTCCAGCAATGTCTGGCCAAAAGCAAGGTGACACTACAGCAGTTGCAACAGACTGTGGGCCAATTGAATTTTGCACTAAGAGTTATACCTATGGCGCGCCCCTTCTCTCGCTCATTCTCTCAGGCCATGGTGGGGCTGCGGGAGAAACACCATCGCACTAGATTGCCAGCCGAGGTCCGCCAGGACATGCGTATCTGGATCGCATTTCCGGAGGCCTTCAACAGCAGAGTAGTGTGGTGCGGTCCCCCCACGATGTCTGCAGAGTTAGGTCTATGGACTGATGCTGCGGGCAGTGTGGGTTTTGATGCCATACTTGGAAACAAGTGGGTGGCCCAATGATGGCCGGTGTGGTGGGAAGAGTGCGGCCTTACAACTAACATTGGTTTCTTAGAGCTATTCCCAACATGGGTTGCATTGACAGTGTGGCCTGATCAGTTTTGTAATCAATCGGTAATCTTTTGGTCAGATAACATGACGGTAGTCGATTGTATCAACCAGCAGGCGGCACGGTGTTATACTCCGCCTACTGAAAGACATTGTTTTGGTTTGCATGAAACTCAATGTCCAGTTTAGGGCCAAACTTGTCCCAGGTGTGTTGAATAACGCAGCTGACGCACTCTCTCATTTTAAGATGCAGGTACTCAGGGAACATCTACCAGCGGCGGAGGCGCCGCCTACACACTTCCCAGCAACACTCTGGCAAATTGGTTCCCCCAACTACAGGACCTCGTGGCAGCTAGCTTAGCGCCCATGACCAGAACAGCTTACGAAGGGGCATTTTTGTCTTATTGCAATTCTTTGGGACGGGACTGGGCAGAGAAATGGGATCAGGAGGCGATGTTCACTCAGTACCTGGAGGCCCTACATAGGGAAGGGAGCTAAGCGGCGACAGCTAGCCGACACAGAGCGGCAGTCTCCTTCTTTGCGCAGCTAAAGGGGGCCAGAGATCTCACAAATAGCTTCATCGTTCGGAATGCATTAAAGGGATGGCGGCGCCTACAGGAACCTGCCACAGATTCAAGGCAACCAATAGGTTTGGAATGGTTGGCAGCAATATTGAATGCCTTGCCCGACACTTGCAGTTAAGCAGCCGAGGTACTCTTGTTCAGGGCTGCCTTTACTCTGGCGTTTAACGGGGCATTCCGGGTAGGTGAGCTGATGGTGCGCAGAAAACTGGACAGGTTGGGGGGTCTAAGGCTGGAACACACAAAGATATTGGGTGATACACTGTTGATTACCATACGTAAATCAAAAACTGACCAGGAGGCCCGAGGCGAGGGACTGGTTCTCCATCGGGCACGGGATAATCCTTGTTGCCCAATGTTCCACGCAGAAGCCTTTATCAGGCAGCGAGCAGGTGAACAGGAAGGAGCTTTGTTAATGCATGCAGACAGTACCCCACTGACCAGGTTCCAATTCCAACAAGTCTTGGCAATGACAATGGACAGGGCTGGTTTCAATTCAAAGGATTTTGGGACACATTTCTTCAGGATAGGGGCGGCCTGCGAAGCGGTTACATGCGAACAGTGTAAAAAGGATTGGGAGATGGTCTTCCAACTGTTACAAGCGTTCTGTGCAGATGCACATGTTGTGATGGTACAACTGCGTAGCCTGATGCCTGCTTTGTTTGCTTTTATTTCAGTTTCTCGAGCCTGTGACGCAGGGCGGAAACTGTCGCCGGAGCAACAACAGCAAGTATTCTCACCACGGCGGACACAGGACTAAAGGAAAGAAACACAAGTGGTATGGGTGGTTGGTCACTCATTTTTGAAGCGCGTTAAATCTGTTTTCTTTTCAGGCAACTATAGATGGAGGGCGAAACAGGTAGGTTTCAAGGTTTCCTTTCATAGTAGAGGGGGTCTGTGCCTAAATCATTTCAGGGGGTTATTTATAGAATTGCTTGATAAATGCACCCCGCTGCCCACAATAGTTATCTTACATGTGGGTGGCAACGATCTAGTAAAATTGGGCAGGAGGGTCATGATGGAAGAGATAATTTCAGTACTCAACTGGTTAGCAAAAACACGGCCAGGTTGCACCATAGTGTGGTCTCAGATAGTCATTACGCTGAGTTGGAGGGGGGACTCTGTTACAGCGTTGAATCACTCGGTAAAGAGGATCAACAACAAGATAGAGAAATTATTTCAGTCACCTCACCTGCAGAATATACCACATGGGTGCATCTGGGGGAAGCAATTCTTCTTGCAAGATGGGGTACACCTGACCCATGCAGGCAACGGACTTTTCATGGATAATATTTTGGCATGGCTAGGGGGGTTTCCACGTAGGCATGACCTTTCAGGCGTGGAGAGTGAGGGTGGGGCCAGATAGTTGGTCAACTACGCTGGCCTGGGGTGGTAAGGTCATGATCGGTGAACAGTCAATTTAAGGTCCTTATGGGGCGTCACCATTCTTGAATGGGGTCGCCCAAGGGGAAGGGCAACTGGTCTCTCCTCAAACTCCAGGGATGGTACATCCGCTTGGTTGGATTGGTGCGGGGAGGGGTGAGTCACGTTTTCTTTGGGCTGGTTAGCCACCCCGCACGTGCTCTATGACATCATTAAACGGCGCGGAGTGCAAGGGCCCCCCTTGTTGGTTAATGGAGTTCATGGAGCATACGGGGTAGCCGGGAGGGGGGGAAGTACTCTCCCGATAAACAGGCCCCCTGCGCATGCACACTCTTACGTGAGGGCATAGCTGGTTAATAAGGATCTGACACCGGTTAGAGACCTTGCAGTAGGCCCATAACTAGAATGCAGAAAAAGTCATACGTAGGATTTTAGATTCGGTTAGGAAACACGCTGTATTAGACATTTGCTAAGGTTAGCCCTTTTGATACCTGTCTACATTCATGTAAACTAATGTCAAGATTTTTCTGCACAAATGGTTATGTAAATATTATTGATTTCAAATGTTACTTTGTTTTCATGTTTTAATAAATACGGGGGGAGGGGGATGGTAGGTGTCCCTGACCATATTAAGATTAAGCAGAACCCATCTTTTCTTTTCACCATGATACTTCAACAACGTTTCTTTACTGAGGTTTGGAGGCAAACACCTACCAACAATTCATAAGTGGAGGTGCCCATGTCAAGTGCTTTTTTGTCTGCCTTTATCTGAAGAGTTAGGGATTCTGATGGGAGCATTGCTGTAACATGGCCTTAAATCACAAGATCATGAGAAGTGGGCATTGGAGGCATACTTTGGTTAGCGTTTCTCTTGAATTATTTTCTCTTTTGCTAATATGTTTTGTAACTGATGTGCAGTTGAAACTCTTTTTCAAAGCTTCCTGGCAAAGGCTATGGTCAGTAACTTGTTTAGGTAACTCAGCCTCATCTACTTCTTTAATAGCAATCTAAGATGTGCATGAATTAATATTGCACTGTATAAAAACATTTTTACAATTCAATTTGCCTTTATAACTCATCATACATCTTGACGAAGGTTGCGCAATCTTTAGGTGATAGTGAAAATAATCGGGTACAAATGACAAAACATATCATCTAAATTAGCACACCCTTAAAAGTACCACTCCCCGGCTTAAGCAGTTTGTCACAGTTTAGTTTAAACATGAAAGATCAAGATATTAGTTTGAGTACTTATAAAATGTATTCTGGTTAGCTAGCAATTTAAAATATGCTTTTAACTTATATGCTAAAGGAAAATTAACTTTCTATGACACAGTCGGTCAAATTCTGAAAATGGCATTGGTGGTTTACAGAATATTTTAAATTCTGATTCTTCTTAGACATTTTGGGCCTTTTCCACAAAACTTACTCGTGAGAAAGCTACACATGTTATATTACTCATACACTTTTAAGTAACTTTATTGCTTATGACTATTCACCCTTTACAAGTGTGAAGTGACTCAGAAGTGTAAATGATATGTCTCCACCCCTGAAACACGGTGTTGAGCCAAGTGTATGAGGGTAAAGTTACCACTGCTTATAAGGAACAGTAGTAAGTCCAGCGCCACCCATGGTTAACCACTGATACTGCAACATCCTCAGTGTTGAGACAGAATATTGATCTGGAAATATTGTGATTCCAAAATATCGACAGCAAGAATATCGTGGTCAAGAATATCGAATTTAACCCCTTTGCTGCTAGGCCTTTTCCTCTCCTGTGCTAAGCCTTTTTTGGTGATTTGGGGTAGTGTGCGCTTAGGCGCCTGTAACTTTTTGACCACATAAGGTATCACGCCAAATTTGCGTCCTTTTCTTCCAACATCATGTGGATTCTAACGGTGTCCAGGGTTTGTGGATTCCCTGGGAGGGGTCCCAGAAATTAAGCAAAATACAGTGAAATTTTAGTTTTTTTTAGAAAAATGGGAAAACAGGCTGCAAATGAAAGCCTCTGGGTTTCTCCCTGTAAATGTTATCAAAAAAGGGTTTGTGGGGCTTAAATCTCCATTTTCTCAGCTTTTAGGGAATGACAGTCTTTTGTCAGAGAGCCAACATTTTTTCCACAGTTTTGGCATTTTTCTGGGACATAGCCTATTTTTGCTATTTTTAAAGCTTTCAACCTCCTTACAGTTAATGGTAGGAATGTGTTTGAAAGAAATAATGGATCCTTGAAAGCTATACATTTTCAAAACGTAGACAACATTCTGAATTCAGAAAGGGGTCATTTGTCTAAATCCATGGAGCTTTCTTTATAGAAACTAACAGTTAAATATTGGAATAACTGAAAATTATTTGAAAAAAACTGCCTTTTGTCTCAACGTTTTCACCTATAACTTCTTGTAATTTTGACAGTTCTTCAAAAGCAATATACCGTTACATTTGTTTGACCTTCCTGGTTGTGGAGATATATAGGACTTGTAGTTTCACCAAGAACCCGACGAACCCAGAGCCAAAAACTGAGCATCAACTTGCAATTGTATTTTATTATTTACTGGGTATAGAGCACTTATTCTTTGAAAATGTATACATGGAAAAATCGTTATGAAAGACACCTATGTATTTCTGAATTGGTACAAATTATAGAGTTTAGACACAGTATATATTTGCACATTTTCAAAATTGGGAATACTCATACTAGCCTTAGAATTATTGGCCATTTTAAAAAAAAAAAATGTTTACACAAAGTCTTTCAATGGGAAGGGAGAAATGCATGAAAACTCAATAGGTAATAACAGTTGATTTACAAATCTGAATTATCCTAAGTCTCCCGATAAAAATGGTACCTCACTTGTGTGGGTCGTCCTTGTGCCTGCGACAGGAAACGGCGCAAAATGCAACGTGGTCACACCTCAATTTTGCCGTTACAAATTGACCCTTTCATGGCAAAGTGCCTAGCTGTAGTTTTTGTACCCTAGCTCAGCCGGCACCCTGGGAAACCTAGCAAACGTATAGATTTTTGAAAACTATACACCCAGGGCAATTTAGTATGGGGTGACTTGACTGCCTCCCACCAGGTTCTGTTACCCAGAATCCTTTACAAAGCTAAAAAATTGACAAAAAAATGCATTTTCCTCACATTTCTGTGGTGGAAAGTTCTGGAATCTGCGTGGATCAACAAATTTTCACCCACCCAGCATTTCTCTAGGTCTCCCGAAAAAAATGGTACCTCACTTGCCTGGGTCTGCCTAGTGCCTGCGACAGGAAACAGCAAAGAACGCACGGGGTTGCACCTCAATTTTGCAGTGAAAACGTGCCCTTTTTTGGCAAAGAGCCTACCTTTAGTTTTTGAACCCTAGCTCTGCCGGCACCTATGGAAACTTAGCAAACCTATACATTTTTGAAAACTACACACCAAGGGGAATTCAGGATAGGGTGACTCGGCTGCCTCCCACCAGGTTCTATTACCCAGAATCCCTTGCAAAGCTCAAAAATTGACAAAAAAAAGCATTTTCCTCACATTTCTGTGGTGGAAAGTTCTGGAATCTGCGTGGATCAACAAGTTTCTACCCACCCAGCGTTCCCCCAGGTCTCCTGAAAAAAATGGTACCTCACTTGCCTGGGTCTGCCTAGTGCCTGTGACAGGAAACGGCGCAAAACGCAACGTGGTCGCACATCAATTTTGCAGTGAAAACGTGCCCTTTTTTGGCAAAGAGCCTACCTTTCTTTTTTGAACCCTAGCTCTACCGGCACCTAGGGAAACCTAGCAAACCTATACAGTTTTGAAAACTACACATCCATGGGAATTCAGAATGGGGTGACTCGACTGCCTATCACCAGGTTCTGTTACCCAGAATCCCTTACGAAGAGCAGCATACGGTTCCAACCTCTGATCTACTCTGTCAACACCACGCATGTGCCTATTATAGTCCATAATGCACACAAGTTTGCGCACTTCTGCAACCTGACCTGAAAACAGTCACCGATTCAGTGCTTTCATCATGTATGGAAGTCAACATGTAGACATCTCTCCTGTCTGAAATCTTCACAGCTAAAAGCTCCTCACAACGCAATCCACTGCACTGTCCCTGAGCAAGCTTTTGACAAACAAGTTCTTTTGGGAAACCTTTACGGTTAGAGCGGATTGTGCCACAAGCAACAGTGTCCACTTTGACCGATTCCCTGAACAACCGCACACCAGTGTAGAAGTTATCTACATATAAATGATGGCCTTTGTTAAAAAATCCTCTACCAAGTTCCCACACAATTTTCTGTCACTCCAAAAGTGGACGGACAACCAGTGGGGTTAATAATGGATTCCTTAACGGTGTACACCCTGAAATTAGAGACATATCCAGTCCAACTGTCACACAGCATATAAAGCTTAATTCCATAGCGGCCCTCTTACTAGGAATGTATTGCCTAAATACCAAGCGGCCTTTGAACAACACCAAAGACTCATCCACTGCAATTTCTTTCCCAGGATAAAAGATCTCAGGAAATCGATCAACAAAATGATCAAGGACAGGCCGAATCTTAAAAAGACGGTCACAATCAGGGTGATCTCGTGGCAAAGCATCACCATTGTCAACAAAATGCATCATCCGAAGCAGAAGCAAATACCTATCACGAATCTTGACTGCCGGAAATATAGCTGTTGCCATCAAGGAACTAGTAGACCAATATGAAGCCATTGATGGTTTCCTAAGCAAGCCCATCAAAAAAGTTAAACCCAAAAACTTTTTTGTCTCCTCCAAATTTGTGGGAGTCCACCGGGTAGCTCTAGCATGGGGCTTAAGGCTCGCACTGTTCTCCCTCAAAAACTGTTCTGCATACAAATTAGTCTGTTCTACAATCTCTGCCAAAAACACACCATCCATAAACAACTTGAAAAAATCAATTGGCAAAACGTTTTCAGTGTTCACCCTACACCCTGGAACACCAGTAAATTCAGGCAATACCGGCTGCACCATCCCTGGGGCAACCCAGAGGTCAGAACTTTCATCAACAAGTCTTGCAGCCTCGGGCTGCCGCCCAGCTGCCTCTTGTCTCGCTACACCAACTGGAAGTCTAGGAGCCCCAGGCTGCCGCCAGCTGCCTCTCGCCGCACTACACCTACGTGAAGTCTAGCAGCCCCACACTGCACCCCAGATGCCTCTTGCTGCACTGCCGGCACATCAATGTCCTCTTCTACCACAGACAAGTCATCCACACCAAAAATAGCTTCATCAGCACTCAGGGTATCTTCATCATCAGACGATGCCATGCGCAGAGAAAACTCACTACCAGAATCTTCACCTCCTACCTCTGCCTCAGAATCAGAGTCACTCTCAGCACCATGGTCAGAGGAAGAATCGAAAAGCATTCCAACAACTTGCTGAGCGGTAATCCGGCGGCTGGCCATTATGCTCACTAAGAAAGGAGACTGCACAAACAACTCAACAACCAAGATTGTGCAAAGTAGGTAAAAAATGTAAGCCTTTATCACAAAGATCTACAAACTGAATAACTATACAATTCACTTACAAAATACAGCCAAACTCACCAGCACCTACTCTGCAAAGACACAGCAAATAGTAAACAATATCCCACTAGAAAGAAGAAAAAAAACAAATGTACAGAAAAAAATACACAACAAACACTAATGCAAACCATGTTTTACAATCACAAAAAAAAGAAACAGAACGTACTGGTATTATTACACATTTTGCAAGAAACACATTACATTGAAATAGCACAAAAAAGGTCTCTTACCAAACAAATGCCACTACACAAACAGCAGAACCACCGGTAACAAAACCGCACACTCCAACAGTCTAAAGAGCAAAAGCCTACAACAAGAACAAAAAAAGGGAAATTAAAACATTACACTTTACAAGAAAAACAATACACATTATAACAAGCTATATCACAGGCTCTGTCACTACAAAAAATGGGGGCAAGAAGGCTGATAACACATAAACAAATATATGTCCCCTGGAAGCAAGCACAATATTTATTTTCAAATTGGGCCCCCAGGAAGCGACCCTTGCCCAAGGGGTCACTTCCATTTAAAAAAAAAAGAATTCCCTAATGTCTTGTGGAATTTTCTGCCCCTACTGGGGGCAGAAAGGCAAAATTAAAAAACCTTTGCCCAAGGGGTCGCTTCCAATTTTGCAACAAAAAAAAATCCCTGGCTCTAGTGGGCTTTTCTAAACCCCCCCCCCGGGTTCAGAATTGGCCGAAGAAATGGCCGATCTGTCCCTAGGGAGGGCAGAAAATTCTGAAAAAATATTTACCCCCTTATGAAGGGACCTTTGCCCAAGGGGTCACTTCCTATTTTGAAAACAAAAGTAATCCCTGGCTCTAGTGGGCTTTTCTGCACCCCCTGGGTGCAGATCGGCCCAAAAAACAGCCGATCTGCCCAAAGGGAGGCAGAAAGGTCTGAAAATAATTTTGCACCCTAAAGGAAGCAACCCTTGCCCAAGTGGTCTCTTCCAATTTCGAAAACGAAAGCAATCCCTGGCTCTAGTGGGCTTTTCTGCCCACCCTGGGTGTAGATCGGCCCAAAAAACAGCCGAACTGCCCCAGGGGAGGCAGAAAAGTCTGAAAATAATTTTGGACCCCAAAGGAAGCGACCCTTACCCAAGGGGTCGCTTCCGATATCAAGTCAAGTCAAGTCAATGCAAGCTTTATTCGATTAATTAAAATCATAAAAGCAAATCCATCACATATAAAATCAACAGTTCTTATATTAAAAACATTTCATAAAAACAATTCATATATTTACATTGGTTAGGGCATTTAATATTTATATTAACAAATGGTAGTTATTAGGACATGTCAGGGACTGTTCAACTTCAGTTTTCTAGACTTAATACACATAGCAGCAACCAAAAAGCTTGCGAACCTAAATATTACTCTGATGCTACTCAGCAGTTGTAGGTAACGGAGAGCGGGACAAACTTGTATAAACCCTGCTTCTCTCAAAATAAGTATTAAAAACAGTTTCCTACATTCATCATAATGGCTGCAAAACATAATAAAGTGCATCAGTGTCTGTTCGGAGAAATTATCACAGCTACAGGGGGTAGATGTATCAGATTTTCCCCATACTGGGTAATTCCCCAAGAAATACTGGATGATGTTAAGTCTGAATCTCACAAGGAGGTTACGATGGTATGGCCTAGTCACAATAGTCAAATAGGGTTCCAATTTAGGGGTGGTCTGAAGTACATAATTCGCCCTAACACCCGGTTTTTGGACCTCTATTTTCTCCCGCTCCATCCCCACACGTTCCAGAAAATTGTTCTTGATCCAAAGTAGATCACCCTTCTTCCAAAGTACATCATCCTTCTTCCGATTTCAAAAAACAAAGTAATCCCTGGCTCTAGTGGGCTTTTCTGCCCACCCCGGGTGCGGATCGGCCAAAAAAATGGCCGATCTGCCCCAGGGGGGGCAGAAAAGTCTGAAAATTATTTGGCCCTCAAAAGGAAGCGACCCTTGCCCAAGGGGTCGCTTCCTGAACACAAAACATGCCCAAATTTACAATCCCTGGTGTCTAGTGGGGCATTCCTGGTGCACGATCGAGACGCGGTGCACGATCGTGCACCAGGAATACCCTGCATTGGGACATCAGGGGAGAGGAAACACTCTTTCCTCCCCCCTGATGCCTCAAGGCACTGAGAAACGGCCCCACCATCCCACCGGAGCACCGAACACCAACCTTTGTCCTGGACGCGCTGGAAAGAAACGTATTCCAGCGCGTGCAGCGCTTCCTGATGACGTTGGCGCGCGCTGAGCGCGCTGACGTCACCAGGAAGCGTGGAGGGGCTCCGCTGCCACCCCTTGGTAAAGGCACAACAATTGATGCCCCAGGGGGAGCGGTTCCGTCATCAGCACAGCCCAACCGATGCTGATGACGTTACCGCTCCGTCATCAGCATCGAAGGGGTTAAGGTAAACATATCATTTTTAAAAATATAGAAGTCATTAATATTCTTTGGAAAAATATAGTTGTTGAAATTATCGATTTTTTTAATTAGTGTTATGTATTTTAGTTTATAATTTAAATGTATGTGATGTATGTTTCTTTGCATAAGAATTGTTTATGTTTTTTAATATATGTTTTAAATTTTTAGTAGTTTTTTTAATTACATTTTGCATTTTTTTGTTCCGTAGCGGGTTGTGGGTTTATAAGGGAATAGGGTGTGAAGTAAACTAATTATAATAAAGTAATGATTTTTTTTAAATTTAATTTAGTGTTAATTGTGAGAAGCAATTTATTTGCAATGAATTATTAATTGGTTGTTAATTAATATTAATTAATTAATTTATATTTAATTATGGTAATTGTGTCCAAGGTGTGGGGTTAATAGGGATAAAGGGTGCAAAGTAATTTCTTTTTGATTAACCCCTTTCGTGCGGGGCGTATTTTCCACCTGTGCTGACTCCGCCTTGCGCGGCCGGAGTCATGACGGAATGGTTCCGTCATCAGCACAGCTCAACCGATGCTGATGACGGAACAGTTGTTCATTTATATTAATTAATTGATTGACAAATAATTATGGAAATTGTGTAATTAATTTTAGGTGCGGCTGGTGGGAGTTATATGGTAAAGGATGGGATGTCATTTATGTTTAATGAATAAAAAATATTTGTTATTTATAATAACAAATTAATTGATAATGATGGTAATTGTGTGATTTTTTAAAGTTGTGAGTTGTGGGGTTTATGGGGTAAAGGGTGGGAATTAAATATGGAATTTGATTAATTAATTTTAGGTGTGCGTTATGGGGTTTATGGGGTAAAGTGTCAGAAATATTAATTATTTACTTAATTAATAATTGGTTGTGTGTGGGTTTTGCTTTTTTGAGGGTAAACGTTGGGGAGTAAATTAATTTTACCTACTTTATAATTAGATTTGATATATTAGTTTTTTTATTGAAAATAAGTTTTAAATGCGTAATAATTTGTTTTGTTTAATTTTAGCAATGGTTTGTGGGGATTATAGGGTAGGAAGTTTATATATTTTTATGAATTTTAATTTGTTTTTTAATTGATAATATTTCTTTAATTGGTTAATAATTATGTAACACTTTTTAATAAAATTTCGATGTGAATTGTGAATTGTGTGGTGTATAGAGTAGGAAATAAAAAAGTACATTTACGTAATATTTATTGTTTTTGTTTCTAAATATTTCTAATGAAAAACATTTGTTTGAAAATTATTTTTTATTTAATATAATATTTGTAGGTATTTGTCACATGCATTTAACATTATATTATATTTTTTTAATTTGTAATATATATTTATACATGTTTTTATTTTGTTTTTTAAATATTTTTGGTGGTTATATTGTTTGTTTTTACTTTTGAACTGCCTGGAGTAAGAATGTTAATTGTTATCCCTTTGCAATCCAACATTTTTCCTACGGTTGCACTGATTGGAGTGGGAATAGAAAAGGTTATCTTGCCTCTCTTCCACACTTTACCTACTTTTTCATCACAGGAGTGGGAGTAGAACGTTTTACCCCTCCGCTATCCAATACTTTGTCCTACTGTTGCACTGATTGGAGTGTGAATAGTACATTTTATCCTGCCACTATCCAATACTTTCCCTACTGTTGCACTCACTGGAGTGGGATTAGTACGTTTAACCCCTTTGCTATCCAAAACTTTCCCTACTGTTGCACTCATTGGAGTGGGAATAGTAATCTTTACCTCTACGCAATCCAACACTTTCCCTACTGTTGCACTCACTGAAGTGGAAATAGTAAGTTTTACCTCTCCGCTATCCAATACTTTCCTTAATGTTGCACTAATTGGAGTGAGAATAGTAATTTTTACCCCTACACAATTCAACACTTTCCCCTACTCTTGGGGAAAGGAGTGGGAATAGTAAGTTTTACCTCTCCACTATCTAACACTTTCTTTACTGTTGCACTCACTGGAGTGTGAATAGTAATTTTTCATTCTCCCCTACCCAACAATTTCTGTACAGGAGTGAATAATTTAAGTTCCAATACATTTTATGTTATCGGTAGATATACATATACATAAATCTACTTCTTATTTTCAATTAATTTTAAAGTTTAATATCTTTAATATGTATTGTTTTATTTTATATTTATAACAAATTTAATTGTGTACAACTATATTTTTAACATTATTATTTTCCACCCAATTTTTTGTACTTACCTGTTTAAGTATAGGGAGTCAATATTTTTGCATTTTATGGTTTTTCATCAATATTTTTTACTTCTATATTTTTTACATCGATATTTTATCAGTGAACTAACATCCACGCTGCTGAATCTCATGGCGAGGGAGCCTCTGATTGTGAAAGCGGATGCTCAATTTATGTATATAATTTTAAAAACACCAACATGCACCCAGGCAGTTTAAAGTGCTTTTTTATTCACCTCATCATAGAAAACAGAAGTGTTTCAGCTAAGAAGCTGGAGGAGGCAGCGAGTAGTAGGGAGAGCGTTGGGGATCGTTGTTGCTGTAGTGTGAAGAGCAGGCCTGTTGTTCCTGATAGTTATCACTGTAGCTTGAAGATCTGGTCCGGTGTAACAGAAGGTCACTGCTGGAGCTTTGTGTTGGCGGTCAACACGTGCTGTCACAGCTGTAGCGCAAAGGGCAGATCCCACATTGTCGTCGTTGCTGGCGGTTGCTGTAGTGCAACAAGTCGGGTTCACCAGAGCTTTGCATTAGCATTTGTCAGGAGCACAGATTCTCAGCACAAATACATTCATTGGCAGTTGCAAAGAACCCAAAACCTCTGGATTTGTTCTCTTTTCACAGAGCAGTGCATTCGGATGCTAGCTGAGGCTCCAGGCATATGGGAGGCACCTATTGGGAATTAGGGACTCACTCTAGCAGAGGCCAGCAGGACTCAGACAGGTCAAATTAAAGGTCCAGACAGGCCCATTTGCAACAGATCAGTTGGACATTTGCAGGCTGCTCTCTGAAGCTTGTATCTCTGTGGCTCACAACAGGAGGTAAGCCAACTGAACCTTGGAGTAACACTGAACGCCTGGGATGAAGACATCAAATTCAGCATTCATTCTCAGAGATCAAGGCACGCCTTTAGCAGCATGACAGTCCTTTTGAAAACAAGGTTGGACTCAAGCAGCAGAGCTGTCCTCTGGGGAACAAGAGAAGCCTCATGCAGCAAGCCAGCCCTCTGTTTGCAGCAGGACAACGTCTGAGTAACACAACAGGTTCCCAGCCACAGGATAGTCTTCTGGGAAACAAGGTAGGCCCCAAGCAGCAGGGCGGTCCTCTAGAGAACCCAGACACCCTTCTTCTGTAATTTCCATAGGTCGATGTGTGTATTGAGCAGGTAGTTCAGGAGGTCTAATATTTATACCT
This sequence comes from Lissotriton vulgaris, assembly GCF_964263255.1. Classification (NCBI taxonomy): domain Eukaryota; kingdom Metazoa; phylum Chordata; class Amphibia; order Caudata; family Salamandridae; genus Lissotriton; species Lissotriton vulgaris. Next base: position 1,031,872,565 of record NC_141696.1, on the reverse strand, counting down.
TGTTCCAGCCTTTGAAATGGACTGACATCCTGACTACCCATACATCCCTTTCTGGAAAGTCCTTCCCTTCCTCTGCCAAGGCTCCAAGTAATCTGGGGTGACAAAAGGCTCACGCAAGGCCCCTTTATGTGTGTGCTGGAGGTAGCCCTATGAAATGTAAGTGGGGCAGGAAATAGCTCTGCTCACCCACCCTGGCAGGATGGCCCATCCTGCTAACACCTAGCTCCCTCCCCCCTTTGTCTCACTGTCTGGGAGAAATACACAAAAACCTAAGAGATAAGCTGTTAACAGTCAAGTGACCCAGGACATGGGCAGTAGGCACCAAATGGATAGGACAGAAAAATGCATTCTTTCGTAAAATGTCATTTTCAGGATTGTGACTAAAATCCTACATTACAATTAATGAGGCCTTTACGTTATAATTCATTTGAGATCAAACTTGACATTCCTATCTGTTCACAAACAAAAGTTAGCATTTATTAAATGTAATAAGGTAACCCATTGTTATCCATTGGGATTGATAGGCCCTACAGTAGTGGTGTTTACGTCCTACCCTAGGGGTGCCTTACATTTATTAAAAATGAAGGTTTAGTCTGGCAAAGGGTTTATTTTGCCAGGTCAACGTGGCAGTTTAAAACTGCACTACAGGCAGCAATGGCAGACCTGAGCCATGTTTACAAGTGCTACCTAAATGGGTGGTGCAAAGAGCGTTGCAAACCTACTAGTAGCATTTAATTAACAGGCCGTTGGTATGTTTAGTACTATGGACTATGCAAATAGAAGTAGTATCAATATGTCAATCAGGTGTAAGCTAAGTGTACCATGTTTTAGGTAGAGCGCTCAAGCATGTTAGCACTGATTAGTAGTGGTAAAGTGCACAAAGTTCTAATGTCAACAAAACCAAAATTCAGAAGACAAGTAGGGTGAAGGCAAAAAGTTTGGGGTGGTCCTGCAGAGAGGGGCATGTCCAGTAATGATATAAATCAGACATTGTTGTTAAAAATTCACCTTGCCAGCTATAGTTGATTGATGATTGCCCAGTTGACATCTGTGGCTGTTAAAGCTATAGAAACAAGACTAAACATGCAAATTCTTCCATAGCTTTTTCATCACCATTAGCCATTGAATATAGTCAACAGGATACTTGTTTTTACATAAGCATCTTGTTACTGTGATCATTATCAACATGTTGCCATTAAATTTCATGCAAAACAACATCATTAAATTCAAATGATATTGCTCGGTTACTTTATCCAACTCTACATAGATACCTCACCATACTTCATGATTCCATACACAAACGCAAATAATAGTTACTGACTTTAGTGGGCATCCATGTTTTGATTGCTTCTATTTTTAGTGTGGACCATCATTCACATTCTGATTTGTAGTAATAACTTAAATAATGTTCATGACCTTGTGGCTGGGTAGTGCATAATATGTTTTACATCTAAAGCCACTGTCAATTTGATAATTGATATTTAATCAGTCCTAATCAGGAAGGAAAGTGGAGGGATCACACGTTTACTCATACATTAAAGTGGTCAGTGTTAAAACTTAAAGTTGTTTAAGCGATTAAAACTTTTAAAATTATATATAGTTACAGACAATCGGAGTGAAATAGACAACATGAGTTCATTTTAAATACTTACATGGAATTCTTCAGTGATATTCATTCCCAAAGATGTGGTACATCCTGCTTTTATTATGCACTTTCATTCTAGAATACATGGGGCAATTATGCTATCACCACCTCAAAGGTTTTTAGGAACTATGTCCATCCCAAAACAACGTAGGGGCATATTATCAAGCAGGGCATTAAAAATTATCGCAGTTTTAGAGGCAGTTTTCTGCCTCTAAAGTGGCAATAATGGGCTTAATATTATGGCCTTGTGAATTCCAATAGAATCCCATGTCCTGGTGTGAGCATGGGTTTCTATGGGAATTTTCCAGGGCATATTATCAAGCCCATTATCGCCACTTAAGCGTCAGTTTTCTGCTGCTAAAACAGAGATACATTTAACACCCTGCTTGATAATATGCCCGTAGTTCTTTCCAGTTACTGTTGTTACTCACAAAAATGTTTGGCCGGGCTGTATGTTACATTTAGGTTGGTTATTGACTTTCTAATGTTTCAGTATACATTTCTTTATGGAAGAACTGTACTTCCAATGTATGATATAGGGCAGGGGCATATGACAACATATATGACAAAGTCAGTTCTGCATGTATCTGTTTGCTGAAGTTATGTATGTGTTTAGTTAACTCAACCCCACCCAAACGAATTGGAGTGCTTTACAGTTTAGTTTAGGCAAGGGAAGGTTACATGATTTGCCCAGAATAACAAGATTATGAGTTGATGTGAGCCTCAAAACCTGTTTCCCCAGTTCCGAAGTTCACAGCTTTGGTCAGAACGCCAGATACTCTCACCCTTCGCATTTTTACCTGCTTGTTTCTTTTTTGGTCTCCTCTTTCTTCCCATTGTGGTTTTCTCCCAACACCCATGCAAACATCAGTTGTATCAGACAGACTCTTTCACATGCACTCTCTCCCATTTATCATGCAATCTGATGCATGCCTGCATTGTTCATCCGTAGCCATTAAGCTTATATTTTACATTTATTTGGTAATTATGCAGCTTGAGATTTGCAGAGAATCCCGGCTTTCTCATGCATTCAAAAATGGTGCACACAGGCACATTTACATATGCACATGCAAGGTGCTGACTCACAATAGATGTTTTATTTAGCCTGTATAATTCTTACTCAACAAAGCTGATATGCAGTTTGCTCTGCAACTGTTAACATTCCAATATGTTCTGAAGAACTGCACAGCATGTATATCATTTTATCTGTGTAGATTGGATACACATGGAAGAGTTTGCTACGCCAGTGTCAGTGCAAAAACAACACTAGTGCCTTGAGGTAAAGGGCATTCAGTGCTCCTTGCAGCCTGCATACTGCAGATCTGAGACTGGAGGTGAATGTTTTGCCAATGTGCAATATTCCGTCTATCATCTTGTGTGTTTTTCTGTTCGCACTATGTGGGAAGGGTATGCCCAGTTGTGGGTCCCGTGATCACTATGCCACTGGAGGCAAGCTATCCTGGCTGATGATGGCTGATAGCCAGAAACCGGTCCTAGGATGCTTGATTCCAGTCCAGGGAAGACATGGCTCAGCAGTTTGGGCTGGACTGTTCCCATGAGTCACAGGGTCAAGACGGATTTGCATATGACCATGTCTGAACTGGGGTGGCGTGGTGAGCAAAATAACGATGGATTAAACCCAGTTCTGTGACTGGGGCAAATGTTTTGTCAATGTGCAACATTCCGTCCGTCATCTTGTGTGTTTTGCTTCATGCTGGTTTGAGCATAGGAGAGAGATGGGTGAGGCCTTGAAATCTGTGCTTGTGCTCAGAGCCACACCCATCCTGCGTGAAGTGATCACACACACCGATGGTATCAATTCTCCCAGAAGTAGTGGTCAGCATTTACAATATGTCCTCGATTTCAACATAGCAGTCCTCCCCTGTTCCCCCTGTTCCAGCTGCTATCATGACCCCTACAGCAGGAGTAACAAAGCATGTGGCGGGCATAGCAATGGTCAACCCAGGGGAAGAGGCGACTACCCCTAATTGACTTTGAAGCTTCTCACACATTTGCTACCCAGCGGAAAGATGCTTGTGTGAGAGCATTTCTTCCTTGCAAACATGATATTTTCAAGAGAAGCAAATATTTGCTTTAGTAGATGTAGAATGCTCACAAGCTCTAGCCATGTGTCTCACGGACACTATGAATAACAAGCATTAGCAAAGCCAATAGGTCTTGCCTATGAGAGCTATTGACTTTGGCAATGATTTGTCACCATGCTGTACAGTAGCGCAGATGCTTTGCAGTGTGGCTAGAACTTATTTAAAGAAAGAGCTATGGTGCAGTCGAGGCTAGTGTGTTTTTGTTTTTAATTGCATTAGCGCTGGATGCATCATAGCATGGCTACAATGAATTTCCAAGTTGGCAATATGCATGCCGTACAGCAGGAACAAAAGGCAATGGCAAAGCCAAAAAACTCATAGGTGAGACCAATTGGCTTTGCCATACTTTTTTCAACTCAATTTCTCTACAGTAAAGATTCCCTGTCAATGTTGGCTGCTTGATTAAAAGCCTGTTTTTGCAGAGTAGCCTCTCTGCCTGAACCATGTCATCATCTCATTGCTTGTTTTGATGCAACTTTCTGTCAAAGTGCAGATACGATTTGCTCTAAGATTTTTGCTGCAGGGAATATTCCAGTGAAAAACATAAGATAGTTGCTGTGTACATGTTAAATCAAATTTCCTGCTGTGTCTTTTCTAAATAAACGTATTTGGATAAGGAGCCACCAATAGTACATTTCTGGTGTAGAAATTCAATTGTCTCTTTGCAGTAATTTAGAGAGTAGTTTTTAGGTTCAAGTCATTTTAAATGATATTGGAAAAAAAGACATTCAGTTTATTCATTTCCTCCTTCCAAATAAAGAAGACATTGTTGATGTATCATTATACAATACAATACAGTTAGTAAAAGTTTTCAATTTAGGTACCAACAGCACCTGCTACTCAAGCCAACCCATGACCAAATTGGCATAGCTGGGGGCAAAGCAGGTGCCGATAGCGATCTCTTCTGTTTGTTTGTACAGTTGATTTTCAAAAAGAAATACATTTTTCATTCAAGCATATGATAATAATTTGCATTAACCTTTGTGTGTGCTCCTATAAGTTAATGCTTCTAGTCCTAAGATAGTATGCAAATGCACGCATACCATCTGTGTGTTTTATACTGATATACAGTGAATGACATCTAGTTACACCGAGATAAATTAGGGTTGCCATGCAGTATTCAGAATTTTAGTAACATAATTCTTTGTGTCTCTGATATGTCAGTCAGATACTTTATTTGATTAAAAATGTAACCATAGAAGCACACCATGCATGCAAATATCACTTTAAAAACAGTAAGGTATTATTATGTTTATAAAAATACATTTATCTACAACAGCATGAAAAGAAAACAAATGGAAAACCAATTTCTTAGTTCTTGAGAGTCCATCAGAAAATGAGACCAGGTCTACATAATCTAAAATGATATGTCTTCAGGGTGGGTAGTATATACATTTTGCAGTAATAAACATAAAAACTTACAAATTAAGGTGAAATGTAGGAGGCATTTTTGTGAATAATGATGCCTTTAGGGGTACCACGACGGAAAACTCAGCAAAATGCATATGGAACTGAAGGGGTCTTTGCCATTGATTAGGGATTTACAGTAAATAATGCTAAATACCAAAAGTGGACCAAAGCAAATATACTATTTGTTGCCTTTATTTATTGTTTGGAACATCTTTGGGAGTACCTTAACATTTTTTAGCATAAGAAATACAGGGAATAGTCAGCCACATTCACCTGTTGCTTGAAAGATACCTGATATTTGCACCAAATTTACAACCATATAATCAACCATATAATCAAGGGAGCCCATTAAATGCAATCCTCCAAATATTTGAGACACAGTTCCCTCATGTCAACTTAGGGCGTCTGGGTGGTTGAAATAGGAGTTTGTGCTAGAAATGATTTTCTTTGATCTGGAAGAATTAACACTATGGGGGTCATTAGGATGGTGGACAGACTGGAGTCTGTCCGCTATTTTGGTGTAAACTGGGACGTCCACCATGCATGGGGCAGTCCCGCATATGTGATCAGGATGCAACCGCCACCATTGCAGACAGATCCTGCATTTTAACATTGATACAATGTTAAACAGCCATGTTGTGCATTTCACAGCACTACGTGGCAGGCATCACACAGTGCCTGCCACATAGTGCTGTGAAATGTAGGGGGTACCATGGATACCCCCAAGTGCACCCTCACCTCCCCCCAACACAAGGGGGCCCCGTCACTAATCGCCTCCAGCATTTCCATGGTGGCATCGCATATGAACATGAACTGGAACTTTAATGTGACTTTCAAAACCAAATGTATTCAAGTAGTTACATATGTAACACGTTCAGAAAAACTCCGTCATCAAAATAGTGTGCCCCATCACTTCAGAGAAAGAAAGAAACATGGCATTATGGAAATAAAGGAAATACTACCTGAAATTAGCACCCACATTTAAACTGGTACAGCAATGACATTTGCAAAAACAAGTCTAAATAAATCATGTCTTAGCCACAACTTTGTAAAGCAAATACAGTGTGTCCATTCCTTCATTCAGAATGAATAAAGTGCAATATTAACTAATGCATAATATGTTCAAATACTCCAAAAATATATCATTCAATATTCATGAATATTCATGTAAATACCTCCGTGGGATCCAACTTTACAATATCAATGATATTTATAGATGTATCCCGAAAGTGTCCAAGTGCAAAACATAAGTGAAGGAGTGCCTGTCAAACCATGTATAAACTGATATATTCAAAACATTCCCATTTTATTGCAAATGTATATTCAAAGTGCATAAATGCAAACATGAATATGGAATACAGGAATCACCTATAACTATATTGGGATGTTCATGTATTGTCTGGTGATAATACATGAACATCCCAATATAGTTATAGGTTCCATAATTTTTTCTAATATTTTCACCTTTAATACGTCACTGTCCAAGTGGGAAATTGCTGATGGAGGACTCCTCAACACATGATAAATATCAAAGGGTGTCAAAAACCAAATGAGTGTAGGTCAAAGAGGGATGCAGCCAAAATTATCACAAGCCATTTACCAAAACAAGTTCTAACCATAGGAAAATCCATTAAAATTGAATGTGAAAGTCAAACAAAAAACTGGCAATTCCTCAACTACATTATGACCCGTTGGGTACATCGCATACTAATACAGAATGCATCTGCACTTCAACTTTCTCAGGTTTTTTCTCTGTTACATCCTCTTGCTTTCCACTGTACTCTTTCATTGGCCAAAAATGTAAAAAATTCTTGGATCTGGTTGAATTCCCTGTCAAATTTATTTGCTGCAGGTTATTCATTATTGAAGTTTCATCTGGCCCTCACCTTTTTGGTAATAAGTCTGGGCACCAGAAAGACGGTAATTCCTACTGAAAGGCATTTACAAGGACATTTGATTGCACATACACAGTAATTACTAGTATATGTAAATTGTTGATAAATAGCTTTACATTTTTCTGTAGGAAATTTGAATGTCTTACATATGATACTGAACTTACAGGCCTTGCAATTGTTGCATAAAACAAAATGTCCTTGGATGTACCAACTGTAGCGTTTTCCCCAGCCTTGGAGTTTGCAAATAGATTATGCCACACAGGAGCGGCAGTAAAGCAATACTTTATTTTCCAGCATTCACTTACACACTGTGCATTACATCCTACTTCCCATAACCACACCCTAACACCTCTCTGCATATCACATGGCTGTTGTTTAGGATCCAGCCCAGGACCCCTAGTGCATATAACATCAATATGCTACATCTCCCCTTGTGTTAAATAAGAAGGGGAAGACATCAATAAAAATAAAATCTCCTCAATTAGTCGGCAAGGCGCTCACAGTTGTCTACAAGTTTGGTTGATCCGAGGTGATAGAAGTCTCATAAAGCAAAAGCAACACAGGCTCAAGTGCTTGAGCCGGACCTACAGGCAGGGTCACCTCAATTGTGGTTTTAGGAGTAGACCAGTGTCGAGGTAGGTATTAAAAGTGTGATAGATCCCCAGTGAGGGATTTTCCAGGACCATGTGCTGTCAACATGTGCATCTTGCACTCCGCATCCTACAGAGGGTCAATGGCAAAAAGAGTGTCAATTTTTCTGCTTTTGCCTCTGTTTTGCCAGTCCCCAGTCTCCTTCATCAAAGACTGTTTCCCGAGCAATACATACATTTTCATTTTTCCTTTCTGAGTTGTGTCATTGTCTTTCACTTAGCCAGTGTTCACTGATTGATCCGGGACCCATTGAGGTAGTTTTGTTTTGATGGCTCTCCCAAATAGCAAGGTGGCTGGACTCTCTGCAGTTCTCAAATGAAGAGTTGATCAATAGAGCAAAACCAAAGGGGATGATGGACGGAGTGTTAAACATTGCAAGCACTCACCCCCAGTCAACTGATCTGGGCTTAATCTATCAAAAATTGTATAGATAACTCCGCCACCCCAGTTTAGACATGGCCATATGCAAATCAGTCTGACCCTGTGCCTCATGGGAACAGTCCATCCCGAACTGCCAAGCCATGTCTTCCCTGGACTGGAAACAAGCATCCTGGGACCGGTTTCTGGCTAATCAGCCATCATCAGCAAGGATCAATAGGCTCTGACGGCCTGGCACATGGCTTGGTTCAGACTGACTCCCTCCATGGACACTCATTGAATGACCATCTGCAGGGTGCCCTTGAATTGTTAACCACATGCGCGCTAGCGGAATTCCGCTCCTACGCTAAGATTTTCAAAAGTGCATGTTACGCGACGAGCTGGGCTCGTCATCAGCGTGCGAGGAGGCTACGCCATGACGAGCCCAGCTCGTCATCAGCGTGGAAGGGGTTAAACTACATCATTGGCTTTTGGCTAAAGGGGGGTACTCTTTTGGTGTTTGACATTGAATCAGACAAGAAATTCTTTGAACTCTTTGCTGTTATCAGATTGGAGAATCTCAAGGATACCCCTGGTTGCAAAGATGTAATCTAGCCATTCTATGACTTTGTCATGGGTTGTCAAAGACAGAGTTTCCAACAAAGGAAAATGTGAATATTCATGAATGGTTGCCATAAGATGTTGTTAATTTTCTAAAGGCCCAAAGAAGTCAATGGAAGCTCTCTCCCAGGCATGGGCAGGAAGGTCAGATATTGTCATTGGGTGTTGCATCATCTTTGGGGGGAAAGAATTCCAAATGTGGCATGCTTTCAGCTCTTTGTGACAAGCTCATCTGGTCAAGGGAACTATACTCAATCTCTTAAGGCTCTGTTGGTGGCTACATGGGCTAGCATGAAGACATGCTCTGCCTTAGGCTCTCAGGTATGATGATTCTTGTTCCTCTTAATAATACCTATTTATGGGTAACTGCTAACTACTCTTGTACATTTTTTAACTTTTAGAATTCAACGTCATCTGCAAGGGGCAGGGTCCTTTACTCTATAATTGCAATGTACTAATTTCTTTGATGATGGTCATGTCTTTGTCTGTGTTGGTGGCAGTAAGGATTTGTTCCACAGACAGAGCCGCTGGTGTGCTAGATCTCACCATAAAATTGAGATATTCCGTGGCTATCCTGGATGTTGAACTGTGACAATGTAGCGGCACTCGTGAAAAGTAATCTGCTGGTTTTTGATCTTTCCCAGGTTGTGTACAATCTCATAGTCTTACTATTGCAGACTTAACCCCATCCCTCAAAGAGAGGGGGCATATTAGTCTTTAGGTTTCGAAAGATGATGAGCAATGCCTGGTGATCTGTGATGACGGTGAATCATTTTGCATAAAAGAATACATGAAAATGTTCGTAGTCCTACACCACAGCCAGACTCTCCTTATCCAATGACAGTCTGCACATTCTGTTTCAGATAGCCTTTGACTGAGCATTTGTGTGACCACTGTGTTGAGCAACAATCATCCCCAGCTCTGCAGGGCTCGCAGCTAATATTTTGGTATGTAACTTGGTGTTGAAGTTCAGTTGCAAGTTTCAGTTGCAATTTCAATGGCATGTTTTATTTCTTTGAAACTCTGGTGACATTCAGGAGGCCACTGAAATAGGATATTGCACTTTTTCAAGTCTCTTAAAGGGGCACTCACTGCAGCAAATTTACAAATGTATCTTAAGCAATAGCTGGCCATGCCTAGAAAGGATCACGGCATGCTAACATCCTGGGCGGTAAGTGAATGACAGTGCTTGCACCTTTTTAAGGTTGGGAGTCATTTCTGCCTCAGAAAATGTGTTTTATTTATTTATTTAGTGTTTTATAGAGCAAAAACATGACCTGTTAGGGTATCGGAGTGCTTTACAGAGATACCGAGGTATTTTCAATGATTAGGACCAAACGATCTTGAGAATGCATGAGGGAGATAATACAAATGCCAGCAGGAACAGATGAAGACGGCACAACACCAACCTCTGCCCATTAAGGTAACAGTGAAGTCCGAATTATCCAATATGCTAAACATTGTCCATGATACCAGAAATGGGTAAGTTACATCTATGAAGTCTTGTGAGACTTAACCCGGTAGTGTTCAAGTAAAGAGCAATATAGTATCGCTAAGCCGCTGTTCTGTATATGCTCTGAGAGAGGTTATGGAAGGAATTTGCCCAATAGAAAAATCTTAGCTTATTTCTTGGATCTTGACACAGATGTTAATTATTCTAATGTTTGGCAGCAGCGAGTTCCAGATTCTAGGTGCAGCCTCAGAGAAAGCTCTGTTGTAAGTTATCTTCTTCCGGATGACGGTTGGGTTCAGCACAAAATCCCTGCCACTCCTGGAGTGCCTGCCTCTCCTGGATACCACTGTTTTATGAGCAAGATATGAAGGTGAATTAGTGTGTAACACTTTGTGTATGATACAGGCCAATTTGAGTTGGATTCAGGCTTCGTAAGGAAGCCAATTCAGGGCCTTCAGTTGCGGTGAGATGTGATCGAATTGTTTTGAACCTGTGAAGGGTCTTGCAGCTGCATTGAGACACGCTTTTAGGGGAGACATTGAGTTCTTGGGTTGACCAGAAAGGGTTGAGCATCAGCATTTTAGATACTTAATGCCTGTACTGCCATTTTAAGGTCAGACATATCTAGGAATGGTTTTAGTTTTCTAAGGTAGCTCAGGTATTTGGCCAGTGTGTTGATGTGAGCTTGCATGTTCAGGTTCTTGTCCAGTGTGATTCCTAGGGATTTGGCTGAGCCCATTATGATCTGGATTCCGTTCAGTGCCGAGATCGATTTGGTCCATTTAAGTATGTCAGTAGACCTTTTAGGAGGGGAAATTAGTAAGAATTTAGTTTTTTGCGCATCAAGTTTGAGCTGGTTGCTAACTAGCAAGTGTACAGTCAGCTTTAGAGCCTCGTTCATTGTTTTGATCTCCTCTAGGGATAACATTCTGATGTATATCTGTGTGTCATCTACATAGATATGGAAAGAGATGTTGGTGATACACAGTATTTCAGTTAAAGGTTGCATATAGAGGTTAAAAAGAGTTGGGGAGAGAGTTTAACCTTGCTGAAAAGAGTTGGGAAGGAAAGTTTAGATTTTGATTAACGAAGAATCTTTGGTGCTGTTCCGTAAAGAGGATTTAAACCATTTGAGAATAGTTCCCTCTAAACCCATTCTAAATTGTAGACAATTTAGTAACTTCCCAAGGTTAACTGTGTTGAACGCCGACGATAGGTCTAAAAGAATATGAGACATGTTTTGTCTTGGCCTAGAGTTTGAAGGGCGGCATCCACTATATGGAGAAGAGTAGTTTCAGTACTTGATCTGGCCTGAAGCCAGATTGGCATTCGTCTAGCAGATTGAATTTGGGGATGTGTTGGCTAAGTTGTTGTTGAACACATTTCTTAAGCACTTTTGCTAGTAGAGGAATATTTGATATTGGTCTGAGAATTTCAGGTTCAGCAGGGTTCAGTGTGTTTTTTTTATGGGGATGACTTGTCCAGATTTTAGAAAGTCGGGTATGGAGCCTTGCATTAGGGAAGCGTTGATTATTGTTGTCCAGATGGTTATGAAAAATTGGTTGGTTGCGGACAGATAATTGGAGGGGAGCAGGTCATTGAAGTGGTTATTCGGTTTCATGAACGATAGAATTTTCGAGATGTTGTGGTCTTCATATAAATTGAAGGTAGTCCAGTGAGCTTTATTTTTGGGTACTACCTGATGGGTGTGTGTAGATACGTTGATTTGTGCCACTGAAGGTTGAGGCCGGTCGATAGCGGTGGATTTCAGCTCGTTTCCCAATGAGTTGAATTTGCCTGAGAAGAAGGAGGAGAACTCATCACTGTTTATTAGGGATTGTGTTGCTTCTTTAGAGGATTTGGCCAGTTTGTTCGATTGATCAAAGAGCTCTATTCTTAGAGTTATCCAGTTCCAATCGAAATATTTTTTTTTTTTGATTTGAGCATGCTTTTGTTGTACGCATTTCTGGTCTTTGTAAGAAATTTTAGCAAGGGGAGGAAGGGTGGTGTCTCCACTTCCGTTCTGTTAGTCTCAGATTTCTCCTTTCATTGTTTATGGAATCATTAAACCAGGGATTTTTGCCTGTAACATGAATTCTTTACAGTTTTACCGGGCTAGTGAGTCGATTATATCAGACATTGTTGAGTTGTAGTGCTCTATAAGTTCACTAACAGTTGATACCTTGGGGTGAGGGGGACATCTTTCTGGCAGTGTGCTGCCAGTTTCTCATAGTTTAAGCTTTTTGTGTCCCTGAGCCACAATTTCAGTTTCACTGATTGCACTGGTCTTTTCTTAAGTATGCCCTGCTTTAGGAAGGTAATAGCATCGTTGTCTGACCAGTCGCAAGGAGCAATTGAGGTTAACCTGCCCACCTTTTCCTTAGAGATAATACAATCCAGTGTAGAGCCTCTTGAGTGAGTTGGCAGGGTGCAGGTTTGAGTTGGTCTGCTAGGAAATCTTTAAAGATGTTGACCTGATTTCTTGTATTTGTCCTCATATATGCCTTCAGGGACGCTTTAGATGGGATTCCTCCACTTCTTCCAAACAGGCAAATTTCATGTCGACCCTTGTAGAATGCCTAAAGGAGGGGAGCGAAGTTATCCCTCAAGATAAAGCTGTTACCTAGTCCCACTCCCAAACACAACATCTGGAAGACCGTGTGTTACTAGGGAGGACCGGACCAACAGTACCATGGCATAATCATTGGACAGATTTTACTTCTCCCTCAAGGCCACTAAGGCCGCCCAGATCTTACAACAACTTGTTTCATCACAGGCCATGTCAGATTGACTAACCAAAATAGTGTACTTCAGAAAGTCCGCAAACAAAGGAGGAGTTTTAGACTTCCACGCTCTACAGATTTCCCTTCTGGCAATAAATAATGCATGGAACACAAATTTGGAAGCTGGTGCATTCATGCCACAGTCCGACATGAGGCCGAGCAAGATTAACATTGGACTAACCTCAATACGCAGGAGCAGCACATCTTCAAGAAAACCAAATACCTCTGTCCAGAAGAGCTTGATTCCCGGGCAGTCCACAAACATGTGCAAATCGTCTGCTGCTGGATACTTACATCTGGGACAGCTGTAGACCCCCCAGTTACTTCGGATAATTTTCTAGGAGTCCAATAAGCTCTGTAGGCAGTATAAAAGTGATTCCTCTTGAGTGTGGCTGGTTTCACCACTGCCTGCAACATAATAAAAGAGTCGCACCAGAGTTTCCACGTTGCCTCCCATCTCCTCCAAAAAACACTACCCCAGAGTGTCCCAAACTCCAGTTCCGGATGATCACCAGCTTCCAAAAAGGGCCCGCACCATGTGCCTGTTCTAGAAACTAAATCAAATTTGAGACTTACGTTGTCATTGCCCCACCAGGCAGATAGCTGGTAGATCTTAAATCTTGTCAAAGTCCCGCCGGTCAAGCCAGCAATTGACTCCCAGCTGATCAGTTGTGAACCCTGCTGGAGATCTCCCCACAGCCTAATACCGGCTAATCTAAGTGGTTGGCAAAGTTAGTCCTGGAGGTACTCAGGGGTGCCGGGAGAGCCCCAAATTGGGGCCTGTGCTACATAGTATGGAATTTTCAGGACCCTTCTGATGTACATCCAGTTATTAAGTGCTGCTCGCAGGACCTTAAGTCGGACCTTGTTGTAGAACTTGGGATCGCCAAATTTATATAGAAAAAACTCCTGTCCCAGCGGTACACCATGTAACATGGCCTGGAATAATAAACCGAGAGAGGAAGAGTCTGTTTCCTTAGCCAGAATCCTGAAGTTCTTAAAATGGAATCCGTGGCAATACAGGAGTAAATCGGGGAAAGCAAGACCTCCCAGTTTTAAACCTCTCCTGAGGCTTTTCCATGCGATTCTCGGGGTTTTTGTGGCCCATATAAAAGACCCAATTTTGCCTTGGAGTGTAGGAATATTCTTAATGCTAAAGGATAATGGAATTGAATTAAACAAAAATGTTAATTTGGGCAAAATTATCATTTTAACGAGGTTGACCCTCCCATAGATGTTCAATGGGAGGTTTTCCCAGCGTACCAATAGGCTGCCAACCTAAGATGTTGACCTGATTGTCATTAACGTTGTTCAAATGAAGATTAAAGTCCCATAGGAATATATCGCTGGAGTGGGGGGAGACATTTGCAGTAATGATTTCCATGAGATGGTTGATGAAATGGTCATTCTTACCCGGGGGTTGGTAGAAGGTGTGAAGTTTGCAAAATTGGTTAGAATCGTTACTTATGGAAAGTGCTAGATATTCGCAGGAGTCAAGAGGATCAGAGTGAAGTTGGGGAACGGTGAGATCGGAGTGGTGGATGCACGCAATACCTCACCCTTTTTTTACTTGTCTGTCTACCCTTACAATGTTGTAGTTTTGAGGAACCAATAAATCCATGCAGGGCAATGATGCTTTGTTGAGTCATGATTCAGTTACAATTGCCACAACTACTTCTTGGCTCAAGGTGAGTTCTGTGTTGTCGGAGGCATTCTCCACTTCTGATCGGCAGTTAAGTAGTAGATCAGAGTTACGGAGTTCCCCGGGGTGTGTATAAGGTTACTCATTTTAAGTTGTTGCTGTTTACCCTGTGTGGATGTTCTATTTGCATTGAGTGTGACCGTACAGATTTTGTTTTCGTCTTTCTTGTCGGGGGCACTGGAAGAGACAAGTGTTGACTCGTAGGATATTAGAAGAGCTAGAGTTTCTTCCTCCGATAAATAGTTAAGTTGTTTGCTAGGGTGATATTGTCTATTTGCCAGTGACAATGGTTGGTGGTTTGGCTTGCTTTGAAGGTTGAGTACTGACTTTTGAATGCGCTTGATTTTAGAGAGAGAGTAATCGGTGATGTGTACGATGCTCTTCATTTTGAGAATAGCGGTGTGGACGCTCTGAGATATGCTGACTGTTTGGTGATTCAGAGCTTCTAGGTCCATTAGTGTAGACTGTGATAGAGGCGATAGTCGCAGGAATCAGGGCTTGATTTGCTAGTATAATTGGTTATCCTGACCAGGGGCTGGATTAGCTTTACTATACGAAGAGGTGAGCAAGGGATCTGTTCTACTCAGAGGGGTGGCCAAAGAGCCTTCTGGGGGGGGGGGTTAGTGATGAGCTCTGGTTGACCTGTGTGCTTGACGCTATGGTTGCTGGATGGGGACGATGAATGGATGATAAGGTTGCAGGCTTTGCATTTTTGAGAGCTTGAGAAGGCAG
This sequence comes from Lissotriton vulgaris, assembly GCF_964263255.1. Taxonomy (NCBI): domain Eukaryota; kingdom Metazoa; phylum Chordata; class Amphibia; order Caudata; family Salamandridae; genus Lissotriton; species Lissotriton vulgaris. Next base: position 1,031,857,211 of record NC_141696.1, on the reverse strand, counting down.
GTGGGCAGTACTCTATTAGATTTAGGGGAGATGCTTTCCTACACATCATTCTATAATGACATAATGTTGGGGAGATTAGTGATGTTCCTCTCTTTGTGAGAAGGTGTTAAGGAGCTTAAGGGTGTAGATTCTGCCTTGGTAGCCGTAAGCGGGAAGCCCTTACCCCAGGATGCTAGCTTTGAATTGGAGTAGAAACTGCTCCACAGTGTGTTAGTTTGTGGCTGGGCTTGTAATGAAGGTTTGTAGCCAAGCACCTGCTCTTATAGGGTGGTGAAGTAGTCATAATTTATTTTAGATCCTTGTTTGCTGCTAGGATCAGAACAGTACTATTTTTATATTGTTTTTTACGTTAATGTCAGCTCTTAGGTTTTGTGAGGGCCCGATCAGCATTTTGGTGCCAAACAGAATGTTTCTAGTTTCAAGAGCGTTTAATACATTTATTATGGCTGCTCATCATATTGCTATTTTCTTGGTGTAGAATATTGGGTCATTTACAATGGTGCCCTTTTCCATGTTATAGTACGGGTCGGAGATCAGAGTCTCTGGGTGTCTTCTCAGAAGATTGTGTTCAAAGGTTTTTGAAGCAGTCTTGGATAAGTTGGGGGGTATGTGATAGTGTAGGAGTTCTATCCTGCGGCTTTCAGGCATGATCCTGCCATACTAGTGAGAGAGAAAATGCAGGTTATGCAGAAAAAAATGTTTCTTTCAGTTTTCTCAGTGATTTCCCTATGATCTATGGCAGGGCGGTCCAATTGCAATGATGCTCTAGTGTGTGCACTAATCGGAGAGTAACATTAGGGGTAATGTGGCTGTGATAATATATTCTATATTGTTAGACCTGGCATCTTTGAGGTGGTTTCCCCTGTCTTTTTGGCCTCTACCTCCTGTATATTTGATGCTGTGCTGGATTTAGTTTTTGCTGGTTTAGATGCTTTGGACACTCTGCCACTGCTGATCAGTGCCAGAGTGTAAGTGCTCCCTGTGTAAATTGTTATGATGATTGGATATACATGATTGGCATATTTGTATCACCAAGAAGTCCCTAGTAAAGTGCACTGGTGATAACAAATGCTACTAGTGGGCCTGCAGCACTGATTGTGCCACTCACATGAGTAGCCCCCAAAATGGTATCTCAGGCCTGCTACCGCAGTGCGTGTGTGCAGTCTGTGAACTGCCATGTCCTCCTGTTCAGTGTCCCCATTGACCAGGCCTAACCCTTCCCTTTTTGTGCACATTGGTCACCCCTACAGAAGGCCCAAGGTACCCCCCTCAGCAGGGTGCAGTGTATGTGAAAGGTAGAGCATGTACTGGTGCAGGTGGCATGCTCTGGTAGTGAATTACAGCCATTTTCGTTTTTCACTATTGTAAGGCTATCTAGCTCCATAGGTTAACATGGGGGATGCTGGCTACAGTGGCTACCAGCATTTCGTCCCATAGGAACAAGATAGGACATACGAGTCAAGTATACCTGAACACAGAATTTAATAACACATCTTTTAGGAAAGGTTGTTTTTAATCCCTCCCATGCTCATGACGAGATGAGCTCGTCATGAGCCATGGTGCTCCGGTGCTCATGATGAGCTCAGCTCGTCATGGCCCATGTAACGCTCAGGTGCGGGGAGTATTCCCCCGCTGTGCTCAACGTTCCATGGAGCCAATGCAACTGTGACGAGCTGAGCTCATCATGAGCACAGGAACACTGTAGCTCATGACGAGCACAGCTCGTCATGAGCATGCCCCCCCCTCCCCCCAGCAAAGCAGGGGAATTACCCCCGCAGCGAAGGGGGTAAAATACTGTGTTTGAGAACAGCACTTTTAGAAAGTTGCTGTTCTCTTGTCTGACCCTTCTGTGTGCCTTGTCCTGTTTGTGTATTGACTGTCTGGTTTGAGAGTGACAGGGGCTGGGGATTCCCCAGGAGGCTGGCTGAGTCAGCCCTAGGCTGAATGACTGCATTTGCACCTTGAGTGATGGGAGGAGATAGCACCTGGGCCTGAATAGGGCTGTGCCTGCCTTCCACAATGCTGGCTCCACCTCCTGCTGGGTGGCTGACAACCCTGCCTCTCACTCTGAAAGGAAAGGAGAAGCCAGGAAAATTAAGTGCTCAAGAAACAACCAGAACTGGTTCAGACCGGGCTCAGGGCCCACTTGCACAAAGAGAACAAAGACTTTTAAGGGTATAAGTACAGGACCCCAGACAACAGAAAATTAGATCATCCTGGAATCAAGAAGGAACCTCTGCCAAGGAGAAAGCTGAAACTGAAGAAGGAAGATTGTCCAGCTGTTGCTATGCTGGGTTGCCCTGCTGTTGCTTTGCTGCCAAGGAGAGGGGAAGGACTTTGTTTTGTGCTGTGTCCCCTTGCTTGAAGGAATCTCCAAGTGCCTGAGAAGAGCTGGCTCCCTGTTTTTGAAGTCCCAGAAACAAAAAGGACTTAACCCCCAGCTTCCCCTGAGCTCTACTGAGAGAGTTCTGTCCTTCCTGGAGTGTGTGACCCATGTGTGGTGCCTCTGGAAGTTGTACCTGTGTTGGGAAGCTGGAAATCACGCTTTAAAGACTTTGCTACAGAAAAGTTATTGCATCGCTCGCTGCGGAGCGCATCTCCGACAGTGCGAGGAAATTCCCGCCTCTACGAAGGCCGAGATCATCGCAGCGCCTGTTGCCGCTGCCAGAGCCATCGCATTCTTTGTAGGCGGAACGCACCAGACCGGTGTGGGAAGACTAACATTGCTGTGAGTGTCGTTGCAGAGCTTGTCGTCGCTGAGTGAGATCGCCGTACCGCTTGCCTGTGGACCGCATCACGTCGCTGCGAACATCTTCGCAGAGCCATCGCATCGAGCAGCTGTGAGAGAGAGATCGCCGCTGAAACGCACATCGGCGCCCCGGAGATCGCCGCAGCCCCAACGAGATCGTCACATCGTGCCTTTGTGAGAACAAACTTCCTACGGAACCTACGCACCGGAATCCATACAAGTGGCCTTCTTCCCCATACAGACCGGATTCCTCACAACACGCCCGCTGCTGCAACGGGGCTGACACATCGCCTCCCCAGGGTCTCAGGAGCAACGCATCGCTTGTTTTCCACCGCACCAGCCTCTGCTTTTGGAACTTTGTCGCAACTAAAGGTACTGTCTGAAACGTGACGCAACTGTGAATTATTTTATTGCAACGTAAAGAACTTTTATTGCAACCTTAAGAACTCTTTTGAAACCTTATTCTTGAACTGTGTATGTTGGATTTTTGTTGTTTTGGTCTTGTGTAGTTTAGATTAAATACCTTTATTTTTCCAAAATGTTGTGGAGTCAGTTTGTGGTGTTTTCACTGTGTTACTGTGAGTGTTGGTACAAATACTTTACACATTGCCTTCTGATTAGCCTTGACTGCTCATGCTAAGCTACCTAGAGGGTGAGCAGGGGTTATCTCAGACGGTTTACTCCTTGCCCTGACTAGAAGCAAGGGTCCCTGTTTGGACAGTGGTACCTACCTCTGCCAACTAGAGACCCGCAGATCTAACATATATCTTGTTTTGCAGGAAGTACAAAAGAAGTCCCTTCATTATATGGGGTAGTCACACAAGTCCAGAAATTATTTCTAGGATCCGGAGAAAGAGCACCACTTTCCAGCAGCAGAGCCCTCTTTTCTCTGCTAGAGGACTTTTCAAAATGGCTGCTTCTGTAGAAGGGGTGTCCAGCGACAAGTCTTATTTTTATTTCTAAAGTCCGAGGAGAATTGGTCTTCTGTCTATTCTCAGTACTGGCTTTCCTTGCGAGATGGCCAGGGGACCACTCAAAGGACGTCCCTTTTGCGTTGAGGGAAAACTGCATGAAAATTAAAGCAGCAGACCCACTCTAAATTGAGACCAGGGTGAGAAGGCAGAGACTTAGCACTTATAAGAGATAGAGAGATATGTCTGTGGCCTCCGAGGAGGGCTTCCATGACCTTCCCTGACCCAGCTCTTCATTCTTGCCTGATTTATAACTGTCAGGAGGGGGGTGGGTTGCAGAGGCGCTCCAGTCAGTCACATGCACCTCTGAGTTCCTTCCCCTGTTAGACCCAGCAGCGGACCTGGGAGAGTCAGGGTGACTGCTGCAGGGCAGGAGTGGTCTTGTCTTGCATGTGCTCAGGTCCAGGAGGCCCCCATGGGGGTCCGCAAGCCTCCGGGAGAGATCGAGGCTCTGGACCGGAATATCCCCAAAGGAGTCTGCAAGCCTCCGAGAGAGGTTGAGGCTCTGGACCGAAATATCAGGTTGTAGTTTCAGGCAGGGAGCACAGCCTGCTCCAGGCCTGCACCTGGTGAGGATCGGCACGTGAGCCGCACTTCAGCTGACTGCAGGTAGTCGGTCGGGTCAGACAACAGCAGCACTCACCAGGTCTCAGGAATCTGTGCTCTTTCACAGCTAGAAGATGACACCATGCCACCAGCCCACGCAGAAGGGAAGATCAGTCTGGATGGTGGCTTACTCAGCAGCACGAACCAGCAGCCAGACACCGCAGCAGAGGAAACAATACCAGTCAATCCCCGGGAGGAATCCGCCCAATCCAGCAGGTGAGTAGATCCAACAATTCCCAATAGAATTAAATGTAGATGCCAGAGCCATGATGGCAGAGTTAAAACAGAGATACATGCGGATGTATGTCGTTACAACGCATACTTTTACAACGCATACCTTTACAATGCATTTTTTTCACCGCAACATCCATTACAACGCATTCCATTACAACACATGCCATTACAACGAATTCTTTAAAACTACCTTTACAACGCATCCACTACAACGCATACTACATTTACAACGCATAGTATTGGATAGTGTAGGGGTAAAAATTACTATTCTAACTCCAGGGGGGTGCAACAGTAGGGTAAGTGTTGGATAGTGTAGGGGTAAAAATTACTATCCTAACTCCAGGGGGTGCAACAGTAGGGTAAGGTTTGGATAGTGTGAGGGTAAAAATTACTATTCTAACTCCAGGGGGTGCAACAGTAGGGTAAGTGTTGGATAGTGTAGGTATGTGTTGTAATGGTATGCGTTGTAATGACTGCGTTGTAATGACATGCGTTGTAGTGGTATGCGTTGTAGTGACATGCATTGTAATGGTTGCGTTGTAATGGCATGTGTTGTAATGGATGTTGCGGTGTAAAAGTTTTGTTGTAAAGGTAGTGCATTGTAAAACTTGCGTTGTAAGTCTTGTTTCCCGATATATGATGATTGGTAATCTCCAACCCGGGACATCCCTAGAGGTGCTCATATTTGGAGGCCATCAATGTGTCCAAAACTTAATTTGGTGTTGTGAAACTCACACTTAGCTGCATTTAGAGTGAGACCTGCTTCAGCAAGTAACTTGCACACTTGAGTAAGGGCTTTGTTGTGTTATTTCTCTGTATATTTCCAAAAAGCAACATGTGTAACAGGTTGCATTCCCCTGTGAATGACATTCTGAAATATCTCAGCAGCCAAAAATGTATATATATCTACAGTCCTCTTCCAGCTTAAGTTGATGGTATCCTTTATTCAGGTCAAGATGGTAAAAGACTTTGGCTATGTTCAATTGTGTGATCATGTCTGCTCTGTGTGGACCAGGGTTTCTCTCCCTCTCAGTTGCTTTGTTTACTTGGTGCAGATCAACACAGCTGTGCACCGCTCTGCTACTGTCCTTTATTTGGTATGACTACAATTGGTGAAACCCATGGAGTGGAACCTGTGGAGCATTCAATGATGTCATGTTTTAAACGTGTTTCCAACTCTTTCTCTACAGCTTCTAGTAAATGAAAAGCAACTATCCTGTGCTGCTGAGCAACAGGCTTAATTTCTTGATTCATATAAAGATGCACTTTCATTTTCTTGAGTTTCCCAGGTCACCCACGAATTAGCAACAGGAATCAGCTGATGAATTCAGGCTGAGCATAGAGGTTGTAGCTGAGTGATATCAAACCCATGTTAGTCATGGTGGCAAAACTGAGCAAGTATGCACAGGATGAGGTCCCTTGTAGAACCTGAATGTGGGCCTGCACTGACATATTTTTGTGTTGCATTGTCGCTATGAACAACTCTTGGCTTTGTAATGGTTTAGAGGCAGCACAGGTATACTTGTGTGATTGACGGAGTGAGTTGAGGCACAGGGGATAGGTTGTTAAACTACGCCACTGTAATGATAATAATTGACGCAACACTGTCTATGATGAAGGTTGGGGTTACAAGTCACTTTCAATGTGATTTGTGGACAGTGTCCAATTGAAGTTTGTCACTTTGTTTGGTGATTTTTCTTTGAACTGCTTCTTTGTAGGCTAACCCCATATGTGACCACAGTCCTTTGGTAGATATCATCAGCTCACTGCAATCTTCTTTGCTGGTACTCAATTGAACCTTAGTATGACAAGCAAGATAACAATTGATTTTGCTTGGCTTCTATTTGTTGTAGCTGACATTGCTGTTTGGTTTTGTGGGGATGGAAAGAGCATTTCTGGAACATTCTTGCGTACATCTTTCTGTTGTGACATCAGTCATTTTTTCTTGGCTTGGCACACAGTTATGAAATGGTTCTCTATCCCACAACCTTTGCAGACTTGTCCTAGTACTGGACATTTACCTTCATGGGGAAAAGAAAACCCACATCAGAAGCATAGCTTCAATTTCCTTTGAAGACGTTGAATTACATGCATCTTGTTAATGCTTTTGCTTTCTTTTCACAGTCAATTCTGATTCATCGTGTGCTGTTCCTGCTTCCATGTCAGTAGCTTGTCAGTTTGCTTGTTCTTCTGCTCTTGCAGTCATCAGCATTTTCGCTAGACTGTGTGTTTCTCTCAACATGCGCCTTCTGAAGGAATCGGAAAGACAGTCATCGATGACTCTGAGGCGCATGGCTTCCTTGTCGGTGAAGTCACTAACCTTGCAATTTTCAATGACTGCATCAAGTCTTTCAACAAATGCATCATTTGTTTCACCATGCTTTCGTGAGTTTTTACTCCAATCTGTATACAGAGGAGCCTATTATTATCAAAAATCAGGCTAGATGAATTTGTATTGCCTATAGACACTACTAAGGTAACAACAGAACAAAATCAGGTGCTATCAGCGCCCATTAGCTATGCGGAAATTGAAAGTGCTATCAAATCCCTAGCTAATGTCAAGGCTGCCGGCCCTGATTTTATTCATCTATAGTTTTACAAGACCTTTTTCCCAACATTGCGACAAGATTTACTCATTCTTTTCAGGGTGGCGCAAGCGGGTGATATTCCAGATTCATGGCGTCATGCTACTATAGTTTTATTTAAGAAGAACGGAAAGGATGAGTTAGATCCTGCATCATATAGGCCAATAACGCTTATCAATACCGATAGCAAAATTTACTCTCGGATTTTAGCGTCTAGGTTGGTGCAAATTATAGCGCTTTTGGTGTCTAACCGTCAGCATGGGTTCATCCCCGGTCGGGACACGACCGTTCATATTCGCCGCGTTGTCACGCTTCTTGATGGGGCAGAGATCACGGGCGCTTCCCTGGGGGTGATCCTGTTGGACGCTGAGAAGGCGTTCAACAGAGTCTTCTGGGGGTTCCTGTGGTCAGTGTTGCGCTGGAAGGGTTTGCTGATGGATTTATCCATGCTCTACAAGCGCTATACCTCTCTTCAATGGCAGCCATTCGAATTTCTGGAAAATAATCTTGGTACTTCTCTATTAGCAAAGTGACTAGGCAAGGGTGCCCTTGCTCCCCTCTGCTATTCGCTTTATTCATCGAGCCCTTCTTAAGCATGATTGAAAACGGTCAGGCTATATCTCCAGCTACGGCCTCAGGGATGGATCGTAAGGCATTGGCGTATGCTGACGATATTGATATCCTAACAAATGATGTTGCCTCCTCCTTTCCGGCTTTAGAGTCTCTTGCTGGGCAATTTGGTGCTATCTCCGGCTACAAACTCAACATCACAAAGACTCAAGTCATTCAATCTGTCGGTATGTCCCATTCACCTGTTCCAGTTGTCAGAGTAGCTATGTATTTAGGGGTGCAGATTTCTTCCAAAGTGGACCAGATCCCCAATTTAAACTATCTTCCTATATTCGATTCATTTCATGCTAAGCTTGAGAGATTAGATCACTTACACCTTTCTCTCTATGAGCGCTGTAACATCTTGAAAATGATTGTTTTACCCACATTTTTATATCTTTTCTGGTCTATTCCTCTTCTGATTCCCCAGATTACTTTGGCCAGAGCCGAAAGAATATTCCAACGCTTTTTGTGGGGATATCGTAGGGCAAGAAGTGCTGCCAAATGGACTCACCTACCTCGGGATCGAGGGGGGTGGTCTGTTCCTAGTTTGTTATATTATTATTGGGTAGCTATGATCCAACATTTTGGCTCGCCTTTGGTGGGCAATCAAGCTGATACTCCTCTGAGTTGCTATCCATCCGTTTACGATATAGTACTTGGTGATGCTGCAAGGGGTCCTGACTCGTGTTTTGGAACCAAGCTATTTTAAGAAAATCAAATTTAAGACCTGCTGGACACTGTTTTCTATCTTGCATAAAGTCTGCTCCCGCTTTGCCATTCCAAAGCTCAATTATTATACCCCATTTACAGCCTTCGGTTTCTTACCATCAATCTTTCGGGATAGGATAATGCTCAGATGGAGGTCCTTAGGCCTGAAGGTAATAGGTGATTTAGCCCAGGATGGCCAAATGGCTTCCTTCTTTCTTAAGGACAAGTTTCAGCTCCATTCCAATCACTTTTTTTTAAATATCTACAAGTCAGAAGCTTTTTGGACAAATATCTCTCTCGAAACACCAATATGTATGTCAAGATCCCCCTTGTTGAATTGATAAAGAAAACATCTAGAATAGGTGTCCTTTTTCAACATATGTTATCCAAACTTCCGGATGATCTAGAAGCCCAGAATACAAAGCTAGCCGCTAAATTTGGTGTCCCTATAATTGATCTGACTCTTTCACTTCAACTAGCTAGATTTGTTTTAGTCTCTGGTACTTTAAGAACCCAAAGTTATATGGCCTTGTTTAACCTCTATTATACTCCTGCTAAGATTGCAAGCTGGGGTGGTGCTAAAGGATTTTGGGGGGATTCTTGTTCTAGATGTAAATTATTCTCTGCGGATGCAGTTCACATGTTTTTTTCATGTCCGGATTTGAATATATTTTTGAATGAAATTGAGATTTTTTTGAATCAAGTACTTAAGATTCAGGTCCAGTTCACACCAGAGCTAATTTTAACTGGGTATGAATACTCTACTGTTTTCGATAGAACAAGATATACTCTCTCATTTCTGTTTATTGTAATGTCCATGATTAGACTATGCATAACATCACAGTGGTTAAGTCCTGAGGCCCCTACTTTTAGTCAAAGGAAAGCCAGGATGCTTGCAACGCATACATTAGAATCATCAGTATATTTGTTGAGGGGGACGAGACGGCGTACACTTGCTTCTAAGAACTGGGCCCGTTTTGAGGACTGGCTTTCGCATTGAAATGTATTTCTCTTTATTTATTGTTGCATTTGATGGTTTTTCTTCTTCTTACTTTATTTAGGTTATTTAGAAATGATAATGAACTGTCAACTTCTTTTCATTTGATTTATGTTTCTGCATTTACTCGATGTATCTATTTGTTTCCTTAAACACTATGCTTTGTCTGTTTGCCTCCTATTAACTGCAAAATAAAAATAAAGTAAAGAAATTTGTTTCACCAACCAGTTGTTGTGCTTGGTTGAAGATGTACCTTTCATAATTAACATTCGACATTGGATTCAACTTGGTTTGAGTGCTTCTTTTACTTTTCGGTTCGATATTGCACCAGTAGGTACATCTCTCTTTAGCACTTCTTTCACTCCATCACCTGCAAGTTTTTTTTAATATTTGATTATCTTCTTGTCATCTTCTTCCTCTAGTGCATCTATAAAATCATTGACTGTTTTGATCCATGCAGCCCAGCTGGCACCAATGATCTACTTTTTAGTAGTGTCAAAAGGCGGTGGAGGCTTCAGCAACACAGCAGCATTACATTTCACGCTCCATCCTGGTACCATTGTGCTGGCACATACTGTTCGGCGCATGATGGCTCTGGCAACTTCTGCAAGCATCAACCTTGTGCTTGAACATGGTTCGCAGCATGCTTCAATCGACTGTGACAGTGTACACATGTTCTGTTTCCTATATTTTGTTGCCGTTGTTTTTATTTCTTGCTTCGTCTGATTAATTGCTCTGCATTTGGGACGGGGTTCAGCATGCCTGTCGACCACCTCACTGGTGGATTTGGTGGAGTCTGAATATACTCTTGTACAAGGTCTTCGCTTTCTTTTGTGGCAGTGCATGGGCTGGAGCTAAGCTTTGACTGCTCATATGCCAGTTGAAGACTTTGGTGCTTCGATTCTGGGCATGTGGCATGCACGAGCGGTTTTTCATACCATTGCAAACTCTCAGGGAGTTCAGTCTTGTTTTTCTCTGGCACATATCCCATCTTCGTTGCCACCTGAAGCGTCTTCCCCAGCCCTGTAGAATGCAAATAGATTCACTACACAAGAGCTGCGGTTAATCATTAGTTCCCATAATCACCCACTCAAACCTCCTTGCATATCACATAGTTCCTTGTTTAGTGTGAGGATGTTCTTCAATGATCTGGCCTTGCAGTAAATATTATTAGGATTACTACCTAATTCTGAACCCAAAATCGGATTTGTTTTAACTGGATGCCAGTGTTTTCTCATAGTTTTATTGACCTCTGTACTTGCCCGATTTTATGTGCAAATGAAATGAACAGTGCCATCTTCTATATTCCCAGTCTAAATATGAGGAAATAACCAGGGTACCATAATCATTTGGTTGTGATGCCATTCTTTAAATATTGTTGAACAGCAATTTTGTAATGTAAATTTGCATCATTAAACATATCAATAAAATACATTTGTCATATGTATTCATGTGTTCACCAGAAAAACAGAATACATTTTTACTTCTGGAAAAAATCGTTAGGTTACTTAACTGAATATCAAGTCTTTACTACCTTTCATGCAATCTAAACGGTTATTTACTGTGCATCCCACATGAAATGTCGAAATATGGGTTGATTTGCGCAGTTTAATGAACATATCAGTTGTGTTCATATGTCTTCTAATACACACATTTTGCATTCAGTTAAGAGTTTCAAATAGCAACAGAAAATGTTGATCTCAAACCTTATTTGACTTATCTGTACCTACATTCTTAATGTCCCAACCAGCTTGGAAACAGAAGAAAAACATTTTGCAATTTTGAGTGGAATTTCAGAAACTAGTGAAACGAGATAGTTGTGCTTTTCAAGGTCCCTTGGCCACTCTTTCCATTTGCAACTTTCTTTTTCAATATTACCCCATATTGAAAAAAAGACACAAGGACATCATCGATAAAATATAATGTCCTAGGCACACCCTCATGATGCTACTTCGCATGCACTCATTCTAATATCTGAATAACTGAATAGCATTTTGAGGGACAATTTGTGAAATATAGCAATACACTAATGTGTCTATTACTGTTTCAGAAAACTGTGTGACTTAGTTTGCAACAATGTTATATTATAACCCTTGAAACACCTAGTTAGCTGAAGATTAAACTTAATTAGAGCTTTCCAGATGGTGCAGCCGAGGTGTTATTTTTACACATCACAAACTGTCTGCATAAGGATATTGATGTATTTGCAACCTCAAAAACCACAATCTTGTCAAAGAGTTTATAGAAGACCTTTTTCTAATGGCTCACCTCCTACAGCATCACAATGGGAGAACTGGGACCCAGAAACAGTAGTTAAGTGTTGAAAAATGTGAACTGGTGTGTGTACAATATATCACATAAATAAACCATACTCTAGTAGTGCGCTATACAAGTATCAATTTACATTTTACTCTAATTATAAGTATTCTGGTTTGTGTGTGTGTGTTCGTGTATGGTAAAAAGAAACTTCTATAGGTCTAAAATCCCTTAGAAATCCATAGATGTATAGCCTTAACATACCTAATACAATTCAAGGAATTCCCAGCACTTAATATTAGCTAAGTGCTCATGGTGACTCATTGCAAAGTCAAAAGGACATGCATCAGTGCTTTTCACGTCGAAGGCCCAGATGCTTTCACAACATTAAAAAGTATGAAACATATGGCCCAAATCAAAAGTTTTTAAATGAGTAGCTGTGCTTTATTCTTGTTGTAAGTTTGACTTATCCCACATTTTACAGGACTATGACACACTTAGGGTAGCCAGTGCGGCAGACATAATGTCTTCAATCAACCTCACTAACTTCACCCTGCAATATGTAGAGATCACTTCTGGCCCAACACCTGTCTCTGTAAATTAGTGGAACCACTGTCATGGTTGTTTCTCTGAAGGGACAAAACGGTTTGTATACTGCCGCAGTATGTTTTGACAGACATCCACTCAATGTTTATTTTTGAAAAAACAAACTTTTAAGGTGTTTTTTTATTTTTGAAAAACAAATAACTAATAACCCCTAGTGCACAAATAAGGCTGGGCTACATGGCCCATGGGTGATTTTCTACGGCCCCATCCATTGCCACAAAATTTGTCTTTAATCATTTCATTGTTCCTGACTACACCGTGGGTGCAAATGTGCGAAATGGCAAATGGCAAAAGATAAAGTTGTTGATCTTTTTTTTTCCAGACCTCGTAATACCTATTAGCATTCATTGTGCAATAGCTTTCTTTGTTAGCCCGATTTTTCCCAATTTAAATAGAAAATCGCCTTGAAATGTGCTAGCACAGGGGAAACACTTGTTTTTCTTGTTTAGGAACAACATTACTTAATAGCTGCTAGTTAATTCTTTCTTGACTAATGGCATATTGAAAAAACCGAACAGATATTGTGAATTTTAAAAAAAACTCAGCGAGACACAGATATACTGGCACATTGTCTTACTTTTTAGAAAGTAATTGAAAAAAGTGTCAACATCGAACATTAATAACATCTGTCAAACTTCTCTCTAGTGGGAGCTCAGCAGTCTATTGTATAGCGTTAATCTGCAACACGTTAATCTGCAACACAATGTAAAATAACATTATTCAGTCTGTGGTTTTGTATAGCAGCTGATTATTTACGTTTGTCTCACAAGATTTGCTGATTATTCTGCATTTGCAAGCAATCATTTGGTATTCCTGGTTGAATTAGAATTTCACACTAATGAGGGTCTTCCGAGTTTTTTGTGACACAACTTCTCTGGAGGGTACAGTTACAGTATCACAACGTCTTGAACTGGAAGAATTTTGTCTAACTCAACATTCTTGAGATGGTCTATTTTTAAATTTGGTCTGCCGCTAAATCAGTTTCATAATGATTTGTACATAGTAAATTGAGAAACTCAAAAGCTTATCATGTTGTTAAGAACTAATGCACAAAATCTATAAACAAATGGATTGTATTGTCATTGTATTCGAATCTATACTACCTACAGATCAGTTATTATGTCTAGTGATATGAACTCATTTCTAAAATTATAAGTACGACGGGTAGAAATACATCACAAATCATAATGAAACATGCCATCTGGCTAAAATCAGTCACAAAAATGTTGAATTTAGTGTAGTGAAGTACAAGCCTACGATTTTAAGGCAGCAAATTTGAATTGCTTGCTTGCAGTGGAGGTGCTTGTTAGCAGGCCAGTGTGATGCACCATAACTGACAAGATGGCAGGTGCTTGATGTGAGAGGCAACCACCTAACTGCGGTGTATGACCAAGCGCAGGGGCTGAACAGAAATTAACTTCCAGAAAACTACTACTACAGCACAGTAGGTCCAGCTTTCTAATGATATATCGGCCTGGGCTCCCTTTGAGGGTTCGATCCTGCCTGACTCCGCCCACTTGTTGTAAATAAAACAGCGATAATGTTAAGCATTAGCTAAAGACATGATATTGTGATCTGTTTGTGCGCTTTCCTGCTCAAACTCTTGATACGGTCAGACTCCATTTTGTTTTCTATCCTCCGTCTTGTTGGCTACATATTGCCATGTGCCCGACATGTGGCGAGTCCTACATTTCCTCTAGTTACACTTGAAGTTTGCCCAGCAATAAGCTATAAATAACCCTTTGTGCGTCTAGCTCATGCTCAGTAGAAGTCACATCTGTCTTTGATTAGCGTAGATAGGAATGTGCATTTCCGCAGGTCTCAAGAACCGTTAACTCCACCCAGGTATTGATCATGTTCAAGAAATGTCCATATATGGTTGTAAATCATGTCTTGAGTTGTACCCGCCTACTTATGAGCCCCTTCTTTGTGTATAAAAGGGAACTGTGTGCTCGAGTTCTTTGTGCTACCTTGTACAATACTGTAGAGTGTTGTGTGGGCTGTAGTACCACCTTTAAAGGTTTATTAAACTATGTTTTTGTATTTTCAGTTTCCGTGGAAAATTCCGTTTTATAGTCTGAGGACTTAGTGCACAGAAGGGCGAACCCTTTGCACTCGCAGGCCTTGCTGAGGCCTGTACTCATCACACTGGGTAAGGCTAGTGAGGAACGTGGCAGTGCAGGGCAGCCACAACTTGTCACACGAAAGGGGACATGTAAATGCTTCCTGCCTGCACATTGTTGTGCACTTACAAACCGACTGGTGTGCTGCAATCTGCTGAGGCTGGGATGGAGATCCCTGTAAGACAGCGATGGAAGCCCCGCTTCTATATAAATGTCCCAGTAGTGTGGGGATTACATAACTCTAAGATGAGCCTGCTGTGGAGCGCTGACAGCGCAATAAAGATGGGCTTCATTGAATGTATGCCCGTACCCACCGGATTGAAAAGAAGCTGCTAGTGAGAACATTGCACGCGAGGCTTGCGAATACGCCCTGCTGGAGGAACAGCAAGAAAACTGAGCCAGGCCCCTTCTCCTCTGGTATGCCTTAACAACCAGACGACTTGCATGCTGCCTGGAGTGTGGTTATGCCAGGAGAGGTGACAATCGCCTGCTGAAAGCCCTGAGGGCCACCCACCATTTATTGACAACCTGAAGCACGCATGAATTTGTACATGTGTAGTGAGACACTATAGAGTAACGTACAGTAACCAAAACAGATCCTCCAACTGGGCATGCACGATGGCGACTGTGTGGCCCTTCACTAACTAAGGGCCATGTGCAGGAACACTAGTGGGAAATGTGTGATTCCATTGCTTCGTACCCACCAATCTGGATACTAATACCTAGAGCAGGGCCTTTGGTGAGAAATGACCATGAGAGGTGGCCTCCCTGGAGGAGATACATGAGCCTGAGGCATGGTCCTGCATAGGAGAGACACCCATGCTGCAGAGACATGCAACATACAGAGCATAGAGATAGAGGTGACACCCCTCCAATGTGCGCTGGGCCGCTGCTTGGGCATTAAAAGCTCAGATAACCCAGTGCACAAAGCCAACGCAACAAGCAATGGCCCTAATGGGTAAAACAGATAAGTCCCAATCAAGACTAACCCCCTGAGACCAGTAAAAGCATAAGGACCTAACCAAAAGGCCCTGCGGAACATGACATGAATAATTCAATTCAGGGTACCATAGTCATGGGAAGTACTTAGATGGTGATGCAGCAGAGCCTGCAGTCCATAGATGGCAAATTCAACCATCTTAATTTGCAAATAGACCACCACACTACCAACCTCAACAAGCATGCAAAAAAGCTGATTGAATCAGAACAACGAATTTCCCACACAGAAGACACCATGCAATCTATGAACAATAAATGTCTCAACATGGAAAATGTGCTGGGGATAATACAAGCAAGAAATGAGGATTTAGAGGAGCGCTCTCATCATAACAACTTGTGAATAACAGGGATTCCTACTTTGAAAACATGGTGATGGACTTCTTGGGCTCTGAACACCTCTCCAAACTGCTCATGGTAGAGCGAGCTCATTCGTCACTAGTGGCGAGACTGCCCCGGGATCCCCCAAGACCAATAATCTCCAAACTCCTAAATAATTGCAACCGCGATACGATGCTCAGATTAGCACTTGGAAAAAGAGACATTACACATGAAGGTAATACTGTGGCGTTTTCCTCAGATTTCACAGCGAATGTGCAGGATGTACAGGCTTCCCGGAAAGAGTACCCACCAGTCAAAAAAAAGCTCCAAAAAGTGGAAATTCCATATACAATGCCCTACCCAGTTAGATTGCGAATATACCATCAGGGCAAAATGAAAATTTTTACAACACCTAAGGCAGCGATGGAATACATCAACAAGCTTTCCCCACGCAGGTGAGAATGCATACCCAAGTAGATGAAAAAAGAGGGGAGTGAGCACATACTCAATAAGCCAGAGCTGCTGTTGGCTCCTAAAGTTATTTTTTCCCCTTTTGTAGGTATTTATGATGATGTATCAGGTGACGCTCAAACATTTAATATGGTCAGGAGTGATGAGTGGCAGTGCAGGCCAACAGGCTTGATTTCTGATGACATTTGTAACCATGTGATAACTCCTTCCCTAACCTGCCCTTGAGCGTACTGTCCTGGGAGCTTTCCTGTCTACTGTGCTCCGTCACAAGTATTTACACCGCTTTATTTGTATTTGCCATATAAGCCAGGCATTCACAGCTCTCCTGGCCATCTCAGTCAAACACCCCAAATGAGATCTGACATGGCACCATCAGCGGCTACTTCTGCCTTCCGACACTTGTTTCTGACATTGTTTGCACTGTTTTCTTTCTATGGGGAGGCCTTTGGCATTATTGGAATGATGAAATGGGCAGGGGCAGGTGCATTTTTAGGTCAAGCTTGATCGACCTGTTATATCTCTTCTATGTTTTTTGGCACACCCACCAATTGCCATTGGCAGTTATCTGGATCATTTACAAATGCTGGCTTGTTGTTGGTGAATTTTCCTAAATGCCCCTTCTTTGTGGGCTTAGCTCCCTCGCTGGCGATTTCAAGAAGAGATCGTTTTGTTTGGCCATAACAGTATAGAGCATGTGATGGCCCCTCCGACATGTTTTGGGTATTTACAGCACACTGTGCGTGCTTTCACACATGCACCAGTTGCGGGACGGGCTGTGCAGCTCACTCAATTGGTTGTTTTTTTGTATTACATTAAATCTTGGCAGCTGCGCCTCTTGTTGTGCGCAGCTCACCGACTCTTTTTTTTGTTTGTTTGTTTTTTAGGACGTTTTTACCAATAACGTGAGTTTAAACTTCTGTGTTCCTGTCTTCTGTGAGAAGCCACTTCTGAATGAAATCACATCGCGCATGCAGTAGCCGGTGTTAATTGGCACTGTAATGCGATAGCACCGTGCGGTCTGCCCATGCAGCCATTGCGCATCAGCTGCAGCTTCACTCCCAGAGCTCTCTCATCCCGGTGCTAGCCAGAGTTCCTCTGTCTCTCCCGGTGATGAGTGACAGCTCGCTGACGATATCTGGGGTGGGAGGAAGACCCAGGCAGACCCAGGCGTGACCCCTCATTACCCTTGTCTTCCTGCAGGGCATCCAATAAGCAAAATAGCGTATAAGTCTTGGGAGATCTGTGCCTGAAGTCAGGCACTGCCTGCCCTCAGTAGAAAAGATTAATTGTAACACAAGCTCTACTTACAAGCCACAGCTCTGGGTGCTAAAGAACTGTGGGGCATATTATCAAGGGGGTTTATCTCCGCTTTTTTGGATTTAAAAGCCAAGAAAGCGGAGATAAAATTATCTCCCTATTACCTAGCTGTCCCTAACACCAGTTAGCGACAGTTAGTAGGAGATAGCGACCATCTTGGGCCCCACTTTGCATGTCAGTGATATTTATCACTAATGACATGCAAAGTGGGCGTGCCAAGATGTTAGCGACTGAAAACAGTCGCTAACATCGCTATCTCCTATTACCAACTTTTGGAGATATTCGCGCTAAGCGCGAATATCTCCAAAAGCTAACACCTGCCCTGAGCAGTTCTTAGCCATGTTATCCAATGGGAGGTGGATAACATGGCTAAGAGCATTAGCTCGGTAATGCATGAATATCGCTGACTTTTCAGCGATATTCATTCATTTGCGGCGATTTTTATCGCATTTGCGATAAACCTTGGTAATACCAAGGTTTATTTGCGGTAAAAACCGCCGCAGCTCTGCGGTAAATTTTTGTCTCTAACCAAGCAATAGCGATAATTATCGCTATTGCTTGGTAATATGCCCCTGTGCTTACTGTGTGAGAGGCTACATGTCGACTTCTGTCATTTAGATTTATTTAAAAAGTTTTGTATAGCGCGAACAAGACCCTGAAGGGTATCAAAACACTTCACAATAATGGAAGGGGAGAACAAGTTAAAGGGGAACATTGTAGAGGGAGCACGAGAGGATAACATAATAAACTAATAAAGATTTACAAGGATGCTCAACAAACATTACTTGGTACGGTAAGGTAGACAATCCTGGGAATTACAGTTGTTATGCCCCAAAAAAAAGGACGTTTAGAAGTCAGACAAACCATGGTCATTTAAGGCAGGAACTTGTTCATTAGGATTATTTTTACTACATGATTGAAAGCAGCCGTGTAGGGGATTCTGCGGATTTCCGGAGGGAGCGAGTTCCAGATCTTCGGTGCGAAGCCAGAGAAGGCTCCGAGCCTTGTTCTCTTTTTGGTAAAGGTCTCAGGTTTCAGTAGTAGATAATTTGCACTTCTTTATGGTCTGACCCCACCTTATGGTTCTAGTTTTTGAGCCAGGTAGCCAGGAGTTTTGGAGTGGAGGGCTTTGTGCATCAAACAAGCAATCTTTAGTTGTATTCTTGCTTCGTGCGGTAACCACTTTAGAGATCTTAGGGCTGGGGAAATGTGATCAGTTCTTTTTGTGTTAGTTATCAGTCTGGCAGCTGCATTCAATGAAGCCCTGAGCGGGGCCAAGATATGTTTGGGGATGCCACAGAGCATCGCGTTACCATAGTCTAGTCTCGGCCAGACAAGCTATTGAACCACCTGCTTGAAGTCCTCTTGCGTGAGGAATGGTTGTAGGTTTCTAAGAAGCCTCATTTGGTGGTTTACGCCCTTACACATTTTACTAATATTGTTCTTCATGTTCAAGTGCGAGTCTAGGGTGATTTCAAGAGATTTGCCTGAGTCGATGATAAGAAGGGAGCAATTGAAGGTAGTGAGGTGCTTCATCAAGAGGTCAATCTTGGGGGTGTTCTTAGAAGGGGATATGAGAAGGAATTCTGTTTTGGCGGTGTTGAGCAGGAGATGGTTCTCAGTTAGCCAGTTTGGGGTAGTCCTCAAGGAGGAATTGAGTGACATGAGGTCTTCAGAAGAATTAATTTGCAGGTAAAGTTGTGTGTCATCCGCATACATATTAAAAAGAATGATCATGGATTTTATAGCATTCGCTAGCGGTTCCAGGAAAATATTAAAGTGTATGGGAGAAAGTGTAGACCCTTGCGGGACCCCATGGAGACTGTAGATGGTTGGGATACGGTATGGTTCACCTTAACTCTTTGGGATCTATTGTGAAGGAAGGAAGTGAACCATTGCAATACCAGACCGAAAAGGCCTATTCTGCGTTCCAGAATGGCTAAAGGTTATCATGATTAACCATGTTGAATGCAGAGGAAAGATCAAGGAGGATTAGTAGGCAGGATTTGTTATGGTCTAACATTTTTAGGATGTCATCCATGATGTGAAGGAGCGCTGATTCAGTACTATGACCGCTCCTAAAACCAGATTGAGGTTGAGCCAAGAGATTGAAGGTCTCAATGTGCGAACAGAGTTGCAATTGAACTCATTTTTCTGGGAGCTTAGCCAGAGTAGGGATGTTAGAAATGGGACAAAAGTTGTTAGGGTCAGTTCTATCCACATCAGGTTGTTTAAGAATGGGTGAACCCTCAGCTGCTTTTAGACATAAGGAGGTGTTGACAATCTTTGTTAAACGGGGGAGAAGGACAACCTTGATTTCTTTGAAGACAGACAGTTGCAATGGGTCACTGAAGTGATTTGAGGGGTTAATGGTCAGAAGAATTTTGTATCTGTCGTTTTCACTAAGGGGAGAAAAGGAGCTCTTGGTGGTCATGTTCTTGGTGCTAATTCTAAGAGGCTTTAGACTCTGAAAGAGGGCAGAATGAGACGCTCTCTCAGATGATGTAAGTAGGGCCCTCTTAGATTCAAGGGCAAGACTGATGAGTTTAGTTTTTCCATAAAGAAGATAGCCAGATCGTTGCATGAAGGTAAATTGTCTGCTGATTCGAAGTGATTGGGTGCTGTTGCTGTTTGCTGTTTGACAATTTCAAAACGTTTTTGGGGGTGATTTGAGGCTTGACTAAGTTGGGCTATGAAGTAATCAGCCTTAGTCATCTTGATTTTGTTATTGTAGCAGCTCCTAACTGATATAAGGAATTTTAGATGATACACAGAAGGTTTTGATCTCCATAGATGTTCAGCAGCTCTTATGTTGCTGCATTAAGAGTTTAGTTTGTCAATGAACCAGGGTTTGGAGACTTTCCAGGGGGAATTTTTTTTGCTGTAGAGGAGCTATTGAATCCATGATAACAGAAATAGTGGAGTTATAGAAGTATGTGAGATCATGTGCATCAGTCATGTCAATTTGGGAAGACAAGGCGTTTTTACATTCAATAGCTAGACAGTCCCTGTTAATATTCCTGAAGTCTCTTTTCCACACTTTAATTGTTCCTTTGTGGGACCCTTTTCCATATCACCTCCCTGTCAATAAAGAAGAAGATGCTATTAAGGTCAGACCAATCGCAAGAGGTAATGTCCTCCAATGTGATGGTATTACCTTTTGAAATAATGAGGTCCAGAATTTTTCCTTTGTTGTGAGTGGGCCGGTCACAGAATTGGATAAGGTCCAGATCAGATAAGAATGCGTTAAAGCAGATCACTGCTTGGTCATTAGGTTTAGACCAATGAAAGTTGAAATCACCAAGGTAGATTTGGGATAATGATTGTTCATCATTGGAAGATATAATTGCCATTAGTTGTTTCATGAAGAAGAAATTATCACCAGGAGGGTGGTAGAAAGTATGAAGTTTGCATACATAGATGTGGTTGCTAGAGAAGTTGAGGCAAAGGTATTCAATTATAAGTGAGGTGGAAGTCTCCATGTGGGAGACAGATACTGTGTTCCAGTGTATACAAGCTAGTCCACCGCCCTGTTTTGTGGTTCTGTCTTGACGGATTATGTCATGACTAGGAGGCATTAGGAGGTCTAAGATGGGGGTGGAGGAAGGATTTAGACATGTTTCCATGAGGATGATAATATTTAGCTCATTGTTTTGGATGAGGTCATAGATATCTGAGGCCTATTCGTTTGCTGATCAACAATTGAGTAGTGTGCATTTCAGCCCTATAGACGTGTGTAATTTAGGAGTATAAATGATATTCACTTGCTTGAGGTTGTTGCTATTTATGACTCTGTGGTTGTAAGAGGGTTCCCTGTGTGGGTTGGCAAGAATAGTTTGAATTTGGGTCATAGGGACCATGTCAGTTCCTAGAGTGATCAGGTAAGAGAGGAGTAGATCCTAAATTACAATGGTCGCAAGTTCGGCCATCATTCTTCTAGGGCAGGAGAGGGCCTTAGGGAGAAGTAAGGTTTTAGAAATAGGGTGCGAGGAGTGCTGGTCAAGGCCAAGGGGCGCACTGGCGGGGACTGTGGGTAGCTTTCCTAAGGAACTAAGAGAATTGAGCAGGGGCAGATGGTTAAGTGAGAGGGATAACAGTTCATGGAATTTTTGAGTGAGAAAGGTTCACTTGGAGAGATAGTTTGTCCAGACTTGCCACCAGGTCTGAATGTTGGTTTAAGGAAAGGAACTGAGGGGAGGGGTCCTGGTGAGAGGGGGGACCTCGAGTGATAACTGTATGAGGTAAGATGGGAATGCAAAGGTTCCTGGAAGGGAATGCATCCTTAAGAACTTACGGGAGCCCTCCTCGATTGGAAGGAGTGTCGGAGAAAGGAATGTTGGTAGAAGACAAGTAGTGAGGTGTAATGAAGGTGCTCATAGGGTGACTAAGTGTGTTACCATAAGGATGTATCATTGATTGCGGTCTTGTGTGCTCCATCAGTAAAAAATGCTTAGAATGTGAGGCCTAGGATGAGAGAGTAACGGCAGAGAGGGGAGGGGGTATGTCTTCGGAGGGCATCCCAATGGGGGAAACACTGAGCATCTGGCTTGCTGATGGCAAACTTGGGCAACAGTGAGGGGAGGAGCTGACAAGTACTCCTGAATAGGCAGTGGCCTGGCCTCACACAAAACACTGGTTTTCCACGCACTGATAGGCTGGCAGACAGAGCTGGGCTGAAAGAAGACCTGTACACCACAAACTCTTAGCTTTGTAGTCACCTCCAATTCAAGGACTCATTTGAGTATAGGTATTGCGTCTAAGACTCTCTGTCACTAGTTCACTTTGGAGTCCAATGAAGACTCTGACACTTTGATAATTGCTTTGCTGTGTTTTTCTGCTGCCTGTTGATTGCTGAGCTATAGGAAACACTGCCAATTTGCTACCTGCTCTGCCGTGTTGGCTTGCTCTCTCTGACCTGGGAGGTGAGTAGAACTGGACCTGTTCTCTACAACCTTTTACCACCTAAGTAACTCTAAGAGCTTGTTGGCTTGTTCACTGTTCAGGAAATCTCATGGATATCAAATAGTTCATTCATACAAACAACCGCTGGTAGGCTCTGCTAATCCGGAGTTTGACTTTGCTTGAATTGCCCTCAACCAGTCCTGAGCCATTGCAGAGTGTCGGCAGCTGCATCTGGGCCTCCACATGCATCAGTATGATGAATTGGATACTTATCATTTGTTATCTTCTTTTGAAGAGTTAAGAAGATACTATTTTCATGCCACATCACAGTTTATAGTCTGTTGACATAGTGTTTTGTTTACAGTGTATTAGTTAAAAAACGTAGTATGAATCATTCCAGTCACTTATCCTTTGATTCCATTATATCTCTAGTTCAGAGTAATTCCTGCAGTTAGTGGATTTCCCTGGGTGATGACAACAGTCCCATAATGGTCGGCAGCATGCCTGCTAAATCTTCGTCTGTTCCTATGGCCCCCTCTTTCATAAATTCCATACTAGCATAGGAATGTCAGCTTTTGGAGTTTTGATTCATTATCTATGTTTTTGGTAGATACTAGAAAAATATTGTGTTCTAGGTCACAGATTGATCCCTTCTGAATCATTTCTGGTCTGGCTGTGCTGGCTGTAAGGACCATGAGCTTTAGTGTTAGAGTGAGGAATACAAATAATTGCGGATTTCTTCAGGAGGCTATCCTGGGTTGATAGGCTGAGCAGTTTCTACAACTTTTAAGAAAGGGTATTTTAGGTTGAGAAATGTAATACATAGTTTCAATTTACTTAAAACAACTTAATTTTAAATTAAAAGATAAAGGTGATCTTTGGTAGCCATTCTAGAGCAGATTGTTGTCTTGGCTAAACATATTGTGTTGAATTTGTTTGCCGAGTACTCTAACAAGTCACATCGATGATACTTAAATGTTCCCTCATCACAATATTTCGGAATTAAAGAAAACATGCAAGAAATTGGAGATAAAAAAACATGGTTAACTTACTATGGCATTGTGCAGTTGTTACGAGCAGTTCTTGTATCAAATTATTTATTTTTCTTTGTCATGGCCCTGTATTAAGAGACACATTTCCTTAATCCATGCAATTTTTATGCGGAACACCTGCAGGGACATTTTAAGGATTTTGGGGACCCTGTGCCAAATGTATTTTAGGGGCCTCTGTTGGGATAAGCTTTGAATTTATGATCCAGTTTTGGCTTTTTCATGCCCTCTTTGGCCAGGTGACTGACAGTGCACAAGCATACTGGTCCAAATTATAAATGTATTTACGTCTAATATTCAGGGATAATGATGTGTGTTTTCAATATTGTAATACAGCAGCAGCTCACTAATATTACTGCAAATATTCAATGTGACTCCCTCCCATTTCTCATATGTGAGATCCTGTTTGGATCTTAAAGAAACATTCAATGTATGTTGCATGAAACAAAAACACATTTTTCTGCCAAATGTCTGTAATAGACTCTCACACATTACCAACATGAAAAATATATTAATGCTAAATGCTATTTGCAGCAATCTGTTTAAGAATTATTCGAGGTCATCAGGGTCAAACTCTCTGCAGAACAGAGCTGGCTCTGTCAGGGGGCCCCATGAAAGGCTGGGGCCCTGGGCCAGAGTTCACTTTGCCCATGCCTTAAAACGTCTCTGAACACTTGAAAGAGAAGGGAAACCTAAAACACACCGTGTCACATACAGTGGGCATACACTGACAAGTCACATATAATTTCCCTTTCGATTTTATAGCAGGGATGCCATTTAGGGGCCTGCCGGGGTCACACATGTAACCCCTGGATGTCCCTTGCTACGACTGGCACGGCATTTGCGACCCTTGTCCTCAGAGCAACACAGGGACAGGTCGCCCTTTTGGACGCCAGTTGGGGCTCCACTTTCATTGTTTTTTGTAATTTATTTTTACACTGAGTGACATTATTATATCATTCACTATTATTGTAATACAAATTAAGCACAATTTGCCAGAATATGACCCTCTCTGAGGTAAGTGAAAAATGACTTTCAATATTTGTTGTGTGCATGCTTGCAGGTGAGAGTGTGTTTAAATTAGTGTATGTGTGATTGTATGTGTATGTTATGAAAGCGTGTATGTGCGTGTGTGGTGAGTGCAAAGGTCAAATAGCATGTGATGTCACTTCCGCTAACCTATAATTTTGGTTAAATGACGTTCATATTTCCTAAGCATTTATTTGCACATTTTCCCAAGGTATAAGGTCGATTTGCAAAGGCCATTTTGTTGCAAACCTACGGTTATGGCTCAAAATGACTAGATTGATGCCTGCTAGGCATTCCAAAAAATCACGTACCAGAAGTAAGTCAATTCACTCCTGTTTAATCGATTGCCACAACTAATTAATTTACGTGGAAGTAACGTCCACAGGATTGGGACATTTGTGTTAAGAGTCTTGATTAGCCTTATGAGTTTGTAAACACATCAGTTTGCAATCATTACAAAATCGTTCCTATCCTCGAATGAGTCTGAAACTTACAGTAGACAAGAAGTGGACTAAACCCCCCCTCCTCCTCCTCCCCCATGGTGAGAAGGGAAATGAACACATTTCATGCGAATGTGGGGGAGGGGTTTTCTCCATTAACAGAATGCAATCATCTTGGGAATAGATATATATTGTCAAATGTACATAGGCGCAGGGTTCTCCCAATGCAGACCTGTGTTGTGTGAACAATTCTGTACTGCGGGAATACGAATGACAAAAAGCCACAGGATATAAAGTCACATGGAAGACGTACTGCTGGGAAGTTTTGTGAAAAAGTCGTAGATCTATACGTATGCATGGACGTACTTATATGTGTGTAGAGGTAAACTTTTTTTAAATAGAGTCGATACAATTGTATCAGCACAAATTGAGTATGTTGCTGTCAGCTGTTTCGAGTGCTCTTAAATCCTAATTCCGGGGGGACGAGAGTAAATGAAGGTGAAAAGTGTCATGTGTCACAACTGCACTCCTGAGAGCCAGCAGATGTTTCCACTATAACGCTTTGACATCTAAACATATTCTCGACATCCAATATCCACCTCTTTACATTACATGTGTCGATACATGCCGCGGGACAACATTTGTTCTCAGAAGCTGATTCCCTCAGAAAAAAAGAAACATCTGATTGTAAGAAAAAAATTAAATTTTGTCTCGGGTTGTTCAAAAACATATCGAGCAGTCTCTTCAAATGTCATCTGGGAATCATTTCATGGGACAATTGAAAGTCAGATGCTGTAAAAATAATGCACCATGAAGCTCTGTCAGCCGTTGTCTGCATTGTAAGCAAAACTCATCAACATCTAACCTTTAAAATCGCCCTTGCTTTTTTTTCAGCAGCTTAAGTAAACAGCCGTTCAAGGTGCAGCTTTTAAAGGGAACTGTAAATTGTGCCATCTGTGAAGAAATGCACCTGCTTGTTAGAGAGCTATTCTATCTACTACGCTGTGTGATTTTTACTACTGTGTAATCACATCTTTCAGGAAGGCAGCGCAGCAAAAAGACGCACGCAGCTGAATAGACACGTCGCAGCAGAACATGCCACTCTGTTCAAGACTGTTGTTAAGTGCAGAGAGACTGGAGGAAGTGAAAGGTAAAATAAATGGTACCTGGAGGCAAGGTCAGGCCTGCTGTTGTGGGCTCGAACTCAGTCGAAATACTAAGCATGCGCCCTCTGAGAGATGCGTTCTGTTCAGTGTTACTTCATGGCGGCCCAGAGACCTTCTTTCGATGCTAAAGTGCTGCATGAGGCGCCGACTGTGGTTGCATGGCACTTTCAAAGCAGGTCGCCTAATTCAGGGACCAATTATGAAGTGTTGCGCTAACTCGTGGCAGAGTTTGTCTGCGGTTGTGGAGTATAAAGTTCAAGCATGTATCTAGGAATTCCTCCGATTTGATGTATGAACTTGAGACAGCTCAAGTCGGAATTTAAAAGAGTCAATCCCTACTCACTGTTTCCGACTCGTGCTGTCTGCTTGTCATGCACTCATTCAGAGAGATGAGTTATGCATATTAACTTTACTTTAGGGTGACCCGACGTCCCCCTTTTTTACCCGGACAGCCCCTGTTTTTGGTGAAGTGTCCTGGTGTCTTTTACTCCAATTTACATGTTACTACTGGGACCAGCAGATCTCGGAAACGCAGGGCTACACTCTTTCCGTGTAATTTGTATATGGCTGAGATACCCGCCACCCCCTCTCAACACAATCCCCAAGGATGGGAAACCGGAAACAGTTCTGAAGTCTTTGGAAGACGGGAGGGAGTAACCCCCCCGGCCGTATTTATTAAAATATGAAACAAAATTAAAACATTAAATAAACAGTTTCATATTATGTACAATTTCATTACCACATTGCGATGTTTGGCTAACCTTAACAGATTCTCTAATACAAAGGTTCTCCTAGCCGAACTAACATCCTGCAAAACATTTACTTGAAATTTTGAAATTGTACATCCTAACGTTTAAGGGCCAACGGCAAGGTCGTAACCGGTGTCAAGATCCCTAACCCAGAAATATCGCCCTCACTTGTGAGGGGCGGCCCAGAGGCGTACCTCAAGTGCAATTACCAATTTCCCTTGACTTGACGGGGGCCCCAATAAAACTCGACGCCACTTAGAGGTCGTACGAGGACTCGTGTGAGGTATCTAGAAGGTAGCGTAGACCCCCCCCCAAACCCCACACAACTTACCATATCTGCCGTCGCAGACGTCCTGGCCCCGGGAAATTCCCCAGGAGGGGGCTGTAACCCCTCCTACCCAGGAAGGGGCCTTGACCGCCTTTCCTCTTCTTTCGGCGACCCATCCTTAGAAGGGACCGCCTCCCCGTTGAGGGGCCAATGGCCACCTCCCCCGAGCGCTCCCATCCGTGCTGGGTGACGCCCACTCATAGGGATCTTCCAATTAGTGCTCACCGATCATGACCTTACCGCCCGACCAAAATAAATACGACAATGCTAACTAAATGACTAAACTAAAAATACAGTAGCAACTATACTTTTATTAAAAGCATGCTTACCAATGAACACTAAAGCAGAATTTCTTTATTTGCAAAACGTAACACAAATCGACATTCTTTATTACATACTCAAAATCATCTTGCTAATACCACAACCTGTAAACGAAAATCAGAGTTATCCATCAACTTTATTCAAAACCACTTGCTGTCCTCAGGGGCTGGTGGGTGGGTCAAAATTGGCTCTTCGTTCCGTCTCGAGCTCACGTGCAGCGAGGAGGTGCAGCTTCAGAGCACAGGAACAAGAGGATGCCTTCGGATCTTGCTTCTCCTTTTATCCGTCTTCAGGGCGGGCGTAAACCCGCCCCTGCCTGCCCCTAGGGCGTGGCCAGCCGCGTCAGTGTCTAGGCCAACCCACTCTAGGGCGGGAAAAGGCGCGCCCCGGCTACGCCGCTTCGGGCATACCAGCCGAGACTCGCCTCCCGCCCAAGATGGCTTCCCGGGGGGATCGTGGTACTCTGCCATACGTTCGGGGGGACCGAGTGGTCGCCCCTTTCCATATGGCTGAGATACCCGCCACCCCCTCTCAACACAATCCCCAAGGATGGGAAACCGGAAACAGTTCTGAAGTCTTTGGAAGACGGGAGGGAGTAACCCCCCCGGCCGTATTTATTAAAATATGAAACAAAATTAAAACATTAAATAAACAGTTTCATATTATGTACAATTTCATTACCACATTGCGATGTTTGGCTAACCTTAACAGATTCTCTAATACAAAGGTTCTCCTAGCCGAACTAACATCCTGCAAAACATTTACTTGAAATTTTGAAACTGTACATCCTAACGTTTAAGGGCCAACGGCAAGGTCGTAACCGGTGTCAAGATCCCTAACCCAGAAATATCGCCCTCACTTGTGAGGGGCGGCCCAGAGGCGTACCTCAAGTGCAATTACCAATTTCCCTTGACTTGACGGGGGCCCCAATAAAACTCGACGCCACTTAGAGGTCGTACGAGGACTCGTGTGAGGTATCTAGAAGGTAGCGTAGACCCCCCCCCAAACCCCACACAACTTACCATATCTGCCGTCGCAGACGTCCTGGCCCCGGGAAATTCCCCAGGAGGGGGCTGTAACCCCTCCTACCCAGGAAGGGGCCTTGACCGCCTTTCCTCTTCTTTCGGCGACCCATCCTTAGAAGGGACCGCCTCCCCGTTGAGGGGCCAATGGCCACCTCCCCCGAGCGCTCCCATCCGTGCTGGGTGACGCCCACTCATAGGGATCTTCCAATTAGTGCTCACCGATCATGACCTTACCGCCACAGGCCGGATAGTTGACCGGCTATCCGGACCCCCCACAACACTCCTACCTAAAGGTCATGGTGTAACGTTTTTAGCCATGCTAAGAAGTCTCCTATGAGTAACTCATTCCCCACCCGAGACAAATGCACTCCATCCCCCAAATACATACTGTCATCATTAATACACCCATGTGGAATAGCATGCAGTGTCTTGGAACGGAACAACCTACTCACTTTGTTATTAAGCTTCCTAACAGAATGATTTAAAGCAGGAACCGAAATAGCCCCCCGCCACACTTTTCGTGGGATCATATGGGACCACGCAATTGTGCACCCTGGAACTCTCCTCGCTAACCAACTTACAGTGGAAAGCATCGCCTCAAGAAGAAGTCGTCTACCAGTGGTGACCAAATCATTACCCCCAAGATGTACTATCACTACAGACGGCGGTGACCTCGTCCGCCCTAGCAAACCCTCAAAAAATGATTGAAACTGGTCAATACAGAGACCGCCTCTTCCGTAGAAGGACACACTGTACCCGTAGTATTCCCCAGCTACGTGAATCATATCACCTGCCTTGAATACGTCTGCGGCACGTCTCACGTATGAGTGGCCCACAACCCACACCTCCTTTTTCACAGCCGGTGATGTCTGACCGCTGGCCCGGTGTAGGGTCGACTGCAAAGTCCGCCCCGCCTCGTAGGCTTGCGCAACTGAAAACCAAACAAAAACAAGAAGCGTGAGTACATTGCTACAGCTTCACAACATGTGCAACCGCACATACCTTTTATAACAATTGGAGGACCAACGCCCCACCCGTTTAACTTGTTCAACATCCAGACCCCTGGCTGTAGCTTCTGTAGCAGCCCCTATCCGAAAGGAATGGGTCCCAAACTCGCCCGGGTTCAAGTCCGCAGCGGCAATCGACATCGCAAGCACCCGCTGAAACTGAAACTTTGTCAGTGGGGTGGCGTCAGCGTGTCTCAACAAGGTCCCCCCCCATGATGCCACCCTTCGTGCTAAATAATCTTCTAGACACCTTACCGGGCACATGGAGGACCCGGGAATCCTGCGTATGATTACGCAGTCTCCCATCCCACTTTGATCGGTCTTGGACCTGACAAATGAGACCGTCATCGTCTCCCCTCTGATCTGGACGTGCTCCTGGCACAATCCTCCTGTCACATCCTGCTTGTTCCTCGCCACTAATTCGCTTACCCGCATAGCCCCATGGAATGCCAGCGTAAAAGCGGCTCGGAATAACACTGTCTCAAACTGAGATGAACACGTAGCAGGGAGTCTGGATAATAACTGGGCCAGCCTATCCAAACCTATCGGGCGCCTCTCATCTACTCTGCGACCCTCAAGGCGTTGCCACCCCCGTAGCGCTTTCTGTACAACGAAAGACGCTGTCGGGTCATGGATCCCGTGAGCCCTAGCAACAAAGGAAATGGCAGCCCGATGCCTCTGAGCCGTGGCCACCGATTTCCCGACCCGATGTAAGGACATCAGAAAATCTACCACCCACTCTTCCTGGCCCCAAAGCTCCTCCCTATCAGTCCCCAAAAAGGCCAAATAGGACTGGAACGCCCCTTCATATGCCTTTCTCGTCCTGGGTGCTAAACTCTCTCCCACGAGGTTACGAAGTTCGGGGCACCGAGAGACCAGAGAGCTTCGGGAAAGGGTGCCGGCTCCGGGTCCGCTGTGGGAAGGAAACCCCAGAAAGCCTGCATACGAAAACGAGACAGTGCATCAGCCGCCTGGTTCATTACCCCTGGGACATGTCTTGCTCTGAATAGCACATTCAATTGCATGCAAAGTAAAACAATTTCCTTGAGCAGTCTCAAAATCCATTTGCATCGTGCTGCCTGACTATTGATACACTCGACCACGGTCATATTGTCAGACCAAAATACCACAGAGTGATCTTTGAACCCTTCGGGCCAAGTTCTCAGGGCCACTAAAATGGGGAAAAGTTCCAGGAAAGCAATGTTACTTGTCAGTCCACTGTCATGCCACCATGTCGGCCACTTTTGTGCAGACCATCTTGTGCCGAATATGGCACCGAAACCTATGCTCCCTGCCGAATCTGTCCACAGCCCCAGCTCCTCAGAGGACACGGCTGGTTTGTTCCAGACGACTCGACCATTGAAATCCGCCAGAAATGCCAACCAAATGCGCATGTCCTGGCGGACCTCTGCCGAGAGCCTTGTGCGATGATGGCACTCCTTCAGGCCGACCATGGCTTGAGCGATCGAACGGGAAAAGGGGCGGGCCATTGGTATAACCCTCAGGGCAAAATTCAACTGGCCAACTAACTGCTGTAATTGATGCAGCTTAACCTTAGGTCCCCTTACACACATCTGCAGGGATGTCCTGAACTTTGACACTTTGTCAGCTGGTAAACGAAAACAACCTTCTGCGGAGTCTAACTCGATCCCCAGAAACTCGAGGCAAGTGGAAGGCCCCACAGTCTTACCTGGTGCCAATGGCACGCCAAACTGATTCATCAAGACACAAAACTGTGCCAAGGCCTGCCCACATTCCGGGTCCCCGGCTGCCCCCAGGAACAAAAAATCATCAAGGTAATGCATCACATTTTGGAAACCCGTCTTCCTTGTGAAGACCCATTGTAGAAAACTACTGAATTTTTCGAAATAGGCACAAGATATAGAGCACCCCATCGGCATACACCTATCCATGTAATAATGACCCTGAAACATGAAACCTAAGAGACGCTGATCGTCTGGATGTACCGGGAGCAACCGGAACGCTGACTCGATATCAGATTTTGCCATCAGCGCCCCGGGCCCCAGGCGATTCAAAATGGCTACGGCCTCATCGAAGGATGCGTACCGCACCGAACACACTTCCGGGTCTATCGCTTCGTTTACGGAAAGACCACGTGGGGCTGATAAATTATGTATCAGCCGAAACTCACCCGGGTCCTTCTTTGGGACCACACCTAAAGGGGAACAAACAAAATTAGGAACCGGTGGTACACTAAACGGACCGGCGACTCGACCTCGAGTAACCTCCTTCCTGATCTTATCCTGTACCACAGTCGTATGCTGAAAGACCGATAGCTGATTTTTACAATACGTTGCACCTTGAAAGTCCCCCACTGGGATGCGGAAACCATAAGAAAACCCGTTCCGCAACACCCCAGCAGAAGCACGATCCGGGTATTCACTGAGCCAAGGAATCATTGCCAAGGTATCAATCGGGGTAGGTAAAGGCGCCCCTCGGACTATGTTAGACCTGTTTGGCGCCTCCTCTACCCCCGTTATCACCCGTTTTGGCTCTGCACGTGGACTCAGGATGGGATGATTGCCCACACCCACTACATTCGTGTCTAAATTTGCACGATCCCTGGGGCCTAGTACATTTACCCCTGTTGAAGTTCCAACAAACCCCCCTTTTTCCTGTGTTACCGGCAGGCTTCGAGTAATTGTCTGTACCCGCACCTGACCGAAAGGGCGTCCCCGCATACTGGCGGGAAGATTCGCCAACGATACTCCCCACTAATGGCAATTTTAACATACCAGTCTCCTTCATTTTGGACCATGACACAGAATCATAACAATCCCATGTTAAGCTTTTATCATGTTCTTTAGCTTTTCTAAACAGGTTATCATAGCAGAACCAATGATTACCCTCGTGTGATACCGAGTACCCCATGATTCGTGACTGATAAATCGGCAATTCGGGTAACAGATCAGGCCTTCGCTCCCCCAAGATCGATGTAAAAACCCCCCACGCTTGGCCCCAATTGCCAATGTTTTCATTTACCTTAAAGGCGGCCATTTTTGCGCGCCAAACACTCGGATGCATGAGCTCCTTCTGGCCCTTGACATGCTCCATCTCATAGTGATCAGTAAGCAACGAGAATATGTTTACGTACTCCCCTGCCCATATCTTTTCCTTAATAGCCAAAGGAACATGCTGACCCAATTTTTCCCTACGAGAGGGTGCCGACTCATCCCTCACAATCGGCAATTGCCGCTTACCTGCACCGGACGTTGTCTCTGTTACTGAACCCGTCCCCTGTGGCTTCTCTACTGCTGCAGCCGGCGTGGACACCTTCGCTGCTTCCCGTGACTCACGCAGTTGCTTCATTAGCTCCTGCACGTCGACAGCCGTGGCGCCCTCGCTACCTTTTCCCAACCACGCTGCCAATTGTGCTGCCAGCTCGGGCGGCATATCTTCCTCGGATACGGGGGTGACCACAACGGGAATCGGATTCCCTTCCTTCGGCACGGGAGTTGGTGCCTCGAGCGGGGCACTGGGACCCGGGATGTCTTCTCCCGCTGCTCCCCTCCTGGGCCTCTTGTTTTTCCCTCCCGGGGCTGCTCCCGCCAAAGGACGTTTCGGTCCCCCTTCCTCGTTCTTATCCATTCGCCTCTTTAGTTCGGTCATCTCCTTCATGAGAACGCGCAGCATCTGTTCAGTAGTCATGCGCTTTCCCGCCTTCTTCGGCATTCTCCAACAGAGTATCTGCAAAACAAACAAGAACGATTACAACGCTCAAAATTGGCTCTTCGTTCCGTCTCGAGCTCACGTGCAGCGAGGAGGTGCAGCTTCAGAGCACAGGAACAAGAGGATGCCTTCGGATCTTGCTTCTCCTTTTATCCGTCTTCAGGGCGGGCGTAAACCCGCCCCTGCCTGCCCCTAGGGCGTGGCCAGCCGCGTCAGTGTCTAGGCCAACCCACTCTAGGGCGGGAAAAGGCGCGCCCCGGCTACGCCGCTTCGGGCATACCAGCCGAGACTCGCCTCCCGCCCAAGATGGCTTCCCGGGGGGATCGTGGTACTCTGCCATACGTTCGGGGGGACCGAGTGGTCGCCCCTTTCCAATCTATGTGTTCAGGATACCAAAAATGTATGTATGTGCTCAGGATACAAAAAAGAAGCACGCAGCGGTGTCCTGTGGGGGACTCCGTGACATCGAGAAGAACGTAGCAGGAGTTGCCATAATGTCAGGAGAACCGGATATGCACCTTGGGTGGATAGATGAGCAGGTTAGTCCTGGTCTCCCCTCCTGGTTTTCAGAGCAGTTTTTGGCCAAGAGGCGTTTGTCCCATGTTTTGTAAATTGTGTATTAGGACACCGTTACCATCACTTTCAAGGACCAAGGAATGGGGAGGTACCATGTGGGGGTTTAGGACTCACTCAGGCTAGACCCAGGTGCAAGTTTAAGACAGTTGACTGTTGACAGTTAATGTTATGTGAAATATGCCGGCGCAGAAAGCACAATCATGTGCAAAGAGTAGATAGATGTACATAAAATATGTGGTTTCTTACAGTGTACCACATTGAGAAACAGAAGGAGGATATTGACAATAATGATGGATTGTGGAGGAAGAGGGTGGTCCTGTACTAGAAACTATTGTTAGAGGAAGGAATTAAGAGGGTTCTTCTGCAAGACAAGAGTGAGGATTGAGTTTGGAGATAGGATTCAAAGAAATTCTGAATATCAATTTTTGAAGCATTTTATAGCTCCTGGCTTAGAGATCTATGAGTTCTTGAGGAAGTCCCTGAGATTGCAATTAAGCTGAAGAGAGACTATCTGTGTAATTCACAAAGAAAGATCACAGACACGTTTCTAAATGCAGCATTTCACTGATGAGGTGGACCAAAGGCTCCTTGAGATAACCTTGGTTCTCCTATAGTTAGGTTTGCCAGGCTTGTGGCATAAATTCACCAAGTGTGCAAGGAAATGAAGAGAAACAAGAACACAACGTAATACACTTTTAAGTAGCAGATTCACAAAGGCATTTTGGAAAATGTAAAACAATAATTTTTTGTAGTTCTCTGAACTTGCCATTATGGTTTGGCTCCAAAACATGTCATATCTGAATAAACTGGTAATAGCCTTACACTATTAGTACAAATAGAAATTACTGTGCTCTATTTGAAATATTTACTACTACAGATTTAGATGCCAAGCTAGCCTTTGTGACCTACTTTTAAAAAACTGTACCCATGAGAAACTTTGCTGAAACGATTTTGCTAGCTGGCCTGAACACAAAAAACGGCCATACCAAAAGTTATTTGCCAGGCTGAGGTAGCTGAGGCGGTGCTGCTACTCCACGCTGCTCATCATAATTTGTTGAAGACGTTATAAATTAGTGACATGTGTTGTTTTGTTTTATAATTGTTGATATAGTTTGTTGTTGCTGTTGTTGTAGTGTTGTAATGTTGTTAAATTGATTTTTTGCAGTAAAAGGTATTAAGTAACTACTGATTTGTTTGCTTAATTGTTGTTTTATATTTGAATATTATTATAGCATTGCAATATTGACTAAAACTGTTAATTCCATTTTCAGGGACTACAGGAATGCTCCATATATATATATATGGCACATTGCACATCGACAGAGAATTGTGAATGGAGAATCAAATTATTTCAGTACTCAACTAGGGTGACTTCTCATGCAAAAGTAAAGTCTCACTAGAGAGATCAGTCCTTGTGCTCACTGTAGTATACAGACCTCTCATAAAAGAGAGAGGTTACGGCACAGAGGCCAGTGCATCTCATATTCTACTACACACTGCTATCAGCTGGTAGAGATGTGATAGTGGAGAGGGCAGTTATTTTGTACATGTTTGCATATATGCTTGTGACTCTGGAGAGAAGATTCAATGAAGAAGTCTGTCCCTGTGCACACCCTACTACGCCTCATTGTCCCCATGGGGTGAGGTCTGAGGGAGAGGTCAGCGTAACCCCACAATCGACTAATCACACCTATCATACAAGACATAATTTGCACAGTGAGGATACCCCAATTCTATACCCTACTACCCACAGCCTACTTTGCACATATATATCTGGGGAGATGTCTCAGCTGACAGAGTAGTAGGTTTACATATCATAGTTTCTATAGCTGATATGCGAGACAAACTTCTCAGCAAAGAAGTAGTTTCATCCTCTACACCTTACTTATATATTTGTCAACTTGAGGAGAGCTGTTACCAGAGGTAAGTCTGTTTTCATAGCCTAATTTGCACACCCATCATCCAAATCACAAGTCAAAGTATAGGGGCCAGTCTCTCCTCACATTGTACATGAATACTTATCATAGAAGAGATATGTGTGAGCAAATGCTACACATCCTCCACACAGTCTACTATGCATACCTGTGAGCAAGGGTAGAGGTATGAACACAGAGATACATGTTTTTCAAAATATACTACAGACACATTTTTCCTTGGTAAGATGTGTTAGTGGGCAGCTCACTCCATTCCAAGACAACATTGCATATCGCTTTTGCTGTAGTGAGAGGTGTCAGTACACTCTATTGCACATACATGTTGTGCTGGAGATGGTGTTAGTGAAGAATACAATGTTTCCCTACACACTAATGTACATGTCAGTCAAGCTGGTGAGAGCTGTGGCTCACCAGTCAAATCCATTCGCATACCCTAAGACATATGTTTATTTCCCTACGGAGAGGTCTCAGTGGAGATGCCAGTACTTGTTATACTTTCTATGAAATAGTGAGGTCTTATTCATGAGATGAACACCTTTTCCACCCTACTGTGCATGTGGAAAGGTGGGAGTGGAGAGGCAGTGTCTCCTTACACCCTACTCTACACACTAGTTACCTTCATAAAAGGTCTCGATGGAGAGGATAGTCTCACCCCATAATCGACTATATACAGTTGTAAGGCTGTAGAGAGGTGTCAGTGACATCCAAGTGTCTCCTACACTCTACTGTGCACTGTTGCTGTACTGTGAAAAAGTCTCTTCTGTGAGTCTATTTTCTCCACACCCCCTAATAATGGAGACTATGAGGCATAAGAACTGTAATAAAGGAAAATGTAAATTCTGCTGATGAAAAAGGTTTATGATCTAGCGAGACTGGTGAGATCTTAAAAAAGTAGTTTATGAACTATTTCTTATAATGTGTGCTATGTGTCAATGTTGGTCTTATGCAGATAAAACATGGGAGTTTTTTTTCATAACTCTATGTGATTTATATTTCCCTACAATAATATATTGGATTGCCAACATGTCACTATCATCAACTTTATTTAGGCTCAAAAGAACCATAAATGTATAAGATAACACATATTATATTAGATAAAAACATAATGAGTAAAATACATGGTTCACAGCAATGTATACGAGCTAAGATCGATCAAAATCGCAATGCATTGACTTGCACCAAGGAGCACAGTAGTATGTCTCCAAGCTGCATCATCTTTCTAACAGAAACCAGGAAATGGTCTACAGAAGGGTCCATTAAGCTAACCCTAAATTCCAGCTTTACAGTTTATATTATGGGTTCCAACAGAGCGCAAGCCATTGTAAGTAAATACAGTGAACATACAGAAAGCATACACAAGAAAGAAAAGCAAATAAATAAATATTGTTAATGCTTGCAGTGGAAGACACCTCCAAGCTTGGTGATTCCCAAATGGACAAAATCCTCAGACCAAACCTAAGAATAAGCTCTAAAAGGGTTTGCTATGCCTTCCAGACATCTAGCATTGAAGTCTGAATTGGGAGTTTCCACAGAGCGCTAACTGTTATAGATATGCTTACAATGCTCAGTGCATAAAGGAGGTATTGAATATATATCAATCAATATTGTTTGTTTCGGCTTACAAATCCATAAATCACTCATTAACACATAGCAAAGTTATATCAGAACTATTAGAAACAGTTAAAAACATATACACATTTTAATCACTAAAAATATTCTACTGCAGCTTGTTCGTATTTGCAATGCTAATATAACAGATTTTGCAGCATTCTTTCTGTTAAGACAGAACAGAAGCCTTCCAAGGTGGAAGACACAGTTAATTTCAGCCTGTTATATTATCATATCCTAATTAAGGCATGCAAGGGTTAGGCGCATAGGGCGATTAGACAACCCAACCTTTCATAGGCAGGGGATCTGAGTCACAAATAGTTATGCAGATGTTCTTCTGGTTATTTGCGGATTATCCAAGCTGCCTGTAGATATGTGGCCATGCCAATCATGATCACTACTCTTGTGTCCAACCTAAGAATTCTCAGAGCTATATCGAGCAACCCGTGACCAATGAGATTCCATAATGGGATGATCCATTTCTTGTGTGGGACTCGTTATGCGGTGCAGAAAAATAAAAAATCGGAAATTGACTTAGAGGGATTATTGCAGATAGGGCATGCTTTAGAAGTGCTGTTGGGCTTCTCCCATTTAGAAGTATATTGAGCCAATGAGAGTGTCCCATACCTGAACTTCAAATACAGCTGTCTAGGCAGGGAGCCTTGTTTTGAGTCAAGCGTTGCTTCATATGATGGCATGATCTTAGAATCAAGAAATTTGTCTGTTAGGCTACCTGTCTTGCATGCTATATTCTTGTCACCCCAGAAGTAATCCCTGCAGTGATCTTTAATCACTTGACGTGAGTAGCGGAGAGTCGCTTATGGTTTGGCGCAGAGATTTTCTAGGACTACAACATGGAGCCTCTTCTTCACATATGACAGCCAAAGGATACTTAAATGGCCTGCTGTTTTTAAAAGCTCCCTCATTGGTTCCCTATAAGGATCTAGTTTGTATGTTGACCAGAGCCTGTGCCAAAAATTTTAAAGGTATGGTAGAAGTGATCTGGTACAAACCAATATCCTGAAGCAGTGGGGGAGTAAGCATACTCTGTGAGAGATTGGTGAGCTAGCTGAGAAATCTATTGTCTACCATGCCCAGCTCTGCAGATTTTGCCAAGTCTCAGAGCTCTGCACCACAAAGAGCTACACTTTTTGCCCCTACTTTATATATTTCTAAGGCGGGCAGTTGATGACTATATTTCAATTTCTTCGCCATTTTTAATATTGCTCCTGTCGGTAGCGTAAGTGTGATTTTGTTGATCTCAATCTTCCAACTGAAATTGCGGGTAAGTGTCACTCCTCGGTATGTAAGATCCTTTACCAATTAAAGTGTTTTATTATTAACCTACAGCTTAGCGTGTGAGGACCTATAGGGGCTGAACACCATACACTTGGGATTGCATTTCATTAAACTAAAAACAGTTACTATTCTGGTGTATATAAATTATATATACTACATCTGTAGATATTCAGTGTAAATGCATAGTCGATTATAAAAAGTACGATATGACGAGAAGCTCACAAAAGCATGCCAGGAAGCACTGGGGCATTGCCTTTCTGGGTACCTTGAGCTGTCACACAGTCTTACGAGAGGCTTGCGGTAACTGCTGATTAAGGTCAGCTTCTCTAGCTCATGCGAAAGTCTCATGAGAGATTTTAAGAAGGGAAAACGTACAAACAAAATAGATCATGAAACTATAGTTACTCTAAAAAGATCAATTTTTGTTAAAGTTTTCAACAAAAATATAAGTTTTGGTATTTTTTAAACATGTTATATATATTATTTGTTTTTAAGTTTTTTTTATATGGTAGGCCAAACACATACAACTTGAAGTGTGAAACAAACATCAGCAACATCTTCTTAAAAATTCAAAAAAGGATGAACAATTTGGAAAACACTGAAAAAAAACCTACTGCTTTGTTAGGCACCTGGGATCTTCTCCTTTGCACACCTGCTTGTTTCTGATCACAGAATGATCTCCTTATAGAATAATTAAAATTGTGTATTATTTAGGAAAGCAGGGTTATTGTCTGCTTGGGCACTCACAACCTGCGCTGGTACAGTATCTCCCAGAGCAAATTATGGGGAAGCCCCGGTAGAGTTGTTTTGCTCCACAGCAGGAGACAACTCAGCTGGGACAAGCCTTTGCAGATGTATAGATATGAGGTGTCTTCACATGCCTGTGGTACTCATGCTATATTGTGTGCTTCTGCTCCCCCAGCTGTACTCCTACTAACAAATTAACAGATGACATACTTTGTAGAAACTTTCTTGCCACCTGGCCTCATATCAAGGAATTGTCACAAGGATTCCTAAGGAGGCTTAGATGGCTGAGGTGCAGATGCCCTCTTCTGTTCATCAGGATCTGATGAATACTTCTTTATGATGAAAGTACAAATAGGAAAGGAGTGCAAGTCAGATATGTTTACCCTGCCCAAAATACAATAGTAAAAAAACTAAAAAAAGATGGAATCTTCTTCTCCTAAATAAAGACATCCATATGAGCAAATTGCAATAATTTATTAGGGTGTATTTCCTTACCTCTTGAATGCAGCTAGTAGGAATCTTGTTAGACCATAAAAGAGGAATTGCTTTATATCTTCAATAGAACAATACATAACCAATTTTCTAACCAAATCAACATGTCTAATATTGTACTTTCTTCAGAATTGCAGAAAAACACTGTGAATAATTTAATTCTAAATGTGCACTCTCTCGACTGCTAAGCAATAGCTGAACACAAAGTTCAGTCTCCTTGGGGATCAAGTAGGGGTCTGTGCATCCAATTCTCATGATTATTTTGAATGAGCTATCACATAAGAAAAATAAATATCCAACCATCTTTTACTCACCATTTTATTATAGATTAGCATTAAATAATGACAACAAAATGTGATAAACATCTGTATACAATAGATTAAATTGTAGAACTCTACGAACTCGCGAGTGCTCTGCAACTTACATGCAAGCCTCTTGTGAGAGTGATCACAACTCAAAAATTGCTAGTAACATGTCTCATAATGAGAATTACAAGAATTTATGAAATATACATTCACAAATATTGCTATAGTAAGCTGTGTAATATTCACACATTTTTTAGAAGCATTTTGCAAACTTTGAACTCTTTCCTGTTACATTACGATAAAAAACATTCCTTTTCAAAATAATGTCTGCACACAACATATATTATAAAATTATTTTACCATAGATACTTACATTAATTTACTCAAAAAAGCCCCTAAAAATTCACTGAAAAAAACAAATGTTGAAGTAACATTATATTTAGGTTTGATAGAAAGATCTGTTTTCATTTTTAAAAAACATTGGAAATTCAGTAAAGAAACCAGGGTGAAGGCTGCAGGTAGTATGTTCTTTGGGAAATTCAGATTATAGTATTTTATTTTAGCACATAGGGTTTTTTTCCGACTGTTACATTGAGTGTACAATGTTCTTAGAAGATTTTTGTTAAATACTAACAGTTTGATACAGAGTAAATTATTTCCATAGGGAAAACAATGTGTACTGTACCCACTTTTTTACTCAATACAACTTTATCTCTTAATATAGGTTCAGTGAGTGTCATTAGTATAATACAGATTAAAGTTTTATGTAGTAGGCTCTATTTTGTGATCTGACATTTGTTATTTTGGTTTTCTCTCAATAATAATAAAGAGATTGAAGATTGTGGTGAATGAAGGTTTCCCATATACGGGTGGTAGATTCTTTATTAGATCTACACTAACTGTAAAGTGTATGCTATAGGCTTAATGTTGCATATAATGCTTGTTTTCAACACCTAAATGAGATATAGCTGCGGTGGCAGTAGTAATGGCTGATGCTCTCCTGAGCTATTTTATACTTACTGTAAGGCATCTAACGGAAAGAGCAATATGTGTGAAAGTGAAGTTTGGATGATGTCATCAGTGATGTCAAATGATGTCATACAACATATAATAAGTGATGTCATGTGAGGTTATAAGCAGTGCATGGTGGGAGCGAAGTTATAGTCAGTGCTGCTAACTAAAACTGCTGGATTTCCGTGATACTTTAATTCAAAATGTTAATGTTGTCAGCGAGAAATTCACTTAACTATAACACTGCTTTAACCTTTGTTTTTTAAGTGAATTTCTGAGGTTTTCTTTCTTTTAAGTGTATCCTTTTATCACACCTAACTGTAATGTTACTTTCACCTTTTTTTGGTTCATGCCTAGGGTTTTTTTAAGTAAATATTTTCTTTAATTGTAAGCCACTGGAGTCAAGCTATCCTGGCTGATGAAGGCTGATAGCCAGAAACCGGACCTAGGATTGATTCCGGTCCAGGTAAAGACATGGCTTGGCAGTTTAGTCTGGACTGTTCCCATGAGGCACAGGGTCAAGACTGATTTGCATATGACTATGATGTCTGAACTGGGGTGGCTTGGTGAGCAAAATAACGATGGATTAAACCCAGATCTGTGACTGGCTGTGAATATGTTGCCATTGTGCAACATTCTGTCCATCATCTTGTGTGTTTTACTTTTAGAAAGTAGGCATTTTCTTGTCCAACCATCATATGTGCCTCTGGGGATGTGCATTTACTGTAGACAGACCCTGAGGGGGGTAGAGGTGGGCCTGTGCCTTACTGGATGTCTCAGGGCTGGGATGAATAGACTTGGTTTGCCTTTGGAGTGGTGTTACTTGTACCTGAATAGACTTTTTCACAATACTGTCTCCACTCCCTGTGGCCATGCTGTACTAGTGAATACAGAACTGGTTTGGACTGGTCTTAGAGACCCTTGGCACAAAAAGAGTAAATACATTTTGGTGTATAGGTATTGAACCTTAAACCCCATCTGTTTAGATTGCCTTAAACAAGAGGACCCTGCCTAGAAGAAGAGCGGTAGGACTGTGCGAGAAGTGCTGCCTTCCCTGAGTGAGGGGTGGGTAGGCCTGCAGTTGCTGCTTCTGTCTGTGGTGGAGGAAAAGGACTGACTCTTTTTACCCTGCTGTGGTATCCTGCTTGAGATTGCCGCTCTCCAAGGGCCTATGTGTGCTGGCCTCCTGTTCAGTAGACTTAAGGACATCAAAGTTTCCTTGTCTCTGACAACCTCGCCTTGCTACTATTTTTATTTTGCCGTGGCAATTTTAGGCAACACCTGCAACCTGCCCTGTGTACCTGTGGGTTTCGCATGTCTCTCTCTCTGTCAATTTAGTGGTGCCCAGTGTGCCTCTTGGCTCTGGATGCTTTCCCCTGTACTTGAATAAAGCCAGAGTGTGCGGAGGCGCTTCCTGCCTTCCTCCACCATTTCCTCAGAGTTCGACACCTCTACGATGCTGCCAGCATCCAGGAAACATTTGACCTCCAGGACACCAAAGAAAATAAACAGGGATCCGCTCTGCTAGTGAGAGTGGTTCGCTTTTCCCCCTGCTATGCCAGTGGCACCCGAAGGACCCTGAGCCGGTCTCACTTCCTCCACAGCAAGTGCCACCAGAGCACCAAAGGATCCAGTATCCCATGATCGGGTGGCAGTGCAGTGACCTTGCTGGCCTATATGGGCATTTCTACCCTTCTTCAGTGTGGCAGGACTGCAGGCGTGAACGGGCAAGCCCCCCGTCTATTTGCCTCACGGTCATGCACCAGAGCGGTGCTAACAACCCCGAGCTGGTTGGTGGCTCCCTACCTCCTTCTCCCCTGGCTTTAGATTTGCATGCCCGGTTACAGGGCCAGGCCGAAGGAGTTGGTTTATCGGCCCAGTGATTACTAAAACGGTGATTACTTCAATCTGCACGCTAAGTGCAGTCTAAAGGCTATGGTTTCACATTACTCAACCTCTATGCTATGGGAGTACTAAGAGGTTATGGAGTGGTGTCATTCATTGTAAGCGCAAAGTGATTCTTAAAGTTCATTTCTTGACACTCATTTCTTTTGGTTGCTACAAGGTTATTTAAATGCTTCATCATAGTGATTTATGGGAACTAATGTATTTTTGATGTCCAATACAGAAGACATATTTTTCTAACCTGCTGTGGAGCCTCATTTGTGGTGCACCTCGGGGGTCACTGGTGTGAGTGTGTTGTGCAAACGCAGTGCACATTGCCTTTGGGAGAAGCTAGTCTGCTCTGCCAAGCTACCAAGGGTATAAGCAGAGTGGGGGGTCCTGCCTGGCATAGGTGTATGCTTTAGCCAACCAGGAAACTCAATTTCTAACAAAAACAATATCTGTTTTGATATACCAGGTGTTTATAGGCAAGATGGGGTGCATTTCACTGCAGAAGGAAACAGGATCTTCCTTAATAACATCAACAAACTCATCCAGTTTTATGTGTTACTGAACACTACACACTATAAACACAAAGGCTCTTGTCAGAGACTCCTTTCCTATATTATGTGATTATTTCCTGTTATTTTTTTTATTTGGATACTGACACCTGTGAGACTCTATCAAGAGAGGGAGCTCCCAAACACCTACCTCCACTTGTGTATTTGTCTGACTCTCACGAGAATCATGCATGCTCAAAAACTTAGCCTATATCTCATGGATAACACTCCTGTACTCTTGAGTGTAGATCGTACAGTATACAAACACATACGCCTCTCTGCTGAGACCTCTCTTTAAACACATTTTCTCTACTCCTCTCTACTTTTTTACAATCCCACAAGAGACTTGCAAGATTGCAAATATTTTGGGGTGATACATTCCAATTTTTTTTTCGATTACAGTACTTATACATTATAGTATTTACTAACAGGATATGGGGAGAAAGTGGCTTATCCACTCAGACCTTTCCAGAATATAACAGAACTGTATAGTAGGGTGTAAGCAGATATTAGCCTCTCCACTGATACATCTCCTCAGGGTGACCAGTATCCATAGTAGTGTGTCGTAGGGATAGGCCTTTCTGCTGAGACTTCCCTGTCAGAGGATTGGTGACCACAGTTGGGTGCGTGAAGAGGACTGGCCTCTCTGATTCAAACCGTCTCCTGGATGATGATTGGTGAGTGTAGGGTGGTGAGTGAAGGATTGGACTCTCTGCTGAGACCTGTCTGTCTGATTATAAATATTTATAGTAGGATGTGGAGAGTGACTGGCCTCTCTTTTCAGTCGCTAACATCACTATCTCCTATTACCAACTTTTGGAGATATTCGCACTAAGCTCGGATATCTCCAAAAGCTAACACCTGCCCCTGAGCAGTTCTTAGCCATGTTATCAAATGGTAGGTGGATAACATGGCTAAGAGCATTAGCTCGGTAATGCTTGAATATCGCTGACTTTTCAGCGATATTCATTCATTTCGGCTGATTGTTATCGCTTAGGAGATAAACCTTTGATAATAGCAAGGTTCCTAAGTGATAAAAATTGCCGCAGGTCGGCGATAAAAATATCGCCGCTAAACCAACATAGCGATATTTATCTCT
Source organism: Lissotriton vulgaris (assembly GCF_964263255.1). Taxonomy (NCBI): domain Eukaryota; kingdom Metazoa; phylum Chordata; class Amphibia; order Caudata; family Salamandridae; genus Lissotriton; species Lissotriton vulgaris. The sequence continues at coordinate 1,031,812,438 of NC_141696.1, read as the reverse complement.
AGTTGTTGGTAATATGTCCCTAACTTCACAGCGCAAAAAAGAACTACATTAATATGATAGTGTGTAAAAGTTTTTTTGAATGAATGTGTAGTGTATAAATGAATGAAAGAATACATTAGTAGTTTATGGTGAATGTGAAAGTGCAGAACTATAAGGAAGTGCTACAGCATAACTCTATAAAGTGTTTACTTACAGTATACTGTAGTACTTCCAAAGCACATGAATGTAACATATGTACATAAATATGTTACAAGTCCATGCTTCCCTCTGCACTGCTGGTGAAACTGCCTGGGTGAATTTGTAAGTGTTAATGTTTTAATGCAGTGAATGGATTAGTACATACAGCTGAGTGGGTCACTACAACAGTGCAATAGCAGTGACAGAGTGCTTGGTGAAAGTGTAAGGATACAGACTGCGGAATTGAAGATGTGAAAGACAAGTGAGCAAGTAGATACAAGACTGCAAGCATGCTGCATAGGGTTTTGAAGCAGTTCAAGTCCTAATGCCTACTTTGCTGCATGAGTACTTGGGTACTGACTAAATGATGACAGTTCCGCAAGGAGAGTGTCTGACAGAATTTATAAGTGCTTCAGTTTTAGTGTAGTGAATGGATTAGAACAAACTGCTGAATGCATCACTACAATAGTGGAACAACAGTGACAGAGTGCTTGGTAGCAATGTAAGGATACAGAATGCGTAATTGAAGGTATAAAAGACAAGTGTGCAGGAAGATACAAGACTGCATACATACTGTATAAGGGTTTAAACCACTCTATGTCCTAAGGCCTACTTCACTGAATCAGCACTGGCTACTGACTGAATCAATACAATTCTGTAAAGAGAGTGTCTGAGTGAATCTATAAGTGCGTGACTTTTTGTACAGTTAATGGATTAGTACATAGTGGTGAATGCTTTATTATTATTAAACAATACAATTATTCTTCAGACATCTCATATTTTAACACAGATTCTAAAAGGAGTTCATCTGGTACTTCTTCCAGATCATACTGCTGGTATGGCATTTCAGAGTTTATAGCTTCCAGTAACTCTACATCATTCAGTGCTTCCAAAAAATCAGCATCATTGCTTTCATTTTCAAAATCACAAGTGACATCTTCGGTATTGATGTTGTCTGATTCAGTCTCGCTGCCTGTTATAGGAAGATTTTGTACTTCAATTAAACTGTTGCTCATTTTCAATGTGTCTTCTGTAATGTTCTCCTCTTCATCCATAACAAATCCGTTATGTTCTAGGTCCTTGCACAAAAACATAAATACTTCACTTTCTCAGTTTTATTAGTACATAATACAAAAGTAGGTTTATCAACTATTTTGTCCCCAAAATATATTATGTAAATACCAATGTCTAATAACATTCCAACAGTAGAGTTTTAGTAGTTGATAAGGTTATATAAATATAATTGCTTATAAAGATATCCTATTCTTAAGTTTTCTTAAAATTCGAAACAAGTCACTGCTTATGACTATGGAAAATCACTCAGGCTCTTATACTAAAATTGAATATTAAAAAATTTAGAATATGTATATTCAACTAACCCCTTACAAACTACTAAATGTGTTTTAGTAAAATGCAAATGATACTTTTGCTTGAATACCATTGTCAATCTGTGTGCATTCAGGGACCATTCTGACACTAGTTTTTGAATATTTCATGTGTTTTCACACACAACAATCCTTAAAGACCTATCCAGTACTCACCTTTAAACATAATTAGAAACTAGTCATTGCTTATATAAGTCGAAAATACTCACAGCAACAGCTATCACCCCTTCAACACAAAGTATTATGTATAATGAGGACATATTTACATAGAGAAGAAAAGCTACACACAGTAACTTATCGTGTCCATCTAAACATGAAAGAGTGTTTGAAAACACACTCTGTGACGTATTTTATGTTGATCAATATGGTCTCTTTTAATCCTGAAAGTCCCTGATCTCTACTAGTCAAGCATATCTTTCTATTCAATACCTTACAGGTGTGTTGCAGAGAGCTGTTCTCAAGCCATGTCCTATTTTCTACATCTCTAAAATAAAACCCTGTAGCACTTTTTGAATATCTTTACTAAGATAGTGAGTCCCCAGGGACACTCAGTATGCATATTAACTGTTTCATATATCTTTAAAAGATACAAACCATTGTTGCACAGATATGTACTTCGTCCGTCTCTTCTTTCTTCCGCTGTGCAGAATCACAGCACATTGACCATTTTTTATAGTCACTTATACTTACCTTAAAAATAATAAATAATTAAAAAATCTATATATTATGAAATTAGCATCTGTGGAACACAAGAAAAAATACAGTTACAATATATATTTTACAACACAGAATATTTTGTAAAACAATTCATTTGCCTTTTTTGCTGTTCTCAGAATATATTGAATTTCACTAGAAACAGTGATTTCAATTGTACTCATCACATAACAGCTGGCAAAAAAAGACAAACAATAAGATTATCTTTAAAAAAATTCAATATTGTCAATAACAATCTAAAAAATCGAAATAAAACATGTGCTAAATGTTTTTTTCTAAGAGCAATTTCTTACCTATATATGAAACAACTCAAACAATCATAAAATACCAAAACATTATTATTAATTTTCACGCACTGTAAATAATGTTGTTTAGAAATATATCCTGACAAAATATACAACAAAAAGTTCTTAATTCTTTTAGATACTTTTCTTCAAGGCCAAATAGTATGCATGAAATCCTTTGTTTGGGAGTTGTCCAATAGTAATCCTGAAAGGCCAAATTTTGCTCCTAAAACTTTGGCTTTAAGAATATTAAGTAAGAATTTGGTAATTCTTTAGGCAAAGGTTGTTTAAAAACCAATTGAGCATCATTGCAATGTGTCCAACCTTTATCACATTTTAAAGAAGCAGTATAATCTCCAGATGTTGTAGAAGGACCATCATGAAAAATAATTGGTACAGCTACAAAAGTTCTTCCTGATATTGATACTTGAGTAGCTACAACATTTTTAATTAAAGTTTCCAATTTTCTTCCTTCAACTGTACAATGTTGCAACATTAAAATTATATACTGTCCATATCTTTGTATAAATAATCTTGATGACATTTCTGATTTACATTGGCTACACTCCATATTTTGAGTTGCTCCTCTAACTAGGTTGTTAAAAGAAACTGATTTACAGTCTGGTAAAGTAAATCAATGAATCTTTCAGTATCTATGTTTGTGCTACATGTAAACAAACAATTTTCACAATAATGTTCACATTTATAAGAAAGGCCAAAAAGATTTTCAATATCTATACCTTCATTTTCCAATACAACAAGCATATACGTTAAAGATTCCTGACAATCTTGCTGAATACTCTGTGTAAATTGAGTACAACCAGAACATATTTCCAATAGATTTCGGATATCAGAAACACTTTGTGTTTCCCTTTTATCACTACTAAATTTCTCATAAACAGAATACAACAACAAACAAAATCTTTTTTCCTGATTTTCAACAATTTGCCGTTGCAAACTTTCAAGAAAAAAACAACATTAACAATTACATTAGCATAGCAGTTGACACCAGAACTATTTTCAAAATCATAACCAACAATCTCTTCAAGTGTCCTTTTTCTTTTTGCTTTCAATCACAACTTTATCTTGTATTTTCTCTTTCTCTATACCTTCACCACAGATAATCTCTTATCTTCTTTTTTGACCTACCACACGCTTTTCAAATACTGGATATTGACCTAAATTGAGAGTATATTCTCTTCTTAACCTATGATTCTCTTTCACACATTTTGCATCTGCACTAATCTTTCTCTCATCAAAATCAATCAAGTACAATCCAGATAAAGTTCTGACACTAGACAAAGAAACATATGCCATACCCTCTTTAAACACTGTACTTCTAATATTCAAGAAAACACTATCCACACTTAAACCTTGAGATTTATGAATGGTCACTGCATAAGCCAAAGGAACAGGAAACTGTTTTCTGCGAACATATACATCTTTTACAAGCAAAAACCGAGCTGAACAACAAATGAATTGTTGTACTTCTTCAATTTGATCCAATTTGATTTTGAAAAATTCAATACCATCTCTATTTGGATAATTAACAAAATCAACAACTTTACCCTTTGCTCCATTTACTAAACCTTTTTCCACATTCAAATTACGTCGTAAAATTACCCGACAGTTTATACATGCATATAGATTCTTTTCTAAACCAGAAGTTTTAGATATTGATTTCTCTAAAGAATTTAATTTTCCCTTCAACTTTTCAGTCAAAATAATAGTGATTCCTTCATGCTCTATTTTATCAATAGCTTCCAATTTTATAATTTCTTCATTTTCCAACTTTAAACTGTCTTCATTACATATAGAACATTCATGCAGTGTTGGCATTTAGAAGATTACAGATTTGTTTTCTGCAATTCTCATATATATTTTCTCAGGAATAATATTTTCATTTGGAAATAAATTGGAAAGTAAGCGTCTCTGTAAAGCTTGTTTGCCATGTTCAGTCACTTTTCCAATTCTCATATCTTGAAGAATAGTTCCATAATCAGCATCATTTGCCTGTCGCATATTTGTAATAAGTTCCTTATATTCAAAATATGACCAAATATTATCATTTCCAATGCTACCCAAAGACTTTCTGGTATCTTCATGTGCAAGAGTTTTAAATACTGGTTGTCCTTTTACAGGAGTAAGTTGAAGTAGATCTCCAAAAACTATGACGTGTTTTGATCCAAATGACACGTCGTACTCTGTTTTAAGAATTTGCTGCATTCTTAAATGCACAAAGGCAAGCATTAAGTTTGATACCATGCTTACCTCATCAATAATAAGAAGTTTCATTTTCTTTAAGACTCTTGAAACTTCACAACAAGCTTCTCCGGATAGCTTGTGGTATTCCAATTTGTTTTCATGCTCTGGTAGCATTAATAAACAATGTAAAGTAATTCCTTTAATATTGTGTGCTGCCAACCCAGTTGGAGCAGTGACAACATAAGACAAATGCGTCTCAATTTTTTTCTGTAGAAAAGTTGTAAATACTTTAATTAAAAAACTTTTTCCTGCTCCAGCTTGTCCACTCATGTACATTCGGATAGGTTGAAATGACATGCATGAGCACTCTTTCTTTTCATGAAGTAATCTATGGTCAATCTGTTCTTTGACTTGCTCATATATTTGTTCTTGCTCAACATTTAGTTCTTCCAAGTTTCCTAAGTTTGTTACATCTTTTTGAGCTTGATACATTGCTGTTTCCACATTATCCATGGCAATTGCGGCTTCGTTTTGAACAATAGGTTCTCCTAGTGGATCCTGACTCAACGGAGCAGAAGTATGGCTGTCTCGAGAACTGTCTCTAGAAATCTCAGCTGCAATTGTAGCTTCTTGCTCAATTTCGTCGGTCAACATTTTCACATAATTAGAGAAAAAGGACATTCTATAGTGTCTTTAGTAGCATTGAACAAATCTTTGTAGCTCTGAAAATCTCCGAATAATTCCAATTCTGAACACCAAGGCTTGAAGAGTTGCAAAAGAGCTAAATAGTAACATTCAGTTTTGTCAGGAGTAGCGCAACTCAGTTTTCGATGATTAATCAAATGTCCTTTTCTTTGTTTCACCAAACATCCTTCTGAACCAATCACAGTATATATTCCATTACTGATATTTTCTGTAATATTCAGTTTAAAATTATAGTTTTGCAGCACTTCATAGAGACAAAAGTTCTCAAGATGATGACTTCTATTTGGATAATATGTATCCAACATATTTGTTTTCACAATATCTGTACTTTCTGGCTCTTTTTCAGCTAAATATTCAATTTCTTGTACAGATTTAGGTACTCGATTTCGTGTTGCAGCAAAACCTAGACTCACCCAATTGATTCTTCTAGATTTGGAGTATAGACTTACAGATGATAATCGATCTGAGCATTCATACGCTCCGATTTCTCGATGAGATAACATCTTCAAACTGTAACTGTATAATTTCTTACTTAGACCCTTCTCGTGGGAAATCTCTTCCCACATTTCCTTCAATTCCGTCTTTTCTGATTTTGTTATATAGGTTGTTACATATCGAGCAACAGCAACGGAATTGTCTACAACATATTGAATATCAATGTTAGCATTCCACATGGACAGAAAACTGGATTATAATCATTTATATATTTTGACTCTTCACTTCTTCTCAAATTATAGGTATTCTTTGGATACTTTGTTGTGATGGTATGTCTCATAGCTGACATAAACTGTTTACTCTTCCTTTGGATATTACAGGACGTGGAAAACTAAAACGACATTTGGTATAAAACTTTTCGTTTGACTTGTACTTTCGACTACAGTATTTCCCACAATGATGGCTTTGGAATTGTAAGACTTGTTGTCTTAAGTTCTTTATTCTGTACTTTTGGGTATAGCACGTGTAGCATATTCTTCAATAAAAGTCAACATAGTATCATCCGAATCTGTTCCGAATTTGGGAGCATCTTTTATCCATATTAGCATATGTATGTGAGGAGCACCTCTTGCTTGATACTCCTTTCTCCCAAAGAAATCCACAACCTCTCCAAGAGGAGCATTTTTTTTATTGGTGATAAAAGACATCATATAATCAAATCTATGATTGAAATATCTGCATACATTAACTGGATCCAAAGAGCACAATTCTCCAGGTGTCTTGTAGTCAATATTTACTATATTTGGATTTGCCTCTCGAAGAAATTCAAGTAAATCATGCCAAGCATATTCAGCACAGCTTAGAGTAAGGAACCAAATAGGAGTTCCTAAGTTCCTTAGCATACATTTAAGTTCTCCATGACGACTTTACCAGTACTCATTAGTACCACGGTGACATGCCATTAGATAAATCAGCTGCAATTCCAAAACATTATTTTTCTGGTGTACTTTATCCATAAATTCCTTTGCCGAAACATTTTGCAGATGTACACCTGTTTCAATATATGGTTGACTGCAAACGAAAGTCCAGACAAGTCACTCTCAAACAAAAGATAAAAACAAATACGGAATATATTGTCGCAATCTTGGATCTTCTGCATACAATCTTGATGTCCGGTATTCAGATGCAGAAATCTGCACAGGTCGTTCATCATATCGTCCTCATTTTCCTGTTGGAAACAACTGAGGGAAACAATGAGCTTCCAAGCTTTCTTCCCATACACTCATAGGACGTCCCTTTGCTTCCTTCATTTGGAATAACTAAATAGTATTCCCTATCACTTCTTTGGAATGAAGTGGTTGAACACTATAATGTTCATAGATTTCTTCAGTTCTGGACATATCCACTTTTTCAGTTTGTCCAGTTGACGAGTCAGTATCTTCTTCTAAAGTTACATCTTCTTCTCCCACATACACATTTTTATAGTACTGATTATTTTTCACCAGATACAACGTTGCCTTTTTCACTTTCCTAAAATCCACTAATTCTTGCCAGATTTTCTTACTCTTAGTAGGAACCCCATTAACTAGAATATCTAGAGATTTATCTTCTATATTTTCTACACCAATTGTTTCAATATATTTCTTTAAATCTAGAGGCAAATATACAACTCTTCCATGTAATCCTCTCTGTAAATCAGAAGGAGGCAATTTCCCTGTCTTAGGCTCCATATGATCAAAAGCCTGAAAGGTATGCACAAATTGAATAAGAATAGACTCATAGGTATTTAAATCTATCAGTTCAGAAGGAATATTTACCAGCTCAAGAATATTATGCACAGCTCTAGCAGGCATTTTATTCTTGTCTAATTTGTTATAACAATATTTACAAATACGTTGACCAGAACCCAAATCAAACAATTCTCTACCAACACATAAGTTGCAAATTCCTTCCACTCATTATTATTTTCGTTTTAAGTTTTTAAATACAAATCAACAGTCCTAGTCTGATTTTTAAAATGAGTTTGTAGACAACGGATACAAGATTATTTTGGCCTTTCACCTGAAATCACCCTAAACGTTGTAATTTCTTGCTCACATTTTTTTGTACAAGAATGTTGTACATTCTCTTCAACATTTCCTTCTATAAAATTATCAGTTTCTGCACTGCCTGCTCAGCACCAAAGTAACTAAACTCAATTCCTTCACAAACGTTCATTACATCTGATACTGATCCACGCATAGGAGCACTGTTCAACTTTTTTAACATTACTGCTGGACATTTTGCAGAATACAATGTCCTGACTAATGTCCTCATTTGAGTATGATGCACTGCTAACATCCCGAAATGGTGAAAACACTTCAACATACTTTTTTAGAAAGATAAGCAAGAGAAGGACATTGCAAACCAGTATTTTCTCTCACTCTGCCAGGGTCTAGTCCTTGCAGCATCCTAATCTTTTGTTTAATACTTTTCTTAGTATAGTCACATAAGAAATTGCGTAAAAAGTCAATAGATTCCTGTCGTACACTACAAATACTACTACAATTCAAAGTGTACACCGGAGCTTTAGGACGTCTCCCTAAAACTTCATCAGCTAACACCTCTTCTGCATTTCTGGAAACAATTTTCTCTTTCTCAATAGGACAACCATTTATGACCTCATAAGCTCGACCACTGGTGTCAACTGCATGCAACAAATCATTACTCTGAAGATAATTCTCTTCATTAAAAAAAGGCTCAGGACTTGAACTGTGTTTCCTTTCACCCAAAAATCCCGAAAAATTAGTTCTGTTAATTAGTCTTCTCCACTTACTTTTGGCCTTCATTAAATGGATTGGTTCATTTAGTGATTGAATTCTATTGATTACTAAAATAAATAATTTTTTCTTTAAGTCAAGTCAAGTCAAAGATCTTTATTCGGAATAAAACATCCATAAAAGTGCATAACAAATACAATGGCAAAAAATACAAGAATAAACAACCAAAATTTAGTCTATCTAATTCTACAACAATGCAGGTACATATTAAAGAGGACAATATATGTGATTTAAAAATTTTAGATCATTTAAAAATAGCGACAACTATAAAATGTGGGACAAAGACAAAGGTAAAATCAGGCCAGATATATGTGCAAATTACAGATGTGCAAATTGGTAAGCGATACAAAGTGCAAAATGCAATGTGCAAATTTTATCAGTCAATGTGCAAAGTAGCTCGTGAGCGAACTGCAGCTTTAAGGAAACAACTCACTCTAAATATTATTTCATCTGATCCTAACATTAATAAATTCCTCAAAGCTATCTTAAAATCCAACAGGTCATGTTTCCGACAGTATGGCATTAAATAATGGACAGTAAACAATTTATAAAAATCACAAAAGAACATAAAGTGCATGAGACTTTGTTTCTTGATCGGGTTACACGGACAGCTTAAGGTTTCCAAATGTTTATTATAACCCAAAGGGAAGTTTAGCAGATTTACGATGCTCCCGTCCCGAAAACGGAACAGTAAACTCCTGTTCCATCTACCAAGATTTAAACGTAGGTATTTCTGGGGCGGGGCAGGGTAACTAGCAAGGGGCTCCAAATGGCCCATATACTTTGCGACTGTACACTTAGGGAAATTGTTCCTTTCCCGCTCTTTTCTATAGAGGTTATACAGAGCCCTTTGAATCAGAATCTTATGTGAGCGGTCTATAAGATTGGGAGATGTAAACAGGTGTCCTTGCCCTACACTTATTAGACATTCATTCACGGCTTTCAACCATGGTATATAATGTGCTCTGTCACATTTTAAACAATCTGAAATTATGTCACGTGTCAATGTGGCTGCAGGGTTCTGCCATATCTTTAACCAGAAAAGGGCCGGCCTTGATCTGACAAAGTCCTCTATATAAGGGATATTTAATTCACTGTGGCATATATAGTTTGAGGCACAGATAACTCCAACAAAAAACACTACGGTAAAAGAGGACCTCGGGGAAATTTATAGACCTTGCTCTGGGTACAATCCCCAAAGAACCTGGAAACAACAAAAAGTACCAGAGGGTCTGAAACCAAACAAAGCTCAAAGGTGTACGCTAACCGCCTGACCAACCACAGTCCCTTACTCACCCAGGGGTCAAAAATGATTTGACACAAAAGGCTCTCAAGGGATGAGGAAAATACCCATCAGTCACCATACGGATCCGCCCTTCATCATTTGGGATTTTATTCAGACCACCCGTCTGAGAAAATCAGTGCCGCCTTCAAAGGATGACCTGGTGGTGAGGAGGTCCCTTAAGTGGTTATTGATTACAGTGTGGTCTGCCACTCGATCTTAGTGAGTGGAAAAAGACATGGGACTGGGGTGTGCAGTGCAAATAAAAGTGAGTGAAAAAGAAACCAAGACAATAGAGTGTGTTAAAATTGGTCAAAAGAGCACGGAACGGTTTTTATTCTGTGTATGCTCTCAATACCAAGATTAAAAATATATATAACCTTAGGCAGTCAAATTAGGTAGACTGTCTGAGGTAGGGTCGGTCGACATGTTTCAGCAAACATGGACTATTGCGTCCTTGCTTTCATCAGGACCAGGACTTTGATGCTAGTGCTACGGCACAACGTGAATAAATCATAAAGTGAAAAAGTGACAAAAGGAGAGAAGAAACAAGTGCATAAAGTCACCTGCATAATCCAAATGCCATTACAGTTAGTGCTGTTCACTGTGGAAAAAATAAAGGAAGTGAGTGTCAGGTTAGGCAGTCTGTATCCTATGAACTATAGAGTAAGTCCATCGTCTATGGATCAACAATGAAATCACATTGAAAGGATGTTGATATATGCACTCTTATTAGTAGAGAATCAGTTGTCATCCATTCAGAAATACGTATTATTAACCAAACGACATATAGTTCTTACCTTAATCTGTAAGGTAGACTTGCCTCACCCCACCTGGCAGCGGCTCAGGGGAAAATGAAGCACCGCTCTAAAAAACGTGTAAAGCACATGTAAACATAGTGTGCACAACAATATACAAACACCTCTCTACCATCAATGACCGGGAGTCAGCCAGACTCGCATTAATATCTAATGCTACCGTTCACAAGTATGAAGGAAGACGCCTCCCTTAAGTGAGACGGGCTCTTGTGAAAACGGAGCATAGCCGCGAGTAATCCTGATTACTCGCTCTAAAAAACGTGTAAAGCACATGTAAACATAGTGTGCACAACAATATACAAACACCTCTCTACCATCAATGACCGGGAGTCAGCCAGACTCGCATTAATATCTAATGCTACCGTTCACAAGTATGAAGGAAGAACGCCTCCCTTAAGTGAGACGGGCTCTTGTGAAAACGGAGCATAGCCGTGAGTAATCCTGATTACTCGCGGCTATGCTCCGTTTTCACAAGAGCCCGTCTCACTTAAGGGAGGCGTTCTTCCTTCATACTTGTGAATGGTAGCATTAGATATTAATGCGAGTCTGGCTGACTCCTGGTCATTGATGGTAGAGAGGTGTTTGTATATTGTTGTGCACACTATGTTTACATGTGCTTTACATGTTTTTTAGAGCGGTGCTTCATTTTCCCCTGAGCCGCTGCCAGGTGGGGTGAGGCAAGTCTACCTTACAGATTAAGGTAAGAACTATATGTCGTTTGGTTAATAATACGTATTTCCGAATGGATGGCAACTGACTCTCTAATAATAAGAGTGCATATATCAACATCCTTTCAATGTGATTTCATTATTGATCCATAGACGATGGACTTACTCTATAGTTCATAGGATACAGATAGCCTAACCTGACACTCACTTCCTTTATTTTTTCCACAGTGAACAGCACTAACTGTAATGGCATTTGGATTATGCAGGTGACTTTATGCACTTGTTTCTTCTCTCCTTTTGTCACTTTTTCACTTTATGATTTATTCACGTTGTGCAGTAGCACTAGCATCAAAGTCCTGGTCCTGATGAAAGCAAGGACGCAATAGTCCATGTTTGCTGAAACATGTCGACCGACCCTACCTCAGACAGTCTACCTAATTTGACTGCCTAAGGTTATATATATTTTTAATCTTGGTATTGAGAGCATACACAGAATAAAAAACGTTCCGTGCTCTTTTGACCAATTTTAACACACTCTTTTGTCTTGGTTTCTTTTTCACTCACTTTTATTTGCACTGCACACCCCAGTCCCATGTCTTTTTCCACTCACTAAGATCGAGTGGCAGACCACACTGTAATCAATAACCACTTAAGGGACCTCCTCACCACCAGGTCATCCTTTGATTGTGGCACTGATTTTCTCAGACGGGTGGTCCGGATAAAATCCCAAATGATGAAGGGCAGATCCGTATGGTGACTGATGGGTATTTTCCTCATCGCTTGAGAGCCTTTTGTGTCAAATCATTTTTGGCCCCTGGGTGAGTAAGGGACTGTGGTTGGTCAGGCGGTTAGCGTACACCTTTGAGCTTTGCTTGGTTTCAGACCCTCTGGTACTTTTTGTTGTTTACAGATAACTCCACCCAGCACCTTCTGACAGAATCTGTTTTCTTCTGTCTGAATATGGAGACAATTTGTATGTCCCCATACCTCTGCGCCATAGGTACCTGTTGGGATGCATTGGGTTTGATAGATCTTTAATAAAGGCGTGATCACATCAGCATGATTAGGTTGGCGCAGAGAAATTATTGAGTTGATCGCTTTACCTAATTTATTCCTCGCATAGGAGACATGTGGTTGCCAAGAACCAGTGTTAGAGAACAACAGCCCCAAGTATGGAAAAGTGCAGGTGCTTTTAAAAACATTTTCCCCTGACATAATCTCAATATTTTTATACTTTTTTGGACCACAGGTCATAATAAGTGATTTTTTTAAAATTTGTGGTTAAACCTAAATCAGCCATAAAACTAACAAAACCTGAAATTAAGATACGCAGTGCCTTTGGGGTGCGGCCCATTAGGACCGCATCGTCTGTGTAAAGAAGGGTAGGTATGGGAGTGCCATTTACATACGGTACATCTTTTGTTAGGGTACTCAGGGAACTACTCAGCTCATTAATGTATAGGATAAAAAGCAGAGGGGCCAGAACACAACCCTGTCTGACCCCCCTGCCGATTAAAATATCACTGGAAACTTCGCCAGTGTGGTTAATACGCACATGGGCTCTTAGGTCGCTATGGAGGTAAGATAAAAAGTAAACTAAATAATCATCTAAACCATGATTAAGTAGGACGGACCATAAACGGGAGCGATTTACAAAATCAAAGGCAGAACTCAAATCCATGAAACCAAAATATAAGGGGGATTTTTTAGTGATGGTATATTTAGCCATTATTAAATTCAGGTCCAGACATTGTTCTACTGTGCCCACATTACTACGGAAACCTAGCTGGCTCGGGTGTAGAATGGTACTTTCCTCCGCCCAGGTTCTAATTCTTTTAAAAATTACCCTACCTAAATCTTTCAGAGTGTTATCAATTAATGATATTGGGCGGTAGCACTCAGGATCTAGCCTGTCGCCTTTTTTAAAAAAGGGTACAATAGTACTGCTGGACCATGTTTCAGGGATAGATTCATATGTTAGATTGTTAAAAACATTACACAGCAATGGGACCCAAAAGTCAATTTCACATTTTAGTTGGTCAATAGAAAGGCCGCCAGGGCCAGGGTCTTTATTACCGGTACTTTCTGCGATGGCATCCTCTACCTCAAGCAAGTGTTGTCTCCTGCACTCGGGACGCGACCGACAGTACCGAACAAGGTAAGCCGGGGAAGGTAAAGGAGTCTGAATGGAATAATTTGAGATGAGTAGTTCGAGGAGAGTAATATACTCACTCTTTAAATCTGCAGGCTGAAAGAAGGCGACAGGAATGTAAAGATATACACGAAACCGGCGAACTAGCAAGGTACGAATCCGGCCCTCTAACCTTTATATAAAAATAGGGGGAAGATAACTATAAACAGTGCACTTATAGCTAAGCATATATTATTGATTTTAGGCGTTCAGCCACCATATTAAGAAAACGGAATGGGACTAATAAACTGGGACGCTAATAATTGGAGGTTGACCTGCTACACTCGAGGTAAGAGAGGCTGATATAGATTTAACTTTAGAATTGTGCATTGAGTTTTACCAAGTATAATAATGAAAAGAACCCAATTTGGTTATAGGTACAAAGTTGGAAGACCTTGAATACATTCCGAAGATATAGGAGCTGAAAGAGGGAGACAAAGATAGAAAAACAATAAGAAAACTTGAGGTAGGCTGTCAAACAAAAACAGTAGTATGTTTTGCGCAGTGATCCAAAGTGCAGCCCTAATTCTCAATGGACATGGAGGGAAGATGTGAATTTTCTATCCAACAGGGAGTTGAATGAAGCCAAGTGGAGGTAAATGCAACCTATACCACTTGGGGCTTATGCATGCAGGATATTAAGATATTCACAAATGGTTTTGGTCAGAAATAACCACTTTCCTTATGTTTTGGTGTATATAATGCTTTATACACAGGATAGTGTGTAATATAACAATATACTTCCTTCTGCATGCACCAGTTCTCTTGATATATATTTGAAGGTACTTATAGTGTATTCTCTCTAGAGCGCCAGGGAATTCCTCAGCACCTAAAAAAACAATAGTACTGCTGGACCATGTTTCAGGGATAGATTCATATGCTAGATTGTTAAAAACATTACACAGCAATGGGGCCCAAAAGTCAATTTCACATTTTAGTTGGTCAATAGAAAGGCCGTCAGGGCCAGGGGCTTTATTACCTGCACTTTCTGCGATGGCATCCTCTACCTCAAGCAATGTAATATTCAAAGGTGTTGGAGGGGGAAGGGTTTCTGTGGGGTTGCCAGATACAGCATAGATCTCCGAGAAGTGGTCAAGCAACACAGGCCCTGTGATGTTACAATTGATTGGTGTTATGTTTGAACCAAGGGATCTTAGGTTCTTAACCTCCCTCCAAAACCCTGGGGTGTCCTTTAGGGCAGCCATACGGACAAGGGATTCCCAGTGATCTTTAACTAATTCATTGGATCTGGTTCGTAAGGTGAATTTGTACCTTGCTCTCAAGAACCTTACCCGGGAAATATCCTGCGGTTTGGCCATGAGAGCAGCCCTTAAGTCCCGGTTTGCTTTTGAGCAAGAGGCATCAAACCATCTTGAGGCTTCCTCAGTTTTCCTAGATGCTGGTTTAGAGATCTCGCTTTTTATTGCAGAGCAGAGTTCACAGAATGATTTAATCACATTGCCCCTGCAGCTATCAATACTAAGACAGTCCGAGATCAATACAGGATGTTTCTTAATCACACTAGCCAATACACCCTGGTTGTCTACCCCCCTCCAGACAACCCTTAATCTATCCGTCAAGGCTTCCAGGTTTGTTGCCCCGATTACACTATGTGATATTTTTCCCCTTAATGATTTCAGGTAAATCACAATTGGGTAGTGATCACTGTATACGTTACACACTACCTCTGCCTTTAATAAAGCATCAGCAAGGGAGGGAGAGACAAATATATAGTCGATCGTTGTTGCGCTCCCATGACCGATGTAAGTGGGGACGGAGGCAGTGCTTGTACCAGTACCGGCAAACTCCATAGTGTTTAAGAGTTCTCTGGTTGCAAGGAGATCAGATAGTTCTACACCTTTCTTACAAGGGGGATTTCTTAAATGAATGTGTGCATTGAAATCCCCTCCTATACAAATACCATCAAACTTCCCATATTTCCGTCCCTCCACTATTTCATCAATAAAATTAAACAAGCTTAAACAATTACAATTAGGGTGGGATATAAAATCATTGTTGTAGAAATTATTTAGACATAGTTTTACCCTTCTTGTGTATATCAGTGCCATAAAACTTGGCTCATTAATTTGTAATGCTTCTGTTTTTACCTCTGCGGTTATCTTTACCCAAATCGATAATCCCCCACTAGGGCGGCCTAAGGGAGGGGCCGGTACAATCCTATTGTGACAACTATACCCTTCAAGTATCAAATGGGTTGTACACCAAGTTTCTTGAAATATTAGGACATCATAGCGGTTTACCCAATCTTTCCAGGCATTAATTTCCATGTTTGCCTTCAGCCCAGCAATGTTCCAGCTTATAATAGACAAGTCCTCGTCGGGCAGTGGACGAACATCCTGGACAGACACCTGGGAAATGGCTGTTGGGTTGGCTAATGGATCACATTGTACATTGGGTGGCAGGGGAAGGTCGGATGGTATCAAAAACCCCTCAGACTCTACTCTCTGCGAAAGTTCAGCATCGGACACCGCTGCAGCTGAATCTTCCTGGATGGCTGGCAGTCAGTCCAAGGTGCCCTGGTCAGAAAGTGCCGGGAATCTATTATGTAACGGAAACAAGGGGAGGTGGTTGCAAAATCCTATGTGGGGGTCTGTAAAAGTAACTCAGAGGTAGGGGGGTCACCACAGTAGCTGGGCCGTGCTGGATATAATTCTTGTTTAATAAGAATTTTGCTGTGCCCGGGTTCCTGAAGTTGATTGTAATACAGTCTCCGTTGATGTTTTTAAACAGAGGTCCAACCCAGGTCACCCGGCGTGTAGAAAGAATTTCGTTGGATATGTCATAGCCGACCCCCTTATGTTTAGTTAACCAGTCAATGCATTTGTTATGTAACTGGACCCAGAATTCTCCTTGACCCTCCCTAAGCGGTGGTATACCAGCCAAAACCAAGACGTAAGGGCAAGCCTCAGGAGGAAGATGTAAAGCAGGACCTTGATGTTTTATCGGCCTGTTGTTCTCCGGTTGTCCCCTGTGCTGGCCATGGTTGGGAGATACCTTCTGCTTGGCTGTGTCTCTGGGAGGATTACTCTTCTGGGTATTATTGATGGAATTTGTGCTGCTAGGTAGACCGGAGGGTGGCAAAGGAATGGATGGCGGAGTTGAAGCAGAATGGTTTTGCCTTATATTTACTTCCACCGGCAGTAAAGTAGGTATAGAGGGGGTACTAGTGTTAGGTGCCCCTTTAGCCCCTTTAGCTATAGCTGGATTACAGTTTATGGTGGGACCTCCGCTAGATAGGGCACTAGTGATAGTCTCTAAGTCTTTTAACAGGCGTTCGCCTCTAATTTGGTCTAGGCAGACCATACCTTTCCTCCTAGCTTCATCGTTTTTCACAATGGTTTCCAGTCTATCAAGTCTCTTAAAAATAATATTAAATTGTTTGATCATTTGACCTTCCAATTGCTTAAAAATTGTATCGGCAATGGTCTCTATAAGGTTTCCCTTGGGTTTAGATTGGAGGGTGCTTTCATTTGGGAAGTCAGTCTGTGTACAGATGGAATTTATATCCTCATTTGGTATAGCAATACCACAATGTTCCCCTGAGTCAGAACATACTGTTTGGACCCCTGTTTGTTGTTTCTTCCCCCTAGTCCACATACTCTGTGGAGTTGGCTGGTCGTTACTCCTTTGGGGCTGCTTCCTCTTGTTTATTGTTGTCTTTGCTGGACCCCTTTTACGTTTTGCTCCGGTGGTCTCGGTGTTCATAGTTGTGGGGGGTGGCGCGGGTTGCGACGCGGGATCAAGATAAATATCAGTAGCTATATCAGGGGTGTTTCCCTCTTGTGGTGATTCAGATAAGCTGACTGCAGGGATAGGTTTCACGAAGCGAAGCTCTGGAACCTCCTGCCTTTGGACATCAGATTAGAGGGTAATGAGACCTCTTTTAGGAAGAAACTGAAAACTTGCCTCTTTAATCTGTGATAGGTTCCTCTCTCCCATAAATCTCACTCTCTCCACAGCGCGGGGACACGCCGGGAGGCGTCACCAGGCGCTTTACAAGCTCCTTTAAACTAAACTAAACAATAACTTCTGGGAGTAGAGGCATGGTGTGTTTGGGACTGACTATAATAGTAGGTTGGCTGATGTTGAAGGAGCCCAATGACAACCTCCTCTCTGTCTCTGCAATCTCATTAAAGGCATTATCCAGTAGACTCTCAAAAGAGAGTTGGGAAGATGCAGGATCTGCGGTGGCCTGTGTGCTGGTAGAAGTAATAATAGTATTACGTTTCCCCATGTTTGGAACAACAGGCTCACCTTTGGATGGAAGTTAGATGGGTGGCCCGCCCGACCACTGTTGACCTCTGAGGGCCTCAGAAGGCCCACCCTTTGCCCGGGCTAAGCCCGGCGCCCGCCCACGCTCGTCCCGCAACGCGGGAAGTGATGCCCCTTTTTGAGCGTCTCCTGGCGCGCTCAGCCTCGATGCGTCTTCCGGTCTGGTCGCGGAGGCTTCTGGGAGCTGTAGTCTCTGACTCGCCCACTCAGCGGCAGCACAGGTGGACAGAGGCTGCGGCGGCGGGAGGAGACCAGCGATGGTGAGGCAGCGTTCTGGGCAGGCAGGCAGCAGCACCAGCAAAGGAGACCGGCGGTGGCGAGGCAACGCCCCAGGCAGCAGCAGCGGCAATCTAGTGAGGGACTCCGTGTGGCCGTTAGAACACCCGCTTCCCAGCAAGTGATGCCCCTTTTTGAGCGCCTCCTGGTGCGCTCAGCCTCGACGCGACTTCCGGTCTGGTCGCAGAGGCTTCTGGGAGCTGTAGTCTCTGACTCCCCCACTCAGCGGCAGCACAGGGTGGCAGAGGCTGCGGTGGGGGAGGAGACCAGCGATGGTGAGAGAGCGTTCTGGGCAGGCAGGCAGCAGCACCGGCAAAGGAGACCGGCGGTGGCGAGGCAACGCCCCAGGCAGCAGCAGAGAAATGCGCATGCGCGGGCGGCCGCGCATGCGCATTAGTATCCAACATGGCGGCGCGGTTACCAGAGGGAGCCCCGGAGACGCAGCCAACAAGGTAAGTGGTGTTTATTCCTTTAAAAAGCATTATTTAAGTATTTAGGGTGGGCGGTAGGGAGGGCGGGTAGTATTCAGTGAGGGCGGGAGGGAGGCGGGTGGCGCGTAGTGGGGCTACGCAAAGTGCGTCGGTGGACGTAGTTTCTGTCCCACTTTGCGTAGCATCGCTTAGCCCTACTACGCCTACTATGCCCAGCCTTACTTTTAAGACCCGGGTGACCTCAGCACTACAAAACGGACACCTGAATCACAATAATTTTCATATAGCTCACGACAGGACCATGCCCATAGCTCCGTAATCATGCTTCAGAACCTCCCGCAGTACTAGTGTACGTCAGGCCAGCCCACTCCGCTTACGCTACCGGGAGAACACAACAACACTACGTGGCCCAGATTTCCATTGTAGTCATTTCTTAAATCGAGGTCTAGTTGTCAGAACAGCACACACATTCCCTCATGGCTGGTATACACCCACACCACACCCATCCAGCACATGCATCCCAACACATGTGACCCTACCTATAAAAAAGACGGGCAGCACGTGCTCTGCGCCATTTTAGAGTTGCTACCATCCGCACCATTGTGATTGTCCATCTCAGTATTTTGGATGCCTCATGTAGGCCCAAACTACCAACAAGGGGGCCCACTACCACATACCTGGCCTCTTTGGTCACTGAGTTAGTAGTACCCGAAGCACTGAACCGGTGAAAAACCTGCAATAATGATGATGGGAGCACGAGTATGTCATTAGCCATACCTATATCAAGACTCGGCACCATAAGTCACATTTCTTGGTGGCAGATCGGGACTACATGATGCAGAAGGTGACCTGTCCACGAAAAGGTGAGCAGTGAGGCCTGGGTGCGCATCAGAGGGAGTCGAAGGGCTGTACCAGACTGAATACAAAAAAGCAACGCAGTGATTTAGATGAACGTAGTCCTATATAGTGTATCAAATTACATGTATATATTTTTTTTGCAATAGTAAGAAAATTTTTATAATCGCTCAAACGTCCAGAATATAAACTATACAAATAGTTATTATAAACATGATAAGGAAGGTGTGCATTAAGATAGTAACAACTACTAATCATAACATCTTTCTTTTACTATCTTTTAGATGTAGAGTTTCAGGGTGCATTATGCCCTGACATGTAGTGAAAAACACACTGGTGACAAAGTTGAGCTACGAGTATTCTTTTCAGTCAATCTCTCACTTCCTCTTTCCTTTAATGAAAAAATTACACACAATGTTAACTTCATTTTTATCTTACAGGTTGTGTTTAACAAATTGGCGTCACCCGCCAAAATAAACCTACAAAGCTCTACGTTCGTGTATTCTGAGATGATGCGTGGCCATTGTAACAATGTCTGAAAAGACTGCTTCGACACGTAGTGCACCCTCTTTGAATCAAGCCAATGGCATAAGGTGAGCAAACAAGCTTGCTTCCGAAACAATGACAAGTTATCTGTGAAAGTTGAGCGTGGGTAGTGTGCAGCAGGCATGCAACACCCATTATGCTCACGGGGCTTCAGCCCCCCCGTTGTGTGTGTCAGCACGGGCGGAGACAGCTTTGCGGACTGGCGAGCATCTAATTGCAGCTTAACGGGTCTTTAAAATACTATTTACTTGTAAATGAGGCTTTTGTTATATGTTCAACCCTTCTTACAGCCACTCTGTCTATGATTGGAAAAATGTGCCCCCCCAATATTTTTCAGCCCCCCGCCACCCCCGAAATATGGCTCTAGTTGCCTGCCTGGTGTGCAGCAGCTTCACTGCGTACAAATATACAATTACCTCCAAGCAGTGAGAATAGAAAGGTTACAACAGTCTGAGGAACAGATCTACAAGCTTCATGCGCCACTTTTCTGTCACTTTAACATGCGAAAAGTGGCGCAAGGAGCTTATAAATCTGCCTCTGACTTCTCAAGAAAAACTCCACATACACTCCAGACTCTGCGACTCAATGGGGTGCAACAGTCTAAGTACGCACTATTGAGGACTCACCCCTATGCAGTGGGAGTGCATGGGATATACTGCATTGGAAGAAAAACTGTGGACAGACACCTCCCTACAGTGGAACTTGTTGTAATATAGGGCCATATGTATGAAGAAGTCGATTTGCGATTCGGAATTTGCGATTTTTACCGAATCGCAGAATCTGTATCGCAAATCGGGATGTATCAACACATTCACAAATATTTAGCGATTCGGCCAAAATCGCTAAATAATTGCGAGGAAATCAATAGCGATTCCTTAAAGGTAAAATTTCGCTAAATTGCGTTTTTCTACTGGAGATAATCGCAAAATAGCGAGTTCCCGCTGGAAAAAATTGCAAAATTGCGATTTTCGAGAATCATCCAATCGCAATCCTGATGCAGTTTGATGACATCACCATCCAGGAAGTGACTGAGTACCCATGGTGCAACAGCATTTATTGTGAGAGAGTGCGAGAGTGTGTATTGCCACTGAGGAGCCATGGCTGAGAGTGGGAACAAGGATTTTCAAGCAACCCAGCAGGAGCAGCAAGAAGGGGAAACATCAGGGAAGAAAAAGCTGAAGTTCTCAGAAGCAGAACTTTAAACATTAATCACAGAGATGGTTCCAAACCATGACTTGTTATTTGGGAGGAGCTCACACAAGGTGCCAGAAGCCAGAAAGAGACACATCTGGGAAGGCAAACAGGCAAAAGTCAATGCCCTTAGAGTAACACACAGGAGTGTTGAAGTGTTGCGCAAGCGCTGGTACGACCTGTGCCAGCGATCAAAAGAAAAACTGGCAGCAAGGCTGGAACAGTCTCAGCTCACCGGTGGGGGAACCTCCAATGTGCCTGAGTCAACACCTCTTGAAGAGCTGGTAGAGGGCACACTGGCTCCAGAGAGTGTTGTGGGCGTGTCCGTGCTAGACAGCTCTGACCAACCATCTGCAAGACCAGGTAAGAAGCATGCCTTTCTACTCTAAACCATCCCCCATCCCCCTGCAGCAACCTAGGGATTAGGGGAACCACATGTCATGCTAGAGCAAGTACACAGGCAGTCACAGCAATGCATTGTGGGATATGTAGTCACAATAGACAGTAATGGTTGAAGTAGCATCCATCTCATGCGATTTTCACATGTGCAGGTCAGGAAAGGGAAATGACAAAAGTAAATTAAGAGAAAACAGTGAAATAATTTATTTTCACATCATACTTCAGCAAAAATAATTAATGTGTGCTGTTCTATCCACAGCACCTGCAACTAATACGCCCACAGGCAGTGGAAGAGACACAGGACCCCATGCCTCTGGATATACTAGCCAGGTTCAGGACACAGATGTGGAGGACAGTCCTATCATTCCACCAAAGGGACATAGGAGGAGGATCGTGAGGCCATTACCAGTCATGGAGGATGAGGATGAGCAGAACAATAACCTTGTGCAGTCTGATGCCCCAGGTTCCCAGCAGCAGGAGTCAAGGCCACAACACAGCCAGGTTCATCAGGTCACAGGCAGGCGTAGACCCCGCACGGGCAACAGCTCCATTCATCATCAGGACTATTCGGTTTTTGCTGCGCTGGAATTGCACATGCTCCAAGTACACCGCCTACAGGCAAAACACATGAAGGCAATTCACCGTGAGATGAGGGCAGGGTTCAGGGGTATGCACAAAGAAATTAGGGGTGCTGTGCAAGAGTTAACTGCCGAGTTGCTTGCAGAACGCGCTGCCAGGCGCAAAGAGCTAACCCGCATGGACCGCTACATGAGGGCAATAAACCGCCTGGCCTCATCTACAAATATACTGTCCCGGCGTACCATAGAAACCCAGCGTGAGTTCTCTCACGGCATTCAGGACATCGCCACAGTGGTCGTGCAGTCCACTTCTGCCCTAGATGAACTGCGTGCACTACGTACCGCAGGACCAGGAGTGCTGACTCCTAGTGAGGAGGACTCCCAGTCCGTGTGGAGCTCGACCACCCCACCACCCACTGCTGAGAGGCGCCGTAGTGGCAGAAGCAACAGGCCTGCTTCACACCAGTAGGATGTGCAGCCAAATGACAATGACTTACAGGGTTAAATCTGGCCCACTACATTGTTGACTTTGCAGTCATTCAAGTCAAACTGTTGCACTGTGATTTGAACATGTGCATCACATTGAGAGTGTTTGATGTTGCCCATGAGAATGTGTGACATTGTAGCTGTAGCAATAAAAACACATTTGCTAAGATTAAAGTTGTTATTGTGTCATTATTACTGACCTAGAAGTAGTTGCGCATGATCTCATCACGCCTCTGTCGCCCAGCTGCAGCACCAGCTACGCCAGCTTCCATGCCTACAGGTCCAGGTCGCTCCACGTCGGAGGATTCTGATTCACTCAACTCCATTGGTGTCCCTTTCCTGGTAGCGATGTTGTGAAGCATGGCACAAGCTACAACAATTTTGCAGCACGTTTCGGGGCTGTATTGTAGTGCTCCTCCACTTTTATGAATGCACCTGAATCTGCTCTTCAATATGCCAAATGTTCTCTTGATGGTGCGTCTTGTAGAAATGTGTGCCCGGTTGTAGCGCCGCTCCCCAGCAGTAGCAGCATTGAGGTAGGGTGTCAGGATGAAATCCCAGACTGCATAAGCACTGTCACCTGTGGTTGGAAATGTAAACAGTTAGTCACTGTCATGCACATGCTAGTCAGTGGAAATGTGGCCTATGTATGTGAGCATTTACCTAGTAGGTATCCCTCGCCAAAGTCACCTCTTGCGAGTCTACGGTATAGCCCACTGTGACGGAAGATAAAGGCGTCATGTGTGCTTCCCGGATACTTTGCCACTATGTCTGTGATGATTTTTTTTGCATCACACACCACCTGTATGTTGAGTGAGTGGTAGCATTTCCTGTTCCTGAATACGTACTCGACGTTTGAGGGGGGGATATTGCAACATGTGTCCCATCGATGCATCCTATGACGTAGGGGAATTGGGCAATGCTGTAAAGCTCCTGCTTGGTCTGTGCTAGTTCCTGCGGGGTGCTGGGGAAGTGTATGTGGTGTTGCTTCCTATGTGTCATGGCATCAAGGAACACATGGAAGAAGCGCAACAGGGCACTTTGTGACACCCCTCCTGCTGAGGCTATGACCCCCTGAAAACTACCTGAGGCCAGCAGGTGTAGTGAACACAGGACCTGGATGTGTGTGGGTATGGCTTGTGTCCTGCGGGTGGGGTATTCTAGGTAGGGTCTGAGTTCCTCTATTGAATCAAGTATGCTCTCTTCCTCCAGTCTGTAGTTGGTGTAGATGTCCTCCTCAGTGCGCTGGAAGATGGTGGTGCGCGCACGGAATATCCTCTCCTGCCGTCTCCTCCTCTGCGCCACAGCTCTCAGTCTTTGCCTCCTCGCTATCATGTAGAGCCCAGACATTGTGGAAAAGAAAGTGTTGCATTCTGGGATTCCTAATATACTTTACACCTGGTTACCACCTGCTCCCACTTCGTGGTATATGCGATTCCCAAAATAGCGATTTTCCGAAAATCGCAATGTGCGAATGTTTGATACATATCATTGCGAATTCCTTAAATGCGATTTCCAGATTTGCGATTTTCGCTAAGCGGTTTCATCGCAAATGTGGAAATCACAATCGGATTCGCAGATTTCTGATTCTCTCAATTTTTGGAACTCGCTAAATTGCGATTCCTTGTTTTGCGAGCATTTTTCATTGATACATTGCAAATTGCTACTTTTCTGACGCAAACGCTATTTTTTACCGATTCGCAGCGATTGCGACAGAAAATTAGCTTCATACATATGGCCCATAGTATCTTGAGTGTACAAAAAAATAAAGAAAAAAAACCTGCAGTTGTATGGACTATACTATTACTAACTTTTTATACTATGTTTCAGATCACTAAACTGGAGGGTGCACTCTGAAGCAGCACATGCTTGGACACACAACGGAGGCAAAAGGTGAGCTATGAGAATTTACTCCATTATTAACTGCTCCATCTATAACTTTCTCTCTCCCACGTTTTAATGTTGTTTTTTCTCTCTTTCTCACTCTCTCTCACATCATTTCTCTTCCTCTTTTGAAGTTATGGACACTGCTGTCTACTCTGATGTGCAGAACCAAAGCTAAGTTGAACTTGTGAATTCTGCTTGTCACTGTGTTTACACAAGGTAAGCAGAGCGGCCTAGATATACAATGCCTATGATTAAATGCATTAGAAATACAAGAACTTATTTACAATCCCGTTGCACCACTTTTATGTCACTAACGCAGTAGGCACTTTCATACAGACACTGCTTCAATGCGGGCCTATAACACAAGTGAAATGTACCAGGCACACTGTACTCGTAAAATCCTAGTGTTACCTTGACTTGTAATGTTTGACCTCATTTAGTCACATCAATCTAATTTTAAACTCTAATTTTCTTTTTTGTTTTGCAGATTACCTACTATATGTCTATTGCAGTCCACAGCACATTTTGTTTATTATATTGTTTTATTAAAGTTATGTTTCTAGTTCTTTATTGTATTGTTATATTTAAGTTACGTTTCCAGTTATTTATTGTTTTAATAAAAGTTAATTTAAAAAAAAGTATATACATCTTTTTGGGAGGGTAACGGTCCACAATAAAAATAATATTTATAATTTGAAGTACCATGGTAACAGGCAGAAAACCATTTGAAAGTAGGGTTGAAAGGTACTGGCTGTACAAAAACCGTTATATTTACCCTCGATCCTCTTCAAGACAGAAAGGAAAGCAAACTAAAACAAAACACTGTGTACCAGATTTACAACCCCCTTGCGCCACTTTCGCGTCCAAGACCCCCCTACAAAATTAAAAGTGTGTGGGCCTCAATGACGCCCCTCAAACCCCTAGAACAACCACCCCCCAGAGATTTGTGTATTGTGGGAGGCAGGCTGTTTGGCCCTCCGCCTTGTGCCTACGAGAACCCTGGACACCACCACGCCCATAGTGTCAGGAACCAGGCAAGGGTTACGCAGCGCGGGCGTTTTCATATGAGGTTTCGGCCTCAAACACAGTCTGGAACTGAAAAACGGGCAGAGGCTGACTCTAAGATGGCCGTGTTGCTGACCTGTTATGAGCGCTCAATAAGCGTTCCAGTCATTAACTAAAATTCCATTGTACAGGTGAAGAGCGCAAGGAAGTGCGCACTTCACCGAAAAACCGTCAGAGGAGCAGTAGCTGAGTCAATGAAGTCCGTTTTGTGAGGAGATTCATCGCGTTTTCCATTCTGAGAGCAAACAGCTGTTTGCTTGTCGTAATATCTTCAGGGTAATTCCAGTGTCGAAGGAGTTCAGAGAGAGAGTTCGACAATTAATTCACAGTGAGGAGTCGGAGGGTGGTTGTATGACGAGAGGGCTAGAGGAGGCTTGAAATAGTATCTCTCGTGCAACAATTTTTGAGACTAAGAAGGTCTAAGAGGAATTACAAACTGTTTAATGTAAATAAGGCTCAACCTTTGTAAAAGAACCGCATACTTAAGAAGTAGCAGGAATAGTGGAAGTCAGAAGGCACCAGTTAGTCTTGCCCTAGCTCTCTTGAATTCCTACAAGAAAAGAAAGATAAAATAATTAGGAACTGAAAGAGTAAATAGAGAAACACAAGGAATAAACATACGAATCAACTGAATAAATACTTACCTAAAAATACCGGAACCCACATGAAAACGAAGCTTCAGCAGTAGGTCAGGTGAGAGGACACTAGAGAAGAGAAATAGATTAAATTAAAGTTAGGAAGCAAATAAGGTTAAGCAATATATATATATACGCGCAGCGAAACACCACGCTAGACGATACCATGTGCTGGCCAAAGTTCTTTTATTCAAGTCAGCCCCTCGGACGCGTTTCGCCTGTCCTGCAGGCTTGATCACCGAAGGCTAATGTTTTTAGCGGCCTTTATAACATCAGTGCAAGTTACAAACACGATCACGTGACAATGGACTACAAGATAGACATAAATAAAAGACTCATAGTTCAAGCAGGCTAGTGCATTATTAGCAAGTTCTAAACAGTTCACAAACAGCTCATTAAAGTTTTATGAGATGCCCGGATTAAATGTCATGTTGAAGATGCAATATTTTATATACACATTTGCGCAAGCTTTTAGGCATAATTGTAATCACAATCATGTGTTTGAACTGGAGGGAGCCGTGATGCTCAACTACCATAATTCAAAACTTTACTGAATGCCACATTATTAAACTCGTGCATTGTCATGTATGGCAGGCGACGGCGTACTCTGTAGGAAGGAGTTGGGGAATATATATATATATATATATATATATATTCACAGAAAAAACCATAGGTTATACTCCATATATAGTTAGGAATTTGCATTTACAAAACCTTGAAAATTCAAGGAAAAACCATTGGTTTTAGGCCATATATAGTTAGGGATTTGCATTTAGAAAACCTTATTTTACTCGCATAAAACCATTGAAATTCCATATATAGTTATAAGCGCTAACTATATATCGCGCACCCGCAATCCACTGCTGATGATGTCACATATTACATCATTCATGACATGGTTAGTGACATCACTGATGACATCACTGATGACATCTCAAATGACATCACTGATGACATCACTGATGACAACATCCAGTGACTGTATGTTTCTGTAAAGTTAAAACATGTTTTACATATTGAAGAATGAGTACATGTATAAGTGTCTGGATGAAGGATTTACTAGGTGCATGACTGACTGATTGAGTGAGTGATTAAATGTGTCTCACTGAGTGCATGGGTTAGTGACTAAACTGTTTTAATTTGTGCATCATTATATCTGTTGTTCTACAAACTGCTGCATATGTTGATCAGTAGCTATATGAGTAACTGTATGGGTTATTGATTGGTTGTCCAAGTATTTGTATGGGAAACTGAGTGTGTGTGTATGGGTGGCTGGGAGGTGTGTGACTCTGTACATAGATGTGTGAGTAGTTGATTCACTATATGTATAGATTCAAAACTGCATGTGGAAACAGCTGTATGGGCGGTTGACTGTGCATGAGTGTATTAGTGAGTGAATGGATATCTCAGTGCTACATGTCAAATTAAGTACATATGTAAAACACAGTACATGTGAGAGTTGACATCTATAAATAACTGTGCATAAGAGCTAGTGAATGTGTGAGTGGCTGTATGGATCATTGTGAACATGTATCAGAGATTGTATAAGAGAGTAAAGTAAATATGTGTTAGTATATGTTTGAATAAGTAAGGTGTGTATAACTGTATAGTTGAGAAAATGGAGGTGTGATTAATTTTTGGCATAACTGACTAGGTGTGTGAGTAACTCCATGGATGAGTGACTGTCTGTTTACACTGATTGTATCTAAGGTTATATTAGAGTCTGAAGAGGTTCATGGTATTATCACATGAATGATATCATCAGTGATGTGATCAGTCATGTCAAATGAGATGTTATCAGTGATGTCATCAGTGATGTCATTTGAGATGTCATCAGTGATGTCATCAGTGATGTCACTAACCATGTCATGAATGATGTAATATGTGACATCATCAGCAGTGGATTGCGGGTGCGCGATATATAGTTAGCGCTTATAACTATATATGGAATTTCAATGGTTTTATGCGAGTAAAATAAGGTTTTCTAAATGCAAATCCCTAACTATATATGGCCTAAAACCAATGGTTTTTCCTTGAATTTTCAAGGTTTTGTAAATGCAAATTCCTAACTATATATGGAGTATAACCTATGGTTTTTTCTGTGAATTTCAATGGTTTTTTAATAGCAAACATCAAAAGCTGTCAAATGTCAAGTACGTGATAGGTAAAAACGTTTTCGTGTTTATGCACGCTGATGTGCTTTGAACGCTGCCCCCCCCTCCCCTCTTTTCTCTTAGTAGTACTCTCTCCTTGCAGATAGTGAAGGGTAGTTAACGCAGACCTTTACCCCTGTTGTAATCCGTCGTACCTGCTTGTCTCTCCATTTGATTGATTATTATCCAAGCATTTACTGTTTTACAATTGGTTCTCTTTGGATCATTCTCTATTTACAAACAAGCACAAAGTCGCAATACTCTGTTTAGTCTTTGCAGATAGTGAAAAATCGTGTAAAAAAATAAAAGTAATCGAGCAAAATCAGTAGACCACTAATTCGATCTCTTTTTAACCTCGGTAAAATACAAACATTAGGAATAACCCTTCATGAGAAATACGAAAATAGTGAAATGAATTGAGCTCCACACCATGAGGGCTGCAAAACAGCTCGACTCCGCCACCCACACCGCCCAAAATAACGGCAAACCCTATGCAAATATTATAAATATACACAACACACCACCAAAGAAACAGAATAAAACATTTTATTAAATAACTATTTACATAACTATTTTATACTTTTTATTGCCCGATCCGGCTAGCTCAATCGATCGAGCATGAAAGTCATGCACTGATAACAAGCGTTGAGAGTTTGTAGAATGATGGCTTCAGATTTTCCACATACAGTGTAGTGGCGCGAACTGGCAGGGGGCGTTTGGATTCTACCCCTTCTCCAAATAAGATTTTCATACGTGAATGTTCGTTCATGCTTTTTGTCCCTGAGTTGCTTCCATGTCACTGCCTTACATAAATGGCATAAGTCCTGGTTATTGAGTGCCATACTTCAGAGTTCTAAGCAGTTCTTGTAACACTGTTTAAACCTTATTTGCACCTGCTGCAGCTTCACTATTCAAAGTAGTGGGGTCCATTTGTGGACCTGACTGCATTGGAAAACAATGTGATACGGTGCCTCCCTAAACCGCTTGACGGAGGCTCCCGAGGGGCGGTGAGATGGCGCGGACTGAGAGGGGGCGCTTGGCTCCTGCCCCCTCCCCAAGTCGTGTTGCCCTGGTGAGGCCTGAGATCGCCCCCGGCATAGGTGGCCGGCTCCCGGGGTCCGGCGGAATTTTTTCCCTTTTGAAGAATCTTTCATTCTGGACCTTGTCCCACAATCCGTTTCACCTGAAGACACGCTGTCGTAGGGCGCCCCTTTACCGTTTTAGTTGCCATTCCGCCCGCTTTTGGTACTCTGTGCCTCTTCCGCCATTCAGCTGTTTACCGCTCGCTCTTGCGACTACAACGTCTCGCTCACCATGTAGTTGAGTTGCTCCCGCTCTTAAGATTTGACCGAACTTTTTGGACTGCTGAAAGCGGTGGAATTCCGACCGCTGGTTGGTGGAGACATTTTGACTATATTCTGCACCTGCATTGTCGCGTAATGCGTCATATGACGCGACGCGTTAGCGCACCCGGATGTGCTCCGGTGCGCAAGGCGCAGCTTCCCGGAAACGATCCAGAGCGCGCCGCGCAGCGCGTAACGTAAGCATAACAGGTCATGTGACTTGTTAATAAAACTTTTCATTGGTTCATTTTACTTTTCTTTTCCTAATTATGTAAGACTAGGTCATGTGACCTAAAAATAACACTTTTCATTGGATTAAAACTTTTTTTTCCCAAACGATGAAAGCCCCACCTTGTTTCTGGATGTTTCAGACTGAAGCTGGCGTCACCATGAGAGCACCACCATCTCGTAGCTCCGTCGTGGCCATTCCGCAAGCAATCATGGCAGCCGCTCCCCACCGGAAGCCTGCGGGAGTCGAGGGCGCCCAAGACTTTTGTACAATCTTCAAGGCTGAGGGGACGCTTTCGAGAATGGAACCCAAGCCCTGGCAGACAAGCGTCCGAGTTCCAAGGTGTCCCAGGGCCATTTTACTGGACCAGGCCCAAATCCGAAGAGCCGGCCGCCATTTTAAGAGTCCTGTGGAAGCCGCCTACCGCTGCACCGCAAGAGTGGGAGCAACTCAACTACATGGTGAGCGAGACGCTGTAGCCGTAAGAGCGGGCGGTAAACAGCTGAATGGCGGATGAGGCACAGTGTAGCAAAAGCGGGCGGAATGGCGACTGAAACGATAAAGGGGCGCCCCACTACAGCAGACAAGCCTCCGCCATGTGCTTCAAAACTGCATATGTATCTCGTGATATCAAGGTTGGGCAACCAGTACAGAACAAGCAGTTACGACTCCCATTTACACCGGCGCCATTTTGGGCGCGGCCGGGCAGGTCCAGGATCTACTGAAACATAAAAAATGAGGCTGACGTCTCTGAAACAGTTCACGAACAGCAGGACATAGCAAATAAACATGAACTCTCTAAAGCTGTTAACTCACTGCAGAACAAAACAAGTGAACCTGAAACCTCTGGAATAATTGTCGCTCAAAAGAACAACACACAAAACTCTGTAGAGCCTGAAGAAAAAAAAACAGAAGGGCACTGTAGTTTCAGACACACTTAACACTAATGATGAAACAAAGATATCGTCTGTTTATAAAGCAGTTATCATCTTGACAGAATTGACAAAGAAGTGTACAGACACCAATGCATCAGCATTCTCGGAGATAACATCTTAAGGAACAAAGAAAGACCTGTTCACTCTTGACACCCCAGGTGCTGTGTATATTGCACTATAGTGCTGCATCGACAAAACGGGCAACCCTATTGATGTGGATTTTTCATTATTGATTATTGTAAAGAAATGGCGACTCCCCCCTTTAGCAGATTAGCTAAATGTTTGCGTAATTTAGGCATAAAAGTTATATTATTGTTGTTGTTGTTGTTATCGTTATAGTTCTGGTTAATTTCAAAAAATGGTTAAATATATTTACAGTTTTTGTTGCGTTCGTTATATTTAAATATTAATAAAGTTTTAAAATGTAACTGTCTTGGAGTACTATATTTTTTTTAAAAATCGGGTGAATGGGGCCTTGAATCGGGTTATTGTCATGTGTGGGCTTTGCAAGTGTACTGCTACAAGATCGGACATTTCAAACTCAAATGCACGTTCTTTTTCTTACCTTTCCGAAGCATGGAGCGCAATAGCAGGCAGAGAAAGGGTGATGCACGTGTTGAACACTGCCTGGCCTGCAAATTGCTGCCAGTGCCCCCCCGCCCGCTCCTGAAAGAGGACACACACACACCGCCGCCCCGAGTACTTCACAAATCTTTAAAAGACCATGCGCTTGTTCAATGGGAAGTGGATAACATGGCTAAGAGCATTTGCTGACTAATGCATGAATATCGCTGACTTTTCAGCGATATTCATGCATTGCGGCCGTTTTTTATCGCATTTGCGATAAACCTTGCTAATAGCAATGTGCGATAAAATTCGCCGAAGTGCGGCGATAATTATTGTCTCTAAACAAGTTAGAGACAAAAATTACCGCTAGTTGTTGGAAATATGCCCCCGGGTTTTTCCTTGCAGGAATCGGGAAACGAAAGACTAGCACTGAAATCAGTAGTCTCACACCTGAATCGGGAGGGTTGGCATGTCTGGATACTCTACAGCTGGAGCCATACACTACATCCGCAGGGCTAGGTGATAGCCTAGGTCCGGCCTGGACAATCGGACACAGAGGAAGAGAAGTGTCAGAGGGTGCGGTAGTGAATAGGGTGAAAGGGAGGTGTCGAACGGGCACAGGGTGTGATTCTCAGAGAAGAGCAGTGCAGATGGGGGAAGTATATGGCCCATGCATGAGAGAGAGAGCGGGGGTGACCATTGCGTGGGGGAGATGCGTGCGAGGGTGGGGAGCCATGCTGAGAATCGACGGCGTGCAGAGAGTGGCCCTGGTCAAGGCATCTAAAATGGCTGCTGTGCACGACAAAATTGTGGCATTGGACAAAAACGCAAGATGGCGCAGACAATGTTTATCAATAAGGATTCATTTATAACAAAATATTTACTCGCAGTGACAAAATGGTGTTCAACACTTCCTGATTTCCATCGAATCGAACGTTAACAAACGTCACGCAGCAAAAAAAAAAAAAGCTCACGCACAGAGCGGTTTTTAGCCATGTTATCCAATGGAAGGTGGATAACATGGCTAAGAGCATTTGCTGGATAATGCATGAATATCGCTGACTTTTCAGCGATATTCATGCATTGTGGCCGATGTGCGGCGATAATTTTTGTCTCTAAACAATTAAAACGAAGCACAAAATGGCGAATTCCCGTATCGCTACCAGTTTGCGGCCCAGTTCGCGGCCCGTGAAGCGCTTCTACCGTGAAAAATAAAATTTTTTTTATTTTCCCCACGGGACCCTTTAATAACCCCAACAACATTCCTAGGGGTCAAGAGGGGTATACCTTGCCCTCTTTCAATAAATTCCCCCTTCGTTTTTCACCTCTTCTTCTCTCTCGATCCTACCGAGAGATAAGATGGCGGCCGCTCCGGACTATTTAGAATGTTGACAGACACCGGAGAGCCAATCAGCTTTCTGTTATCCAATGGAAGGTGGATAACATGGCTAAGAGCATTTGCTGGATAATGCATGAATATCGCTGACTTTTCAGCGATATTCATGCATTGTGGCCGATGTGCGGCGATAATTTTTGTCTCTAAACAATTAAAACGAAGCACAAAATGGCGAATTCCCGTTTCGCTACCAGTTTGCGGCCCAGTTCGCGGCCCGTGAAGCGCTTCTACCGTGAAAAATATTTTTTTTTTTATTTTCCCCACGGGACCCTTTAATAACCCCAACAACATTCCTAGGGGGTCAAGAGGGGTATACCTTGCCCCCTTTCAATAAATTCCCCCTTCGTTTTTCACCTCTTCTTCTCTCTCGATCCTACCGAGAGATAAGATGGCGGCCGCTCCGGACTATTTAGAATGTTGACAGACACCGGAGAGCCAATCAGCTTTCTGTTATCCAATGGAAGGTGGATAACATGGCTAAGAGCATTTGCTGGATAATGCATGAATATCGCTGACTTTTCAACGATATTCATGCATTGTGGCCGATGTGCGGCGATAATTTTTGTCTCTAAACAATTAAAACGAAGCACAAAATGGCGAATTCCCGTTTCGCTACCAGTTTGCGGCCCAGTTCGCGGCCCGGGAAACGCTTCTACCGTGAAAAATCTTTTTTTTTTTATTTTCCCCACGGGACCCTTTAATAACCCCAACAACAATCCTAGGGGGTCAAGAGGGGTATACCTTGCACCCTTTCAATAAATTCCCCCTTCGTTTTTCACCTCTTCTCTCTCGATCCTACCGAGAGATAAGATGGCGGCCGCTCCGGACTGTTTAGAATGTTGACAGACACCGGAGAGCCAATCAGCTTTCTGCGCGCAAAGTTCCGTTTCGCGAAAAGTAAGCGGACCGGATCGCTGCCCAGAGCGCTGTTACAGATATATATCTTGGTTTGAACGTTAATTTCTCAAAAACTACTGGAGCACATATATTGAGACCTAGCAAAGGCACATCGGGCTAACAGTCCCTACAATTTTGCCAAGTTTCGTGCAAATCCATTCAGCCGTTCGAGCTAAAAGTGAGTCCAACCGCCCTATGGAAAAATGAATGGGAAAAACGCGTTTTGGGACCCCCCTTTTTTCTCAGCCCCCCCTTGACGAAACTCTACCAAATTTTCAGGGGCTGCTCAGAAACAAAATGTGCCATTTTCCTGAAAATTTCAGCCGATTCCGTCCTCAAACGCCAAAGTTATTAGACATAGAATTTTCAGAAATCCCATAGGGAATTAATCCTAACTATATATACCTACTGGCTATTGCCAGTAGGTAATATATATATATATATATATATATATATATGTATTTATATTTATATCATTACAGAACTACATAGATCTACAAGTAAAAAGAAAGAACAAGATTACTGAAGCAATAGAAAAGAAGCACAGACGCACAACACTTCAGGTAGGTCAATAGAGAAAAGGAAGATTAATATTAGCATAAGGTGGAAAACAACATAACCTTTCTTCCTTACAGCTACACAAGTCAAGTCAGGAGAAGACCAGGCAAGAAGTAAGAAGACTCAGAGGGGTATCTAGGTAGCCGAAGAAGACGGGTGCAGTCTCTTCTCTTTTTTGTCCAATTCCCCTTTCCCCGCTGCCGTCTGCTTGGCTCCTCGCATTTAATGAAATTGCGGGGGCTGGGGGGATAGTGGTGCGGAATTGGGAAAAAGGCATCGTTCTGCTCCTGCGCAAGTTGGCTGGAATCAAGAAGCACATCTGACACACAGCCAGCTCCTGCAGTGTCCAGAGGTGCCTACCCACGGGACACTCCTGTTGCTATGAGGAGGCAGAAGTCTTGCAGCTCCCGCCCTCCCATAGCAAACTTAGTTTGCAGTTTGAAAGACAGAGCAGTGAAATCTGTTCTCACTTTCAAAATACAAACCAGATTGCATATCCACAATCAAGTTAGCATCTCCCCATGTGTAAAAGCAATGCCGGCTCCCTCAGAACGCGGGAAGCCGCCCGCACCCTGGGGGCATAATGGCTCCCCTCACGGTCCCCAACATTTTTTATAAGACCAGGGGGATACGATCCCGAATAATATTAGAAACTTCTGATAGAGGCTATTTTTTAACGGAAAAAGTAAAACTTACGCACCCAGCTCAGTGCGGACCCCTGCCCTGTTGTGCACACCCTGGATGCACGACTCATAATCCTGCGATATTTTAAAAAAGATTTTTGGGTCTTGGGAGTCCTTAGGGAACCCCTGAACAGGCCAGGGGGTCACAGTATTTCTACAATATCCCCTGTGTCTTTTGCGCACTTCTTTTTCAGTTTTCTTGTGCCTCGGATCTACCAAGACACAAGATGGCTGCCAACCCTTCCTGGTTTGGCGTGTTGACAAAGAGTTGACACTCAATTAGCATGCAGCTCGTGCTCGTAATGGTACGCGTATAATCCTCAGATGATACTTCGTCTATAGATATATATCTATGAATTTACTTTAGATTTTCTCAGGAACTACTGCATGGATTTACACCGGTATGCACCTGTTACAACGCATTTTTTACAACGCACTACTGTTACAACGCATCCATTACAACGCAGATACTGTTACAACTCATGTTTTTACAACGCATTTTTTTACAACGCAGGTGCCTTTACAACGCATACCATTACAACGTAAGTATTGGTAAGTATATAATTATATTTTAAATGTTATATGTTTGGGGTAAAGGGGTATTTTTAGGGGTTAGGGTCAGTTTTGGGTTGTAGGGTAAAGGGGTATTTTTAGGGTTCAGGGTCAGTTTTCAGTTTTTGAGTAAAGGGGTATTTTTAGGGTTCAGGGTCAGTTTTCAGTTTTTGGGTAAAGGGGTATTTTTAGGGTTCAGGGTCAGTTTTTAGTTTTTGGGTAAAGGGGTATTTTTAGGATTCAGGGTCAGTTTTCAGTTTTTGGGTAAAGGGGTATTTTTAGGGTTCAGGGTCAGTTTTCAGTTTTTGGGTAAAGGGGTATTTTTAGGGTTCAGGGTCAGTTTTCAGTTTTTGGGTAAAGGGGTATTTTTAGGGTAAAGGGGTATTTTTAGGGTTCAGGGTCAGTTTTTAGTTTTTGGGTAAAGGGGTATTTTTAGGGTTCAGGGTCAGTTTTCAGTTTTTGGGTAAAGGGGTATTTTTAGGGTTCAGGGTCAGTTTTCAGTTTTTGGGTAAAGGGGTATTTTTAGGGTTCAGGGTCAGTTTTCAGTTTTTGGGTAAAGGGGTATTTTTAGGGTTCAGGGTCAGTTTTCAGTTTTTGGGTAAAAGGGTATTTTTAGGGTTCAGGGTCAGTTTTTAGTTTTTGGGTAAAG
Source organism: Lissotriton vulgaris (assembly GCF_964263255.1). NCBI lineage: Eukaryota > Metazoa > Chordata > Amphibia > Caudata > Salamandridae > Lissotriton > Lissotriton vulgaris. The sequence continues at coordinate 1,031,776,151 of NC_141696.1, read as the reverse complement.
GGGTATTTTTAGGGTTCAGGGTCAGTTTTCAGTTTTTGGGTAAAGGGGTATTTTTAGGGTTCAGGGTCAGTTTTCAGTTTTTGTGAAAAGGGGTATTTTTAGGGTTCAGGGTCAGTTTTTAGTTTTTGGGTAAAGGGGTATTTTTAGGGTTCAGGGTCAGTTTTCAGTTTTTGGGGTACAGGGGTATTTTTAGGGTTCAGGGTCAGTTTTTAGTTTTTGGGGTACAGGGGTATTTTTAGGGTTCAGGGTCAGTTTTTAGTTTTTGGGTAAAGGGGTATTTTTAGGGTTCAGGGTTTGTTTTTAGTTTTTGGGGTTCAGGGGTACAGGGTAAAAATAAATTAAAATTATTTTAAATTAAATTATATTAATTAATTGAAAATAAATTAAATTAAATTACAATAAATTATTTTTGGGGTTGTGGGTCAGTTTTGAGTTTTTGGGGTACAGGGGTACAGGGTAAAAATAAAGTTAAATTTATTTTACATTAAATTAATTAATGGAAATTAAATTAAACTAAATTAATTTAAATTATTTTTGGGGTTGAAGGTCAGTTTTGAGTTTGTGGGGGTACAGGGGTACGGGGTAAAAATAAAGTAAAATTAGTTTTAAATTAAATTAATTAATTGAAATTTAATTTAATAAAATTACATTAAATTATATTTTTGAAAATTAATTTACGATTATAATATTAATATTAATATATACTTACCCATACTTACGTTGTAATGGTATGCGTTGTAAAGGTACCTGCATTGTAAAAAAATGCGTTGTAATAACATGAGTTGTAACAGTATTCGCGTTGTAAAAGATGCATTGTAACGGTATGCGTTGTTACAGTCCGCGTTGTAACATCATATATCCATTTACACCATTTAACAAGAAGTGTCATCTGCAAACCAAACTCTACCTCTCTGCCAAATTTAGAGTAATTCTGTTCAGCAGTTCGGACTGTAGCCGTCTTAAAGGTCCCTATGGAAAATTGCATGGGGAAAACATGTTTTGGGACCCCCCTTTTTTCTCGGCCCCCGCTTCACCAATCACCCCCAAACTTTCAGGGAAGGACCGGAGCAGAGCAGGCCATCTTCTTGGAGAATTTTGCAACCGCCAGTAGGTCGTTTGATGAATCTTCATGGAATGTTCAAAACTAATTATTTGTTCATATCAACTCCTATGTTGAAAGTGTGGGGGTGATTGGTTAAGGGGGGACCGAGAAAAAAGGGGGGTCCCAAAACGTGTTTTCTCCATGTTAATTTACATAGGAAACTTTAGACAAGGCAACAGGTCGAATGGGTGAATGGAATTACCCCAAATTTGGCAGGGAGAAGGGCCTTGTTCTAGAAAGCACACTTTTTTTTATTTGGTGTAAATCCGTTTTTGAGAAATATCGAAATTTACAGATATCTACATTTGGGAATTCTGCCATCTGATTGGCTGAGGCGTTACAGGCTTGCTGCTGATTGGCAGCGAGCCGTGCGAGCGGTTGCAACTAGGAAGTGTTGGCTGCCGTTTTGTGATTCTGTTGAAGGGAGTAAGGGTGAAAAAAGGGTGAAAAAAGTGGGAAAGAGGAGGGTAGGAGCACAGTAATGTCTGTGGGGTGTTTAGGGTGTGCTCTAGAGGGGGTGTGAAGCAAAGTATTCACCCCTACCCGTGTGAAAGTGCTGGGCAATGGGAATTACGTGAGGTATTGCCTAGAGTGTGATGCTTCTAAGGTGAGGTGGTGCAGGACTCCGGGATTAAAGAGTGAGCCCAAACCATATGTCTTATGCTGTGAAGTCATGTGCCCTGGCCGCTGCAGTACAGCTGTGGAAGTAGTGTCAGCATGTGTTTATACCTACTAGGATAAACTACTGACCCATACTGGTCTAAAAGTCCTGTGGTACAGAAAATATGTTATTGAATTGTGTAGAGTCTCATGGAACTAGGAAGAGTTGGCCACCATTTTGTGATTCCGTTGAAGCGAGTAGGTGGAAAAAAGGGCGGAAAATGTAGGAAAGAGGAAGGTAGGGGTACCGTAACTTCTGTGGGGTATTTAGGGTGTGCTATACAGGGGGTGTGAAGCAAATTACTCATACCTACCTGTCCTAAAGAGCTGGGCTACGGAAATTAAGTGAGGTATTGCCTAGAGTCTGATGCTGGTAAGGTGAGCTGGTGGTGGACTCAGGGATTAAAGCATGAGTGCAAATTGTGTGTGTTATGCTGTGAAGTCATGTGCCGTGGCCGCTGCAGTACACCTGGGGAAGTAATGTCAGCATGTGTTTATATCTAGTAGGATAAACTGCTGACTCGTACTGGTCTGAAAGACTTGGTGTATGGAATATATGTGAGGTCCTGTCTAGAGTCTTATGCTGCTAAGCTGAGCTGCTGGCAGACTCGGGGATGAAAGCGTGAGCCCAAACTGTGTGTCATATGCTGTGAAGTTATGTGCTCTAGGCACTGTGCCATACCTGTCCAAGTCGAGTGAGCATGTAGTTATAGCTACTCGGATGAACTTTTGTTTCGAACATTGTAGCTTGTGTATAGTGCTTAGGGGGTGTTATAGAGGGAGTGCAAAGGTAAATCTGCGCGTATCAAATCAATTTGGTATTTGTGAAATGCTAACTACTCACTCCTAAGGGGTCTGATTACGCTGGGGGCGTAAGCTGAGCTGTTGATGGCCTCGGTGAAAAGCCATTGAACTACCGACCCCTACCGGTCTGAAAATGCAGGGTACGGAAGTTAAGTGAGGTATTGCCTGGAGTGTCGTGCTGTTAAATTGAGCTGCTGCTGGACTCCGGGATGAAACTGTGAGCCTAAACTGTGTGTGCCATGCTGTGAATTCATGTGCTCTGGGTGCTGTGCCACACCTGTCTAACTTGTATATGGTGCTTAGGTGGTGTTGTATAGAGAGTGCAAAGGTAAATCAATACGGTATTTGTAAAGCGCAAACTTCTCACCCCTACAGACAACAAGCCGTGGCATTACCACCATTTCGATCAGCCACCCGGCAGGTGAATCAAGGAGTCCCCCAAGGGTCGGCGATTAGTCCGATCCTATTTAATATATATCTCCGTCCGGTGGTAGCACTGATAAAGTCATTCGGCATATCAGTCATCAATTATGCCGATGACACTCAGTTGATTTTTTCATTTGAGGGATCGGAGATAATCTCAAGGGACGCCTTTCACCGTTGTATGTCGGCAACAGCAGCATGGCTGCGAGCCAATTCATTGCAATTCAACGGGTCGAAAACGGAGGTACTTTACTGCTCCTTGGACCAAACTCCTCGCACATTACCGGTTGATTTTTGGCCAACTTCTATCCCGGGTTCGGTGGAGGCTGCAGAATCAGCTCGTAATTTGGGAGTCCTATTTGAACCCAATTTGCAGCTTGATGCTTCCGTAAATAGGACGGCAGCGACGTGTATGGGCCTACTTCGTGCCCTTCGGAAAATCTTGCCACTTCTTCCTCGGGGATCCAGAGCAGAGGTAGTGCGTAGTTCCATCCTCAGTAGGTTAGACTACTGTAACGCACTTCTTCTGGGTGCCCCGAAGACTCTGGCCCTTAAACTCCAAAGGATCCAGAACATGGCCGCTAAATTGGCCTTGTCTCGACCGCGATCCGCCTCCTCATCGGCAGCTCTGGCCGACCTTCATTGGCTTCCAGTCTAGCAGAGAATTGCATTTAAAGCTCTATGTCTTGTTTTTAGGGCCCTGCATGGACTGGGACCAATACCCCTTCAGAATCTTTTTTCCTGGTTCCCAGGATAAACAGAGTGAGGATGGGCGGACGTGCCTTTAGTTTTATGGCCGCCACGTTGTGGAATACTCTACCTCTGGCACTGAGGAGTAGCCACGACCTGCCCACGTTTAAAAGGGACCTTAAGACCCACTTGTTCCCAAGAGTAATGTAGCTTACCTAACAGATGTTTGGATCGGTCTCAGTGCCAGGATGCCCTTTGGGTGACAGCTGCGCTTAATAAGCAATAAAATACATATATACATACTACGGGTGAGTAGAGCCGGGGATCAAAGCGAGAGCTCTGTGCTACAAAGTGAGTTGGTCTGGCCACTGCGCCACAGCAGTGTAGAGAATACATTTTGGCGAGGGTCCGGGAGTTGCCGTTATCTGGCCTTAAAATAGCGGGCCTAGGTTGTAAGTTATAGGGTGGCTCTAAAAAGAGCCCTTGTGTTCATTAGTTGGAGTTACATATAAGTGTGGATGCACAGCTTCAAGTTATTCAGGAAAACTCAGTTTCCCTGATCTGTGAAGTGTACTCCATCACTTCTGTAGATATCCGTCATACAAAACGTATCTTGTTGTTGTAGATGGACCCCATTTTGTGGTCTCTTTGGTATGCAGACACAGCTTCCGAGATTTTTCAATCTGAGGATAAAATGGTTTGGACCATTTCCACTTCTGTCTTTGGCATATATTGGAATATGCAAAGACAGTTTGAGGCAAAAGTTATATCAATTGACCAAAGGTGTCCTTCATAAACATTTCCAAACCTACCCCAGTCAATTTGCCTAGGTCATTTCCACCACAGTGCACAATCACGAGGTCAGGGTGTTGGAGATGCAAACAGGTTTTAATCAAAGGCAACAATTGGTGCCACTTCAATTTTCTCTGTTCAAACCATTTAATGCCCACATTTTGTAAACCGAGGCCTAGGTCAATAGGTCTCTGTTCTGCAAACCTCTTGCACCAGAAAACCTGGTCCTAAGATCCACACTAGCATTTTGAAGGTATGGCTGGAAGGTATGGAAAGATGTCTGTAGCTCATGCAGTTCCTTCGTAGAATACGAGATATGTTTAAAGATGGAAAACTAGTTTCTTTTCACATACAAGACGGTACCTGATAGGGAGATGAAAAGCGTCGTTTTTTAAAAGTAGGGTGAACATTCGTTTAGTGGAAAAGCATCTTTGTGATTGGTTAGGAAAAATCAGTTTGAATTTGGAGTACATATTATAGGATAAATTTGATCATCTCAACCACACCTGCTACTTGCATTTGGAATGCAATGTTTGAACTTAAAACAATTGTGAACTTTGAACCTGCATGTGCCGTTATATGTTTGAAAAAATGTTGCAAAAAATATAGTTAGGTTTAAAAAAATTGATGAACTTTTAACCTCCACGTGTTATAGAATGTTCTAGAAAGTGTGTGTTTTCTCCATGTTAATTTCCATAGGAAACTTTAGACAAGGCTACAGGTTGAACGGGTGAACGGAATTATCCCAAATTTGGCAGGGAGAAGGGTTTTGGTCTAGAAAGCACGCTTTTGTTTATTTGGTGTAAATCCGTTCAGTAGTTTTTAGGAAATATCTAAATTTACAGATATTGATATTTGGGAAATCTGCCATCTTATTGGCTGAGGCGTTACGAGCACAAGCTTGCTGCTCATTGGCTGCGAGCAGTTGCAACTAGGAAGTGTTGGCCACCATTTTGTGATTATGTTAAAGCGAGTAAGGGAAAAAAAGGGCAAAAAAAGATGGAAAGAAGGGTAGGAGCACTGTAACCTCTTTGGGGGAATGCGAAGCGAAGTAGTCACTGTTACCGGTCTGAATGTGCGGTGTTGCTCAGAGTGACATTGTGCTGATATAATATGGTGCTACACTCGGGTATGAAATGAAAGCATAAACCGTGAGGTCATTGCTGTAAAGTGATGTGGTCTGGTCTTTGTAGCATACGTTTGTAAGTAGTGTTAGTAGGTGTTTATACCATACAGGGAGTGGGAAGCGAACTACTGGCTATTGTGCGTTTATTCTATACCGGAAGCGGGAAGCGAAGGACTCATGCCTACCGGTGTGAAGACTTGGGGATGAAGCCAAGGTAATTTCTGTAAAGGGATGGGCTCTGGGTGCTGTAGTATACATGTGCAAGTAGTGTTAGTAGGCGTTTATACATACAGGGAGTGGGAAGCCAACTACTAACTAAGCATGGGCGAATTTTGCGAATCTCGCGTTCGCAAATTTTGCGGATTTGCGAACTCGCAACCCGCTAAATCCGCGAATTCTCGCGAATTTGCGGATTTTTTTTTTGTGTTCGCGCAGGTTTCTGCCAGTTCGCGAGGGTTTTGTACAATTTCGCAAACGCGAACTTACCTGTCGGGTCGCAAGTTTTGCGAACTTGTTGTTTCTACGTGTCCAGCCTATTTGGGACACTCTTCTTCATCACTGCCACTCTCTGTCACCACTGCCACTCTCTGACTACTCATGCCACCCTCTGGCCCACCCATGCCACCCTCTGTTTCATCACTGCACCCTCTGGTTGTCCAGTGTACATTATTTTCGGCAAAGCAAAGCACACCTTCCCTGCCTCAAGTGACCTGAATTAATTTGGGGCTGATTAATGTGTCACAGAATATTTTTTTAGCTGGCACCTGCTTCCTTAGTGCTTCTTGATTAGTGATCTTTTGCACTTGCTAAGTGCTTTCATTGTTTCAAAATTAGTTACAACACCTGCCCTGCCCCAACTGACAATAATGAATTAGGGGCTGATTAATGTGTCACTGGATTTGAACTTCCAGCCTGGCTCCTGCTTGTCTGCCTTAGCTGTAATTCAGGACCCTTGTGTAACTATTCTGAGGGTCAGAGCAGGGTCACATAATAGTTGCAAGTCGGCAACTGAACTCTGGAGGGGCCCCTCAGGAAGCACTACAGGAAATGGCTACTAATGATGAGCTTGAACTTTTGAACCTGGTAAGTAGTTTCAGTTTTGCTAAAATCGTATTTCTGCAATATACCGCTTATTCGCGGGGCGCGAAGTTAAACTGGGAAGCCGCGAACTCACGCGAACAGTGCGAGCAAGCCATAAAATCAGCTGCTCGCGGATTTGCGGATTTTACGGGAAATTCGCGAATCTCGCAGATTGCGAATTTACCGAAAATCCGCAAAATCCACGAGCGGAACCGATTTTCCGTCCATGCTTACTACTAACACGTACCGTGCGTTAATACTATACCGGAAGTGGGAAGCGAGGAACTCATGCCTACCGGTGTGAAGAGTCAGGGATCAAACCGAGCTGAGTGGTGTAAATTGATGTGCTCTGGGAACTGTAGGATACTAGCCGCTGTAGTATACATGTATAAGTAGTGTTAGTATGCGTTTATAGTATATAGGGAGTGGGAAGCAAACTACTCACCCCTAATGGTGTGAAGACTCGGGGACTAAACCGTGAGCCTAAAGTGTGAGCTCATTGCTGTAACGTGATGTGCTCTGGGCGCTGTAGCATACCTGTGGAAGTAGTGTTAGTTTGCGTTTATACAATACAGGGAGTGGGAAGCAAACTACTCACCCCTTCCGGTATCAAGACTCGTGGGTGAAACCATGAGCTCATTGCTGTAAAGCCATGTGCTCTGTGTAGTATTCCAATGTAAGTCATAGTAGAATGTTAGTATGTAATTCTACTAGACTCTAAGTATGTCATGTTAGAATGTAGGGCTGTCATGAGGGGAACCTTGCGGCGTTTGTACACGTTGCTGGAGAAGATGGTTGCCTTGCTGTCTGCTCCTGTTGGTGAGTGTTTAAGGTGTCTTGTTTTCCTGCAATAAATCTACTTATTGGATCCACTGCTGTCTGCCTCTTTATTACATAAATTTGGCGACAAGTGGGAGAAGGTTAAAAGAAGGCAGTACTCACCAATATTTCAAAGTTGCTTGCGTTGTGCTGAAGACCCGTTTTCTTCGTGTAGCTGTTTTTACTCATGCCAGGGTTGTCGACTCATTGAACTATGTCATCCGACTTCTGGTAGGATTTATATTTTTTGATTTTGCACTTCCTCTGCTTCTTCACTACTTTCTGGTCGCTGTACTACACGTGTGTAAGTAATGTTAGTATGCGTTACCACTAACAAATGCATCATTGTCCAAGGGAGGGTGACCTCTCAGGCGCAGCTCATACAATCTCCCAGGGTGTGAATTTGCGGGACATTTGTTTGCTATTAGAGGGCGGGTGCATGGCTTCCACCCTGAGATAGCAAATCCTTGTTTGACTACTAGAAGCCAGAGGAGGAAAACCTTGTATCGCTTTAATAGAGGGGATGCAGATGGTAAAAATGGAGAGAATTATTATTTTTGTTTTGAAAATGGTAATGGGTAATGTTCCGTGGCCAAACCAATTATTATATTGCGGGGTCTCTGTAGGACTGGGGATCTTAATGTCACATGTAAATTAGGCGCGGAAGGGCACAGAGACGTTTCGGAGCCTAGGGGACCACCATCTTCCTGGGTATTGTTAACTAATTGTTCGGGGGTTTGAGGCCAACTGAAGTCCGGGGATCGCCTTACTCCAGGGTTAACTTAAATATGCAGGGTGGGCCTCGGTGGTCCCTAAAGCCTCGGTGGTCCTAGGCAGTGACTTATTGGTTCTGTAATTCTGTAATTGGTTCTGTAATCACAGGGGCAGTACTCATGGTGCTATAAAGTGATACACTCATAGAACTCTTGTAGTTGTAGAATTACTCATTTGTGTAATAGTCAGTTAGATTATGATTGGTAGGTGCACTGTAATATTACAAATAATCATAATCTCCTATAAACAGATGATTTTCACAATAAACTATAGACAAGTGTTGTCATAAAAAGAAGACCTATTCACTCAGTTATTTATTTGAAAAAAAAGTAACCTTTATTAAAACATAAATATAATATAAAAAATGTTGGTTGGACTTCAGTGGAAGTAGGGTAGAAAACCTGCAAGACAAAAATGAAACATAAGTATGTGTGCTAAGTGGAAGAGGTAAAGAAAAGTAGTCCGAATGAAAGGACGATAGTGAGAATGGGAGGGAGGGGGAGTGGAGGGAAGGGAGAAGGGGAGGGAGAGTCAAAACAAGAGTGGGAGGAGGAGACAGAGCATCGGACTACTGCACCCAGCTCTTAATGTTTATCCTCCCACCACCCATTGGTCTAGGACGCTGGGGTCCGCGAGAAAGAGTGTGGCCAAGCAAGTCTTAAAAATGAATCATATTAGGCCAGATATTAGGGGACAAACTATCAAGGAACGGCAATAACATTATCGCCACTTTCGTGGCAGGAAACTGCTCCTAAAGTGGCGATAAGGGGCTTGATAATATGCCCTTGTGAATTCCCATAGAAGCCCAGGTTCTAGTGTGAACCCGGGCTTCTATGGGAATTCACAAGGGCATATTATCAAGCCCATTATCGCCGCTTTTGCTGTAGTTTCCAACTGCTAAAGCGGCAATAATTCTATCGCTGTTCTTTGATAATATAGTACTACATTAAAATGTACCTGTGCACACAGGGTGCTGCACCCCAGCCCCTTTCCCTGCACTGCGCTCAATTGTAGGTCCTGCACACCATGGTTTCACTGCTCACCTGCCACAGATGGTGTGTCCCACGACGTGTTGGTGCAAGCTCTGAGTCCGGGGTACGTTTATACAGTACGGGGGCGGTGTCTTGATACCACGATATAAGGCTTCATCGTGGGGGGTGCTCCCGCACTGCCCATATTGAGCCAATAAATTCAGTGTCTTAAAAGAGAGAACTAATTTAATGGTGGAAACGTCTGGAGGTAAATGAAGGTTTATTTCAAGTTTCATAGAAAACAGGAGTTGAGTACATCCTTCATTTTTTGAAGTATGATCTACAAGCTGTTCGTGGTAATCGTGGTTCAAAGAGGAGTTGGAGTTCACGAGAATTCACAAGGTTAAATAATAATACGTTATACGAAGGTTCACATAGAAAGGAACAGAGCGCATGGTAGAAGCATAATGTGCACGTGTAATGCAGTGGCTGAAGGTTGTGTGCATGTACACTTAGTAACAAGCTCCCCACAGTGCCGTAAAAGCCAACGCCACAAGTTTGCAAGGCAGCGCTGCCCGCTGGCTCAGGCCTACAGTACCCTCCAGCAGGTCTTTAAAATTATTTTACGCTCAGCAACATCGCTTGTTCGCACCTGCGCACTAAAGCTGATGCACCCCACCCCTCCTGCCGCACCGTGCTCAATTGGAGGCCCTCTGCATCCAGGGTGCTCTGCTTACCTGCTGTCATTGTTGTGTGAGCCAACACCACATGCAGTAGTGCTCACAATTCAGCTGGAGTGATGATTTCAGGATGGTGTACACCTCATGGATCCCTTTCGAAGACGATGGGCAGTAGGGCTCACAATTTAGAGCCAGCGTTGATTGCCAGAATGATGTACACCTCATGGATCCCTTTTTTTTATTGCGCATTGTGATATGTGAGGTGGATGCAGCCATATCACCTGAGGCAGTGTGGAGAGAGGGACATGTGGTGTCATGGTTATCCTATTTATACGTACGCAGAGTGGGCTGGGCTTGCTTACGCCAGGCCAGTGTAGCGGTATGAATGATAATTCCGGGGACCTGGGCGTTGTTCAGTTCCGGCCTGGCCAGCAAGTGTACATATGTTTGTTTCTTTTGTTGTTTTGACCTAGCAGAGTGTGCAATTTATGTTAGTGTAGCAATTGTCCAGAGGGCGGCAACTATCGCTAATGAGATGGTGTTTGAAAAGATAGAATGACGAACATCACATGTCGTTGTCAAAGTTGTGGATATGCGCAGACATGCATGTCAACGGTGTGCGGTATTATTGAAAGTGTTCCTATCACGAAGCGTACACATGTGAATGGGCTCGGATGATGGGAGGACCGGCAGTGAGGCTACGTCATACACAGTGATAACACTCATTACAGTCAAGCAATGCATGTCAAATGTGAATCTGAAATTGTCACATATAACAGACTACTATGTTGGTAAAGCCTGACAACAGAGCGTACAGCAAAAGAAATCTACACATTGCAGTTTACTGTTTGTCACATGTGATCTAGGATGTGCACTCTGCCCATGGCTTCTGATACTTCTTAGAACCACCAATACTCAAGTCGAAAGGGAGCACAATAATGTGCACACACACTGGGGGCATCTTGTAACAAACATTTTGTTTTTTGATGGAACGTTTGAGATGCCTGGCAATCACACATGGAAGGATAATGTACAGACCATGAATATTGATCAAGATGATCGTTGCATGTTGTGTGTAGTATAAGATATGTGTATACAGGAAAACACTTTTAAAAAAGCTTTCTAAGCATAAGAGGTGTCTCTCAGGAAATGCTGTAGAGAGAATGAGTAAAAAGGGTGGGGTCGTCCAACTGTTACAATGGGAAATGTTATGGAGCAATCAAATGTTTGTTTTTTTAAGGTCACATGGCAATCGTGCACCGAGGGTGCAAGGAGGCCACCCCAGACACGATTTTGACAAAATATATTTATCATAATATAAGTATATTACAGTTAGAAATATATAAATGTTTAAAATATTCTAGATTATCGCTTACTCTCGTATACTGTTTAAAGTGATTCAGATATACTTTTGAGAAAAAAAAACAAGGGAATGGCGTACCCGGCGCAACTCTATACATCTGTGACATAACACATTGCCTGGCAGCGGGTACTCGTCGCATACGCAACGCGCAGTGGGCGCGACCACATACTGACATGACGTAACACGTGGCTTGGTACTGCATACTCGTCGTAAACCAAAGTAGCAGCTGGGGTGACTTCATGCATATATGATGTTACACGGGAGGCAGTGCCACAAAGTCGTTGGATATGAAATGCTCATCATTTACGAGTTTAGCAATATGGCGGATATACATGTAGTTATTCATCAATACAGGACTATAATATGCACTCATACATCCATACATGCAGTACCAGTCAGTCAGTCATCCATAGAGTTACTCAAACACCTAGTCAGTAATGCAAAGAATCAATCACATACCCATTTAATCGTGTACACAGTTATAGACACCAACTTTGTTATTTTTTGACATACCACATCAGTTATTTATACAGAAACTAACACATATTTACTGTCTTACACAATCACTGATAGAAGCAGACACCTATTTATACACCCACTCTTCAAATAACTTAGTCTGAAATATACTCATTTTTATATACTCCAACACTCACATATAGTGGCTTAAAACATATGTAGTTAGACACAGATATCCACTGAGACATTTATTCACTCACCAAGACACCCATAGACACACTAACTCACCCATACAGCCCTTCCCAGTTGCACTTTTTAATCCATACATCTATGGACGGACTCATACACCCACCCACCCCAAAGACACTCTGGGACCCATACAGATACTCAGACAACAAATCAATAACCTATATAGACACTCATGTAGCTATTCAGCAACCCATGCAGCTGCTTACATACCAATGGGAAGACTAATACAGACTTTCACACAGTTTAGTCACTAACCCATGCATTCAGTAAGAAATGTTCAATCCCCCACTTATACAGTCAGTCACGCACCTACGAAATAATTCCTTTAGACACTTGTAAATGTATTAATTCTTCAATACACCTTGATATATATCTATCTATATATATATTGCAAAATCCTGTCCGCGCGGCAACCTCGTCTTCATTCACGCCTCGCCAGCAAACAGGACATGGACCCAAACTTCGTGCTTGAAAATTTTATTTACCCAAGAGTCAGAGACGCGTTTCGTAGCGCGAACGCCGCTTGTTCACTATATATATATATAAAACAGATTTAAACTTTACAGAAACACACATTCACTTGGATGATGTCATTTGGGATGTCATCAGTGATGTCATCAGTGATGTCACTGACCATGTCATGAGTGATGTAATATGTGACATCATCAGCAGTGCATTGCGGGCGCGCAAGTTATAGTTATCTCAACTAACTGTAACAGGTGAATTTCTCTGGTTTTATATAGGTCAAATGTGAAACTAACTATAACGTCCCTGAAACCTATGTTTTTTATAGTGCATTTCTAAGGTTTTTTAAATGCTTATTCCTAACTATAACGTGCCTGAAACCTATGTTTTTTTTCCAGTGAATATGTATATATTTATATATATATATATATATATATATATATATATATATATATATATATATTCACAGAAAAAACCATAGGTTATAGTGGATATATAGTTAGGAATTTGCATTTACAAAACCTTGAAAATTCAATGAAAAAACCATAGGTTATAGGCCATATATAGTTAGGAATTAGCATTTACAAAACCTTATTTTACTCGCATAAAACCATTGAAATTCCATATATAGTTAGCTAACTATAAGCGCTAACTATATATCGCGCACCCGCAATCCACTGCTGATGATGTCACATATTACATCATTCATGACATGGTCAGTGACATCACTGATGACATCACTGATCACAACATCCAGTGATTGTATGTGTCTGTAAAGTTTAAATATGTTTCACATATTGAAGAATGAGTGGATGTATAAGTGTCTGGATGAAGAATTTAGTAGGTGCATGACTGACTGTATGAGTGAGTGATTAAATGTGTCTCACTGAGTACATGGGTTAGTGACTAAACTGTCTTAATTCGTGCATCAGTATGTTTGTTGTTGTGTAAGCTGCTGCATGTGTTGATCAGTAGCTATAAGAGTGGCCATATGGGTTATTGATTGGTTGCCCAAATATTTGAATGGGAGGCTGAGTGTGTGTGAGGGTGGCTGGGAGGTGCGTGACTCTGTGCATAGATGTGTAAGCAGTTGATTCACTAGGAGTATGAGTTCAAGAGTGCATGTGGAAACAGCTATATGGGCGGTTGACTGTGCATGGGTGTGTTGGTGAGTGAATGGATTTCTCATTGCTACATGTGCAAGTAAGTACGTATGTAAAACACAATACATGTGAGAGTTGAGATATATAAATAACTGAACATAAGAGCCAGTGAATGTGTGAGTGGCTGTATCGATCACTGTGAGCTTGTATCAGGGATTATATAAGAGAGTAAATATGTGTTATTATATGTTTGAATAAGTAAGATGTGTATAACTGTATAGTTGAGGAAATGGAGGTGTGATTGATTCTTTGCATGACTGACTAGGTGTGTGAGTAACTCCATGGATGAGTGACAGTCTGTGAGTGTCTGTTTATACTGAGTGTATGTAAGGTTATATTAGAGTCTGAAGAGGTTCATTGTATTATCACATGAGTGATGTGATCAGTGATGACAAATGAGATGTCATCAGTGATGTCATTTGAGTTGTCATCAGTGATGTCATCAGTGATGTCATTTGAGATGTCATCATTGATATCATTTGAGTTGTCATCAGTGATGTCATTTGAGATGTCATCAGTGATGTCATCAGTGATGTCACTGACCATGTCATGAATGATGTAATATGTGACATCATCAGCAGTGGATTGCGGGTGCGCGATATATAGTTAGCGCTTATAGTTAGCTAACTATATATGGAATTTCAATGGTTTTATGCGAGTAAAATAAGGTTTTGTAAATGCTAATTCCTAACTATATATGGCCTATAACCTATGGTTTTTTCATTGAATTTTCAAGGTTTTGTAAATGCAAATTCCTAACTATATATCCACTATAACCTATGGTTTTTTCTGTGAATTTCATTGGTTTTTTAATAGCAAATATGAAAAGCTTTAAAATGTCAAGTACGTGATAGATAAAAACATTTTCGTATTTATGCACGCTGATGTGCTTTGAACGCTGCCCCCCCCCCTCCCCTCTTTTGCCTTAGTAGTACTCTCTCTTTGCAGATACTGAAGGGTAGTTAACGCAGGCCTTTACCCCCGTTGTAATCCGTCGTGCCTCCTTGTCTCTCCATTTGATTGATTGTTGTCCAAGCATTTACTGTTTTAGAATTGGTTCTCTTTGGATCATTCTCTATTTACAAACAAGCACAAAGTCGCAATACTCTGTTTAGTCTTTGCAGATAGTGAAAAATCGTGTAAAAAAATAAAAGTAATCGAGCAAAATCAGTAGGCCACTAATTGGATCTCTTTTTGACCTCGCTAAAATAGAAATATTAGGAACAACCCTTCTTGAGAAATACGAAAATAGTGAGATGAACTGAGCTCCACACCATGAGGGCTGCAAGACAGCTCGGCTCCATCACCCATCCCGCACAAAATAACGACAAACCCTATGCAAATATTAAAAATATAGACAACACACCAGCAAAGAAACAGGGTAAAACATTTTATTAAAAAACTATTTACATAACGTTGGTTTATAAGATGATGTCAGTAGTGGACCGATGTGTGAATAGATCGAAAACAGCACAAGGCTCCAAGATCCGGATAGCAAGCTCCTGGATGTTGGGTGCCATAGTTTAGAGTTCTGAATTTCAGCCTTTTTCAATGCCTGTGCTTTGTTGAATCAAAATGGCGGCTTGACACAAAGCTGACTCAAGCGTTGTTACTGATGCTATGCAGACCAAAACTGGTTTTCAGTTTGTACATTTTTCTAGATTTTTCAATCCAAGTTTGGTTGACTTTGTAGAACGATGGCTTCAGATTTTCAACATACGGTGTGGTGGCGCTGACTGGGAGGGGGCGCTTCGCTCCTGCCCCCTCCCCAAGTAAGATTTTCATACGTGAAAGTACGTTAATGGTTTTGGTCCCTGAGATGCTTCGATGTCACTACCATTCTCAA
Source organism: Lissotriton vulgaris (assembly GCF_964263255.1). Lineage (NCBI taxonomy): Eukaryota > Metazoa > Chordata > Amphibia > Caudata > Salamandridae > Lissotriton > Lissotriton vulgaris. Next base: position 1,031,760,688 of record NC_141696.1, on the reverse strand, counting down.
ATAGCATAAGTTCTGGATGTTGGGTGCCATAGTTAAGAGTTCTGAGCAGTGCTTGTAACACTGTCTGAAGCTTATTTCCACCTACTGCAGCTTCACTATTCTCAAAGTAAGTGAGTGTCGTTTGTGGACCTGACTGCATTAGAAAACAATGTGATATGTTACCTTCCTAAACAGCTTGACGGAGGCCCCTGAGGGGCGGTGTGATGGCCATGGACTCGGAGAAGACGCTTGGCTCCGACACCCTCCCCAAGTCTTATAGCACTGGTGTAGCCTGAGATCGCCCCCGACATAGGCGGCCGGCTCCCGGGGTCCGGCGGAACTTTTTGCCTTTTGATGACTCTTCAATTCTGGACCTTGTCCCACAATCCGTTTGACCTGAAGACAAGCTGTAGTGGGGCGCCCCTTTATCGTTTTAGTTGCCATTCCGCCCGCTTTTGCTACACTGTGCCTCTTCCGCCATTCAGCTGTTTTCCGCCCGCTCTTGCGACTACAGCGTCTCGCTCACCATGTAGTTGAGATGCGCCCGCTCTTGCGGTGCAGCGATAGGCAGCTGCCACAGGACTCTCAAAATGGCGGCCGGCTCTTCGGTTTTGGGCCTGGTCCACTAAAATGGCCCTGGGACACCTTGGAACTCGGACGCTTGTCTGCTAGGGCTTGGGTCCCATTCTCGAAAAGCGTCCCCTCAGCCGTGAAGATTCTACAAAAGTCTTGGGGGCCTCCGACTCCCGCAGGCTTCTGGTGGGGAGCGGCTGCCATGATTGCTCGTGGAATGGCCACGACGGAGCTACGAGATGGTAGTGGTCTCATGCTGACGCCAGCTTTAGTCTGAAACATCCAGAAACACTGTAGACTACCAATTCGATCAGTTCCGGTAGCGCCCCAACATGACCCGGAAGAGAAGAACTTGCCCTCCCCTCTTTGACTGATGGTTCTTGTTGCCTGTCCCCTCTGTTGTCATTTAACAGAACTTTTTGGACTGCTGAAAGGGGTTGTGTTCTGAACGCTGGTTGGTGGAGACATTTAGACTATATTCTTGACCTACGTTGTCGCGTAATGCGTTTTATGACACGCCGCGTTAGCGCACCCGGAAGTGATCCGAGGCGCGGCGCGCAGCGCGTAACGTAAGCATAACAGGTCATGTGACTTGTTAATAAAACTTTTCATTGGTTCATTTTACTTTTGTTAATTTAATGATGAAAAGCTTGGTCATATGACCTAAAAATTACGCTTTTTATTATTTTCGAACAATATTTTTTTTTCAAACATATGTTATAATATTCCAGGCTAATGTACTTTCCCGGAAAATTTACAACTGTCTTGCAAGTAAAATATATTCCTTTTTCGAGAAAAAGGGCGTTTCTTCCTTCCATGACGGAGCCGTTGAGTAAAAGAGATTCGGCCTGCTGTCTTAGTCGCCGATACGCCTGATTATCAGATTCTTATCGATCACTTTATGTTGCAGACATGAAAAACACAACTGCCCTTGACCATTTATCTTTACTGCGTTCCTACATATTATACCTTTTATCCGTCATGTAATTGGACTGCTTTATTTCACTTGCCTTTTACTGATTCGAAAACAGTCACTAAAAGTAAAAACTTTACAAATGAAAATACTACTACCGTGTTTTGTTTTAAAAACCTTTATTGTGAAAATGTCAGTATACAAATACGGGCCTATAACCACGTGGGCCGGCCACGGAGCAAACTGAAATCGTATATGATGAGGAGACATTTACACTGTAGAAGAACGTAACGAGCGGGCCATTAGGTGACAAGAACAAAGGTGTCTAACAGTTGCGGAATCGGTGGACGTACATTTTGTAATTAAAATACGACAGGGCCACTTACAATAACATTTTCTAGATATACATTTGCGGGCAAAGAGTTACGAGTCCCATTTATACCGGCGCCATTTTGGGCGAGGCCGGGCAGGTCCAAGATATAGTCAAAATGTCTCCACCAACCATCGGCCAGACCAGAACCCCTTTCGGCCCTTTATGCTACAAGATGGTGTCTTCCATTCAGAAAATATTGGTGGCAGCATTTTGAAAGGAAACAGAAACAGCCGTTCTCCTAGTGAGTTTCACATTGTTACATTTAGGAAGAATGTTGAAGAGTAGTATGTGGAAAATCTGAAGCCATTTTTCTACAAACTCTCAATCAGACTTGGATGGAAAAAAAAAACCTGAAGAATGTACAAACTGAAAACCAATGTTTGTCTGTATAGCACCAACAGTAACGCTTGAGTCAGCTTTGTGTCAAGCCGCCATTTTCATTCAATCAATAGCGTCCCCCTGCACACATTCAGGGACCTGGTCGTGTCTTCAGATGAAACGCATTGTAGGAAAAGAAGCAGAAAGGAAAAGGAAAAAAGTTCCGCCGGACCTAGTGAAGCTGCAGCAGGTGCAAATAAGCTTCAGACAGTCTTACAAGCACTGCTCAGAACTCTCAACTGAGGCACTCAACATCCAGGACTTGCCATTCGGATCTTGGCGCCTTGTATTTTTGTTTTGTTTTTGATGGAGGGGAAACAACAAAAAACAGACATTGAAAAAGGCTCAACAGTGCAGGGCGCCTTGTGCTGGTTCCGACCTATTCACACATCAGTCCGCTACTGACATCACCTCATAAACCAACGGGGCACCCCACGCCGACTTTCGGCGCAGCATTGTAGGATGGCCACACCAGTGCGGCAATTTGCTGGACACCACCTCGGTGCCATCCAGATCTCGGCGCGTTCATTCAATCAATAGCGTCCCCCTGCACACATTCAGGGACCTGGTCGTGTCTTCAGATGAAACGCATTGTAGGAAAAGAAGCAGAAAGGAAAAGGCAAAAAGTTCTGCCGGACCTAGTGAAGCTGCAGCAGGTGCAAATAAGCTTCAGACAGTCCTACAAGCACTGCTCAGAAATCTCAACTGAGGCACTCAACATCCAGGACTTGCCATTCGGATCTTGGCGCCTTGTGCTGGTTCCGACCTATTCACACATCAGTCCACTACTGACATCACCTCATAAGCCAACGGGGCACCCCACGCCGACTTTCGGCGCAGCATTGTAGGATGGCCACACCAGTGCGGCCACTTGCTGGACACCACCTCGGTGCCATCCGGATCTCGGCGCGTTCGAGTCACTGTGCCGGAAGAGTGACCGGAACTCAGCTGAACATGCCGTCTTTCGGCGCAGCATTGTAGGATGGCCACACCAGTACGGCAATTTGCTGGACACCACCTCGGCGCCATCCGGATCTCGGCGCGTTCGAGTCACTGTACCGCAACAGTGACCGCAATTCAGCTGGACACGCCGTCTTTCGGCGCAGCATTGTAGGATGGCCACACCAGTGCGGCAATTTGCTGGACACCACCTCGGTGCCATCCGGATCTCGGCGCGTTGTGCTGCCTTCGGCCTATTCGCACATCGGTCCGCTACTGACGCCGCCTCACGTGCCAACGGATTTTCTACGCTTTTTGTAGCCCTATGTCGCATAACAGGTCATGTGACTTGTTTATAAAACTTTTCATTGGTTCATTTTACTTTTGGTTTCCTAAAGATGGAAGGCTTGGTCATATGACCTAAAAATAACACTTTTCATTGGTTTAGAACATTTTTTTTTCCCAAACGATGAAAGCCCCACCTTGTTTCTGGATCATTCAGACTGAAGCTGGCGTCAGCATGAGAGCACCACCATCTCGTGGCTCCGTCGTGGTCATTCCGCGAGCAATCATGGCAGCCGCTCCCCACCGGAAGCCTGCGGGAGTCGGGGGCCCCCAAGACTTTTGTAGAATCTTCACGGCTGAGGGGACGCTTTTCGAGAATGGAGCCCAAGCCCTAGCAGGCAAGCGTCCGAGTTCCAAAGTGTCCCAGGGCCATTTCAGTGGACCAGGCCCAAAACCGAGGAGCCGTCCGCCATTTTAAGAGCCATGTGGCAGCCGCCTATCGCTGCACTGCAAGAGTGGGAGCAACTCAACAACATGGTGAGCGAGACGCTGTGGCCGCAAGAGCGAGCGCAACTCAGCTAGATGGCCGCCACCTGGGGAGGCCCGTTCACGCCGGCTCCCCCACACCCCCCCCCGGGCCGCCGCACGCCAATTTTCGGAGCAGCATTGTAGGATACCAAAACCAGTGCGGCAGTTTACTGGACATCACCTGGGTGCCTGTCGTACATGTTGTGTCAGCCATGTGACACTGGACACAGACCGCTACTGACGAGGCCTCCCCCCGCACCACCCGGGACGCCCCACGCTGTTTTTCTGTGCTGCATTGTAGGATCCCTAAACCAGTGCGGCACCCAGGCGACATCACCTGGGTGCCGTCCAGAACTCTGCACGTTGTGCTGCCTTGGGACTATTCGCACAACAGACCGCTACTGACGAGGCCTCCCCCCGCCCCACCCGGGACGCCCCACGCCAATTTTCGGAGCAGCATTGTAGGATCCCTAAACCAGTGCGGCACCCAGGCGACATCACCTGGGTGCCGTCCAGAACTCTGCACGTTGTGCTGCCTTGGGACTATTCGCACAAAAGACAGCTTCTAACCATTGTTGCTTTTTGTGTTGAGAAATGTTTAAATGTTTTTAGTTTTTGTTCCGTTTGTTAAAGTTAGTAGTTAATAAAGTTTTATAACCTTACTTTGTTGGAGTGTTATCTATTTTTTTTAAAACGGGTGAATGGGGCCTTGAATCGGGTTATTGTCATGTGTGGGCTTTGGAAGTGTGCTGCTGCAGGATCGGACATTTCAAACTCAAATGCACGTTCTTTTTCTTACCTTTCCGAAGCATGGAGCGCAATAGCAGGCAGAGAAAGGGTGATGCACGTGTTGAACACTACCTGACCTGGCAAGTTGCTGGCAGTGCCCCCCCGCCCGCTCCTGAAAGAGGGCACACACACACCGCCGCCCCGAGTACTTCACAAATCTTTAAAAGACCATGCGCTTGTTCATGAGGCTTAAATGGTTTATCACCTCTTCTAGAACCCCTGCATCGACCCTCTGACGTTTCATGGAAAAATTACCATGTAACACAATACCAAGCCCTGTCAGCTGAAACCCCCAAGGAATCGTGGGGCATATTATCAAGGGGGTTTATCTCCGCTTTTTTGGCTTTAAAAACCATGAAAGCGGAGATAAAATTATTTCCCTATTATCAAGCTGTCGCTAACACCAGTTAGTGACAGCTAAAAGGAGATAGCGACCATCTTGGGCCCCGCTTTGCATGTCAGTGATACTTATCACTAATGACATGCAAAGTGGCGTGCCAAGATGTTAGCGACTGGAAACAGTCCCTAACATCGCTACCTTCTATTACCAACTTTTGGAGATATTCGCGCTAAGCGCGAATATCTCCAAAATCTAACACCTGCCCTGAGCAGTTCTTAGCCATGTTATCCAATGGGAGGTGGATAACATGGCTAAGAGCATTAGGTCGATAATACATGAATATCGCTGACTTTTCTGCGATAATAGCAAGGTTTATCTGCGATAAAAATCGCCGATGTGCGGCGATAATTTTTGTCTCTAAACAAGTTAGAGACAAAAATTATCGCTAGTTGTTCGTAATATGCCCCCGGGTTTTTGCTTGCAGAAATCGGGAGGCGGGAGACTAGCACTGAAATCAGTACTCACACGCCTGAATCAGGAGGATTGGCATGTCTGAATTCTCTACAGCTGGGGCCATAAACTACATCCGCAGGGTTAGGTGATAGCCTGGAACCAGCCTGGCATCTAAAATGGCTGCCGTGCACGACAAAATTGTGGCATTCGAAAAAAGGCAAGATGGCGCAGCCGCTGGAAGAGATATATCAACATATATCAGCCTCCTCAGCCACCCTCAGGAAACATAGGGGATTAGGATATGTCTCCCGCACCCCCTTATACCTAGTACTTTAATTAACGAAGCACAAAATGGCGAATTCCCGTTTCGCTACCAGTTTGCGGCCCAGTTCGCGGCCCGTGAAGCGCTTCTACCGTGAAAAATCATTTTTTTTTTATTTTCCCCACGGGACCCTTTAATAACCCCAACAACATTCCTAGGGGGTCAAGAGGGGGATACCTTGCCCCCTTTCATTAAATTCCCCCTTAGTTTTTCACCTTTTCTTCTCTCTCGATCCTACCGAGAGACAAGATGGCGGCCGCTCCGGACTGTCACGCAGCAAAAAAAAAAAAAAAGCTCACGCACAGCCGCTGGAAGAGATGTATCAACATATATCAGCCTCCTCACCCACCCTCAGGAAACATAGGGGATTAGGATACGTCTCCCGCACCCACTTATAACTAGTAATTTAATTTACGAAGCACAAAATGGCGAATTCCCGTTTCGCTACCAGTTCGCGGCCGCGCTTCTACCGTGAAAAATCATTTTTTTTTTATTTTCCCCACGGGACCCTTTAATAACCCCAACAACATTCCTAGGGGGTCAAGAGGGGGATACCTTGCCCCCTTTCATTAAATTCCCCCTTCGTTTTCCACCTCTTCTTCTCTCTCGATCCTACCGAGAGACAAGATGGCGTCCGCTCCGGACTGTTTAGAATGTTGACAGACACCGGAGAGCCAATCAGCTTTCTGCGCGCAAAGTTCCGATAAGCGAAAAGTAAGCGGACCGGATCGCTGCCCAGAGCGCTGTTACAGATATATATCTTGGTTTGAACGTTAATTTCTCAAAAACTACTGGAGCACATATATTGAGACCTAGCAAAGGCACATCGGGCTAACAGTCCCTACAATTTTGCCAAGTTTCGTGCAAATCCATTCAGCCGTTCGAGCTAAAAGTGAGTCCAACCGCCCTATGGAAAACTCAATGCAAAAAACGCGTTTTGGGACCCCCCTTTTTTCTCAGCCCCCCCTTGACGAAACCCCACCAAATTTTCAGGGGCTGCTCAGAAACAAAATGTGCCATTTTCCTGAAAATTTCAGCCGATTCCGTCCACAAACGCCAAAGTTATTAGACATAGAATTTTCAAAAGTCCCATAGGGAAAAAATTCTAACTATATATACCTACTGGCGATAGCCAGTAGGTAATATATATATATATCTATATATATATATATATATATATATATATATATATATATATATATATATATATACATATATATATATATATATATTTTTATATATATATATATATATATATATATATATATATATATATATATATATATATATATATATATATATATATATATATTTTTTTTTTTTTTGTTTTTTTTACTGGGAGCGGAGTTAGCGTTTGCTCTTGCTTGGCAGTCTGTCAGCTGAAGCTGAGTCCCAAAATTGCTGTCAACACTCCCTGGCAGTCAATCGGAGCTCTGCAGAACTCTGTGCAAGTTGCGAAGGCTTTGTGACTCTAGATACACACATTTAGATTTCCTTTATTATCACAAAAAGCCTACTTTCTGCACCAAAAGATATATTTTTTCAAATTTGGTTTAATTCTGTCCAGCGGTTTGGGATGTAGGCGTGTCTAAAATCTCTATTAGAATTAACATGGGAAATGCACATTTTCTTATCCCCTATTTCTCAGCCTCACTTTACATATCCCCCTGAAACTTTCAATGAAGAACAAGACCTAACTTGATACTTGTTTCGGAAAATATAATAAAGAATTATTAAATGCACCAAAGATGTAGGAAAGTAAAAAAAAGCTTTGTCCATGGAAACATGGTCCTACCTAACTCCATTAGCGGCGTGCTTAAAGTTCCTGCACTTTACTTTGTTTAAAATTGCACAAATAAAAGGGGAAAGTGTTGCACTCTTTTAAAATGTACAATTGAGAAGGGAAAATGTTGTTTTAAAGAAACTGTTTTCACTCAATCCAGAATCGCGTTGGTAGAAGACAGCGTCATGCAATGAAGGGCATAGCTAGTAACTGATTGGCCAAACAGGAACCAATCAGAAGCTTTTTTGGGATGCAGGCACTCGGTTGCATCTACTCCCGTTTAGCAAGAAGCAGGGAGCTTCTGTGCTGGTAGTTGTGTTAACAGCATGCCTAAAATATTTGCACTTTGCTTTGTTTTAAATTGTACAAATAGAAGGGGAAAATGTTGGTCTGTTTTAAACTGTATTATTGAGAAGGGAAATTGTTGTTTTAAAGAAACTATGTTTACTCAATCCCGAATCGCATTTTTAGAAAGCGACATTAAGCTACCGAGGCCTTCGAAAGTAGCTCAGTGGCCAAAGTGGAACCAATCAGACACTTTATTTGGATGCATGCACTTGGCTACATCCACATCTATTTCATGAGAAGAACGGCGTGTCCATGCCAGTAATTGTAAGCCGCGAGCCTAAAGTGTTTGCAGTTGCTTTGTTTACAATTGCACAAATGGAAGGGGAATATGTTGCTCTGTTTTAAACTGTCGTATTGAGAAGGTAAACTTGTTTTAAAGAAACTGTGATTACCTAATCCCAAATCACACTAGTAGAAAAGAGCATCAAACTACCGAGGGATTAGCTAGTAGCTGTTTGACCAAAGGAAAATTAGTCAGAAGCTTTGCTGGGATGCTCGCACTCAGCTGCATCCACGCTTATTTAATGAAAAGCACGACGCGTGCACACATTGGTCACTCCAAAGGCACGCCACAGGTAAGCCGTTCTGTGGCAGTCTGTGTCCGGATGAGGACAGAGGTCAATCACGCTTCCCAAACCATATCCTATTCTTCGAAGGAGGTACGAGACCCCGATTAAGTAAGTAAGAAATATTTCCAATTCACTTACAAGGTATCAAAGCAAGTTAGGCTTACTAAATCCCCATGGTATTAACCACACTAATGGTAGCCATTGTAAAGCTGAGCCACCCAGAATCTTAAAAAGACCCACCACCACCTTAAATAAGCAGAATCACACTGAACTTAGAGGGATTTATTTGAATACACCCTCCGTGCTCAAACATCAGGATGACATTTTCTACGTATTAGACTCAGAAACTCCTGATCCTTCATTATTGCTGAAACTTGGCTCCCAGATGAGTAATCTCCAGACTATTATCCACTTTCCTGAGTGACTACTACATTCTACAAACTAATAGAGCAGCAGAGAAAAAAGGCGGTGGCCTTGTTACAATAATAAAGCTAAAGCATTGATTCACTAAGATGACATCATTAAACCTCCCTCAGTGGAAGATCTATATTTAATCTGGAATCTCCCACCTTATCTCTAACATGCATTGTCGTGCATAAACCCTCCTAATTAGATGCACCATTTCTTTCACGCCCTAGCAGAATCTATACCCTCCTTATTATTGATCAAGCCATCATACTACTAATTAAGGGCCTTGAAGTACTGCTGGGCTAATGAGGAAAAAGGTGGACAGCAGGCAGCTGATTTCACTGACATCATCACTAATCTAAACTTGGAACAATAGGTAAACCAGCCCACACACTTTAAAGGCCAAATCTTGGACCAAATCTGCACCACTAAATTGCCTCTGAAGAACATGAACATTACCCCTTGTGTATGATAGACCACTATCTGATCACCTTCTCCATATCAGTCCTTAACTTCCATAAACTCCCAACTGGTCCTGCCACTGTATCCAGGAACTGGTCTTGAGCCGACTTGAAATCCTTCTGCAACGAGCTGGAAAAATTCATGTCATCTCCGAAGGACAAAATAGATGCCTTTGAGGTAGCCATCACAAGCTAACTCATGGAGGCCAGCAATCTTCCTGCCCCGTGTAGAACTAAACAGTTACGATGACATGAAGCAAACAAATGGCTATCAGATGGCCTGAAAGTTGCCAAATTGAATCTGAGACACTCTGAATGAAAATGGCACCTTACCTATTCCCCTTACCATAGAACTTAAAGGGGATACCCACTTGATGAGGCAAGCCAAAACCAGTTATTTTACCAGTAAAATCTTGAATGTCTAAAGAAATATTTAAGATTATTACAGAACTCTCAAATACTAACTAAGTCTCCTTACCTAATTGAATTGGATGTGAGAGTTTCTTTATAGGTATGTGGGAGGTTGTAACAGTGCATATATGGTTATGTGTGTGGGTGTGAAAGTCCCTGTAGGAGTAGATGACAGGATGTCAGAGTCTCTCCATCAGTATGAGAATGGCTACAACAATGTCTGTAATGAGAATAAAGGAGGTTTGAATTGGTATGGGAAAGGATGGACACATCACCTTAATTCTGACTATCTAAATGCATACATCATTAAACTTTCTGATCTGTTTCAATATGCATAGTTATATAATTATCTGTGAAAGTCAATATATTTATTTAATCCTTCATCCCTTACTAAAAGCATCAGTGTGAAGCAGCCCACCCTAATCTACATATATGAGTATATGTTTTTGCATAACTGAATCCATAATAATATACCTGCATATCTCACTGACAAATTAGCATTTCACTACTTGTATCACTCTCTACATTGGTGTATAGCTCTTTTTTGTTTTTCTTCACCAGTTTTACCTTATAGTTCCTGATTAATACATTTATTTTAGGTTCATATACTACTCACTTTAAACACTTTTACTATTGTCAAACATCCTACTCACTTCCATCCCCTTTACTCACACTAAGTCCTTTTGTATCAACGTATTGTTTGCTACAGCTTAATAAAAATACCTTTTAAATTTGATTGCTGGTGAGTATTTTTCTTTCTCAATATCAGGTTTTCAAACGTGTCTCAAGGAAGCATAGAAAAACCAAGCAGAAGAATCATAAACTGCTTTATACTAGACAACCAGTAATGGCACCCTATTCAACTTTGCTTTCAAGTTACAGAGACGGCAAACAAATGGGAACAGTAATTTTACTTTAAGTAATCTCCTTACTAATCATACAGCACTTCTGAATGTTCACATTTCTTAAACCTTTGTTTAATTCATTTAAAGAGACCCCAATTCCATAGAGAGTTTTGGCGGCATCCACGGATTGACTTAGGGATCCAGCAGTGTCAGCGCGGTCCCCATGAACCCTAATAGAGAATCCACAGATCTGCTCCAATAACCAAGATCTTTTTTAAAAATTATTCCTAAACACTGCCACTTACACTCACTTCATACAAATTCCTATATTTAGACCAAAACAAATCGTATTCACTCTTTCTCTTATAAACAATGTCTCCTCACATTAGCATTCTAGCCTTTTCTATCCTTACACCATACTCCTTTCTTTTTTCTATTCTTATACTACTGCCCAACAACCAACAGTCCTACATCGGTTTCGATCTGGCAGTTGCTTACATCTTTTAGAAATATGCCTACCTCTGATAGTCCTCTTTCTATGCCTAGCCGTTGATGCACTATAACCAGTAGTCCTCTCTTGGTTTCTCTACCGGCACCTGACAACAACCCTATATAAAGATGGCGACTAGCGTTCTGATGTTGTTTGCAACCAGGCACCTATCAGCCACCGGAATTTTCGCGGTGTCCCGTTGCTACCGAGAGCCGTATCCCGCTACCGCCTTCCATTTTCAAGGTAAGTTGCCGCGCACATTTATCGTCTACATCCTTTTATTAGTTCTTCTCGTTATGAGAAAGTCAAGTCCACCATAGCCGTTTAAGTCTGCTTGTTTAATCGACAATGACTGTCTGTTACTCCAATCCTATGCCTGTGCTATATTCTATTTTATCCATGACGGTCTTGAGCCCACTAGCATTAATCGCGTGATTAACCTGTCATTATAGGTTACTAATGTCAAACTCGTATGCGATTTTAAAGTATCCATCTTTCGTTTGCCCTATTTTCAGAAAACATCAACCATGAGATATCTTTCAACCCCTGGCTCTCGGTTACCCGCAAGCCGTCAAATTTAGGTATTATTTTTTTTTTTACCAGTTTCGTGTTTTATCTTAGCTGTATGAATTTGGTTTTAGTCATGGCGGTCTCTTTGTTTCAGATCAGAGGACCTCTCCTTTTCCAAACTCATAAACCAGCGTATCGTCATCATTTTCAACACGGCTCGTGCCCATATAACTGAATGTGGCTGTGAATATGCTATAAACACAGGGCCCCCATTCGAGGTACATATATTCTTTTCATTAAGCGCAAATACACTGGCATATCATGTAATACTCCCTATAGTATAATAAGCCTTGTTCAACTCATTTTCTAGGATTCACCATCACCAATTCTGAATGCTGGGGTACAGTCCACCTTATCTACCCTTATGCATCATTAGGTAAGTTTTCACTAGGGGCATTCCACAAGCTTTAGTACACAATGTATACTCGTAGTCCCTTTATCTTATATCATCGACTTCTCAGTTAATTCGAACAAATCAGTCCAGGTACCTCTTCTTTAGCAATAACTGAAATAGCTGTTGAATATGCACGTTGGATATATGCCATCATCACAACTAAGTAATCTATGAACCCCACAGGATGTTGATCTTCTCAAGTATACTTTTAGCGGGAGATCATTTACTATGATCTGCTTCTATTTTCTTTCTCTTATTAGCTCAATCAGGACATTGAGTGGTCGATGACTGGCTGTTTTTATACCCTTCTCCCCCCTTTTCTGTGTATGACCTGGATAGATTCTCTGTAAGTATATTTTCAACTATACTATTTAGTTTTTTTTGTTTATTGCAGTGCGATTGTTGTTAGCAAACTGAACAGTCTTCTTTGACAGTCTTGATTCACAGTTGAAGTTCCTATGCATACAACTAAGCATGTGTTTCCAAAAATGTCCTACCCATGGTAATATAAATCTCATCTATGAAATGTGAGTGAACATACTTCACTATAATATGGACTTTTGTAGCAAAACCGGCCATTAAATCTTTCTAAATGTGATATCTTTCCATTAAGATTTGACTGTTTTCATGCTAAATTAATAAAGAACAGAATGAAATGTGAAACTGTTTTTCGCTACTATATTAAACACTTATTGAGATGATTTAGGATGCAGTACTCCTAAAGTATATTGTACGTATAATGCTGTCCTACTATGCCCACTGTACATAATATGCCTGTATGACTCTCACCCATATTGTTTTTAATATTTTAGTGCAATAGACGGTCACCTGAGGAAGGCTGCCTAGCCGAAACGCGCGTAGTATTTACCCTACTGCATTGCCTCCATCATCTGCCTTGTCTTATGCAAACTGTTTATCTGTGTTGTGATTTTAATATTCTTTGTATATGAATTGCAAATCATTTATATAACAAAGAAAAAAAGAAAGAAAGTGCTAAAAAGATAAAACATATATAATTTATGAATAATAAAGTGATTAATTATTTCATCACCTAGGTGAGTAGTCTCTGTACTGTTGGGCGATACCACTTTAAATTTTATCAGTATCTTCCATACATATTGTTTTGCATTCTCAGCCTTTTCACTTGGCTATAGACCGTTTTCAAATTAATTTTGTTTCCCTATGTATAGCAAGTGCATTGTAAGTATATAGGGGTCCCTTCTTTCTAAACTGTTTTATCTCATAGCCTGGTCTATGAGGGGATGTTATGGTTAGTTCTATCTGTTAGTTTTGTGTAAATTTGTTTACTTTATTGTTAAATGTCTTAAAACACCAGAAAGGAAGACGGAACAGCACATGTATGTACTGTACATCTTAATATTGATGTCACATTTCACATGGTTCATAGTTTAGTTCTGGCCGGTCTTAATTTCTCACATGCATTGATTTATCAGTTCTTGTCACTCTGTAGACTAATTCCTGGTTTGTAGTGATCCTATCATTTCCATAACTTATGACAGTACTGCCATTTAAATTACTAATAATTTGTGTCTGCTTGAAACATCTATTTAACCGAAATATATCTTGTGGTAGTGATAACTATGGCTACTCTTCAAACGTTTGGGTTTAGTGATGCAGATTTTATGTCCATGATAGGCACATCTGCATCTTTTGATAATAGAATGACAAACGATATAGGAAATAATGCTGAACTCACGAAGCTTTTAGCTCTCAGAAAGAAAACCAAACGAATTGAGCTACATGGAGAATTCATGCTAAAATATCTTAGAGCCGGAATAATCCCACTAGGCCTACAAATTAAGAACATTCCTGGGCTCTTTGCCCATATAAAAGCATTCCTAGATAAATGGTCACAAATAGCAAATCGATGTTCACGTGACATCATGACGCTCATTGTTGAGACAGCAAAAGATCTCATTTTACAATTACTAAAAGGGATCAAAGAGCTAGAAGGTAAAATTAAGTCATCTCCAGCATTAGCTGATGCAAAAAAAGCTCTTGATGACATTGAGACAGAACTGAGCTCGTACAATGATTATCTAACTAAACGTAAGACCGAAAAGCTACAGAAAGACATAAGATTCTTTGGCAAGGAACAAATTTACCCATACCTGGCCGATGGATTTTATACTCAATCTGATGACACCACCTTTTACCCCACTCTAAACCAACCTTTTAGACCCTATAACAGAAAAGTCACCACGTTCTCGAACTCAATAGATTCGGACAGTGATGGGGGGTCTTTTTCCTCAGACCAAAGAGGACAAGGATATATACCAAGATATAATCAAGGTGGGCAGCCTTTTTTAGGAAGACGCAACCCCTACAGGGGCAATTGGAAACCAAGATATCAGAGTTACAATCACCAACAGCAGCAATTTCAGCAAATTATTCAATACCCACCGCAGGCCTCATATCCCCATCAATACCAGGGACCTCCTATAATGAACCCCAATCTGTTCCTATCGACCAGGAATGCCCGCTACTGGAGGCAATAGATACCATCCCCTATCTTTAATCTGAGCAAAACCAGTTTTAATTCACCAACTCTGTCCTTATTATCCAAAGGCTTATCTTTCATTCCCCACTCAGGCCTAAACAAATTTGAGTTATTTTCAGATCTCATGGCGTTCTTACGCAAAGTTCGACTTAAGTTCTTCTTTACTGAAAATCCATCTGACCACCAAGAGGTCAATAAATCAGGACTAGCACCTAAGTCCAACTTTACACCAACGTTGGATCAAGTAGCACCAGAAGTTGGAATCTTCGAAAAGGTAGTCTATAATAAACTCCTATTGGCTACTAAATATATTCCGAGAACCCCCTTTAACATCTCCCAAGAAGAACATCAAGCATTAAAAAGCCTCCAAAACTCCACAGAAGTCACGATTAAAAGCTGTGACAAGGGTGGAGGAATAGCTCTCATGGATACCCAAAACTATATCATGAAAATTGAAAATATGCTTGATGATACTAGATTTTATTGTAAGATCACCAAAAACACTACTAGTATTACCAAATCAAAAATACTTCGCCTAACTACTCAGGCCCTCAATAATGACATTATTTGCCAAAAGGAATATGACTACCTGAACGTAGAAACTCCAAAATTGGCTTGTATTTATGGGACCCCCAAAGTACATAAATATGCTGTCAATCCACCTCTTAGGCCCATTGTAAGTGCAATTGGCTCAGTCACTGAGCCCATATCTAAATATCTAGATGCTATTCTTCGCCCGTATATTCAACTTATACCGGGTTACATAAACGACAGCTGTCAAGTGATTAACTCCTTTGAAGGGACCCCTTACAATCAAGACAGACAATGGACTCTAGACGTAGAAAGCCTCTACTCTAATATACCATGTGAAGGAGCACTTAAAGCGGTGGCATGGTTTATTGAAATATACCAAATAGATTGCAACACTAAATTTATTATTAATTGCTTAACCATCATCTTGAAAGAAAACATCTTCGAGTTTCATGGCTCGCTGTATAAACAAACAAAAGGTGTAAGCATGGGCACATCCTGTACCCCGACACTAGCAAATATTTATGTTGCATTTTTTGAGCACCAATTCATTTATGAAGAAGAGGCCCCTTTCTTCGAGACAGTACTTAAATGGTCACGTTACATAGATGATATCATCTTCATATGGGACGACGACCAGGACACTCTGTTGGAATTTATCCAATGGCTCAACTTATGCGATAACAATCTCCAATTTACTTCACATCACAGTAATGTAGAAATAGAATTTCTAGACATCATGGTGAAACACGAACACAGTTCCCTATATGTTGATTTATACATCAAACCGACAGCCCGAAACACTATCTTACACCACACCAGCTATCATCCTCTTAAACAAAAAAATGCTATCCCGTTTGGTCAATTCTTACGACTACTTCGTAATTGTACCAAACTAGAGGATTATGATCATCGAGCTGACGAGATGAAAATCAAACTTAAAAATCGTGGGTAAACCCCCATCGTGTAAATTCGCGACGCATACAAGCGGGCACGATTTTTTGACCGCCAACATCTTCTATCTGGCAATACTAACTCCACAGATAACAACCTGTTTTTTGTTACAAGACATTCTGTTCTTAATGAACAAATTCGGCAGTTAGTATGTTCACATTGGTACCTGCTGAATACAAATAAGTGGCAACAGGATACCATAAAAAAAACATGTTTGCTTATCGCAAAAATAAGAACATTAAGGACTTAGTGGTTAGATCACGTATGCCCCTTCCTAAACAAGCACTGCAATGCAGCATAGTTGACTCCCTGCCAATCCACGGAAATTTCAAATGTGTTGTATGTAAGTCATGTCCCCAATGTATTGAAAGTAAATCAATATGCCACAATGGCATAACTGTGGACAGTAAAGGTATCACTAATTGCAAATCAAAAAACTTAGTGTATTTACTGTTATGCCCTTGCAAGAAAGCATATGTTGAAGAAACCTCCCGATCTATGAATATCCGATTGACAGAACATAGATCTGCCATTCGCACACAGAAGCTGACTGTGCCATAAGTACCTCACTTGGTGGAAAATAATCATTCTCCCGATGATATACGCTGGTCCTTTAGACCTGCTGACCTGTGACTGTGCCTGGTGCCGGTGGACTGTGGAAGCGCGGCACTGTTCGTTGGAAGCGCTCTGAAAGGCGCTACTCTTCGCCGGACCCGCTCCGCGGGTCCCGCTTCATAGCTGGTCACTGCTATCACCTTTTCCCGGGCTGTAGGCAAATCAGGGCTGTGAGCGTAGGCACTGCTGGACTCCAACTCCCAAGAGTCCCAGCAGCCTCAATCACCTATCCCACCTGGTGACGCTCTCCCTGGAGGCCACGCCCCCTGCTGCTGTTTGGAGAAAAGGCCCCGGATCTGCCTAACCTGCGGATTTCTCATCCTTTAGACCTGCTGACCTGTGACTGTGCCTGGTGCCGGTGGACTGTGGAAGCGCGGCACTGTTCGTTGGAAGCGCTCTGAAAGGCGCTACTCTTCGCCGGACCCGCTCCGCGGGTCCCGCTTCACAGCTGGTCACTGCTATCACCTTTTCCTGGGCTGTAGGCAAATCAGGGCTGCGAGCGTAGGCACTGCTGGACTCCAACTCCCAAGAGTCCCAGCAGCCTCAATCACCTATCCCACCTGGTGACGCTCTCCCTGGAGGGCACGCCCCCTGCTGCTGTTTGGAGAAAAGGCCCCGGATCTGCCTAACCTGCGGATTTCTCATCCTTTAGACCTGCTGACCTGTGACTGTGCCTGGTGCCGGTGGACTGTGGAAGCGCGGCACTGTTCGTTGGAAGCGCTCTGAAAGGCGCTACTCTTCGCCGGACCCGCTCCGCGGGTCCCGCTTCACAGCTGGTCACTGCTATCACCTTTTCCTGGGCTGTAGGCAAATCAGGGCTGCGAGCGTAGGCACTGCTGGACTCCAACTTCCAAGAGTCCCAGCAGCCTCAATCACCTATCCCACCTGGTGACGCTCTCCCTGGAGGCCACGCCCCCTGCTGCTGTTTGGAGAAAAGGCCCCGGATCTGCCTAACCTGCGGATTTCTCATCCTTTAGACCTGCTGACCTGTGACTGTGCCTGGTGCCGGTGGACTGTGGAAGCGCGGCACTGTTCGTTGGAAGCGCTCTGAAAGGCGCTACTCTTCGCCGGACCCGCTCCGCGGGTCCCGCTTCATAGCTGGTCACTGCTATCACCTTTTCCTGGGCTGTAGGCAAATCAGGGCTGCGAGCGTAGGCACTGCTGGACTCCAACTCCCAAGAGTCCCAGCTGCCTCAATCACCTATCCCACCTGGTGACGCTCTCCCTGAAGGCCACGCCCCCTGCTGCTGTTTGGAGAAAAGGCCCCGGATCTGCCTAACCTGCGGATTTCTCATCCTTTAGACCTGCTGACCTGTGACTGTGCCTGGTGCCGGTGGACTGTGGAAGCGCGGCACTGTTCGTTGGAAGCGCTCTGAAAGGCGCTACTCTTCGCCGGACCCGCTCCGCGGGTCCCGCTTCACAGCTGGTCACTGCTATCACCTTTTCCTGGGCTGTAGGCAAATCAGGGCTGCGAGCGTAGGCACTGCTGGACTCCAACTCCCAAGAGTCCCAGCAGCCTCAATCACCTATCCCACCTGGTGACGCTCTCCCTGGAGGCCACGCCCCTATCACCTTGTAACTTATATATTGAGTGTAGCAGACCGCTGCGCGGTAGCGCGCGGGTAGCGCCCGGGAGAAGCCCGGGACAAGGGCGGGCCCTCTGAGGCCCTCAGAGGCACGAGAAGGCTAGGCTAGGCCCTGTCCCTAACAGTTACCCCCTTATTAGCCCCATAAACTATTTCGGCTATTTAGGATCTGTACTTTTCCTTTGTGCACCTTAGATTCAAACCACTCATTTTCTTCACTAATTTTAGATAGCTATATTGATCATCTGAGACTTATAATCTGGTAAACTAATTCCACTTACATCTCCCCAGCCCCCTTTCTGATATTACTGGAGTGGGATGATGACAAAGAAATTGAGGTCTGGGAGAATATTGGTAGGAAGATCAAATTCTAAAACCAGATCGAACCCCCTCCGAAACAAGCTTGGCCAGGCCTCTAATCTGAAGAGTACTTGTCAGATTTTTAACTTGTGGGAAAAGGGCAAGACTAAAGCTGCAATGGAGGATAACAAATCAGTGGTCCTTATAGAATCTGGTGTTACTCCCACGGACACATTGTCCAACACACCAAGAGAATTGCTTGAAAACAGAAAGGAAATTGCGGTTACCAGCATAACAGAATCTAAAGTGGTTCCTCTGACTGTCGAGAGTGTTTTCTCTCCTCCCGTATTCTCCACAGCGAAAAATAACACTGAATTAGAACCAGAAGTAATTATAAAAACTAGGGATGGTATAGAAGAGGATAATATGCACATGGGGGAAAATCCGCCAGTTATCTCCAACCATACTTTAAACACTTCTTTGACAAAAGTTTCCTTTAACAATGGTCTGTCTCCATTGTTGTTGGATAATGACCTATGTCAAAGGTATATAGAAAACGACCCGGTCAAAGCAGAGATAGATCTAAAAACTCCGCTAACATCGACCCACGCTGGCTTGAAGTTGTACAGTAGTACCCCTTCCAAATCTTCGCATTCAAATTTTTCCATTAGTCCTAATTTAAATTTGACTGGGATGGAGGCACTACAATGTCAGGGAAAAGACAATCCTATCTCTGACTCCCTACTTTCATTAGAACATTTACTGTCATCCATCCTACAACTTTTGGAAAAATTTGTGGGGGGATCCGATTGTGTCTTGGACACAGTGACCAAGATTCTAAAGGTCCTATTGGCCACTCAGAAAGAGAAGGATATAGTCCAAGTGCAGTCCTCTTCTCCTCCAGCACTAAATGGGGAAGATATAAAAGATCAGCAGTCCAAAAGCAATAAAACTGTGATTAAAGTAATTGAAGAAGGAAATCTAAGTGGCAACGTTATAGAAGTACATCCCTCTGAAAATCCCCCCCCAAAACTAGGGACCGACCTTTTTCCAATCTTTAAGAAGCAATTGGGTGAGGGAGATATAGAAGTGGGAGAGGCTTCAGAAGAAAACGGCAACAAAGGGAAGTTACGGGATTTAAAGAAGAAGGGAAAAAACAAAAGAAAATTGCTGAGACGGATAGAAAAAAATAGGCGGAGGAAAATCCTCTTTAGAAAACACCTTAATTCACCCTCAAATAATGGGGTTCCCTACATTCAGGCGGTAGCTGAAAAGGAGAATAATACTGAACCCAAGAATAACATGGGAAATTTCGCACCCCTATCTGTGATCATGCCCGCAATATCCCTGAGTCCCGCTCCCCCCCTCTTATTAAAAGTAGACCCAAATATAACCTCCCAACAAGCTTTCGTTGCTAGGGACATAACAGGGTCCAACACTCCCACATTTTTGGGTCAAGATCATAAACCCTCGAGCAAAGCGGGTGCAAGACTCAATCCCTTGGCGCCATCTTTCTCGGGAATAGTAGCAAAAGGAATTACACCAGCTGAGTCTAAAGAAAAAGGTATAGATACTCTATGGGTGGAATTCTGTCCCCTGTTCGATACCGAATGTATTTTGAACAGATCCCTCTTACTCAAATACTTTCAAGAATCGGCCAACTTGAAATTGATACAATCGGCTGACTTAGATAGAGTACAAATATTACAATCAGAAGTGGGGATGACAACTAGGGTGAGGTTCTACTCTAAGTTAGTAGCCAACCTTATTCTACAACGTTCAGAAGATTTACAGAGCAGAGGGATAGACGTCATTCCGGTTTTGGGTCATTCAGGTCAAAATAAGGTTTCTTCCAAACCCTCCCAGAAACCCCCATTCTCCCTGTTGCATTCAGCCACAGGGCGTATAAATAAACCTGGGGAACTAACAGAGCTAAAAATATGTAAGTCTAAGGACTCCCGTATGGTGTCCTATCTTGCTCCTCCTCCGCTATCTTAACAACCAATCTCAGGAATCGAAAGTGCCCAATGGAATTGGCTCCCCCGAGTCTTGGCAGAAAAAACCTCAAACAATCACTTAAATAATCAGGATCTTTAGCACAAAACTTTCCATAATTTCTTGGAATGCAGCGGGCATAAAAAATAGTCCAGAGAAACTGGCTTTTCTTTTATCTCTGGAGCAAAACATAATATGTCTCCAAGAGACATGGTGCCCTGATAAAATCCAACTAGGGAAGGACTACTATGTCTTAGAAGGCAGGGCTATCTTGAACAAAAAAGGTCATGCGAGTGGGGGGATAGCCTGCCTTTTATCAAATAAAATAAATTGGAACTATGAACATTATCTGGACCCCAGTAATCTGTTCCAAGCAGTAACTATACTTGGGCTAGATAATTCTAAAACTACCAACCGTCTGGTCCTGATTAATGCTTATATTCCTCCAGAAACAGGCTTTAATACAATACTTAAAAAGGTTTTCTTGCATGTCCAGGCTATCAGGGAGAAAGATCCGATGTCAGACATAATTCTAGTTGGGGATCTAAATAGTAAGATTTCCAATCTAAGTTTAAACTTATTCAGTGATAAATCGAGAGAGGAAACACTCTGTATTCCCCGGGCAATATTCCCTGAAAGCATAAAAACAAATAAACGGGGTAAAATAATTCTAAAGGAGTTGGTAGAAATAGACGGGCTCATAGGTAATGGGAGACTCCCATCAGATTCCCCGGCTAATTTCACACACAAATCATATAGAGGGAAATCGATTTTAGACTACGTAATAACGGGGTTTCACTCATTTGTGCTGCTGAAGGATCTTAAGGTAATTAATACCCCACAAAGTGATCATAAAATTCTCTCCGTTTGGTTAAATATAAAGCCCCCAAGTTGTGATCAATGGTCACTGAACAATGACCAAACAAATTTCCATTCCAAAACAGGAAGGTGTATTTGGAACGCGAAGGCGCATCGAAACTTGGAGGTAATGCTGGACGCAGCAATCTCCGATCTTCCGTCCTGGAATGGTTTTGAAATCGAAAACTTCTGTGTTTTTATGAATTCAGTGGTAGCAGAGACAAAAACACTCAATAAGAAAAAAACTATTAGGATTTCCCCCAGCCCTTTGAGATCTCTAAATGTAGAAATAAACAAACTAGTTAGGGCTCAATATCTGAATAGATTACCGGATACAGCACAAAAAATAACTAAGTTAAAAAGGAAAAGGAGAAGGTTATTGACTAGATTACGCAAAGAAAAGGAGGATTCTATATGGGTAAAACTAAGAGAAGCAGCTATCCACGGGGAAATGAGGCAATTTTGGTCCCTCATAGGTGAAGGGTGCGGAATGAGAACAAGTCCTGCCCCCATTGCCATTGAGGAACAAATATGGAGGGAGTTTGTCATCAACCTCTACGCTAGTAACAACGAAGCGAATCCTCAAACATGGCAAATAGATACGAGGGTACCATTAGAACCATTCACAGAAAAGGACATAGATTTGGCAATTAGTGAAA
This sequence comes from Lissotriton vulgaris, assembly GCF_964263255.1. NCBI lineage: Eukaryota > Metazoa > Chordata > Amphibia > Caudata > Salamandridae > Lissotriton > Lissotriton vulgaris. Next base: position 1,031,738,518 of record NC_141696.1, on the reverse strand, counting down.
TGCGTTTTTCCGGGGCAATGGGCCCGGATGAGTTGCCCATCAATGTATTGAAACAGAACAGGGCTAAATGGTGCAAGCTTCTCTGTCCAGTTTTTAACATTTGTCTATCAAGAGGTAAGGTGTTACCCTCTTGGAAGGGAAGCATCCTGGTACCGTTGTTTAAAAAAGGTGACCGTCTATCTCCCCAGAATTATCGCCAGATTGCATTACTAGATGCAGTCGGCAAAGTCTTCACAAGGTGTCTGCTCAAGCGGATAAATATCTGGGTGGAGCACTCGGCTGTTCTTCCACTTGAGCAGACAGGCTTTAGGAAAAACCACGGTACCCTGGATAACCTGGCAGCCTTCCAGGTGATAACAGATAAATATATCGGAGCCAGAAAGGGGAGAGTCTATGTGGCATTCATAGATTTCTCCACGGCTTTCGATAAGGTCGACCGACAGCTACTGTGGAGAAAGCTACACGATCTTGGCATGCCGCATGGTCTTTTAGGATTGGTTTAAGACCTACACGACAACACATGGTGTAGAGTATTATTGGGGGGGAAAGAGGCCTATCCCAGCTCATACCATCTGCAAATGGCCTCAAACAGGGTTGCCTCCTTGCCCCCCTGTTATTTTCCCTATATGTAAGTGTCCTTCCCCGTATAATATCTGCAGGTGACGGTATTGCCCCTCGCTTAGGAGACTCATACATCTCTTGCCTAATGTATGCGGATGACATATTGATCTTAGACCTCACCCCAAAGGGACTTAACAATCGTCTCCAATTATTACATGCATTTTCCGAAGAGCATTACCTGAAAATAAACATCTCTAAAAGTAAGGTAATGTGTATGGAGGGGAGGAAAAAACTAAGATTAGAAAACATCAGCTGGGAATTGGGAGGAAAGAAATTAGAAAGAGTAGTATCCTACGTATTCTTGGGCAAGGTTGTGAACAGCAATCTAAGCAATAAATCACATATTGAAAATAGCACCCACAAGGCAAAAACACAGAGAAATGGCTTAAGAGCACTATATAAGTCGACTGGTAAAAGGCACTTTGATTACCTATTGGAGGCATTCCGGGCAAAAATCCCCCCAACTTTGCTTTATGGTATAGAGTTTATTGAATTAGCTGAATGGGGCTTCTTAGATACAGTTGAGGGATCCCTCTTGAGAAGCTTAATATCAGCTAATAATAGCTGTAGCACTGCAGCTCTTCGTCTGGAACTCGGGCTAAGAAGCAGCTGGGCACAGGCTCTGGCAGGAGTCATTCGCTGGGTAATATGTCTGATCAAGTGAAAGCCGGCATCATTAAGATCCCTAATTAAAAAAGAGTTGATGGGCCCATTAAAAGAGTACTCTTTGCTCATAAGGAATTATAGGAAGGCCCTCAAACTCTTGAATCTGGAGGAAGTTTCCCTCCTAGCCTTTTCTACTCAACAACTAAAGCTCACATTAAAGCATGCCACCTGGAAGTTGAGCTATGAAAGGGATCGTACCCTGGCCTTACAAAAAAGGGGGACAAACCAAGCTGTTGATTCTTGTATGGTAAAACAATTACAACCCTACGTCACTTGGAATATGCCCCATGGCTTGCGCCGCTTCTGGCTACTCCTTAGGCATGATATACTTCCATTGAATAAGCTGCTAGCTAAATGGTACGGCACTACCAATATATGTAACTTTTGTAACAGCTCAGTCCAAGACTCACTACATGTCTTGATAGTTTGCCCAGCTCTAATGACGCAGCGTCGGCAGTGGGTAAAGCCCGTATGTATCCAATTTGGTATTTTAAATGCTAAATCTTTGATTAATGCAATCATCTGTCCCCCGAATGAAATTTTCTGTAACAGAATTTTTAACTTTTTTAAATGTTTCTTAGAATTGTATTAGACGAATGGCATATCACTGTTCAATAGGTTGATAACATGTGGTGCTATTTTACTATGTTTAATTTGTATTATTGTAATATGTGGATCTCCACGGAGTTCCAAAATCATATTCAAATAAAATTGAATTATATGAGAAAAGATTATACCCACAGCAGGGCTCTGCTTTGAAAAAGTGAGAAAAAAACGTGAGGTCTACTACATCTTTATGCTAAATACAGTTAACAATGGACTAAATTCAGAAATTCCCATGGGACCAAGCTATTATTTAATAATTCCAACTTTGAGAAATGGTTCCTGGATGTCATATTGATTGCTGCGTATATACAACTTTTGTATATGTCCGTTGCATTAGTAGCGATTTCTTCACAGTTGTTTCAGAAGTTGTGAAGTACTATTGCCTTGCTTTTTTGTTCTTATCAAGAAACCATGCTTATGTAACATGTATTAATTTGCTTTTCATCTATTCTAGTCCGGTTTGTGAAAATAGGAACATCATATGTCTTGCTTAATGTCTGGTAAGTTTTTGGGATGGCTGTAAGTTAATGAGATAATTCTCTGTAACATGTTCGGCTTATGGCAACAATTTAATCGGACTGCAATATCTTTATTTAGTTAAATCTTCTTTATAATGGATTTCTTCTCTGTTCAAAATCTAAATATCAACATCATGTGGAAATAGCAACTTCACATATAAGTAAGCTTGCTCCTGCGATTCTGCGCGTTCTATATTTACTAGGCAATGGTCACTTATCTTAGATACTTTTTAAATAACTTGATGAAGTAGAAATTGTATGGTTCATATTATTCCGACTCATGATTAAGGCTAGTATCATTTTATAATTTAGGGGTATATTTAGTATACAGGTATCACGGCTTTCACATGAGTCCTCTTTTTTCTATTCTTACACTACTGCCCTACAACGAGCAATCCTACATCGGTTTCTATCTGGCAGTTGCTAACATCTTTTAGAAAGATGCCTACATCCACCAGTCCTCTTTCTATGCCTAGCTGTTGATGCACAATAGCTAGTCAGGCAATGGTCACTTATCTTAGATACTTTTTAAGTAACTCGGATGATGCAGAACTTGTACGGTTCATATAATTCCGACTCATTCTATTATTTATGGGTATATTTAGTAGCAGGTATCGCGGTTTTCATATGAGTCCTCTTTTTTCTTTTTTCTATTCTTATACTACTGCCCAACAACGAACAGTCCTACATCGGTTTCTATCTGGCAGTTGCTTACATCCTTTAGAAAGATGCCTACCTCTGGTAGTCCTCTTTCTACGCCTAGCCGTTGATGCACCATAACCAGTAGTCCTCTCTTGGTTTCTCTACCGGCACCTGACAACAACCATATATAAAGATGGCGACTAGCATTCTAGTGTTGTTTGCAACCAGGCATCTATCAGACACCGGCATTTTCGCGGTGTCCCGTTGCTACCGAGAGCCGTATCCCGCTACCGCCTTCCATTTTCAAGGTAAGTTGCCGCGCACATTTATCGTCTACATCCTTTTATTAGTTCTTCTCGTTATGAGCAAGTCGGGTCCACCATAGCCGTTTAAGTCTGCTTGTTTTATCGACAATGACTGTCTGTTACTCCAATCCTATGCCTGTGGTATATTATATTTATCCATGACGCTCTTGAGCCCACTAGCATTAATCGCGTGATTAACCTGTCATTATAGGTTACTAATGTCAAACTCGTATGCGATTTTAAAGTATCCATCTTTCGTTTGCCCTATATTTAGAAAACATCAACCATGAGATATATTCAGAGCCCCTGCTCTCGGTCACCCGCAAGCCTCAAATGTAGGTATTATTATTATTTGTTACCAGTTTCGCGTTTACATCTTAGATGTGTGAATTGGTTTTAGTCATGACGGTACCTCTTTGTTTCACGGCTCGTGCCTATATAACTGAATGTGGCTGTGAATACGCTATAAACACAGGGCCCCATTCGAGGTACATATATTCTTTTCGGTACGCGCAAATACACTGGCATATCATGTAATACTCCCTATAGTATAATAAGCCTTGTTCTACTCATTTTCTAGGATTCACCATCACCAATTCTGAATGCTTGGGTACAGTCCACCATATCTACACTTATGCATCATTAGGTAAGTTTTCACTATGGGCATTCCATTAGTTTTAGTATACAATGTATACTCGTAGTCCCTTTATCTTATATCATCGACTTCTCAGTTAATTCGAACAAATCACACCAGGTACCTCTTCTTTAGCAATAACTGGAATAGCTGTTGAATATGCACATTGGACATATGCCATCATCACAACTAAGTAATCTATGAACCCCACATGATGTTGATCTTCTCAAGTATACTTTTAGTGGGAGATCATTTACTATGATCCGCTTCTATCTTCTATTTCTATTTTATTAGCTGAATCAGGACATTGAGTGGTCGATGACTGGCTGCTTTTATACCCTTCTCCCCCCTTTTCTTTGTATGACCTGGATAGTTTCTCTGTAAGTATATTTTCAACTATACTATTTAGGTTTTTTGTTTATTGCAGTGCAATTGTTGTTACCAAACTGAACAGTCTTCTTTGACAGTCTTGATTCACAGTTGATGTTCCTATGCATAAAGCTAAGCATGTGTTTCCAAAAATAACCTACCCATGTCAATATAAATCTCATTTATGAGATGTGAGTGAACATACTTCACTATAATATGGACTTTTGTAGCAAAACCGGCCATTAAATCTTTCTAAATAGGATATCATTCCATTAAGATTTGACTGTTTTCATGCTAAATTAATAAAGAACAGAATGAAATGTGAAACTGTTTTTCGCTACTATATTAAACACTTATTGAGATGATTTAGGATGCAGTACTCCTAAAGTATATTGTACATATAAAGCTGTCCTACTATGCCCACTGTACATAATATGCCTGTATGACTCTCACCCATATTGTTTTTAATATTTTAGTGCAATAGACGGTCACCTGAGGAAGGCTGCCTAGCCGAAACTCGCGTAGTATTTACCCTACCGCATTGCCTTCATCATCTGCCTTGTCTTATGCAAACTGTTTAGCTGTGTTGTTATTTTAATATTCTTTGTATATGAATTGCAAATCATTTATATAACAAAGAAAAAAAGAAAGAAAGTGCTAAAAAGATAAAACATATATATAATTTATGAATAATAAAGTGATTAATTAATTCATCACCTGGGTGAGTAGTCTCTGTACTGTTGGGCGATACCACTTTAAATTTTATCAGTGTCTTCCATACATATTGTTTTGCATTCTCAGCCTTTTCACTTGGCTATAGACCTTTTTCAAATCAACGTATTGTATGCTACAGCTTAATAAAAATACCTTTTAAATTTGATTGCTGGTGAGTATTTTTCTTTCTCAATATCAGGTTTTCAAACGTGTCTCAAGGAAGCATAGAAAAACCAAGCAGAAGAATCATAAACTGCTCTTACACAAGACAACCAGTAATGGCACCCTATTCAACTTTGCTTTCAAGTTACAGAGACTGCAAACAAATGGGAACAGTAATTTTACTTTAAGTAATCTTCTTACTAATCATACAGCACTTCTGAATGTTCACATTTCTTAACCCTTTGTTTAATTCATTTAAAGAGACCCCAATTCCATAGAGAGTTTTGGCGGCATCCACAGATTGACTTAGGGATCCAGAAGTGTCAGCACGGCCCCCATGAACCCTAACAGAGAATCCACAGATCTGCTCCATTAACCAAGATCTTTTTTAAAAAGTATTCCTAAACACTGCCACTTACACTCACTTCATACAAATTCCTAAATTTAGACCAAAACAGATCTTATTCACTCTTTCTCTTATAAACAATGTCTCCTCACATTAACATTCTAGCCTTTTCTTTCCTTACGCCATACTCCTGTAGCTTTGTTTCCATGGTGTCCAAAATATAACATTTTCTGTCACCAGTAGGTCAGAAGTTCATAACTGTCTCTACAGCAGCATGCTAACTTCTGAGGCAAATTTTGTAGGAATGGTTCAATGTATATAATCACAAACATGTTCCTCATAACCAATCACACATGTAGTTATTTTACATCTAGTAAAATACCTAGTTTTAATCACAACCTTACTGACACCATCCAATGAAAAGAAATGAATTAAACTTTACTTGCTAGAGTTATTTTTAACTGACATCTTTTTGAAAACTGCTTCATTCAGCTATAGACTTATCCTGTGTGCTACTCCCCATCCTTCCACAGGGGTAAAGTATGGAGTGTGGGCCACAGCTTTGTGTTCTGGGTGATAGAGTTTGCTGCAAACAGAAGAATTTACAGGGACCTAGGTTACCTATTGTGTATATTAAGTACTTCATTCAGAAAGGGTTAATGTGGCATAATTGCTTCAATTGGTTTAAATCATTATGGAGAACCAACATCCAGACCTCATGATTGTGCACTGTGGTGGCAATTACCTGGGTGCACTCAACCATATGATCACTCCCACTCCCACTCACTTAATCATACAGTCACTCATATAGCCACTCACACAGCCATACAACAACTCATACCCCAGTTGCTCATCCATAAAGTGACTTGCGCAACTAACTCATCAATACAGCCTCTCACAAAACTACAGTCACCAACACAGTCGCTCACACACATACTCACTCACATATACAGCTACTCACACAACTACTCTCCCAACTATACTCCACTCATGTACCCTATAACTCACTGACAGAGCCACTCACATACCCACCCCCTCACCTATATAGCCCCACATGCACCCCTTCTTTCACACAAAGAGCTACTTAATTACCTTCACAGATTCTTACATACCAACTCACTCACTCACATAGTTACTCATTCACCACTCGCTAACCCCTATATTTACTCACAACCCCTCTCATTCACCCATACAGCTACTCACACATGCACTCACTCACCCATATACCACTTAGGCAGTCACCCACTCACCCATACTGCCAGGGACATACCCATTGGCTAATCCATACTCCACGCACACACTCTCTCACTCACTGATAGAGTCACTCACACATTCACCCATTCACTCACATATAGAGCCTCTCACACACCCACCCACTCATTTAGCCATTAATACACCCAATCAGTCACCCATACATGACTCATGCACTTGCTTATTCACCCATGTAGCCACATACATACCCACTTACTCATATATATAGCTCCTCGCACACCTACCTATTCATACATAAAGCCACTCATACACCTGTCCACTCACCCATATATCCCCTTACCCACCCACTCACTCTCACATAGATCCACTCACACAGACATCCACTCACTCACCCATTTAGCCACTGACACACTCATTCACCCACACAGCTACTCATGCACCCACTCACTCACCCATACAGCTATTCACACAACCTCTTATTTACCAATACAGCCACTCACACATGCATTCACTCACCCTTACTCCACTCACATACCCTCTCACTCACTGATGATACAGCCACTCACACACCCACTCACTCAACCATACAGTCCTTCACACACCTAGCCACTTACAGATACAATCACTCACACAGCCACTCACCCATAAAGTCACCGATGCAGTCACTGACTTTTGCTTGCAGCCCCTAACACAGACACTCACTCACTCATAGATGCACTCATTCACTCACTCATCAATACATCATCTCACCTACCACTCACACACTCTTACAGCCATTTATACACTCGCTATCTCACTCATTGGGGCACTCACACACCTGCCCACTCACCCATATAGCGATTGACACACCTTATCAGTCACCCTTACATGGCTCATTCACTCACTTAGTCACTCATGTAGCCACTCACATACCCATTCACTCACCCTTACAGCTCCTTAAATACCAACTCACTCATACATAGAGCCACTCACACACCCATTTACCATTTACTCACCTATACAGCCCTTTACCCATCCAATCACTTACACATAAATGAACTCACACAGCACCCACTCACTCACCCATATTGCCACTGACACACACACTCACTCACCCACAGTTAATCACACACCCTCTCACTTACCTAAAAAGGCCACTCACACATGTCCTCACTCATCCATACATTAGTCATGCTCTCATATACTCACCTAAATAGCCACTCACTCACCCAAAATCACTCACACAGTCACTGACTGAGGCTTGCAGCCACTAACATTGTCACTCAATCACTCATAGAGGCAGTCATGTACTCATTCACTCACTCGCTGATACATCCTATCATGCACCATATATCTCACTCATGCAAGCGCTCACATATTCACATACTCACATCCACACTCCTACTACCATTTACCTACTGTTAGACCTGGCATCATTGGCATTAGGCTCCCTTTAATTTTGACAGATTGCCTCCTCTGTTCTGATATGTTTTTGCTGGTCATATGCTTTGGGCACTGTGCCACTGCTATTCAGTGCCACAGTGCAAGTGCTCCCTATGTTAAATTGATGTACAAATTGGTGAGTCCATGATTGGGTTTTTTGATTTATCTGTCATCCCCTTGTACTGTTCACCATGTGTGCCCAGGACTTGTAAATCAAATGCTGTTGGTGGGCTTGCAGCACAGGTTGTGCCACCCACAGAAGAAGCTTGTAAAGTGTGCCTCAGGCCTGTCATTGCAAGGCCTGTGTGCCGTCTGGTACTGTCATGTCGACTTGGCAAGTGCACCCACTTGCCAGTCCCTAAACCTTCCCTTTGTTTCATGTTAGACACCCCTATGGTAGACCCAAGGGCAGGGTGCATTGTAAGTATAAGGTAGGACATACTCTGATGTGTGTAGCATGTCCTAATAGTGAACTAAAGCTATTTTCGTTTTTCACTATTGAAGGCTACCTGTTCTCCATAGGCTAAAAGGGGCAGTTAGGTTATTACATTCCTATAATCCTAACTGACTCAGGGAACATGATAGAAATTCGAATTTAGTATGCCTGAACTCAGAATAATAAAATACATCTTTTAGTAAAGTTGGTTTTAATATTCTGTGTTTGAAAATACCACTTTTAGGAAGTAGGTATTTTCTTGCCTAACTGCCCAGGCCTTCCTCTACTAGGTTGTGTATTCCTTGTCTGGATTTGTGAGTGACAGTACTAGGGGATTCCAGGAGACAGGTTGGGGCAGCCCATTGGTGAATAGGAGATCTGTGTCTAGATGGGAGGGAGGAGTTGTACCTGGGACCTAAATAGGGCTGGGCCTTCCCTCTACAATGCTAGTTCCACCTCCTGTGGCTTGTCTGATGTCTCTGCCCTGCACTGTGAAAGGAGAGAAGGAATAATGTCAAGAAAGTGCTCGAGGGCTGTACGTTCCCTCCCCTGTGCTGGCTCCACCTCCTCCGGAGCGTCTGATGTCTCTGCCCTGCACAGTGAAAGGAAGGAGAGAGTCATGTAAACAGAGCGCTCAGGAAATGGTTTAGACTAGGCAGAGGCCTCTCTGCCTTCAGAGAACAAAGGATTTTGGGGTTTAAATATTGGGACTCTGATCCCAAGAAATTAGGTCACTTCTGGAACAAGAAACCTTTTGCCAAGGAGAAGAACCAAGAAAGCTGCAGGAGTTTTACTGCCCCTCTGCCAGTGTGCTGTTTACTGGGTTGGCCTACAGTTGTTGCTTCATTGCCAAGGAAAGGAAAGGGAACTTTTTAAGGACTTTCATTATTTACAGAATATTCTCCTGCTGAAGTCTCAGAGAAAAAAGACTTCATCTCCAGCTCCCCTCTGAATTTCCTTGCTGGGAATTCTCAACTCCAGACATTTGCATGTCCCTGGGAGCTGGAAGTGCGATGCATCGAGAGGAAGCGTGTTGCCGCCACAGCAGAAATCGTCGCATCGCAGGAGAAGCGATCCTTCGCCGCATCTCCCTGGAAGCGTATGTTCATCGAAGCTGCCTGCTGTTGCATCACCGGAGAAGTGTGACGCCATTGAGAGAGTCACCATCGCATCACCGGAGAAGCGTGCCGCAGGGCCAGTCGCAGCTCCAATGTACAGAGTCGTTGCAAGGGGAGAACAGCCATGACAACGCGGGGATTACCCCGCAATGCCATTACAATGCGGGGATTACAACGAAAGTCGCTACAACGATTTTCGCTGGAGGGCGCTGTTGAATAGGGAATAGTTTAATTTTCTATCCAACACCTTCCCTAATGTCAACTTGGGCTGGAGTTGGAATAGAAAATTAAACTATTCCACTATCCAGTGCCCTCCATCGAAAGTCGTTGTAACAACTTTCGTTGTAATCCCCATGTTGTAATGGCATGCAGGGTAGAAGCCTGCATTGTAATGTCATACAACCTCGCACTGCATGGCCGCATCGAGGGTGCCATCTTCTCGCATCTCAACTGGATCATTGCATCGCATCAAGGCGCCATCTTGTGCACCGCAACAGGCCCGCAGGCCGAGAATCTACCCATTCATTCGCGCTGCGCGATTACAGGACGCAGGCGCCCTTGACCTTGTGGATATACTTGGGGAAATTAGTGAGATCTTACCTGCACTATAATTGTTTGGCACCCGCATTTTGCGGGACTGAGGGATATTTAGGGCTTGCTGAGACCGCATCGTGCTGTTTTGGTCACCATATTGGGTGTGGGCATCCAGGAGGTGACAATTCATAGGCGCCATCTTGGGTGAGGGGCCAGCGGCTTGCCCTCACAGGACTCCCGCGTTCTACGGTACTTAAGATGGACACCCCACAGGCGCGCAGCAGATGTGTGCAGCGGGCGCGACGAAGGCGCGCCTGAGGTGCACCAGAGGTAAGCCCGTTTGCGCCCGTTTGCGCTACAGATGCGCTTAGCGCTAGTCGTGCTCCCTCTTCTGCTAGCCCCCGTAAGATATATTCTAGGGCAGAGCTTATGCAGCTTGGCCAGGATTTACCTATTAGTAACCAGCAGGATACTACTACTCGCACTGCGGAGGTGCTTGTTTGTGGCCTGCTCAACGTCCGGTCTCTTTGTAAGCATCATGTTGAGATTACATTTCTTATCGAGTCCCGAGGGCTGGATGTACTCTTTCTTACAGAGACATGGACGCGGGCGGATAGCGATGTTGAACTTGGACTGGCCTGTCCGCCAGGCTACAAAATTAGGCATACTCCCCGCCTGAAGAAAAAAGGGGAGGAATGGGATTCATTTTTAGAGACACTTTGGCCCCTACTCAGTTGGAGATTAAGGAGGGGCAAGGCTTTGAACTTATGGGGTTCTCCTTTAAAGGTCAAAAAGGAGTATTGCACTCTGGCGTGCTTTGTTACAGGCCACCGGGTAATGCATTATCATGTTTGCCTGAGTTGATTGATCTTATCTATGATCTCTCTAACTCTCACGCAAGGCTAATAATTCTGGGAGATTTCAATCTGTGGCCGAATGGGCCTTTAGATACAGCCTATAGTGATCTGTGCCAGGCTTGCAGCAATATTCAGCTGCAACAGTTGGTACTCTCTACGACCCATATGAAGGGCCATATCCTGGACCTAGTCTTCGCGGATGCCACTCAGGTGGTGCTGCATGATATAATTCCTCAGTGTTGGTCGGACCATGCACTCGTTCTTTTCTCTCTTTATCTTCTGGCTGAATCTTTGAGAGATGCTGGGTCTGGATCTGCCAAGTTTTGTAGGCCGTGGTCCGGACTCTTGAAAATCCCCGTTTTACCAACTCTACTTCCTGGTGGTTTTGTTTTGGGGAGAAACGTAGAAGAGAGCTACTCTAGTCTGTGCCAGCAAATTTCCAACTCCTTGGATAGGGTGGTTCCCTTACCTAGATCAAGGGTCAGACAGAAACGTGCCATGCCTTGGTATCCAATGATCTTCTTCAGTTAAAGCTGCGGTGCAAACAGGCAGAAAGAGCTTGAAGGAAGCACTATTCAGATCCGGCGAGAGCTCTTTTCAAGCAGACGTTGCAGGAATACAAATCACAGATTAAGTGTGCAAAAGCCATGTACCTTGAGGACACGTTGAAACTGGCGACAAATAAGTCGCAGACCTTGTTTAAAATTGTCAACGATCCCTCTCGACCGGCATGTGCTATGAACAACATTCCTGCTTCTCAGGCCTTATGTGACTCCTTGGCAGCCGCATTTGAAGATAAGATCGCCACTATCTTGAGCGGACTCTCTAGTTCAGGCTCTTCATATCCCCAGGCTTTGGCGCCACCCGCACCTTTAACTATTCCGGGTGACCGGGTAGGATTGATTGGCCAGACACAGCTGAACTGCTTCATTCTCCCTCCGTTTGATGACTTTTGTAAAATAGCGGAGGTTGTGTCTTCGGGCTCTCCAATGGATCCACTGCCTCATAAATTTAGGAAACTTTTTCAGGAGGAACTCTTCCGTCCATTGTACTCCATTTGTCAACAGTCTTTTAATACTGCCACGGTCCCAGAGTGCTGGAAATTGGCTGTGGTGTCCCCTCTCTTGAAGAAGCCCACACTTGATCCCATTTGTCCGGCGAACTATAGGCCTATCTCATTGCTTTCTTTTCCAGTTAATATCATGGAGAAGCTTGTGACCCAGTCCTTGTCCAGATTTCTTGAAGCTAACATCTGTCTGGATGTGGCCCAGTTCGGCTTCCGGACAGCTCATGGCACAGAATCCGCGCTGGTGGTCGTGTTGGACAATCTACGTTCGCGGGTCGACACTGGTCGGGCAGCCTTTTTAGTGCTGCTCGACATGTCGGCCACGTTCGACACGGTCAGCCACGCCACTCTTATCAGAACACTGGAGGAGGTTGGGGTAACAGGGCTGGCACAGGATTGGCTAGTCTCATATTTACTCAATAGGCATCAAGTGGTGGCGCTGCCACCTTTTCGATCAGGCGTCTGAAGAGTGGGGCAGGGTTTGCCTCAGGGGTCGGCCATCAGCCCAATCTTGTTTAATTTGTATCTCAGCCCTCTGATCCATTTGATTAAATCCTTCGATATCTCGGTAATTAATTATGCCGATGATACTCAGCTTATTTTCTCTTTGGAAGGCAAAGATGCGGCATCTTTAGAGACCTTTCATCGCTGTATGACAGCAACTGCAGACTGGTTGCGTCACAACTCGCTCCAGTTCAACAGGTCTAAAACGGAGGTGTTGTATTGCTCAAATGATCGTATTCCGCGTACCCTGCCAGATGATTTCTGGCCAACATCTTCTCTGGGAGCGGTAGCGAATGCAGAGTCTGCTCGTAACTTGGGGATCATGTTTGGCCCTAATCTACAATTGGATGCTTTTGCTAATAAAACAGTGGCCACATGTATGATGCTACTCCATATACTACACAAAATTCTTCCTATGCTTCCGGCACAGGCCAGACCTGAGGTAGTGAGTGGGATCATTCTTAGCAGGTTAGACTACTGCAATGCACTGCTTCTGGGAGCGCCTAAAACTCTGATTGGTAAGCTGCAGTGCGTACAAAATATGGCAGCAAAGCTCGCCCTCTCTTGACCACGCTTTGCTTCCTCTTCTTCAGCGCTGTTAGATCTCCATTGGCTGCCTGTTCAGCAGCGCATCTATTTCAAAGCATCTTGTCTGGTTTTTAAAGCCTTGCATGGACAGGGACCTGTCCTGCTGCAAAACCTTTTTTCTTGGTACTCTACTTCTCGAACTTTACGTTCCTCTTTTGCATGTTTGGTAGCTGTTCCCAGGATCCAGAGGCTAAGGATGGGAGGTCGCTCCTTTGGATTTACAGCTGCCAAGCTTTGGAATTCTCTCCCTCTGTCTTTGAGGAGTCAGGGGGAATTTCTACCTTTTAAAAAAACTCATTTTTTTCTGAGAGTAATGTAACTCTGTGAGTGCACATCAGCCATGTAGAATCAAAGCACCAGGATACCCTCTGGGTTTTTGCACTATAGAAGTATGCAATACATACATACATACATACATCACCTCCGCACCAGTACGGAAAAGGACCCATCCCCTACTCTGCGCAAGCATTGAGGCCCGACACATCATCAACCCCGGATTACGGAACCAACGCATCTCCCCTTTTGCAAGCCTTTTGTTTATTTTGCGTTACGCATTCAGGTACTTTGTTGAGAACTTTGTCGCATTTATCATCAACTTGAACTAAGCAACATTTATCATCTTTAAGTCAACTTTAAGTGTAGTATTGTGGATTTTTGTCTTTTGTGTTATTGTGTTAAGTCTATATAAAGAATACCTATTTTTTAAAACCTGTGTTGTGTCCATCTGTAGTGTTTCCACTGTATAACTGTGTATGTTCACAAATGCTTAACACACTGCCTCTGAGATAAGCCTGTCTGCTCGTGCCAAGCTACCAAGGGGTGAGCAGGGGTTATTAAGGAGTTTAATCCCCTTATCCTGACTTAGAAGTAAGGGTCCCTATTCGGACAAAGGTGAATACCATTGCCAAATAGAGACCCCCCAGATCTAACATTGGTGGGCAGCGGTAAGAATTTGGACTTTGCATCTGTGTTTCATATACAGTGATTGGTGTACACTACTAGTGAGTGCAGACCAAATGCGACCACATACATTTTTTAAATATTTTTCCTTGGACTGTTAGTTTTTCCTGAAAACTGCCAATTCTTACTACCATGAGTAAACCAGCATCTGTTGCATCTATGGATCTTGCATTTGAGGAAGAGAGGTTGGATACCTACACTCTGAAACAGCTCAAACATCTTTGCATGAAATTGAAAGTTGCTACAGGGCCTGGGTAGAAGCAAGAAATGCCCCTGATCTTATGGTGGAGCTAGTTGTGGATACAGATGGGCCCATTGAGAGGCCAGTGTTTTCAGCCAGCGGAGGGGGACTCTCTCCATCTGGCAGCATTATATCTTCCAAAGACCTGTCCCCCAGAGAGTTGGAAGACAGGGAGAGAAATGGGGCACTGATGCTGGAGTTGGCTAAGCTTAAGATGGAGAGCCAGAGGGAAACAGAGAATAACAGGTTGTCTTTGGAAAGAGAGATAATGAGAAAGGAACATGAGAGGATGTTGAGGGAGTTAGAAATCAAGGCCAAGGGCTTAGAAATCAATCTCTCTGGTGGCAGCGCACCATCTGTGCCTTCAGAAGGCAGAGTACATATTCCCAAGGATGTCATCAAAGATTTCCACAAAAGTGAGTATATTGGGCAGTGGTTTGCAGCCTATGAGATAGCAATGTTGGCCCACCGGGTCCCTGAAAAGGATTGGGGAGCGGGGTTGTGGGGCCGCTTTTTAACTGAAGGTAGGGATACTTTGTTAGACTTGCCCAGTGATCGTAGGATGTCTTATGACCACATGAAAGAAGCATTGATGACAAGGTATGGTTTAACTCCAAAACTCTATAGACATAGGTTCAGGAATTGTAAGAAGTTGGAGGGAACCACTTGGGTAGAATATGTATCTTTCTTTTGCAGAGCTATGGATGGTTGGGTGAGGGGTAGCAAACTTGTCTGCTAATTGTTTTCCAGAGCTATGCCAGCACCTTATTGGTAGCAAGTTGACTAACCCTAGAACGCTTGCTGAGGAGGCGACCGCCGGGTCAGTACCAGTGTCCACAAGGTTCTTGTCAGAGACTCCACCAAAGGTAGGCAGGGTCCCCAGCAGAAGAGTGGGGGGGACAAGGGTAAACAGAGGGAGTTCCAGAACGGGCCCCAAAGTAATTCCCAAGGGAAATAAGGTAAGGGTTGCCAGCCTCCCCCTGAGAAGAAGTCAGGACCTCCTGTATAGCAAGCCGAAGGTTGCTGGGCCTGGGTCGGCCCGTGTGCTGGTGGTACCCCAGCACTTCAGTGCCTTCCTACTGGGTTTGGCTCATGATGTTTCTTTAGCTGGTCATCTGGGGCAGAACAAGACCTTTGAAAGGCTTGTCTCTCACTTTTGTTGACCCCAGATGCAGAAGAGTTCAGATACTCATTGTAGGACCTGTCAAACTTGCCAGGCAAGAGGGGAAAGTGGAAGGAGGTACAAGGCCCCTCTCCATCTTTTTCCTGTAGTCAGTACCCCCTTTGAACGGGTAGGCATTGACATTGTGGAACCACTGGACCCCAAGACAGCCATGGGCAACAGGTTTATCCTGGTCTTGGCGGACCATGCCACCCGGTACTCGGAAGCCATTCTGCTCAGGACAGTGATGGCTCTCATGGTGGGACGTGCACTGATTGAGATCTTCTCCCATGTGTGGTTCCCCAGAGAGGTGGTGTCTGACCAAGGTACAAACTTCATTTCTAATTATATGAATTCTCTGTGTAAGGATTGTGGTGTTACTTACAAGTTCACCACTCCTTACCACCCACAAGGTAATGAGCTGGTTGAAAGATTCAACCGGACCCTTAAAGGCATGATCATGGGTCTTGAAAAACCAATGAGGCGTAAGTGGGATGTCCTCTTGTCATGCCTTCTGTTTGCATACCGTGAGGTGCCACAATAGTCTCTATGGTTCAGCCCCTTTGACCTTTTGTCTGGACACCCAGTAAGAGGACCTTTGAGTCTAGTCACAGGAAACCTCCCAAGGATGTATATAGTTGCATGCTGGCCTTCAGGAACCAGACTCGGCGATTCAGAGATCTCGCTCAGGCTTATCTAGAAGCCAGCGAGGAGGATATGAAGCGGTGGTATGATCAGAATGCCACTCTGAGCTTCAGCCTAGACAGAAAGTTTGGGTCATGGCCCTTGTGGAGCCTTGTGGGCTCCAGGATAGATGGACTGGTCCATACGAGGTGGTGGAGTGCAAGAGTGATGTTGCTTATATGGTGAACTTGCAGTCTCCCAGAAACCCCTTGCGGGTCCTGCATGTTAACCGCCTAAAACCCCACTTAGAAAGGTCCGAAGTGGGCATGCTCCTAGTGACAGATGATGGAATGGAGGAGGAGACCGAGCCTCTTCCTGACCTCCTGTCTACAACAGAGCAGGATAGTTCAGTAGATGGTGTCAGCCTCTCTGCCACACTGACCCCTGATTAGCAGCAAGATTGGCACCAACTGTTGGGACAATTCTCTGATCTATTTTCCTTGGTTCCTGGTGTCACAGAGTGGTGCGCCAATGATGTGGAAACTGGAGACAGTCCTCCTGTGAAGCACAAGGCTTACCGAGTGACTTACCAGGTTAGGGCTTACATTAAGGAGGAAATCTCCATGATGTTTGCTTTAGGGGTAATTGACTCCTCAAACAGTCCATGGGGCAGCCTAATGCTCTTGGTCTCAAAGGCTGCCACGCCGAATGCCACACCTGAACTCGGGTTCTGTGTGGACTACAGAGGGCTCAATTCAGTCACCAGGACTGACACACATCCCATCCCCAGAGCTGATGAGCTCATTGATTGGTTGGGATTGCACGGTACCTCAACCCTTTTGATTTGACATCTGGGTACTGGCAGATCACCTTGACTGATTGGGCTAAGGAGAGGTCAGCATTCTCCACACCAGATGAGCACTACCAATTCCGGGTTAAGCCCTTTGGGATGAAGAATGCCCCTACCACCTTTCAGAGGTTGGCCAACCAGGTTTTGGCTAGACTGGAGGACTTCAGTGCCACCTACCTGGATGACATTGCAGAGTTCGGCGCCAGTTGGGAAGAACATCTGCACCACCACTGGGAAATGTTGATGGCACTGCACAAGGCATGCCTCACGATCAAGGCAAGTAAGTGCCAGATCAGACGGAGTTCCGTGGTGTACTTGGGTCAACAGGTAGGAAGTGGCGAGGCGGTGCCCCTACAAACCAAGATTGATACCATCCTGGCATGGGAACCCCCAAAGACTAAGACACAGGTGAGAGCCTTTTTAGGACTCACAGGGTACTACAGGAGATTTGTCAAGGGGTATGGCAACATTGTTGCGCCATTGACTGAGCTGACTTCCAGGAAGCAGCTCAAGAAAGTGAACTGGACTGACATCTCTCAGAAGGCTTTTGACGCCCTGAAGACTACCATGTGCACAGCACCCATGCTTCTGGCGTCCAACTTCTCAAAAGAATAAATTGTTCGGACAGACGCATCAGAGCATGGTGTGTGGGCTTTTCTATCACAGATTAATAAAGAGGCCTAGACCAACCTCTTGCCTTCATCAGTAGGAGATTACTTCCATGGGAACAGAGGTGGAGTGCAATTGAGCGTGAGGCATTTGCTGTGGTCTGGGCACTGAAGAAGTTGAGACCATACTTGTTTGTGTCTCACTTCCTGGTTCAGACCGACCACAGGCTCCTCAGATGGCTAATGCAGATAAGGGGTGAGAACCCAACGTTGTTGAGGTGGTCCATTTCCCCACAGGGTATGGACTTTACGGTGGAGCACCGCCCTGGTACAGAACACACCAACACTGTTGGTCTGTCCAGATTTTTCCACCTTAGTGAAGAGAACTCCCAAAGGGAAGGGTTTCAGCTGGAGGGGACACTTGTTAGACCTGGCATCATTGGCGTGAGTCTCCCTTCCATTTTGACGGATTGCATCCTCTGTTTTTGCTGGTTATATGCTTTGGGCACTGTGCCAATGCTATGCATTGCCACAGTGCAAGTACTCCCTATGTTACATTGATGTACTAATTGGCTATTCCATGATTGGGTTATTTGATTTATCTGTCAGCCCCTAGTACAGTGCACCATGAGTGCTTAGGGCTTGTAAATCAAATGCTGCTGGTGGGCTAGCAGCACTGGTTGTGCCACCCACAGAAGCAGCTTGTAAAGTGTGGCTGAGGCCTGTCATTGCAAGGCCTGTTTGCAGTCCGGTACTGCCATGTCGACTTGGCGAGTGCACCCACTTGACAGTCCCTAAACCTTCCCTTTGCTTCATGTTAGACACCCCTATGGTAGGCCCAAGGGCATGGTGCATTGTAAGTATAAGGTAGGACATACTCTGATGTGTGTAGCATGTTCTAATAGTGAACTAGAGCCATTTTTGTTTTTTACTAGCGAAGGCTACCTGTTCTCCATAGACTAGAAAGGGCAGTTAGAATATTACATTCTTATAATCCTAACTGACTCAGGGAACATGTTAGAAATTCGAATTTAGTATGCCTGAACTCATCATTTAGTAATGTTGGTTTTAATATTCTGTGTTTGAAAATACCACTTTTAGAAAGTAGGTCTTTTCTTGCCTAACTGTCCAGGCCTGCCTTCCCTAGGTTATGTATTCCTTGTCTGGGTTTGTGAGTGACAGGACTGGGGGATTCCAGGAGACAGGCTGGGGCAGCCCCATGTTGAATAGAGAGAACTGCATCTAGGTGAGAGGGAGGAGTTTCACCTGGGACCTGAACAGAGCTGTGCCTTCCTTCTACAATGCTGGCTCCACTCCTGTAGCTTGTCTGATGTCTCGGCCCTGCACTCTGAAAGGAAGGAGAGAGCCATGTAAACAGAGTGCTCAGGAACTGGTTTGGACTAGGTAGTGGCCTCTCTGCCTCCAGAGAACAAAGGATTTTGGGGTATAAATATTGGGACCTTGATCCCAATAAATTAGATCACTTCTGGAACAAGAAATCTTTTCCCAAGGAGAAGAACCAATGAAGCTGTAGGAGTTGTACTGCCACTCTGCCAGTGTGCTGTTTGCTGGGTTGGCCTGCAGTGGTTGCTTCATTGCTAAAGAAAGGAGAAGGAACTTTTTAAGGACTTTCATCATTTACTGAATATTTTCCAAGGGCTTGAACTGTGCTTGCCTCCTGCTGAAGTCTCAGGAACAAAAGACTTCATCTCCAGCTCCCCTCTTAATTTCCTTGCTGGGAATTCTCAACTTCAGACATGTGCGTGTTGCTCGGAGCTGGAAGCGCAACGCATCGAGAGGAAGCGTGTTGCCGCTGCAGCTGAAATCGTCCCATCGCCGGAGAAGCGAGCCTTTGCTGCATCTCCAAGGAAGCTTGTGTTCATCGAAGCTGCCTGCTGTTACATTACCAGAGAAGCGTGACGCCATCAAGAGAGTCACCATCGCATCACCAGAGAAGCGTGTCACAGGGCCTGTCGCAGCTCCATAGTACAGAGTAGTTGCAAGGCTGCCAGGGCGTCTACGCATCGTCACTGCATCGCCACATCAAGGGTGCCATCTTCTCGCATTGCAACTGGATCATCGCATCAAGGCGCCATCTTGTGCCCCGCAATGAGCCCGCAGGCCAAGAATCTACACATCACCTCCGCAACAGTAAGGATAACAATGCATCCCCTATTCTGCGCAAGCATTGAGGCCCAATGCATCATCTCCCCCGGAACCAAATCTTATCCCCTTTTGCAAGCCTTTTTGCTTACTTTGCGTTACGCATCCAGGTACTTTGTTGAGAACTTTGTCGCATTTATCATCAACTTGAACTAAGCAACATTTATTATCTTTAAGTCAACTTTAAGTGTAGTATTGTGGATTTATGTCATTTTTGGTCTTGTGTTAAGTTATAAAACCTGTGTTGTGTCCATCTGTGGTGTTTCCACTGTATTACTGTATATATTCACAAATGCTTAACACACTGCCCCTGAGATAAGCATGTCTGCTCGCTCCAAGCTACCAAGGGGGTGAGCAGGGGTTATTAAGGAGTGTAATCCCATTATCTATACTTAGAAGTAAGGGTCCCTATTTGGACAAAGGTGAATACCATTGCCAAGTAGAGACCCCCAGATCTAACACCTACTATCTCCCATATAGAGCAACTCATACACCCACTTGTTCACTCATAAACCCACTCATACACTCACTCATTCATACAGTCACCCAAACACTAATATATTTACTCATCCACCAAGTCACTCACTCATGCAGCCAGTCACTCACCTACATAGACACTTGAACACCCAATCAGCCACCCATGCAGTCACTAAGACACTGAGTCACACACTTATACAACCAATCCTCTTTATATATACACAGACATAAAGTTTATCTTTTTTAACCATAAAGTGCAGTTCTGACAAGAACCTTTCTTCATTTTTTCTGAAAATATATTTTTAGGATTTTATAGCATTTTGTGTTTTGTTGTATGTTTTATCAAACAAAAAGGCAACGAGGGCGGAACAAATTCTAGCCAGAAACACAAAAACAGTGGAAAAAAAGAAAATTAGCAGGTATGTAGCCTTGCTGCCTCCAAGATGACATCGATAGACTGCTCACCAGCTGTCAGGGTAGTGCAGACCTGGATGTGGATAGACTCTCCTGGAGTTCTGGACTTTTTGGTTCCGTCCAGAGGTGTCAGGGAACAACACCCAAAGACCCCGGAGTTCCACCTGCCTTGGTGCACAAATGAACAGAAACACGGGCTTCTCGATGGTGGCGTCAAAGACCAAAGATTTATTACTGCAGGGACACAGAAGTCACAGAAACTACGCATGGGCAGTATCTAGGAGCCTGTTCAAATTGTACAAAGTGGGTTGCTCCTTATATACTAAATTTTGGCCTTCAGGCGAATTCTTCACATGTTGGTACATTCCCAAAGCCTTTGTGTCATAAACAATAAATATTTGGCGTACATAGGAACCGTTGATAAAATCTGATACGAAACATCTACGAAGAGGGGTTCCCACTAGTTCATCACAATTCCTTGTCAATATTGCATTCAAGAGCCGGACCGCCTCATCGTAAATTTCGTTACCTCCCCCTAATAAAGATTCAGAAAGAAAGGAACGGAGCCAGGTGTGGAAGATAGGAAAGCGGGATAAGAGATGTTTGCGGGTTGTAAATGGGCAAGGCTACCGGCTTCGGCCGCCTAATCATGATCAGGACAATGGACACGAAGACCAGTTTAGCAGGACTGGCCTTGGGCAGAGGAGGCAGCCTTTGTCGAGTCATGTAGCTACAGCGTGATCTGGTTTAAGGTGCACGTGTCATGAAAGAGGTGAATCTCCGGCTAAGGCTACGTGTCCTTAATCGAAATGGAGTGATCAGAGGCTATTGCATATGTGAGGGCAAGAAACACAAAATGGCTGCCATGATCTAAGATGGATGCCGTGGGTAGATCAGAAATGTGTTAATAAAAGGAGTGCTCTTGCTTGTAGCGTAGCGAAAACACCAGGGTATGCTAAATGGATCATTTGCGGTTCGCTGATACCAATATTATGTATTTCCGACAAATTTGAAAACACGGGCTCAAATCGTCACGGAACCTCAGACCCTCCTTTTGCCCTTACATAGGCAATTACTCAATCTATGTCAGAATCCAATTCTATGCTCATCAGGTCAGTGACATGCTGTTGTATCATCATCCTTTTCTCCAAACGCAGGTGGTTTTCTGAGACAAGTTGCAGCACAAAGACTACACAGAGCAGGACCACACTGGATAATCAGGCAGCAATACTAAGATGACACCAATGACCATTAGAACCTTCCATCCCCACGCTGAGATCAGAGTCCAAACCCACTCCATAAAGGACCAGTTTCCCTTATCTACGTGAATAGAGTCGGAAATCTTGTGTAGCTTAGAGATCGCCTCATAGACTGTTGGAGCATTATTAGGAATAAAGACACAGCAGCTTGATTGGATCATTCTGCATACCCCACCTCGATCTGCAAGTATAACGTCTAGAACCATACGATTCTGCAATGTCATGAGTCTATCCGCCTGAAGCTCAGCTGTCAGGTTGCTAAGGGCACCAGCAGTTTCGGTAATAGTAGATTCAACTACCCGTGTTAGCTGACGTATATTTCTACTATTGGCCATAGGCCCCCAAAACGGAAGGAAGCCTTTGAAGAAGTCTCCAGCTTCCTGACCAGCGGTATCTTCCTTGCTGAAGACACCTCTCGCTACTCTGGTTTTGTGGTAATCAGATGAAGCAGTGTATGTCGGAGGCAACAATCGAGCAATATAACATGATCCTGAAAAGTCGGCAGGCAACCATGTATAAGCTCTGTCTCGACAAATGAAGTAGGTACCCCTAGCAGTGAGAAAGGCAGGGGAAGAGTTAGCCGGAAACACATAAGTCTCTACGCACTCACTCCTCCCTAGCTGAGCTCTCGGATTTCTCCCATTACCTTGCAAACAGACCTGACCTCGGTGAGGTACGACCCAGATTGGAGTTGAGCTTTTACGCTTGCTTTCTCCTAAACTAAGGCGATACTCTGAAGTATTCCAACTTAAATATACTCGCAATTCGTCTCTAGGGTATGATGGAGTATTATTGACGTCCTTGACCATGTCAATAATTCCCTGGACTAAGGCTTTGTTGGCAGAGTTATATTTAGTGGAACGTGGTGGACGTGGAGGATAGGTTTCAAGGGCATAAGCAAAGATGGTTTGAAGGGCCTGAAATGATCCATTGTAGCTGAAAGGCAAAACCAGATAGGGAATACCTTTATCCATAGTGTGGGGTATCAAGCCACACACCCAGCAGTCTGTAGTGTTAACTACCAGTTGGTGTTGGTGCAAGAGCTGTACAAAAGTGTTGTTAATGAATTCTGAGCGTCGGGCTTGCTCATGTTCCGGAAACGAGTGAAAAGAGTGTAAAGAAGAAACAGTAGAAATAGCAGGATCAAGGGGAGGTACTGTAGTAACTGGCACAAAAATCAAATTTATACTAAAGACGATTCCACCCACCAATGTTGCTAAAATAATCAAGAATGTAATGGCACATTGCATCAAAAAGCATTTGCTATGAAGAATTCTATGAAGTCTGTTTCTGCGAACATAAATCACATTTTCTCGTTGCAGCGCAGGAAGCTCCATCTTCTACAATCCGCTCGCGACCACTGATGATGTGTACGTAGATGAAAATGCCTCTATCAGCCCTGGGAGTTCCCAGAACCAACAGAAAGGTCGACCTTGTGTCAGACCCCCGCAGATTCAACTAGGCACACAGCCACGACCCTACGGCTACCCAGACGGCAAGGCAATTTTTAAAACAATAAAACAATAGCAAACTTCCTGGCTGAGGGCAAAAGTTCAATATTACAAAACATCACAGTATGCAGTTGCCTGCTTTATTTGTCCATTTTACGGCTTCGTAAGTTATATCTCTGCTTCGCAGGTACTGTCTGATCGGCAAAAAGCGTTTCACTGGTAGCTGTTGCAGTGTTCAGGTTCACAGATGACAGAGTCTTTTCTGATGCAGGTGACAAATGTTCAGTGTTCAAAGGAGGTTTTTTAGAAGGAGAGTCAGAAATCAATTCGGCATCGCTGAAAGGGATGAACTTCGGTGTACTTTCGAATTCGGAGGAACCAATTCCCTTCTTCACCCAGTTGTCATAAGGAAGTGGCAAGGGTACACGCTTTACATGTGACGCGTGCACCCAGTGCTTGCGTCCGGCCACACGAACTGCTGTCCTTGTTGAGAGTAGGATTTGGAAGGGGCCGACAAATCTCGGCTGAAGGTTCTTCGTCCTCGCGAAGTTTTTGATGACGACGAGGTCTCCCGGTTTCAGCTGATGCCCTGGACTCTCCGGAGGCTTTGGCAAAGCATCGAAAACCTGTTGATGAATAAGACTCAATTTAGCAGTCAAGTCGTAAAGGTAGTCTATCAGCATAGGATATTCTAGAGAACAAAACTTTTTAGGCCTCGGCACACCCCAAATATTTGCCGGACGGCCAAAAACAATTTCATAAGGGCTAAGCCCCACTCTAGAATGTACAGTTGCTCTCGTTGACAACAAGGCCAAAGGAAGTGCGTCTGGCCAGGCCAAACCTGTGGATGCTTGTATTTTAGCTATTTTCAGCTTGAGGGTGCCATTGTAACCCTCCACTAAACCAGCAGACTGGGGATGGTTCGCACTGTGGAACTTCTGTTTCAGCCCTAGGCCGGCACACACACTCTGCATAACTTTCCCTATAAACTCACTTCCATTATCTGACCATACAATCCATGGCATTCCGTATCTAGGGAAATATTCCTTGAGAAGAATTTTGGCAGTTGATAGGGCAGTGTTGTCCTTTAGTGGGTATGCTTCTATCCACCTGGAAAAAGCACAAACCACCACTAGGACATATTTTAAATTATTACAGCGGTCCATGTGAATAAAATCTAATTGAATCACTTCAAAAGGGCAGGAAGGAGGAGCGAAATGACCAGCTGGAGTTGGAGTTCCCTTACCGGGGTTATGCATCAGGCACACCATGCAATTTTTCACCACTCTCTCTGCACACTTACTGATTCCCTCATTTTTCCAGACCGGAGCCAACATTTTACAGATTCCTTTAGAACTTATATATGCTACTCCATGCGCCATCGTCACTACTGCAAGCACATACGCATCAGGCAACATCCAACGCTGCTGTTCTGTCAAATCAATCCAACATCCATTCGAGTCCAACTTGCCCGTACTTTCTCTCCATACACGTTTCTCTTCCTCAGTTGCTTCTTTTTGAATCTCTTTCACACTTTCCATAGTATCTTCACACATTCCAGACTCAGCAATCCATCTTGCAGACGTAGCAACATACATTCTGCTCATCGTGTCTCTAGCTGTCTGTTTAGCAATTTCATCAGCAAAAGCATTCCCGTGACCAACATCATCCGTGATTGCTTTATGAGCACTGCACTTTACAATCGCAACTTCAGTCGGCAAGGTTAGAGATTCCAACAAGTCGTTAACTAGCTGACCATGTTGGATCTTGGTCCCATGGGACGTAATGAAACCTCTTTCTCTCCACAAACGGCCAAAACTATGGGCCACGCCAAATGCGTACTGACTGTCTGTAAACACATTCACTCTCTTTCCCTTAGCTATAACACACGCTCTCGTTAGAGCTATTAATTCTGCAGCTTGGGCAGAATTCTGACTCACTCTTGCAGTCTCCACAATCGTCTTCAAAGTCGTTACTGCGTAAGCAGCAGTCACGTCACCATTTTCCAATTTAAAACATGATCCGTCCACATACAGCGTACCATCTGGATCGGATAACGGAGTATCCTTCAAGTCAATACGTCCTTTTGTCTCTTCCTCCGTTTTAAAACAGCAATCATGTGGCTCGGAATCACTCGACTCTTGATCAGCCGGCAACAGTGTTGCTGGATTCAATACATTACATCTTTTGATCTGAATATGACTCGCTAGTAATGTCAGCTCGTAACCAGATAGTCTCGCACTGGTAAGGTGTTGTGTCTTCGTTCGGTTCATGAGTGTATCCACTGCATGAGGAACCATGACCACTAGCATGTTGTTCATCACCAAACCAGCAGATTGTCGAATGGAAGCCGCAGCTGCCGCTGTAGCTCTCAAACAACTAGGCAACGCTCTGGCTACCGGATCTAATGTTGATGAGAAATATGCACAAGGGCGTTGTTTATCACCAAACTTCTGTGTCAGAACACTCAACGCGCAACCGTCTCTCTCGTGAACGTAGAGCGTGAATGGCTTACTGTAATCGGGTGTACCCAATACAGGAGCTGAACACAATGCTTTTCGTAATTCAGTAAAACTCTCTTGACATTCATCAGACCATGGCACCGGACTCGGAACATTTTTCCCTGTCAAGGCTACCAATGGTTTCGCTAAAAGACAAAAATTTGGGATCCACTGCCTACAGTAAGAGGTAATACCTAGAAAGGCACGTACTTCTCTCTGTGTGCGTGGAACACTCATCTGTGTAATTGCTTTTATTCTTTCTGGGGTCAACTTCCTTCCCTCCTTTGACAAGAGATGACCTCGGTAGGTCACTTCTTGGCAGCAGTATTGCATTTTGGAAGGCGACACCTTGTGATTCAGATTAGACAAATGATGCAATAAGGAAATTGTAGCTGCTTTGAGCAGGAATCAATGTTAGCAAGGCAGTAATGTCCGGAACCACAGGAAACTGCGGAACCACAATCTTATTAACTTCTCTGAGGTCTATGACAAACCTGTACACTGGAGGTTTTGTAGGATCAGTTCGTTTCAAAATCGGTAGTACAGGACTGTTACAGACATTTCCTCTAGTTTCTTCAATCACATCTTTTTTAATCAAATCTTGCACAATCAATAAAAGTGCACGCTCACCTTCACTAGATATTTTATATTGGGGAATTCTTGGAAATTTTACATTTGCTTTCAAAGTTACCACATACGGTGGAATTTCTAGGAGACCTACATCATTAGGACCAGTCGCCCAAAGAGAATCAGGGAGTGAGCGTAGCTCTGGCGGGAGTGCATCCATTGACAAGTACATCGGAGAGGTGATATTTTTACCCAACGTTAGTTGTACTCCTTCTGGAGAACAGTACAACGTCGCATATAGTCGTTTTAACAAATCTAAACCAAGCAGATTTTCATTACAACCTGTCGTTAAAATCAGGGGTGCTTTCAATTGGCACGGTCCAACAGAAATAGACAAAGGACCAGATATCGGATTGTAAACAGGGGCACCTGAAAAACCTACAGAAACATTTGTTAAGCCGGACAAAGGTGCGCCAGGGAGTTTCGCATGAATGATAGAACTTTTTGCGGCACCAGTATCCAACAGAAACGGTTCGACTACACCTGATGTTGCTACTGCGACATAAGGCCCACTCTGATCCACTGGAACTGATACTACTCCCTCTCTTTGTCCATGGCTGTCCTAGTACCCATTCTGCTGAAAACCCTCATCTATTTCACAATAGTCCTCAACAAGATATTGTTGAGATCTATTTTGTTGAGTAGATTGTCCATTTCGTTGATCAAAGTGATTGGAGGGACGATCATTCGTTTGTGGAGGCATAGCACCTCGTCCTCGACCTCTAGAATTCTGCACAAAACCACCACGACCTCTCTGAGCTGCTGCTGCATTATTTTGCGCTAAGACCGGGCATTCATTTTTATAGTGACCCTCTTTCTTACAGTACGCACACTGATTCCACTGATATTGAGGTCTTGATGAACTATAATCTGACCTTTGGTACGAACCTTGCTGCGTATTAGATTGATTCGTGCGAGGCGGATACGCCTGCTGCAAAAGAACTTTAGTTTTTAAATCTTTCGTTTTCTTCTCTGATTTCTCCTTTTCCTCTTTATCCCTATTTTCGTAGTACTGTGCAGTCGCAAGTATTTGCGCAGTTGTGGATACAGCCCACGCACTCTCTGAATCTTTTAATTTATTGCATAATTCAGGTTACAAATTATGCACAAATTTATCGACAAACAGTCTTTGTCCTCCTTCTGTGCTCATGTCCTGACCACTATGATCTACAAAAGTCTCTTCAAACCTCGTGAAGAAGTCGGAGACATTCTCGTCTTTCTTTTGCCTGCATGCGGACAACTTGTCCCAATTAACACGCAATGCTGGCATCAGAGTCTTCATTAGATCAATTATTCTACCTGGAAGATTAGCAATTAGGGGTTCGGGTTTTGCACCACCTATTTGCTGACCATCTGCTGCAGGGATAGCTGCCCAATCACCACCTAAGGCAGCTTGATGATCCTCTCTACGAATTTTAGCCCAAATTGGTTGTGGAACTACATTGCCAAATAACATATCGATGTCCGCTAAGTTCATTATACAAGCCTCAACTGTCTGTGTTAATTCCTTGTAATATCCAGCAGGATTCTTACGTGGATCTGGCAAGGCCTGCTTCACCGCTAGCACTTCAGCTCGCTTCCATGGAATGTGTATCCACACTCTTTGGAACTGTGCTGGAACAGCTGCAATACCAGCATTATTATCAGCTGCCACTGCTTCGCGCCAAATTGGAGGAACCTCCCTCATAGGATATTGGCGACTTAGCTTCGTTTTACCTTTCTCTAAATCTCTCGGCGAACGAAGAGATGGATCATTCCTAAAACTTAAAATAAGTTCCATCGCTTCTTTTATATTATCACCCACTATCATTCCTGCAGCAAACTCTTTCTGAACTTTAA
This sequence comes from Lissotriton vulgaris, assembly GCF_964263255.1. Taxonomy (NCBI): domain Eukaryota; kingdom Metazoa; phylum Chordata; class Amphibia; order Caudata; family Salamandridae; genus Lissotriton; species Lissotriton vulgaris. The sequence continues at coordinate 1,031,710,022 of NC_141696.1, read as the reverse complement.
TTAAATCTTCCAAATCTGATTCAACATCATCTTCTTCTATTTCTTCACGTAACAACGAGCACATCTCATCAAAGACATACCGTTGCGTTGGTTCCTTCCACTGCATAAATGTATCTAGCACATCTCTCGTACTATATCTTCTACTCTTCGAAATCCATCTGAGAGCCGTGGAATCTAAAATTCCCCGTTCCTCAGTACTTGGAAGCTGACTACGTCTCTGAACAGAGTCAGGAGTAGGAGTCTTAATTAAAGTTTTATATAAAGGAGACAGCATATTAGTAACAGAATCAGTGATTCTTCGACGAACAGAAAGTGGAGTTAACACACTCGCAGACGTAGAGAACGCAGTAGAGGTAGGAATAGATAATGGAACAGTAGGAGTATCGAGAAAAATAGTTTGTGGAACAGTAGGTGCAAGTGACACAGATATAGGTATAGAAGTCGGCAATCCAGGAAGAGGAGGAGCTGTAGGAACATTCACATTGATCACAGGAGGTACGGGAACTTGATTCGGAGGGACAGGAGCAGGAACACCAGGTTGTCCAGCAACCGGCAATTGAACATTTGGTACAAGTGGAGCCGTAGCTCCTTGTGCATACGGTGGAGGTGATCGTAACAGATAAGACAACAGAGGATCGTTTTCGGAATCCTCCAGTATCTTAGCCATTTTCGATGGCAAGGCAGGATAGCACTTGTCAATCGCTAAATTATGCTCTCTAATGGCCACATCTATGGCCTTCTCACACTCGTTAGCCTGCAACTGCTTAGCCGCTTGCTCTAGAGTCAACTCTTCTTGTTCTTTCTGTTCTTTCTTCAACCTTTTCATTTCTCTCTGTTTGGATTCTTTTCGCCAGTAACGGAAAGAATCAAACATTGCCGGCCGGGCTTTCTTCCTAAACAATTTCGCTTCTAAATTGTCGAGAATCTCAGGTTCAAAACTACCATGCAGTGGCCAACTAAGGACACCATCCTTCTCAGTGTAACGGACCCATACCTCATTATAAGATATAGGACCCACACCATGCTTACAATATAAATCATATAGGGGAGTCCCAATCGGAGGAACCAGACAGGAGTCCTCCAATCGTGAGTCACGGTTGCAACCAAAGCAAGACAACATTTTCCGACTTACCATTTTTCAGTCCGGAACACAAAGCAAACAAAACACAAAACAGATATGTGCACTTAAACCAAGAATTTAGGCCTACCAAAACGAACTGTTGTATCGATACCCAAACTAAACCAAATAGATTATCGTAACCAGAACAACCGGTGATAATCCTACCAAGAACCAAACCAAACCAAGAACCAATCAAGGATTTTAACAATCCTCACAAAGTAACCAGCTAGCTATCACTAAATACTTAACTGAGTCACTGAAGACGTCACCAAGGAGAAACCCGTCACGTCTCGCCGTACTAAGGACTGCACCTCGGGTCCAAGACAGGGCGACGGTCAAGGCAACGGCCCACTGCAGCCGTCCTGAACGGGAACCCTCGTGGAAGAGAACTTCGGGCCACTTTTGCGATATGCCGGGATCGATGAAGTGGGGCGCCTCCCTCAGGAATCTTCACACGAAGCCTCTCGAACTCTTCAGGCTTTTGGACCGGTACCGAATGACGTCGCCCCACGTTGGGCGCCAATTGGAGTTCTGGACTTTTTGGTTCCGTCCAGAGGTGTCAGGGAACAACACCCAAAGACCCCGGAGTTCCACCTGCCTTGGTGCACAAATGAACAGAAACACGGGCTTCTCGATGGTGGCGTCAAAGACCAAAGATTTATTACTGCAGGGACACAGAAGTCACAGAAACTACGCATGGGCAGTATCTAGGAGCCTGTTCAAATTGTACAAAGTGGGTTGCTCCTTATATACTAAATTTTGGCCTTCAGGCGAATTCTTCACATGTTGGTACATTCCCAAAGCCTTTGTGTCATAAACAATAAATATTTGGCGTACATAGGAACCGTTGATAAAATCTGATACGAAACATCTACGAAGAGGGGTTCCCACTAGTTCATCACAATTCCTTGTCAATATTGCATTCAAGAGCCGGACCGCCTCATCGTAAATTTCGTTACCTCCCCCTAATAAAGATTCAGAAAGAAAGGAACGGAGCCAGGTGTGGAAGATAGGAAAGCGGGATAAGAGATGTTTGCGGGTTGTAAATGGGCAAGGCTACCGGCTTCGGCCGCCTAATCATGATCAGGACAATGGACACGAAGACCAGTTTAGCAGGACTGGCCTTGGGCAGAGGAGGCAGCCTTTGTCGAGTCATGTAGCTACAGCGTGATCTGGTTTAAGGTGCACGTGTCATGAAAGAGGTGAATCTCCGGCTAAGGCTACGTGTCCTTAATCGAAATGGAGTGATCAGAGGCTATTGCATATGTGAGGGCAAGAAACACAAAATGGCTGCCATGATCTAAGATGGATGCCGTGGGTAGATCAGAAATGTGTTAATAAAAGGAGTGCTCTTGCTTGTAGCGTAGCGAAAACACCAGGGTATGCTAAATGGATCATTTGCGGTTCGCTGATACCAATATTATGTATTTCCGACAAATTTGAAAACACGGGCTCAAATCGTCACGGAACCTCACTCCCCAGCTCTCTCCTTCTATGCCATCTTCAAGTTATTCTTGTCATAGGTTTTCAGGTGTTACAACATACTTGTTCTACCACACAAATATTTATTAGCTATTCCTCTTGAAATGATCCTATTACACAAGCTGCATTTCACACACTGTGCAACTGCTTTTGATTCCCCTGAAGACATTGTAAAGAAATCCCAGGCAATACTTTGGCTTTTAGGGGCTAGTCCCTCATCACTGGAGTCTTCCAGATGGCCCTCCGGCTGCTCTGGTTGCTGCCGCACCTCCTGTTGGTCACAGCCCCCTGCTGTTATTTTGGATGTTAAAAAATTAGTGCAATGTCCTAAGCAGAGTTATTCTCTGTTAGTACAGGACAGTTCCAAAGAATGATCAAGATATCAATTGGAAGATTCAAGATGAGAGAAATGGGTGGGAAATTGCTTTGAAGACAAATGAAAGCTGTCTTCTCCAATCAAATCTCTTTCTAACATAGTCACATGATCTTCGCGAATGCTAACGTCATTGGGAATACCGTCTTTGTCGTAAAGACATGAAATACAATTTTAAAGTGCTTTACAATAAACATGATTATAAAAATGGAAGTTTAAACACTATATTAGTTAACAGCTGCTTTCAAACATTAATTGCAATATGTGTATATATGTGTTTCAAACTTAAAAAAGCACACTATCTTCACGACTTTTCTGTGAAATTGGACCATATGTATTTGCAATAATTCGCAGCAATGTCGTGGCAAATAAAAAATTCAGAAGACAAAAAACAGTTATTTGCCCACTGAAACAAATGACAAGAAGTGACTCAAAGAAATGCATAAATGGGGGGTCCATTTTGCAGGTGTAGTGTACAATATGAAGTAGCCATTTGCACAATGATAAAATAGTAACTAATTTCCTAGTACAAAGTAACACAGATGAGTACACATTTTCCACAAAACTGTGGACTCTTGTTAAAAAAATTAGAAGCCATTAAGACCCTGATGTTCATTTAAGATAAATTAAACCTGAACAGGAAACACGTATTAATGTAAACATAGAATATACCTTAGGTAAAGTTCCACTTAAGTAAAATGAAACTGATCCACACTTCTTAGGCTCAGTGAATAGAAAGCAAAAATGTTTACTCTAATAATCCATATTGAAAGGTTATCTGAAATCCTTAGCTAAAGTGAATGCATCATAAATATTTTAGAGAAAAATCTGAAACTTCAGTCAGAGTGAATTTTTTCATGACATCTCCTTGTAAGAGTAGAGAGCATGGTTCTCTACTTTGATTACACAGAGTATGAAAATCCCCAAAAACTATAGCATCACTCACACACTCACTAGTAGACTCATAGATTCACTAACATACCCACCCACATATCCATAGCAGCACTCACACTGCCACTCACAGACAGACACAGGCTCTGACACAACCAGTGACCAACCAACACAAGCACTCACACAGTATTTCACAGACCCACTCATACAAACCTCATATAGCCACTGAGACATTCATACTACCTCTCACTGACCCCCACACTCAGACTCAGAAACCCACTAGAGACCCACACTGGTGCTCACGCATTCACTGTGAAACATTACAGGTTACAGTCATGAAACAAATTCCAGAAAAACCTTAGAGATTCCCTGAAAAACATAACTGTGACATTATAGTTATAAAATACCATAAAAAACACCTTAGAAACTCACTGAATAACCATAGGTTACAGGCAATTTTTAGTTAGTCCCAGATTTCACTCATAGACAACCAATGAAACTCAACAGTTATAGTTCTGTGAGTTACGTACATCTTATGCTACCCCACTATGCACTGCTTATAGCATCATGTATTACAACACACATGCCATGGTCAGTGACATCACTGATAACATCAATGATGACATCGCAAATTACATATATATCCACTTATCGAGTGTCGCTGTTTCCTGAGTCTCTTGGTAACAGTGTTCTGTGATGGAGTAGCGAGCCTCTAAACATCCAAAGAATCGTGCCAAAGTTCATTTTGAACAAACACACTGTGGCCCAATTTCGATTTCAAGACATTTCTCTGTGAGTTTCAGAGCACAAGGCTCCTTGTTCATGAGTGCATTACACAGCAGTTGCAGTTGCCTATGTAACAAATCATTTGCTTGTGAAGAACCAGATGTAATGAAAAACAGACTTGTACCTGCATATCTTAAAACTACAAATCTTTCATAATACTCTAAATATTATATAATGATCATGTAGCCAATTCAATTGAGAATGGGAGTAAAACAAATTATTCATAACATACTTGATTATAACTTTCACTAAACTGTTGAGTCTCAAATGATTGACATTTTCAATAAAGTTACACAAAACCATGGTTACATTTTATGTTCTGACTCATGCAGTGTCAATAAAGTTTCAATTGTCAACAATTGAAATTGATATGAATATCATCATTGTGGTTTGGGAGCTTTACAGCCTGTCTTGACCATGATTATTATCTTGCCCATACCAATGAGCTCTTATGTACATATATTTTTAACGGTTTCTGCACCATTGATTAAGGTGATCTCAAACAAATATTATTTTAGCAATTCATCACATAGCACATTAGCATGTTAGCAGGTATCAACCTGGAACAAAGAGCTCAGGGCCCTACGCACAAGGCAGGCCATACCCCGGACCTTTTATTCACTAACTTGTCGGCGCTTATCACTTACCCTTCTTGGCCCATCATCTGGTCAGATCATTTTTGGTCCCATTCAATCTGATTTCTCCCCCCCCACGGCTTTAAGTAAGACGGAAATCCGGGGGAGAAAGTGGACCAAAGTCACTTGCGATTTGCTAGAACCCGCAATGGCCAACCTGATTTGACAGCCTTCCGACAACCTTAATACCGATGCTGAGAAGTTTAATAGATACCTCTCTGCAGCAGTAGACACTATTGCCCCCCTCCAATCTCACACTTCGGCACAAGCTAAACCCTCCACCCTCTGGTTTTTCCCGACCTTGCGTGAAGAGAGAAGTAAATGTAAGAGACTTGAGCGGCACTGGCGTCTCAACTATGATCCTTCCGCGAAAGTCAACTACAGAACTGCTGTAAAACATTTCTACAAACTCCGCCGCTGGCCATGAAAGAATATTTTGCCACCAAAATTAAATCCGCGGACAACTCAGCCAAAACACTTTACCAAATTGTGAAAGACTTCACTAACCCGGTGGCTCTGGCGTGTCCTTCTGAACCTAGTCAAGAGCTCTGTGATGGCTTGTCTGATTTCTTTCACAATAAAATCTCTGTTATTTTTTTCCTCCTTTATCCCCTCTGAGAGGCCTGGGGAGGAGACTACCCCATTGAGCACGCTCTCTAGTGAATCTTTGCTATGTACCTTCAAGCTTATCTCCCTAGACACGGCCCTTTTGAAAATGCAGAAATGCAAATCAGGCTCCCCTCTTGATCCGGTTCCTGCGAAGACGTTCACGTCCCTAGCCCCGGTCATCATTCAACCCTTCTTTCCATATGGAATTCCTCCTTTCTCTCCGGTAACTTCGCTTCTGTGTGGAAACAGGCAACAGTAATCCCCATCCTGAAAAAACCTAAGGCTGATCCTTCAGAATTTAGTAACTATTGACCTGTATCGCTCCTCCCCAAACCTGCTAAAATACTGGAAAATGTCGTACAAGAACAACTGGCAGAATTCCTGGAGACCAAAAATCTCCTCCACGACTCACAGTCCGGCTTCAGAGCGGGCTATAGTACGGGGACAGCCCTTCTGGAAGTCACAGAGAAGATTAGGGAGTGCGTGGACAGAGGCGAGGTAGCTATGCTGGTGCCTCTCGATCCGTCCGCTGCTTTCGATACCGTCTCCCACTCCATACTACTAGACCAGCTTCATGAGATAGGGATATGAGATACCCCTTTGGCCTGGATTAAATCCTTTCTGACTGATAGAACTCAACAGGTGTGGTGCCGACCCTATTTTTCTAAAGACAAAAAACCTCTTCGCTGTGGAGTCCCTTAGGGATCGGCGCTCAGACCACTTTTCTTCAATGTCTATCTGTCTCCCTTAGCAGATGTAATAGAGGCTCACGGAGTCGGAGTGGTCTCATATGCTGATGGTACTCAGCTTATTTTCACCTTCAGAGACCACTCTGAAAATACACTCGGGAACTTTAAAACCTGCCTCTCTGACATCGTTTCTTGGATAACACTTAATACCTTGAAGTTAAACACTGATAAAACGGAGGTTTTATGTTTTAACCAAAAATCCCCTTTACCGGCGACGATGTGGTGGCCTCACGAATTGAACCCCCCCCCCTTCTCCGGTGAATGTGGCACGTAACCTTGGCGTCCAAATTGATAATGAGCATATAAAATCCAAATCCACAAAGTGACCTCTGCCTGTTTTGGCAAGTTGCATATAATAAGAAAAATTGCGCCTTACCTGCCCATGGACTCTCTGAAAACGATCGTACACGCCCTCATTACCTCACACCTGGACTATTCTAACGTTCTATATGTGGGCGCCCCAGCCAATCTTCTACACCGGTTGCAGATTGTGCAGAATGCTGCAGCCAGGCTGATTTTCAATGTGCCCTACCGACACTCTATTTCCCCTCACTTAAGGAACCTACACTGGCTTCCGATATCCGCCCGCATTCAGTTTAAGGCCCTGGTCCTTACTTTCGGGGCCTTGAACGGTAAGGGCCCTGGATACTTAAGAAGTAGGCTAAAGCTAGTACACTCATCAGAAGCACTCAGGTCCAACCACCTCCTCCTCCTCCGACCCCCGCTTCCTCTGCTCTAGAAAAGGAGGCAGAGCCTTCGCGGTGGTGTCATCTAAACTTTGGAACTTCCTGCCACTGAGTATTCGACTGATTGAGTTGGAATCTCAGTTTAGATGTAAACTCAAGACATGGCTGTTCCCCAGCCATTTATTCCTTGTTTTTTTGCCGTTGTTGTCCACAGCGTCGGGACACCCCCGTTGGGGGTAGCCGCGCGCTTTACAAATCTCATAAATAAATAAAATAAATAAATAAATAAATATCTCATTTCTATGTTATCATCTTTGTAATTAGGACAAGTTATTTATAGAATTCTGCCTAAGTGGGCATAAAATGCCTTCATTCGTGCATACATCCACCATTGCATGATTATTTACTTCACACACTCACTAATAACATGCTACCCAACCACATTTATGATATTGTAAATTTGTAATCAATTGGTTGATCCAAAAGTCAACATCCATTCTACTATACGATATTATTAGCTCTTGTGCTTTTGATTTTCTTTCAAAGGGAAGCTGGTACATCTGTAATAAAGAAAGAGATAACAACCTTATTAAAAATAATCACATAATTCTCTGTAAGAACAACCACCATTTGCAGTAATTTGTAAGGTATCTATACAGTAGTCTTTCAATAATTGGAAAGCTGGTAGAATCAACCAAAATGTATTGCTAATTCTTAATCAAAATTGTGACCTGTGTGGTGTAAAGTATTACATCACCATTTGAGGGGATTCTTGGCTCTACACAAACACACACACTTTAGGTTCGCATAGTAGGAGGATGATTGATTACTGCCTTTCTTTTATATGCCTGTATATACACATTGATTCAGCACCATGGTAGAACTATATCTGCTATTCACGCTTTTGGTGCTTGAAATCACTTGTACCTGCTTCTGTCTATTAATCATTGCAGCATATGTATTCTATATGAGAATAACTTTGGTTCAATAGAATCTATAGAACACGTCCCACTGTGCATTCTCTGTATGCTTCCTTGAGAACAAGAGAGCACGAGTGACTAGGCGAAAGGTTTTGTACTGTTTCCACGATCCCTGAGGGGTCAGAGTTCTCATGTTCAGTGGTTGCTAGAAATCAATTGCTCCCTGGTAAGGTAGGGGGCTTATGGTGGAACGTTGAGCTAGCTGGTGTATAGGCCAGCTTATCCTGCTTGGGTGTTCGGAATCAGTCTTGGCACAAATCCCCTATCTTATGTTGTCCACACAATGTGCAGATCCTACGGATTAGAAGAAACTACACAACAGAAGTGGGCCATCCGCAAGCACCACCTTATTATGGTAATTAGCCCCAGGGAGGGGGCAGTCTCTAAAAACGGGGGTCTTCAAGACCTCCATATTATTGGAGTTAGCCCCAGGGAGTTGATTGTCTCCGGGGCTGCTAGTGGACCTAGTGGGCCCAAGCGCATACATAATTAAAAGTGTCCCGAGGAGGTGGCGGTCCAGGGGCTTTGATAAGCACTAGAAGGTGGGCCCATGCACCCCGCCTATATTTATTATATGCCCCCGGAGCCTGGCCCACCCGGTGGTTATTTAAAAGCAAGCCCTTTAAAAAAAATGCTTTTATGCTTTGGTGGGGTCCAAGGGGGACCCCAAGGGCTTAGTTTGGAGATCAGGGTATACGTACCCTGACCCCTTTTCTTTATTGTCAATTTTTATTTGGGGGACCCAGTGAAGTCGAGTCCTAAAATGGCTTGCTGGTTGAAGTTTTGGCAGCCAATCAGAGCGTTGTATTTTTCTACACAAGCTTGTCTTCGGACAATTTGGACTGTAGGTTCGACAACGCGCTCTTATGGGAATTAACATTACAAATTCATCCCAATTTTACACTCTCATTTCTCGTTCCCCACTGCACAGATTACTCCCAAACTTACCATGAAACCCAGAACCTACCTTGACAGTGTTTTTGAGAAAATTCCATGAAGATTGGTCAAATTATGCCAAAGGTATAGGCAAGTTAAAAAAATCTTTTCCTATGGGAACTAGGTCCTAACTATAACTACCTACTGACAACCCCCAGTAGATAATATACAACAACCTACGCAAAATAATACATGAAAGAAAAGCATTTAACATTAGTATTCTCTAGTTCTATTAATGCATAAAATGCTACGAGGGTTGAGTGTTTGTCCGCGTATCTGCAGAGGCTCTAGGATATAAGGGAAGATTGACTCATTCAAAAAACTACTTCCTTGTGCAAGGGAGAGGTGTGGCGCCGCGGCCAGTGTGACTGACTCCGGAATCTGGGGATTACGCTTTGATCCCCGGGGCCGGCGACAGATTAGCCCAGCACCATGTGACTCTGGGCAATAGACCATAACAGGTGATGGTTCGCGCTTTTACAAATGTGGATTATATTATCATATTTTGATCAAAAAGCAGAAAACAGCCAAAACGCATCATGCTTTTTCTTTGTATAATGACTTTGTGGTAATAAGACCATCACAATCCAGCATAGATTTGTGTTTAAATGCGTTCAAAGGAACATTTCACTAAAATGCATTTTTATAAACGCAAAGCATTTCTTGTAGTATACACATTTTTTTGTACAATATCTAAATCAAGTTACATAACGAAAGGAAAAGCTCCAGTTGTTAGTTATTGGGGCAGAGAAGTGTTTGATTACCTACACTCTTTTTTATATAGCCAACCACAACATCTCTCCGAGGAGGGGGAAGCTAAAATCAATAGCTTAATAGCATAAAGAAAAACAAGCTGGTGCTGAGTCAGTAACTCTGAATGGTGTCTGAAAAAATAAAATAGGTTATTTGACAAGGTGTGTTGGAAATAGAAAATGTGATTAGAGATGACATTTGGCTGCAGAACATCTGAGCTTGTAAAAAATGAAGCTGTTCAGCAGCATGAAAGAGAAAGGAGACGGTGCTCACTGCATATAGACGAGAGAAAAGATAGTTGGCAGGAGGTGAACACAATAGTAGTGTGGAAATAGGAAAAGTATGTGACTTGTGTAAAGACCATTGAAGGTCAGCGAGAAGGAGGAAGGAATACAAAAAGTACACCTAAGGTCATTTGAAGATAGAAAATGTGTATAGTTGATAAATGAAAATATAGAAAAGGTGGGCAACAGACATAGCACAATTGGAACTTCTTTTAAAGGGCTTGATAGGAAATTAGTGTGGGTAAGCACGGCCAGTACAGGTAAGAACGGTGAGGCTGGGTGAGGGGGGAATTTGATGAACGATGACCAGCGCAAATTAATTATTTATTTTATTTGCCCTGCTTATTGTCCGTCGAAATTAGCCCTCATCCAGCCCCACCACCTCACCGCTCTTACCTGCATGGGCTGCAGCTACATAAGCGAGCCTAAAGTAATATTGCCTGATTTCACTGATTTCACTGATTTCACTGGGCCAGGGTCAGACTAATTTGCATATAGCCAAGTTCTGAGCTGGGATGGTGCAGTGAGCTAAAAAACGGTGATGGATCAAGCCCTGATCTTTGGACTGGGTAAGAGTGGTCTGCTTAATTCAGACACTCTGTTCATCACCACCCCCTTTTCTGAATCATTTTTGTCCACCATAAGCGTGGAAGGGTATACTCAGATGTGAGTCCCTAGCTCATTGCACCATCAGGATTCAAGCAAGCCGGGCCGAAGACGGCTGAAATGCCAGAAACCGGTCCCCGGTAGCTTGTTTCCTTCCCAGTATAAGAATTGGCTTGGTAGTTTGGTCTACCCTGTTCCCATGATGCACTGGGCCAGGGTCAGACTAATTTGCATATAGCCTAGTTCTGAGCTGGGATGGTGCAGTGAGCTAAAAAACGGTGATGGATCAAGCCCTGATCTTTGGACTGGGTAAGAGTGGTTTGCTTAATTCAGACACTCTGTTCATCACCACCCCCTTTTCTGAATCATTTTTGTCCACCATAAGCGTGGAAGGGTATACTCAGATGTGAGTCCCTAGCTCATTGCACCATCAGGATTCAAGCAAGCCGGGCCGAAGACGGCTGAAATGCCAGAAACCGGTCCCCGGTAGCTTGTTTCCTTCCCAGTATAAGAATTGGCTTAGTAGTGTGGTCTGCCCTGTTCCCATGATGCACTGGGCCAGGGTCAGACTAATTTGCATATAGCCAAGTTCTGAGCTGGGATGGTGCAGTGTGCTAAAAAACGGTGATGGATCAAGCCCTGATCTTTGGACTAGGTAAGAGTGGTCTGCTTAATTCAGACACTCTGTTCATTACCACCCCCTTTTCTGAATCATTTTTGTCCACCATAAGCGTGGAAGGGTATACTCAGATGTGAGTCCCTAGCTCATTGCACCATCAGGATTCAAGCAAGCCGGGCCGAAGACGGCTGAAATGCCAGAAACCGGTCCCCGGTAGCTTGTTTCCTTCCCAGTATAAGAATTGGCTTGGTAGTTTGGTCTGCCCTGTTCCCATGATGCACTGGGCCAGGGTCAGACTAATTTGCATATAGCCAAGTTCTGAGCTGGGATGGTGCAGTGAGCTAAAAAACGGTGATGGATCAAGCCCTGATCTTTGGACTGGGTAAGAGTGGTCTGCTTAATTCAGACACTCTGTTCATCACCACCCCCTTTTCTGAATCATTTTTGTCCACCATAAGCGTGGAAGGGTATACTCAGATGTGAGTCCCTAGCTCATTGCACCATCAGGATTCAAGCAAGCCGGGCCAAAGACGGCTGAAATGCCAGAAACTGGTCCCCGGTAGCTTGTTTCCTTCCCAGTATAAGAATTGGCTTGGTAGTTTGGTCTGCCCTGTTCCCATGATGCACTGGGCCAGGGTCAGACTAATTTGCATATAGCCAAGTTCTGAGCTGGGATGGTGCAGTGAGCTAAAAAACGGTGATGGATCAAGCCCTGATCTTTGGACTGGGTAAGAGTGGTCTGCTTAATTCAGACACTCTGTTCATCACCACCCCCTTTTCTGAATCATTTCTGCAACAACCTGAACACCTTTATGTAAAGAAGACTATTCCCCTTTGTGGATGTCTTCTTAGGTGAACTCCAAAGTGACACGACTGTCTTTCATGATAAATCGGTTCTCCACTTTGGGAAGACCTTCCTAACCAGTGCTCCATGAAGAACTGCTTGGGGAAGAGGTGGTAGGTTAGGCTTACAATGCTTTTGTACTTCTCAATGAGTATTTTCCCACAATGATTATGTCACCATTCCTGGCAAAAGCTATCAGCTATAGCCTAAATCATCTACTTGCCGTGTTCAATTCTATGTTGTGTTCCTTTGATGCCCTGCATGAATATAAATTTATGAAGCTTGGACCCTTCTAAGAGCATATCAGTCGATTTTTCCGATATTAGATCAAATGATGTTTTCATTTGTAAATACCCCGAAATACCCCGTCCTCGTTGTGGGTGGTGTAGGAGTAATGACTCCCCCACACGAAACACATTTTACTTTAAGCACATCACTGATACGATTCTTGTTGAATGTATGGTCAAAGTCACTTTCATGTATTCTAGCACACTAACAGGAGGAAGAGGATCCAAATGGTATCTGAGCAATGTTCAGTCCTGCTCCTTAATCCAGTGTCAAAGTATGTACCACAAAAAAGGGATACTGCACAGACATCAGTGTACGTTTGGTATTAACTCCAAAATGGACATAGTTTTGTTCCCAAGCTTTAGGGCACGATAATTATGTATAATGATATACTGAGGATGGGATTGTGGAACCACACTTAACACAGATCTCAATCCCAGACGTGCTCACTTTCACCGTGTAAGCGTATTTGGACTCCTAGTCATTGCTAAAGATTTCTATTTCCGAAGTTAGAAAAACATACAAAATATTAAGGAGTGTATGGCCTTCATCCTAAGAATTAGATAGGTGTACGTTTGGGGCACCATCTTGCACACAACCACTGAATGACACAAACGTAAGCCAGAAATCAGAATATTTAAACATGCTCTATCCCGTTGCCAAAATACACAAAAGTGAACAGAAATGTGTCCATTTTGGAAAACAGAATATCGAAAGAATCATTAGCCACTGTAAAGCTTGCAACATTGCCACATTTTTCTTCTTTTCGATTGGCACAGGTACATTTTACAACTTACATGCACAAGTTAATAATTTGAGGGCAAATACACACCATCAACACATAATGTGACCATAGACGCTTGTGAAATGTATTCACGGATGAAAATATGAGCAACATGTTAAACAGGATAGAACACTGGCATTAGGAATGTATAAATTGTCGAACTTTTGATTGCATTAAAACAAGCAGTACCATAGGCTGCTTGTTGTATCCTGGACCAGGTAGGGGCCTTGTGTCTGGGCAGCGTATGTGACTGTTCCTTCATGAAATGTAGGGGCACATGTTCAAGGAGGTGGCAAAGTGAGGCGTTAGCCGTCATGGCCACTTCAGTAACTCAAGGATGCTCCATATTAACAACAATATGTTGCAGCCTTGTGTTTCACTCTGCAATGGCGCTACACTTAGCAGTGTAGCGCCAACGCAGGCAGTCTGCGTGCAGGGGAGAGATTGTTTATGTCCACCTTCCTGTACATAAATAATTTTTAAATGCCATTTTGTCAGTTCTATGGAAGTGACAAAATGGCATTTTTTTCAAAGATTGTTTATGTACAGGAAGGGGGATTTAAACAATCCAAGGCACTTTGCTTTTTCCATGTGTGCAGCACAAGTCAGTACATATGGAAAAAGCAAAAATGAGAAGAAATAATGCATTTCTCCTCGTTTCGCCAACTTAAGACCAGGTTTTCCTGGTCTCAATTTTGATGCTGCCTCCTGTTTACAGTGCCCTATTAAATAGGGGTCAGCGCCAAAATCAATGGGTGTTGAGGTGGAACGCCCACCGCAACACACACTGTCCACCCATTTCATGCTAAGCATAGCGTGAAAGGGGGCCTTATTTACAAGGCAGCGTTAAGGCAGGTTAAGTGGCTTAACACTGCCTTGTAAATAAGGCAATGCCCCTATCGCCACCACAACATCACAAAAAAGTGATGTTGTGGTGGTTATAGGGGCTTGTACATATGCCCCGTAATTTCTTGTGGGTTCTGTGTTCTAGCCTCAGTAACATTTAAGTCTGGACCCCTTTACGTAATCAGCTACACCTTTCTACCTATAAACCTCGAGGAAAATGCATCAACACCACATTTCTGGCTGAGAACGTCCTGGGAAACTAATCACATATATTAAGGGACTGCTCTGCATTCTTCATCGTATATTAACTTAGTAGAGAGCACCTTGTATTGGCTGTAACAGGGTTTAGGGCAGAAAGGCAGGCTTCGTATGCTTTACTCAGTATGCTCTACCCTGCGCTTAATAACCCAACTTGGCACCACTTTTGTGTCCATAACACACATGGGAGAAGCATTTTACAGGCCCAGTGTTCCTGTTTGAAAGTCTTGCTTGTTGATCTGTTTGCTCATGAGTGTTGAAAACTGGCCTGACTGGATCTGAGAGCTCCGACCGCTCACAGTAATGGAATTCTCCATGATGATTTCCTGGAACTTCCAGCTCCTGTACAAATACTCCACCAGAATCCACTGCACAGTGGCCCCGGTACACTGCTGTTGCACTGGCATACATACATTCCTGGATCAGGGCCACTGGAATTATGCGATTCTGAAGCAACTGCATTTTTCGCATAATTAGGACTTTGCCACACTTAAGACTTCATC
Source organism: Lissotriton vulgaris (assembly GCF_964263255.1). Lineage (NCBI taxonomy): Eukaryota > Metazoa > Chordata > Amphibia > Caudata > Salamandridae > Lissotriton > Lissotriton vulgaris. The sequence goes on along the minus strand of NC_141696.1, from coordinate 1,031,694,990 downwards.
TGCTGCATAATATGCACATTTTTACAAAGAAAAACATTTGCTTCAAATCAAAAATGTTGAAAGATATGGTGACATGTTCTTGTACAGTGCAAGGCCCTTAGAAAAGGTTGGCATTTAATTCCTTATTGTAGTGTTTGGTTGTTAAACGGTACTAATGAAGTGCAATATTTGCCCAGGCAGTGTTACCATGTGTAAAAATAGCAAAATAATAAAGTAATACTTTCACAAAATGTTACTCCACATAATTTGACTTTTCTTTCCACATACGTCAGTCAACCCTGCTACTTAATGTGGTCCCCAATGCTGCATAATTGCAGAGGCCCTTCCTTAGTGATGTGATACAGAGATCGACCAAGGAGGGACGGGCTCCTTTCCTAGTGAATTTGTTGCATCATCTCCAAGAGTCTATCCATTAGTGTGATATGTACACCACCTTGTATCAACAACTGGGACCTTAACTTTTGTATGATTCACACATCTGTGTGAAAAACTTAAGGTAAACTTTGGTAATATGCATGCCTCAGCATAGCCATGATGAATATCATCATCGAACAGGATCCTCACTGTGTAGCGATAAACATATAAGAGAAAAAGGGGGCTATTCACAAAGGTAAGCTACACTTGTGAGGAAGTTACGTATGCAACACTACTCGTACACTTTTGACTAACTTTTGGCCATTTACAATTATTTTGTGTAAAGTTGCTCAAAAGTGATAACATACATGTCTCCTCGATGAAAAAACTATGTATAACAACGGGTCAAAAAAGCAAAATGAAGCTATCTATACAACTATGTGCTATTGATAGGATACAATCCCTGAATCCAAGGTATTCATGGTGAAAAATATATGTTGAAAATATGAAGAAAACCGCTGCACTCCTTTGTAAAGAATTCCAAAAGTTGTAATCACTTTATAATATTTATAGGTACTACTAGTGTTCACCTCCTGGGTCCCGAGGTGCTGACAATTGAAGAATAGAGAAATCTTACTGCGAGTAAGAAAAAACTAGTAGTACTCTTTAGCATGGAATGTGCACAATGTATTCCCAATGTGTTTCGATAGGAAGGTAAATCTTTACTCCAAGCTGTTTGTCATTTTCAACGATTTATTTATTTGAATATCATATTTGCTTCATATGATTGCATGCCTCGATATTCATGTAGTTCCCCTACATGTCTCTCCGTCCTCTTGTTGCACTCGTTTTCTTAGTCCGCTCTTTATGTTGACTATTTCTCATCTTTTTTTAAACACTCGCACGCGCATGCGTGGCGTCTTCCGGGTTCCCCCTGCGAGCGGAGCCTGGTTTTCGCCTACATACGGCGCACCGCCGGTTTACTTTTCTACTGCTTTCACAACGCGGTAAGACTCGTTTCTTCACCCGTTTTGGCACGGTGAACTTCCTGCATTTAACGCGAGGTTGGGTTCTTTAATGTTTGCTCGTGCACACTCATTTTCTTGAATATACATTGGGCACGTTATATGATTTCTTTCTTCCACTTTTGGATTCACAGTTCTAGCCTTTTTTAAAAGACACCGTTCTGTTAGGACACTTTTAATTGTCCTAGCCTTTTCTTTAATAGACACTGTTCTGTTAGGACACTTTTAATTGTTCAAGTATTCACTCTATTTATCGCTTTTGTCACCTTGGTTTTTTCACCTCTAAGGTTTTTTCACCTCTAATATTCTGAGTCACATTAGGGTGATGAGCATGTTTTTTATTATTTTCCCTCATCTTGTATTCCGTGCCCCTCGTGTTCCACCTGTACTTAGTAGTCCTATTTCTTTTCATTTCACAGACCCCCTGAGGAAGCGCACTGTTGTGCGAAATGCATTGGGGAATTTAAAACCTATGTGGACCGTATACATGATATATATATATGATTGATGTCCTAATAAATTACGTCGTGACTGTGCAATCATATGAAGCCAATATGATATTCAAATAAATAAATCGTTGAAAATGACAAACAGCTTGGAGTAAAGATTTACCTTCCTATCGAAACACATTGGGAATACATTGTGCACATTCCATGCTAAAGAGTACTACTAGTTTTTTCTTACTCGCAGTAAGATTTCTCTATTCTTCAATTGTCAGCACCTCGGGACCCAGGAGGTGAACACTAGTAGTACCTATAAATATTATAAAGTGATTACAACTTTTGGAATTTTTTACAAAGGAGTGCAGCGGTTTTCTTCATATTTTCACTATTTTCCCACTGGCTCAATCCGCTATTGCACCCAAAAAATCATGTCGTATGCAGATATAGCTGGTCTCACCAGCAATAAAGCTGACACATTTGAATTCAACACCAATGATACGGATAGGATCTACTCACTAATTCAGGAGCCGGAATACATTGCATCAAGTACAGGGTCAGTCCAAGCAAATGTACGCCAACTATTATTTACAGCCAAACGAGAGATCAATCAAAGGCTCCATGCCTCAACACTCATTAGATACCACCGCGTTCAACGCATCCCCAGAGGTCTGCGAATACCTCTCAAGTCAACATTGTGTAAAAATAATCCACGTTTCACAGAAAAGTGGTTCGGCATACTTAACAAATGTTCACTCGACCTGATTCTTTTGATTGTAGAAGAACTTTCAAAACTACTAGAGGAACTTGAAAATGAGGTCAAGCAACTTAAACAAGAACTCAGCCAAAAAATTACATCAGAAGAATTTTCCACTATCTTGGAGGACATTAATAGCAAACTCGATACCTATATTAAAGAAATCAACGAAAGAAAACTGCGAAAGTTCAAACGCGATACGGTCGATTATAAATTGGGAGAGGTGTACAATTGGGCCGAGATTTACGCGGCCAGGAGACAAAACCGTAATCCTACTAACAGATCTACAGATGGAGAAACATCATCTTCGGACGATTCTACACGCAGGATCCCCCCACGAGGCAAACCTAGGCAACAAACAACAACAGAGACCACAAGAACTGAACAACCAACCACCTCTGCAAATGCCACAGATTCAACCGCTACCACAATTGCGGATCCTTTTTTAGATGTAGAACCAATCGACGATCGAGGAGGTTCAAAAACCACAGACAACTTACTACCACCGGCAAAATCGACCAGAAGTCACATAATCTAGTAGTTAACATCTCTCACAGTCCACTTAGTCAAATGCAACTACAAGTTTTACAAAAAGGGTTGAATTTTGTTCTTACGTATCAAACTAATGAACTTGAAATTTCCATCTCATTCTACAAATTCATGAGAACACTTCGACTAAGACATTTCTTCGAGAACATTTGTGTACCATCAAATACCGGAGACAAAGACACTCTCATGGGACTACGTCCCCATAGTAATTTCATGGCCCCTACCAGTCATAAGGTCCTGGATGTTTTTGAAAAAGCAGTTCAACAAGACCTACATTCAATGTTTGACACTCAAAAGAGCTATCGGAGTAATCTTAAGATTTCTGAAAAACAAGCTATACAACAACTTGCCAACAACCAAACTTTGACCATATGTAAAGCGGACAAAGGCGGCGCCATTGTCGTCATGGAATCAACGTTTTATTCAGAAAGCCTCAAAAGTCATCTTAACAACACTGATCTATACATGCTATTGAATTCTGATCCCACCTTGGCATTCAAAGAGACACTCCTTAAAATAATCAACAAAGCAGTATCTGCTAACACAATTTCTGACAGAGACAAAAGATACCTCATTAAGGACTATCCGCAGGTACCATACATCTACCTTGCACCTAAAATTCACAAGAATTTAAGACAACCGCCTTTTAGACCAATTGTTAGCACTACCAACTCAATACACGCTCCCACAGGGGCTTACATTGATAAACATCTACAAGTGAGTGTCAAAGGCATGACAACATATATTCAAGATACGACAGACTTTCTCAACAAATTGGAGCAAATTGTGATTCCCAATGACCAACCCATTATCTTATGTACTATAGATGTTAACGCCTTGTACACCTCAATTCCACACAATTTGGGACTAGAAGCACTGGAGAGAGCTCTAGTACAAACCGACAAACCATTGGAACTACAGGTGTTCATACTGGAACTTATGCAATTCATCTTACAACACAGTTATTTCAAGACTCCTGATCATCATTACTACCTACAACTGTCTGGAGTAGCAATGGGCAACTGTGCTGCCCCGGCATATGCTAATCTGTTTATGTACACCTTTGAACTTCAGCATATACTCCAGAACGCACTATGGCAACCATTCATATGTGCATACTATAGATACATTGATGACATTTTCCTTGTGTGGAAAGGTACGGAATCTCAATTTTCTATTGCAATCAACCACCTCAACACTGTGAATGAACGGATCCAATTTACTCACACTCTCAACAAGACTGAAATCCCATTTCTAGATGTACTAGTTCAATTCCATGATACTAAATTCAGAACCTCTGTTTACACCAAAGCCACGGATCGCAATAATTATCTTCACCACAAGAGTTTTCATCAACCTAGCCTAAAACGGCACTTACCGTACTCTCAGCTATTGAGAGCCAAACGCATTGCATCTACAGAGGAAGCATTTAGTACCAACAGCTCCAAAATACTGGAAAAATTCCACCAGCGTGGATATCCTAAAAACACCACAGAGTGTGCCAAAGAGAGGGTCAGCCTAAAGACTCGTGAAGAATTACTCAAACCCAAAGCCAAGGTTCAACAACAAGACACACGGTCTGTGTTCACATCCAAATACTCCACTCATGCTCGCCAAATCAAAGAGGTTATTCGCAAACACTGGCCACTTTTACAATCAGAAACCGATTTCAATCAAATATTTGGACAACCACCAATTTTTGCATACAAACGTACAAAAACCATACAACAGCTCATCAAACAACCGACAATTACCAGTCAGACCATCTACAAAGGTACCATTCCATGCCACAATTGCAGTCACTGCAACAGTATAATTCCTGGATCGACTATGACTCACCCCACTCAAGGTACCATTATCAACCTCCGTGTGAATGCAACATGCGACACTACCAACGTGATTTACATGATCAAATGCCCGTGTGGCCTCCCATACGTTGGCAAAACAGAACGCAAAATCAAAATCAGGTTAAATGAACACCGCAGCAACATCCGTACCAAAAATCTTAAATCATGTATCGCTGCTCATTTCAACCAACATTCACACAACCCCAGCCAAATCAGATTCTTAATTCTGGAAACTGTCGACAAATTACCACATCAAGACAATAACAAAAACCTATTGCAACGCGAATTATACTGGATTTACCGCCTTAGGGCGGTCCAACCGAAAGGACTTAATGATCGCTTGGAATTCAGCTGTCATTTATGATCATGTAACATTTACTATGGAGTTGTCTAACTGTTTGTATTTATGATCTGATACTGATTGGTCTCTTCAGTAAGATGTAATATAGTTAATATTTATGTATACCTCTATTCTAGTATACACTGATCTCTGTATACTCCTCTCTTACTATTTGCTTTCTTTTTCTTGTAACATTCTCTATTTCACCCCTTTGGGATATTTTTCTGTATTTTCTGTTACTACCACACATTTTGTGGTTCACTTTAGTACACTGTAGCCTTTTTCAATATTCATCTAAATCACTCCGTTTACTTTTCCTTTTTTTCACTATTCTATTTGCATGCCTCGATATTCATGTAGTTCCCCTACATGTCTCTCCGTCCTCTTGTTGCACTCGTTTTCTTAGTCCGCTCTTTATGTTGACTATTTCTCATCTTTTTTTAAACACTCGCACGCGCATGCGTGGCGTCTTCCGGGTTCCCCCTGCGAGCGGAGCCTGGTTTTCGCCTACATACGGCGCACCGCCGGTTTACTTTTCTACTGCTTTCACAACGCGGTAAGACTCGTTTCTTCACCCGTTTTGGCACGGTGAACTTCCTGCATTTAACGCGAGGTTGGGTTCTTTAATGTTTGCTCGTGCACACTCATTTTCTTGAATATACATTGGGCACGTTATATGATTTCTTTCTTCCACTTTTGGATTCACAGTTCTAGCCTTTTTTAAAAGACACCGTTCTGTTAGGACACTTTTAATTGTCCTAGCCTTTTCTTTAATAGACACTGTTCTGTTAGGACACTTTTAATTGTTCAAGTATTCACTCTATTTATCACTTTTGTCACCTTGGTTTTTTCACCTCTAAGGTTTTTTCACCTCTAATATTCTGAGTCACATTAGGGTGATGAGCATGTTTTTTATTATTTTCCCTCATCTTGTATTCCGTGCCCCTCGTGTTCCACCTGTACTTAGTAGTCCTATTTCTTTTCATTTCACAGACCCCCTGAGGAAGCGCACTGTTGTGGGAAATGCATTGGGGAATTTAAAACCTATGTGGACCGTATACATGATATATATATATGAAAAATATATGTTCCCATCAGATACCCGTCCTGTACCGCCCTACATCATTTGGGATCCTTCACCCGAAGGAAGTGGAATCAAGTCCACTGTGGATTAGGTGGATTGTGTCCTAATCGTATTTGAAGGATGCAGTGATGTCTTAAATTAAACCTATGTGTTGGTATCAGGGGGCAAAAATAATTAGCAGTGCAAAAAGTGCTATATGTAGCGTGTGATCAAGTGAGTTAATATTGGGTTGTGGGAGTGGAAAGAAGAATTTTAATAAGATCCTACCCGCACCCAAGGTTAAAAAACAGTGCAAAGTAGTGTTAACAAATAACTACTTAGGTCTAATCTAGGTCGACATGTTTCTGCAGTTTTGGAGGCTCACAAGATACCTGTCTGCTTCATCAGGACCTTAACAATAGTATGCTACTGCTGATAAATGTGTATTAAGTGATCAAAATCATATCACCTGAAATCGCCAGTCAAAATGATCCAAATGGTCACCAAGAGACGGACAGACATACACACAAAAAAAAGGTACACAAAGTCAATAACGATAGCTTCAAACACAAAAAGAAAATCTGCTGATGTTACATATTCTGCCAAGTGATGTTGGTCAGTGGATGTTTAACAATCAACCTAAAGGTCAGGCAAACAAATCCTGGTGTGAAAAAGATTACATACACTCACCCACAATCTGGGGAATGAGCTCTCCACCTCACCCGGCTACAGCTCAGGTACAAATGGAGCACCGCTCTGTTAAATGTGAAAGGAAAGAAATAGTGAAAGAGGAAGAGCTCTCTTAGAACTCAATTAAAACACACACACTTTTTCCCAACCTGTTCGCTTTTCGGCTGCTTTCTATTTCAGCCCGGTATAGGGAAAGACAATAATATTACAATTTGGCACTTTAAACCTTGATATTGCGGCTAGATTTAGTGCTTAGATGAATGTAAGCACGATTGCCTACATGTAAACAAAGATCGAACACAGTACCCGTGTGTATTTATCGGGTGTTTGGGCTAAGGGGAACCAACGAAAAAATATAGAGTTACGAAGGGATCTCCCTCTTAAGCCTGAAATCCCTTTGTAGCAGAGGGGTCAATAGAGCCCGTTTGTTGCGTTGGTCCTTAGTCCCCCACCCGCTTACCTGTCCGTTGGTACTCCTCGCCTTCGTCTAGGCTGTCAATGGGAGGTACCGGAGCGGACAGGAAGCAGAATATTTAAACTCCTTCTCATTGCCGGCAGAGAAATCACGTGACACTCCTTGTCGCGTGCGCCGGGACTACACCGGTGATGGGAATTGTGGTTTATATGCTTGTATCCTGTTGCCCATGGTTCTATCACGTGGCACTCCTTGTCGCGTGCGCCGGGACTACACCGGTGATGGGAATTGTAGTTTATATGCTTGTATCCTGTTGCCCATGGTTCTATCACGTGACACTCCTTGTCGCGTGCGCCCGGACTACACCGGTGATGGGAATTGTAGTTTATATGCTTGTATCCTGTTGCCCATGGTTCTATGTGGTCGATCTAATCCACAATATAGTGCGTTGTCAGATTTAAGCTCCCACGCCCGATCTACAGTGGATATTTGAAAAAATATGAGAGTGCCTGTTCCATGAACCTGCAGTAGTTCTTTGAGAACCGAGGTATATGTTAAGATCTCAGCAGTTACGATTCCATTGTTGCTCGATATACTGTATTAGTCTGCAGGTTGGGTTTAGAAAATAAGGAAACCAGTAGACCTTTATCTTGATTTAAAAGACAATTGCTATCTTATATATGCATTTTTTATATTGTTTTCAAATCTCCATTACCATGATGTTAGTGAATGGGTAACAATAATCATAATGGGAGGTGGAAAAATGCATACTGATATTTTGCAACGTTATAGCTCAGAGATGCAAAATCTACATCATCTTATGCAATGAACAATATACCAGAAGCCTACAGCGACATCCATGGGATGTCTTCATTCAGACCTGTTATATCAGTTTGAAGTTTGTACACCCATCTTTGTTCTCTTTTATGTAAGAAGGTGCTTATGTCTGTAATGTGTTTAGGGATTACTGGTTGTTCTAGCACTGTCCAGTGCAAATCGGTGGGGGCATGTTGGGCCTCTAGAAAGTGTTTGGTCATTCGTGTTGTTTGTTTGTTACAGCGTATCGAGCTCTTGTGCTCCGAGATCCTGGTCTTTATTCTTCTCGTGGTCATCCCCACGTATTTCTTATCGCAGGGACAGCTGATTAAGTATATGAGGTTGGAACTATTACAGTTCGTAAACCTGCGCTGTTCCCATGGATGTTCTGTCCCAATGTTGATCGTAGTCGATTTACGAGTCTGGGGGCATGCTGCACATTGTCCACATGGATGGTGTCCGATTACAGCAGGCATATCCTACAAAGTGCCTCTCGTCTTTGGGATTTCAATCTTAGGTCTTGTGTGGACCAATTTATCCTTCAAATGTTGTCCCCTTTTGAAGGCAAATAGGGGAACGGGCAGTTTGTCTTTTACCGTATTAAGAATGCCCCAGTGTTTCTTGATGATGCTAGTGATTTGGTTTGATAGTGTACCAAATGTCGTTACACAGGTCATTCGTTCTGTCTTTTGTTTGGGAGGCATTATTTCCAGTAAACTTGCTCTGTTATTGTTTGCTGCTCTTTTCTTGGATCGGTTTACCAGTTGTTTCGGGTAATCTTTGTCCAAGAGATCTCGTGTTAAATTCTTAGCGTGTGTTTCAAAAGATACCTTGTCTGTGCAGTTTCTCTGCATACGCAGAAATTGCCCATAGGGCAAATTATCCCGAAGGGACTTTGGGTGGCAGCTATGGTAATTTAACAAAGAGTTCCAGGCCATAGGTTTCTGATAGAGCTCCGACCTGAGGCCATCGATTGTGCCAATGATCATTAGATCTAGGAAAGCCAATCTACATGCATCATATTCCATGGTGAATTTAAGATAACGATTCTTCTGATTCAGCCACTCATGGAATTCTTTGAGTTGGGTTTCATTCCCACGCCACACCACAAGGATGTCATCGATGTAGCGTTTCCACGCTCGCAGACACAGCAGATGGGGGTTGGTGTCTGCGAGCACGTGCTGTTGTTCAAATTGGTGCACGTACAGATTAGCGAGACTAGGGGCAAAAATGCTGCCCATACTAGTCCCACTAATCTGCAAATAAAGAGAGTCCTCAAAGGCAAAGAAATTCTCCGTCATGGCCAGTGTTGCCAAGGTCATAATGAGTCTGACAGGAGTTATGGAGTTTAAGTTTTGTGATAGTAACAACTCTTCTATCACTTGTAGAGTCTCCGTTTTGGGTATGGACGTATATAGACTCTCGACATCGAATGACACCAATAGGTCTGTGTTGATGTCGTATTCAATGTCGGGTAACAGTCTTAGAACATCTTTGGTGTCTTTCAAGTAAGAGGGCATCTCTTGCACCATAGGTTGGAGAAACACATCAACAAAGGTCGACAAAGGTTCCAATAGTGAACTTATCCCAGATATTATGGGGCGGCCCGGGGGTGGGCGTTGGACCTTGTGTATTTTTGGCAATTGGTAAAAATACGGGGTAACCGGATTGGATACTTGTAGGTATTGGCCCTCTTTGGGAGTGAGCCAGCCTTCCGCTAGTGCTTCTTCAACGATATGAGCTATGATATTGGTTAGTCTAGCCGTCGGGTCTTCTTTGAGTTTTCTGTACGACCGACCATCGTTGAGCTGACGTAAGCACTCATTGCGATATGTTTCCACATCAAGGATGACCACCCCTCCCCCCTTGTCTGCAGGTTTTATCACAATAAGGGGATTCTCAGTTAGATCTTTAATAGCATTTTGTTCATCTCTGGTCAGATTGGAGAACGTCCTCTGCCTAACAGTGAAGAGTTCTCTTATGTCATGATTGACCGCTTCTTCGAAGGTGAGTACCTTAGGAGGTTGGCCTAAAGCAGTTGGATTAAAAGTCGAAGGTTTCTTTAATCCAGTGTTATCTAGGGCACTACCTTGTGAATTTTCAATGGTTTTATTGGCAAAAAGAAAATGTAGCCTGATCTTCCGGTAGAGTCTACTTAATTCAATTTGGGCCTGGAAAGGATCCATGCGATTTGTTGAGACGAAACCAAGGCCTTTGTTTAATACTTGCTCTTGGGTCTCTGTTAGTTGTTGCGAGCTCAAATTTATGACTAGACTGGTCCCGCTGCGGTTGATGGTTGCTCCTGTGGGATCTTCTTCCCACTCCTCAGATCCATGGTCTGGGGTGGTATGTTCCAGCAGACCTGTCCTTGTCTGGGAGTTCTTTGACGGCCCCGGCTTTTCCTGCCCCCCCCTAAAAAAGACTGTTGGTTGTGGTCTACATAGAATGGGGGCTGACCGTATGGGTTCATCATAGGCGGAAAAGGGGGTTGTCCCCACGGTGAGGGTTGCCACCACGGTGGAAATTGTGGTTGAGGGAAGGTTTGATTGAATCCTCTCCACCCTCTCCTGTTCCCACCTCTACCTCGTTGTTTAAAAGATGACTGGCTGGTATTTGATCCATCGGAATCACTAGAGACTCCATCGGAGCTAGAGCTCCCATAGTTGGACCCGCCTTTGTATCCAGCTTTTTGGTTGGTGGGACAGAAGGTGTCGCTGGTGTATGGGTACACCTTTTCCATTGCAAATTTAGCAAGATCTTTTTTAAACTTCTCCAGTTTTGTGAAGAGTATCGAATCTCTAAACTCCTTACTAGACTTATTGCCATCTTCTTGATGTTTGGTAAATATTTTGCTAGATGAGATCGTTGTCTTAATTTGGCCCTCTAAGACCTGAATCTCTACCATTATCTTGTCTGCTGTCTTTTTCGCTGTTTTAATGATCAGGCATAACCAATCGCGCGTGCATTTCCACGCTATAAGCGACCAGTCATGAAGGAAGGCCTTGTCGTCTAAAAAGAGACGGGGGACATTCCCTACTATGAGGCCGTTTGGTGCACAGTTGTTTCTCAAGTAGTAAGCCATGATAATACCATGTACGCACACTCTCGCATGGTTCTTTTTTGGAATGAGTACTTTTGCCCAACCATCCTCAGAGCCGGTAGAAGTGGCGGGTATCGGAGTGAACATTTCAAGCATGCTAGGATTATCTGCAAGCAGTGTCTGGATTTCATCCTCATCAAAGGCTAGGCCTAAATTTGTGGCCATGATTCTTCCTGTGTGTCTCAAACTGTGCTCCACAAGCTCCTCTACTCAAACAAAACTAAAATCCAAGCACATAAGTGAGTCAGAAAATTAATAACGCCCGCAGTCAGCTGACTACACTAGAACATTAATACAATAAGGAGGCGTGTAAGGGAAATATTTATTGACCTTGCATTGTTATAATCCCTGCAGACAATGAAAAAACTATGTATAACAACGGGTCAAAAAAGCAAAATTAAGCTATCTATACAACTATGTGCTATTGATAGGATACAATCCCTGAATCCAAGGTATTCATGGTGAAAAATATATGTTCCCATCAGATACCCGTCCGGTACCGCCCTACATCATTTGGGATCCTTCACCCAAAGGAAGTGGAATCAAGTCCACTGTGGATTAGGTGGATTGTGTCCTAATCGTATTTGAAGGATGCAGTGATGTCTTAAATGAAACCTATGTGTTGGTATCAGGGGGCAAAAATAATTAGCAGTGCAAAAAGTGCTATATGTAGCGTGTGATCAAGTGAGTTAATATTGGGTTGTGGGAGTGGAAAGAAGAATTTTAATAAGATCCTACCCGCACCATAGGTTAAAAAACAGGGCAAAGTTGTGTTAACAAATAACTACTTAGGTCTAATCTAGGTCGACATGTTTCTGCAGTTTTGGAGGCTCACAAGATACCTGTCTGCTTCATCAGGACCTTAACAATAGTATGCTACTGCTGATAAATGTGTATTAAGTGATCAAAATCATATCAGCTGAAATCGCCAGTCAAAATGATCCAAATGGTCACCAAGAGACGGACAGACATACACACAAAAAAAAGGTACACAAAGTCAATAACGATAGCTTCAAACACAAAAAGAAAATCTGCTGATGTTACATATTCTGCCAAGTGATGTTGGTCAGTGGATGTTTAACAATCAACCTAAAGGTCAGGCAAACAAATCCTGGTGTGAAAAAGATTACATACACTCACCCACAATCTGGGGAATGAGCTCTCCACCTCACCCGGCTACAGCTCAGGTACAAATGGAGCACCGCTCTGTTAAATGTGAAAGGAAAGAAATAGTGAAAGAGGAAGAGCTCTCTTAGAACTCAATTAAAACACACACACTTTTTCCCAACCTGTTCGCTTTTCGGCTGCTTTCTATTTCAGCCCGGTATAGGGAAAGACAATAATATTACAATTTGGCACTTTAAACCTTGATATTGCGGCTAGATTTAGTGCTTAGATGAATGTAAGCACGATTGCCTACATGTAAACAAAGATCGAACACAGTACCCGTGTGTATTTATCGGGTGTTTGGGCTAAGGGGAACCAACGAAAAAATATAGAGTTACGAAGGGATCTCCCTCTTAAGCCTGAAATCCCTTTGTAGCAGAGGGGTCAATAGAGCCCGTTTGTTGCGTTGGTCCTTAGTCCCCCACCCGCTTACCTGTCCGTTGGTACTCCTCGCCTTCGTCTAGGCTGTCAATGGGAGGTACCGGAGCGGACAGGAAGCAGAATATTTAAACTCCTTCTCATTGCCGGCAGAGAAATCACGTGACACTCCTTGTCGCGTGCGCCGGGACTACACCGGTGATGGGAATTGTGGTTTATATGCTTGTATCCTGTTGCCCATGGTTCTATCACGTGGCACTCCTTGTCGCGTGCGCCGGGACTACACCGGTGATGGGAATTGTAGTTTATATGCTTGTATCCTGTTGCCCATGGTTCTATCACGTGACACTCCTTGTCGCGTGCGCCCGGACTACACCGGTGATGGGAATTGTAGTTTATATGCTTGTATCCTGTTGCCCATGGTTCTATGTGGTCGATCTAATCCACAATATAGTGCGTTGTCAGATTTAAGCTCCCACGCCCGATCTACAGTGGATATTTGAAAAAATATGAGAGTGCCTGTTCCATGAACCTGCAGTAGTTCTTTGAGAACCGAGGTATATGTTAAGATCTCAGCAGTTACGATTCCATTGTTGCTCGATATACTGTATTAGTCTGCAGGTTGGGTTTAGAAAATAAGGAAACCAGTAGACCTTTATCTTGATTTAAAAGACAATTGCTATCTTATATATGCATTTTTTATATTGTTTTCAAATCTCCATTACCATGATGTTAGTGAATGGGTAACAATAATCATAATGGGAGGTGGAAAAATGCATACTGATATTTTGCAACGTTATAGCTCAGAGATGCAAAATCTACATCATCTTATGCAATGAACAATATACCAGAAGCCTACAGCGACATCCATGGGATGTCTTCATTCAGACCTGTTATATCAGTTTGAAGTTTGTACACCCATCTTTGTTCTCTTTTATGTAAGAAGGTGCTTATGTCTGTAATGTGTTTAGGGATTACTGGTTGTTCTAGCACTGTCCAGTGCAAATCGGTGGGGGCATGTTGGGCCTCTAGAAAGTGTTTGGTCATTCGTGTTGTTTGTTTGT